>NC_079319.1:37034466-38283841 GCF_029931775.1 Euleptes europaea
TCCAAATAAAGATAGCATCTTTATACCCCGTAACGAATACAAATATCCTTAATCCCATTGTACTTCATCTATCTCAGGTTCATATTTCCAGATTTGGTTGATAGCCACTGTGGTGACATCAGCAGCAGCAGAGAATCTCAAAAACCATCATGGGGGCAAGTATTTGGAAATTACTCATCTTTTGAATTTAGGAAATGCCTCAGTGAAAAAATGATGGAAGTGAAGTGTGCATTTTTTACTGGAACCACCAACACTTAACTTTATCTCTGTTGATAGAGAGACAATACAGGATCATGATTACAGGATTATGCATGGCTGTTTTCCTCGAGGTCACCCCTCCGACGACTTCAGATCTTTGTTTTGATTATGCATGTTGCCTCGCTCTTCCCCTGTGTTTCCCTGCATTTTCAAATAAAACAAGTCTCTGAAAACACAGGGAAATGCAAGGAGAGAGTGAGGCAAACTCTGATGGTTGGAAATGGCATGCATAATCAAAACAAAGACCTGAAGTCACCGGAGGGGTGATGGTAGGGTTGCCAACCTCCAGGTACTAGCTGGAGATCTCCTGCTGTTACAACTGATCTCCAGCCAATGGAGATCAGTTCACTTGGAGAAAATGGCTGCTTTGGCAATTGGACTCTATGGCATTGACGTCCCTCCCCTCCATAAACCCCACCCTCCTCAGGCTCTGCCCCAAAAACCTCCCACTGGTGGCAAAGAGAGACCTAACAACCCTAGATAATGGCAAGGGAAACAGCCATTCATAAAAGGCCTATGATATTTTATTGCACTAGGTGTACTTTGCCATTTATTTAACTGGATATGTGAGAGTAGACTCTTGTGCTGGTGAGAATAACTTTTGCTATTCTCACTGGCACAAAAATACTGGCTTGGATCTAAACCTGGCCTTGCATGAGCAGATGGGCCATAACAATTTCTTCTGATTCTGTCTTCCCCTTGCAGACCCCAGGTCTGCATTCTGCACCATTCCCACGGATTCTCCCTAAAAGGAGAGATTTCTTGGGGCCACAGGAGACTTGGGGCGTTTTCACACATGCTGAATGATACACTTTCAATATACTTTGACGACCATTAGCAAGTGGGTTTTGCCATTTCACGCAGTGAAATCCAGCTGTAAAGAACCCTGAAAGTGTACTGAAAGAGCATTATTTGGCATGTGTGAATGTTAGGGTTGCCAGGTCCCCCTTTTCCTCAGGTGAGAGGCTTTCGCGTTTAAGTGTGTGCACGCGCCGACGCACGCACGGCACTTCCGGTTTAGAACAGGAAGTGCCGCCTCGCAAAGGGCCTTTACCTCTTAGTTTGAGTGGTAAAGCGGCCCTTTACCACTCAAACCAAGAGGTAAAGGCCCCTCGCGAAGCAGAATTTCCAGTTCTAAACCGGAAGTGCCCCGCACGTGCACGTTTGTAGAGGGGGCAATTGCCGGGGGTTTGCCTACCCCCAGTGGGCACCTGGCAACCCTAGTGAATGTGCCCCCAATTGGTCAGGAAGGAAGAGATCAGAAAGTTATGTTCAACAAGTAGAGCTCTGTTAGTCGCTTCAAAATCAAAAGAAAGCATGGAAAGAAAGATCTGAAAAATTATTCCGCTTAAATTGCCAATGGATGTGGCTTAGCAATATCCAGCAAACAATGCAACACACACGCAAGGTTGAGTTCTATTAGCTGTGACTTAATAACAGAAAATGAAGGGGGAAAGAGAAAGAAGGGGGGGCATAACAGAGTCATGTTCCAGTTTCCCAAGGGGATTGCGGCTTGTGAATTAGGCTTCTTATGGCTATCTGAAGAAATTACAGGTTACGCTGCAATGACACAGAGGGAACACAAAGAGAAGCAAAGAAGCCAGGAAAGGGAGTGACAAGGAACCAGCATAGCCGTATTCATCAGAACTTACAAAGTCTGGAAAACCTGTTTATTCACTTTGCTTGCGTATCCTGCTTTCTTTAGTGTTGCTTTCTTTAGTGTTGCTGCAGATATGACATAGAAATCTACAGATAAGCAAACCCACGGAAGACATACCTTGTCTGTTACCCAAAGATGTTATGTATTAGCCGATAGGCCTTGAACTAGTTTCCTGAAGAATGTTGGGAAGTCCTGTACCCCTCACTATGCAGCTGTAGTCAATGGATCTGGTATGCTAAAAGCTACCCCTTCACGTTTTTTCAATCTTTCCCACCCTCTGTTTTTACCTCATCCCCATGTCCTCAGCTTCACAGGCTATATGTCTGACAATGCCATTTACATGTATGTTTTTAATAAAGATATGTATCCCCCTCCTTTCCATAAATGAGGTAGGCAGATAGGTAGATGACTGACAAATATACAGACAGATAGATACAGAAATAGAGAGATAAAGCTACATGGCCCCATTCAAGTCAGAGTCATTAAGATAACAAGTTGGGTCAAGCTGGGTTAATTTGTCAATTTCTATTCTCTGTCTGTAAAACTGGAATGATAACCTGCCCCTCAGAGTCCTCATTAGGGCAAACAGTAAAGCTTCTGATGCACCTTGGTTATTAAATACTTAGAGAATATAATGGGAGCAGTCCTAGAGACGTCTCCTCTTGGAAAGTGCTCTTACAGCGCATTCCTGAGAAGAATCCGTGCGCCGGGCTTAGGAGGTTGCACCTCATAGGGTTGCCCCAAAAAAAGGGGTGTTCCCAGCCGAAACCACCCCCAGCCAGCACCGGAACTACCCAGGAATGCCCCAGGAATGCCTCCCGGGATGCTGTTACACCCCAGGAATGCCTCTTGGGAAGCTGCTGTGACCAATGCTGGCGTCTGGACGCCGGCGGCAGGCTCCGTTGGCATCTGGGCCCCACGCTGCTGCAGTAGTGGCCGGAGACCTGCATCCAGCCCTGCACACCAGCGCTGGGGCCACCAACGCTGGCATGCACCTCCCGGACACCGGCACTGTGGGCCCTTGCATGGCATGGGCCACTGCCAGCCTCCAAAGGGCTTTGGGTGCAGCTGCCAGCGCAGCTCAGGAATGGGCTGTTAGGGGTCATTTCTACAGCTCTGTATGAAAGTTTGAAGTCTCTGTGTTAAGCTTCAGACTAAAGGGGGGTAATTCTGAAAAGGTCTGCCTTCTACCTTCTTCACTAAAAATGGGCCTTTTTCAGAAAAAGCTCATATACTTAATATTATTTCAGTGATACTGTTTGAATAATCAATCTGTACGCAGTCTGTTTGGAAGGATTACTTGGGTCTGCATGATTATTTAGGACCCCATCTGAAAATATCATTTATTTAAATAAACAATAGAGGCTGAAATAAGATTCCATCAATGTTTAACCCCCATTGTGGTTTTGAAAAACCTTTCTTCTCTAGCCAATCTTATGTTACATACTTGATGGTCTTTGCTCTGACCACCTCATAAAAAGACTCATAAATACTTTTCATGTGTTACGCAAACTAGCAGTAGTCCCAAATGCACACTATGCCATTTTAAAAGAGATATATATATATATATATATATATATATATATATATATATATATATATATATATATATATATATATATATATATATATATAAGGCATTTCTAAAACAGTAGCAAAGGCAAAGCTATGTTGATGCAGGAAAACAGTGCAATGATACCACCATGTTACAACTTTGGTTCCTTCTCTTTGTTGATACAAGAAAAGATCTGTTAAAAATGCCACCTGAGAGCCAGCGTGGTGTAGTGGTTAAGAGTTGTGATATGGAGTGGTGGACTCTAATCTGGAGAACCGGGTTCGATTCCCCACTCCTCCACATGAGCTGTAATCTGGAGAACCTGGTTTTAGAGCTGTCGATTATGTTCGTCCCGAACTGAAAAACAGTCGAATTTCCCCTGATTCGGCGGTTTTTAGTTCGGATGGAACCGAACTCAAAAAAGGCGGGAAAACGGGGAGCCGAATTCAGCGAATTCGGGATGTTCGGCAAATAATTTCAGCAAATTCGGTGTTCAGCACAGCAGCATAACTGTCCGTTAGTAAGCAGCATTCTCCCCCGGCCAATCGGTGGCCAAGCTGGGTCTTCTTCTGGCCAATCAGTTTGAGCGATTGAGTGCATGACCCCAGCTGCTGCGCGGCCCGGGAAAAGAAAGAGTATCTGTTTGTGTGTGAGAGAGAAATTCCCGTGGGGGGTGCTTGTGCACATTCGCTCCTTTCCGTGGCTGCAGGGGGCGCATTTTTGGGGGTAGAGACCCCAAACTTTCAGCAGAGCTTCAAAGGACCCTTCTTGCGAGACCCCCCAAGTTTTGTAAACATTGGGTCAGGGGGTCCCGAGATATGGGGCCCGAAAGGGGTCCTCCCCTTAATGTGCATTTTTATTCCAATTAAAGCACACATTCGCTCCTTTCCGTGGCTGCACGGGCGCATTTTGGGGGATAGAGACCCCAAACTTTCAGTGGCGCTTCAAAGGACCCTTCTTGCGAGACCCCCAAAGTTTTGTAAACATTGGGTCATGGGGTCCCAAGATATGGGTTCCCCCCCTTTTCCCTATTGGGATGAATGGGATCAGCCAATCCTGTGTGCATCTCGAGAGCAAATCCAAGGCAAAACCTCCCGTGCTTAAATGGAATCGTATTGGATTATCCAGTCCTCCCAGTTTCTCCTGATGGAACAGAAGACATCCACAGTAAGACCCCTTTTGGGGCTTTAATCTATAATTTTTCTCCTGTGTGTGTGTGTGGGGGGGAAGCAGAGTCTGTGTGTATGTGTGGGGAGGGAGCAGTTTCTGTGGGGGGGGGGAGCCAAAGGGGGCTTTCGCCTGTTCTGCCTGGGGGGGTGCCCCCTGGAGTCTCTCTCTCCCTGGTTTGAGGGGGGGCTTCAGTTGTGTGTCCTCAGGCTTTCCCTCATTCATAAGATCGGTTAAGTCTATTTTGATGCTTGCTCAAAACTGGTTTTCAACTTGTGACTTAAAGAATGCATTTGCCTGGTCCCGAGTCCGATGCAAAAGGGGAAATTCCACCCCCTCCGGCTCCTGCTCCTTATGCTTAGCTAACATGCCTTTGTCCCTTTCCATGGTTTGCAAACTCCCAGGCATCACCTGTTGCTTTGCATGGTTGCAAACGTGTTGCTTTGCATGGTTGTGTCGCTTTGCATGGTTTGCAAACTTCTTCTGTCCCTTTCCATGGTTTGCAAACTCCCAGGCGTCAGGTGTTGCTTTGCATGGTTGCAAACGTGATGGTTTGCATAGTTGTATTGCTTTGCATGGTTTCCAAACTTCTTCGCACCTGCCCCGCCCTTGCTCCCCGCAGCTCAGCTGTTTGTTGGGGCTGGGAGCTTTGAGTGGGCGGCAAGCTCTGCTAATTGCAAATGCACATTGAGGGGGAACCCCTTTCGGGGCCCATATCTCAGCCCCCGCTGATCCAATCTTTACAAAACTTGGGGGTTATTGCAAGAAGGGTCCTTTGAAGCTAAGCTGAAAATTTGGGACCTCTACCTCCAAAAATGCCCCCCCGGAGCCACGGAAAGGTGCGGTTGTGATTTTAATGGCTTTATTTGGCCAAATTTTTCCCCGAACTCTGGACCTCATGCCGAATTGCATAGACCCGAAGCGGGGTAGTTCGGACTTGGCATTTCTCGAATAAAAACGGGCCGAATTTTGCCGAATCCGAATTTGACCGAATTATTTTTTTTTCCAACAGCCCTACCTGTTTTGATTCCCCACTCCTCCACATGAGCAGCGGTCGGACTCTAATCTGGTGAACCGGGCTGGTGTCCTCACTCCTACACATGAAGCCAGCTGGGTGACCTTGGGCTAGTTACAGCTCTCTTAGAACTCTCTCAGCCCCATCTACCTCACAAGGTGCCTTTTGTGGGGAGAGGAAGGGAAGGAGATTGTAAACCAGTTTGATTCTTCCTTAAGTGGTAGAAAAAGTCAGTATATAAAAATCAACTCTTCTTCTTAACATACTTTCTTTTGAAAAACCACTGATGCAAAACCATATTGTCCAGCCCACCAGTTAAGCTCTGTCTCATCAGCCTTGCTCACCTTCCCCATGCCTTCAGAGGTGAGGCCAGGGGCAACTAGAGTCAGGGCTTTTCACTGGCATCACCTTGCCTATGGAATGCCTTTCTCTTAGGTCCTTGCCTATGGAATGCCTGGTACCAATACTATTCTGTTTTAGGAGCCAGGACAAACTGTTTGTTTATGCCAGCACTTAAAGGTAAAGGTAGTCCTCCGTGCAAGCACTGGGTCATTACTAACCCATGGGGTGACGTCACATCCCGCTGTTTACTAGGCAGACTATGTTTATGGGGTGGTTTGCCATTGCCTTCCCCAGTCGTCTACACTTTACCCCCAGCAAGCTGGGTACTCATTTTACCAACCTCGGAAGGATGGAAGGCTGAGTCAACCTTGAGCCGGCTACCTGAAATCAACTTCTGCCGGGAATCAAACTCAGGTCATGAGCAGTACTGCAGCTTACCACTCTGTGCCATGGGTAGCACCATTTTATAGTGTGTTTTTAGCCTGACAACTGCTACGTTCACTTTAAACTTGTCAGTGATTTATGCTTTTATGTTGTGGCTGGTTATAATGCTGGGTTTTAATTATTAACTTGTAATATGTTATTGTTGCATTATGTTTTATTTTATAAGCTGTCTCAGGCAGGTTTACTGGAGAGGCAGCATAAAAATGTTCTAAAATAAATAATAAAAAATGTAAAAAACCCAAAATGTATTGCCAACTTTTTAAAATGTTTGATTTTATTTAATTCCAATATCTTTAATGTTACAGCATAATTGATACACACTACATTTAACAGATATCAATCTATCTGTGACAGATCTTTTTCACTGAAACAAGAATTGATATTGACAACAATTAATAACCATCAATAAATGGATCAATATTCCCTACAAAACATCTCATATATTCATCCTTAAGCTTAAGAGCATGGTGCCAGTCATACTGATTGATCTACACTCAATATTCTTCAACTAGATAGGCAGTTAGCGGAGACCTAAAAATGCTGTAATGGAACAGTATGGCGAATGTAGGTGATGAACAGCATAAACCCATGCAAAGTTCCTTCAGTCTGAACCCATTGACTTCCAAGAGCTTACTCTGAAGCAATTCTGCAAAGAATTGCACTGTAACTCAACACAAGTCCTAGAACATCTAGACAAACTGCAAACTAACAAGTCACAGGGACCAGATGGTATTCATCCTAGAGTCAAATGGGAAATTGCTGAACTTCTAACAAAGATATGTAATATGTCCCTTCGATCAGCCTCTGTACCAGAGGACTGGTGAATGGCCAATGTAATACCCATTTATAAAAAAGGTTCCAGGAGGGACCCAGGAAATTACAGGCCAGTTAGCTTAACGTCTGTTCTGGGTAAATTAGTGGAAAGCATTATTAAAGATAGAATTGTCAAGCATATAGAAGGGCAAGGTCTGCTGGGCAAAACCCAACATGGCTTCTGTAAGGGTAGGTCCTGTCTCACTAACCTATTAGAGTTTTTTGAAAGCGTCAATAAGCACGTGGACAGGAATGAGCCTGTGGATATTGTGTATTTGGATTTCCAAAAACTTTTGACAAAGTCCCCTACCAAAGACTGCTAAGCAAACTTCATAGTCATGGGATAAGAGGACAAGTCCTCTTATGGATTGAGAGCTGGCTGAAAAATAGGAAGCAGAAAGTAGGAATCAATGGTCAGTTCTCCCAATGGCGGGATGTGAGCAGTGGGGTGCCTCAGGGATCTGTGTTGGGACCGATGCTTTTCAACCTGTTCATCAATGACTTGGAGTTGGGGTTAAACAGTAAAGAAGCCAAGTTTGCAGATGACACCAAATAATTTAGGGTGGTTAAAACAAAATCGGACTGTGAAAAGCTCCAGAAGGATCTCTGCATACTGGAAGAATGGGTATTAAAATGGCAAATGAGATTCAATGTGAGTAAGTGTAAAGTGATGCATATTGGGACAAAAAATCCCAACTTCACATATACACTGATGGGATCTGTGCTGGCAGCAACAGACCAAGAAAGGGATCTTGGGATGGTAGTGGATAGCTCAGTGAAGATGTCAACCCAGTGTGCGGCTGCTGTAAAAAAGGCAAATTCCATGCTGGCCATAATTAGACGATGAATAGAGAATAAAACTGCTGATATCATACTGCCCTTGTACAAATCTATGGTGAGACCACACTTGGAATACTGTGTACAGTTCTGGTCGCCACACCTAAAAAAGGATATTACAGAGTTTGAGAAGGTGCAGAAAAGAGCAACCAAAATGATTAGGGGACTAGAGCAACTGTCCTATGGGGAGTGGTTAAGACGCTTAGGGCTGTTTAGCTTGGAAAGAAGGCGGCTGAGGGGAGACATGATAGAGGTCTATAAAATCATGCATGGTTTGGAGAGAGTGGACAGGGAGAAGTTTTTCTCCCTCTCCCATAATACTGGAGCACGGGGTCATCTGCTAAAGCTGGAGGGTGAGAGATTCAAAACAGATAAAAGGAAGTATTTTTTCACACAATGCATAGTTAAATTGTGGAACTCCCTGCCCCAGGATGTGGTGATGGCTGCCAGCTTGGAGGGCTTTAAGAAGGGAGTGGACATATTCATGGAGGAGAGGGGTATTCATGGCTGTTAGTTAGAATGGATACTAGTCATGCTGCATACCTATTCTGTCCAGGATCAGAGGAGCATGCCTATTATTTTGGGTGCGGTGGAACACAGGCAGAATGGTGCTGCTGCATTCGTCTTGTTAGTGGCTTCCTAGAGGCACCTGGTTGGCCACTGTGTGAACAGACTGCTGGACTTAATGGGCCTTGATCCAGCAGGGCCTTTCTTATGTTCTTATGTAAGTTATGGCTACTCATTGAACTTTCTGTTGATTAGGCAAAGAGTCATGTTATCCCTAACCCTTACCAGAAACATTAAAAAGCAGAATTTTAAAGTTGATTTCAGTGTATTTTAGAATTTTTTTTCTGTTTAGTTTTTTATAGCCTGCCTTTCTCACTGAGACTCAAGGAGGATTACAGAGTACAGAAACTGGTGGGAGGGGGGGAAGCAATCATACAGTATAGGAAATCCAGTGAACAATGCAACAAGACTGGGAGCACAAAATTGAATGACAGTGTGAGCAACAATATGAACATACAGAATACGGTATACAATGAACAATGCAAATGAACAGTGCAATATTCCCAATACCAATGCAACAGGACTAGGAATACAAGCCTACCCATGACAATGTGAACAGCCAACTGCCCAGGTCAGGATAGTATGACCAATGCAGAGTCTGGGATTATAAAGGTACAGGCAATGCAGTATCCACTCCCATACATAAGAAGATGCCCTTCTGGACCATTCAGTCCCTCCACAGATAAATTTCATGACAAGAATATCCTCCTGAACATTTCAGTTTTGCATGTTTTGTGGAATCATAAGTACTTTGTGAGCTTTCCTGACCTCAGGCAGGCTGTTCCTCAAGGTGGGAGCCACCACAGAGAATGTACGTTAATGGGAATGCAATTTCAATTTTTTGTATGTAATATACATAAGTGCTCCTTTTCTTTTTTTTTGGAACAGATTCAGAATTCTAATAATCTTGACAGCCCAGTTGACAATCTAGTTGTATGATTAGTCTGACATACATAGCAGGAGAACATGTTGGTGAAAGATTTGTTTTGCATTTTGCATGATGTTGCCCTAAATTATTTTATTTAATTGCCATTGTGGTAGTAATAGGTTGCTATATGGGTGTATTTATTGATTTCCATATTTTATCGTGCTGTGCAGTCAAAATGTGGCCATTGGGGCTGCTATTGAAGGAGACAGCACTTGCCTAAGCCTACAAAGGGTGTGGGACTAGTGAGGAGGAGGACCTCAACAACAGGAATGGGTCCAGATGTTGGAAAGGACCTTAAAAGAAGTAGCCAGGAGAAGCCTCGGAAGGATGAAGTGAGGCAGGTAACCACAGACCAAGCAGAAGCCAGAGAAAATGGGAGTGAGGTAACTCCATACTGGGGCCACAATGGGGAACTCCCCATTGTATGAGGTCAGAGCACCTGAATAAAAGTTGAAGCCTACAAAGCCCGTGTCGGGGAGATTTTGTGCAGGCTGGAATTAGGGTTGCCAGCTCTGGTTTGGAAAATTCCTGGAGATTTGGGGATGGTGCCTGGGGAGGGAAGATAGGGTTTCCAGCTCTGGGTTGGGAAATACCTGGAGATTTTAGGGGTAGAGCCTGAGGAGGGCGGGGTTTGGGGAGTGGAGGGACTTCAGTGCCATAGAGTCCAATTGCCAAAGCAGCCATTTTCTCGAGGTGAACTGATTTCTGTCGGCTGGAGATCAGTTGTAATAGTGTGAGATCTCCAGCCACCACCTGGAGGTTGGCAACCCTAAGGGCAGAGCTTGGGGAAGGGAGGGAGCTCCGCAGGGATGACATTTCATACAGTGTACCCTCTGAAACTGCCATTTTCTCCAAGGGAACTGATCTCTGTAGTCTGGAAATCGGTTGTAATTCTGGGAGAACTCCAGGCCCCACCTGGAGGTAGGCATTCCTAGCTAAGATGAACTACCAAGCATGCTGTGCATGCCATTGCTCTAAGGCTCTCGGGTTCCTACAGCCCTTCCAACATATTCCCAGAAACATAAAATCTGCCCTACCCTGCTCTCAAGCGTTCAAAGTGCTTCACTCATCTCAGTAATCCTGGAAAAAAATCCCTTTAAAATAGATCAGTATTATTACCTCCATACTGCCAAGAGTGAAGGTATTCAGTGGTAATAAAGATAATTAATGCACCGAATTTTGCCACCTAGTGAAGGCTGCCTGACAAAACTTCTTTTGAAAGGAGTGTTACCCTCCTTATAGTTCTCTGCATATATATTGTACATGAAATGAGGGGGGGGGCAAAGGCTTTACAAATGTGCTGCACTGATAAAGGGGGGAAGTGAACAGCTGAGAAAAAACACATTGCAAGGCCTATTGATTATATGTCGTCGACAGCTGTACCACGGAGCATTGTCAGGTGTGATGCCAAGGTTTTCCAGGATCTTCCTAAAGGCCTTATGAAATAGACTGTTGTACTGTATTAGGACACCAGTGAAAGGAATGGGTTTTACACAATAGCCCCTTTGTGACTGGTCTCTGTTTATTATTAATGTTGATTGCACGTTTGTTATACATTTAGTTCCAAAGTTCTACGGCTACTGCTCTCAGACTCATCCCAATACAAGATTAAAAGCAGACTTTTTGGTTCAAAGGGACTTAATTTTAATGTTCAGATACTCCAGACCATGAACACCATTTTTATCTGCTTAGTCAAGTCCAAGGCACATCTCCAACCCTGTCTGAACAATCACACACAAAAACCCAGCTGTCTATTAATGGTTACTTTTACAAAGCTATTAAAACCCAAGAGAAAGGCTGCACAAGCTGATGCACCCCGTAAAGAGACAGCTGATGTTTTATTTAATGTGATAATTAAAACTTTTACAAGATGCTCCCCAGGCTTGTTCTATAATAGCTGAGGTTCAGCTGAATCCCCAAAGCAACAGGTTTAGTAAGTGTTCAGGAGATAAATGTTTAATATAAGCAATAAAGTTTTTAAAAAGATTTAAGTGTGGACTTTTAAAATTAGGTGGAAAGATTCTAGAGTGTTCAGAATGGATTGCTTTGTCCTTTAGCCATAAGTGAACTAGAGCCTTGAAAACTATTTGCGTGCTTAAACTGTATGCCAATACCCTATTCTATTAGATAAACAAATACAACAAATGCTTCATATTTATGCAGAGGCATAGGTGTGCATATTTCTTTTTTTTCTCTTTTTCTTCCAGATTAATCATTTGTAGGGTTACCAGCTCTGAGTTGGAAAATACCTGGAGATTTTGGGGGGCAGGGTTTGGAAAGGGGAAAGACTTCAATGTCATAGAATCCAATTGCCAAAGTGGCCATTTTCTCCAGTGGAACTGATCTCTATCACCTGGAGATCAGTTGTAATAGTGGGAAATCCCACTCCAGCCACCACCAGGAGTTTTAATACTGGTATAGAAACAGAAGAAATCGACCACAGAGGGTTCAGCACTGCTTGTCCTGAGTACGAGCTCAGGGACAAGCAGTGCTGAACCCTCTGTGGTTGATTTCTTCTGTTTCCATACCAGCTGTAAATTGGAGACGTAAGTTGTAATGTCAATCAAGGATTTTTATGCACGAAATCATAATTGAAGATCCATCAATTGCTTTATGGCAAGCTGAAGAAGGGGAGTCAAAACGTGGTGACTCTCCGGAATCCACATTCTTGCTGGATTCTGCGGGGATCCACCTAACAGGATCTTTTTCTTGGAATCTTGGACTTTCTCTGTGGTCTTCACTCATTGTTTGGTGGTGTTGCAATACACTTGGACTCTTGTGGTGACAATTGATGGTATGTGGTTGTTTTGTATATTATAGGATTTATTGTTGTCAGTTTCTGTTAATAGGTCTCATGGTTGTTTGTCCAATATTACATGGAAATTTTTGTGTATTGAGCCTCCATGCTGCCTTCTTTATATTTAGAGTTGCTATTGCAGCATAGGCAATCTTTTGCTTTTTGATACCACCAGGAGTCTGGCAAGCCTAATCATTTGAAAAACTAGTAAACATGAGTTTACCAGTTGACTGAGAAATCATTAGCATGTATTGCAGATGTAACGTTTGATTAGGTAGACTGCTTAAACTAGAAAACTGAAATCGCATAATGTTAAAATGCCTCTTTTGTGTATATTACGCTCAGGGTGGGTGCCAGGCTTTTTTGCGCCCTAGGCAAGGCTAACTACTTGCGCCCCTATTGCAAAGCCATTTTCAAAAATAAATGGTCTTGTAGAAAAAATAAAAACACAAAACTTGAAACTGCTAATTTAAAAAAAAATTGCCCCCCAGGTCAGTCCTGCGCCCCTTTGAGGTCTGCGCCCTAGGCAACCACCTTGTTCACCTAATGGTAGCACCTGCCCTGATTACAGTACAATCCCATGGGGCGAAAACGCACAGTCTCTTTAGCCTCCTTTATTCCCTGTTTCAGCCAGGATTCAGCCAGGATCGAATGCACGTTCGGCGAAACGCATGCGTTTGATCCTGGCTGAACCCTGGCTGAAACAGGGAATAAAGGAGGCTAAAGAGACCATGCGTTTTTGCCCCATCGTCTGGAGCACAACTGTTGGAGTAAAGTCTGGTTCTAGTAGTCTTTCAGAAGGTGAGGCCTGATGAAGTGGACAAGCTGCTTAGAAATGTGCAGCCCGACATGTAGGTCTGCTAACTCCAAATTTGGAAATTCCTGGAGATTTTGGGGTGGAGCATGGGGAGGGAAGAATCTGGGGAAGGAAGGGACCTCAGTGGGACATGATGCCATAAAGTCCAACCTCCAGAGCTTCCCATTTTCTCCAGGGGAACTGATTTGTGTAAATGGAGATCAGTGAAATTCCAGGAGGTCTCCAGGCCCCACCTGGAGGTTAGCAATCCTACCTCAATGTCTAGACATCACCCTTGACCTTCGTGGCTGTGGAAGAGTGTAGCTCCAACTGCTTTGAAAGAGGTGGTTGTGAGATCTATCCAAAGAAGGCATCCCTGGACCCTAATATGCCACGGAAGCTTATTGGGTGACTTTGGGTGAGCCACACCCTCTCAGCCTAGCCTACCTCACAGGGTGGTTGTGGGGATAAAATGGAGCAGAGGAGAACAATACGAGGTACTTTGGGTCTCCAAAGAAAGGTGGGGATAAAATGGGCAAAACCATGTATAGTGTCTTGAACTCCTAATAGAAACTTAAAGGTAGGGAACAAGCTCTGCAGATAATGTTTGTGTGACAAACCTGCCTTATATCTCATCAGCCAGCATGGTGTAGTGGTTCAGAGCAGTTTGGAGAGGTGGACTCTGATCTGGAGAACCAGGTTTGATTCCCTGCTCCTCCACATGAGTGGCAGAGACTAATCTGGCAGACTGGATTTGTTTCCCCGCTCCTCCACATGAAGCCAGCTGGGTGACCTTGAGCTAGTCACACTCTCTCAGCCCCACCTACCTCACAGGGTGTCTATTGTGGGGAGGGGAAGGGGAGGTGATTGTAAGCTGGTTTGATCCTTAAGTGGTAGAGAAAGTCGGCACATAAAAACCAACTCTTCTTCTTCATCATCACCATTTGAGACATCACATAAATTTTCCTGGAATGTTTAATCTAATGCATCACACATGGGTATCTAAATATGTACAACAGTTGCTTGATTTTGAACAACACTGAGCACATTCTGAAGTTTACATGAAAATGACCTCTGAGTTCAGGTAGCTCACTTTATGTAAATACATGAAGTTAATCTGGTCACAGGCCTATCATGCAAATTTGCTAAGAGCATCTCACATCCCTTAAGGTATTAGCAGCATGAGTTTGCTCTTTACCACATAGTAAGCTGACTATGGAGTGACAGAGAATGTTGGTGGATTTAGAAAGGAAGGAAGGAAGAAAGGAAGGATTTTTAAAATGTCATCAATTCCAGAAGTGGAAACAAGCCTAATGGGCCCAAATGTGGAACGTTACATAGCAGTAAAGATGCGATTATTTTGAGTTAGAATCCTTCCCGCCAATCATTTCCACATGTTTCTCAGGGCCCCCACACGAGAGCTAACAGTGCATTTCTAAAGAGAGTTACTCCAGTCTAAGCCCATTGAAATGAATGGGCTTAGACTGGAGTAACTCTCCTTAGGAATGTACTGTAAGTGGCTTATATACAGCACAATGTCTAGATGGGCTATACATCAATGTTTACATACAGCTCTACCACCATCCTCAGGTTTTATACTCCAGCAGGTATTTGTCCCCCCCCAAAAAAAAATCTAAAGACAAAAACAATTCAATTAAATGGATATATTGAAAGCCTTACAAAATTTTAAAAATGTAAAAACCCTTTGGCCCAAATCCAATTAAAGTTAATTCTAATTGGAGTCCCATCAAAACCAATTATTTATCAGTGACAAGCAGCCATTGCGGGGGGCAATATAGATCAGGTCATCGTGCTGGGAAGGAGGGGAAACTCTTCCACCACCATTCTGATCAAAAATGTTTTTAGCGCCGCAAGGGGAGTGGTGACCCAGGCCTCTGGAATTTGGTATCCATAGTTCACCCTTCTCTGTGGCCCCACATATAGTGTTTATGATGGAACCAGTGGGTCAGGAGATATGTTTCTAAGGGGGTTGGTAATCTTATGATGTCCTTAAAATAATGCTACTCACTCCACAGATCATGGAAAGCCACACTGGCAATTCCCATCACTGAAAGAGCTCCCCACCACCGATAGAGCTACATAACTCACCACCCCACACACATACACAAACAACAATATATAACTATAATACAACCCTTTCTTAATTACCAGAGTATGCCTGAGCACATAGGGTTATCTCTTCCCACTACTGCTGAAACTTCACCAGCCCTTGTGGGGAAGGACTTACAAGTAGAAGAGAGAACATGAAACAGAATGCAATCTTCCAGATTCTCTAGTAACTCTTTCTTAGACTGGATGGTAAAAATAAATGCTAACAATAAATGCTGCTTCTAAATGAATGTTAAACGTTCCCTTCCAATTTTACTCTAGTACTACCGAAGAACAGGTGGGTAGTTGCTAAGTTTTCAGCTTGAAATGGGGTTTTGTTTTATGGGTTAGCATTCACCAGTATGCCCCATTCTATCATCTCATTCAGCTGCAAATGTTTAGCCTCATACACAGAGCTACACAGCCTTGATATAATCACCATGGGCAGGCTGTATAGTGTTTTTAAAAACAAAACTACTAGTTTTACCTTGGACTGCCTTTAATTATGAAGCTATCCCAGTTTCTAAAGAAACTGCCCACTTTCCTGGAACATGGGGTTAGGTACCACCTAGAGAACAAAATAGGGAAGAAGAGACACAGGTGGTTTGTTAAAGAGCCACATACAGCTCCTGCGCCACTGAATATCACTGCCCTAAGATTTCCTCTCCTAGGACTAAGCCCCATTGAATCAAATGGGGCTTAATTCTGAGTAGACCTGCTTAGGTGTGCTCCCTGTGGCACCTATGCTACCTTAACTCACTGGTATAACAAACTGTAATTGGCAGAAAAAAGACAATGCTGTTCATGCTCCAGTACCACAACGGAAATAAATGCAATTTGTTGTGACACCACCACAAAGCAAAAAGGTGCAGCTTGATCCTGCAGTCTGATTTGTTTTTCCTCCACAGCCGTGTCTCCTTTTACGAGTCCTTTTGAATCCCAGGAGCAATTAAAAGGATTTGTTCATCTTTTCACTTTCTTGAAAACTCCACCCAACTGTATATATTTACGCACAGATATGTGAAAATAAAATGGTTCCACTAATTCTTCCTTGAGAAAGATTTGGCTCTTACTCAGAGGTGGCATTTTAATTATTGCTGCATTTCTGAAACATGATCTCAGCCAAGTGTCACCTTCATTCCTCTTTTTTTTATTTAATTTTCAACATGATTAAATGGCATTGGTATTTTAAAATCCTTTAAAATCCTTTCACTGCTTCCTTGCCAAAATTTGCTTAAGGATTAAGCAACCTAATAATTTAAATCAGATTTCCCAGCTCTGTCTTGGCCTTCAATAGCCACCCACACCTGTGTGGAATGGCTGAACTTCATTTGAGCCGGGATTCAGCAGGACTCACTCACGACTGAGGATGTATGTTCCTTTCTAGCCTCGGCCTGGAATTTGTGAAGTAGTGAATCCCTCTGAGCCTGTTCCAGGGCAACTTAACCAAAACCAGGTTAATGGCAAAGCCATGAATCTCAAGTTCTAGTAACTGAAATTAAGAAGTACATATTATAGGATTTCTACTTTCCCCCTGTATTAGCAGCAGGGGGGGATTTGCAGTGGATAAAGCTTTACCAGTGGGTAAAGCTTTTCTCATATTCAGATAGCATTATGGGAAAGACTTACCAATGAGGTTCCTCTCTTTCTTGTGGCTGTTAAAGATTAGAGAGCTCCTGTGGCTGGGTGGGGAGGGAGGGATCCTAGCGCAATCAAAGCTTTAACCCCTACTAGATTCAGTGCATAGTTAAATTGTGGAACTCCCTGCCCCAGGATGTGGTGAAGGCTGCCAATTTGGAAGGCTTTAAGAGGGGAAAGGACATGTCCATGGAAGATCGGGCTATCCAGGGCTACTAGTCAAAATTAATACTAGTCATTATGCATTCCTATTCTCTCCAGTATCAGAGGAGCATGCTTATTGTATTAGGTGCCATGGAGAACGGGCAGGATGCTGCTGCAGTCGTCTTGTTTGTGGGCTTCCTAGAGGCACCTGGCTGGCCACTGTGTGAACAGACTACTGGACTTAATGAGCCTTGGCCTGATCCAGCATGGCTTTTCTTCTCTTCTTAGATCCTAATTCTGCTGATATCCTTCACTTTGCACCCCTTTCCACAAGTGTCATTATATTTGCATGTAGAGCAGATCTAAGGTCCTGAACTGCCTAATCATCTTCTTAACCTAGCGCAGAATACAGCGGTTCACAGTCTATGATTCCATCACATATAGTCTGGGAGAGACCACTTTCCATGGCACTTGGCCAGCCTTTGTAAACACCGGAGTTTGTGAATGCAGAGACTTGCTTGGTTTATATCTTCCACCAGCATTATTTAGAACATTTCTGTACCACCTCTTCAGAGAATCATTAAAGGCAGCTTAAAGTAAAATATGATAAACAGACCAGAAGCCAGTAGAGATCTTCCAGTATGGGGGTAATATTTCCCTGTGTCCAACTCCTGTTAATAGCCGGACCCCCCACATTGTGGATGAACTAACATTTCCAGGCAGTTTTCAAAGGTAGCTCCTTGCAGAGCACATTACAGTAATCTAACCTGCATGGGATCAGAGCATGGATCACTAGGCCCAATCACACTTGCTGAGGAAATATCTGCATCAGGATGTTTTCACTTTCCTTGATGTGACCAGAGCATGTGCTCCTCATTCAATACCCATTATCTTTAAAAACAGCAATTACTCTTTCTGCCTGTATCTTTTCTGATCTGCCTCCTTTCGCCATAGCCTCTTCCATCTTTTCCACCTTCTATCCAGTCTGTTTTCTTTCATTCTTCTTGTGGGCTGAAATTGGCACAATCCCTCCAGCTTCCCTTCACATTTGCTACTTGCCCCAACTGAACTTTCATTTCTGTTATATTTTAATGGAAATATGGGAATCTGAATATCAAGGAAAGAGATTTCCATCTCTTGTATAGCTCAGTTCCTTGCAAACATGACATGATGATGAGTGGATACTTCTAGAACTAGGTCAGTTGCTTAACAAACATGGATAGTTGGTGGCTACCAGTTATGATGCTTTCTCAAAATGGAAATTTAGCGAACCAGTTTGGAATCAGAATCCAGTTGGGGAGAAAAAGACAAGTTGCATGCATGCCAGAGCCTAATATTCTGTCACATTCCAACCCATGGGCTAGGACCCTCAGGGGAATCACAGAGCCCCACCTGCTAGATTTGGTGCTCTGTGGAGCTGTCATGTTTTTGCAGAGTTTGAGGAAGACCTGCTGCTATTGCCCACACATAATGCCCATTCAAAGCCTCCTGCTTCTTATTGCATATATGCTGAGCAAAGCAACATGATAGTGAGGCAAGGTAATGCAGAGGTGGGGAATATTCCTTTGTAGCAGGGTAGGTGCAGAAATTTCTCACACCCTTACCCTTCTCGCTCCCTCTTCTGACCCAGATGCTGCACACTCCACCAGTGCTCCTTCCTTCAGCTTGGTACTTACCTCTGTTTTCATGGGTCTCTTTGTACATTCTTCACTATGGTATACCTACTAGTGCTTGCCTTGCATTCCCTGTACCCAGATCTCTTAATCTGATGCCTACAGTCCTGAACTTGTCACTAGCAAATCATAATTCTTCCTATCATGTCATTCTGATGCCACATGACTTCCTGTCATGTGCTAGAAGCTCAGTGGGTCCGATACTACTTCTCAGCTGTTAAAGGTGGGTCCACTGATCTAGACTACCCAAAAACATAACTCCAGATGGACTATTCAGGAGAGGAGATGCTATGACTCAGCATCTAGGTAGAGATAATGTTTTGCATGCAGAAAATCCCAGGCACAGTTCCCCAGCATCTCCAATTTAAAATATAGGTAGTGGTAGGTGATATGAAAGACCTCTATTGAGGCCCTGGACAGTTGCTGCCAGCCAGTGTAGACAATACTGATTTTGGTAGACTAATGGTCTGACTTAGTATAAATAACGTCATGTATTCCTACAGCTCTGTGCACTGCAGATCAGATCAGTTTGGATTTTAAAAGTCCACAGTCACTAAACGTAGGGTGCAGGTTTACCCTAAGCCCAAGTGGTATTGTTAGGCACACACTTTGTTTTTCTCCAGTGTGAGTGAATGGATGTAATTAATCTTGATAGGAAAACTAAAGTGAAGCACTTAAACACTTTTGTGGCATGCTTTACACTGTGTCCCAGCTATTACTGGAAGTAACGCTATACAGAGAGAAAGACTGATTTCTCAAGGGACCTTGCAGTACACAAATCTCCCTCAACATTTCCCTTATCCTCATAATGACAAATATTTGTATAGCTTGTAAATAAACAAAGATCACTAAAGAGCTGTTCTTAACACTGACGGGGATAGGGCAGCATTGTTTGCAAACAGACATTGCCTTTTTATCTTTGTGGGTGCCGCATATAACTGTCCATTATTTTATTTTACTAGTTAGTTTATGTTCCACTATTCTATCTCATCTGAGAGATCAAAGGCAGCTCTCATCTAAAAATATATATATTAAAATATAGATGATCAGCATCACAAACAATTTTTACACATGGATACTTCCTATTTCTGACTAGGGTTGCAAACTCCAGGCTGGGAAATTCCTGGAGATTTGAGGGTGGAGCTTGGGGAGGTGAGAGTAGAGTATAATACCATAGAGTTTGCCCTTCAAAGCAGCCATTTTCTCCGGGGTGCGAGGGTGGGAATTGATCTCTGTAATCTGGGCATCAGTTGTAATTCTGGGAGATCTCCAGGCCCCACCTGGAGGTTGGCAAGACTATTTCTGACTTGGGACTTAGCAACCACAGAAGTGACTGTAAGCCCCACTTTCCCCTCTTTTTTAAAACAATGCTCTAAACCTGGACTTTGTTGGTTAGTCAGGGCAAGTGACTTCAGGACTTGTTCCTGAGAGTATGCTGGGAGGCATGATAAATGAAAGCAATTAGTCTCTCCAACTGTGTAAATCATCACAAGATAGCCTCTTGGTCTCAGGGAACAGTAAATCACACAGAAGAGATCACACCTCTCTGTGAACTGCCCTTTTATGGATGCTGCTGTAAGCAAACACCACATCAGAAGATCAGCATTCTTAATAATATTCCTTATCTTCCAGTAACAAAACTTCTGTTTACTTGACCAAAATAGTTGTGATATAAAGTGGATTAAATGCATTTGTCATTTGTTATGCAAGAGAACATCCAGAAGGCATTTTAATATGGATGTTTTTTTGTTCATATATCCAGGACGGTTAATGAACATTAGTAGGGCAGTTGATGAACAAGATAATTCATTTAGTAATCCAGTATTAAATCACAGGAAATATGAATGTTCTTATAAATGTGTTCTGGGAGATGGGAGCAAATCCAGACCCCCCCCACCCCAATTTTAAAAATCACCTTAATAGCCTCTCCACATTTTAGGCTGTACGCCCTCATTTGGATTTTGCTTTCATACTTTTGTAGTTTTATGAGCAATGAATGAAGTACAGTCAAGAAGGAGCGCTGTAATTTCAAAGTTAACATAAATCATTATCTCTGGCTATTTAAACATTGATTTAGCAGGTAATCCTCTCTTACTGTTCCATCTTCTTCAGCTTTTCTTTAGTGATAATAACACTGATATAGAATGCAGGTCCTCCAAGAAGTAGTATTTTAGAGCATTTATGTGTGTTTCTTATTTATTTACTTATTTCTATTTATTTATTACATGAATGCTCTCCTGAACTCTTCTCTTTAACGCATTTTGCAAAATGATAGCATTCTGGGACCCTTCCTGACCTCCTCCAACAGGCAGTTCCACAAGGCAAAAGAAGAAGAGTTGGTTTTTATATGCCGACTTTCTCTGCCACTTAAGGGAGACTCAAACTGGCTTACAATCACCTTCCCTTCCCCTCCCCACAACAGACACTCTGTGAGGTAGGTGGGGCTGAGAGAGTGTGACTCACCCTGCTGGCTTTGTGTGTAGGAGTGGGGAAACAAATCCAGTTCACCAGATTAGCCTCTGCCACTCATGTGGAGGAGTGGGGAATCAAACCCGGTTCTACAGATCAGACTCTACCACTCCAAACCACTGCTGTTAACCACTACAGAACACAGGAACCACCACAGAGAATGTATGTGAGTATACAGTTGTCAATCTTCCAGTTTGCAGGGAGGAACCTTTAAAAGATTCTGAACAGATGACCTAAGCTGCCATGCTGGACCACAGTAGGAGGCAGTCCTGCATGTCTATGGGTCCTAGGCCATGAAGGGCCTTGTAGGCGACACTCAGTACCTTGAATTGAGCCTGATAACTGATCAGTAGCCAGTGCAGCAACCACAGAATGGATCGTGTGGCATGCACAGTCTGCCTGACACCTACTAGTAATCAGGCTGCCACACTTGGTGCCAAATGGAGTTGCCAGTGCCACCTCTCCAGAGAACCTGTTCAACGTGACTTTGGTTCTAGGACATCCAAATGCCTACAAATGGTGAAATTTTCTTTTCTTTGAGTCTTGTGATTTTATCTACTCTAATTCTGGAAAATCATGGGTTGGATCCAACCACTGCTTTCCACTGGCACCAATATGTTGCTCCGGTGCAGTGAGCATTCTGCTGGGAAAAAAATCCCCTCCTGCATCAGTAGCAGGATCCTTGCACCAGAGAAACACATTGGTGCCAGCAAAGCATACCAATAGTATCCAATTCTATAAGGTCCCAAGATGCCCCTGTGCTTTGTATTGCCAAGTCGGCTGCTTTTTGATTCTGAAGGATTTCAGTCCAGATGCTCAATACAAAAAAGATGAGGAAATGGAAGCAAAAGAAAGACAGATGGGCAGGTGTAGAGTGGTGTAGGATATATATTGACGTTAAATAACCTGCTTGGCATATCTCACTTATCAGATATGAGCTACCAACACACTGTAATCAGTTTTCATTGCTGTGACAAGAGAATGGAGTAATGGGGGAGGGAGTGACTGGTAGGACAAAAAATGATTTGGGGGGATTTGACCTAAGTATATATCAGAATACCACATGGTGTTTGACTTCCTGTCATCAATATTAGATTCTCAGTTGCTCAACACTTTTCATGTTCTATGGTGCTGGTACTTTAAAGCAGGAGACATAGTTGCCTCCTTCACATCAAAAACCATTCTCAACATTCCCAAGTGCTCAACATGGTCCCAATTCAACTTGCTATATTATTAAAGGGGGATTTGCAAAACAACTGATGATCTAACGCAATTCTCCTCAGTAATCACAGAGCACAGAGAGAAATATCTACTGTGTATCAGGTTACAAGATGAGAGGTGCAATCGGCTTTGTTTGAATTTAAATTCTGATGAAGATGTATGAGCATGGCCTAATCACTCCATTGAGCCAACTGTTCCTTTATGGTTCTTAAGCCATAAAGTTCTCGCATAAAAATATTGTTAGTAGAGCTAGAGACAGCAAATCATTTTGAGGTGTTGAAGCAGGTGAAGATTTCCTGCTGGCAAAAGGCAACTGCAGATTAAGTAGTACCTGAGGTGACTGAAGCAAGAGCGATTTACTTTTGTTGAGAAAGTCATTAACATGTTTCTACCACCAATATTATGACTGAGTCACATTAATGGGCAATACAGGATCGGCCTAGAGCATCCCTGACAAGTGTTTGTCCAGCCACTTCTTAAAGATTGCCAGTGAGGGGGAGCTCACCATTTCCCTAGGTAGCCGATTCCACTGCCGAACTACTCTTACTGTAAAAAAATTCTTCCTAATGTCCAGCTGGTATCTTTCTGCCCATACTTTATACCCATTATTGTGATTCCTGTCCTCTGCTGCCAATAAGAACAGCTCTCTGCCCTCCTCTGACAGCCTTTCAAATACTTAAAGAGAGCAATCATGTCTCCCCTCAACCTCCTCTTTTCCAGATGAAATATTCCCAAATCCCTCAGCCTTTCCTTGTATGGCTTGGTCTTCAGGCCCCTGATCATCCTTGTTGCTCTCCTCTGCACCTGCTCCATTCTCTCTACATCCTTTTTAAAGCGAGGCCTCCAGAACTGCACACAGTACTCCAGGTGCGGCCTGCCCGATGCAGTGTACAGCAGAACTATGATATCTTGCAACTTGGATGTTATGCCCCTGTTGATACACCCCAAGACTGTATTAACCTTTTTTGCTGCCACATCACACTGACTCATATTCAGCTTACAGTCCACCCGTACCCCTAGATTCAGCTTACAGTCCACCCGTACCCCTAGATCTTGTTCACATACAGTGTTACCCAGAAGTGCAACCCCCTTCCAGTATGCATGCTTCTTATTTTTGTTACTCAGATGTAGAACTCTGCACATGTCCTTGTTGAATTGCATCTTGTTCACATCTGCTATAAGAGAAAGTTTTGATTTAACTTTTTGTTTCCATGGAATAGGTGGGGGGGGGAATTGTGTGAAGGAACCATCTATTTGTCTTACTGGTAGAGGAACTCAGCCTGAAGGAGGAACTCAGCAGGCTCAGGCAAGAAAAACAGAAGTAAAGACCTGGCAGGCAGCCACTCAGGACTGGAAGCTTGAGAGTCTCACATTTTACTGATCTGCCATTCATGCTACATATCAGGCTTAAGTTTACTGGAGATTGCCTGCAGGGACTCCATTAATGAAACACAAAAAGTTCTTCAATTTAAGATAAGCTAGTTGGTCAGGTCCTTTCAGCGAGGATGAGGATGCAGGTCAGGTAGCAGATTGACTTTGGCTGGCTATTTTGGTCTTCTTTGCCATTCTTCAATTTGAGAAATGATTTGCAGGGAACACAAAGTGATTCTTCTACTAACTCTTTAAAAATGGCTGCTCCATATTGGCTGTGTCCGAGGGCCGCGCTGCAGCCGCAGTCCATAAGGCTGGCGTAAGTGCCCCTATGTCGGCATCCGTCCCAGTTTGCATGGCACAAGTGGCACAGATGCCGGCATAGGGGTCATGCTGCCTCCTAAACCCCTTCGACCCCCAACCTCAGGAACGGGCTGCAAGAGAACATTTCTGCACCAAGCTAGAAACCAACATGAACTGTCTCATTGCTGTCATAAAACTACTAGAATTATCTTATTAATTAGCATTCTATGAAAAGAAGCACTGCTAACTTGTAATATGTCACTTTCAGATTGAATGTTGAGTTCCGTTTCATTTATTGGCAAGATGATTCACAAGAACGTAAGAAGAGCCCTGCTGGATCAGATCAACGGTCCATCTAGTCCAGTATCCTAGAGGGCCAAAGAACAGGGCATAGAGTAGAATCAAGATTGTGTTCCCACCATTTATCATGATAGGCCTGTCTAGTTGTGTCTAGAGATTTTATTTTTTAAATCCACAAGCCCTGTTGTTGTTTTTCCACTATGTTGTCAACATGCCTTTTGCATTTTACTAATGGTGCTTGATTTCTAAAGCTACATATGTAAAAACCACATGTGTTGCGTTCGAAAGTAAAAATATAAAAAGGCCTCCTTATTTTGATATAGTCAAATCAAAACCATTTTTACAAATGACTGGCAGATGTTTGCATTTTGTTTATACAATCAGATATGCTTGTTGTCAGAGTCAGTACTTTTTGGTGAATATCATTTGTTTAGACTATAGGCAGTTTTAAAGTGAGAATATTTTCTAAACTGGTCTTTTTCTCAAGGAAAATCCAGCTTCAGATGCCTGCAGCCATTGGTTAACTACAAATGCCTTACAGCGCATCGAGTTTTCTTAGTGGAATAATGTTATAGAGATATTTTATACCATGTGGAAAATCAACACTATTTAATATTAGGCACATGTAAAAGCTCCCAGTGGAATTCTCCTTTCAGATCAGTTTTCTAGTCACCAACCAAAAGACTTCCACAGAAAAAATTCCACTGCCCATTTCAATTTCAGTCAGTTTGCCGGTCTTTCAATGTTATCAACATCCTCGATTCAAGACAAAAGGATGTTTTGCACATGTGAGATTTGGTTGTGGCACTGTATCATAGGAGCTGTACTTAAGTACCGGTACATAGAGTTTGTCGTTCTCATACAGGTGTGTTTCGTTTGGGAGGGGAACTGTCTTGAGTCATGAGGAAAGGCAGGATATAGACTTTTTAATAAAATAAAAATAAATAAATAAATAGCTTGCCACCAAGGTTACACCAGCATGGTGCAGTGGTTAAGAGCAGTGATTTGGAGCGGTGGAGTCTGATCTGGAGAAGCTGGTTTGATTCCCCACTCCTTACACTCCATCTAACGCTCCTAGACCAGATCACAAAGTTCTCAAAGCGACGGGACATGGTGGTCATGGGAGATTTTAATTACCCGGATATCTGTTGGAAGTCCAACGCTGCTAAAAATGCAAGATCCAATAAATTCCTGACTTGTCTTGCTGAAAACTTCCTATTCCAGAAGGTGGACAGGGAAACAAGAGGGTCTGCTATCTTAGACTTGATTCTCACCAACAGGGAAGAACTGGTCGATGAGGTTAAAGTAGTAGGCACCCTGGGTAGTAGTGACCACGTACTCTTGGAATTTACAATCTTGGGGAGAGGAAAACTTGTACGTAGTCAGACATGTAGGTTGGACTTCAAAAGAGCAAATTTTAACAGACTTAAACTTATGCTAGGTAGAATCCCATGGTCAGAATTACTTAAGGAGAAGGGAGTTAAAGAAGGGTGGGCATTTCTTAAAAATAAAATACTGAAGGCACAATGCCAAACCATTCCTATGAGAAGGAAAAATGGGAGGAACCTAAAGAGGCCAGGGTGGCTCCATAAACAGCTTTTTAAAGAGTTGAGAAATAAAAAAGACTCATTTAGGAAGTGGAAGGAGGGCCTTATAACCAAAGAGGAATATAAGCAAATAACTAGTGCTTGTAGGAAGAGTGTTAGGAAAGCTAAAGCTCAGTATGAACTTAGGCTAGCGAGAGATGCTAAACGCAACAAAAAAGGGTTCTTTTCCTATGTACAGAGTAAGAGTAAGAACAAGGACAAGATAAGCCCATTGTGTGGACCGGAAAGTGAAATTGTAACAGGAAATGAAGAGAGGGCAGAACTCCTGAATTCCTACTTTTCCTCAGTTTTTTCTCATGAGGGAAGTGGTGCTCAACATGGCATAAACAGAACATGTGATGAGGGAAGGGATTTGCAGCCTAGAATTGGCATTGGGGTAGTGCACAAACACCTGGTTTCTTTAAATTAAACAAAATCCTCTGGGCCAGATGAATTGCACCCAAGGGTACTCAAAGAACTTGCAGATGTAATTTCGGAACCTCTGTCCATTATTTTTGAAAAGTCTTGGCAAACAGGTGAGGTGCCAGAAGATTGGAGGCGGGCAAATGTTGTCCCCATCTTCAAGAAGGGGAAAAAGGAGGATCCAGGTAACTACCGACCCATCAGCTTGACTTCTATACCAGGAAAAGTGTTCGAACAAATCATCAAATCGTCCTTGACCATTTAGAAAGAATGGATCTGATCACTAAGAGCCAGCATGGGTTTCTCAAGAATAAGTCATGTCAGACTAATCGTATCTCCTTTTTTGAGAAAGTTACTACCTTGCTGGATCAGGGGAATGCTGTAAACATAGTTTATCTAGATTTCAGTAAGGCTTTTGATAAGGTTCCACATAGTATTCTAGTTGACAAATTGGGAAAATGTGGGTTAGATCCTATGATTGTTAGATGGATCTGCAACTGGTTGACAGATCGTACCCAAAGAGTGCTAGTTAATGGTTCCTCGTCCACTTGGAGAGAAGTGACTAGTGGAGTTCCTCAGGGATCTGTGCTGGGCCCTGTGTTGTTCAACATCTTTATAAATGATTTGGATGAAGGAATAGAGGGGATGCTTATTAAATCTGCAGATGATACTAAATTGGGAGGGGTAGCAAATACAGTAGAAGTCAGAGCCAAGATGCAGGATGATCTTGACAGGCTGGAGAAATGGGCTAGAACTAATAAAATGCACTTCAACAAAGACAAATGTAAAGTTCTGCATTTAGGTAGGAAAAATTAAATTAATCATTATAGGATGGGGGAGACTTGTTTGAGCAGTAGTGTGTGTGAAAAGGATCTTGGGGTCTTAGTAGACCAAATACTGAACATGAGTCAGCAGTGTGATGCTGTAACTAAAAAGGCAAATGCAGTCTTGGGCTGCATCAACAGAAGTATAGTGTCCAGATCACGCAAAGTGATGATATCGCTTTACTCTGCTCTGGTTAGACCTCAACTAGAGTACTGTGTTCAGTTTTGGGCACCACAATTTAAGAAAGATGTAGACAAGTTGGAATGTGTCCAGAGAAGGGCAGCAAAGATGGTGAGGGGTCTGGAGACCAAGTCCTATGAGGAAAGGTTGAAGGATCATCTAAAATATAGATGATCAGTCTTATGATAAATCTATTAGGCTTCTTCTATTCCTTGTTTACTCCACAGTGGAAGAAGACTATTACTTTCTAGCCCCCCTTCCACACTCACTGTCCTGCCTATACAATGAACATATATGAACATATGAAGCTGCCTTATACTGAATCAGACCCTTGGTCCATCGAAATCAGTATTGTCTACTCAGACTGGCAGTGGCTCTCCAGGTTCTTATTGTGTCACAAAGAGATAACAAAGAACAGGTGCAATACATTTATGAAGCAAAGATTCTACAGGGCTCTAAGCAAACCAAACAGGATAAGTAGGTGATGAGCCTGCCTAACCCTTTCAGGGGACCAGGCTGGCATAAACCGAAGCTCTCTGGTTTAACAAAGCAAACGTAAGTGAGGCAAAGCACAGCACTTAGGCAAAGCACTAGAGAAATGCATTCTTCATATGAATATATTATCGCCACATCTGTCCTGAGCCTGGTAGTCTTTCCCATTAACAGAATTATTTCCAGAGGTGTCATTCAAAGAAGGCAGGAATGAAGCCAAGTCCTTTCTTTAATGTGTGAAGCCCCCTTTGACTATTCCTCAGGAGCCTCTGTACATTACTATCTTTGTAATGCCTCAAAATAATGATCAGAGAACAAGCAGAGAATGATTCTTGGGTCACATAACCACTACATGGGTCCTTATAATGTATTTGTTCACACTGAAATATCTGTTATTATAAATTACATGGGTCAGCATAATAGTTATGTGGCACAAAACACAAATCCCATCTCTTCAGAAAAGAAGAAGAAAAGTTGGTTTTTATCTGCCGACTTTACCTTTTTTTAAGGAGAAGCAACCCAGCTTACAATCGCCTTCCCCTCCTCTCCCCACAACAGACACCTTATGAGGTAGGTGTGGCTGAGAGAGTTCGAAGAGAACTGTAACTAGCCCAAGGTCACCCAGCTGGCTTGAGTAGGAGTGGGGAAACAAACCCGGTTCACCAGATTAGAATCCACCATTGCTGTTAACCATTACACCATGCTGGTAGGTAGAGTACGGGCCGGTGCCTGTTTGCCCTTTGTTAAGTTATTATGAAGCATAGAAATTTTTAAAAATTGTGATGAATGTTCTTAGAGTTTCCTTTTCATACTTTAGCTTTGAAAGTGTCTGCCAAACAGGCTCTTGTTGGATGTTGTTCCCTGCACGTCCACACAAGTGCATCAAGCACACACACGGCTCTAAAATGGCATCTTGAATTATTTCAGGCCAAACTGAGTGAGGCCTTCCTGAAGCTAATTATGTACTGTAAACGAGTTACCACAGGAGTTCCCAAGCCTATATAATTACCAAAGACCACTGAAAGTGAATTCTTAAAACTGAAACAGCTGCTTTGTTTCAGCCAGATGACCAAAAGGGGGTCAAAACAAGCCCTTTGTAGTATAAGTCACAGCAACAAAACCACAAAGACTACAATTTGTCTGAACTCGCTTATTTCTGTCCGTAGAAGTTATGGCTAGTGAAAATACCACTGCCAGCATCTGCAAGAAAGTCCCATTAGGAGCAAAAGATGCTATCTTTAATTTAGAGCAGACTTAGCCAACTGCATTGAGTATTGTGGCCTGTTCTCCAGCCATTATACCAATGTTGTTTATTGGTAGTTGTGCTGTGTTTATGAACTTCTGAAACCACTAATAAAACTAAAAGACATTCACACATGTTAGGGCCAGCAATAGTCACCTTGGCTCTCTAGGTTCTGAAAATATACAGTCCTACTTATGGCTGCCAACCTCCAGGTGTTAGCTGGAGATCTCCTGCTTTAACAACTGATCTCCAGCCGATAGAGATCAGTTCCCCTGGAGAAAATGACCACTCTGGCAATTGGAGTCTATGGCATTGAAGTCCCTCCCCAAACCCCTCCCACTGGTGGTGAAGAGGAACCTGGCAACCCTAGTCCTACTTCCACACCTCGCCTACGGTTGCCAACCTCCAGGTGGCACCTGGATATCTCCTGCTATTACAATTGATCTCCAGATGACCAAGACCACTTCCCCTGGAAAATATGGCTGCTTTGGAGGGTAGACTCTATAACATTATATCCTCTCCAAATCTCACCCTCTCCAGGCTCCACCCACAAAGTCTACTGATATTTCCCAGAGATGGCAACCCTAATCTCACACCAGATCTTTCTCTTTGCACCTCAAGCCCATCTCTTTCCTTCTTTCCCACTTACTCAAAGGTGTGTGACTGTCAGTTTAATAACACTTTCTTCACTGGAAGCCCAAGTCTACAAACCTTTTGGGGAGAGTTTTAATAGCTTATTATAATGGTGATAGTAATAATTTAAATAATTGACTGCAGGAATGGATTTGTCCATTGCAATAGCCCAGGAGCAAACTGAGTCAAGCAGCTACTCAAGAGCCCACTCAGCTTGGAATTAGCCATCAGCGGAGGGAGGGGAGGCTCCTCCTATGTTGCCACAAGCTGGGACCAAGCCAAGTGTTCACCACAGCCAGTATCATTGGGGCTCAGTCTGGTTTGTCCCTGGCTGCCAGCAGCCCCCAAGACAGCAGCCCATTGCAAACTTCTCCAGTCCTTTAAAGGGTCAAGCCACCCCAAATGAGTGTCATGTTGGCACTGATTATGGATTTTCATTCATTTAAAGAATTCAGGTTGTAGAAGTTTGAATATTGTGAGCTGTCCTCATTCTCTGGTGAACAGCTGCACATAAATAAATGATTGAGCATATTTTTTATAACGGAAGAAATGCATATGCAGGAGGATACACGGGCTGCAAGATTGTTGACTAGTGCTGGTTCTGAATTGTCCTTTGCTTCCCAGTGTTGCAAATGTTTCACTAATAGCCAGAGACCACTGAGACCCTATCGACTACAAAAATGTACTGGCACTCGTGCGTTGCAGTCAGGCACTTACCCCCTGAGGAATGTGCATGTAACCATAATTACAAAGGGTGGAATGTCAGACATGTGCTTGCCCACAGAATATTGTTGTATCCATGCCAGAACAGACAGTAAATATATCACAGCAGACCTGAAGTACAAATAATATGAAAATGATTATCACTAGTAATTTTATACACTATTGCAGCATATTGATTTTCACTGGGCTGCATGAATTCATTTTTCCTAATTTCGGATCAGAATTTAGCTCAAGAAATTCTGTGGGTTAAAAAAAAGAGGAGAGGGGAAGGAAGAAGAAAAATGGAAAGTCCTGATGAATAACTAGAACGGATCAGCAACCACTAGATTAGTTAGCCAAATTTGTGCTCTATGGTTTCGTTCAGCCAGGGTGCAAAGCCGTGGTTTGGTGTTGCATGAACAAGCCATAAAGCATCTTCAGGCAAAATCCCTCTTCCTCTTATGCACAGTGAGCTAATTAGAAACGTCCAAACCAGCAAACTGTGATTTGAGCTTGTCCCACAAACCAGAATTGCAAATGGAGCACAAACATTCGTGGTTTGTTAACTGTATCTCCTGGCAAACTATAATGTGCCACAAAAGCAGAAAGGACTAGTTTGCTTGCCTCATGTGAAAAGAGGAGAATTCATGGAAGTGAGCCTGAAGTTTCTTCTAGGCTGTGTGTGTACTGGGATGATGCTGGTTGCTAAGGTGAAGGTCATAGAGGGGGTTGCTTTGCCCATATTAGAGGGTGCTGAACAGAAGCTAACAAACTCATCAAAGAGGTAACTGGCTTTGCTGAATCCTCCACTATTGTTAAAACAGCAAATAACCACAATAATGAATTTTCATTTGCGCTTTGTGTGGACAATGATTCCCCTCCAAGATTCTGCTGATGTGGCCAAATTGATCAATTTTTCTGTAACTTCAAGCCTTGATTACTGCTGCACTGTATGTAGGGCAGTCATTAAAAAGCTTTGTAATATGACTGGTACATAATATGACTGGTAGACTCTTTGTTGGTGAGAGCCCAGAGGTAAGAACCTATTATGCCCACCCTGAAGCAGCTTCATTGGTAACTCGTTTTATTCTGAAATCAGTGTTATGTGAAAGTAATTGATGTTTAAATCCTTATATGACCTGCCCACTTCTGTTAGTCTCTTGCCTTGAAAACCCCAAAAGGGATCACCATAAGTCGGCTGCGACTTGAAGGCACTTTACACACACACACACACACACACACACACACACACACACGAAAGATCACGTCTTCAGTATGAGCTGTTGCACCTTTCCTTTCAGTCTCTCCTATTATTAGAGCCCTCTTTAAAATAGGGTTACCAACTTCAGGTTGGGAAATTCCTGGAGATTTGGGGGTGGAGCCTGGGGAGGGTGTTGTTTGGAGAGAGGCTATAGAGTCATTTTCTCTAGGGAAACTGATCTCTGTCATCTGGAGACCAGTTGTAATTCCAGGAGACCTCCAGGCACCTCCTGGAGGTGGGCAACCACACTTTAAAATCTATCCATTGGGTCACCACTTGGGGTCACTCCTTTACACCATCAGCTCTGAGTCTCTTAAAGGGTTTCCTGGAAAAAGTGAACAGTACTCCTACTTTGGCCCTGTTCCACAGGCAATGTAAACCTATTATCTTCATGTGGGCCTTTCAAGGGCATTTGATTGGGTGGTGGATTGGAGAGGGGACTGTTGTTGATGCTTTCAATTTTGTGAAACCTTCGTTTTAATTTCTTGTTGCTGGTCTCAGCTGGCTTCATCATGTGCCTTTAGTCACTGTTGAGAGCCAGCATGGTATAGTGGTTAAGAGCAGTGGTTTGGAGCCATGGATTCTGATCTGGAGAAACGGGTTTGAGTCCCCACTCCTCCATATCAGCGGCGGACGCTAATCTGGTGAAATGGGTTGGTTGCCCCATTCCTACTCATGAAGCCAGCTGGGTGACCTTGGGCCAGTCACAGCTCTCTTAGAGCTCTCTCAGCCCCACCTACCTCACAGGATGTCTGTTGTGGGGAGGGGAAGGGAAGGTGATTGTAAGCCGGTTTGAGTCTCCCTTAAGTGGTAGAGAAAGTCGGCATATAAAAACCAACTCTTCTTCTTCTGGTGAGAAAGTCAGGACAAAAATGTTTTCATAAATAAACAGTTGTATAGTGGACAACCTTTATGTATCCCAAGGTGCATTAGTATAGAGGGCTGTGCTGCCTTGTCCATGGAGTGTTCAGCTTGTGGAAACTGTGATTCTTCTAATTGCTTTCATATGATCCAGAACTTTTAATCCCTGCATACCCAGGCCTGCCAACTAAAAGGCATGTTGAAATATGTCTTGTGTTGTTTCACATTTCTTGGCTCTAAGACAAACAAACCCAATACAAGACTCTATTGCCTATCATCTAGAGAACGGAAACCCTAAGACCCTGGAGAGTCACTTGCAGTCAGTGTAGACTACACTTGATGGACCAGTGGTCCAATGAGGCAGCGTCATGTGTTCATTTGAACTGTGAAAGTAGCTCTCACATCCAGTGGGCTTTTGATTTTTGAAAGCCTACTGGGTGAGCAGAGATGTAGCCACATGGTTCTCTGGATTATGCAGACTAAAACAGTTTCCACCACTGGAATGGACTAACACAGTGAATAGAATTGCCAAACTACAGGTGGGACCTGGAGATCTCCCAGAATTACAACTGATCTCCAGACAGCAGAGATCAGTTTCCCTGGGCAAAATGGCTGTTTTGGAGGGAGAACTCAATGGCATTATACCCCAGCGAGGTCCTTTTCCTCTCCAAATCTCACTCTTTCCAGGCTTCACCCCTACATCTCCAGGAATTTCCTAACCCAGAGTTGGCAGTCCTAACAGTGAATCATTATTTCACATGCCTCTGTGCCAGTCTGAACCTATTACAGTTCTTTGATAATAAAGAAGATGACTGTTGCTCTGTCAGAAAAACAAATCATGGCCTTCTCTTTGGCTGTAAGTTACGGTTGGTTGGTTTCTGTAAATATGAGTTGCCCTTGCAAAACAGGAAAACAAGATACATATTTACATTCCAAGAATCAAAAGATCTACTTTAAACTATTTCAGAAGAAGAAGTTGTGAGAATTGCTCAAAATTTTGGTTCCTGGAGACTGGGCCAATGAGACTTTTCCATTTACCTCATAATTAGTTTATACATACCCTATTTTATAAGCAACATGTGTCATTTCGCCCTTCCCAGCATAATGTTCCAAAGCCACCCAATTAATCTATATTCTCAAAGCATAGTTCAAAAGCCTGCGATGTTCTGCCATAGATTAGAGAGTTTAATTTGAAGAAGGGTACTCATAGAACATGTAGTTTACACTCCTCATTTCTATAAGGCCTAGTTCACACCAATTTTTGGTCTGTACTACTTCAGACTGCAGATAAGACACACACATGAACACATGACACTGCCTTATACTGAATCAGATTCTTGGTCCATCAAAATCAGTATGGTCTACTCAGACTGGCAGTGGCTCTCAAGGGTCTCAGGCAGAGGTCTTTCACATCACCTACTTGCCTGGTCCCTTTAACTGGAGATGCTGGGGATTGTGACTGGGACCTTCTGCATGCCAAGCAGTTGCTCTACCACTGAGCTGTGGCCCTTCCCCAGATTATGGCTGAATATAATATCATGAAATTAGTGCCTGCACACAGAATGCTATAATGCAGGTAACTTAACTTTTCTCCTAATGCGCTAATTTTATATGGACAGAGAATCAATTATTTTTCCTTGCAGCAATTATTGCAGCAATATAAACCATCAGCAACAACCTGGAACAGATTTGCGATCTCTTCTTCTGTTTGTATGAATTAGGCCTGAAGCTACTCACTAATCTTACTTGAAATCTCCTTTGTCAAATCAGAGCAGTCAAAGTCACATCATCAGTACAGCTGAGCCAATAGTAAATAAGATGCCTAGATAGGGTTGCAAGGCTTCTTGCTTTGGAGGGAGACCTCCTGCTGGCATCCCTCTCTTCCTGCCTCTGCTCGGAGCAACAGTGGGAGAAAAAAACAAAGAAAACCTGCCTTCAGATCCAACATCAGTCATCTCTAAGAGGATGTAAGTTCTCTCCAGGAATCACTAGTGACTCTGTGGTTTCACCATGGAATTTCCATTAATTCCTAGAGAGGTATGATGTCACTTCTGAGTTTCCCCCTGAAGTGATGGCACTCCATCACCGATGGCATCCCACCATGTCTCCGCCCCACCACCTGAACTCCTGCTGGTTGCCAGTCCGTGCCTGGCAACCCTACACTTGGATCAGGCCCACAGTTGTCATGGAGGGCCAGGCAGGTAAGGTGACTTGCAAGAGTTAAATAGGCACATGTGACAGCTGAGCAGCTGATAAAAGGATGGGCAGCAAGAGGCACTAAAGATTAGGTATGCAGCAAGAGGTTTAAACATGAGATCACAGGAGAAACACTGGAATGTAGAACCATCAGGATAGATGTTTGATGAGACTTGCAGAAAGCTACCAGCTGTTCAATACTTGATATCAGGTATATACAAATAGAAGTACTGCTAAATTAGCTGGTAGATGGAGTAGCTAGAGACTTGCTGGGAGCCAGATACATTCAACCTGATCAGAAGAGGCAGGGCAGGGTAGATATTAGGACACTGGATTCAATCCTAACCTCTTTGGTGGAAGAGGTCTAGGGCATTATATACAAAGATTGTTGGGACTGATGACTGAGGAGAAGAAAAGGCTCCAGTCAAAATTATAAAAGGAGCAGACTGGAACAATTTCTGTTCAAGGACAAATGAAGACATGTCAAGGCCTAAACAATATTTTGTTTAAGGCACCCTATGGCATTACCAAAAATATGTATTATTCTAACACTAAAAGTTAGTTATTTAAAAAAATATATATTTAGAGGCCCCTCATAACCTGAGACCGTAAACTTACTTAGCTTGTACATAAATCTAGCTGTGGTTCTGTTCCCTCTACCTAAGCCATTTGTGGGGGTGGGGGGGGGTGCTTGTATGACAGTGTTGACTGGCGAGGACCCAGTAACTCTGGTTTGTTGCACTGACAGGAGAGAAATGTAAACTCTCGGGCATAAGGTATTCTGTATGCTGTGTGACAGAGAGTCTAGAGAGTGAAATAAGCAGCCCAGTGTATGGCCAGTGTTGTCAATGGCATGTGGGAGGGCTGCTGGACCTTCAGCTATGGGGTTTCATCTGTTGTTCTGGCTCGCGAGGCACATGTGCAGGAGCAGCAGGATTTTGACAGCTCTGAGGAAGCAGCAGCAGCTGCAGAATAGTTATGTATGATGGGCAGGATTCCTTTCCATCCCCCAATGCCTCTAGAAATCTCTGGCATGGAGCCTACATTACAAGGCTGTGCAATGGAGCCAACGGTTTGGCCTCCCGCCCATTGGAGTTTATTCGCTTTAGTGCTTTTTTTAGCTTCTAAAAAGGGTTGCCACCTTTTTGATGGGTTTTTTAACCTTCCAGTCGCATGAAGAAATTCAACAGAGGAAGCTTCTTGCTTTGTTGTTTTTACATGCCGGGTAGCAAATATTGCAACAGGGCTTTTGCAGCTGAATTTTTCCCCTTCATTCCAAAATGTGCAGCTGTTACTTCATTGTTATATGTGCTAGCTCAATTGAGCACTGTCCAGTACTCACTGTTGTCAGAAAATCCATCAGTTAATAAATATGGGGAAACAGCTTCCCTCTTTTCAACCTAGGCGTCTTGTCTGGAAATCAGACCCAAACTTTAAAAACTGGTTGGACTAATTAAAAAAGAAAAGAAAAGAAGAAATAGCAATTCTACTGCACGCTCTCCTTTTTGCACTAAGTGGGATGGAACATCCCAATATGGACACTGTATCTGAAACAGCATGGATATATTGGTTAGTGTGTGATGGGGAGTCTGCTCCAGTGTGGAAATATTCCATGTTATGCAGTTTTAAGGGATCTTCTATGCACACATCACCCAAGCTGAATTGGGACTATTGTGTTCTAGCCACTGAAACATATTACTTTCTGTAGAAAAAAGTGGTAAATAATGAGTCGGATCCCTTTCCTGATGTTGAAAAGGGAAGTGGGGGTTCTCCTTTAACTTCCAAACCTGCATGGACAAATGTCAGATAGAAGGCGGGACGCTGTAGCAGGTTGTGGAATTAGGTAAGACTGAGTAAGAAGATTGGCTGATCCAACCTAGTTATCCATTACTCAACTTTTGTAGTGGACTCATCTGAATTCTTTTCATTCTTCTTAACTAGGTAATAAACTTCATGAGAATCTCTGATACCTTTTATGCAAAGCAACTCTTAGACACTGGGGAGTGGATACTGAGTAGAGAGACTACAAAGCAGAGGAGGTGCTTATTCCTTTCCCCTCAAGCTGTGCTTTCAGTCAAAATAGCCTCTCTCCACGCTGATCCCTCTCCCATGTGATACATATAGATATCTACTCAAGAGTAGCTGTGTCTCAGTGGTAAATATGGTTGCCAGCCTGTAGCTGGCAACTGGTGGGAGATAGCAGGGGTGGGAACTTACTTTTTTAACATCATGCAGATGCTATGACATCATGTCCAGTGTGACCTGGAAGAAATGTTATTGTGTCAGGGTGATGCTCTAGCATTCACCCCAAACTCAATGGCTTCACCATAAAGTTTTGGGCAAATGCTACTGTGTCACCCTAACATGATGATGTTGCTTCCTGGTCACACTGGAAGTGACATCTTAGCATTATCATGATGCCAATCACCCTCTTTCCCCCCCCCTCCACTGGCCCAGGAAGTGACAGCAGGATAGATAGGGCTTCTGGCAAGAGGTGTACCACTGGAACGGGAGACCTGACAGCTCTAATAGTAAAGCATCTGCTTGGCATGCAGAAGGTCCCAAGTTCAATCCCCAATATCTCCATTTAAAAGGAATCAGTGATGTGAAAGACCTCTACTAAGATCCTGGAGAGCTGCCCTCAGTCTCAGTAAAGCAATGATATGATTCAGTATACAACAGTGTCTTAAGAGAGCAGGAAACAAATTCGGGGTGATGTTTGAGCATAAAAATCAGCCAGTAAGAAAAGAGTTGAGCATTCTCTCCTACTCCCATGTACCATTTCTTTAAAATGCTGTATGCAGTTTTAAGACTGTGTGCATTTACGTGTAATATGTTGTTTGCCCCTGGGTATCTGACCCATATATGGGCAATTACCAGGACAAGAAAACATACAGGTGCTGTAATGTGCTCTCTTTATTTTGGCTGTGTTCTTGTGACAGCTTAAGCATATGTAGTGTAATTATGTAATAGATTACCCTACATCTGCAAGACAGGGGAAATTACTGTTAAGTGGCCAGTTTCATTTAGTAAAGGCAGCAAATGCCCATTTAGATATAACATCTCTTCAGACCAGAAATCTTATATTTATTGTTATAAATCTGCATTTTTGCCTTTTTAAAACAAACTGGCAGAGAAAGTACTGGAGATCAGTTCAGGCACCATTGGCAAATGCAATTTGGTAAGTTCACTTCACAGCAACAATATATTTTCCCCATGCAAATCCCTATAGTCTGTAGGCAAACTAGGATATAAACAAGCAAGTCTCATATGAAAAACTGTATTCGCTTCATCGGCTAAAATATATGGTTCATTGCTGTTTTGTCAAACCATAAAATTATCTCTGCAAACCATTTCTTTGAAAACAGTGAAAACAAATTTCTACAAACTAGTTAGGTCCATCAACTATCATTTGCTTCGTTGGATTTGATCTGAAATCGCATTACTTGGTGGAGAGCTTCAAAGGGGCTTACTTCCAACCAAATGTCCTAACCTAACAAAAGAGTTCTGTGTTTAGAAGCTCTTATCTCTTGTTAAATCCATTGCAGTACAAGCACAAATGCCCGTTTCAGTGGTGCATAACTAGGAGTGGCTTCCATATGCACTTCCTTCCCTGGAAGACCATGGCACACAATCATGGTCATGGCCTGCCTGAAGAGGTCAGAAAGGCTCCCACACTGCAATCATTCCACAGAAAGTAGAGTGTATATCAGACATTAAGCTACTAAGATCACATTGACTTTAATAGAGAGTGTTTGTGCATCCAAACCAAAAGGCTGAGAAGCTGAACAAATAATTACCCTTCTTGCTTGGGAGGAATGTACAGCTTTGACTTTTGCTCAGAATCACTAAGACTGCCTCTGTATGCTCCAGCATCACTGGGTTGCAGCTTGCAGCCAAAATAACGTTTATGGATTTTGGATAACACTGCCAAGTTAAGGCAGTTTAAAGGCATCTCATTGTCTCAAACAGATGCCAATCAGCTAAGGGAAGGAGTGCATGAGAAGGGCCCATGAATAATGAAAACTCCCGGCCTATGTATAATGCAAGCTTTACAGATCATTGCACACAGATTGGATACTTCTGGGAATTGGTTAATGAAGAGCTGTTTTGTTATAAAAAGAATATTACCTACTGAGCTGGAAGGCAGCTCTGTATCAAGCGTCACTAAAGTCTTATAATTATAGGTATATCTTATGAAAAGAGATTATATATGTCCTCTCGTCATAGAAAGGCACATAATATATATAAACTGCTTTGCATATATGACAGAAAAGCAGCATGCAGATATTTTAAATAAATAAACAATATGTTTTTTTAAAAATGCATTGCAAATACTGAGGAAAATCACACAATCATCAACAGAAACAATCACTTGATTTCTTTTTTACTATAATGCAGTCACCAATATAAAGTGCTCACCAATATTTTCTCACAATGTTCCTGCTAGGAAAAAAAATAGAGTTGCCAGCTATGTTTGGTGCTCGCTTGATGAATTTATGTCCCACTTTTCTCCCCAAAGGGACACAAAGTAGCTCACAACAACAACAAAATATGATCTCAACAAACCAATGAAATAAAAGAACTTGGAATGGTTGGGATTAAAAACTGGTTCATCAAAGAGTACCAGCTTTAAGCCACAGGCTAAGAGAAAGAAGAAAAATAGGTTTTGATACCCTGATTTTCACTACCTTTAAGGAGTCTCAAACCAGCTTACAATCGCCTTCCCTTCCTCTCCCCACAACAGGCATCTTGTGAGGTAGATGGAGCTGAGTGAGCTCTAAGAGAGCTGTGAGTAGCCCAAGATCACTCAGCAGGCTTCATGTGTAGGAGTCGGGAAACCAACCCAGTTCACCAGATTAGAGTCTGCTGCTCATGTGGAGGTGTGAGGAATCAAACCTGGTTCTCCAGATTAGAGTCCGCTGCTCTTAACCACTACACCACACTGGCTCATATGGAATTCAGCTGCTGGTCTCATGTGAAAGTGGCAGTGAGTCTGTGTGGAAGGGAGAGGCACAGGGAGGGCAGCTACAAACTGGCAGGAGGAGGGGTGTATATGGGGATTTCTTGAGGTGCCTGCCCATTTCCTTTTCCCACCATTCCCTTTCACCCAGTTGTGTTCTCCTATGTTCTCCTACATTCATCTGTGCCTTGAGGACCAATGCCTTTCCACACCATGGCCATTAACTGGCCTTTGATCTGACAGCATCTCTGGTTGATGTCATATCCAAGCACTACTGTTTGCAAGTAAGCTGTATGAATATGCTGACAGCACTGGGGCCTGGCAAACTCACAAGTAAAGTTGAGAGCTGTTTCCAAGGGAAACAGGCTACATAGGTGGTCTGGGCAAGAGAGCTCCATCATCAAGTCATAAATTCTGCACATAATGTACAACTATGTACACAGAGAGAGGTACTAAGTGTAGTGGCTATTATGCAACTGGAGGATTTCTAGGAGTTTCTCAATTAGGGATGTATCATCCAAATCCATTTTAATCTTTTCAGATACATAGTTTAAAAAAATCAGCTTTGTAAAACCTTTTTGAGATGCACAATAAATCTCTAATTCTTCATCCTGTTGGTGAGAAAGCAAATTCCGCCTTCCGGTTCCAATCTTGCACTGTATGTTATGCCTTGCTTCAGACACACGGTTGTCATCAATTGTGAATGGCATCTGCACACTGGGTTATTCTCTGGTAAACATGGGATGGTACCTTCATCACTTTCTGATTGAATCTCCAGTTTTCACTGCAGAGAAGCCTAGTCATCTAAGCATGCATGAACTATTCACAGACACTGGTGCTGATGATGAAGTGTACTTTGCTATTTGAATTCGTGTACAAAAATAACATGGGAATCAGCTTGCATGGCATATCTTCAGACATATTCTGGGTTAATATATTCACTGTTTATTTACCCCACTTTTCCTCCAGGGAGCTATGATGGTGTGGATCCTTTCTCCCTCTTCCATTTTATCCTCCCAACAATCCTGTGAGCTCAGTGAGGCTGGCCCAAGGCCACCCTGAACATTTCATGGCAGCATAGTGATTTCAGCCTGAGTCTGTTCAATCCTGGTCTGACATGAGAGGTCTAAAAGGGATCTCGACATTACAATTCCTAGGATACTTTGGTGGGAAACCTTGAGCGTACCGTTCATATAAGCATGATATGTAATTATATGCTGAGAGTTTAAAGATCTGTCTTGGAATCAATGGCTGCACAAGTCCATGCAGCCATGAGAAGATTTACAGGTAGGGTTGCTGGGTCCCTCTTTGCCACTGGTGGGAGATTTTGGGGGCAGAAACTAAGGAGGGTGGGGTTTGGGGAGGGGAGGGACTTCAATGCCATAGAGTCCAATTGCCAAAGTGGCCATTTTCTCCAAGTGAACTGATCTCTATCATCTGGAGATCAGTTGTAATAGCAGGAGATCTCCAGCTAGGTTGGCAACCCTATTTACAGAGCATATTGCGTAAAACATATGACTGACCTTTGCATTGTAAAAATGGGGGGTCACCATTACTTGTGTTATCCCTGCCTTTCATTCTTTGCTGACAGTACTGCAAATGCCTATACTGAAAAGCTTCTTGAAGATATGAATGTATACCATTTTATTCCAAAACAATTAATGTGGAAAATATTTAGCCTACTTTTCCTCCCTCTTTCTTGCTTGCCTTACAACATCCAGTTGCCTATATGAAAATGACAGTAAAATGCTGACTTTGATATGGAAGCTCATGGGAATGGTTAGCAACATGAACCATATTTTTTAATACTCTGATACAGATTCCTAAGCACATTAATGCATACCTGAAGTATCATATGCACATGCCTCATCAATTTGCTAAGACTTGACATCATACTGTTTCATCACTCACTTACACAATGTGAATTATTTCCCAGCTAGATGCAGCCAGCCAGTGTCAGTACACATGAAGCATTTCTCTCTCATCTGGCTTTTTCTCGCCATACATAGAAAATTATTTTAAAATCCTCTTCTTGGTTATATCAATTATTTTGAAAATGATTCAGTGAAAGCTAGCAGAGCCGTCCCCTTACGTGGCCTGAAGCCACACCGAAAAGGATCTAGAGCAGATGAGTTATCCAAGAAGACCTGGAGCTGGTCCACTACAGGTCTCTCAATCACTTTGCCCAGAACAAGTGGATTAGTGTTCAGGCGATAACTGGCCACATCATTTTTTCTGAAGGGATTTTTTTTAAGCAGCAGATGGATACCTGCCTCTCTGAGTGGCTGAGGGAAGGTGCCTTGAGTCAGTGACTGATTTATAATAGATACTAAGGACTTGTTGATGTGGCGCTTACAATATTTTAGCAGCCAGGATGAGCAAGAATCCAGAGTACAAGTAGTGGCCTTCACCTATCTCAGGATCTTGTCCACCATGGAAACTGGATCAAAATGGTCCATAAATAGACCAGGCTATGTATTAGGCCTTTCTTCTTGTGTGCCTATGTTACAACTGAAATCCTGTGAATATTTTATCAGCAAAAAAACTGGCAAAAAGTATCACAGCTAATTGTTTCTTCTTGAGACAAAGAAAGCTCAGATCTTAGCATCAGCAGGTGCTGAGTAACCTTGAACAATTGGGCTGGCTGTGAACTAGCTGATGATATAGCATCTTCAGCTGAGCACATATTTTGGATCCTAAAATCCCATTGTTACCCTAGTAAACTGTCAGACATGAACTAAGCATTAAAATCCTTATCCTCTAATTACAGAATGCCATAATTGCTGGTAATTTAGCACCTGATGACCTTTGGCCATCTGATGAAATATTCTATCACGTTGTTGTTGTTGTTATTATTCTACCCCACCTTTTCCCAACCAAGGTCAGGCTCAAGGCAACTAACAAACAATGAAACAAGTACAATTTAAATAAATACATTATACAGTGTAATGTCAGAATTTAAAATCATTTCCAGCGTTAACAAAATTCCAAGTGGCGCCGGGTAGCTCGAGGTGCCTTTCTTCATTTCATCATCACGATAGCCCTATGAGGTAGATTGTTAGCCTGAGAGAGACTGACTAGCCCAAAGTCATCTAGTCGTGGGTGAGAATGAGCTTTGAACCACCTCGGCTCTCTTAAACCTCCTACTAAGTAGACCAGTGACAGCTAAAATGATATTTTACAATGATCCAATAAGGTTATTGGTTGACAAGCCATCACCATCTGCAGATTTGGCTTGAAGGTGCATCCTGATAGCTCCAATGCCTCTGTCATTGTTTGTTGACACCCATAAGCCAATAATTCTGGGCTTGTGTGCAGTACAAGTATTTCCAAAGAAGAGTTTTGGGCCGATTGGCTCTGGCCAGAGCTTCTTGATAGTCTATCCAAGGTATAGGATGCAATATAGATTATCTGAGCACAGTGTACACTGTATGTGTAATATTCACTGTACTGAGCATCTCCAACAAGATCAGGAACAATAAACAAATAAATAAAAAGTTATTTTATACTGTGTTCATTAAACTGATCACTATTACAGGTCTTCATTTTATATCTACTGTGTTCCACCCTTGGTTTACCTTTTTGGCAACCGTAACCAAAGGGACACTTGAGAACATCTGCAGGCAATTTTATAGGCACTAGTGATGCATAAACTTTGATTTCAAAGACATTTCCTACAAGTCCTTGAGCTCTGTGGGACCACATGAGCTTCCCCACTAAAATCTTTGGTTTGTTTCCAGAATTTATTTCATGATTTCAGATGTTTCAGGGATAAAGTGGTTTTGTTCTAGCTCAATCATTGTGAGTTATTAAATCAAGCAGTTCAAAACATTCCCTTGCTTGGACAGTACTCTTAAGCTTCCCTCTTTTGCCCCTTTATTATTTTTTCTGAAACGAATGATATTTACTTTTGCATTGTGTTTCCGGTAGATTTCTGATTAAGTCTGCACATATGTCAGATAGCTATAAGATTTGTTCATGACATCTACAGGGCTGAGATGAGGAATAACGGATAATAAAGCACAACATTATTCTATTAAATTATAATTTCCTTTCCTCTAAATAGACATTTATGCCCAACCAATTTCCATATGGTATAGCTAAGATGCACTCATTTTTCCAGGTTAACACCTCGTTTTTCCTGTACAATTATTATATAGTGAGGATATGGTTGCTGCACCCTGCAATCCTGTAACCGCTCGAATTTAATGGACTAGATTTCCGTTTCCACCACATGGAACATCACATGAGACCCAATTCTCTTTTGCCGACAAGTCACATCTAATTTATGGCGACCCCTGGTGGGGTTTTCAAGACAAGAGGCATTCAAAGGTGCTTTGCCATTGCCTGCCTCCGCATCATGACCCTGGTATTTCTTGGAGGTCTCCCATCCAAATATTTGCCAGGGTTGGCCCTGCTTAGCTTCTGAGATCTGATGAGATCAGGCTAGCCTGGGCTACCCAGGTCAGGACTTCAGGAATACAGTCAAGTGTTATAAATCCCTGTCTACCTTGATGAGTTCAGTGCTCAGAATTCTAGTTTAGACTTTAGGTCATCCAAGTATTTTGAAAGTTAAAATAAGGCGGTGCATCCAGTGCAAGGAGCCTGCAAGGACCATACATGGATCACTGGTTTTCCCTGCTTTCCCCTGCTCCCAATTCCTGAGTACATCAATAGTCTTGTGGGTCAGGAGGGTACAGTGGGGAGGAAGAAGGGGGTGAAATCGATTTCTTCTTTCTCTTTCATCAGTAGAACGCTCTTCATGGAAGAGGCAGGTAGGAGTATTTTTACCTCCTTCCTCCTCTTCACACAGCTATTACTCCATGCAAGCACTGCAATCCTGGGAAACTTTCCCAGGGTTGGAAATGGCTGCTTCAGGGAGGGGGAAGCCAAGATCCATATCCATCAGTGCTTTTTGCTGATAGATTATGGGATCCAACCCAAGGAGTGTTTTCATTGTTTTCCATTATATTGATAAAAAGACAACATTACTTTTAGGGAAACTGAATTGTACAGCTCAGTACACCAAACTAGGGAACACAAACATGTACAGAATAAATTGCTTATTCTTTGTGACTTAGTCATATTCATGGCCACCACAAGAAATGGTACCTTATGACGAGCGGCCACTACCATGAGAAAAAGGTGGTCATGTGCAGTGGCAACAGCATTGGTACAGCTCAGAGCACATTGATTTTGAGCTTGTTCCTACAGTCAGAGGAACTGGGAAGCTGGTTGCACAAGATCTTGCACAAGCAGAAATGCAAGTGGGGATATAATTAGTTTGACAGTGCAAGTGGCTACCATGGTCTTTCGCTTATGCTTATGCAAGAGCTATAGTGCAAGCAGACATTTTGTGCTGGATCCAACCCAGTGTCTGAATGTAGTTTCTGGGAATCATAACAATGAAAGGATGACCTTTGCTGGCTTTCCAGAGGCATCTGGTTGGCCACTCTAAGAAAAAAACCATTTGAACTAATGGCCCTTTCAGTCTGCTCCAACATGCCTCCTCTTATGTTTCTACCCCATTTTTTTGTTCAAGTCTAAACTGCCTCTTTCTTGACTTGAATTGACTTGAAAAACCTTTAATGGCATAAGTAATATTACAATTGTTACAAAGGTACATAAAATATGCAGTCATTAAGATAAAACATAGGCCAGTAAATTCCAAAAGTAGAAATTACAAACTGCCTCTTTCTTATTGGATTGAAAGTTTCTCATACAACGATTATAGACATGAATTCAACTTATAGGAGCTCTCCTCTGTCTTCATGTGCAACATATGAAACTCCATATAAGTCATTATACTGTAAAACCAAAAGAGGGCAATATAAAATTTAGAAGTTATTCTTAAGAGAGCTACTGTCCAGTATGATGTCACCATTGGACTTCAGACATTTGTAATTCATGGCTGCTCCTCCTGTCATCGGGAAGTGGATCCAAATGGCAAATGTTTGTTATTTGAGCTCTGCAGTGATGTGAAAGTTTAAACTAATAGCTTTTGACTTAGTCATGCTGCTGCTACCTTTTCAGAAACTGCTGCCTTCCTTGCTTCTTTCAATTTGTCTGCTATGCCTTGCTGATAGCCTTGATGCATGCCAAAACTTCTTTTTCCAGCATGAACTGTTACTTCCACAGATGGCCTGTGATAAACTGAAGAGTGCCAATTAGGAGCTGAACCTGGAGAAATATGAGCTCTTTCGAAAGAGAGGGAATTGAACACTGGCACAGAGTCAGCAAGAAGGGAATTTCCATTGAGAAGAAAAAGGGGGGGTGGCATAAGATTGGCTGCTGACCGACTAACAGCCAAACACAATCCTGGAAAAGTTTCTCTTGCTACAGAATATAGATTCCATGGTTAGCCAAGATAGCAAAACCATTAGAGTTGTAACAAGAAAAGACTTTACAGGTAATTACTGAATAAAAATGCAGAATTTCCAGACTTAAAAAATAATAATCTCGCAACACCCAATTCTTGGCCTCCCTGTGTTTTTTGGTGAGCTTTCTTATTGTATCAAGATGCTCTAGAGTGTGAGAGGCAGAAAAAGTAAGTGGCTAATCCCAGAAAGAATCAGAGGACAGAAATAATGATCACACCGGCAAAGAGTATCGAGCAATCATTAACAGCCAGTGCACTCGGCCACCCAGCTCAGGGGATCCATTTTTTATTTCTTTCTCTATACGTGGTGTTCTGGGTCATAAATAGAACTTGCAGTTCTATATAATTCTTTTTCTTCTGCATTGAGGAAGTTTGCTGTGATATGCTATGTTGCAGAGTCTGCTTGTAGCAACGCAATCAGATGTAGGGTTGCCAACTCTGGGTTGGGAAACACCTGGAGATTTTGGGGGCGAAGCCTGAGGAGGGTGGGGTTTGGAGAAGGGAGGGACTTCGATGCCATAGAGTCCAATTGCCAAAGCGGCCATTTTCTCCAGGTGAACTGATCTCTATCGGCTGGAGATCAGTTGTAATAGCGGGAGATCTCCAGCCACCACCTGGAGGTTACCTGTGCTGAAATAGTATAGACTGCCTTCTCTTTCAACCACCTGGAGGTTGGCAACCCTAATCAGATGGCGTGTCCTAAGCAGTGAACCAGCAAGCTGGAACCAACACAGTTGAAGGCCCATCTCTCTCCATATGAGTCAATCTGGCACATTCATTCTCCTCAGCAGGAACTGCTTATGGTGTCTTCCATTTGGAAGATTGGTTGGGGAGGGGCCATGGCTCAGTGGTAGAGCATCTGCCTGGTCCCAGGTTCAATCTCTGGCATCTCCAGTTAAAAGGATCAGATAGGTGATGTGAAAGACCTCTGCCTGAGACCCTGAAGAACCACTGCCAGTCTGAGTAGATGACAGTGACTTTGAGGGACCAAGGATCTAATTCAGTATAATGGCTTAATGTGTTCATGTAGTTTCTGACAAAGCTCATGCTTTCTCCATTGAGTCCTTATATTCTGCCAAGGAAAGTATAACGCATCCATATCGATGCCAGGCTAGTGTAACTGTTTCCTTCTGCAAGGCTTTTCCAATTAACTGTGGGTGTTTCCATTTATTGTTTTCAGTGATTGATTATATTTTAATACATTTATTACCTGTTGATGAGTGCATATGTCCTTGAATTCTAGTAAGGCACAATCTTAATTTACAAGTAAAAACAATACCATAAAAATAACAGAAATTATCAAACTTAAGAACAAGCCATGGACAAAAACAGCATAAAAGAAACCATCAATGAGCCTTAAAAATATCTATTAAACAGACCTTGGGTTAGAAGCATACCGCAAAACAGTTGAAGAAATCCCTTAGTTAAAAGCCTGGGGAAATGAACTGTTTTGGCCCAGCACCTAAAAAAAAAAGCATGGTAGGCACCAGATGAGGCTAAAAAGAGAAGGCATTCCAAAGACAAGGTGCCTCCCATGAAAATTCCCTGTCTCTAGTTTCCATCCACCTAACCCCTGCAGGTGGAGGTGCAGAGAGCAGGGCTTAACTTGGAAGCTGGATCATATGGAAGAAGAGGATCCTTCAAGTACCCCAGCCCTAAGCTATTTAGGGCCCTAAAGGTAAGAGCCAAAGCTTTGAAATGGGCCAAGAAACAGACAGGTAGCCAGAGCAGATCTTTCAGCACAGGGGTGCTTCAATCGCTACATCCAGTTCCCAGCAATAGTGTGGCTGCCACATGTTGGAAACAACTGAAATTTATTGACAGTTTTCAAGGGCAGCTCCATTTAGAATGCATCTTAGGTCCATTTCCATCTGTACTGATGAACCCCTTCCCACCTTGAGTCCATTTTTAAAACGAATAATCTTTGCTAGGATCCCTTCAGTGTCATGCCAGAAATACATCTCCAGAGATGTGCTTTAAGGCACAGTTCTCAGGATCTGTCACTTTTCAGTAACACAATGTTTTGTTCGTGGAACAATGCCACACTGCCAAGGGAATGAAGCAGTTCACGTAACTATTCTCTCGTCTGTCCTGTTTTTGTGATAAACCATCACACATGACTTGCAGCTGGGCTCAGAGAGAAAGATAGTAGAGACAAAGAGTTAAAAGAATTTGTTCTATCGTCTTCCCCCTCCTCCTTGGCCTCCCCACTTTTAAAAAAGTTGTTTGTAATCATTACTTTAATGCAATCTACCTTTCAAGTCCCAAGAAGAGCTCAAGGGATGGTGTGATTTTAAAATCCAGACATCTTAGCAGTTGCCTGTATTCTGTGACAGCATCAGTGTCTAAGAGTGTGAAGTTCTGGCACTTAGAAGACTTTGATATATATTTTCCCCAGGCTTCAAAAGAACAGATAAACAATGGACTCATGACTTGGGGCAGAGCAGTGGTCGCCAACAGCTTGAGGTAGCTCATCATCTTTCTTGGTCTTTGGCACAAGTTGAAAAGTTTTGCAAGGCAAAAGATATGTACGAGGGAGAGGGAGACGTGTTCGTGGTTTCTGAGGCTGCAGGTTTGGTGCCTCAGGCAGCTTTCCGGTCTGCACAGGTCTGCTGCTCTTGCTATGGGTAAATCACAGGACAGCTCTTCATCAAAGCCCGAAGAGTAATGTCGAATTATAAAAGGCACAGTTAGAAACAAGTGATTAAACAGATCCTTTTAAAGCCACCTTGATTTCTTGGAGACAGAGAGTTGTTTTTAGAAGGATAATAATATCCAAGGGGGTGGATTTTACATGTATAACAGGTCCTGTGTAACTAGCTGAATGATTTTGCTCTATTGTTTAGTTGTTTGGGGGTTTTTTCCCCTCATAGTCCCTTTTGGCAGTCATGACCAGGATTATACTATTAATGGGGGTTGACACACTAAAGGCAGAGGATCTGCCTTCAGGAAGGGCTGTGGCTCAGGGATAGAATATTTGCTTTGTATCTTTATCTGTAACTCTGGACAGCTGCTGCAACTCAGAGTAGACAGTACTGACCTTGGTTGACCAATAAACCATTTCACTAAATGGCAGCTTCATGTATTCATGTGAAGATTATTATTTTTTGCCATCAAGTCACAACCAACTTATGGAGACCCCATAGGGTTTTCAAGGCAAGAGGTGTTCAGAGGTGGTTTGCCATCACCTGTTTCTTCATAGCACCCCTGATATTCCTTGGTGGTCTCCCATCCACCCAACCCTGCTTAGCTTCCACAATTGGACTAGCTCAAGCTATCCAGGTCAGGGCTCATGTGCAGATACACTTCAGCAAAACTGGGTGCATCCATCCCTTTGAAATGAATGACATTGGCAAGGAAATTTCTGTTGGAAGTGAAAGACTTTGTGCTGCCTCTTATCCTCAGACTTCAGAGGGGGATGTGAGTAATGAGTCAGAAAGATAGAGGGGACAAGACACTGGGCATCCTTTCTCTACTGCTCTGAACTATCCCTTTGATGTGTAAATTGCTACTCTCAGGGAAACTTCCTTCCTTCCTGCTTCTTCCTCACCTCCACTCACAGGCACACACTTCTCCATTTTCCCGCCATGAGGGAAGGCCTCCTGCATCTCCCTCCATACTAGTTAGTTAGAATAGATAGGGAACTACATTTGACTCTAGCCTATCCAGAAATGGAGTTCCTACAGTAAATGAAGTATATTAGTTGAATAGACAAAAGGCTCCGAGCAATTTTCTGCTGGCACACACAGAGGCTTGAATGGACTTCACTGTGCCCAATAGCACAGTGTGTACTCTGCTAAATTAACAAGGATTTGGGCATAACAAAACCCAACAAAATCCTACAATCTCCACTAGTAAACTAGACTGATTTAATTGGACTTACCTCCAGGTAAGTGCTTAGAACTGTAGGCTTAAACACACAGCTTTAACCAGTTCTCCTAAAGTAAAATTGAGTCATAGAATCATAGAGTTGGAAGGGACCACCAGGGCCATCAAGTCCAACCCCCTGTACAATGCAGGAAATTCACAACTACCTCCCCCCTCCACACCCCTAGTGACCAGAAGATGGCCAAGATGCCCTCCCTCTCATCATCTGCCTAAGGTCACAGAATCAGCATTGCTGACAGATGGCCATCTAACCTCTTATAGTCATAGGGTAGGTTGCCATATACTGTATGTTTCATTTTTTTCCCTTTTCTGTACTCTAATCCTCCTTGAGTCTCAGTGTGGAAAGTGGACTACAAATAAGCTAAATAAAATAAATGCCGAAATTGTACAACTGTCACTGATTTGAACCCAAATGTTTTTGGTGCAGGTCTGGCAGACAACCCACTACAATGCACTGGTCCACCAAGTAAGAAGAGCAGGAGATATTGTGGTTGAAAAGCTAGAATCATGACTGTTACTTTACCCAAGTTCTACTGGTTATGAAGCCTGTCGTTCAGTATGCTGTTCTGAATACACCTGCAACATGGGGCTAAATTCTGGGCATGTCATTACCAGAAAAGTATTGTAAACTGGACAGAGTTCAGAGAATATCAACAACAATCATCATAGCAATGTGAAATTGATTTATGGTAGATGAAAGAAAGAGTAAGAGGATGAGTAATTTACCTTGGCAGGGAGACAGCTAACATTAAAGCCTGTGATGCTAAATGCATTTTCTCAAGAGCAGGTCCTTATGATATGTAAAGTTTTTTAAAAATGTGTGTTTGAGACTGAAGCCAATGAGTATATCTGTTCCCCACTCTGAGGGGGAAAAGCACTTTACATAAGCAAAAGACAGGCCCCTTTTCCAAGGAATTTAAATATTCCATTTTATACAAATGCAACAGAGCGTTAAGCAAAACTCACAGAGACAGAGAAAGGTTTAGGGAGGAAAATGAAGCACTGAGAAATGAACCTTGTTAAAACAGAAGGATTCCTCCTAAAGTTTCACTATGCACAAGGAGAACTAACACTTTATTTCAGTCATTGTTTGGAAGAGAAGGAGGAGGAGGAGAAGAAGAGTTGGTTGGTTTTTATATGCCAACTTTTTCTACCACTTAAGGAAGACTCAAACCAGCTTACAATCACCTTCCCTTCCCCAATACAGACACCCCGTGAGATAGGTGGGGCTGAGAGAGCTGTGACCAGCCCAAGGTCACCCAGCTGGCTTCATGTGTAGGAGGGGGAAAACAAATCCGGTTCCCCAGATTAGCCTCCGCAGCTCATGTGGAGGAGTGGGGAATCAAACCCGGTTCTCCAGATCAGATTCCACCGCTCCAAACCACCGCTCTTAACCACTACACCACACTGGCAGTGCATCAAATAAACTGGGATAAGCTGAGTTAAAATGTGAGGCGTAGGGTGGCCAGCCTCCTGGTGGGGCTGGGAGCTCTCCCAGAGTTACAACTGACCTCCAGACTACAGTGATAGTTCCCTTGGAGAAAATGGCAGCTTTGGAATCCCCACTGAACTCCCTTTCTCTCCCCAGATTCCACCCCCAAACCTCCAGGAATTTCCTAATCCAGCGTTGGCAACCCTGGGAGAGGGAATATTAGTCGAGTAAATCAAAGAGAACTGAATTAAGAGTAGGGTAAAGCAAACTGAATTTCCTATCTATTAGCTACTAGTTTGTGTAATACTACTGGAATTCCTCAGAATGGTTGGGATCTTTCGGCTGTTGTAGTTTCCCTGGGTTGCCACAACAACTAAGGTAATGTTGATCGTAGCTAAAAGAGAAGTGTTGGCGTTAAAAGCCCAAGACGTTATTCAAGAGTGGAAACTGTTATATTCTCTCTTTTAATAACGAAGACTTTTGAGAGCCAGCAACTATTATTCAATAATTATTAAAATAAACAACTTATTTAATTCACTCTTCACCCAGCTTCTTAATAAGCCTGCAGTCAGCTGCTTCTTTTCAACTGATATAGGCCTTTTACAGCTCTCTGACCTTGACAGTAAGTCTTAAAAACACGGTATATAATTACCATATCTCTTTTTAAAACACAACAAACATTTAGCATATACATCTACCAAACTTAGTAAGTCTTTCTGGTGCTCTGCCTATTCTATTTGATTGGTAGGGAACTATTTCTGTCTCACTGTCAGCACAGGATGATCAAGTACTTTTTTCTTCTGTCCTTCCTTCAAGGCATTTTCTCTAGAAGACTGTTTGTATCTTTGTGCTGGTCTCTCATCCTATCTTCCTCCCCCAACTCACAAGTTGTAAATTACATCAAAAAGAGTTCCGTAGTCAATCAGTACATTATACAATCTTGGAGAACTCTCGCTTATGCTTTCTGCGACTAGGAGCTATCATAAAAATATTGTTGTTGGTTTTCAGTACTCACAATGCCTTAGACCATTTATCATAGAACATTTTTGTTTCACTTTGTTAATTGTTTTACATCTTTAGAAAGCTTCGCCATGGCTATTTTCTGCCATCTGGGGTAATCGAGATCTCAGCTTTCTGTTAAACTGACTATTAACCAGTGACAAATCAGGCACCAACAGAGCTGATCAGTCATTCAGAATGGCTGCATAAGGCTAAACCCTTGAGACAGTAAACACTTTAATTATCCTGACCTAGGGTTGCCAACCTCCAAGTGGTGCCTGGATATCTTCTACTATTACAAGTGATCTCTAGGCAATAGAGATCAGTTCCCCTGGAGAAAATGGCTGTTTTGGAGGGTGGACTCTATGGCTTTATGCCTTCTGAAGTCTCTGTGCTCCCCAAAACCTGCCCTGCCCATTCTCTTCCCCTCCACCCCACTAAACCTGCAGGTATTTCCCTACCTAGAGCTGGCAACCCTGTCTTGACCCCATTTTTCACAGGTCCATTATATTCAGGACTTGCTGTTATATGGCAAAAACCATAGGGCTATGCAATTTTTAAAAAATTTAAACCCCCAAAAACTGAGAGCCATCGTCCAACATAACCATGTAAAGAATCCCATGTCTAGGTGGGACTGCCTTAGTATGCTCTATAGCCTGTTATCCAGTAGTGCCTTATGAGAAGGCAACCTGGAGGAAGTATGGCAATCATCTAGAACGAACAGTGTAAAGAGATAAATTCCCACTTTATACCATGGTGGGGAGAGAAAGCTGCCAAAGCCTGTAAGGTATATAGAGATCAGTGGTTTGTGGTTAGTTTCTGCTACAACCTCCTCCAACATATAAAAATATGACATTTCTGGCATCCATCAACCATAATTACAGCTTCTTTCTCTTTTTGTGTCTATACCATTTTTCTGTGTCTGTACATACTACTGGCCTCTGTTAATCACTGTACTTTCACAAGTGCATGCTCCAATTTAGTCTCTCTTTGGTTATATCAAATCACTTAAATACTGATGCTGGTGCAGTTAATTTTTTGAGCTTGTCACAAAGCCTCATGCATACTGACATCCCAGACCCATTGGGTATTAATTTTTAATGTCTAGGAAGTTCTTAATCCCTTCCTTATTTTGTGGGGATTGCATGTTTGAATTGGCTCATATTCTCTTTGAGTCAGTTTGTACCCCCATCTTCAGATCTCCATTCCACCGAGTAGGTAACTGCTTTAACTCTGAATTTCCATGTCTGCTTATGAAGTTTCAGTCCAGCTGCCCTAGCCCACCCCAGGGCCTCCCGTAGTCACTTATTGTTTCTCTTGAGTCATGCCCCATACAAATATGTGGTCAGTATATACCTTGGCACCCACAGTCCCATCAAATATTTGCTGTACAGTCCTATGAAAGACCGCAGACTAGAGACCAAAAGGGAGTCTGCGAAAGCAATACATCTCAAAGGGTTATTAAAAGTACCTAGCCTTGAATTTTTTTCCCTCTAGTGCAACCTGCCAAAACTCCAAGGATGCATCTGAACAGAAAAATACTTTGCTACCATAGTCTTACAGTACAATCATGCCAAATTATTCCTGCCTAAGCCCGTTGATTTCTATGGGCTTCAAGTAGAGTGATTGCAAAGGGGATAGCTGTGTTCATCTATCATAGCAAAAATAAAACAGAAATCCAGTTGCACTTTGAAGATGAATAAATGCTGTTTGTCTTTAAGGTGCCATTGAGCTTTTTTATTAGATTAGAGTAATTTGGCACAGGATTGTATCATAATGTTCCATCCTTTTTCTTTAGAATAATTACTGAATGCACCTATTTAGTGGCTTCATCAGCCTTATCAGTGTTTTTAGGGGCATTATTCTGCCTAGATCTAGTTTTAAAAAGGTAAAGGTCCCCTGTGCAAGCACTGGGTCATTCCTGGCCCATGGGGTGACGTCACATCCCGACGTTTACTAGGCAGACTTTGTTTACGGGGTGGATTGCCAGTACCTTCCCCAATCATCTTCCCTTTACCCCCAGCAAGCTGGGTACTCATTTTACCGACCTCGGAAGGATGGAAGGCTGAGTCAACCTTGAGCCGGCAACCTGAAACCAACTTCCGTTGGGATCGAACTCAGGTCGTGAGCAGAGCTTGGACTGCCGTACAGCAGCTTACCACTCTGTGCCACGGGGCTCCAGATCTATTTTTAGCCTCCCTTACAAGAACTATCTGGAGGCACGGAGTCTGGATAATTAGGTTCACCTGATTCCGTTTTGCATTAATCCCTTTGGAAACATCTGCATATTGGTCTTCGATTGGCATATCCTTTGCATTTGTGACTATGTAAACACGTTGAATAAAACCTAATTGCTGGCACATTTTTAGGCCCCAGCTGGCATAGCGTCTTTCAAATGTGATTGTATCTATTTGATCCTTAACTTTAACATTCAGTTGGAAACACCTTTAGTGGGAATCACCTTCCCCCATTACAAACTATTCATCTTGCTTTTTTGCATATAATCCACTTTGGGTTTTTTGTTTATCATATTAACCACGACATCTGGAAACATGTCGAACTGTTCGCCTGTGTCCTCTTCATAACTGATTACCATTCCATTAGTTTGCAATATTACCAGGGTTGCCAGCTCCAGGTTGGGAAATACCTGGAGATTTGGTGGGGGGAGTCTGAGGAGGGTGGCGTTTGGAGAGGGGAGCGACTTCAATGCCATAGAGTCCAATTGCCAAAGCGGCCATTTTCTCCAGGGAAACTGATTTCTATCGCCTGGAGGTCAGCTGTAATAGCGGGAGATCTCCAGCCACACCAGGAGGTTGGCAACCTTAAATATTACCGTCCAGTCATCTTCTGTCTCTGCAGACTTGTGCCCATATAGAATTTCTCCTCTGCGGTATCTTCTGTACTTTGCTGGTAGATTGCCCTAGTATGTCAACTCATGTTTGTTCTTTTGTACTTGCTGTTCCCAACTGCAGACTCTTGATTTGTTTGCAGGCATTGAGGATACTGCCTATTTAGGTGTTTGATTTCATTCTTCTTACTATTTGCTGTTTCTTCTATTGCACCTGTAGCGTATCTGTACAAAATCCTGCTCTGCTTGCTTGCTTCTCAAATTTTTCTTGCTTGTTTATTTCATGCTGTACACTCCAGTCTACTATAGCTGCCTCTGTTTTGCCTTCCATGGTCTGTAAAATTTGAAGAACTGGCCCTTGACAGATTTTCATTGCTTTGTCTAAAGTTAATCCAACTACAGGAAAGCCTTCTCTGTCGTTTTGGGTCTTCAGTTCTTATTGTAATCTGATCCCTTATTATAAACTCAGCAAGCTCCCCAAAAGTACAATCCTGATTCTATCAATCTGCAAAGTATTCTTCAAGAGATTCTCCCTCTTTTTGACATTTTCCAGGGAACTTATAGCTCTGAAATGTTTCACTTGTTTTTTGTATGCAACAGTTTGCAGACTTTCACAGTACAGTACCATAGCTTTTCCTTTTTGCCTGGGTTAGATGCATGCAGTAAAAAACATTCACAGCTTCATTTTTCAGCTATGTTCAGAACTATTGCTGTTTGCAGCTCATCCACCTTTTCTGCACAGCCTATTGTTTGTGTGTGTGCATGCATCAAAATTATGTTTAAATTTCTTCTAGGATTCAGCAGCTTTACTTGAGAACTTAAATTCCTTGGGAATTTTTAAGTGCTCCATTTCCTCAGCAAGTTCTTAATGTCTTTTTTCCCTTAGATCCCAGTCCTGGTACCAGTTGGTGTTCTCTCTTGTAATAGCCAGCAATTATTTGTTAACTAGAATTTATATAATTATGTGCTAAAAAATTCTGTTTTATTCAGCTTCTTACTAAACAGAGAGCTGTCTCCTTCTTCCCAACTGGGCCAACCCATCTATACCCATCTATGGTCTCTATAACCTAGACTCGATGCATCTTTAAGGCGGTGTACTGTTCCCAGAGAGAGAACCTAGGCTAGCTTCTTTCAACCCAGCCGTTTCTGAAGTTAACACACTGCAGTGGAAATCTGCTTGGAAGAAGAAATCTTAGTTTTCCAGGGAAAGCTAGAAATGGAGCAAAATTTATGGGGATAAATGAAAGTGAGCTCTGCCCTGAAATAGAGGATGCTTTTGATGCCTTAATTGCCAGGAAAGAAGGGCCAATGGAAATTTGGGGTGATGATCAAATTCTTTCAATCTGCAGCAACAAGACAAGATTGCAAGGAAAGAAATAGCTTTAGGAAAATTAAACAAAATCAAGAGAAAGAACCTTACAACCGGGCCCTAACCTAACAATTCAGCACATTTTCCAATATCATGCCCTGGTTGAACATGGCCAATCGTGCATGGGAAGAAGCCCTTTTGTTCCAGCTGTTGCAGATGTTCCTGCATAGGATCAAACTCCACTGTTCCTCACTCCTCATTTAGTGCTGCATTTGTGGTGGTCACTGCTGGACTGCACCTACACATGCCTATGCTCAAAGGGGATGGTGGGTGTTACCGCTGATGGTCACTTGTAGGGCTTTTTTGTGGCAGTACTCCCCAGTAGTGAGGAATGTCACCTTTGGGGGAGGTGCTCCTAAGTCCTGAGGAAGCATTGGTGGGAACCTTATATATGAGTAGTGGCACTTGAGTGAAGTTGCCAAACATAGAAGCATCACAAGATTTCCACTAAACTGTTTGCCTCTATCTTTATATTATGTTCTTTTCCATTCCAAAATATTTCTTCTTGTTAAGAACCGTACCATTTATAGGGAACCTATTAAGACTCAAGGTTTATGATTAAATGGTGAAAATACTAGCATTTATTTTTATTTGTAACATTCCCCTGCAAATGGAAATAAATAAGATCCATTTTTTAATAATAAAGGATACCCGTATCCTATGAATTAAGCCTGCTGTTTCAGGCTAGCAGGACATCTTGAAAATTAAGGTGCAGGGATACCATTTTGTAATGCAGTGCGAAGGGCCACACTGGCTTAAAATGATGTCTCTTACGTAAGGCCCACTGCAATGAAAGAAAACAGCACTGCTAGATGCAATTGGATTGCAGCCTGCAGGACACTTTTAAATGTGCAGAAATCTTGTTCCTTCCCCAATCTGAACAACTCATGGTTCTCCTCTTTAGCATACCACAACACAGCGTTCCTTTCCCATGTTTCTTTTACGTTTAGAATTGACATCTTGCAGAAATGTTTATATCTCTCACATTTCCTCCCCTTTTCAAAGCTGTGGTTTCAGCTTCCCCTGTTTTTTATGGCGGGACCTGTCATTACTGCATAAAAGATATGATGACAAGTAGATGCCTTTGGTAGTATAACCTAAGAGGGGGAGATCGCTTGTTCTATTTCATGTTTCCATTTCGTTTCTTTACCCAGCCCTTCATCCCTTTCAGCAGTAATCCATGCACGGGAGTATAGGTTCAAGCCCGAGCAGAGGGACGTATACTGTTTGACAGAAAGATCACTATATATCTTTTTGTTTCCTTATCACAATGCCTTACTACCCCATACAATATATAAAAAGCTGATTAATAAAATCAGTTATTCCTTAGTTATTAGTTATTAGTCTCTTCCTTAGTAACCATCTCTTACCTTGAAAAACCTATGATTAGACAATCAAAGCATGGAAACCACTTATAAAAATATAAATAAATGTATAAAGAAACAAAATATAGAATATTTATTTACCCCTGCACTATTTATTGATTCACTGAAATATTTATTTATTTATTGACTTGCCTTTCAGAACGCCATTCCACAATTCAAACTCCAGTTTGGTTCCCATGCTTGTTCTTAAGAGGGCCAGGAAAGAGATACAAAGCAGTCCCGTAACATGATCTGTCCCTTTAAGAATGATAGCTTATATACACTTTTAAGCCAACAATCTGCATTTTGAGTATGAGTCTGCCCTCCACATCTGTATTCAAGGGATCAATCAAATGTCAACGCCAGTGAAAACAGTATCTCCTTTTCAAACTGGTTTGTGGAGGGAGAAGTTTATGTCTGAGATTCACATTGCCACTCTGCGTTCCTTGCTGTGGATTTGTTTGCACCAAGCTAACCACCTCTAAAGGCATTTCTGCAGTTCACGTGTAATATGTTTTAAATGTGTTTCTCACTGATGACTTCCAAACAAGGAAGCCTGACGACTGTATTTTTCACAAGAGGAGTGGAAAATCTAATAAGAAGCCCAAGGACTCTCATAAAAATTATAATTCCCTCAGTTGTTTGAGGGAAGCTCTGACAGCTAAACTGCTTTCCAGTCTTGTCACATTTATAATATAGATGTGCTTTGTAAGAACTTTCTAAAGAATCAGGTCCATAACATAAATAGCCAGAAACTACTCCAAGCCAGCCATGAATGATTATCTCTCTATTCTACTCTCTTATCCACATTATGTTAGAATTATGGTTATGGAGGTGAAATCTTTATTTGCATAGTATGTGGAAAAATACCACCCCTATCCAAACACATTGTGTATTTGTTTGTGTGTGTGTATTAGTTGGACACTGAGAGAATGGGTTGGAGCGGGAGGTCAGAGAATTTTTGGATATATCCTACAGTGACACAGCAGCCCAACCATATGGTGTCATTATTCAGCCAACAGAACTATGACACTTAGTGAATTTATTATATTTTCCTTTGCTTCTGGTGCCTGAAAGGCTTTGTAACTGTCTCTTCATAGGGCCTGTCATAGATGTTGATATATTTTCCCTTCTCTGACATCCAGGTTTTACTGTGGAAACTGATACAACTTCACTATAGAATTTCTAGCTGAATTATTCACGCATTGCACGCTTTCTGCACACAAGAAACTTGGAAGAAATCCATCCAATTCAATAAATGGCCCCCTTTCATCCTCTTTAACAACAGAATCTCTCCACATCTCACTCGTTTTCTGTTGTCACCTTTGTGATCCTAATGTTTTAGGCAGTATATTGGTACATAGAATAAAGAGCTGATGTTTTTGATATGGTTCACCTTAAAACACACTTAAAGCATTCAGGCACCGTATTGAAACTAACAGTACCAGAAGACAATAAATGGGCAAAATTCTAATGCTTGGTGATTTACAAGGCAATTCCTGAAATATTTCTATATTTGTTGTTGTGGGTGAAACATGCTGCTCTTAACTCCAGTGTCGCCAGCTGAATTGAACATTATCTTCCCACTGGAAGGCTTAGCTGCTAATAGTCATGCCTCCAAAGGGGTACTCCAGGGGGGGGGGGACATCAAATGAAATCTAAATCTATGTCACATTTTGCATCCAAGCTGCACCTGAAATTTTGTGCCAAAGCTGTAGTTGTATATGTCTGAGAAAGCAACTACACTTGAGAAAATGTTTTGCACTACCGTGTTTGGGTCACTGAACATAAACTTTCAAATGCAGGGAAACAATGCTGCCTTTCAGGTAGCAAAGGAATGAAATGGCAAAGGTAACAATAACCTATTAAAGACAGCCTCCCTTAACCCCCACCCAAGACCTGGCTGTTAAAGTGGCCATATTCATATCATAGGTCTAAATCTGTAGCCCTGTTACAAAGCAAGTTTTGTATTTTTTTTTCAAATGAAATCTGGAAACACAGTGGCAGTTTTTCTATTTTGTAATCTATTTTTAATTCGGCTCTCTTTCAGAATCAAGCCAAATTAGCTATTTTCAGAATCAAGCCAAATTAGCTACTTCCCTCACATAACTACAGTTACATCCCTCATGTTTTCTGATGTCGAGGAAAGCTCGCACACCACATGATTTGTTTATCACATGATGATGGAAATATGAAGTGATGATTTGCACACATGAAGATGCCATCAGGGCTATCATGCTATATTCACCAACTGCTCTGTTTGTCAAAGATAGTCCCTGCTTTCTGGTATTTGTCCTTGGAAAATAAATGTTACTGTTTATCTTGGGGTTGGTTGTTGGGGGTGCCTGGAGGTATAACAGTGTGCAAAGTTGTTCAGGTTTCATCCCAATCCTGGGGTCTCTCAAAATTAACTCTGGAAGGAGGGGTGTGACTTTAGTATAATTCCTGAGGGATAGCCATGTTAGTCTAACAAAGTGAAGTCTAGTCCATGGAAACTCATGCAAGAATAAAAAACTTGTTAGTCTTTACAGTGCTACAAGAATCTTACTTATCTTGACATCTAGCATACATTGCAGAAAATTTCAATATCAATACCAACACTATGCCCTTATAACTGAGATTTGTTTTGTTTACATGTACAAGACTCCTGTAGTCTTTAATAGAGCCTTTTATTAAATATTACTATTTTTGTTAAAAAGAAAATTACTGTTGTTGGTTTATTTATGTACCCTGCTTCAGATGTCAATGTAAGACAGACTATTGCAGAAAAAATGAATAGCAGGTGAAGAAGTAAGTCCCTGTAGCAGTGTTAAATGGGGGATAGGACAGTACCTCTGCAAGTGATTATTGCTGTATGTTAAGAACTGGAGTGTATTACACTGGTGTACAAGTGTTTCTGTGCTTTTTCATCTGTGAAATGTTGGAAAGTATGGAACACCACAGAGAGGTGTTTTTTTTTTAATTCAGCTCCAATACAATGCCTTTTAGGAGTCAGTTCACATATTCAGCTGCCAATCACCAAGTATAGTAGCTTAGTGAAGAGAAATCGTGTGATGTACCTACCTGCAGAATCAGTTGAAAGGCATGGCTTACTCTGCAAGTGGCTTATAAATATGAGCTTGACATTAACTGGGTGCCATGAGTTTTGTTGGAACTGGTCATATAGAATAACTTGGTATGCTCAAACATTCACTGCCTCAGCTTACATCCTGCTTCTTGGTCACAGAGAACCACCGCTGTTACCCAGCTGTTTGTTACCCAAACAAATTCAATTGTGTTGTTTTGTACAATTAGACTGTCTCTCGCAGTTCTTTGCCATTACAGCTTCCAGTTGTTAAAGACACGTAGTTAAAAGAGGTGGGGGTCTATTTACGATTTTTGAGTTGAGGCTTATTACTTTGATTTCTCTTTGTGCCTTCAATATCTGTCTGCCCATGAACGTAGCTGATTTTGCAATCAGTCCATGCAATCATTTCATGAATAAATGCCACGGACTGCATAGGCACAAAAAGCAGGCAATGACAATTATTTAAAGGATGCATCCAGCTGTGCAGACACAAAGACAGGATGAACTGCAAATGAATCCATGCTTGACAAAGAGGCTACTTTAATGACCTCACCATGACCCTGGGGGATATGTACCTCTTCTCCAGTAATTGAGAAGATTCAGTCAAGTTTGTTTTTGTTACATTTACTAAGGCACAATCTGGACCTGTAGCACAGGCAGCTACTGTACAGGAGCAAAGCTGCTCAGCGCAGTACTTAAGGCAGAATTTCGACAGGAACATCTGAGGTACTCGAATCAGGAACTTGCCTCATATGCAACTGTGTAGATTAGACCAAGGGAAATTCACCTAGCCGTCTTGTTTGTACCAAAGTTCTCACATGCCAGATAAATTAATGCTGGATTGTTTGTAAATAAATGCATGCAACCCTTAGGGGGGAACTATATTTGCATGCAGGCTCTTATTTTTAAGGATAGATTTAGAAAGCCTCTCTTCATGGCCCCCATTAATCTCTCTCTCTACACTAGAAAATGTAGCCCCAGCAGCTGCCATCCATAAAAGATGACCTTTAAAATGATCACAGAATTTCAGGTAACATTTAGTTCTTTGCAGGGTAAGATATTCACTTGGCAGCTGTGTTCCTTATTTGTCTGCTTCTTTTTAAGTATTTATATCACGCAGTCAATCTTCAGTTCTTGAGGCAGTTTACAGTAAAAACGTTTTAAAATACAAGAATAAAACAGATTTGAATATAAATAACTACAATACTAAAATAGCCAGCAAAAGGCCTTAAAACCACCAGCAGGTTTAACAGCATCAGAAATCCAGTGAGACATGGAAGGTTTCCAGTAGTGCATTTAGAAACAGGAACCAGAAAAACACCATCTTTTAATAAGATCATCAATAGAAGAAAAACAGTGGGAAACACACACAACCACAGCAAATCGACAACAAAAGTCAAACAATACTTTTTTATTAGAATTTAGCTCAATATCTATTACAAACCCATTTGCAAACTTTAAGATTCTCTCAGAACTCTTCAGCAGACGGGGTGTTAAAAAACAAAACATGTGAGGGAGGGAGAAGAAAAGAAAATGGTGTGCTTTTCAGGCCGTGAAGGAAAGGCCTGCAGTTTATACAGGAAGTGTCAAAAACCTAATTAGATTAGGACGTGCTGGGAATAACCAGTTTGGGAATAACTATTTTGGGATGCTTGCTTGGATGGGGAGAAGACTTGAATTCTGGAAGCAACCTAGAAAGCATTTCCAAAAACCTCCCTTCAGTGTCCAGGAAGCACCCCAAGAAGCTAAGATGTCTCTTGGGAGGTAGCTCTGCCCCACTCCTTGGAACCCAATGCTCCTGAACCTGCTGTAGCCCCACATCTCAACTGGGGACTCCCGGAACTCCTGCCTTTGTAATCAGCTGTGGCATCTTTAATTTCTAGAACTCTCTTTCAGAGAGGTGGAGTTTGAAAACTATTTAACCTTCCCAGTTAGCTTCCATCCTTTCCTGGAACTACATCCTACTCTTCTTGCTTGCTTGTATCTAACCTTCATAATCTTGTCACAGACCTTGTAGTGAATATCTCAACCTTGCTTTGCCTTCTTGGAGTGGTAGAGTCTGATCTGGAGAACCGGGTTTGATTCCCCACCCCTCCACATGAGCGGCGGAGGCTAATCTGGTGAACTGGATTTGTTTCCCCACTTCTACACATGAAGCCAGCTGGGTGACCTTGAGCAAGTCACATTCTCTCCGCTTCACCTACCTCACAGGGTGTCTGTTCTGGGGAGGGGAGGGGAAGGTGATTGTAAGCCACTTTGAGTCTCCCTTAAGTGGTAGAGAAAGTCGGCATATAAAAACCAACTCTTCTTCTTCATCATTGATATCGTGACTTGCCTTGTTAGGCCATCCCCACAAACCTCAGCCTAGAGCTGGACCTCTACAGAAGCACAACCCTATCAAAAGAAACCTCCGTGAGGGACATAAGGGATCCTTCAGGGTCCAGTCTCTGATGGCAGCCAACTTAATGGTGTCCCCACCCCACCCCTACAAAGATTCTGAATTGGTCCATGACAGATAGATATAGAAATATCCCTCACTGAACTATTCAGTTCTGCTTCAGAAAACCAAGCCAACCTATGAATGACACTGTGTGTAAGGACCCCATTGTATTGGGACAAGCGCATGGTTTGTCATAAAGCCCTGGGTCTTGTCCATTAAGTGGCCCTCAATGTGAACTTCAGTAACTTCATACCAACCTGAGAATCGTCTAAAAAATATTAAACAAAAGCAATAATAATGACAAGTAAGAGGGGACCTGAATGACCCAGGCTAGCCTGGTCTCGTCAGATCTCAGAAACTAAGCAGGGTCGGGCCTGTAGTACTGATGAGAGACCACCAAGGGTCACTCACAATACAGAGGCAGGCAATGGCAAGCCACCTCTGAATATCTCTTGGCTTGAAAACCCTACGGGGTTGCCATAAATTAGCTGCAACTTGACGGCACTCTCCACCACCAAGAGTGGGAAAACATATGTTTGAAGTCTCTGCAAGGCCAGAAAAGAGAAGGGAAAATGTCCTTTGTTTTTATTTAATTTGGGCTGGGGACAGAAATACGCTATACATGGCTGTGATAAACATCAGTAATAGTGCCTGGACCTCCGTGTATTAGAGACACAGTGTAATAGAAAGTCACATTTGGCAAATGCTGAGTTAACACATCATAAAAATTCAACTCTTGAAGGTGCACTCTGCCCTTCAATGTGTGCATTTAATGTGTGTGAGGGGAAGCTTGTAACAGGCCGCTGTGCAAATGTTTTCTATCTAAAAACTCATTCAGAAAATGAAACCATAAGTTTTTTTAAATAATAACCCAGGAGATATAGCTGGACTTTTTTTTTACTGCATCTTGAATAAATAACAGTTGTGATCTATCTGTGACTTTTTCAAATGTTTTCCTGATGAAGTCAATCTGCAGTTCCCTTTTGGAACTGATGGGTTAGAAGACTGCAAATTAACAAGCAATTGACAAACTGGTTAAGCCACAATTAGGCAAATTTAATCCTGGCGGACTGGCACCGCAATCCTGATCATGTTTACAGGGATCATGCTGGTCACATGCTGTCAGCCTAACCTAACCTATCTCACAAGGCTGTTGTGAAAATAAAATGGAGCAGAAGAGAATAATGTAAGCCACTTTGGGTGTCCATTGGCAAGAAAGGCGGGGTATAAATGAAATGAATATGAAATAAACGCTTTGATGTGCAAAAGAGACTGCAGCAATTTGCTCTTCCATGGCTTGAGGAAGACTCACCTTTGCATATGCTTGGTCATTCCTGAACAAGAGTATTCTGTTTTTATAGCTGCTCTTGAATATGCATGGAGCTCTGCATGTCCATTAGTCCTTGGCTGATTAGTGGGTATCAATCCCCTTCATTTCAATATGACTTCTTTCTTCTGTATGCATCCAACAGGCAATCTGTGTGCAAGAACACACTTCTTGGGTAGATTTTCTTAGAGTTGGGACCATGGTGACAATAACCAGTCTATCTTGCAGAATCCCCATATGTACCCTCATCTGATCTATGTGCTCGATTTGGTTCTGCACAGGCAGTTCTCTGTAGATTGCTGCCCCTGCACCTTTGATAGATTATTGCCTTTATATCAAAGCTGAACCAACCATCTGTTTTTTGGGGAGGTGCATAGATTTGTAGCAGTATACCATTTCACAGTCCCATCGTTGCATGAGTGGATCTGTAGGGTTGTGCGATTGTATTTGCTATTGGATGTAGAGATGTAAGTGGAGATTCCATCTTGCAGAGTTGTCATTTTTTTTTCTTGCAAAGCTCAACAACTATATTGCAAGAAGAAATCCACATAACATTTGCCCTACTACTGCCAGGAAGATATTCACCTACTATGCACATCCTCACTCAATATCTTATATAATTGCTTGCACCTACAATAATAATTGTAGCTGATAGTCAATGTATTTCAAATCCGAGTCAGATTATCAAGAAACAGCTACTGCAGCATAAAAACCCAGAGTATTAATCCACTATAATGCCATATTATGGCTGAACAGACATCAGTAGTCCTCCTGCACACAAGATAATTCCAGTTTAGGAAGAGCCTTAATCTTAATAAACAGCTAAAATTGGAAGATACAGGTTAAATTTAGAGTGCTACTGATTTTTTTCTTGGTGGTTTGAGAGCATTTAGGTTGATCGGCAGAAAAATGTTAGGCATTTAAAAATAATCTCTTTATAGCAGTTATTTCCCATCATTGTTTAACTTTTTTTCCCACAACAGCTTGATGAGATGTCCAGAGCACTTTGGCAAACTCTTTCCCACATGTTGAAGAGCTCATGAATTAAGCAGCACAAAATGTAGATGAACAATCTTTATTTTCTTTCTACATTTACTGCCTATCTCAGTGTATCACATTTGATCCCACCATTCCTCCAAGTAGGATGCCAACCTCCAGGTGGGGCCTGGAGATCTCCCAGAATTACAACCAATCTCCAGATGACTGAGATCAGTTCCCCTGGAGAAAATGAGTGATTTGGAGGGTGGACTCTATGACAAAGTACCCTGTTAAGGTCCCCAAACCCCTGCCCTCCCCAGGCTCCACCTGCAAATATCCAGAAATGTCCCAACCTGGAGTTGGCAACCCTATTTCCAAGGAGCTTAGGGGACATATGGTTCTCCTATCCTCCATTTTATCCTCACAACAACCTTAGAAACAGGTTCAGAGCATGAAACTGGCCCTAGGCAGCACCATGACCCTCCTAGTTAAGTGGTGTTTGAGCCAGGTGCCCCCAGTCACACACGAGAAACACTATACCGCACTGGCCATCACAACTGGATCTATTTCAGTTACTAACATTGTCCAGAATTAGAAATGAGGGACACCATTTCCAAGTGGCTTCTACAGCTGCTATAATTTCAAGGAGGGTTCTGCAGAACCATGTCAGAACAGTGTCAGCAAGACATTGTTGACCCAACTTCATTCTGCATGTGGGTGGCTAAAGCACAATTTGACTTCAAGCCTCCAACCAAGTTGCTGGTAAACAATTACTCTTTTCCCAGCATCTGAAAATGTTGTGATGTTAGTGTCGCAGGTGCCAATTAGATACTGCTTGTGACAAAACATCACAAAACATCACAAAACATCACCAAGTCCCTCTCCTGAATTATTGGTGATAAGTCCCTCTCCTGAATTATTTTAACTGCTCCAAATGCTAGAAAGAGACCCCTCCCCTTTCTTCTCCCTACTGTATAGGGCTGGGTGCCTGTTCAACACAGTGCTCTAACAGAGGTGGCCTCTTAGGGATGTGGCTATGATTAGGAGCATTCTAACTTACTCATTACCTTTCATTGCCCGTGCATGGGCAAAGACAGAAATTCACAGAGCCAAGAGACCATCCAGTGTGAATAGTCCATTATTAAAAGGATTTTTGAAGCCAGACAGTATTGTATTGCAGTCTGTGGGTCACCAGTTCATAATCCCCGTTTGAGAGGAAAAAAAGATTCAGTGCCAATCCCTCCTTTTCAGAGCTGGTTCTACTTCCCGTGCTGCTAATTACTGCTTCTTGCTTGGGCCTCCCCCTTCTCTCTTCAGGCTTCCCTCACACCTGCACCTTACCACAGAATCTTGACCTGATGTCTCATAGGTGCACAGTGAGTCCAGCAATTAGGGTTTGCCAACCTCCATATAGTAGCTGGAGGTCTCCTGCTATTACAACTGATCTCCAGCCAATAGAGATCAGTTCAACCTGGAGAAAATGGCCACTTTGGCAACTGGACTCTATGGCATTGAAGTCCCTTCCCAAACCCCGCCCTCCTCAGGCTCCACCCCAAAAACCTCCCACAGGTTGCGAAGAGGGACCTGGCAACCCTGCCAGCAACTGGCATAAAAACAAAACTACCCTCAGACCTAACAGAAATACCAGAGTTGCTGGAGATACCGATTGTTGGCTAAGCTACTTGTTGCTGTGATGTTATGGTGTGTTCATAAACACTCAGTTGAGGGAATGAAACTGTCAATGAGAGAATACTCAGCAGCAGTGCTGATTCTTTGAGGAAAGGCAAGGGCTAGTTTGGCTGGGATTACAACTTCACACATTCTTTAGGACACATGCTGAACATCCCATAATTGTCCCATGGTCCCCATTAGTTCAAATTTTAGGGGAGAGTGAATGCAGGACAAATATACAGACTGCATAGCTGGCATAGCAGAAGATGCACCATTAATGTTTAAATATTGTGTATGTGGACTGGAAGAGTGACCACTTACTGCTTTTGACAGAAAGTGCAGTGCTTTGAACTTAAAACCAAGGAGGCCAGGGTTCAGTTCCCTTCTCTGCCATGACGTGACCTTCTACCAGTTGCAATTTCCTAGCCTAACCTGCCTTTCAAGGTTATTGTGCAAATAAAACGGAGGAGGAAAGAGTCCACGGCTTGAAGAAAGGGTGAAAGGAAAATCTACCTCCCTCTCAAAAATACTTTGAAAAATACACAGTTGAAAACCTCTGCTACCAGAACTTCCAAGAGTATCAGGCAACGGGGCAAGGGAAGATGCTGGGGGGACCTGCCCTGATAATCTTCGTATCAATAGAGAAATAATGGGCAAAAGCCCATGGTCGCTTTAGCCTCCTTTATTCCCTGTTTCAGCCAGGATTTAGCCAGGATTGAATGCATGTTCAGCGAAAACGCATGCATTCGATCCTGGCTGAATCCTGGCTGAACAGGGAATAAAGGAGGCTAAAACGACCATGCATTTTCGCCCTATGTAAAATGTTTTCTAGACCAACCAATGCCGAGTAACCCAACTCCACTTCTCTGAGCTCCCTCACAGACTTCAAAGAAGAGTTTGCCTCCCGAATATTTTCCCCCTCTGTCAGCATTTTGACTGAAAATTCCATCCAGGAATTGCTTTAGTGGAACCAAGTGGCTGCCTGCTGCTTGCCCTGCATCCGGAACCGTTTCCCAGCTATTTCCAAACCCAGTCTTTAGCTTCGACAGACAGAATTCAGAGGTGAATCAGCATAGTGACTAGTAATCCACAGGCAATGTCATTGGTGATGTAAAGCCTTTTATGCCACATAAGATGCTTTCCAGCAACATCCCCCCCCCCCACACACACACACAAGTCTGGAAAGGCCTGCTTACAAAATTACCAGATATATTACCGCTAGTTGAAAGGTTCTCAATAAATTATTGGAGGTTTTCTTAGCTGAAATATACTGCTGGGATATAATATCAGAACGGCATTTTGTCAGAAAAGAAGAACTGTGTTTAATATCAAATGGGATTTGGCAGGGAGTCTAGTATTTACAAATCTCCAGTGCCGTGCCTGTTTAAACTGCCATTTGTTTAGGGACAATTTGAAGGCCATGATTGAGGAAGCAGAAGTGGCTCCAGATGTTCTGCTCCAATCCAGGTGTGGATTGCTCGGCCTGTCTTGAGATAAAGCCTTTTCCATACCTTGGAAGGCAACACCTGGACAAGATTACACAGGGAAGGTTTAACTTGCTACAAAGCACGCTGCTTTCTGTCTGCTCTTTTAATTGCTAGAGGCATCACTTAATGTGGATCTCAAGAGAACAGTTCCTCTTGCCTTTGGGAGGTTGGGTTTATTCATTGGAAAAGATCACATACTGTAGATTTTGAAGCCAGTCTGCTGGGAAATGTGCCCTGCAACAGGCAACTAGCAAAAGGGGATTGTGTGTGTGTGTTCATGCGAGTGGAAGCTCCTTCTGGCTGCCTTGTAAAAAGAAAAAAAATCTTCTAATAAAAAGACAGTCATCTTAATCTTGTAAACAGATGGCTTCATGTGCCCAAAAGCTGTTTTTACGCAGTAGTTGTCAGGTATTACTTTAACAGAAAGTTCCTGCCTCCCATAACTTAAAAAAAAAGATGAAATGGTTCACAAATAACATTACAAGTAATGGGGCCATTTTAAAGAGCCTTTGAAACCCAAGTGCTTTGAAAATGTACTGAGGGGTTTATAAGAGGATCTGTTAAAGTCTTACTCCAATCCTTTGTAGAACATACAGGTGAGAAAGAGAAGAATAAGAGATAGGAAATTCTTTAGACATTATTTGCACAATTTTAACAATTAAATTCCTTTGAGCCCTTTTCAGGGTATAAGTCATTTTGTCATGTGAGGGGGGACAGGACCAGGCCTAATTTCCCATCTCTGACCTCTGTACATTGATGGTCTCTGTAAGCACTAGGGTTGCCAACCTCCAGCTGGTGGCTGGAGATCTCCCGCTATTACCACTGATCTCCAGCCAATAGAGATCAGGTCATCTGGAGAAAATGGTCGCTTCAGCAATTGGATTCTATGGCATTGAAGCTCCTCTCCTCTCCAAACCCCACCCTCTTCAGGCTCTGGCCCCAAATCTCCAGGTATTTCCCAACCCAGAGCTGGCAATCCTGGTGAGCACAGAGCCAACCAAGCTGGATAGACTCTCTTCATGCAGTCATTAGGGTTGCCAGCTGTGTGTGTGTGTGTGTTAAGTGCCGTCAAGTAGTTTCCCACTTATGGCGACCCTATGCCAGCTACAGGTTGCCAGCCTGAGGAGAGCAGAGAGGGACTTCAATGCCATAGAATTCACCTTACAAAGCAGCCATTTTCTCCAGGTGAACTTATCTTTGTCACGTGGAGATCAGTTATAATAGCAGGAGATTGCCAGCCACCACCTGGAGATTGGCAACCCTGGCAATCAGAGACCCTGTGCCTTATAGGGCTTCCAACTGCCGAGCTTATATAGCTAGAATTTATACTCAGTGGAATACTGCACTAAGGTCTGGGTGGGGACAATGAATGCAATCTTGTTCCAGAGTAGATCTTTTGCTTTTGTCATGTGCTGCTTTTTTCCAATCCAGACACTTTATCTTTCTCTTTAAAACCTTGGCCCCTAGCAGCCTCAACACGGACTTCAACTTGTCCTGTTTCTTGTAGCTACTCTGCCACTTTAACATTTGCTGTGGCATCAGCCCACAGCTGAAAGTATTTCAGCTTGCAGTCAAACTTACTCTTTCACTTCGAAGAACTTTTTGGCAAACCTACAGGTGCTTTCAAAAGATTCCTTTGCATTCAGAATTCTTTGCTCCCCTGGTAAAAGTCTTCTATGTTATTTCCTTGTAACTATATTCTTAGTATGAAATTTATAATGCTTGGATTCTGTCATATTTTAGAAATGCTTTGATCTCATTGAAGTCCTGTTGTTGCGGTCTCTGCTACATTGAAGCAGTAGGTAAGCTAATTGTGTCAGTTTCATGCCGTCTATGTGAAACTTAAACCATTGGTGACTATTATGTATTCTTGTAACTTGGGTTTCATTTTCAAGTTTGTTATTTGTTATTTATTGTCATTAACCTTAGATGCGCACTGCACTTGAATGGGATCCATCAATTCAAAGTGGTCCCTTTAAATTTCGTTGGGTCAGCAAGCTGAAGAAGATATTCGAAACGCGTCCTTGCTACCTTGCCACGGATTTGACCATGAACTCTTGCCTTTGATTTTCATTACTATAGTGTACTAATCTTTCTTCGCGATCATATGGGATTCCACAATGTGGGATTATACCTTGTTTATGTAATGATATAAGCACTAGTGGCTGTATTGAATATTTAGCATATATTGCTCCTTTTGTGTGTTTTTCCTTTTATTTTTTAGCTCTTAAGCCCTGCGAGGCAGATTGTGTGAAGTGAACACTTGTCCATATAGATACTTTAGGTTTTGGTTATACATTAATAATCACTTGGACTCATAAGTATTGGTACTGTTTCTTTATTTCATACTGATTATTTTGATACTTTCAGAGCCACGCGCTGCCGCCTCTCAAAAGTTTCTACTAAGTACAGCGCAGGTTTATACAAACCTCCAGGTAGCTGGAGATCTCCTGCTATTACAACTGACCTTCAGGCGACAGAGATCAGTTCCCCTGGAGAAAATGGCTGCTTTGGCAATTGCACTCTATGGCATTGGAATCCCTCACCTCTCCAAACCCTGCCCTCCTCAGGCTCCATCCCAAAATCTCCAGGTATTTCCCAACCTGGAGCTGGCAACCCTATCTTTTGGGCCTAGCTCCAGATGAAAACAGCAGCTGTGACTGATCATATTGCTAAAGCAGAGTGATGCAAAAGTGCTATAAAGCTGCCATAAAGCACACTGCTGAAAAATGCAGCAAGGCAACATAATTTTATTACAGTTTGGTTTTATAGGTACTTCAACAGCGTTGGAACTTCAGGAACAAACATAATGGATTTCTGCAGTTGGAGAAGGAAACAGGCAAAAAAATCACCACCTCTTCTTAAGAAAAGGTAGGAGCACTTAAGTTTTCTTGACATTGAATCCAGACTGCTATTCTGTTGTGTGAAGGCTTCACAATTTTCTTCTTCAAGGAGATGATGCACTTGGAAATGAAAGCGTGGAAATCTTGGGTGGTTCCTACTAGGAATTTTAATTTGATGCATCTGCATTTAGTTATATGTGTAATGCTGGAAATATTGTAACCCACCCCAAGTCTTCGAGGTAGGTCAGGATAAAAAGTTGAAGACGTTAAAGGAAAAGAAACTTGTGTGCCTTCTAGTAAAGGTAATCCCAGGCTTGCTAGAGGTCTACTTTTTCAATGAGAACATTTAATATTTTAATCGCATTACCTTTTTTTTGTTCTGTTTCTACATTAAGGCTGGTAGTTATATACAGAATCTTTTTCAAGAATACCGTATTTTAAATATTTGTATTCGTGGTAGACAGGGAGTCTGTGGAATCAGCATTTTAACCAATTAAGCTTTAATCAGGACAGAATGTTAAAATATACTAATTGCAGCAAAACCACTGGCACATTCTGCCTCTCTTGGTATGTCACTCTGTGTTCCTTCATTCCACTTTCTACAACTTCTTATTGCTAATTAGAACAAATATACATCCTATTGCCAACATCAAGAATCTTAGAAGAGTAACTCTAAACATTGGCGCTTGCTTGCAAGACCATCTTCTGCACTTACACGATCACCCAGCTGAGGTTTTATTCACCCTCTGCAGATTTATTGTGTTAACAACCAGTTCCTACAATATAAGAAGATCCCAGGTATAGGGCCTGTGGTCTTAACATGCTGAAATGTAACTTGAAAAGGATAATGTACACATCTCTTTCTAAGGATGCCACCCAAACCTGCTTCTCGTTTTGCCTTTTTAAAGGGGATAATGGACAATATTGCCCTGATCTGGATGGCCCAGGATAGCCTGATCTTGTCAGATCTCAGAAGCTAAGCAGGGTCAGCCCTGGTTAGTATTTGGATGGGAGACCACCAAGGAATACCAGGGTTGCTGTGCAGAGGAAGGCACTGGCAAACCACTTCTGTTAGTCTCTTGCCATGAAACCCCCAAAAGGGGTTGCCATAAGTCGGCTGCAACTTGATGGCACTTTACACACACACACACACACACACACACACACACACACACAATGGACAATGTTAGTATAGATCTATACATCTGGAATAATTGTGTGGCAGAACCTTGTAGCAATACCACTATACATTGCTTGCGGAGGAAATCCATGTGGTAAATGCTCCCTCACATTTTAAAAAAACTGTCTGCTCATAGAAAACTGAAGATCAATGTAGACATGACCTGGAGGATCTGTGATTAGGATCATCAAATTTTTAAAGGGGTCAGCACAGCTAAAGGAGAGGATTCTGGTCAGTGCTGTGATGCCAGGGGAAGGGGTTATTCTTTTGCCTCCCTTTCATTGCCTGACCCACCTTCTAGAGATGCTATTTGCCCCTTCAGGGAAAACATTTAAGTACTATAAAAATATCTGTAAGACAAATGGAGGGGAACATTTGTACCATGAAAAAAGAACGATGAGAAGGTTAACTGTCCTCCACTTGGTATTGTGACCTGTTCATAACCTCTCTCATACATGTACACACTCACACAAGAATCTTTTGCTTCTGTAAAAAGTATGCAAAACATTTTTCTAAAGGATCAAAATTATAGAAGTTCAGCCATTTTTTTAAATCTGTTACAATTGAATAGTAAAGAATGTATCTTAGACCAAAGCTCAGGAATGGCAATCATCAATTTAACCCCCTAATCAATTTTGTTGATTAAGAAAACTCAGTTCTGAAGATTTGCAAAACTTTACAGCCTCCTGACCAAGTATGACTTAGTCGAATTTTGCAGCTCCAATACTGCCCATTTCCTAGAGTTCTCAGAATTAAACTATGTTGCAAAAAAAGCTTTGTTGTATTAAAAATCAAGCTTACTGCAAATAAGTCATTTTGACTGTAGTTCTCTTGGTTTGCCTTTCAAATTAATCCCAACCCGCCACCCCCCGCATAAAAAAGTAGGATTTTCCTTTTTCCTGTTAGAGTGAATAGCAGGGAGTGGTAATCAATTTACTTCAGGCATTTGGTGTAAGGTTACCAACCTCCAGGTAGTAGCTGGAGATCTCCTGCTATTACAATTGATCTCCAGCCAATAGAGATTGGTTCCCCTGGAGAAATTGGCCGCCTTCACAACTAGACTCTATGGCATTGAAGTCCCTCCCCTCTCCAAACCCTGCCCTCCTCAGGCTCCACCCCCAAAATCAACCTGGAGCTGGCAACCCTACTTTGGTGACCTCCCTGAGACTCCAGCCTTATCCTATCTGCATAATCCCTCTCCTTCATCTACCTAGTCCCAAGCTACATTGGGATACAGACAACTGGCATAGGTAGTGTAAATGATAAAGGATGTAGTGTTTACAAGTAACAGTGCAATCCTAACAAAGTTACACCCTTCTAAGGCCCCTGAAGTCAATGGATTTAGAAGGGTGTAAATCTGGAAGGGTTGGCACTGTAAGGGTTGGCAAGGACAAACCCTCCCCACAGCCCTACAATCTACATAGCATCCTTGTTTTTTAAAAAATCTAAATATTGTTCCATAAACTGCATTTTATACAGGGAAGGCCAATTGCACTGTAGGGAGCTCATGGCTGATGCAGGGCTTTGATCATGCTGATCAAACACAGACCACCTATCAACCTCCTTACTGCCATTATTCTTCATGTACATTTTCAATATTATTGTCATAATAGCTACCAGTCATTTGAGTTGAGAAAAGGAAAGGGATTGTAGCAATTAAACATATGATTGGATCCAGACATTTAAATCACACTCTTCATCTGAGGTTTGCATGGGTGGGTGTATGCTCGCATGCACACACATGCACACAAAGGAGGGGTTCCTTTATTTCCCCCAGCAGTTTACTTGAGTTATAAATTGAAGAATGATAATTTGCATGCTAACTGAACTCATAGACCATGGAGATTGAAAAGGACATCTGTTGCTGATTGTTTTAGCCCTGTGCTTCGCAAGCTGAAATATGAAAATCAAGAAGGTAAAAGGCAAATGTTTCTGCCAAGGGTTGTGAGCAGTATCCCCCCCCCAAAAAAAAAAATGTTTTTGGAAGGACATACTGTAGCTTTCGAGAAATGTCACTAGACTTACGTTATCCCTCTGGATTTACACCAAAATACCAGGCTCTAAATTGCTGTAATTTTCAAGATGTTTTTCTCGGATCAATTCTGGCAGAGAAGGCACAGCCATGATTAACAGAGTCTCCATTCCCTAAATACCAAGGACTGTAAATCTAGAGAGAAGCTGTTAGCAGCCATGTAAATCTAGAGATGTCCCTCCTCTCTACAGGGAAAACACAATTGGCCCTGCCTCACCTGCTCTGTTACCTTGTGCGATACCTTAAATTTATTTCAAACACTGTTGATACAGAGACTACAAGGTGCTTCCTATTGCTCTCAGCCTGAAAGGGAACTGTGTTTCTGATTTGAAACAATTATGGATGGACCTGGGGTGTTTCTGTGTTTCAGTAAAAGAACAAAAATTGGACAACATGGACCGAAATCAGCTTCCCAGAGAACATGATGTAAGATGACAGTACCCCAGCGAGAGAGTTAACTGCTTGCTTGCTTTCCTCAGAGGATGCATGTGACATCAGACCTTTACACCATGGCCTGGAGAATCTGCTTTTCTCCAGACTATCTTTTTAAATTATGTACCATCCAGCCTAATGAAGAGTTCTGATGAGCTTGAAAGCTTGCACAGTATTCCCTGTCAATTTGATTGGACTCAATAAAAAAAAAAGTATTACGTGCATTTCATTCTTGTTTTGCATGCAGAAAACCAGCTTCCCTTCTAAAGGCAAACTAGGGAAATGGCTCCAAAAAGAAGACACATTTCTTACTGAGGAATTTGAGGCAAATTGTAAACCTTTGAGAAGGGCTTTAGAGTTCATGGGGGACAGAAGAAACAAATCAGAGCATTTTACAATTTGAAAGGTTTGCACACTGAAAGACTCCATGAGAGAAGCAGCCCGTTTGGGGAGCATATGAATGATTCTTTGATTACACATTGAAGTTTAAATCTTGTCTGGCTGAAGAAGCCACCTTTGGGTGGTGAAAGCACTGTGAATATCCGGAAAGGCGTTTCCTTTGACCATCTAAGCCTGAGGCAACAAAGTGATCTGCGACAAGCCAAGCCGTTTGTTTTTGGAGTGAGATTCTCCGCTCCTTAACATTGTTTTGAGCTATTGTTAACCTTTGAGAAGGGCTTTAGAGTTCATGGGGGACAGAAGAAACAAATCAGAGCATTTTTCAAACTGCTGACGAGATCATTATAATTCTCCTCTGCAATGGGAATAACATTCATGTACCTGAGAGGAGGAAAGTGACTTGTGGCATGGACAGGAATTACTGTTCTCCCGGAGTCTTTAGGTACAGTTTCCAAATGACCAGGAAAAAATAACCTGGCCATATTTTGTGCCTTTAAGAGAAGTCTGGCATCTAGAAATTACCTGTTAAAGTTTTCACTGCCATAGACAGATGCTTTGAATGAGCAGCCATTGGCCAAGGTTGCACATAATGCGTGGTAAGCCAGTCATCTGCATCTGTCATCCCATGCATCCCATGCAGTGAAGAAAAATTCTTCACACATTACTGCACCTGATTAGAAATCCAGAGCTGCAGGACAGTGGTAAGATTCTCCTGATCACTTGGCAGGAGAATAAAGTAGTTACATAAACACCATAGTAATTTAGCACCTGGAAAATTATCATTTATATTTCCCCATTGCCACCTGCTAATGTCTCCTCAGCAAGCTGGTCTTTTAGGCGCACTACAACAGCTGGCTGAAAAGTAGACAACCCTACCTTTGCAAAGCCTACTGTTTTCTTCTCTACTCCATTTCTACCACCATTGTTTATTTTAATGGCCAAAGAGCGTCACATATGCTCATATATGCTTTCAGTCAGAGTCATTAGATTGCCATTTCTTTCAGTGTGTAGGGCTCTGATCCCGCAGAACCATTAGAGGCTTCTTTATGACAATAAAGAAGCGGTAAATGCACTCTTTTCCCTCACAATTTCAGCTCTTGAAGAAACACTTTGATTAACTGACTATTATTTATATAGTGCCCGCAATGTGCTTATAATCTAAAATTTCAAACATGTGAAACAATACAGGGAAGTGAAAGCATAAAAGAGGGAAGAATATATATTTATTCCACCGACATGTGCTTGGTTTTAGTTTTGGTAGAGAAAAAGCTGTGCTAAACACCTCCAAGAAAAAGTACAGTTGGAGAAGGAATTTGAGGGGAAGGAGAGAAGTCCTTGTCATGCAGATGCTGTGTGGGTGGCAGAGCAAGTCAAAAGGGACAGCAAAGGAGAAAGGGTGGAGGCATCTGAAACAACAGGAAACCTTCAGATAGGCGGGGGTGGTAGAGCTGGAGGAGAAAAGGGCACACCGGGGGATGTATCAGGATGTGATGGTGGCGCATTATTAGGTTCGCAGAGGTTCTTCACTAGCTGAACGTCACGGTCTGTTCTCCACCCAACATCAGGTGAGCACCAAAATTATTTTCAATTCACCACCTCTCTTAAATGGAAAACATTCCCAATATAATGTTTTAAAAGAAACTAGTAGGCAACTAGTAGGCTCACTCGCTCATTCAAACAAATACATTTGAGTGATCCAGATCAATGCTTCATTGGATAATATCTCTGAGATATGCTACTGATGATGGTAGTGGTGATGACAATAAAAACCATCACAACAATAATAATCCCTGCACTCATCAAAGTCCAGCAGCTTTTAATTATTGTCAACAACACATAATTCAACACTTTCATCTTAATCCTAGTTGTTTGTCTGCAAGCACTAAACTGATTTAAGTTCTTCTACAATTGAAGAATGTGCCAAAGATCTCAGACCCCAATAATTCTCTCTCATTTAGAGAGATGATCTAATCCTTTATCATTTCCAGTCACTTTTGCATCTCTCACTCTGTGTCTGTGCTTGGTACTATTTAATACAATGGGGAAACTCAAGCCTCCATCCTGTTTGCAGGGAAGGTGGACTTGTCATCACTATGGGGGAGAGCAAAATGTGGGCCTCGGCCCCCCACAGCAAACGTTTGCCCTTGCTTGTCCAGCACATAGGCAGCCCCAGAAAGATGGCACTCTCTGTAGGGCTGCCCTTAAAAAATAACTGCCTATCAGTGCAATCCTAAACAGAGTTACAGCCTGCCTTCTAAGTCCATTTAGCTCAATGAGCTCAGAAGGGTATGACTCTGTGAAGGATTGCACTGCAAATTCCTCACAATAGCTTTTAGCTACTGTTCTGTCCCTCAGAACTGAGATTCATTCAGGCATAAGGTTTGGGCATTTCCAGTTACAGCCCCAACCTTTTCAAACAGTCTCTTCCTCTTTGCCAGTTTTTAGGAAACTCTGGAAAGTGATTTTACTCCAAAGGGCCTTTGGCTAAAGGTATTATTAGGATTGCAGCTGAAACAATGGTCTTTTATGCATGGCTATTTCCCTCGTGGTCAGCCCCCCCCCCCATCAACTTTAGGTCTTTGTTTGGATTATGCATGCCATTTCTGACTGTTAGAGATCACCTTGCTGTCCCCCTGCATTTCCCCACTAGATAAAATAAGTCCCTCAAAATGTTGGCAAAATGCAAGGAAACACAGGGGAGAGCAAAGCGACCTCTGACAGTTGGAAATGGCATGCATAATCCAAGCAATGACCCAAAGCCGTTGGGGGGGGTGGTGACAGGAACTGAAACAGCCATATATAAAAGACCAACCCATTATTTGGATTTTTGTAAAGTATTGTAAAGTTGGGGTTTTTTTTAATTATTTGTTTTTATAGTTTCTTTCTCATGATATATTCTTTTGTGGGTTACTTTGGTCTCCCTTTGGAAGGGAGTGGAAGGTATGATAGAAACTTTTCAATAAATAAGTAACAGAGTAGCTCAGACAAATATGCTCCCCTGAGAAAGCTTTCCTAAGCAAGAATTGGAGAAAATGCTTATTATGTACAACAGTGCCCATTGGGATGATGCCAAAGGTGCAAATATGGACTAAGTGTTCTGATTGAACGAGGACCATACCAGACACACACCTGCTGAGTCACTCCCCCAGCTTCCCTTCCCATACTTCTCACTGCCACGAAAACTGGAAGTTAAAACGCAGCATATGGAAATGGATGTAGAGTGCAGCTACAGATGTTGTGTCACTGCCAAAATTAAAGGCAGGATAAGGCTATTTGATTCCTTACTGAAAGTTGAAGGTCATTTCATCAAATGACCTTCAACTTTCAGTAGAAAAGGTTAACAAATGAGGCATGTTTGGATCAGATTTTGATTAATCACAGTCTGAAAGCACATCTCTATTATCTACTTTCCTTCTTTACAGCCATGGTTCAGCAGATGGCTCCAGAAATTACTCAATTTAATCTGCTACATAAACTCAGTTAATGCAGGGGTTTTTTATATTTTACATCTGTGTCTATATGGGAATAAAATCTTTGAGTATGAGGCCAGATACAAATGTAAAGAAATGTATTAAATATTATAAAGCAGAACGTGTTTGAAGTGTGGTATGTGACCAGGGCTGGCCATACTACCAGATGCCCTTGGGGAGATACCTGGTGCAGCACAATACAGTGGCGCATTCTGTTGAACTGGTATGTGGGGTGGACTTTTGCTTCCAAACAAGGCCATCCTTCCCATGCCTCTGATGTTTCTTATGTTCTTATAAGGAAGTATTTCTTCACACAACGCATCCCAGGATGGGATGATAGCTGCCAGCTTGGATGGGAGTGGATATGTTCATGGAGGATAGGGCTATCCATGGCTACTAGTCAAAATGAACACTAGCCATGATACATACCTATTCTCTGTAGTTTTAGAGGAGCATGCCTATTATGTTAGGTGCTGTGGAAGGATGCTGCTTCAGTCATCTTGTCTGTGGGCTTCCTAGAGGCACCTGGTTGACCACTGTGTGAACAGACTGCTAGACTTGATGGTCTGATTCAGCATGGCTTTTCTTATGTTCTTATGTTTACATATTTTAATTTTACCCTCCCTTTCTTCCAAAGCAGCTTACGTCATCCTTCTCTGCTCCATTTCATCCCCACAATTGTGAGATATGTTAGGTAAGACTGTGACTGGCCCAAGCTGCCATGGCAGAGTGGGGCTTTAAACCTGGGTCTCCAAGATCCCCTCCAACACTCTGGTATGGCTCCTGGTACAGGATAGTAAGAATAAGTCAATAACTGGCAAAAGAACATAGGAGTAATGGGAGGGGGTGAACAAGACATTTTGGGGGACTCAAAGCAGGATATGGGCAGATGCCAATTGGGATCTAAGACCTAGCCTAAAAGACAGCATACAGCAAAGGTAGTACCACATTGAGGCTTCAGAATCCCATTGGTGACCAAAAAGCATAGTTAAGGTGCCCCTTTAATATTTGGAGTCATGTCTGCAGACTTCCATAGGGCACTGGAAAGCTGTCTATGGGCTGATGGTTCATAGAATCTCCACAGAACTGTCATTTAGCATCAGCAGAGGCAAGAGCTCTGATGTTTTAGCTCATACCTTCTTTCCTTCCAACTCAGAAACTAAAACCTCTCAGACAGCTGTGGCTCCTCACCATTTCTCTCTAGAACTAATGACTTTTACATTCAGATGATGGATCCCCAAAACTGCTGGCTTTCTGAATGGCACTCAGGACTGCTCTGTGCCCATGATAGTGGCAGAACTCCTGGGAAACCAAGAACAGTGTCCATTTTGTAAAGGTCGCTTGACGAGCGAAGGATCCTGATGACATAGCTAATTTTCTGCTTCCAGGAAGACTGTGAATGTACTGCTTCCAGGAAGACTGTGAATGTACATCCCTGGAGTTAAAATTTAACACGGCACTGAGGAAGAAGACGCAAAATAGGGTTATTACCTGATACCTGTCTGCTCTTCATTCTTCAACCTCTCTTCTACGTTCTTCAGTTCCCTTCAGTTTGAGACTTACATCAACTCACCTGGATTTTGGACTAGTGAGAGTGCACCAATTGTTACTATTTTCACAAGAACTTTATTGTGGCAATTATTGAGTTTAGAATACAAGCCTGTGTATTTGATACCTTCAGATTGTTACATTGTATTTGAAAACATTTCTGTTTATGTGTTGATGCTACACCAGGTGATTTTCTTATGTTCTTATTTTCCAGTTTAATACATACACGCACATAGTGCATATGAGTATTATTCTTTATAACGTTTGGCCATAGTTGTTTTGATTTTTGTATATATTGTAGATTTGCAGCACAAGTTGTTTCTTTAATTATGTGATAAATACCTAGACAAAAGGGACAGAATTCAAGTGATTTTGCAGCTGATGGCAGCTTCCCGGAGAATGGAAGTCTAATAATAACCATACATCATACAGACACAAGCTAGAGGTTTCCCTGGGTATAGATCAAAAGCATGCCTTAAGGCAGCATCCCATTCTTTAATACTGTTAGTACAATAGTGCAGTCGCTTGTGTGATGTGGATGTTAGGCTTTCAGGCAACACTGGATGAAACTGCTCAGTCAGTGATGCTTTAAAATATACTCCCAGAAGAGTTCAAACTGCCTTTCTCCAAGCTGAATAATCTTCTCTACATTTCCCTCATTCAAGAGGAGAGTTAGGGTAGTGACTGTGAGCTCACAGAACAAACCTCTGGTTCAGACTGCACCATGAGGAAGTTGTATCCAATCTGTAGGCTGTATCCTACATATGGATATTCTTTCCTTTCTCTGCCTCCCCCCTCCCCCCCATGAATGCTGAAAAGACAATGCCAAGGGTTGTAGAGAATCCCATAGACAAAAAAGCGACACAACATGGGTGGCTACGACGAGCAGGGAGAAGCAGACAAAATTGCCCCTCCTTCCTCTTCTGCTCACAGAGTTTACAATTGTGCAAGGGATTCGACTGGTATAAGAGTAGGGTTGTCAGGTCCCTCTTCGCCACCGGCGGGATGTTTTGGGGGCGGAGCCTGAAGAGGGCAGGGTTTGGGGAGGGGCTTCAATGCCATAGAGTCCAATTGCCAAAGCGGCCATTTTCTCCAGGTGAACTGATCTATATTGGCTGGAGATCAGTTGCAATAGCAGGAGATCTCCAGCTAATACCTGGAAATTGGCAACCCTATATAAGAGGCAGAAATGGGTAATTTTACCTGCTTTTTTTCCCTTCAAAGTAACTACCCATGCCTGTCTTTTTATTCACATGGGTTCTTCAACTCCTAGCGTCTCCCTTGAAGTGTCTTTTCACCAGGGGAAGGCCTTATGCCAGGAAACAATACTGGGTCAATGCAGAACAGCTGGATCCAAAATACTGAATGCAGTTTTCCAGTGACAATACACAACTTTCCCAGCTTCTCCCTCCAATGCAGTCAACCATACTTCCTAAAATTCTTCCCTTGGGAATCAAGCCACATCCCCCCACCAAAATAGCCCTGGGTGTAATGTGGGCAGAGGGATTTGACAAAAATGTTCTCCTAGGGAAAAGAGAGGCTTTAATTCAACCCTGTATGATGATACCTAATACAAAGCTTTATTGTCAAGTGCCAATAATGAAAGAAGCACAACTGGATCACTCAAAAAAATAGCAGGTATCTCTATGCATTCAGGAGATTCCCCAAGAGTGCAGAATCATATCACTGAGGGCACTTTCACACATGCCAAATAATGCACTTTCAATTCACTTTCAATGCACTTTGCAGCTGGATTTTACTGTGTGAAATGGCAAAATCCACTTGCAAACGATCATTAAAGTGCATTGAAAGTGGATTGAAAGTTCATTATTCAGCATGTGTGAAAGTGCCCCTTGTTAACCGAAAGGAAGGAAAAGGAGAAAAAAATGAACTGATGAGGAATGAATATGTTTCAGGAGTACGGTTGCCAACCTCCAGGTGGTGGCTGGAGATCTCCTGCTATTACAACTAATCTCCAGCCTATAGAGATCAGTTCACCTGGAGAAAATGGCTGCTTTGGCAATTGGACTCTATGACATTGAAGTCCCTCCCCTCTCCAAACACCCTCTTTGGGCTCCACCCCCAAAATCTCCAGGTATTTCCCAACCCGGAGCTGGCAACCCTATTCAGGGGGCAGAGAATACTGAGAGTAGCAGTTACAGAGGGAAAAATGAAGGGAAGAGGAGGAATCTCTCAGCTCAGTTCCTTGAGAGTTTATAGAATCATGGAAGGGAAGTTCTTGAAAATAGATGGATTTAAATTGTGCCCCCATGCTGTTCCTTGTGTACCAGCAGCTTGTGTATGTATTCCCACCCAATGTTCCACAACACACTAATGTCCACTGAATATGTTTTTCAAATCATAGTGTACATCAGGATTGAATTAGGACAGTTAATCACATGACATACTGCTGCACAATGTACATAATTTATTTCAAATGTGTAGAATTTGTGTTTTCTTTTTGGCTGGAGAATTTGGCATGTACTACAGAAAACTGGCCTGTATCTGTTGAAATACCTCAGACCTCATGAACCAAGACTGCAGATTAGAGTGGCCACCCATTCCTAATTTGGATGGATTGTTTTAAGTTGACTGCTGACTGCACTAAGTAGAAAATTTACTGTGGACAGAATGTGTTCCTTTTTCTTTTTTTTTCTTTTTTTTGTCAAGTGTGACAAAACCAATCATGGCTTCAGTTTCAAAAAAATGTTTGAAAAACATGGCTTCTGGGACCAGCAACCAATAAGTATACTTTTCTGCATGGATGTTTTAAATTAATTAATAAACATAATTAATCATAATCTGAAGGACTGTCTCTCCCCATACATTCCTATGTACCTACAAGTCCTCCAGTTGCCACCTACTGGGAACCAGCATGATGTAGTGGTTAAGAACAGTGGTTTGGAGCGGTAGACTCTGGGTTTGATTCCCTACTTCTCCACATGAGTGGCGGACCCTAATCTGGTGAACCAAGTTGGTTTCCCCACTCCTACACATAAAGCCAGCTGGGTGACCTTGGGCTAGTCACAGCTCTCTTTGAGCTCTCTCAGTCCCACCTACCTCACAGGGTATCTGTTGTGGGGAGGGGAAGGGAAGGTGATTGTAAGCCAGTTTGATTCTTCCTTAAGTGGTAGAGAAAGTCGGCATATAAAAACCAACTCTTCTTCTTCTTTCCCCACTTGAGGTTGCCCACCTGGCAACCTAATAATCTACCTTTGCCCAAGCTTTTTTCATTGTAGCTCCCATCATTTGGAATGGGCCTCCTGAGAAAGGGGAGGGGGGGAGGACAACATCTTTAGATATTTTTAAGAGGTACTGCAAGGCTTTCTTATTCACTATAGCTTTTAATGGAGTTACCTGGGATTTCATTGTAATTTGTATATAGTTAAAATTTGCAATTATAAGATGCTTTCAGCCACAAGGGAATGGTAATAATAATAATAAAGTGCCATCATCATGTCACAACTAACTCATGGCGACCCCTCAAGGGGTTTCCAAGACAAGAGAGGAGGACAACGGCAAACCACCACTGCTTGTCTCTTGCCTTGAAAGGAAAGGTGGGGTATAGATATTGTAACAAATATATCGTTTTGGAGAAATGTTATACAGATATTATACAACCTTAAAATTGGAATTGCTGTATAGTAGATGGTCTAATGGCCATTAGGCATTTTCCCTCAATGTAGTGATTATAGTAGATTTATACTGGAGCACAATAAGCCCATTGAGGTCTCAGTTGTTCCATGGATCTGGTGAATAGCTGAGCAATCCCTAATTTGCCATTTTGAAAGATTCATAATAACCTCTTTTGCAAACTTTGTAAGTTATTCAAAACTGGAGATGGGAGTGGATTACCAGGTCCCCCTTCTCCTTCAGCGGGAGGTTTTTTGAGTGGAGGGGGGGTCGCTCACGCCCAGAAGTACTGCATCACTTCCAGTTTACACCCAGAAGTGCTGCATCACAAAAGGCCTTTACCACTCAAACTGGGAGTTTGAGTGGTAAAAGGCCCATTGCTATGCGGTACTTCCCGGTGTAAAACACATCACAAGGGGCTGTTTACCACTGAGTGGTAACCGGCCCCTTGCGATGTAACGGGGTGTAAACCTAGGGTTGCCAGGTCTCTCTTTGCCACCGGCGGGAGATTTTTGGGGTGGAGCCTGAGAAGGGCAGGGTTTGGGGGGGGGAGGGACTTCAATGCCATAGAGTTCAATTGCCAAAGTGGCCATTTTTCTCCAGGTGATCTGATCTCTATCGGCGGGGGTTGGCCCATCATCACTTGGCACTTGGCAACCCTACTAACAAACAACCTGCATGTAAACTGTGCCAACACTGGTAATGAAAAATAAAATGACTGCTGCTCTCACTTTCTGTTCTGTGCTTGGTGCTTCCCAGAATTGCTTCTCTACAGGCAACCACTCCAAGAGCATTTTAGTTCCTACTCTGTGTTACTACCAATACAAACTGGTAACCCTAGTTAGTACATAAATGCTTTCTGTTTCTCTTTATGCAGCCATTAACTTCATGCCATAGCCAAATCACCCTCATAACATAACCCTGTTGATTTGATAAGCAAAGTATTTATGGTCTCCACCAGAGCTCTGAAGAGTCCATGTCAGCAGTAGCTCTGCAGGTGAAAATGGAAACCACATTTGAAAGGCGGCTTTGGACCGGGGATAGCAGCACTCCAGCCACAGGGTTGACAAGAAAGAGCAGGACGGGAACACATTAAGCCCTGAAAGATTTGTAAAGTGACACAGAAGCAGCACATATTTAGTTCATCATTTGGTTGGGGGGGGGGTTTCCTTAAGCCAAAGACATCTGCATTCAGCTCTCTCCTTTAAATCCTTTCCTACAGAAGCAAACCCTAACACATGGAATGAACAAAGCGCTGGCAGCTGATTAACATCTGTTTGTTTAAGAGCATATAGATGGCAGATTTTCAGGACCCAATCATGCTGGCTTGCCTTTGCAACAAAGCAGGACATTGTGTCGGGGTCTTGCTGGGCTGTAAAGGCTCATATGCTTTACATTCCCCTTTCACACCTGGAGCAGTGGCAAGCCAGGCTGCCCACCCCCCATTGCTTGTGTAAATTCCCTTTTATGTCAGACCAATAAAATCTATTAGCAGGCATTCCAGCTACTGTCCTCATTGCATAATAATGGCATGGGAACTGGAGAGTGGCAAATGTCACATTATGGGCCGCAAGTGTCACAAAATCAGTTTCTCTTGGACTGTGAATCAGACAGAAACACACTGGGTTTGGGGGGGGGGGAATCTCTTATTGCTGTACACTGGTTCTGTCACTGCAGTCTCTTCATTTACACAAATTACCAGTCCTAGATATTTAGTACATCTGTACGCAGAAAGGGATGGACAGCACAAACATCATGAGGTGCTTTCTCGCATCATGGGATGAAAATGCCTATAGAGCTTGGCTGGCAACTGGCTAGTGCACAAGGCCTTGGGAATTCTTTGGCCTTGCACGTTCAGCTGACAGTATGCGTGGGTCTTCAAAAATTCTTCTGACTGCACAGAGAGACGAGTTGTAGCTCAAGTGCCTGGGAAAGGAGGCAAAGCAGAGGAAGGAAAGGTGGGGTGATGTATTTCACCAAGCGCGGCATTTCTAAAGGCAGCCTGTGACTCGCAGCCTGTGTCTTTGGAGAATTTGCCAAATTGAGTCCAGGACTAGCATGCAATGTAGTCTGTTTTGTTGACTGATGACTGGTTCATTGATATGGTTTGTTTATACAGTTGTTTACTAGTTTATTTATATAGGTGTAGACTGCTTTGGGTCCCTTTGGGGAGCGGGTACTAGTGCTTGATTAAATAAACAAGCAAATAGGCAGTCTTTCCTTCTGAGTGTCAAGGTTTAAGGGTATGGAACAGAAATCAGTAACATTTTATTACTTTTCATATATATTTCCATGAGAGCTTGAAGCTGGCTGGTTGAAGGCAGGGTTATGCATTCAGACTAATCCAGTCCTGTCAATCTTTGGATCGTTCCAAAGGCATCTGCTGGATGCTAAGGAGACTCAGACCCAGCATCTGGATCAAAGAGCGCCACTGCCTCACTCTGTGAGCCAGCTGCGCTGCCCACTTCCCTGGAAGGCTGGTGGCTCAGTCTCCTATTCACCATAGTGCCCCTGTCAAGACAGCCAGCACAGGAAGCATAATCTGCTTGCACGGTCCCAGACAGAATTTACAGACTAAAGCTGACTAAAGAAACCAATAAGCTCTAGCCTGGAGGTATAAAGTTGCTGTCTCCGGCTTAGGCCATTCAGTCTGTCTGACTAACTTGTTCATTGATTGACGGTTGTTAGGGTAGCCAGATCCCTCTTCGCCACCGGCGGGAGGTTTTTGGGGCGGAACCTGAGGAGGGTGGGGAGGGGAGGGATTTCAATGCCATAGAGTCCAATTGCCAAAGTGGCCATTTTCTCCAGGGGAACTGATCTCTGTCGGCTGGAGATCAGTTGTAATAGCAGGAGATCTCCAGCTACTACCTCGAGGTTGGCAACCCTAATGATTGTGCGAACTCTGTTGGTCTCAGTTCTTCATTCTGTCCTGTTTTGACCTCGTTCCTTACCTCCTCAGTATGTATACTTTGACCTGCTGCCTGACCTCAGGCATGTTTCTACCTAGCCATGGATTGACCCCCTTGGATATTGACTCCTGGCCTGACCCTGATTTCGAATCTGCTGTACCCTACAGATCTGTTGCTGATCTTCAACATATTTGGTTACCTGATTCCTGGCTTGATTTTTCTCTCCTGCCTGACCAGCCATTTGCCTTCATGCCCAACATCACCTGGCACTCTGATTTATAGTTTCTGAAGGTTAAAGAGATTTGAGAGACAGACACTGCACAGATATGTAACTGATGGAGACATAAGTTACACACATCTTGCCACCAAAGAGGATTCCACTGATAAGTCTTAAGTGTTTCTCCAGTCCCATGCTGCGTTGGGAAGGGCTTGATTTTCAGTGGCTCCTACATGCACAAGCTATTCCTTTTCTTTTCTTTTCTTTTCTGTTTGCTGCACCTGCCAGGCAGAGGGACAAACATTTTGCTTGCATTGCAGTCTGGAGAGATGAACTACAGTTTAAAGCCAAGACAAATGTTTTGCTTGCAGTTCTGGGGGAAGATAGAGGCAAATGCTACATTCTCCCCTCTCCACGCCAGATGTCAGACAGTGTTTGCCTTCTTTTCTCAGTAATTGCAGTCAGTAACACAGAGAAAGACTATAGTCCCCAGCAGGCACAGTTCCATTCAGAGAGAAAAAATTGGTCAAGATCACAAAAGCCGATGGAACGCCACCTAACATAGCATACTGTAACACAACATCAGGGGAAAGGGAAAGGAGATAAAAATTAGCCAGTTATAACACAGAGAAGGCAGATGGGTTGGAGGGTGGTTCTACAAGCTGTATCCTCTCTGCAAGCCCTCTACAAGTATTTCTTTATTCATTTACTTCATTTATACTCACCTTCCTCCCAAATTGGGACCTAAAGCAGGTTACAGTATTCCCCTCTCCTACATTTTATCCTCACAATACTGCTAGATTTAGGGTTGCCAACTGCCAGGTACTAGCTGGAGATCTCCTGCTATTACAACTGATCTCTAGCCGATAGAGATCAGTTCACCTGGAGAAAATGGCCCTTTGGCCATTGGACTCTATGGCATTGAAGTCCCTCTCCTCCCAAAACCCCACCCTCCTCAGGCTCCACCCAAAAAACCTCCTGTTGGTGGTGAAGAGGGACCTGGCAACCCTAGCTAGATTGGTTAAACTGGGAGTGTATGACTGGCCCAAGGTCACTCAATAAGCTGCCATGGCAAAGTGGGGATTTGAACCTGGCTCTCCCAGATCCGAGTCTGACACTCTAATCCCTACACACCACACTGGCTCTCAATGTCCCCGTATTATGCTCTTCAATTGCCAGCTGCAATCCTCCATGGCTTCTCTGCTACCCTACCTGCTTTTCTGTGCTACTATGTCAAAGACACCTGTCTGTTTGCTTTGTCCATAAAACGTGGATGCTTTCTTTCCTATCTGTAATTTGAGGTGGACAATTTTCAGGGAAGGACAACAATCCTTGAAGATTGCATCCCAACTGGACCGAGGAAGTTACAGGTGGAAATCTGATTTCCATTGGGGGAAAAAAAGCTGGAAAAGACCAAATAGAATAGCTAGTTCAAATCACTTTAATAAAGAATATCACAAAATCAAATTAAGTTTTTTTAAAAAATGAATCAGTAAAAGAACCAAAAATGGGGAAAGAATTTGCCTATCCCTAATTAGGGTGTAATGTGGTGATTTGCTATTCTAAGCAAGAAGTTATATGCTCCAGATGTGTACTTCAGCCAAGATATCTGTGTTTGGCATTCTCTCATCTTATAATTGTATTGAGCTATTACAGCCAAACCATGTCAAGTATTAAATGGTTGCTATAGCTCTAACTACTTGGCATCATTTGTCCTGAACCAGATCTTGAGCCCAAATAAATGAAAATTTTGGAAGAATCAATAAAGACTGCTTGAGCGGATGGCTTTAGAAACTTTAAAGACAAAACCCTTGTTGTAACCCGTCTGTACAAATTTTGAAAGGATAATGTTTATTTATTTTATGGCCTCATTTATATTTCACTTTCCTCCCCAGTGGGAGCCCCCAGTTTCCCCGTCTCCATTTTAGCTTCACAAAAACCCTGTGGGGTGGGCTCCACTGATAATGTATGGCCATTAATGCGGGGTCAATTTTGATGCTCGCTCAAAGCTCTTGTTTAAAATGCGACCTTTAAAATGCTTATTCATGGTCCCGACGCAAAAGGAGAAATTCCACACACACCCCACTCGCCTGCTCCTTTGTTCCTTCCATTAGCCAACCACCGTTTGCATAGCTAACGCGTGGCTTTCATTTTGCATGGTTCCTTCAGAGGATTCTTTGGTGTGGGGTGGAGCAAACACAAAAAGTCGTGTTAAAGGGGCTCTTAAGAAATGCAAAGTAAGTATGCACCAGCTTCGCAGTCACTTCCTGAATGATGGTTCAGATTGCAAAGCAAACCTCAAAAAAAAAATGCAGGCCACTTCAGCCTGGAACGCGCTGCTAATTACCAAGCATAAATGGCCAGTGGCTCACTCTCCATGGCAGAGTGAAGATTCAAACTGGGGTCTCCCAAATCCTAGTCCAATAGTGTAACCACTAGGCCACACTGACTCTCAAATGTGACATGTGAACTTTTGTTTATCGTTACATACAGATAAATAAGTTGAGACAGAAACACTGGTGAGGCAGAGAAATCTAAGTGTGCTTTATTTCATTTGTTTATTTACGGCTATGAGGTCAATAAAATGCAAATCAGATATTTGAAAAGCAGGAAATATTTTTTTCTCCATTCACACATTGTTAGGCTCCAGTGTTCATACAGCCAATGGTTTTTTTCCACAAGAGAAATTCTGTAGCAGTATAATCTGAAGCATCACAGATGGTACTTTTCAAACACAATTGGACACAGTCTTTATAGTAATTGCATAGCCTACTTTCCCCAATACATTTGATTCTAAAGGCTTTCGTTTGTTGTTTCAAATGTCTAAGATAAGCAGCATCTGTTTTATACAACAACATATTGCTCTGAAACACAGCCAAGGCAGCCTAAGAAAGATTTTGTAGATCTGGAATTACTACTATCAATTGGCTGAAACTTTTAGGGAGCTGGAGTGGGCTACTTAAGTGCATATGAATTCTCTAGTTCATATATGAGGGTGAGGGGCTAAGGGACCCCCAGAAGTTCCCACTCCAAAGAGACATTGTTTTGAAATAGACTGCCAACTTCCAGGTGGAGCCTGGAAATCACCCAGAGTTACAGCTGATCAGTTCCCCCTGCAAAAATGGCTGCTTTGGAAAGTGGACTGTACGCATTATAACGCCCCCCCCCAAGGTCCCTTTAATCCCGCCCTCCCCAGGCTCACCCCAATGTGGGGGCATTGATGGCATAAGTTCTCAGAATAACAACCATATATCTAGACACCTCTACAGGGATGGTGCCTATGCCTGAAATACTAGGACATCCTGGGCCTTCTTGAGTTAGGCTCACACCAGAGTGGTGGCAGCTACTGAAGATCCCCATTCCTCTCTCTTACCTGACAGCAGGTAACAACAATCATAATAAAATCATATATATCTAAAATGTATAAGTAATCAATAAAATTCATAAAACCATTCAATACAGTTAACAAGATGGTACTCATATAATTACAGGGCCATTGGAGGCCCGGCCAAGCAGCCAAATCCTCATATCAGAAGCCCTGAGGGATGTCAGCTCTTGACCCATCGAACCAGAAATCACCACAGAGACAATCAGATTCCAAGCAGATGGCTTTACTGGTCAAATAGGCAATACAGTGCATGAAAAGCAAGATGACAGCTATGGCTTGTCTTGCCCATTATTTGGAAATATAAGGCAGAGAAACGGCGGGAGATTACAAAGCATAAACAGAGCATTATTTCCCAGGAGTGGCGTTCCCAGGCTTTGGTATGTGTAGCATTCCTTGAGTCTGGACGGTTCAGCAGAGAAACGAAAGGAAACATCTAAACCGAGATAACAACCTGACAAGGGAGAGGAGAGGGAGGCCAGTAATGCTGACAACCAGTGGTTGCCCTCAATTGTAGGCCTGGTGGAATAGTTCTGTTTTACTGGCCCTGCAGAACTTCTGAAGGTCCCATAGGGCTAGGGTTGCCAGGTCCCTCTTTGCTATCGGCGGGAGGTTTTTGGGGTGGTGCCTGAGGAGGACGGGGTTTGGGGAGGGGAGGGACTTCAGTACCATAGAGTCCAATTGCCAAAGTGGCCATTTTCTCCAGGTGAACTGATCTCTATCTGCTGGAGATCAGTTGTAATAGCAGGAGATCTTCTGCTATTACCTGGAGGTTGGCATCCCAGCATAGGGCCCTGATGTTACTTGGAAGAACATTCCATCAGGCTGGGGCCAGGGCCTTGTTAGATGTTGCCCTATTGTTGCTGGTTGCGAAAGGGCCCCCATAACAGTTTAAGCTTCAGGGCCCCAAAAATGTAGATCCGCCACTGCTGGTAACCATCATCATTTAGTCTCTGGTTCAAACCAGGAATGTTGCAGTTCTTGGATCATTTTTCCTCTTGATTAATCTTGAATTGGCTGTGCTGCTGAGGAGCACCTCTGATTTATCCACTGCTGCTGCTTCTGGCCTGTTAAGCAAAGGCAGAGAATTGGGGGGGGGGGCGCGGCTGGAGATCTGCTCTCCCCAACTGTGAAATTAATGCACTCTGACTCCTGGTTGAAGGAAGGTTTGTGAACTATTAAAAATTAGTCTATATTGTAAAACTCTTTGGGGTTTTCAGATTAGGGTTGCCAACCACCAGGTACTAGCTGGAGATCTCCCGCTATTACAACTGATCTCCAGCTGATAGAGATCAGTTCCCCTTAGGGTTACCAACCTCCAGGTACCACCATTATTCATTTAGAGACCGAGGCAAACACCAAGGGTTGAGCTATTTCTAGCCTAAAGGATTTGCAGGCCCATAAGAGAATTAATACTGGCTGATGAAGCCAATGTTATATTGGTGAAAACGCCATTTATCTGGAAGGCGTTCCCGCGTGTTGTCTGGGCACTCTATGCCGTGCTCGTGCATCTTCTCTATGCCTTGACTTCTAGCATTACAACTGGCTATGGATACACATTGAATTGAGATAATTGATCTTATTGAGGCTTGTCAGCCCACCTTAAGAGATGTTCTTTCCCCAACGTGGGATTTTATATGTATTGCGTCGTCTTTGTTGATTTTGTTCGTTCATACACACATTTTTTGTATATAGACTTGCACTTTAGTTGGGTCACCTTATGGTTGTAATAATAGAGATATTGTTATCAAAAAAAATTTGTCTGTTGACTTCTTATCAGTTGGCCGTGTACTGATTTTTCATAGCAACAACAACCTCTAGGTACTAGCTGGAGATTTCCTGCTATTACAACTGATCTCCAGCCAATAGAGATCAGTTCACCTGGAGAAAATGGCCGCTTTGGCAATTGGACTCTATGGCATTGAAGTCCCTCCCCTCCCCAAACCCCGCCCTCCTCAGGCTCTGCCCCAAAAACCTCCTGCCAGTGGCAAAGAGAGACCCGGCAACCTTACTTCAGCTCCAAGATCTGAACAGGGGCAATTGGGGAGGGAGGAATACTATTTAGGCTGGGCCTCAAACTGAAAGGAGCCTAAAATTTAGGCACATCGATTTTTTGGCATATGTTTCAAACTGGACCCAAATATGACAGGACCCTGAGATGGGCCTGAAATGATACTGTTTGAGCACTTTCAGATCTTATCCTGAAGACAGCCCCCACATGATCACAGGCTTCCTCCTTGATTATCAGAGTACTGACATACAGATTCTAGTACATAGGAGCACAACCTTAATATACGAAGCATTCATCCAGATATAAAAGCAAACCAAATGTAGTCGACTAACATATCAAACAGAAGCCAGATAACCTCCAGAGCAGACAAAACTTCAGGCCATAAAGGAACAAATAACATCTCAACACTGTTCTCTCTAGAGGAATGAAAATGGAGAATTTAACGAGCGCCCTGCTGAAAACAGACCATCAGGCACTGATGAAGCTGACAAGGTAAAGTTAGGGTCATCGACAATTCAATCTACGTCATTTTAAATGTATCTGAAGGCAACTGCAGCATTGTGCCAGAAAACCAAGTGGGCAAGCAACTTAAGTGTGTAAACAAATTATGGACAATCATCCTACCCTTTCCCAGTTTCATAGGTGATCTCATGCAGCTGCGTTATTCTCTCACTTTCTCCTTTCACAGAAGGATTTCTTGGTTTAAATTTGACATGTACGGATGTTTATTGAGTGAGCTGCATGTTGTTCAGGTTTTATGGTACGATTGGTGAATGTTTAATTCACAACATCTTCCAGTCAGGAAGATTTATATAACACGAACCTTTCGGGCTTTTTGATGAGATTTTATTAAAATGGTATATTCCCAAATCAGTGTTTTTATCCTTTGTATCAACCTTTGGGTTCCTCAGTCTTTTGTTCTGAGTTGAGTTTTCTTCTCTTGTGTTTGATTTCAGTTTCTCCCATCTACCAGAAATTTTGGAATTTCTTCCCAATTTGCATGAGTTACACCTGGAAATTGGTTTCCCCATTTGCTGGACTGATTTCCTAATGTAACTAGCTTTCATTCTGGCATTAATAAACCCAGAGTTGCAAACATTTGGAATCTTATCAGGTTGTCACACCCCCACCATCACTAGAGCCACTCCAGGCCCAAGCAAGGGGCAGTCCCCCTTCCCAAGCCAGCTGCCCAGAGGGCACACAAGTGCAGGCACTGCCAATGTGGCTCCCTTAGGTGAGGTGCCACCAGGGCAGAAGCAGAAGCTGCAGGGCCCATCAGCCGAAGACAGCAAGAAGGCTGGATTCGAGCCTTGTCCCCCAGCCCAGTTCCCACCAATCTCTTCTCCTGCATGCTTCTAAACTCCTGAGCAAACAGAGAGGTGAGGGAGCCTGAGGACAGTGGTGTGACTGAAGCTAGGTGTCACCAGCAGGCAGGCGGCTCTCTGATCCTTGATCTCTGGATTGCGGGTAAGCATCAGAAGACCCCCCCCTCAAGGCAGGGAACAGGGGGTAGGTGACTGCTCCCTTGCCCCCTACCAACTGCCCAAGACTCAGAGGGGGCAGCCCTGCATGGTAGTGGGACCCTACTCCCTGTTCTTTCTCCTTTGGGTGGAGGCCAGGTCCATAGGCAGTGCCCCCTGGCTAAAACCTAGGGTTGCCAGCTCTGGGTTGGGAAATACCTGGAGGTTTTTGGGGCAGGGCCTGAGGAAGGGGGGGTTTGGGGAGGGGAGAGACTTTGATGCCATAGAGTCCAGTTGCCAAAGCAGACATTTTCTCCAGGTGAATTGATCTCTATCGGCTGGAGATCAGTTGTAATAGCAAGAGATTTCCAGCTACTACCTGGAGGCTGGGAATCCTACCCTGGCAACTAGCTGAGGGGTGGCAACGAGAGCTGGCCCACTCAGCAGCTTTCTTGGGGGTGGCAGTGTGTGCCTGCCTGTCTGCTTGGCAGCAGGAGTGTGCCCCTGGCAGCTGGCTCAGCGGTGCTACGCAAACCACACTTCCCCTGCAACTGGCTTGAAGGCTGCCCCTTACTTGGGCAAAGGGTGGGGGTGGCAGAGGGGGCAGTGATTCTGGGGCTCCATCCTGAACCTCTGATCGGGGGGCCCAAATCACTAAGACCACAGAGGATTACAGCCGCAAAGATCGATCCTGTTCAGGATTATTGTAGCCTTATTCTAATCTTTGTACAAATGTTACATGTACTTATGAACATATGAAGCTTCCTTATACTGAATCAGACCCTTGGTCCATCAAAGTCAGTATTGTCTACTCAGACTAGCAGTGGCTCTCCAGGGTCTCAGGCAGAGATCTCCAGGGTCTCAGGCACGTCACCTACCTGCCCAGTCCCTTTAACTGGAGATGCCGGGGATTGAACCTGGGACCTTCTACATGCCAAGCAGATGCTCTACCACTGAGCCACGGCCCCTCCCCTCTTGGCTCCCAGGAAACGGAGAAGTTGGGCTGGCCACTTCCGTTATTCCCAAGGGTCCGTACTGCATTCTGATTATGACAGAGACGGGCCAAATTCCAGGAGACCAAAGTTATTCCTGGCAGAAACCCACAGCGGTTTCTGTGGAGGTACAATGGCCGCCTCGTGCAAAAGTCATTCAAATGAAACAAATGCTCATATAGTAGGCTTCTTGCATACATATCCATAGAAATACACATTTTAATGTGTATTGTAGTTTAACAGAGATGTTGGGATTTCAGTATTAACCATATATAGAGCCGAGGGGCCCTTGGACATGCTCAAAGCATGCTCCATGCAGTCAGGGTTGACTTTCCTGCATTCTTACCTGCTTACCAAATGTGCATGCATCACTGGTCCAAAATATTGTCGAAGGCTTTCACGGTCAGAGTTCATTGGTTCTTGTAGGTTATCCGGGCTGTGTAACCGTGGTCTTGGAATTTTCTTTCCTGACGTTTCGCCAGCAACTGTGGCAGGCATCTTCAGAGTAGTAACACTGAAGGACAGTGTCTCTCAGTGTCAAGGGTGTAGAAAGAGTAATATATAGTCAGAAAGGGGTTGGGTTTGAGCTGAGTATTGTCCTGCAAAAGTATTGTCCTGTAAGTATCAAGATAATGTGCTAATGAGGGTATGGTATATTAATATGGAACCATTGTATCCTGAAGTGATCTGTTAATGTGTGTAATCCAAAACTAATCTGTATGGCTATTGTTGAATGTTGTCTTTGTCTGGAGGTTTTTCAGGGCAGGAAGCCAAGCCTTATTCATTCTTAAACTCTCCTCTTTTCTGTTAAAGTTGTGCTGATGTTTGTGAATTTCAATGGCTTCTCTGTGCAATCTGACAATTCTACCAACTATTTTGTCAGATTGCACAGAGAAGCCATTGAAATTCACAAACATCAGCACAACTTTAACAGAAAAGAGGAGAGTTTAAGAATGAATAAGGCTTGGCTTCCTGCCCTGAAAAACCTCCAGACAAAGACAACATTCAACAATAGCCATACAGATTAGTTTTGGATTACACACATTAACAGATCACTTCAGGATACAATGGTTCCATATTAACATACCATACCCTCATTAGCACATTATCTTGATACTTACAGGACAATACTTTTGCAGGACAATACTCAGCTCAAACCCAACCCCTTTCTGACTATATATTACTCTTTCTACACCCTTGACACTGAGAGACACTGTCCTTCAGTGTTACTACTCTGAAGATGCCTGCCACAGTTGCTGGCGAAACGTCAGGAAAGAAAATTCCAAGACCACGGTTACACAGCCCGGATAACCTACAAGAACCATCACTGGTCCCTTTCTGTAAAATATAACTATTTGTTCAAAGTTTACAGCTCTGTAAATACCCAGAGCAAATGTAACCAGGTATGAAATAGTACATGCAACAGTACATGCCGAAACGCACAGTTTGTACACTGCTTGATGTCTGCAGCTGAGATCATCAGCCAAAGCACTTATAGGTACAATCACTATCAGAATTATATGATGTATTAGAAACATGAATATACTACCAATCCCTCTGTTATGAACATTTTGTGAACTGCTTGAATAATTATGATAAGGACAGGAATTTAAACGGGGGTATTCACCTTGTACACATTCCAGAGACCGGCTTGAGGCACCTTGCAAAGAAAAAAAATATAATAAAATGATAGAAACAACAACCTGGAGGGGCCCTGAAGCAACTTTTTTTTAATTAGTGAATTTTATAGCAAAATCAATGGAGTTTTTAAAGTGTTTGTCATTAAAATATAGGGTTGCCAGGTCCCTCTTCGCAACTGGCGGGCGGTTTTTGGGGCGGAGCCTGATGAGGGCGGGGTTTGAGGAAGGAGGGACTTCAATACCATAGAGTGCAATTGCCAAAGCAGCCATTTTCTCCAGGTGGATTGATCTCTATAGATCAGTTGTAATAGCAGAAGATCTCCAGCTAGTACCTGGAGGTTGGCAACCCTATTAAAATAAGGCTATTTTAATGATAGAATCATAAGCCAATGGGTTGACGTCCTTAATATTGACCTTAAAATATGCTCTAATACCCATTCCATATGGCCTCAAAATGTCCCTGTACTTGGCCAAATTTCAAAATTTTCTCGGGAGAAAGAATGAGTGCGCGTACCTACAGTCTGTGCATAGAACGCATAATTCAGGCTTTACGGTGGCTTATTGGTTGCACAATATACAATTTGTCTTCAATTGCCACCGGAACCAGCTAACTCTGAAATGAGCTGATGAAGCTTTTCGAAACGAGACAGGACTAGTCACGTGTTCTCTCTTTTTGGAACCATTTACCTCTGGGCTTTGTCGGGACTTTCTGCACTTGTAGAGAAACAGCAACACTGTACTGAACCCTACTCTTAGGTTTTTGACCGTTTTTATTGGGTGCTAACACTACAGGAACTTGAGGCTTTGCCCAATTCTCAGTTGTGTTGTATAGGATTGCAATCCTTTGTTTTTGACTCTTGTATTGTTCGTTTGGGGTTTGCTTCACAAATTGTATATAACACGGTGTTTTAGAATTCATTCATTAGTTTATAGGGGCATGAAGTTAATGTCTTATAAACTGCTTAATGGAATGTTTAGATGTTTAATTAAATATATGAGCCTCCATGCTGCCAGAATCTATTAATAGCCTACATTTTGGCAGCTGGATCCTCAGATCCTTCATTGGTACATGGTTTAATAGTTCTATAGCTCAGCCCTTCGGTTAGAACCAACTGGAACCATATAAAGACATCTGAATTCTCAATTCAAGCTGTACTTGTATTGCTTGTGTATTTTAACACCAAAAATCAGATTTTCACCTCTTTATCCTAACTAGCCCCCTCTGATGACCTTCTACCTCTCTATTAGAGAATGAACCAATACATCTGCCATAGAACAATCCCACTGAAGAAGATAACAGCAGTTAGGTTACCCAGACCTCATTGCTGGTGGGAAAAGGCTCACTGTATGCCCATTTTCACTGTATGGCCCCACCGCCCTGTTCTCCGTCATTTGGGCCTCGAAGTCCTTGCAAGAGCAGCAAGGCCCTTTGGACCTTGTTGGATGTTGCCCTATTGTTGCTGGTTGCCAAGGGGCCCCCATAATAGTTCAAGCTTCAGAGTCCCAAAAATGTAGGTCCGCCACTGGATAAGGCTGCAATATGTTGTACACTTAAATCCAAATCGCATGTGCTTTCAAAAGTACAGGAAGGCTGAAATGTGGCTGTTCATCAACTTTCCTGCACGCCTATCAATTGACTCAGAAACGTGATCTAAGCACATTTATAAATGACCTTCTGCTTTTCCACACATGCACACTAGCAGTGGGAGAAGGGCTGAAAACTGTTAAGTGACATGTGTGAATTCAGCCTTATTTGAGAATATCATGGAACATACTTTCAGACTGTAAACAAATTGAATCGACAAACATCCAGGGGCATTGGGGCACCCACTTTTCACAATAAAGAACATAAGAGAATGCAGTTCAACTAACTGAGAAGAAAAATAAACTGCTTTTTTATTTTAATCTGAGCTATTAAAGCTGCCTGCTACCTCTGCTCATACTGAGCAGGCATCTTAGTCACTGTAGCAATAGCTTTCTAGGGCCTCCCTCAGGGTCAGGTCTTTTGCAGCTCTGCTACTGGGATCCTACTGAACCAGAGATTCCGGTGACTGAACATGTGACTCTGGGTTCAAGTACACATATGTTTTCCTTCTTTCTTACCAGGTCTGCCACCAAGGACTTTCAGTCAGATGTCAACTGCAAGTTTCCCCCTACATTCTCAAGTGTAAGGGGTCCCAATTTGGATCAGGTTGACAGCACGTAGGGAGAAGGCATTTCAGCTTTCCCCCCCCCAAGCCATTTTCCTGACCTGCAATGGCCCCAGGGGGTGCTATTTACCCTGTTGGGTAAACACCCTGTGTACTGCTGACGTAAATGTAGGTTTCTACAGTGGAGCAACTAATGCCTCTCAGTGTTGTTTCAGGGTATACCTAGGAAGGACATGTAAAAGAAGTGACCTGTTACTTAGGCCCTTTAACCATGCAAAGTTGTTCTGTCAATGAGCTATGGCCCCTGCTCAAAAACTGGCATCTACCTAGGGTTAAATCTCTTCATTTTGATGTGGATCAAGTGTATCAGCTCCTATATGAGATGTTCCAGATGTGGAGAATGTGGTAGATCTTCCAGAAGACAATCCATGGCCATATCCGTTAGCTAGTATGAATCATCTTTAATTCAGCACAGCAAAATACATTGTTGAGAAGCCCTGGCCCTGGCATTTGATTACATGCCCAGTCCTTTGCAGTGAGTTTCTAGTGCACCCCTAAATGGCTATTTAGCAAAATGACTTCTTGCTGGTCTTTACACCATTGCTTCGAAGGAGCCAAAAGTTTGAAGAAGGACCTTCATGATCTGCCTCAGAAAGAGTGGGGAGCGGAGCATATCCCAGACCTCTTTCAGTCTTGTTTCTTAACTGTAACCACAAATTTTTGAAATCTCTGGTGTTTCTTATTTTTTTCTTCAGGTGCTTTTAAAAGGGAGGGGGTACCTAAGAATATAAAAGAAAGACAACATGCAGCCTTAGGCTGGAATCCTGCTTTCAAGAGGAGACATTAAAGAGAAACCTCGACAAAGTCTTTAGCTATCAGGTGAGAGGGTATAAAAGTCATCTATGCGGCTTTTGATGTGGAGCCTTGACATGAGTCTTGGAATCCGTTCTAATTTAATAATGGGGATTGTACGAGTGACTCAACGTGCCTCTTCCTCCTCCTCCTCTTCCTCACATGTCGAGCCTTGTCAATGCAAGAGAGGCTGTAGCCTGTACTGTATGTCAACTCGTCAACTATTGACAGTGGAAAAGGCTGATTAAAAGCCTCTGGGGCTTGCTATGTTGCTGATCTCACAGAGGGCTCATAAACTTATGCATCTTTGGAAAACTATCATGTGTTTTTAACTTCCTGAAGAATTCTTGTAAAATATAACTTAACCACATTACCCTTTGTCCTGCGCTTTTATTCCACTAATGGACAAATTGGGAGGAGGCTGAGAACAAATGTGCTATTAATTACCCAGATGGCTTTTTAATAGAACCTTGGATTATTGCTCAGCCACGAAACATTGTCCAGAAATTTCTTAATAATGCCGGTGAGTGCGGCATTCCTTCCAAGAGAATAAAGCTGCCATTGACCAGGAGGCTAGGCAATGTCAGGTTAGTTTAAGAGATAGCAGACAAAGAGCGGGCATTGTATAGGAGGAATGACAAACCATATCCTAGCTGTCCAGCTTCTCCTGCAATGACAGATTTTCTAATTCAGTGCAGATTCTCAGAAAACTGGGTGGTCAGCTCTGGGTAAAACCAACAGTGCCTCTATTGATACTGGGTGGGAGGGACATAATTCTGAATTAACCTGGATTGATTTAATGCAGCACAGAGTCTTAGTATCAGGATAAAATTAGTATTAATGCATTAAATGTTAGGTCAGAATGTTAAGTCTCACTGTTGAAAGAGCTACCTACGCTAAGTCCAGGCTTGATGCAAGCAGGTAATTCATGTTAAGTTAATTATTGGTGTGTTTTTAATGCCCAACACAACCTCCTGAGATTTTTTACTTGTAAATTAAGTTGATAGAAAAAACATACCAACAAAATATTAATAGATAACTTTTATTATGATGATCTGCAATAAGTTTGATATTCATTCATATTATACTTTGGGTAACTATTTATTGTGGGTATGATCTTGTTGGATGAGGCAGAGACAACAGCTCCCTAATATTTTGGCTTTCTTGGGACACTTGGCAAAGCAAAAAGTTCTATATTAGTATTTTCAAGGTAGTGTTTTCCATGCACGCTAGCAGGTTATTACCAACTGGCTATGAGCTATATGGAAAGCTACCATTTTCTGAAACATAAGAAGGAAGCTTCACATGAAATTCTGAAGTGGCCAAGCTCTCAGCTCATGAAGTAGCCAGATATAGCTTCTACTAACAGAAATTAACAGATGAAATTGACAAGGGCCCTTGATTTTAATGGGTTTAAGCAACCTTAATGCTTTCTTGAATTGCGTCCAATAGGCAGATCCAAAGAGCTACATAGGTACACTCAACAGCTTTGACATGTCTAGTGGGATCTTCTTCGTCAAGTGGCACATGGCACATGCTAGCAGCTGGTCAGAAATAAATTGTATGACCTTTAAGTGTCATGGTGTCATCATTGACAGGACTCAAACATCCCACAGTACATCCTAGTGGAAGCAGTCACTCATGAAAAAGAGAACAGGAGATGTAAGATAAGTAAGCTCCAGGCAAGTGAAGCCCAAACAGAGCTCCAGCTGACTCACTAGATGGAGAAGCCACATATATCCAGGCTTCAAATAAATGAATGGAGAATCAGTATTTTCCTCATAACCAACAAGAACTTCTTTAATCCTGTTGCCAAGCTCAAGTGTGTACGTATATTCAGTATCCATGAAGTGTTAGAATAAAAAATGCATACAGTGAATAAACAGTTATATTTATATTCAGACACATTTAAGCTATTGGAAGGATCACCTTCCTTACATAAATAAGAACTTCCTAAAGTTACCCCTGGCCTCTTTAAACGCTCTGCCATGCTCACAGTCATAATAGCCAAAGGGTTCTCCACCCTATATGCCTTGAACATAAGATTCATTTGATTATAAGCCTAGAAGAGCGATGGGTTGGTAGAGCCGGATGGGTCACAATGGGAGGGGGAAGAATTAGGTTCTGTCATATCTGAAATTAAAAGGTGTTTTTCAAAATGTTCTCTCTTTTTTTGCCATCAAGTTACATCTGACTTATGGAGACCTCTGGTGGGGTTTTCAAGGCAAGAGACGTTCAGAGGTGGTTTGCCATTGCCTGCCTCCACGTCATGACCCTGGTATTCCTTGGAGGTCTCCCATCCAAATACTTGCCAGGGTCGACCCTGCTTAGCTTCAGAGATCTGACGAGATCAGGCTAGTAGGGAGAATCACCTTCCTAAATGAGGTGGAGAACCTGTTGATCCCACCACAGCCATGAGCCTGTGGGGAAAAGAAAGCCAACTGGAATACTCAGCAGCGTTTTCATTCCCAAGGTATCAGGAATAGGCACATCAGCCTGGCAAATCACCTAGAAACAAATCCCAGAGTTAGTTGTCTGGTGCTCGTCCAACTCTGATTTTCAGCATGTAATGAAGTAAGTCTTTTTATCTTATCCCCATGGAAGGGAAAAATTTTGGCCCTCAGCAGGTTGGGGCTGTGTCTTCTAGCAGCCCAAGCCAAATCACAAACTGCTTTTGAAAGTTCCGTCAGTTCAGTAAGTCGTTTGTCACACTTTTGACAAAATGTTGACTGAAAAACCTGAGCCAAACCCTCCACTGGACAAGCAGAACTAGATGGTGGGTCCTTTGAATTCTAGCCAAGGTGTCTGGGTACAAAGACACAATGTTAGCAGAGAACAAAGGGGAATGCTGCAGAGGTGGAAATAGGCTGGGACAACTTATTTCTGGGATCTACAAGTAGCTGCATGCTTGTTTTTGGCATGAGAAAACAGCAGAAACAGTGACAGTTCATGGAATGGGATGTGAAGCATTCTTTTCAATTGCAGATGACACAAAATTTCCAGGCTTGGATTAACTAAAGGTCAAAGCAGATGCTGGGAGATCTGTGACTGGATCCTCCTAGTGATTTTAAAAGAGCAATTAAAGCTGCATAAAGTTTCAAATCATAATGGTGTGTTGAAGGGAGAGTATCCCCAACATGGTTTCCCGGATTGAAACTGATCCCCTGCATTGTCATTAACCCTTAAAGGAAGATGGCCCATCTTGGCCCATCTTTTTTTTGTTTATTTTGTTTAAAGAGATAACAACAGCTTCTTTTTTTGGGTGGGGGAGGTGGTTTGATTAGGAAAATGGTATGGCAGAATGGTTAGTTTTCAGAGCTCTTTCTATTACAACTCGAACCATTATAGCAGGTGGTTGGAGCCATTTTTGGATGACACATCCTGAGTGACACCGATACGTACAGAAGGGGAGCAGGACTGAGCCCTGGCCACTGATGGCCAGAACATTTGCACAGTACCTACACCATATGTACCCGCTGATCCTCCGGCAATTCCAGCTAGGTGGGAAACGAGGCCAATGTGCACGTTCCCATTTCCCCCTCTGCATACATTGTTGTCACCAATGATATGTCATTTGGCCAAACTTTAAAAGAATATACAATGCCATGTAACGTATATTGATAGATAACCTTGACATTAACAGATATAAAAGTTTGTTTCACATCCGCAAATGGATTGTGTTTAAAAATTGTAGTAGGCTTCAGGTCATTACAACCAAGACGACTCTAAATGCTGCCAAATTCATTACTGGGAACAAATTAGATTTTAAATAGTATAAGGAAAATCAGTGCTAACTACAAAAGATTAATAACTTGTTAAGGGAAACAATCCTGCTTAGGTTTAATAAACTATATTTTATTGCATATAGCTATAGCTGAGATTTCTACAGTACTTGAAAAAATAGATTATTCAGGAAAAGGTTTTTATCTTCTCCATGTAACCTTAACTCTTGCATCATTTTTACTAGTCTACATTAACTACACATTTCTCTCAGTCCAAAAGGTTAACATTTCCTGAAAGTAGTGGAAAGTTCTGTGAATTATGTGGTGGCTGAGAAGTGTGTTGAGATAGAGCTGAGTGTATACAACAGCAAGGACAAGGGAGAAGCAATTTTGTAGAAACTCTGTAGCGAAAAACTTGGGAAATAGGAGGAATCACAGAAGATAAACAGAGGGGAATCCCCCCCCCCATCCAAATCTTCCACTCCACAATGCTACAAGTCCTTAAGGACTTGAGTAGACCAATTTCTCCATCTCCCTGATTGTCAAATACTAACAACCTTCCCCAGTCAATAAATATGCTCTGTCCTCATCAGGCCATTTGTAGTAGGGATGTCTTCTCTTTTTAAATTTGCAGTCTAGTATTGTTATGCCCCCTTCTGCTTCCAGCCTTTGAAAGACTGTATTAGATATGTCAAGTGTACTGGAACCAATACCCTTTCAAGGCTCCTGTTCATAAGAACGCTTATAGGCGGGAGGGATATGTGCACTACCATGGCCTTAATCTCCAAACTTATTTTGCATTCTTATTCAAAACTAACATTGGCCCAGTGTGTGACAATAAGAGATAGGTAAATAGATTCCTGTTGCTTTGGAAACACTATACTGAAGACACATGGAACCCCAGTTTGGACCAGGTTCGTGGCAATGGAGGCCTAATTGTTTTTCCTAAATTAATTTTGCATCAGGAGTCTAGGGGGAAATACAGATATTATACAGGCACATGTTGGGCAAATAGCAGCCTTGGGGACAACTCAGATTGTGACAATGGGGGGGGGGGGAATCTCCTTCCTGGTGATCTGAATCGGTCCCCAGACAGATGCAATGTAAAGTTTAAATAACCATTGGAGTCCCATGAATGCATCTTCCAGCATCATGTCTATCTTGGCCTTGAATCTTAGTCCCTTTTCTTTGCATTTGTGTCTTTAAAACACGTTTAGGGACTGCCAGGTGTCAGAGTGCTCTGTTACATTGACCGTTTTAGAGGGAATGCAGAGAACTGCAGTTAAAATGGCTGCAGACTGGCCTCCATCAATTTTACAAGTATTTAATAATGTTACTTGAAAAGTATTATTTCCCTTAAGTGACATATCACAACAGTCTTCTAAAAGGAATGATATCCCAGCTGACCTCTACTTCCTAGCTGTTCTCACCACCACAGCAGCTAAATACACCAACTCTTACCTTACCATGAGGTAGGGTTTCTTACCAAGTGGTTTGTACAAACTAGATATGGCATGCTCTGCATTGTTTACCAAGTGGTAAGGCTTTCTGACATTTCCTGTGTGGTTATATGGTCTTCTGTGTTAGTAAATTATGCCGGTGACATTAAATGGTGAAATATCCTTCAAGCTGTAGTTTCATGGCTGGATTTTGTCTTTCCTGCTTTTTCTCCATGGTTTTATAATGTCACAATATAAAGAGTTGTTTATGGGGTTTGAAATAGTTTTTTTTAAATCTATTTACAGTTTTTATTTTGCTAATTTTCATTTAGCAATATACCTGGCAAATAAGGGGCAATTTCTGCACAGCCAAATTAGATATCCTGTTGGGAAACCCATTTGTTTCAATCTGAATCTGATTCAATTATGTGTAATAAGGAAGGGTGGCGGGGGGGGGTGGTCCATTTCTTAGATCAAAGGGGCATACTGGTGAGAAGAGCCGAAGACTCTCTACGCTTCCTACTTCTCTCCTTGTACCTTTCCATCAAGTGCTTTCCTCCCAGCTTTTCTCACATCACCTCAACTTGACGGAAGAGAAAGGCACTGGTAGGAAAAATTGTGGACAGGTAAGCCACAGATGGGAAAGAGGAAATTATCCCACACACCCATCAGCATGTTGTTTTTCATCTAAAAATCAAGAGTTTACCTCTCACTTTGCGTTGGATTAGAGCAGGCCTAGCTTCAAGCAACTAGGTCGGCTACCATCTTGCCTTCCTTAGCTGTTAACAGATGGCTAAATCTAGGATTGTCCTCTGGCAAGAAGGAAGACTCCTAAATTCACCACTTTTATGTTGAAACTAAGGCTGTAAAAGAAGAGGAAATGAATAAGTCCGGCTAGCCCTGGTGATGGCGATCCAATGCAAGGTTTTCTTAAGTATGAGTCCTAACAAATCATTATTGTTATCAGCCATGAAGATTAACACCAGCTCTTTGAAACATTCTCTAATTTACTGAGCAAGCTGGACTGCCCATTCATACTCTCCACCTTCTGCATGTTAGCAGAAGCTTTTCCCCTCCCATCATAACTTGGTGTCATTAACATTCCAAGAAGGATCTCGTTTATTTGGTTTGCCTTATTCAGCTATTCAACTGTTGGCAGCAGCCGGTATTCTTCAGACTAAGCCACGTGTTTCTCCCTTTGGGCCAATGATCATATTTAACAATGTGAGATGGGGTATCACTTACTTGTAAAAAACAGGTTTATTATTTTTTTCACACTTACGTAACAGCCCTATTCAGCATATCACAGAGCAGAAAAGGAGGAGGAAGTGGGGTTTGCCTTGATGAAATATGCGCTTGTGAACTGGGTTCAGTTGTGATGCAGTTGCCACATATGCATCTAAAAGCAAGAACATCTAAAGTATGATCTGCTAAGATGTTCAGTTTGCAAGCTAAGTGTTTACTATTGGCTTGTATAACTGGAAAACAATAGCATTTTTTCCCCTCGCTCATATACACTTCCTTAATCCTGAACTGAGTGCTGTTTCCTAAAACACATCTTGGTTTTGTCCATGTGCGTAGTTCCAGGTACATACTCATGGGGATAAACACAGTGTGTGAACCTAAAAATCACACATACAGCCAGCATTGCGATTTCTGAGACTGTAGGTAACAACCATTTATTCCTATACCTGTCTTTGCTGTCCTGTTGAGGAACACAGAGAACTTGCATTTTACAAATCTATAAACACTGACAAGCCTGTGTAATTAAAGATCAGGTGGCAGTGTTAAAAGACTTCTTGAGTAATTGCACCTGGAATAACTTGTGAAATTCCACCAAGTGGAAGCCTTTCTAACAACTTCAGGTAGGCTATTTTATAAAATAGAAACAGCCACTAGAAAAGCCCTGGATCTAGCAGTGACCGTCCTTACTCTAAAGAAGAGAATTTGGTAAAGAAGAGTAACCAGTAGGTGCAAGTCCAATAAGTAGACCTGTAGCATGGGTAAGTGGCCTGGGACCAACATATCTTAAAGACTGCCTTCTCTAGGGTTGCCAACCTCCAGGTAGTAGCTGGAGATCTGCTATTATAACTGAACTCCAGCCGATAAAGATTAGTTCACCTGGAGAAAATGGCTGCTTTGGCCATTGGACTCTTTAGCACTGAAGTAGCATTGAAGTCCCTCCCCTTTCCAAACCCCACCCTCCTCAGGCTCCGACCCAAAAACCTCCTGCGGGTGGCAAAGAGGGACCTGGCAACCCTAGCCTTCTCCCATATGAACCTATCCATATACTCTGGTCATCTTCAGAAGCCCTGCTTCGGTTGCTCCCACCATCTGAAGCTAGGCAAGCCTTCAATGGGCCTTCTTGGTCATGGCACCAAAACTTTGGAACTCCCTCCCCAGGAAGAGTCATCAGTCTCTTTATGGGTGTCTTTCTCCAGCAGGCAGACTTTTTTGTTTCATCTTGCATATCCCCGGTAAAGGTTACTGGCCCTCTTTTATATGTTTTAATTGAATTATTTTATAATTTTAAATTTACATAATTTAAATTGCTCACATTTTAATATTTTTAATTTTTTTAATGTTTGCTACCTTGGAAACCCTAATCAGGTGGGAAGACGGCATAAAAATGTTTTAAATAAATTAAATAAATGCTGAAATCAATAGGACAAATTAGTTGCAAGTAGTACAACTGAAGAAGAACTTCCTCTGGATCTGAAATAGTGACTTTACTTGGGAGAAATTGGGATCCTGCCTTAGAAAATAATGACCAGTGAGATAAGCAATTCCACACTGAAACATAACTCCATTTTGTAGAATAGACAAAACCTTCCGCTGTGTATCTGTGCTTGAAGACCCACTTACGGTAAGTTTCAAGATGGTGAAACTATTGTTTTTAAGCAGTATTTTACAGAGCAATCCTAAGCAGAGTTACACCCCTCTAATTCGATGGGTGTCAGTGGGCTTAGAACAGGGATGGGGAACCTTTTTTCCGCCAAGGGCCATTTGGATATTTATAACATCATTTGTGGGCCATACAAAATTATCAACTTAAAAATTAGCCGACCAAGCCCCAAGCAGGCAGCTGCCCCAAATGACACACACACCCTGGCGCGGGCTGGCAGGCATCCAACCAGTGGTGCACTCAGCCACCTGGTGGCAAAGGATGGTCTGTTGCACCAGCCAGGCATAGCCGTCCACCTGCACACCGGAGTTGCTCCTGCTCCACATGGTCGGGGCCGAATTCATAGAATCATAGAGTTGGAAGGGACCACCAGGGTCATCTAGTCCAACCCCCTGCACAATGCAGGAAATTCACAACTACCTCCCCACACCCCACAGCTGGCTCCTGCTACCTCTGTCTGCAGGGATGAAATGACACTGGCTAAAAACTCCTCCCCACACGCTGATTCTGGCCATGCCTCCTTTAACCCCTCCATTGCTGCCACTTCTGCCCCCAGTCCTCTTGTAGTACAGAGGGAATATGTTTCTCCACAGCCCAGGAGGGAAAGGGTTAACACCATTTCTTGGGCGGTCCTAGCAGCTCCATAGCTAATGACTCTTCTGCAAGGGGGAAAAGAGGTTCCTTTTCTCGGCAAAACAAACTCACATCTGCCTTGAATAGAGGCCATTCCTGTCCGCGGGAGGGGGCAGATCACCAGTCTTAGATCCTTCTGAACTAGAGATCTGCCAGGACCCATGAAGGGCCAGACCAAATGATTTCACGGGCCTTAAAAGGCCCTGGGCCTGACGTTCCCCACCCCTGGCTTAGAAGAATGTAACTGTTGGAGAACTGAATACTGACAGCCTTCTATAGAACATCTTCCTGATCAAAGAAGGCATGTTCACATGGGATCTCTTCTGTGAGATCATGACTTAAAGTAGCCAAAAGAAGAGGAGCCAGACAGAAATCTGTTGTGGCTTTTGACTGGATTACAATGATGCCTTGGTAATCTGCATAGTGCAGGTATTTTTGTTCCGACAACATACAAAACTCTGTAAAAGAGAGAATTAAGCATTAGAAGGACTACAGAAACCAACTGTTTCACTTGCATATTTAAAATCAATCCATTGGCCTTCTAACATTGAATGACAAGGCTAGTCAAGAATGGTCTGTGGGAGAAAAACTGCTGCATATTCATAGGTTCGGTTCCATTACCTTCACAAGATATTTTGACATCAGGGTTGTTGTTTCTGTCGTTAACTGAATGAAGGGTGTATACTTCCTTTAATATAAATGAGTTCCACTCCATTGTGTCCGTCTGCAGTGTTGATGCTTTTCTGAGAGAAACAGGAGAATGTTTTTGGTTCCCTGTCTCCCTCAAAGGCAATGACAGAAAGTAAGTTGAATGATGAATGTTCACTTTAAAGTACTCAGTATCTAGGGTTTCTTCTCAGACTCTTACCTTGGCTCTCTCTGTGAACCCAAAGCAAATGGTAGGAAATCAAGCAGAAAATGAGCCTTTGCAAGAACACAGGAGGATTCCATAAAAAATGAAAGAAGCTATATATTGTGAACTCACATTTTTAATTCAGGGAGGGAGTTGAAGTAAGTTAGGTTGCTTTGACAGGGCACTTTTCCCTTCACAAGAGCCCCCAGGGTGATTCTCATCATATGATGGTTCTGAACCTGTGTGTCAATGCGCGGGGCACAGAAGACATCCTGCCCCGGTCACAAATACGACTGCAGCTGCCAGCTCTAGAAATGTGTTGAAACTGGGTCATCCCACAACATTGTGATTCCTTCTGTAAACACAAGACCACATGAAGCTATGTTATACTGAATTGGACCGCTCATCCATCTAAGGGCAAAAATGAGAGGTCGCTTTAGCCTCCTTTATTCCCTGTTTCAGCCAGGATTCAGCCAGGATCAAACACATGCGTTTCGCCGAACGTGTGTTCGATCCTGGCTGAATCCTGGCTGAAACAGGGAATAATGAAGGCTAAAGCGACCTCGCGTTTTCGGCCAAAGTCAGTACTATCTACTGAGATTGGGAGTGGCTCTCCAAGGTCTCAGGCAGAGGTCTTTCACATCATGTACTAATTTATCCTTTTAACTGGAGATGCCAGGGATAGACCCTGGAACATATTGCATGGCAGATGCTCTACCACTGAGACACAGCCCCTCCTCATGTGGTATAGGGTTCCAATCCAATACTTCATTTTGCAGGTGGAATCAGAATGGCTCACTCACATGAGCAGTTTGTACAAAAAATTTCAGCAGTGTGAGGAGAACCTATTCAACATATCCAAGCTGTTTTACATAGCTAATTGTTTCTTTCTGAGCCTAGGATTACTTTGCACATTATATTTACATGGTGTACTCCTAAGACATTGCAAGTGTATCTTTAAAGATGTAAAGTGGCACAAGAAGCACACATTTGCAAACACAGAAGCCATTGGCTGGCTCCAGCTCACTGCTCATGTTGTAAATCCAGGGTTGCCTCTGAATAATGTGCATAAAATGAGCACTTTGTGTTGATAAATTGCTGTGCAAAGGATCATATATCTGTGCAAATTGCAAGTGGTTTTATTATCTTATGCATGCATGCAGCCCTCTGGACTTCAGGCATAAGCTACCTCATGGCCCCTCCTGCTACACTCCAAAGAACGCAGCTACTTTTCATTAAGAGTGCCAAAACTTCTGCTCCTTCAGGAACAGTCTTTCACTCATACAGACACACACACAGCTAGTGGAGGGGTGTACCTCGGCAGTGTCAGTCATCCATTACAAAGACAACTTTATATACAGAACTCAGGTTGATAATATTTTGTTCAGGAACAGATTTGCTTGCTAAATGAAGTGGCAGCAAACCCAAGCTCGGCTTTCTGTCTGCTGCCAGGAAATACCTGGCCCGCATCTTCTTAACATCCTTTCTTGTTTGGTTTCCCTCTCCCTCTCCTCTCCTCCCCTTCCCCCCCCCCCGCCTTTTGGACATATTTTTGTAATTGCTTGTCCTCAGGTACAAAGATGCTTGCAGGAAGTCATTAATCTTTCATGAGCCTATTCTGCCATTTCTTAATTCCGAACAATAAAAAGGCTTGGAGGGGCATGCATACTCATGTCACTGTGTGCTTCAAGGGAAAGGAAGTTTTAGTGGAAGGCAAATCTGATCAAATGATAGAGATAATGAAATAGCTGTGTTAGAGAGAGCGGGAAACAAAGCAAGGGGAGAGGAGGGGAAAGGGAGGGAGAAAGAGACCTAAGATGTGTTCTTTGACCTCTGGTCCAAGAGGAGGTGGGAATCTGAAAATATTGAGAATTATGACAGCTAAAGGTTGTGTGACAGGTCTATAGATTTTCTTCCTCATGCCCCCCCCCCACGCACACACAGAGTGAGGTAACCCTTCCCCTTTGTAGATACTGAGCATAAAAAAGGTTCTTGTTTGCTGTATGAAGCAGGTGTGACTGGGCTAAATGCAGAGGAGATATCCAGCTGGAATTACCCATCTACCAGCTGCCCATAGCAGGCTGTTTGGAGAAATGCCACCTGTTACAGGAGGAAAGGGAGGGAGGAACAATAGCCACAACAGAGGAACCCACTCATTCTTTCCCTATTATTAACACTTTCTCAACTCCAAATCCAACAGGAACCAAAAAAGGATTATTCCATGCCGTTTGTGTAATTTAATGAAAGACGAAGACGAAGTGGGTAGCAAAGGCTCACTCAAGCTATTAACCATATAGGAAAGCAGAGTAAAAGACCAGAAAAGACCTTCCTGGTGATGGACGAAAAGGGATCGAATGGATTCAGCCATGGAATCACACAGTGTCTGAGCTTCTTGTGTAAAAGGCTGATAACACAGCCTAGAAAGAGGAAGTGCGCCCTTTTAAATCAAACACACTCTCTTGCCAATGTAAGCTTCAGATCCCTGTTACAGGCCCATTTAAGCTTCTTGTGTGAAAAACACTCTCTGACTTGCCAAATTAGCTGCCTTGTCAGAAGACCCATTTTTCTTAATGTGGCAGATAAATTTACCACTGTTGTTTTAGCACTCTGACACATCATCATTGACAACAATACCTATGTTTGTTTTTTGTTTTTTTAACCAATCAAATTTGGGATATTATTTCTATCATTATTGGAGAGCATTTTCATGAAAATAACATGTTTTTTTTTTAATTGCTCTGACTTTTTCAACTCTGATCTAGAGAACCGGGTTTGATTCCCCACTCCTCTATATGAGCGGCGGATGCTAATCTGGTGGACTGGATTTGTTTCCTCACTCCTACACATGAAGCCAGCTGGGTGACCTTGGGCTGGTCATGCTCTCTCAGCCTCACCTACCTCACAGGGTGTCTGTTGTGGGGAGGGGAGATAGGGTTGCCAACCACCAGGTACTAGCTGGAGATCTCCTGCTATTACAACTGATCTCCAACCGATAGAGATAAGTTCGCCTGGAGAGAAATGGCCACTTTGGCAATTGGACTCTATGGCATTGAAGTCCCTCCCCTCCCCAAACCCCGCCCTCCTCTGGCTCCACCCCAAAAACCTCCCACTGGTGGCAAAGAGGGACCTGGCAACCCTAAGGGGAAGGGGAAATGATTGTAAGCCAGTTTAATTCTTTCTTAAGTGGTAGAGAAAGTCAGCATATAAAAACCAACTGTTCTTCAACCAAATGCACAACTGTTTCAGCATTACATCTAGTGAGCAGGCTGAAGGATGTGGTTTATACAGCCAAATACTTTATCCTTATCTATGACTCCCAGATCCATAGGCAGCTATTATAATGACCAAATGGCTAGTATGTAGGAAGTACTTAGTCCTTTCTCCCTTGTCACCTCTCTCCCTCTGTTTAGGCCCTCATTCCTTCCCTTTTCATAGACCAGACTGGCTCCTTGTGTTGCATAATGAACAATCTGTTCTTTATGAAGAGCGAAGCAGGCAAGACCACTTGCCTGAGAGACAGCAAAAAGGGTTGCCTGCAGCCCAGAAGAGTACAGCAGGTCCAGGAAGGGCCGCGTTACTTTCTGCAGCTGCCACCATCTGTGCTGGATCCTTTTCGTCTGCCCCCAGCTGTTGTGCCTGCTTCACTTTGGCTCTCTGCCCGGCTCTGCTTTTGCACCAGAGCAAATCAAACTGGAATCATTCTCTGCTCGGATGGGATGGGAAGCTTCAACATTCTCTCCTCTGATGTCACAACCCAGGAAGGAGTGGCCCCTGGCCAATCTTGGAGCAGGACCACAGTTCAAAAGTTGGACAAAATAGTGAACTATAGTTATGACCCTTCCTGTCAATATGAGCAAATGTAGATTTATTTTATGAACTCCACATGTTAGGCCTGAACCATACAGATAACTACAGTCTGTAGAGGTTAATATTAAACTTTAAAAAATGACAGCCAGAAATGTGGTTCTTATGCACCTGAACTTAGCTGCAAGATTTTTAAAAAGTTTAATAATCAAATCCAGCGACTGTGCAATGAGATAAGGGAATCTTGGGCACATCTTGGTTTGCTCTAATGCAATAGGGAAACCACTAAATCCAAGAAAATTACTCTCTTATCTTTGTTGATGAGACATTTAAGCATTCTGCAGCTCTCATCAACCAGCCCAAAGAAATCAGCACAAGGTGACTTTTATACTGGCATCAAGTGATCCTTAGATTTGTAAAACTAAGTCAGTAGGGGTCAATAAATCATGAGGAAAAGAATCGGCATGAGAGAACCAGTTTTGTGAAAAGACAAACACCCAGGCTTCTCCAAGACAAACATCCAGGCTTCTCCAAGAATTATAACCATCACTTGGGTTGTCAGTTCTCAGAATTAAGAGAACAATTCTGACCAAGGGAGCTTTGACTCTCGAAAGTTTACGCCCCCCAAATCTTGTTGGTCTCTAAGGTGCCATTGGGCTCAAATCTAGCCTTACAATGGCACGCTAAACAAGGACTTAAATCATAGGCCAATGAACTAGAAGCTAGTGAGATGCTTGTTTTCTCCAAGCTGCCCACTGCTCACCAGGTGTTGACATAGTTCATAGGCCAATGAACTAGAAGCCAGTGAGATGCTTGTTTTCTCCAAGCTGCCCACTGCTCACCAGGTGTTGACATGTGAGATGCCACCACTAGGCAATCAAGTTGCACCTGACAGTACTCCATAACCCACCAGATGTTACTGGGCTCTAGCCTTGAACACCCAAGCAGTGCCCTAAGGTTGGCCCCCTTTCTGTTACTAAGGAGATCTGGGAAGCCTAATAATCACAGGAGAAACATGTTTTTATGCTGGTCCAAGCAGTTGAGTATATGCTGCAAGAAGAAACTGGGCACACATACACACTACCTCCCAATCTGGACATCTGTGTTAACATCATGTGTGTGTATAAGATGAATCAGGATACACTAGGGTTGTCAGGTACCTCTTCACTACCAGCGGGAGGTTTTTGGGGAGGAGCCTCAGGAGGGCGGGGTTTGGAGAGGGGAGGGACTTCAATGCCATAGAGTCCAATTGCCAAAGCAGCTGTTTTCTCCAGATGAACTGATCTTGATTGGCTGGAGATCAGCTGTAATAGCATGAGATCTCCAGCTAGTACCTGGAGGTTGGCAACCCTAGGATACACGCATATTGTGTGTTTGATTCATTTGCATAAGTGTGTGTGTAAAAAGAGTCTTCCAAATATGCCAATCACCACCCCACAAAAAAAACACTTTTAAAGGTCGCACTTAAAGGACCTTTGCCTTTTATCTTATTGCCCCAAACAGATGCTCATTCGACATTTTGTATGTGCTATAATAAAATTTACAGCAATAAACATAATACTAATGATCAAAGAAAATATTTAATAGCATATTTATTGAAAGCCTCCTACATATTTGCTAGTGAAGCACTTTTCACTTTACAGCTATTATTCCTCATTCCTAAAACTAATGACATCAGAAGAGAAACAGCAGCCCACCAATTTTTACAAAAAGAAGACTCTGTAAAACTCATCTAATTCAGGGAAACGGAGAGGGATCAAGAGGAAAATGTCAACAGCTGAAATCTGGAAAAAGAAGTAACTAATTTGTTTCGGGTTTGCAAAAAAAAAAAAAAACCTCTTGTAATTAGTTCTCACCCAACTTTGTTTAATTTGGTATGTAATTACCAGACTGCTATTTTAAAAAGAAAATAGCATAGTTCTTTTTTAAGTGTGGATGCTTTCTCAAGGAGAAGATATGCTTTAAGACAGGCAGGCAGTGAGTGAGGCCTGCCCCCATTCAAGTGAATGACAAACTTTCCTTCGCCTTCGCAGGAGCTAAGATTTCACTGAGTGTGACACAAGCAGATTATTTCCAAACAGAATGTCTTTCTGTGTTTTCTAGGAGGCATCAGGGCTTCTTTAAAACCTAAGTATCTGCCAAGAGCCATTGAGCTCAGAACACATGTTTGGCTTTCTTTAAAATCATTGGCATACTTCAGCTGCTGTATTTCATACAGACTTGGCTCTGATTTTTGAGGAGAGGGAGAAACCCCCCTCCCCCCAACACACAAACCTTATAGAAATAAACAGATCTGAAAGTCATCCATTGTTTAGCAGTGAAAGAACATAAAATTGTTACTTGGTTTTATATCTGCCTTTAGGCAGATATACATTGTACGTGAATTAATCTGCATTTACGTTCCAATACACAGAGATTAGAAAGAGGCAGAGAAGATCTTCCAGATGAAAGAAGGCTCAAACCTGCTTAGAAGGAAGGGTGCCAGAAACAATCTGGCAAATTCACATTGGCTAACTTGGGGGCATTTTTCTTACCTTCTGACTAAGAAAGGAGGAGAAAAACATTCAAAAGATATTTTTGATATTCTTGGTGATTTTCTGTCTCATATTATGAAGCTAGGGTTGCCAGGTCCCTCTTCGCTACCGGCGGGAGGTTTTGGGGGCAGAGCCTGAGGAGGGCAGGGTTTGGGGAGGGACTTCAATGCCATAGAGTCCAATTGCCAAAGCGGCCATTTTCTCCAGGTGAACTGATCTCTATCAGCTGGAGATCAGCTGTAACAGCAAGAGGCCTCCAGCTAGTACCTGGCAGTTGGCAATCCTATATGAAACAGGTGTTGCAAGTCTGTTTTTGAGCCTCCTTATTTGCTGCTCTCCCCTCTGTAGAACCCTCCTGATAATATCGATAGCAAGGTAAGAATCTCTTTGGACAGTGCGTCCAACCAATAAGAGAAGAAAACTCATTTCTTGAAGTTGATCTTTTTTGCTCTCAAACTCTACTTAGGGGGGAAATTATCTAACTTTATACCAGTCTATGTGGGGGGTGGGATTCTTCCTTCATCTTATAGGGATCCAATCCCAGAACTCCATCTGGATGTTGTTTTCTGGCTAAGATCAGCCTTGATATTCAAGGGGAGTCAAACACAAAATCTAAAATTCATGGATAAGTCCAATTTGTTTTTTCTGTTATCAGCTGGCAACTTCTTTCCCTCTGGGAAGCAGACAACACGCACAGTACCTTTGAACTTCTGAGCCCCTCAATTGGAGAGGGTTTCGTGATCTTTAGTAAAGATGCTGTTCTGGCATATCTTGGGAGAGAAAGGTGAAATGTGTCCAGCACAAGCCAGGGTAATCCATTCCAGACATATGTGTAATGCAAGGGGGAAACAGGTGCAAACAATTGAGCCAGCTGTCAGTAAGCTCCAGTGATTGCTTTTGATAGCTTAATCGTTAGTTGATCCATGTGCAACACTGGCAACATCAGTGTCATAGCCAACTACCTCCTGCACATCTGTAAACCTTTTCTAGGTGCTTCTTGAAATGAATGGGAATCCATGAAGTCCTGACATCACAGGAAGCCAAATTAGGCATGATTGCTGCCATTTCTGTTTTCCTGCTATGAAATGTAAGATAGCTGACAAATGTCAAAAACTGCTAATAACTCACTAGCCACTACTGTTTGCCACATACCACACAAGGCGCAGAGAAAGGCCTGTGCCCATTCCAGTAAGCATCAAGCCATAACCAGTTATCTGGAGACACCATACATAAATGAAGAAGTAAAGAAATCATTAACCTGACTTTTCATCCAATGGTAGGGTTGCCAACCGCCAGGTGCTAGCTGGAGATCTCCTGCTATTACAACTGATCTCCAGCCAACAGAGAACAGTTCCCCTGGAGAAAAGGGCCCCTTTGGCAATTGGACTCTATGGCATTGAAGTCCTTCCCCTCAACAAACCCCGCCCTACTCAGGCTCCGCCCCAAAAACCTCCCGCCGGTGGCGAAGAGGGACCTGGCAACCCTATTATGCCCTGTATTTCCATCATTTAATGGCCATTAGGCGCTGCTGTTTACATTTTTGTTATTCATATCATAACATATATATGCTGCGGACCCACCTCAAGCAAGCGGCTGGCGGTGGACTCTGAGGCATAGAAGTTTATCCTTCAATTATCCCTCAGTGAGAGCAATCAGAATCCCGCTCGCGTCTATTGTGTGAGGCTGACTCCCAGGCAATTGTTCTTATGATTGTGCTGAAAATCCCCCAAGAAACCCTCCACCCAAGTGACTGGGGGATAAAAGAGGTCAAATGACCTTTTATAGACACAAAGAAATTAAATTCTGTCCATCATCCTTCCTGCAAAACAAAGGTGGACAAGGAAAAAATAAACCCTGCAAACAATCCTGGTAGCTGCAGTCTTTCTCCCTCCCTTTAGTTTCTAAATTGCAAAACTAAAATCCATTTGACCCCATCTACTTCACACTCTGCTGGACAAATTACACAATATTTAACAATGCAAACAATCCCACCCATACTAAAAATGTGCCTAGTTCGCTTTTTGAAGGCAGGAATTGTATTTCAAACATGGTCCCGTGCCATGAGGAAAAATCAGGAGGATTTCAAAAGCAGTTTGGGATGTACTGAATTGCTGTTCAAAGTGGGGGAAGGGAGAGAATCCTACCCTGGAGTGAATCTAGGAAGATAATGGAATATGCCCCATTATATCTTTGTGCACAGCATGCTATTTGTTCCCTGTATCAAATATTAATCCATTTCTTATAGGGTGGTGGCTGCAAACTGTTATTTAGTGAGAAAATCAACAAGGAAATTGCTATGCTGTTTGGAAAAATGTTTTTCCCACAGTTCTCAGCATGTGATTTATATAGTTATGGTATGTTCAGATAATCAGCTGCTTGCTAACAATATGGGCTCCCAATATAGGTTCTGCTCCAGATTCTGCTTCTCTGTACTTTTACTCAACTGTGATAGATACATTCATTTGTGCTGGTGCATTGTAAATGTTAATATTTCTACATGCATGTGGGAAACAGTGTAGGCCTTCCTCACATGTGTGCAAACCTTTGTGTGTGTGGTGTGTGAGAATAGGTAGTACTTGTAGAATAACACATGAATTACAAACCAGTTTCAAAAATTCTCCTATTTATTTGTTTCTTGAACAACAATTTCAGTGTTTTGTTCATGTACACAAAAATGTGCGTGTCTATTGATGCAAGGTAACCTCTCACAAAAGCTCAACTTTATGCCTTAAAAAGTGCGAATTGATATCCATAGCAGTAACTGACAACTCGCGGTCTGACTGGAATGAACTGCCGCTCAACTCCCTTCTAGAATCATTTCCATCAATGGCCATTCCAGCTGGTCATTACGTAACTTTAAAATATCTGCATTTGCTTGGTTTTGCAGTTGCTTAGTTCATATTTCCTTCCCTGTCTGTCCTTCCTTTTCGGGACATATCCATAAGCCATTCTGACAGGGACCTCCATATTATACATATAGGTTGTACTGCATGTGTGAGATCCTTTGGATGCTTACTAAAACTAATAAATAAAAATAAATGCAGTTCTTTCTTTTCATGCCTTTGAGTCTTTATCCAATAAATCTGTTTATGTCTAAGCTGAGAATCATTTCAACTGCAGAAGTAGCTGCCTGGCTGTAGAAATCATGCATTCAGGTAAATTCCTCCCAAGCATGTCCTGAGAAGCAGGCATGAAAAGCAACAACAAATGGAAGAGTAGCTCATCAGCTCAAAGAGATTGATTTTGTCATAGTTCTGCCCTGCCTCTCTCAGTCATACCCTTCCTTGAAGATCTCTGAGGGTCCTCCTGCTACCCTAACAAAGTGCCCCCTCCCAGTCACACAGCAGCTCCATTTATAAACCTTCCAAACCTGAGATGGGTCAGGCCTTTGATACATCATGTCTATTTGCCACAGTTATCCATCATGTGAAAAAGTAAACACAGAAGGACACCGAGACGCCCTTCATTTTTCTGGTGAGAATTATTCACAGCAGCCACCAGACTTTCTGTCATGGCACAAAAAGCTACCTTTACACAGAAAGGTGACACAGGTCCAAATAGGAGCAGATTCATTTTAGCTTTAAATATGGATAGGCTACTTGAACATTTGCTTTGGGCAAACTTTTATGATTCAGAATGGACCAAGGAGTCCATCAGGGCTGGCGGGGGGAGGCAATGTGGTTTCCAGAGACCAGAAAGGTTAATCTAAATTATCCTGGAGATTAACTCTGAGACAGTGCACGGTTCCACAAACATCACTGCTGGTGTCCTGAGCAGTGATATGATACGCTTTGCTTTTGTTAGCATTTTCAGGGAGACTAATCTAGAAAACTTGGGTGAGGTGAAGACATAATTTTATAGGTGAAGTTGTCACTCTCCCTTGGTGAGTTATGGGGCTCAATTGACGGTGGAACAGTAGCATGCAAGTTACAGGTCAAGCTGTTCTAAAGGGGATCTCACCAAACAAAGCCGTCTGGAATCAAAGGCTTCGACTTGGAGTCAGTAACAAGAAGACAAGGCAACAGGAATTCACTCAAATCTGCTCTCTGGTTTTCACTAGTTATCTAAGTTATCTTTCTGTTAGTCAGAAATAAGTTGGCAGACAGGAAATATTCTTGAAGGAATAAACATCGCATTTGCTGCAACACTGGTCATTTATGCATGGTCACTTTAACCTCCTTTATTCCCCGTTCCAGCCAGGATCAAAGTAACCCGGGTTGGGGAAAACTGTATGCATTGGCTGGAATGGTCAGGGACGAAACTGTGTGCTAATGGAGGCATGAGTACAGAAAAGCAGTCTCCCAAGTTCAAATCAAGTCCCACCCCTTTAAATGTTGTTCTGCAATTGGCTGACTTTGCAGTACTCACCCTGAGAGAAGGTTTCCTTCCCCCCAGGCCCAACTGCTGCATAAAAAAGGATTTTAAGAACAAAAAAAACCCTGGAGCAATCTGAAAGAAGGTGGGGGGGAGAGAAATCCAAGCCTCGTTTTAAAAAAGCCTTCCTTTTGCTCAGAAAGAGCTCCAAGGAAGCAGGAAGCACTTGAATCCCTGCCTCTTTACACACTGCTTCATGATTGGCTGTGAGAGAAGCCAATCTTCTGCGCTTCCCCTGTTTGGCTATCTGCATGCTGCCTTGAAGAGGGGTTTGGAAAAGGGTGGGGCAAAGCTCAACCTGAGAACAGAGTATGCATGCTCTGTGACTCCAGAATGAGCCAGGATGAATGGTTTAATTCGGGCCAGAAGAGGAATGGGAAAAGCCGAGTTCGTTTTGCTTTGAAACAGTGTTGAGCTTCCAAGGAATGAGGTATCATGCATAATGAAATATTTGATCCTGGCTGAAACAGGGAATAAAGGAGGGTAAAGCGACCATGCATAAATGACCATTGTCTCCCCCTTCCCCCATTCAATGCCTACCTGCTGCTACACATTTAAAACAGACTAAGTGATAGATATTTGCACTGCCGTATCTCAGTTTTCAGTAAAAGAAAACAAGGCCCTATACTGCATGAATATGAGCATTTTGAGCATGTATGACTTCTATTAAAACAGTTGGACCCTGATCCACAGCTCAATGTATATTCTATGCACACTTGGAGTTCCTAAGTCAGTGGGCTCAGAGGAGGGGGCAGCCCCACATATTTGTTCATAACTTCGCAAGCACATACAGAAGTGCCATTTTTACTAATGTGGATAGTTAGCCTGTGCAGATGAGATACTTTTGAGTACACTGGATAAGGTCAAGAATATACACGAGTTTGGTGCAGGGCATCCAGCATTAGGGAATAGGATTTCATTTTCTGTATACTGCAGTCCTCATTGTATTTCTTCCTTTATATGCCTGACATTTCCAAATGGTCCATTCATTCTAGCCCTGTATGCATGATCCCTGACTGAACACTCAGAGAAGCATGAGCATGCTAGCTCCGCCCCCTGCCTCCATGTGATCGACAACTAATGAGCACTATGCCTACGCACAGAGGAAGTGTCTGTCTGTATGCCCTCTCTGCATGACTGACAATATTCAGGAAGAAGAAGAGTTGGTTTTTATATGCCGACTTTCTCTACCACTTAAGGAAAAATCAAAGCAGTTTACAATCACCTTCACTTCCCCTCCCCACAACAGACACCCTGTGAGTTAGATGAGGCTGAGAGAGCTCTAAGAGAGCTGTGACTAGCCCAAGGTCACCCAGCTGGCTTCGTGTGTAGGAGCACGGAAACAAATCCAGTTCACCTGATTAGCCTCCGCCACTCATGTGGAGGAGTGGGGAATCAAACCTGTTTCTCCAGCTCAGAGTCCACCGTTCCAAACCACAGCTCTTAACCACTACACCACGCAGCCTCCCCAGTTACAGGAAGGGAGCAGTTGCATGGACACTTCATCAAACACTTAAACTATGAATCTAGACAGGACATGGACATCTGAACTTGGATTACTGGGAAATGTGTATGAGTAGCAAGTACGGTAGTATTTGGATATTTGAGCCATAAAATTATTTGGAATGCAATTTTATTTTATTTTTTAAGAAGAATCTACCCATCATATTTTCACAGAAAACCTCAAAGCACATGGACAATTAGTGCTAAAGGGTTCTGACTCTCCATGCCTTTCATTCTGCAAACCTTGAGTGCATCACTGAGAACTTCTGTCCCTGCTCTTATGGTCCTGCAGTCCAAGAATATAACCCGTTCCATCCTTTTTGCTTCTCACTATTCTAGTTCCATAGTATACAAAAGCCTCCTCAATTTTCAGTTGTCCCATTTTCGCCACAAAAAGTATGTATTTTCCTTAATGCAGAATTCTGAATCTCAAGGATATAGGTCTCTTTACAGTGATAAGCAAGATTTTAGGCCACCTTTTCCCTAGTGGTGAGAAAATACCGATTAAGGTACATCTTCCTACTGTTGTTTCTACTGTTATTTCACTCGGCGAAACGCATGCATTCGATCCTGGCTGAAACAGGGAATAAAGGAGGCTAAAGCGACCATGCGTTTTTGCCCTATGTTACACCATTTCAACCTGAATTTGGTTAGAGCCTCCCATCCTATTGCAATGCTGATGAGCCTTCAATGAAGCGATGATTATTTATAGCCAGCTGGATGGAACACTGATCTGATCCAGTCTATTAATTTTCTTAGACTTTGTTAACTGTTCCCTAAATGCTGGAAAATAAACCTCATTCACAACATTGTCTATAACATGCTTCATTTGGTATGATGTTTACTCCATCATTAGCTCGGTTCAAGTATTCAAAGATCAAAAGGGATCTTATCGTTGTCCCGTCACCCTAAAATGTGGGCTTGTGCTCTGCAAATTTAGTGCCTTATAATTGTAAATATGCTGTTAAGAGACGATGCCTGTTCCCAAACTGAGACAGACTATGTGCATATGGACTGGGATATACGTTCAGGTCACATAAAAGCCAGGGTAAACACAACCTGTCTTGTCAAGGTCATTGTAGAAAGCATTAAACAATAAGCCACTGCTAAAAGCTGACTATTTTTTTTATAAAGGTAGGAATGCTCCTAGCAATGCTTGACCTTTAGGATGGCATAGTGCATGTATATAAAATGCTGAGTTAGAAAACTGTCAGATAAAATATAGAGATGAGATAATAGCCGGAGAGATAATGTTAAATGGGTTCCCAGTATGCTAAAACTATCAGGTTTCCTTGAAATGGCATGTGACCTCACTGGATATCAGTTTCTTTTGTGCACACTGGTGTTTGTTTTTGGAAATCAGATGCACGCAGGCGTAGTGCCATCTGCTGGCAGTCCCCTGAAGGACTGGAGCTCCACCGACTGGCTGTGATCCCAGCGCAAGGTCTGGTACTTTAGGGATCTCTCTTTCCAAGGGCATTTGTTTATCCATGAATGCCATTTTTTTTGTTTTTGTTTTGCATCAGAATCTCAGCTGTCTCGTCCTGTTCATTCTCAAAATGAGATGCAGGATCATACACCTAAGTTCTACACTTAAATGATTTTAGGACTAGACCTTTCATGATAGAAGATCAAATCTCTGCATAGAATTTGTACTGCAGTTTTGATCTTCTTCCTTCACAGCTTGATTTATCCAAATGGCCAGATAATCATCTATTTTTAAATAAACATAGGATACAGCTCTGGAAACAGTAAAATGGGATATGTTTCGATTATTTATACATTGCATATAGACATATTAAGTTATCTATTCATTGCATATAGATATGTGTAATAAAAGCTATTTTTTCAGAGCTAAACATCTTCAGAAAGGTACTATTTAGAATGGAGAGGCAGCAGAGAGAAAAGAATCTGATCCTTTCCTTGCTATTCCCCTCCACGCCACCCTCCTAAGCTACTTCCCTCCCTTTTTTTGCCATCAAGGCACAGCTGATTTATGACAACGCCTAGTGGGGTTTTCAAGGCAAGAGACATTGGGAGGTGGTTTGCCATTGCCTGCCTCCGCATCAGCACCTTGGTATTCCTTGGAAGTCTCCCATCCAAATACTAGCCAGGGTCAAGGCTGAGAGTGTGTGACTGGCCCAAGGTCACCCAGCAAGCTTCAATGGCACAAGTGGGGATCTGAACCTGGGTTTCCCAGGTCCTCGACCGACACTTTAACCACTACAACGCACTAGCTCTCCCTACAAGATTTCAAATATGACATGTAAATGATAAGCACTTTGATACCAGTTTTAATACATCTCTTTTAGTTTTTTTAAATAAGAATATCAAATATTGACCAAAAACTCAAATCCAACCAATTAAAATTGTAAGTGAAAGCCAAAGGTTAAGTAGTGCCTTGTATCATAATTCATTTGCATATAATGCACAGGTATAAAGAAAAATATTAAAGAAGAGTCAAAAGGCATCTATATATTTTATATATTAAAGCAACATTGCCAAAAATCAGCAGTATGGTATTTATCCTTGAGTACTTAATGGTGGATGTTTTCCTTCTGCAATTGAATTCCAAATGAATTCCAGATTTTTATTATACGATTGGTCTTTACAAGCATTTAAGCTAAACTTTGTAACAGAAATCTTTCTTTTTATTTGTCCATCCCACTAGCCATCTTTCTATGGAGGCCTTCTGAGGAACATGTTCATCCTGGTTGGTGTGCCAGCTGTGGAGACACACAGGCAGGATGCTACTGCGGTCATCTTGTTAGTGGGCTTCCTAGAGGCACCTGGTAGGCTACTGTGTGAACTGACTGCTGGACTTGATGGGCCTTGGTCTGATCTAGCATGGCTTTTCTTATGTTCTTATGAGACTGGGAGAGTAGAGGAATTCCAGTTAAAAAGACATGAGCTATTGGGCTATTGATGGAATGGTGTGTTCTTTAGTCTACTGCTTCCTACCTAACACATCATCACAAAGCCACCCTGCTCTGGAAGGTCCACTGATTATGTTGCTGCCACACACACACACACACACAAACACACATCACTTCAGGGTGTTCAATGTGAAACAAAACAGGCTGTGCGATGTACTGATTGGCTGGACATCTATGACATCATGAAGCTTCCCCCCCCACTTCCCCAGGGCAGCTTAAAACCACACTTTAAAAAAATTAAGTGCCGCATAGATGTTTAAATGTGGAGCTGCAAATGCATGACAGACCAAATGTTTCTTTCAACCTGGAGAAGTCCAACCATTGAAGAATTCCACATTCACTACTTAGACAGCTATATATATTCTCCCATTTGTATCTAGAGTCTCTTTTGTGGGCCATCTCCCTGGTTGAAGATGAGAGAGCATTCCCTCTTACCCTTTCCCTGGCTGATCTTTGAGGGCAGCTGGCATTCAGCCTCCCTGTGGGCAGAGATGAAGCCCAGTTGTTTCCAAGTATTGGAATTGACCCTCAGTATTTTTCCTGAAAAAAGGCCACAAAGCCCAGTCACATTATTGAACTGTGACAGTATTCTTGGTGGGCCACAGGAGGTCCATTGAACTCTGTTGTTTTATTTTCTTCTTTCTGCTATTGTGTTCTGTATCACCTGGATAGCCCTACAGTGATGGTAAAATTAGTTTGTTTCCATGCAGTAGAGCTTGAGAATGGGACCACAGTTGGGGGACCATTTCTGATGAGATTTATATAACTTTTTTTTTTTTTGGCTGTTCTCATCAAGTATGGGTGGCTGGCAATGAAATAAACATGTTAACCACATAACATTTGATTCTAGCCAAAGCTGGATTGTATCTCTATGGGAAATGAATTTAGTATTGAACTGGTTGTGTTCTTAAGTGGATTTAACTCAGTTTTTTCTTTTATCACTGCAATCTTGTAGGCAGTTTGTCATAAACCCATTCGGGATCTTTGGATATCTAGTTTGTGGGTCCAGCCACACACGGTGATGTGTAAACAACCTCATGTGCATTTCCAGAAAGCTGCATTTTTAACATTCCAACCAAAACTGTATATGAGGAAAAAAACAATCACTGAGTTTTTTAATTCCAGGGAACAAATATTATTCTTGTTGTTGACTTGCTACTAATCAGCTTTGCTGTAGAAGTTGGTACCTTTACCCCACCAACTGGTGAATCTGGTGAGGAAATCAATGCAAAAAGAAAAAAAGGGAAAGGGAAAAAACTCAACCTAAACTACACAAAGAATTAAAAGAAATAAAAGAATTAAAAGAAATCAATGCAGCCTGAAATCAGAGTGGGTTTCTCTGTAATCTCACTTCCACTCTGTCTCAAAATTGGACTAAGGAGCCTACCCTTTGTCCTTCTTCGTTGTTGTGCAATGAATGACTTATCTCCTGTCAGTCATACCGCCAGAGAAATGCCCCAGATAAAATCTGCATAAAGGGGCCCACTCAGATTTCTTATTGGCCTCCAGAGCAATGATCACAGCAGCAACTTCATCCTTTTCCAGGAAGGGACATAGCTGACATACCAACTGAAGCTGGTGGTTAGTAGTTCGTGCCACATTTGCCACATGAGCATTCTAATAAAAGTTGACCAAGCAGCACCCAAAGCTATGAACCAGCAATTTAACGGTGAGCACAGCCCACTCCATTAAAGCCTGAACACCCTGGTTTGGATCCTATGACTCGCATCTAACAAGTCTTCCTCTAACACAGAAAGACTTCCTTCAATAAAGAAGACTTTTTTCCATCAGAGGAAGCCTCTCTCCATCAGTAAAGAAGTAATTCCTCAGTGGAGGAAGTATTTCTTCCTTTGAAGGAAACAGGGATACTCTTATCCAATGGGCAACAAGTGAAGCTGGCCCAAGCCCCACGCTGGGAGGGCCTGGCCACCCCACCCCCCCAAGGATAAGGGAATGAAGAAGGAGAGCGGGCTCCTGCCACCACTCATGCCCACTGGATCTGGAGTTCAGGTAGGATTGCCAGGTCCCTCTTCAACACTGGCAGGAGGTTTTTGGGGTGGAGCCTGAGGAGGGCGGGGTTTGGAGAAGGGAGGGACTTCAATGCCATAGAGTCCAATTGCCAAAGCGGCCATTTTCTCCAGGTGAACTGATCTCTATTGGCTGGTGATCAGTTGTAATAGCAGGTGATCTCCAGCTACTACCTGGAGGTTGGCAACCCTAGGTTCAGGTAACAGGATGACGGCAGCAGCTCCTGCTCAGCCCACATGGGGTGAGGCCACCCCTTGTTTGGCCCTGGCATAGGGAGTGACTGTGGGGTGGCAGTGATTCTTGGTCCCCATCTTAGATTTTTTCCCCAGGGTCCCAGAACCACTAAAACTGCCCCTGGAAAGAAGACATAGAGGAAGAGAGTCATAGGATCCAGCTATATGTCTCTGATCACACTAGCCCCTTATAAACAGAAAGGCTGTTTTATCTATCTTGAACTTCCCTTTGGAAATTCTCCACCAGCTCCAAAATGTACTCCAGACACCTGTTCAACACATTCACTGCATCATCTGATGAAAAGGAAAAGTAAGGACTGGTAGCACCGGCATGAGTCTGCAAAGTCTTTCTTGGTGGTCTCTAGGGTTGCCAAGTGCCAGGTGGTGCCAGGCAAACCCCCGCCAATCCACCTGGCTGCCCGCTGACCAGCTGAGGGTTGGTGGGCAATCCATGCACACGGCGACACTTCACTTCTGGTTTACATCTGGAAGCGCCGAATCTCAAAGGGCCGGTTTCCATTCAAACTCCCAGTTTGAGTGGTAAAGGCCTGTTGCAACACATCGCAACGGACCGTTTTCCACTCAAACTGGGACTTTGAGTGGAAAATGGCCCCTTGTGATGCATTTTACCCCCGAAAGTGCCGCATCACAACAGGCCTTTACCACTCAAACTGGGAGTTTGAGTGGAAACCGGCCCTTTGCAATGCAGCACTTCCGGCTGTAAACTAGAAGTGATGAAGCACTTCCGGGTGCGCGCAACCCCCCCCCTCCACTCCAAAAACCTCCTGCTGAAGAAGAAGGGGGACCTGGTAAGCCTAGTGGTCTCCCATCCAACTACTGACCCTACTTAGCTTCAAGATCTGATGAAATCAGGCTATACTATGCCATTCCACATCCCTTTGTTTGGTTACATTATTTAAATACTGTCTTATAGCCAAACCCCATTAAGTAGTTTACAAGAAATATTAAACTGCATCCATTAACAAAAACATCACTAAAATATACACCATGAAAATATAGAAAACATCATAAAAGCACACTGACAGTGCAATCCTGAGGGGGGAAATGTTGCAATACAGTAACAATGTCCAAACAAGAGGTAAGGCACAGGACTGATCCAGGATGAAAAAAAATACAACTGCCAGAGACCAGGGAAAATAAAAAAATATTTGTACCTGGTACTTAAAACTCAAAAGAGAAGTTGCCAGTAACCTGCAAAACAACAAAAACTCTCAAGCAGCTGCAATAATGGCCAGAAATCAGTTGCTAAATTTGATTCTTTTTCTGCATCTTTAGTGGTCCAAAATAATACACCAGATTTGGAGCTTTCAACACTTAGGACCATGGTTACATTTTGCTATTCAGACCTTTCTCCATTTCCTCTCTGGGAACCCATTCATCACGGATGTTGACATATCTCTGGCCATTATTGCAGCTGCTTGAGAGTTTTTGTCATTTTTTAATAAATCTAATAGCAGTGCATACAGACTACGAGGAATAAAGAGGCTTTGCTGATTTAAAACAAATAATTGTGAATGCCAAAACTGGCACACTGAAGTATAAAGGAAAGGGAGGAGGTGAACACAAAGATGGCTGAGGAAAGTTTCCAAGTCCCACGTAGCAAAGTGTACTAATTTTTCCACTTGACAAACATGGATTCCAAAGTATTTATTCCCCCTCAAACTCCTGTGCAGCTGCTGCTAAAAGAAGTTTTAAAAATAAGCTGTTTTTTATCCAAAGTGCTTGAATTCCACATTGCCGAATTTCCTTCTCCTTATAATGCTGCAGATCTTATTCAGTCACCTCCGAAGTATCACCTCCTTCAGTAATAAAATTTTACAAGCAGCTTTTGAAAAACAAATACTGTTTCTTACTGCTTTAAAAAAAAACTTGTGAAATAAATATTCCATCAAAGAGACTTTTATGTTTCACAGTGGCAGTTCTCAAATGACTTGCATGATATCATGTTCAAAACCCGTGGTATGATCCATTTTTACAGTAGATTTACTCTATCACAGTTACTAATCAGTTTAGTACTGCTTTTATGTCTGACAAACTTTTTAAAAGTTGGGGGTCATTAAGGAAGTTGCATATAATAATAAAGAAACATGGTGCTAGATTGTATTCCCAGATAACCTACTTTTGTTGACTGCTTTGTTGCTTTCAACAATTAAATTGTAAATTAGATGACTCTGATAGGTGGGGCCTATGGAGGAATACAAAGTTGAATGAAATGCGACAATAGTGACAGAGCAGGGCTGGTCTCCCCTTTTCTCCCTGGAGGCAGCAACTGAAGGTATTTTTCCAACTACCTTGAAATTCAAATCTGCTATTTATTTACTTGCAATTGTTATTTTAATAATATTTCATTGTCTATTAAGAAAGACTATATCAGAATTTTGGTGGGTTCTGTAAGGTGTTGCTGAGGGTCTGCACAGATAAACAAAGTACAGCTTCATTCAGAACAAATTTGAGCTCAGTGGGAGAAATAACCTGTTTATTATCTGATATAGACCCTTATGTAACATCTATTATCTCTCTCTACATGCTGGCAGCTAAGAAATGTAGAGTTCAAGTTGTATGTGATTAGGGAGTAGACTGTACTATTTGCTGGAGTTTTACATTTGCGTTTATGGGAAGGAAATCTCAATTTTTGTGTCTTTTTATTATAAATATTTGTGTTTGCGGGGTTGTATGGTTTTTTTATGGTTCTTGTAGCTTTCTTTTAACTGTTGTATTTTATACGACAAGATTACAACAGCCTTTTGCCGATATCAATAAATAACATGATGATGATGGTTATTCAGAACAAAGTAACATGAAACAAAGGAGAATGAGGCCTATCAGAATCTTTCACAGTAGCTAGCCTGTGTAAAGAGCCATTAGTAAAGCTTGGTTTTGAGCTCATCAGATTGTAGTACCCTTAATTATAATAAAACATGGAGTAGATATTCAATATGAGTGGAGGCACAGTTCTTCCACTCTCCTGAGTCTAGGGTTTCCATCCTCCAGGTGGTGGCTAGAGATCTCCCGCTATAACATCTGATCTCCAGGCAAAAGAGATCAGTTCACCTGGAGAAAATGGCTGTTCCAGGTATTTCCCACCCTGGAGCTGGCAACCCTACCTGAGCCCTATTTTTAGACAAGGGCAGGTTAATGGGGAGGAGCCAGTTCTTCAGTTGCCATCCACCAACCTTTAAAGAAAGTGGGTAGGGTCTAGGGTTGCCAGCCTCCAAGCACTAGCTGGAGATCTCCTGTTATTACAACTGATCTCCAGCCAATAGAGATCAGCTCACCTGGAGAAAATGGCTGCTTTGGCCATTGGATTCTGTAGCATTGAAGTCCCTGCCCTTCCCAAACCCTGCCCTCCTCAGGCTGCGCCCAAAAAACCTCCCACTGGTGTCGAAGAGGGACCTGGCAACCCTAGTGGGGACACTGTAAGGCAAAGCTTGCTAATGGCTTCCCTCATTCAAATAAAGGAATTTTCCTCTGGAGGATGAGGAGGAGTGGTAAGCAACTGAGATTTTCCTCAGCCTGAAAGTGACCTGTTCTGTAGATCTAGTTGAATAGTACCCTGTATCCAGCCAAGACCTCTATGTAGTTTCTGGTGCTTGGGAAGCTGCTTCTTGCTCTGTTCTACCTTCTATCTACAATCACCAGTAGTACATAGATATGCCCTCAGGTGGGCTTGGTAACTAATGATGCAGTAAATTGAGGAGCTCGTCCTACTAGTTGCACGGAGACATTTAATATACTCTAAAATTCAGATTGTAGTAGTTGTTGCTTTCAAAGCAGCAAGGGTATAAAAGTCAATGGTAAGTGGTTACCATAAATTTTAGGCTTCAAATATATTCTCAAATGTACAAGCCCCATCCATTTCACATGAGTATCCCTGATTATGAGCATGGGGGGAAAGAAAACTCTTTTTCTACTTCCTCCACTCAAAGTAGCACAATTTGAATAACTTGTTATCAACAGTTAGAACTCTCTGATGACACAAGAAATAAAGGTTACTTCAAGTGTTTATTTTTTAAAATTACATTTCCAGTTTACATACCATGTACTCTGATGTCCATACTGCGTGCCAGTGTGAGTAGACATTTCTCCTTCGTTTCAACAAGCATTGATCTAAAACTCAAATCTGGAACTGCAAGTATCCTAACACATATTTTTGTCACCACATTCTGATCAAAGTCCTTCGGACAGGCGCTCATATTCGAGAACAAGATTTCCAGTAAGTGTTTGCTTACAACTAACTTTTGAATCATCTTTTTGGCAAGGGTACTTATTTACAACAATAAGACTTCTTTGATGTTCCGGTCATTGCAAACCACTCAATAAATGAATAAATCATTGCTCATCAGACCCTTTTTTAAAAACGGGGAAAGTAAGTGTTACAAGAAATCTTTCTCAGCAAGTCAATTTCATCATTATATACAAAAATTAAAAACCACATTTTCAGAATAATTAAAACCACATCCATTTGACCCTTCAGAAGTAATACTTATTTATTTATTACATTTTATCTCACCTGTCTTGAAGCCCAAGGCTTTGTACATGGTATCCAACTGTGCCAATTGTGTCCTCTCAACAACCTTTGGTTAGGCTACAAGTTAGCATCTTGCCCAAGATCATCAAGGGAACTTAATGACAGAGCAGGGTGTGAGGTGGAGAGGATCCTGCATGGTCCGGGCTTTGGCCTCTTGTCTCCAGGCCAGACGTGGTACATAGCTGTCACTGGCTCCCCTGTGACTATAAGAGATTAAATGCCTAACTTGGAGGCCTGAGGAGGAGGATAACACAACTGAGGGAAGCATGCCTAGCCTTCCTCCATGACTGAACTGGCCAGAGAAGGCACTCTCAAGCAGGCTCCAGAACTTTCTAGTGCAGAGCTTTGCCCACTGACAGAAGGAACTCCCAATTAGGTGACACACAGATTGGTGAACTCTAGACCTTATCTGGCTGTGGGTGGAAGTGACTCCTATGCTGAGAGGCATCATTTCAGAACCTTTGTATGTGTACTTCCTGTAAAGCAAAAGGAACAACAGTAAAGTGAGCTGGTGACAATTGTATAGGTGTGGTGCAGTGGTTAAGAGCAGTGGTTTAGGAGCGGTGGAGTCTGATCTGGAGAACCGGGTTTGATTCCCCACTCCTCCACATGAGCTGGTGAACTGGATTTGTTTCCCCACTCCTACACACGAAGCCAGCTGGGTGACCTTGGGCAAGTCACAGCTCTGTTAGAGCTCTCTCAGCCCTGCCTACCTCACAGGGTGTCTGTTGTAGGGAGGGGAAGGGAAGGTGATTGTAAGCAGGTTTGAGTCTCCCTTAAGTGGTAGAGAAAGTCGGCATGACAAAACCAACTCTTCTTCTTCTATGCCAGAGAGATGGGTAAAGCATATGGCCCCCAGAGGCTCCCGGTTTTTCACTTAGACAAGGAGTAGCTCACCTAGAGATCTGGACCTCTGCAGTTTTAAGTCCTATACTCTATCTACCTCACTATGCAGGATCTTACACTTTTTTATTAGACTACTGGTTCTGTTGTTTGACCATTCTTTGAGCAGACGGAGTTATTTAAGTATTTCTGTAAATATTAAGCCAGGAGGAAGTTCTCTACACTCCTGCCATTATGTTAATGTGAGCAACCAGCTGATAGCTTTTATCCCAGGATCTGTCTGCGGCAACAATGAAGAAGAAGAGTTGGTTTTTATATGCCGACTTTCTGTACCACTTAAGGAAGAATCAAACTGTCTTACAATCACCTTCCCTTCCCTTCCCCTCCACATAACAAACACTGTGTGAGGTAGGTGGGGCTGAGAGAGCTCTAAGAGAGCTGAGACGAGTCGAAGATCACCCAGCTGGCTTCATGAGGAGGAGTGGGGAATCAAACCCGGTTCTCCAGATTAGAGTCCACCGCTCCAAACCACCGCTCTTAACCACTACACCATGCTGACTCTCTAATGGTACCTGAGCTAAGTGAACTGTAAACCTGCATTTCTCCTGTGTTGGTACATGCTGCTAATATGAATAGGCAAATAATTGTTTCTCTGTATGTATGCATCATAATTTTTGAGAACACCTCACAACATGCCTCTCAGATGTGGCCACCTGTCTATTTTCTAAAGGTGGAGCTATGCTTAGACAAACTCCCAAAGAATACCCAGAACAGACTTCTATGGGAGGAGATGGTCTCTCCGACGGCCCAAACATGTTTATGCCTCAACCACCATCCTTTTTCTTGCAGACATGTCTTTGAGCAACACGAATTTGGGCAGGAGCAGTTTGAAACAGGTTTTACCTAGAGGATGCCTCAAAGAACACTGACTAACAAGAACAGCTATAAAGTGCTGTGAAAGAGTTGCTTCACGCAGCAAGTTTCAGAGAAGATGCCATAGCCACTTTTTCTGTGTCATTAAAAAGATGAAGAGTGGGACATGTTTCTTGACTCTTGGGTTATAAATAAATGTACATTCTTGCAGTACTTAGCACTGGAGTATGTACAAGAAATTCTAACTGGTTCCTGATGTTTGCTGGTGACCTGGAACTTACGCAGGCTTACCTTCTGTTCATTTTCAAATCCAAGATCTAGAAATTCGACTGTTAGTGTAAAAGCTGTGAGTAGTGGTGAGGGAAAGTCTCCCAAGAAAACACAACAGAAAGCAAGAGAGGAGACAGAATCTGCAAATGGGCTGGGAGAAAAAAGCAGAAGTATCAATGTATCGGTTATCCATTACAGGAGGCAAATACAGGACTGAATTTTTACACAGGGCTAAAGGATATGTTTTAATCATTTGCTCTTTAATAGAAAACATTGAAATTCTTGTCCATTTACCCCCATTCTGATTCCTAAACCAAAAATAATTTTAAAGAAGTATCCAAGAGTTAATTCAGTGTACCCAGTGGAGGGAAAGTGGAAATCACAATAGTCACGACTAACTACTAGTCCCATTGCTTTCCATGGTACTCGGGCACCTCTGGCTAACATATTCCTTCCTGGTTAGAATCTGTGCTGAGAGAGCCTGAGTGTTTTTCCATGAAAGGGAGAAGAAGATAAAAGTCCAAGATCCCCATTACATGTCCCTTTAGTAGTGTAGATGCCGCTGTCTCTGCAGTTGCTCCACACTGGATCAAATAGATGTAAAGATTTTTGCTCATTTGGCTTTATTTCTCAACATGTTTGCAAGCCATCCAAGTAAGTCTACACTTTCCAAAGGGCCACATATGGCTAGAGTAGTTTTTCAGAACGCTGAGAAGCCAAACCACAAGGGTAGAAATCTTGAAGCATACCCAGACCGGTACATTTTTATTCCACTCTACCTCCCAAAAGTTCAGGATGGAAAACATAATTCTCCCCCCCCCCCCCCACTTGATCCTCACAATCACCCTATGAGGTAGGGTTAATTTCAAGGTTTGTTAATATAATGAGTGTCACATTTGCGTCTGTTATCAGCCTTTTAAGGGACCTGTGTATTCCATTTGGTGTTTGACATATATTTGATCAGCTCCTGCTTTTTTAATATTTGTATACACTGGTTTTATACTTTTAATGTTAATATTTCCATTCCACATAATGATATGCAAATATTATAATATAAAATAATATAATATTTTTAATTTAAAAAATTTATATTTTCTACAACTAGAATTACTAGATCTATTCAAATTTGCACAGGATGCAGGCAAAAGTTTATATTTATTTGTTAAAATTTAACATTTATTTGAGCCATTTTTATACTGCCATTGCTCCAAGGAGCTGAGGGCAGCATACACAATTCTTGCCTCCTTCATTTTATCCAAACAACAACCCCGTGAGATAAGTCAGGCTAAGAGAGAATGACAGGTCCAAGGTCACCAAGTACATTTGATGGCAAGTAGGGGGTCTGAAAGGAGCCCCGTGGCGCAGAGTGTTAAGCTGCAGCACTGCAGTCAAAAGCTCTGCTCATGACCTGAGTTCGATCCCGACGGAAGTCGGTTTTAGGTAGCCGGCTCAAGGTTGACTCAGCCTTCCATCCTACTGAGGTTGGTCAAATGAGTACCCAGCTTGCTGGGGGTAAAGGGAAGAGGACTGGGGAAGGCACCGGCAAACCACCCCGTAAACAAAGTCTGCCTCGTAAACGTCGGGATGTGACGTCACCCCATGGGTCAGGAATTACCCAGTTCTTGCACAGGGGACCTTTACCTTTACCTTTTAGGGGGTCTGAACTGGGGTGGGCCCCCTGTTGTAGTCTGATTAAGAGCATCTAGTCCAAGGATTTGAACCTGGGTCTCCCAGATCCTGGTCCAACAGTCTAATCATCACATCACCTTGGCTGTCAATAGTGTTGCCAGCTCCAGGTCGGGAAATACTTGGTTTTGTGGGTGGGGCCTGAGGAGGGTGGGGTTTGGTGAGGGGAGGGACTTCAAAGGAGTATAATGCCATAGAGTTCACCTTCCAAAGAAGCCATTTTCTCTAGGTGAACTGATCTCTGTCTCCTAAGTTGTAATAGTGGGAGATCTCCAGCCACCACTTGGAGGTTGGCAACCCTAGCTGTCAAGTATGTGCAAAAGCATATAGAAAGGGGGTCTGAGGTTTCCTGCATTTTTCATGGTGTCCTTGGGAAAGCAAGAAATGAAATCCTAGGAGATGTTTAAGTGTGAGACTGAAGAGGGATGCCTCCGTCTACCCAATACAGACACACTGCTTTTATTCAGTTGTGTTACAGTGGTCTAGAGAGGAAACGGCTTCACCATTGTCACTGGAAAGGATAGGAACTGACCTTTACTTACCTTCTGGCATCTTGAAAGCCACAGCATAAAATGTCACATAGGACTCCTTCCCTTGAGTACTTACAAGAAGCCAATGTCAGGGGAACATTAAGCAGCAAGTTATGTATCTGTATAATATTCAGCTGCAGCAGCATTCTGTTAATGAATAGCTTGTGGAAGCAGCTCCATATGTTCAGAGGTGTTTGTTTAACCTTTCTGTGGTGCATCATAGGTAAGCAGAAAACAGTTCTTTCTACATTTAAAAAGACAAAAGGCTGTAAAATGTTCAAGTGCTAGAAGACTAGCCCCTGTTGATAACATCAATACACGCACAGGCTGTGTCCCTTAAAACCTATCCTCCATTGCAATGTGCCAACAGATGATATGGGTCAGCACACCCAGTATTGGACATATTGTGTTATGGGACATCTTGCCACTCTTGCAGTGGCTCGGGGAACAAGGAACTCTCTGTAGTCTGTTTATGCTTGGTTCCCATCTGCACTGGCACTGGAGCAACAATCTCAGACGCTAATCTGGTGAACCGGGTTGGTTTCCCCACTCCTACACATGAAGCCAGCTGGGTGACCTTGGGCTAGTCACAGCTCTCTTAGAGCTCTCTCAGTCCTACCTACCTCACACAGTGTCTGTTGTGGGGAGGGGGAGGGAAGGTGATTTATTGTAAGCTGGTTTGATTCTTCCTTAAGTAGTAGAGAAAGTCGGCATATAAAAGCCAACTCTTCTTCTTCTTCTCAGGCAGGGCAAACAAGTGGGGATTTTTTTTTCTGGTGGAGAGGTGGTTACCATTTTATATCCAGTCCTAAGCAGAGACATATCCCCACAAGAAACTGTAACAGGAGGTTGTCCATGATAGAGAATTGCACAGGGTACCACTTTAATAGTTTCCGAGGAAACAGAGGCTGGTGCTAAAATGGCTAAAGTCTTGGGCAGAATGATCCTGCAAAGCTCCTAGGATCTGTATCTGTAAAGTAAAATATGTGAAATATACTAGTTGTTTTGAGGCTATAGATTGAATACATTATTTAAAAAAAGACACGACCAAAGGTAGAATCCTAAACCCAATCAGGTTCCATCGATGTTAACAGGATCTACTTCTGAGTAAATACATTTAGGGGAGGGTTGCTAACACCTGCTGGAAAAATGCCTGGAGATTTGGGAATGCAGCCTGTGAAGGGTGGGGTTTGGGAAAGAGCGGGACCTCAGTGGGGTTCAATGTCATAAAGCCCACTCCCCAAAGCAGTCATTTTCTCCAGTGGGACGGATCACCTGGCCCAACTGAGACCCATGCAGCACTGGGGAAATGCTGGGGGCAGGGTTATTTTCCAGGGACATTTTTTCCTCCCAGCCCATTCCTGAGCTGAGCTGAGAGTCACACAGAAAGCTAATTATCTCACAATTGTATGTTTTAAAATTCCAAATACCAATATTTATTTAAAGTCATTTGAAACATTTTTTCAAAACTTTGTTCACATTTGGTAGAAACAGTATCTAACAAATGTCAAAAATGGCTACGCTTTTGATTTAACATTCCTGCCTTCTTTACTAAGCATTCTTCTTAAGTGAATAGCTGTGTTCAGTAGAAAATGCAACAGATACCAAAGACATACTGTTGCATATACTTGCCCAAACTGTATTCACATATTGCAATAGTAGATTTTAAAAGGCCAGCCCAAACAATGTCTGCATGTTATTGAAGGAATTGTTTTTCACATACTGTGACCGTACCTGCCTGTGGTGCCTGGTGTTATATAACTGTACAAGTAAGCATGAAAGCAAGGCCTTTTCCAGCAGAAGTTCAAAGAAACATTCATGTTGCAGAAAGGAAGAAGGGAGATCATCCTTCTGACAGCTTTTCCAGTGCAAATGACAACATTGTCTGCTTTCATATTTAGTTACTTTTAAAACAAGCATTCTCCCGTGATCTGGATTAAAATTAGCCTGGAATATTCAAAACACACCGGTCTAGCAATGCGATAACACAACCCCAAGCCCAAGAGCATAAACAAGGTAACCAGTAGGGGGAAACTGAACAAAATTCCAGGCAACCTAGCTGCCCTTAGAGCCTGAGGCAAGGTGGGCACCTATAAGTTCATGGTCATCTTTACTGCAGGGAAGAGGAAAGTGTGACCTTGGGATGGTTGCTATTTCTTAGCCAAACCTACCTCACAGGGTTGTTGTAAAGATAAAATGCGGGCAACCATGAATAATGATCTGCGTTCCTCTGAGGAAAGATTGGTTACTAATGTGAGAAAAGTTACTAATGTGAGGAATCAGAAATAAGTATGATGCATGCTGCACATAGAGAGAAATAATTATTTGCCTATTCATATTAGCAGCATGTAATGTATTTTTTTTTTTACATGATGTTGGGTCTGGGTGGTGTGAGGGAGGCCCACAGAAAATCTTTGTTTGGGCCATGGTGGCTCTTGATAGCCCTGAGAATAAACCTTTTAGCTTACCTTGCTGACAGGATAAAATAAAAAAAAGACAAAGTACTCTGTCTTCTACTGTGGCTGCTGGTTCAACTTTTCAGAACACTATGGTAGCATATATACCCAAGAGTATTGGTAGTCAAATACTAATACTAATTAGAAGCTTTGTTTGGAGTTAAATCTCCTGTGCTTGGATGTATCTTTCTAATGCAGAATGTGTTAAAATATTAATTATGTGAAGGTGGTTCCTTCCTGGCTTTAAGAACAGTTTATCCATGGAAGAAGCCGCCTACATTACTGGCTGAATCTTCTTTCTTGATAATTTTGAAGGAAAGAAAGAAGCAAGGAAACAAGCAAAGAATGAAGGAGGGAAGGAAAAGCATCATGAGGATGCTGTGGACACGTGTAAGGCATTCTGGGTAATGAGGCTATACTAGGTGACCTATGAAACTGTTCCTCAGTCTACAATTTCTGTGACTATTGGAAATATTTTAACAGCATACCTCATTGTACAAAGTAGCCTTTGGTTCTTATCACATAACAGACCTGTGCAAATGTTAGGAGCAGAGATAATGATTCACCCCAAGCCCACAGAGTGAACTTTATCACTAGGCTACTTCATCTATCCATTGCATGAATTTATCAATGTTTTAACACCAAAACTTTAGTAGCTGTATAATGTGTGTAAAGTGCTGTCAAGTCACAGCCGACCTATGGCAACCCTGTAGGGTTTTCAAGGCAAGAGACTAACAGAGGTGGTTTGCCATTGCCTTCCTCTGCACAACAACCCTGGCATTCCTTGCTGGTCTCTCATCCAATTACTAACCAGGGCTGACCCAACTTAATTTCTGAGATCTGACGATATCAAGCTAACCTGGGCCATCCAGGTCAGGGCAGCTGTATAATAGAAACATACCGGACATTCCCTTGCAAACATCCTGTTACTTAAGCGTGTTCAGTAGTCAGTGAAATCTTTCTGTTGATCATATTTGCTCTTTATTACATACTATTTTCATGTCAAGTCCATGTTAGGCACTGACTTAGAATTTTTTCAGTAAAAAAACAATGCTACAAGAAAAGCAGTTGTGCACATTTCCAGTAATTTGTTTTTACAAATAGATCTTCATGCCCATATGTGTATGAAAAGGCCGTCCCTTAAATATAAGGTTCAATACATATAATATCATTAACAAGCATGCAATAGAACTCAACACTCCGAAGGTTCAAAGTGAACTTTAGTCCTCCACTGATCACCCTTTAGTACTCAGCCTTCATAAATTTTCCCCATTTATGGAGTGTTTTTGATGGCAGGCAATTCTTTGCTGAAAGTTAAGTGCTCTTTTATATGAACATATAAAGCAGGCTTTGGTTTGAATGAGTACATTATTTTGACAAATGTTTATTGGAAAGCCAATTACAGCTTCATAAATCAGGGCTCTCTGTGGCACATCAGGTAAGCTCACCAGTGCCACCAGATGTCATCGCTGAGACCAGCGCAGCAATTAAAATAATTGAGTGGAATCCTGTCCCTCATCCCCAGCACTGACAGTAGTCAAAACAGGAAGAAATTGTTTATTATCTTTCATTTAACTTATTAAAATACTTGTTGCAAGATGTCATGGCCATACTGGAGGGTGGGGAAAAAATAACATTTGCTTTCAATTTGCAGTTAGATTAAAATGACAAGGTCAAGCACAATCCACAGGCTGACTGGCAGCTGGATTTTAGGAGCTGTCCAGAAGAGGAGGAGGAAGTGCTTGTGCCTATGCGATAGAATGAAATCCTAGAAGGCTTTATCGTTTTATTTCTGAGGTGACGAGTTTTTTTAATCTAGAATATGGGAATTAACAATGTGTACATTTACATATCACTGTGTGATTTCAGATACCTGAGTCCTAATATAGCACATTCTGCTTATATTTATGGAGGCCAGCTGAAGATAATGGTTTTCAGCACACCTGATTGAGGGGAAATTGTAGCCTTAGGGTTATTCTTTCCAACCAATGTTTACAGGAAATGCCAGCTCTACATTATCCTGTATGTTTGTCTTTACTCATTTGTACAAAGGAGCCCTCCTGTGGCAAAATCAAGATGTACAAGACAGAAGGGATCTTCCTGCAGAATACAGGAAAATTGAGCAAAGTCACACATGCTTTTTCATATGCTTTCAGGATCACTCAGGAATCTTCTGCCACATCAGTAAAGTATTCATCTCTCCAGTTTTAAATATCGCTGTACATTGTGAGAGGAACATTTAATCAATTTCAGCCCTGCTCTTCAAGAGAAACACCATGTAGAACATGGTCATATGACCAAGCCTTAATATTAAAGGTAAAGGAAGTCCCTTGTGCAAGCACCAGGTCATTACTGACTCATGGGGTGACATCACATCATGACGTTTACTAGGCAGACTATGTTTACAGGGTGGTTTGCCATTGCCTTCCCCAGTCATCTACACTTTACCCCCAGCAAGCTGGGTACTCATCTTATCAACCTCAGAAGGATGAAAGGCTGAGTCAACCTTGAGCCAGCTACCTGAAACCGACTTCTGACGGGATCGAACTCAGGTTGTGAGCAGAGCATTGACTGCAGTATTGCAGCTTACCACCCTGCTCCATGGGGGTCCTTCAGCCTTAATATTAAAAGGCAGGAATTACAGTGGCACGCATGAAGTTGAAAGAGCTGTTTTTCCTACATGGAGCAGGTGAAAAATGGCTCTAACTACTCCTATCTGAATGGCAAAAAGCAAATCAAGCCTGCAAGTCTTTAGCTGCCGTTGACAAAAATGTAATTTTGGTATTCAATTTGCATATTTAATTATTATTTTTAGAATATATAAATAAAGACTGTTAAATGGATATGCAGATCAAACTGAGCTTCATAAACTCAGGCATAAAGATATAGGAAATCAAAGTCCAATTATATATTTAATGTCAAAAAGAAACACACAGAGGGAGAAAGAGAACTTTATAAATACGTTTATTCCGTTTATTACATTATGAACTTGCTTATTCTACACATTCCTATTCTTTCAGGCTCTGGTCCATCAACTACATCTTGTGTGCATTGATTATTAGGATGAAAAAACCTATAATAAACTAGAAGAAAACAAATGCCTGATACTAAAGTGAGAGCAACTGTTATGATCACAAATAACAAATGTATTTTCCCATTAAATTGAGACTTCCAAAACATACAAGCACATAATATAGCTGAAGTTGTAAGTGCTCGAATGACATAATAAACAGATAGGGGGACTTTTGTCTTTTCCCCCTTTATATTGAAAAAGGTAAAAATAAGAATGATTCCCACCATAGTCCGATATAAATCTTCTGCTGCAGCAGATTTGCAAAATTCAGTGTGCTGCTTCAGCGTCCAAAATACACCCCCAAGCCAAAAAAGCGCAACTAGAATGAAAGCAATTTTGGTGCTCAGTACCATGACCAGTACAATGCTCAGTATCCACGATGTTAAAGTCAACAATTTATACAAAAGATATGTTATTTTGGAAGATATCCTAGCAAATTTATTTTTATCTGGTAAGGATTTCCGTAAAGCTATTTGGTAGTCCACGGTTGAACAAGTAACACTGCTGAAAGACACAACAACGGAGATATCTAAAAAACAAAATAAAAAATTACATCAGAAAAAGAGTTGCAGATTTTTAAATATTGCTCACAAAAGGATCAAGTAGAAGGCACATCTGGAATTCCCTTTCTAAGCAGTTATTAAAGGAACAGCAGTCTGGTTAGGTTTCAACTTCAGACCTAGTAAACCTATTTCCCACAGTCCCAAAACATCCTTTGCATGTCTAGTCCCTGCCTACCAGTAGTGCAATTTTCTCCTTGGCTCCTCCTTTTTTCAGTGCCATAGCTTTACAATGCATAAATCCTTAAGCTCCTTTATTTTGAACCTGTGATTATAATCTCTCTCTTTAGCCTCCCTCTTTTCTGTATCTCCCTCTCCTACATGCTTACCTATAGCATAAGCGCTTCCAGTGTTTAGGTGCTGTGAGTCCTTTCACAATGTCTGTGTGTGATTTTGCCAACAAGTCACAGCTGACGTACAGTGACCCCATACCGTACGGTGACCCTGCCTCTGCATGGGCTGAGAGAGTTCTGAGAGAACTGTGACTGGCCCAAGGTCACCCAGCAGGCTTCATGTGGAGGAATGGGGAATCGAACCCGGTTCTCCAGGTTAGAGTCCACCGCTCTTAATTACTACACCACCCTGGCTCTTTCACAATACCCTCTCATTAACACCTTGCTTCAATATCCTGTGTCTTCTTCCTCAAGTTTGCTTCTTCATTTCTACTCTTTTCCCTTTCCTTAGTCCCTCTGTACCATTCTTTTAGCAATCTTGTTTCTGGGTCTCCTATCCTTTGATTTTCTTACTTCCAGTGATGGCCTTCTAACCACAGTCCCACAAACGTACTCCTCATCATACTGACATTTTCTTTGAAACTTGCATTACACATATGCTCATACTTATTTCTGCAAAGCTGAAATGCTCATGAATGTAATGGCAAAATCTATCTCGGCCCATCCAGTTTGTAAGATTCAGGTACACTCAATGCAACTGCATACAACTGACATATTATAAAGTAATTCATTGTTCAAAGTGAGGCTAAGATTCACCATAAGTCAGCATTGTTCAAAGTGGAGGTGACTTGAAGATCCAAAATGTCTCCACTTAGTAAAGCAGCCACAGACCCTGCTGAGGAGGGCCATGTGTAGATTGCAGTACAGACCCCCTTACTGAAGATGAGGCAACTATGCAGGACTCAAATAGCCAGGCCAATACAGCAGCCACATTCAGAGAGGAAAAGTTTGGGGGGGGGGTAGTAACCACATTTCAAGACCCAGAACCAGAATATCAGCTCCGCAAAGTGCACAGCCAAAAACCCTGTGTCAATAACCACCAAAAATAGAGCCCATGGAACGGGCCAGCCAGGCTGGGTCTAAACAGGCATCTGGGCAATTCACTGGCAAAGACATCCCAGCAAATGACTAGCAAGCAGGGGATAGCATCTCTTCAAGAGTCAGGAATTCAGGTCTCTAGTCCAGCAGGAAATGACAAGGCTGAAGTTGGTTCCCAGTTCCCAGTTCCTTATTCGCATTTCCTAGTTCCTGAATCCTGAGGACAATTTAAAAGCCCTGCACCCCAAAATAAGGTTTGGACCACCACACATCATATACCCTCACATTCATATACCCTCCAAGGGGATGCATGATAATTCCTGGTACAAAGCCCAGTTCATATGCCAGCTGCTCCAAAGGGGGGGTGCCTCCAGGACAAATGCACATACAGACACTGAGGCCAAGTTGCACCCCAAAACAATCTTTGGACCACCCCACATCACACATCCCAACACTCCAGAATCTGTCCCCTGCAAGTAGACATGTAGAGGTGCCTGGTCCAGACACTGGTTCTGGCGCCACCAGCTTCTATTTGGGTCACCACCTAGAAGCTTGTATTGCAAATATTTGAATAAGGAATTGGAACACTTGCGGGCCCTCTGCGCCCCAAAGTAAGGGTTAGACCACCATACATCATACACCCCACATTCAGGGGTCCCTGCCATCCAAGAGGACATATGCTGGTTTCTGGTCCAAAGCCCAATTCTTGTGGCAGCTGCTCCAAAGTGGGGTACCCCTCAGGACAAATGCACATACAAACACTGGGGCCCAGCAGCACCCCAAATAGGGTTGCCAGGTCCCCCCTCACCACTGGGGGGGAGCTTCGTTGCAAGGAAGCTGGGAGGGTGATGGGTGCAATAACATCTATGGTTTCCATAGAGTATTTGGAAGAATGTGCTACAGCTTCCCCGTCACTTCTGGGGTAAACCCGGAAGTGACATTAATCGCCCCCTCTTCAGCTGGCCTGCTTTCCCCGCCGGCCAGCTGAGGGGCAGCAGGCAACCTTCTTAATTGGTCCCAGGTTATAAACGAAGGGGTATGGCAACTCACTTGCAAGGAGAAAGAACTGTGCACATAATGGTGACACTGGACACTTCCATCTGCCTAACTTGTTTATAATTTCCAAAGCAAGGCCTAGGTCTGAGACAAATTAACCCTGACATTTTACCATCCCTGATTCCTGCAACTACATGAACAGTGTTTAATTTCTAATAAATGACATGCAGCACTCAAGCCGGTCTGATAAACATGCCCGCAAATCTGGGAGCTTTGTTTTGTAATCCCAGTTGAGTGGGTGTATGTTGTGGAACATTTGCCTGACATTTTCACATTGCCATTTGAAACAAGATTCTTGAGCTAGTTTGGGCCTCATATCATCTACCTATAGTCAGGAGACTGGATTAACCAGCTAGTATGAATCAAAAGATACTCAAAAAGCAATGCCCAGGTTTTCACTTATGGGACTCTCGCAATGTACTCTCATACTTTTTATTCCTTCTCCCCAGTTTGAAAGCTGTCCTTCCTTAATCCTTGTGCGCCGTACTGTTTGCTCACAACAGTCCATCCATTACAAGGTGTCAAGAACCTGCCGGTGAGACTGAGACTACTATTTCTGGCCCAGACACTATATATTTGTTTTCTCCTTTGGGACAAATAGCAGTTGGGGAGAGTACTTACAATGACATTAATGGTAGACGAGAAAAGGTTAAACACCTCCCTCCACCAGTGATGCTTCTAGGATCTGATACACCTACATTGGTCAGGGTCACAGCACCAACTTTACATGCAGACGATCTCAACTATAGGAAGGAGGAAGGAGGAGTTGGTTTTTATATGCCGACTTTCTCTACCACTTAAGGGAGACTCAAACGGGCTTACAATCACATTCCCTTCCCCTCCCCACAACAGACACCCTGTGAGGTGGGTGAGGCTGAGAGAGTGTGACTTGCCCAAGGTCACCCAGCTGGCTTCGTGTGTAGGAGTGGGGAAACTATACTGAGCAAGATGTTTTGACTCATTATAAGATGCCTTCAAAATGGCTGCTTTGAATTTTTAAAAAATTGATCATGGACTTATAAGTATTTTGTCTAGTTTGGCACTCAGAATTTCAAACATCCATCCGATATACCTTCTACTTTCGATATGATGATATCACATCTATCCCTTGGACACTGGATAAAGGAGAGTTCATTTGTTTTACAATAGTTAAACAGCATACTGCAACCTAACTGTACTTCTTGAAAACTGCATATAGTTCTTTGCTTATTCTTTAGTTCAAACTGTCCTCTTCTAGCTATAAAGCAGACTTACATTGACTGATGGCAGAATTGTTAGTTGTCATCAGGATGTAGATCTGAAGAATAAGCTGGGGCGTGCTTTCCAGGAACGTCTTAAATAGCCGGAGCATACTTATATCAGCCATTCCATCAATAGCTGCTTTATGAATGACGCTGGAGAGGTCATCTATCAACTGATTCTCTGAGCTGATTTGTTTAAACGCAGCTTGGTAGCCATATTTCAGTGCAAACCAATACCTACAATGGAAAAAAGACACATGGTGACACATTTGTTACCCGCCCTGACCCTGGCCTGCCGGGAATGAGGGCAGGCTATAAATTTGAATAAATAAATAAATAAATTTTGTTTAGATTTATAACCACAGTATATTAGGGTTGCCAGCTCTGGGTAGGGAAATACCTGGAGATTTTGGGATTGGAGCCTGAGGAGGGCGGGGTTTGGAGAGGGGAGGGACTTCAATGCCATAGAGTCCAATTGCCAAAGCGCCCATTTCCTCCAGGTGAACTGATCTCTATTGGCTGGTGATCAGTTGTAACAGCAGGAGATCTCCAGCTACTACCTGGAGGTTGGGAACCCTAGGTTCAGTTAGCAGGATGACGGCAGCAGCTCCTGCTCAGTCCACATGGGGTTGTAATAGCAGGAGATCTCCAGCCACCACCTGGAGGTTGGCACACACACACACACATTCCCAGCCTGCATTTCCTCTGAAGAATTCAAGGTGGGTTGCAATAAAATGAAAATTAACTTATAATGAAAAGCAGCCGTGGGAGGCTGCATGTTTAAACAGAGTACTGGCCAGCTCACTCTGCCACCTGCCTCTCTTCTGCCTTCTTTGCATCAATTTTAGAGGCGCTGTTGGATTCTCTGATTTAGTTGTTAATTATTTAGATGAATATTGATCTTCATTATATTTATTTATGATGAGACACTGTATTTTAACTGATATAAGCTGCCCTGAGCCTGACCTTGGTTGGGAAAGGGCAGCATAAAAAAATCTAATAAATGAATAAAAAATAACCCTTTTCCCTCTGACCATGGTTCCATTCAAAATTCTTTCTCCCAACTGCTTTTCCACATGCAGGGGAAAATATCCAGACATCCTCCATCATTCAAACATCTAGCAAGTATGGCTGTTTTTCATTAAAATAAACTTCAAAAGATTGTTACACATATCTACTATAAAATGTCTAGTTTGGCCCCTTGGTGGTGCTGAAACTCTCTGATATATAGTACTCCCACCATAAATGGCAAATCTTCCACATGCCTCTGTGAAGCTTCAGGAAAATGTAGCTATGTGTTTTTTAAAAATGTAAATGTTTTCTTCTTAGCCTGATTTGTCTTCCGTTTAAAAAAAATATTTTCAATACCTCTTCACTTGAGTGGTTTTCCCCCCTCTTAACTTGTTATAAGCCACATTGCATAACTCATTCTAATTCCGCGTTCTTTTTTGTGAAATGAAATGCCAGTACTAGATGAGGCTATATGACTTTCCTATCCAATGATGACATCACACTTCACCCATTTGGTGCAGCTTCTCTGGCATTTCCCACTTTTTCCATATCCTAGCATATTTCCCCCTTATTCCATCACAGTTATATGTTAAGCAAAAGAACCACAGTTGAATTGTCAGCACAGATGCTCACATCTCTTAGAGCATGTCCTTTTAAAGTCAGATTAATGAGAAGTATACTTTGAAAAGTATCTATAATCTTCAACTGATTGAGGTTAGGGTGACCAGGCAATTAACTGGTGCCAGTAGAGTTGATCCCATTTTGCCAGTGTTTAAGGATCTGTACTTGCTGCCAGCTTGTTTCCAAGCACAATTAAACACTTTCACATTTAAATGCCTAGATGGTGAGGAACGGCAGAATCAAAAGAACAATCTTCTGCCATAAGATCCTTTATGGAGATCAAGCTCTGATTGACTACCAAATACTGAGCCTTGTATGTCATTGCACCCAAATTATGGAAAACTCTTCCCTGGTACTTTCATCAGAAACTCTTATTACCATCATTTAAGCATCATGTAAAAACTTTTCTTTTTATCCTGCTAAGGATTTAAAGTTTCCAGAAATTTTGAAGCTGGGGGGGGGGGGGAACTGGGGGGGTTGTTGGGGGGTGATTTGGAAGGGAAATTGAAACATACAGAATACAAGCCTAAACTTATTTTACCTCTTCAACAACATAAAAATCATTATTTAAAACTTAGCCTATAAAATTAGATAGGGACCATTTTGACTGACTGCTTGAGGAGCTGGTGATACTCAGAATTCCATCTGTAACAAAGCTTCTTCCACCATGGCAAACTCTAAAATCACAAGGTATTTTTTTCTAGCCTTGCTTTTAGAGTCCAGCCAGTGATGCTACATTACACTCTACTTTTCATATATAACCGGCCAAAATCCAGTAATGTAACTCCTTCTGCTCAGGTAAGGTATTCCAATTGTTGGGAACTGCAGAGAGAAATAACCTGTGCATTTGTGGAGTTTCATCTGATGTAGTTAGCAATGGAAACTCCAGGAGTACAAGCTCCTTGGGACATCAGTTCTCAAGACATGAATTTCCTAAGATACAGCATGTCCCATTAAGGAATAATGCTCTAGAACATGAAAGCTTGCTAATGGCTCTAACAGCATTCTCTCCTCCCTCTAAATAATTAGTCTTTAAGCCTAGGAAGTAATCTCATTTAAAGTAAAAACCTTAACAGAATAATACACAAAGTATTTCATGTCTAATTAAATGCCTTATTATGAACTCTTTCTGCTTGAAATATTTTTATTTCTTTTGGGAATCACAGATTTTATTCTCACTATCAAAACATATCATGCATCAAAATATTGTCGAAGGCTTTCATGGTCAGAGTTCATTGGTTCTTGTAGGTTATCCGGGCTGTGTAACCGTGGTCTTGGTATTTTCTTTCCTGACGTTTCGCCAGCAACTGTGGCAGGCATCTTCAGAGGAGTAACACTGAAGGACAGTGTTACTCCTCTGAAGATGCCTGCCACAGTTGCTGGCGAAACGTCAGGAAAGAAAATACCAAGACCACGGTTACACAGCCCGGATAACCTACAAGAACATATCATGCATCTTTTGGCACGAAGCTGGAATGAAGGTAACGTGCCTTCATATGCCTTCGCCAAACCTGTTCATTGGAGTTGCTTTATTGGCTTCAACAGAATTAAATTAGCTGATAAACAGGCTGTTGATTCAGACCTCTGTTTTCAGAACCGAGGCATCCTCTCAGTTCCAAACGAGAGCAAGAGACATTTATGAACAAGTAGAAAGATGAATGTGTTGACTTCATTCATGTGAAATGTTTCACAAATAAGAAAATGCAAACAAACATGGAAGAAAGGCCATGTTAAACAGTCTTTGTAAACCTCAGCATCCTGCTCTTTCTCAAAATGACAAGGCACTCTCCCTTTTTCAATTTGTTATTTGTAAAAGCTCTACTTACAAAGGCGCATCCCAACAAATACAAAATCCTCCTGTGGGAACTTCTGAATAGTGTTTTGAGGTTTACATCATGACAGCTTTGTGGTGGGCTCCAACTGGCTTTGCAGAAGGCTCCTACTTACTCTAGGGTAAGTTTATGTGGAAGTATGGCTAGGGTTGCCAAACTCCAGGTACTAGCTGGAGATCTCCTGCTATAACAACTGATCTCCAGCCAATAGAGATCAGTTCACCTGGAGAAAATAGCCACTTTTGGAATTGGACTCTATGGAATCAAAGCCCCTCCCCTCCCCAAACCCCACCCGCCTCAGGCTCCGCCCCAAAAACCTCCCACCGGTGGCAAAGAGGAACTCTATGGAATCAAAGCCCCTCCCCTCCCCAAACCCCACCCGCCTCAGGCTCCGCCCCAAAAACCTCCCACCGGTGGCAAAGAGGAACTTGGCAACCCTAAGTATGACGGTGGTCTCCATACTCCTGGTTCAACTGACATGGTTTCAGAAGAAAGCTGAAGATAACTTTTTCTACTTGAAACATGCTCAACGACTGATTGACTACTTGAAATGATTAAACGATTGGGGCTGGTGAGACCTTTACAAAGAAAGACAGGACCGCCTTTCCAACTCAATGTGCTGTGGATCTCAGCCTCCCCAGAACTGGCTGGGCTGGCAACAGGGCTCCTTGTCGACCCTCAAGCTAACAGCAGCTGAAAGGAAATGGAGTGTGGCCTTCTACCTGCACTTAGGAAACAAAAAAAGAAATGAGACTGGCGTGGCTGGCCAAAAGCTCGGCCACCCTCCCGGCTCCAGGAGGGGCGAATAAATCGGTTTTTGAAAAGGCTTAGAACTGCATCTCCTCCAGCGGAGTGGGGAGGGCTGTAATGGAGTGTGCCCCTTAATGAGGGCTGGACCGACTCCAGAGGCACTGGGCCTTGCTTGAGCAATCAGTGCTGACAGTGCTGCACACACCGGAGCAACCCCTGTCCCCCCCCTCTTAACCTCCCTCTGAGTCTCTACAGATTGACCAAATTAAGTGTTTGCAACAGATGCTCTGAAAGGGCTGCTGCAGAACTGTAATGCAGGGAAGGGGCGCAATACTCAAAACGGTTGGGGTGCCGCGGACTGGGATTCACACAAGCACAGGAAAGAAAAGCCGAAGGCTACTTGTTTCAGTTTAAATGAAAGAATCCCCAACACGATACAGCCAATTACAAAGCGGGGGCAGGGGAGGGACTCATGCATGTGCCGACATAGGTATCTTCTTTCACTATTTGTCTAATGCTCTATTGCTAGAGCGCATGCGTAGGGTCCCCCAGTGCCAGATGGTGGCGGGCAAACCCCACCAATCCACCTGGCTTCCTCTTGACCAGCTGAGGGCCGGCGGGCAATGCGTACAGGCACGCCTGCCCACAGCGGTATGTCACTTCCAGTTTACAACTGGGAGTTTGAGTGGGAAAGGCCTCTGGTTGTAAACCAGAAGTTTAAACCAGAAGTGATGTAATCGTGTCAGCGCGGCCGTGCGCGCACGCATGATCCCACCTTACCTCCATCCTAAAAACCTCTCGCCAAAGGACAGGAGGGACCTGGTAAGCCTACTCATGCGTGAACCAAAAAAAACCCCAAAGGGTGGGAGGCGGCAAGCTGCATAACCATGGGGACATCAGGCGCTGTGCATTTTCACTGCTGATGCATAATTGAACTCCAAGTATTCCAGGAATTTCTTCAGGTGGAAAAGCCTCTGTGCATAGTATTTTGAGAATTCAATTGCAAATACTGTGCATCTAGAGAGCAGCAAATCCAACACAAACTACCCATGCATAAAAGGCCTATGTAACCTGAAAGTCTGATAAAGCAACATGCAATTCAAAAATTATGTCCCAGCAAACTTTGACACACTGCTGGGAAACTGTGGTGCAATTCTTGGATTAAGTGATGTAAGTGCTGGGGGTAACAGGCACTGTTTTGTGGAAAACAGCACTGTGATGCTGTTTTCCATTAACTTCCTTTCATAGAAGTTACTTGTTGCAGCCCTTGAAGAAGCAACAGCTGCAAAATAGCAAACTAAAATTCTATGACCTGGTCCTTGTACCTTTGATAATCCCTGCGATAGAGAGAAAATATAGCAGCCGCTTACTGGCTTTGAATTTAATACCTAAAAACAAGAACAATAGTCTCCAGACAGAGCTGCTTCCTTGCATTATGCTGACACATATTTATCTTTCAGAATGACAGTATCCCTGCAGTGTTCTCAGCTTATAAAACAATCAAAAACACAAAACATCTGGTCCCTGCAGCCGAGATCTAGGCATCTGTGTAGTCTACTGTAGGTTTCAATAAAACCTATTGGCATAAATCAATCCGTTACACACACGCAGATGCATTCATCCACCCCAGTCCAGTGGTTGTCCAAACTGTGCATTGGAATAAATCTGCTGCAGGACAGAGAACCTCCCAAGCTCACAGCTGGGAAGCTTGATCAGGTGTGAGGTGACCTTTGGACTTCTGGCAAGGATCCTCACAAAGCAAGGTGCTTACTGGATATCCGTGAGCATTTACCTAGGGAGAAATGGTTGTTTTGCAATTCGCTTTCACTTCTTCTCAGCTATATGTATTTAATAGGACTTCCTCATTGGCTTTGTGGTAACACTCATTTAAATATATTAATTTTGTAAAGAAGTTTAATCAATGTACTTTTTGGAATGAATTGTGTGTGGGGAGGGGGTTAACCGGGGGAGAAACTGTGTATAATATTCAGGTATTTGTTCTTTAATCAGTTAATAGAAGCAGTAGACTTCTTCCTCTGTCCTCCCAGTGGCATGTGCATGCTTTCAATCCATTCTAAACTTCCCTCTCTCCATCACTGTGATTTCCTTTACAACTGCCTTGGCTTCCTTAGAGCAGGTCTGGGCTGTTCTGTTTAAGGTCCCAACCTGACTTTATAAACTTTCTTTATTTGATCACGAAGGGCTTGTCTTAAACCCTTCTGTGATGGGTCAGTTGTAACAAAGAACATGGAGTGGGAAATTGATTTTTAACGGGGGGAAACCAGGAAAGGGGGTGGGGAATGGGACCTGCTGACTGTAGACTTTTGAACTTTTCTATGCCCTCACCTGTTTTTATTGCTTTTATTGGCTAAGCTTGTTTGGATTGGCTTGTTGGTCTTTTTTTTTTTTTTTTAGCTGTGAACTGCCTCAAGCAAGTTTTGAAGAGGCAGCATGCACATTTTCTAAATAAAGAAATAAATAAGTGAAAGCGCTGGTGTCATTAACAGCCTTGCTCAAGCCTTGCAAACTGATGGCCATGGCTTCCCTGCTTGAGTCAATCCATCTCACGTTGAGTCTTCCTCTTTTCCTGCTGCCTTCAACTTTTCCTAGCATTATTGTCTTTTCCAGTGACTGGTGTCTTCTCATCATGTGACCAAAGTATGATAGCCTCAGTTTAGTCGTTTTAGCATCTAGAACCCACTTATTTGTCTTTTTGGCAGTCCATAGTATCCGTGTAATTCTTCTCCAACACCAAATTTCAAATGGATCAACTTTCATACTAGACCCTAAATATGTTAGCAGGGCCACTGTAAGCCTTAGTCAATCTATCAAAATTGTATTATTTTAAAGATTTTAATTCCATATTCTGAAGAAAAATAATTGTACAAATGCCCAAACAATTTAATCAGGACATATTAGCATTCTGATTCTTGACAATATACAATAGTAGCATCACTATATTTTAACAGTAAAATTGCTACCCTGATAACAATCATAAAAGGAGCAAAACCAGGCCATACACAGACAAGGTAAGGGTTCCCTATATACTTGGTGAGCTCCCTAGGTACACTGCAAAAGATTACTTTGAGAATTGATCAAACACAAAAGAAAAGACAACCTTAAAAATCAGCCTGATGAGGACTAAATATGCTCCAAGAAATATTGAGAACTGTTGGATGCCAGTCAAAGGAAAGGAAGTAGAGAAGGGGAAATTTCCCTTCTCGAGCATCTGGAATCTTATAGAATTTTGGATGAGGATATTTAGAAAGATGCAGTAGAATATCTATACAGGGGAAGGGGAAACCCTTCCTGCTATTCTTTTCAGCCCCCTGTTTGTGTTATCTGATATTGCCTATACAGTTAGTAATCCTTAGTAATGATTCAACAGTCAGTCGCCACGTGTTCACATCTTGTTCATTCTGATGGAATCCAAAAAACAAAAAACAGTGATTGTACAGGGTTTTTGTTATTGTTGTCTTCTTAGGATAACAAATATGTTAATTGCAAGTGACTTTAGCACTCCCAAGCTTGGGGTAGAAGAAACTTTAATTTATGTAATAGTCCTTTTGGCTGAAATGACTGAGAAAACTGACTGAAGAACACTGAAAACATACAAGCGCTCATGTCAATCCTCCAAAGAAAAACCAGTCTTGGCAAAGAAACTGCTAGCTCTGGATGCGATTTACAAATATGCTACTCTGTCAACTTTCACATCCCTAAATAATTTTGAATTGTTTTTACTACATGCTAAACAGAATTATTTGACAAAAATGAAAATACAAACTATGTTCAGATTGCAAAGAAACCTCATGATCATTTTAAAAAGAATTTGTTTTCAAGTCTTTTGATATTAAGCCCTACTTCATTTAGTGCTGCATTTCGTTTCATTTTAATTTTCACTGGTGGCCCAATCCTAAAAGAGATGTATTTAGATGCAAATTTAAGGTTGTCAAATTTCACAACAGAAGGAGACCCTGCACATTTTAGATCATGGCTCCTTGGTCACTGCAGAAGAGTCCAATAATGTGAACCTTTCCTCTGACACTACCAAGTCGAAGGAGACTGAAGCTGAAAAGTAGGCTGAAGAACTTTGGCCATTCCAGGCTACCTAGCAATATGCACAAGCATTGCCACACTTTTTGCACCAGCACAGTCTACCAGAAATTGCTGTTTGAGTTTGGGGTTCAACCAAGGCAAAGCAAGCTCTTCTGCCTCCTCACTTTCCTTATTCTTGACACACTAGACTGGGGAGAATTGTACAGCATGTCTCTGCTGAGTGTGAGCTGGACTTCACAGGGATATGCAGGTTCTCTGATCAAACTGTGGAGAAACACTGCTCGCCATCCATGTTTCTGTCCACATGAGAGTTTGGAAAGATCTACAGTCATCCCAGGTCTCCACCTGGTGAGGCTCTGCTTTCCCTTACACCTGAGGTACCTACTTCTCTTTGGGTATTTCCGCTTCCACCTTCTAGTCTTAAAACAGTCTTTCCCGTCAAAGGATTAGCACTTCAACACTCTACAATGGTACAGCTTAAAGGCTGCTCCCCTCTGCCTCATCTCCCACTTTGTGCTCACCAACTATTGCGGGAACTAGCATGCACACTTGCACACTCAGGAGATGAAAGGATCTTCTGCTGCCCCCACCCCTTCTTTATCATTTGAATGCTGTCAGCTTGCTCTCTGGACCCACAAGACTCTTAACTGAGTAATAAAGTAATCAAAGCAAGCACAGGGTCTATTTACACAGCAAACTTAGAAAGGATCAAAATTAAAAGCAATATAACTGCAAATCCTCTTTACCTACTTTTGTACATCCCTATCACATGGTTAGACTAAATATGGGTTTAGGGAATTATTTTAAATTAATATATGAACCCCCCCCCCTTCACATCCATATCTCCTGGATATGTACCTCTCCTTGCTATCCATTCTCACTCTGAGTTTTCCTTTCTATCTCAGACTCCCCCCCAACCTCTGTTCCCCACATTTCTCTGGAACAAGCCATCCCCATCTCTTCTTTCCAGATTAGCTTGGTCCATTGCCTCCTCGAGCAACTCCTCTCTCCTCCTTTTCTAAAACATAGTTTCCAGGGCTGGTTCAATATCAAGCCACCCAAGAGACTGCTTGAGGTGGCAGAATGTAGAGGGTGCCAATGTTCTCAGGGGCTTGGTTTGCATCCAGTGTTGGCAGTGCAGGAGACAACAAGTACCATGTCCTAGATTCATGTCACAGTGGACCAGGTCTCAGTCGTGTTGCCTTTGAATTCCCTTATACCACTGTGCAAATAGAGCTGGTTAACTGATCCCTACTGAGGATTAAATGAATATGCCCACCCCATTAAAAATCTATTAGGGCACTATAATACAGTCTATTCTGTGTTACAAAGTTAACTTCATGCTTCAACAAATGTGTTAGCCTTTAAGATGCCACGAGTCTACTTTTTGTTTTAGGTTGAAAATTTGGTACTCACCTTGCAAATATTCCACCGTGAAATAAATGAAAGAGGTAAACCCAATTCAGCTTTGTATCATTGTCTTCTTTAAACCAAGTGTAACTGAAAAACTGGACCACGAAGGATGAAAGAAGCACTATGGCCACTGTTAGGGAACACCAGAGATACAGTCCTTTGGAGAAATAGTCTGTTGCTACCCAAACGTCTGCTCCAATGTCAGTCATATAAGTTACAATTCCAAGAATCAACATAACGAAGTTTTGCTTAGTAAATCTCATTGTCTTGTTTTCATGTCTGATCTTTCTTGACCTAATTGGATACTTAGAAACAACGTAGAATTCTTTGTGTGTAGAAGAAATGATGGCTTGTATTTCTTGGAGTGGCAAATCAAACTAAATTTACAGGTGCCTGAGTTCATTATTAATCCTGTCCCATTATTAACAATTCATTTTGAAAAGTATCTCTACATGAAGTTTGGCAAGGTTCATTCATACTGATGGTTCCTGGGGAGGAAAAAAAATGAATTGATGGATTTTTGAAAGAGATTAATTGAGAAAACATAGAAATCATATTTCATCAATTATATCACCAAGTACTTCCTGTATAATATTTCAAAAAATAGGTACATATAGCCAGTTCAAAATTAAGCTTAAGGGAATTTTTCCATGGTCCAAAGTGAACAACAAAGTGAACTCAGCCAAGGAAGCCACACCCCTCAGTCTGCAAGCCCTGAACAAGGCCGTTAACAATAGGACATTTGGCAGGTCATTAATTTATATGGTCACCCTAAGTCGGAAGCGACTTGATAACACTTAACACGCAAACACAAAAAGTGAACAATAACACTGAAGAAGTTTACTGGGTGACCTTTGGCCGGTTATTTTTTCTCAGACTAACCTACTTCACAGGGGTGTTATGAGGATACAATTGACAAGAAGAGAACAATATTGTAAACCACTATAAGCCACCACAGGAAAGAAAATGTGGATATCTAAATCAATAAATAACTATAAATGGTTGCACAAATAAGGGAGCTGAATGCCCAGGAGGGCAAGTTTGTACCCCAGTGAAGTAGCTCACTTTGTGCTCTGCTAGCAGACTGGAGACAAAATCACAACCAAGACTGCACTGAAATTCTTCTGCACACTAGAACACCGCTGTCTCATATTCTGGGCTGGATTTGTGGCACACGTGCCCAAAATAGGAAGAGCCACAGAAGAGGACCTTTTCATTTTAATGATGTGTGGAGTAGGTGTGCTGGAGTGGGGGGACCCAGAGGAACAGCAGTATCTACCTAACCAGTCAAAATTATCACAGGTAAGCAGTTAGAAGGCTTACAATTGCCTCACAACTTGTTCATCAGTTAGCACAACAGCCATCCTCGCAGAATAAGGTCCACAACAGTTTTTATTTGCTCAGGCAAGAATTCCTGCATACCAGATAGCTGGGCTACTGTTTTGAGAATGGGTGAAAAGTGATTTCCCATTAACAACAGAACTTGTGTCTATGTGATTCAGTAACACCTGTGCAATTCCATCAAGGAAACCACAACATCTGGAAAAGCCCACAATCGCTCTATTCCCCACTGAAACACAGCAGTATGCAAATGTTTTTATTACCAGCACGATCACTGTATGCCTCACCCTCCCTGAAGGGCTGAGTTGCTACAGTCAACACTCTATGAAATCCTGACAAATAAATGTGTTTTATTCTGACAACCATTTACCAATTCTGACTATAAGCAGAAATTGCCAGTGTCCTTTAGGCATTTATATTTTGCGGCACAATTCATTCTGAGCATTTAAAAATGACTCAAACCACCTTTGAACCTCTCTTGTATTGCGTGTGTTTGTATGGAGAGAGAGAGATAGAGAGAGGATATGTATACAGGAAGTGAAAAACAGCCATTTTAAAATTGAATATGCATTATTTCTACCCAACATAAGCATAATAAATGAAGTACAGAAATCTCTTTCAGTATCATTTTGAAAATACTTATAGTGTCTATGGATTTTAAGCCCCCACCTACCCATAGTATTTTTTTTCCTGTAGTAGGGTGACCTTTGGCGAAGAACCAGCATAAAGAAGTACACTCCCTATTATTTCCTACTGCAGTGTGAATTTTCTTAAATGATCCAGGGAAACTAAAATGTTTATCAAGATAACAGAGAAGCATACTTAATATTCAGGCCAATGTAAATTAACCATATGATATTGATTCTGAAACGCATGGCAATACTTGCTATTCAGCTGTCCTTTAACCCCTTGAGATCAATGGGACAAAGGGTCAGAATTATCAGAAAGTGTAAATAACATTACCTATATCTGTTGTTTGCTGGCAGCACATACAGAACACCAACATGAAAAGGACTTACCTTAAAACTTGTCAAACACACAAAAGGTTCAGTAGAAAACCCATGGTCTGCGAACAGGCGTTTTGGATGTTTTAAATAGTTGCACTGTGATCCTTGGCAGTTTCTAACTATGATAAAAAAAAAACTAAAGGGTGTGGGGCACAGTGTAAACGGAGCGGCGGAGTGGTGGATCATGTGATACAATTAACAATCTCCCAGCTAGGTGGAGTGTCGCAACTTTAGCTGAGTTAAGTCAGTCATTCTTTAGTTTGCGTAATCTTTTTATTTGAAATTCTAACTATCGATGATAACTTCCTAGAATTTTTTCAAGATGAACAAGTTACATCTATTTGCACATATTTTGTTCCATATCGTTAAATAATAAACCTAGCGCATTCGCTAGGCATGAAATTCTGAGGACTCCGGGGAAAGTTAGAAAATTTACATGCCACCTATCCAGAGTCCCGTTCCAAATATTTAATTAGTTAGGTTTGCGGTGCATCCACTAGTGCATGTTTTATAACATCTATGGAACTTGGGCAGTTTTCATTGCACAGTTCCCTGTTTTATTGAATTTTTTCTAATTTTACTATTCAGCTTCACTGAATTATTTGTATGTATTATACAGTTACGTGTATTATATTGTTCCTGTTGCATTATTCTTAGCTGGGGGATCTGCCTTGAGTCTCAATGAGAAAGGTGGACAGTAAATGAAGTAAATCAATATTATTGATGTTTCACCATCAAACTATACATTACATGGAATTCTGTGTTTTTTCCATGGGCGTGTGCATTTTTAAAAGCCAAATTCTGCCTGGGCACCCTACAGGTTGGGGAAAGTGGGAAGTGCCTAAGGAGGAGTTTAATTTGGTTTGATTTGGTTTGATTTGTGTAACATAACCTGGATCAATTCACGGTAGGGCTACCAACCTCTTTGTGTGGCCTGGAGTTTTTTCAGAATTTCCACAAATTTACAGACTACAGAATACATTTTCCCTGGAGGAAATGGCAGTTTCAGAAGGCAGACTCTGTGATATTCTCACTAAACTCCCTCACCTCTCCAAATTCTGCTGTCCCCAAGCACTGCCCCCAAATCTCCAGGAAGTTCCCAAGCTGGAGTTGGCAACCCCATCGAGGTCTATGTGGGTGCATTCAGAGAACTGTTGAGCAGAACATCTGATCAGAATTTGGAGGGGTGAGCTGCCATTGTCTTGAAAATGCTAATTTGTTTATTGGAAATTAAGGCAACATTGGCACACAAAGGTGTAAAACAGGCTTGGATTTCTAGCCATAGTTTTAAAAAAATCCACCTCAAAGGGTTAAAAAAATCCATAAAGCAGGTTTCACTTAAACTCCACTTTATTCTAATAAAGATTCCTTGGGATGCTTCTCAGAGTCTACACATTTACCATTAATAAAAACTTGCATCATTTATTTCTAGCATTCCTTTTTTTTCACACACCTCAATAAATGTTTACCAGAAGAAAAAAATCTTAAATATTTTTTGAATAAAACTACAGAACTGCACTTTGAATTAAAGAGTCAAGAAAAAGGGAATTTGACTACGATCACACTAGATCAGGGGTGTCGAACACATTTCTTATGAGGGCCAGATATGGTATAAATGTCACTTGGTGACATGCCTCGCCAGCCCAGATTGAGAGTGGAGGGGGTGGCTGCCTCGGCAGGCTTGCAGGCCAGATAAGAGTTCTCCAGGGACCATATCTGATCCACGGGCCTTATGTTTGACACCCCTGCACTAGATGGTTCACAAAATTGCCAACACAACTTCAGAAGTGTCAGAGGGTGTCAGCTGACACTTGTTTGCTTTCCTAAGGAAACAATTGCCAATGTGTCTTAAGTAGTTGCAATCCATGGTACAGTTATGGATGTAACAGACCCATTGGTTATAGTGGGAATCGAGTCCATAAAACAATGCTTAGGACTGTATGCGTAACTGATCTGCACCCTCTGCTTTGTAAATGCTCCACAAATTCCAGCTTGAGATACAAGGGAACTACACACAATTTTTTTATGACAGAATCTCCGAGAGTCTTTAAGGGGTGCTGTTGCTGCCACCTACAGACTAAGTATGATTTTACAATTTCTAAAAAGGTGTAAAGATCTTTTCACAAGGCTAAAATCACACATTCTCCAAAATCTGAAATAGGCAGAGCCTTTAAAGAATATGTGCGATTTTTCTTATCTTAAATGGCTAGAATTCATAGTGTTGAAAAGAACAACTCAATTGATTTATCTACTTCATGAAATTCTTCACAAACTATTTCCAATTATTTATCACAAGTTTGCTGTGAGGTTAGTAGCTTAAAAATCACATGAAAGCAGTTCTGGAATTGCCAGGGTGGAAGGGATGAAATGGCACACACCATAGCCAACCTATGCTTCTGGCATGCCTTCCGACATATTAAAAAAAACACTACTTTTGTGAGGAATGTGGGGAAAAGGGATCAAGGCTGAATTTCAGCCCCTGTAATCAACATGTACACAACTACCTCACGGAGGTCAGCACCACTGTCTGAAAATTGTGGCAACCAGACACAGGATAACATAATGAGAAGACCGTTTTCCCCTACTGCCAACCAAAATGGTAGGAAAATGTAAAGTTAGGTCTCTTCAGGGACTGCAGTCTTTCTTTGCGTTCCGTTTCCTGACAAGATTTCTGGAATCTTGAACAAGTAGATAGGTTGGACTCATCCTTTGTTTTTAATGAAGTGGATTAGGTTTTTGATTTTATTTTTTTTCTAGAACAGATAGACTGCCTTCTTGGGGCATTTGAAATCTTTTGATCGTTTTTCAATTAAAATGACTAGTCCGTTTTTACACAGTTCTCCACTGAGATAAAGGGGAGTTACTTTACATGCTAGAAAGTTTTGGCAGCCATTTGTAAACAGAAGCTCGCTACCGCTGAGCTAGGGAACGTATCTGTAGATGCAGCCTAAGCCCTCATAACCACAAAAACCATCTGGTAATACTGTAGCCCTGCTCCAGTTATCTGAAACTACCAGATGAGAACAGTAATAGTATGTGTATGGTAAAAGTAACAAAAACATAAAGACTGGCTCTGTGACATTTAGAAGAAGCCAGAACCACGATGTCGAAATCACCCTCCCACGTTCCAGATGCCGTCTGTGAAGTTTCTGGTTTATAGCTTTAATGACTACCAAAATTTACTCCTTTTTCAATCGTCTCTAACAAAAGGCAGCACTTTCTATTAACCACAACATAAGTTACCAGATATCACACAAAAAAACCTTCACTTATAGTGCAATCACATACTCCAAAGTGCTATGGCTTAAGTTAGGAGGGGAAGAAAATCTTGTATCCATTACAGGTTGAGTATCCCTTATCCAGACTGCTTGGGACCAGAAGTGGTCCATATTTCAAATCTTTCCATATTTTGGAATATTTGCATATACATAATACCTTGGGAATTGGACCCAAGTCTAAACACGACATTCATTTATGTTTTATATCTGTTTTCTATACATTGATACACATAGCCTGAACGTACTTTTAAACAATATTTTAAGTCATATTTTGTACATTGAACCATCAGAAAGCAAATTGGCATGCTGCTGAGGGCCTATGAATAATGCCTGCATGCCAGCTGAAAAGGTTTGGTGGGATTTAAAGAAAGGGGAAGGAGAGATTTAAGAAAAAAAAGGAATGAACAGAGAAGTTTACCTACCCTCAGTCTGCTTAGCTGGGTAGAGTACATTGTCTGTTTAGATGATACAGAGAATGAGAGCAGGGGACTTTAGTCAGAGCGTCCAAAGGTCCCAGGAAATAGTTGGCGGCCACTGAACCAGAGGTGGGGATTTAGACTTCACAATTTTGGCTGGCGCAGCAGTAACAGTTTTAGGAAACCGCACAAAATAATGTTAGAGAAATAATTGTAAAGTCCAAGAATTCAAGGTGAGTCCAGGATGAGAATCTATGGATTTCCTGGCTCTGATAGAGTTGGGGGGGGGGGGGGGAGGCTTCCCAGAACGGTAACAAAAGTTGACTGCATCCAGACAGGGTAGACCAAAGATGGCTTGCTGAGTGGAGGCTTCACCCAAGCCTGAGACAGGCAGGTAGGAGACAAGGTCAGGGCCACTTGATGGCTTGATTATATTTTGCACTCAGGGGAACTTTCACTTGCTGATAAAATTACATTGATAGGCCAGGGTGGGTGCCCAGTTTTCCAAGCCCTGGTGGCAATGGGTATGGCAGGCAGATGCCCCATCAGTAAATTAGTCTCCCAGCCAAGGCTTTGGCCACTCATTAACATAATCTAAGGAAAGCCTTGGCTTCACCTTCTCAAAAGCAAGGCACTGCTAGTTCCTAAAATGGCTGCCAAGGAGAATTTAGCCAAGATGGAGTCGGGCCATACAGCACTCATCTAGGAAGGGGGTCATTGGTAACACAAGTAGTTGTAACACTCAACTGCAGAATTGCACCTGTTTTCTTGGAGTTTATCAGAGGATCTTGGAACATAATTTTTGAGTGGGTATACATAGCAATTCAGCTCTTTAGTTGTAGTCAGTTCCTTCTAACTTTTTTTAAGTCTCAACCTAAATTAAGGAGATTGAAGGAATTAGTAGTTTGACTAGCAGATCAACTGCAGTTTGGGTTGATTAAGCAGTGGAGGTCAATTTTAACTACTAAGATAAGTATATATAGAGCTAAATGTTGTAGACACACTGAGGCTATTTTGGTTCCCAGTATCATAGAATCATAGGGTTGGAAGGGACCACCAGGGTCATCTAGTCCAACCCCCTGCCCAATGCAGGAAATTAACAACTACCTCCCCCTCACATCCCCAGTGACCCCAACCCTCCCCCCACCATGCAGGATCCCACAATCAAAGCACTCCCGACAGATGGCCATACAGCCTCTGCTTAAAGACCTCCAAAGACGGGGACTCCACCACCCTCCGAGGCAGCGCATTCCACCATCGAATAGCCCTCACCGTCAGGAAGTTCTTCCTAATGTTTAGGTGGAATTGTTTTTCTCTTAGTTTAAATCCATTACTCCGTGTCCTAGTCTCTGAAGCAACAGAGAACAAGCTAGTTCCCTCATCAACATGAGATCCCTTCAAATATTTAAACATGGCTATCATGTCTCCCCTCAACCTTCTCTTCTCCAAACTAAACAAACCCAACTCCCTAAGTCTCTCCTCATAGGGCATGGATTCCAGACCTTTGACCATTTCAGTCGCCCTCCTCTGGATACACTCCAACTTGTCAACATCCTTCTTAAATTGTGGAGCCCAAAACTGGACACAGTATTCCAAGTGAGGTCTGACCAATGCAGAATACAGTGGTAGTATTACTTCCCTTGATCTAGACACAATACTCCTATTGATGCAGCCCAGAATTGCATTGGCCTTCTTAGCTGCCATATCACACTGTTGACTCATGTTCAGTTTGTGGTCCACTAAAACTCCCAGATCTCTTTCACATGTACTGTTGTCAAGCCAACTCTCTCCCATCCTGTACCTGGGCCTTATGTTGTTTCTGCCTAGGTGAAGTATCTTACACTTCTCCCTATTGAAATCCATTTTATTACTTATGGCCCAGCTCTCCAGTCTATCAAGGTCATTCTGAACTCTGACCCTATCCTCCGGGGTATTAACTACCCCTCCTAACTTGGTGTCATCTGCAAATTTGATTAGCATGCTCTCTATCCCATCATCCAAGTCATTTATAAAAAATATTAAATAGTACCGGTCCCAGGACAGACCCCTGTGGCACCCCACTGGTCACTCTTCTCCAGGATGAAGTTGTGCCATTAATGAGCACCCTTTGGGTTCGGTTAGTCAACCAATTACCAATCCACCTAACAGTAGCAGTGTCCAGCCCACATTTTACTAGCTTTGTTTCAAGAAGATCATGGGGGACTTTATCAAAGGCTTTACTGAAATCAAGGTACACTGCATCTACAGCATTCCCTTCATCTATCATACTTGTCACTCTTTCAAAAAAAGTTGTGAGATTAGTTTGGCATGACCTGTTTTTGAGAAACCCATGTTGACTGTCAGTGATCATGGAATTTCTTTCTAAGTGCTTACAAACCGTCTGTTTAATTATCTGCTCTAGTATTTTACCTGGTATTGATGTCAGGCTGACTGGGCGATAATTGTTTGGGATTTCTTTTTTCCTTTTTTAAAGATAGGGACCACATTTGCCCTCCTCCAGTCTGCTGGAACTTCACCTGTCCTCCGTGAATTCTCAAAGATTATTGCCAGTGGTTCTGAAATCACTTCAGCCAGTTCTTTTAACACCCTTGGATGCAGTTCGTCCAGCCCCAGAGACTTGAATTCATTGCATTCATATCATGTTCTGTTAACTGACTTGATTATCAGGTAATGCTGTCATATTTCAGAAAATTCAATATACCTTTCACCAGGCGCAAGCACCTCTGTATGTTTCTGTGTCTATTTCATTACATGATTTATAGTGTCTCAAGGCAGATTACACAATTCAAAACAATGTAATAGAAACAGTAGAATACATACAAAAACAGTGAAAAAAAAGATTAAAGAATTAGAGAACACACTAGAAATGGGATAATATGTACAATAAGTAGGACAACAAAACTGAGGAACAATGTGCAACAAAATGTATATAATATATGACATGACATAATGTCTCTTGCCTTGAAAACCCTATGGGGTCGCCGTAGCTGTGACTTGACGGCACACACACAGACACGAGTTCCTAGTACTAGAAACACATCAGTGGAACTCACTCCATGGCTCATGAAGAGCTACATTTGTGATTACCATCAACCAAAAGAGCCAGGTGACTACTGTAGGCCCTGAGTGCCTCCCCACCAAACACACACAAACAATAACAGAAAATATAACTATTAATATTAAATATATCATGACAACCTTTTAAAGTACCAGATTAAGATTGTTTCTAAATATGCAGGATTGTCTCTCCCCCACCAAGGAAGAAAGGGGAGTAAAACCACCCCCGCTACCCACCACTGTGGCCAGCTAGCTCTTTTCCTAGGTGTTTGCTGTGGTGGTTTTCCTTTCTCTTCTCTGTGGTCCGCTTGGTGTCCTCTTGGTAGCCACCTGGGTGCTGGGATGAGAATGCAGACGCTGCAGGGAAGTGTAGGGAGAGTAGTTTAAGATGGGCCCTTTCCTTCCATGCCTGGCATGAGGCATGGTCCTCTGGGAGGCATGCAGTTTACTTATCCTCCAGTCCCTCCAGCAGCAGCTGTTGCAGGCTGGGAGCCACCCTATTGGCCACAAACCCCACTAGACAATGGCCTTGCCCACTTTCCTGAAACATGGGGGAGGGTGCCATATTGGAGAATAGTTCTCAGAACAGACACGTCAAAGAACATTTGTGGCCCCTGAGAGACTGAATGAGTATCACTGATATAGATGGAATAAGAACACATCTTTTTAAGTTTAGAAGCTTTTACTTAATAATAAGTTTCTTCAAAAATAGCTTTAAGTACTCTGCCATGCTTCCAGGCATAGTAATTAAAGGGGGATTTGTTTCAGGATGACTCAAGTATTATAAAGACAATTGTAGGTCTACCCTAAGTCAAGAGGGACCTCAGGTGCTTAGTCAAGGAGTGGGCCCATGTGGGGCAAGCATTGGCTGCCAACACCTTCTTTTTTAAATATTACTTGTTATAAAGACAAAATTTTATTTAACCAAAGTCGTAAATTTAAACGACCATTGTTTTTCTTAAAAGATGAAGCAAAACAGCACACACACTGTAGCTCTAATAGCAACCCATTATCACAGAAGTCTGGTATTAGCATTTATAGCTGGAAATAGGAATTTAATAATTTCAAAGTATTCTGACACCTTCACAAGACCATGTGAATGCATAGTTTTAAAAACAGCAACAAGTTAAGAAATGTAATACATTTGGTTCCCCCCCACACACACACACACACAGTTCATTATTCAGAAAGTAACTTTTTGTGAAAGAAAACGTACTTGCGAAAGGAACGCCACCCAAAATAAGTTAATTATGCTTAATTCGTTATACAAAACCACATTATAACGCAATGCTCAAAAGAATTATAGCGATGGTCTAACACATGGATCTTGGTGGAATTTGCACCTATACGAGGGATGTGCACTCTTGCACAATTCTCTCCTTTTAATACAGCCATTATAAACACATTGGAGCGCTTTTGTATCTGGCCGCCTCCAAAAGAAGGAAAAAGCAGGCATGCCGGACAGCGTTATTATTTGTTGTTATTGAAATAGCCTCCGTGATGAAAACGCACGGGAGGTTTTGCCTTGGATTTGCCGCTCTCTAGATGCACATTTTCCCCATCTGGATTCTCAAAACTGTGCATGGGGGTTTATTCTTGAGTTATGAGCATTTGACTTGGGGGGGGGGATGTGCATTTGCAGTGGTTCCCAACCTTTTTTTGACCAGGGACCACTAGGACTTTTTTGTTCGGTGCAGGGACCCCAAGGTTCAAAATAAAAATTCCTAGAATTTGAAAATAAACTTTAATCATAACTGTTAGTTAAACATTAAACTTAGAATAATATTTGTATATATTTTTATAATAGAGAACTTTTAATTGAAAATATTAATTTATTATAGGTTTATAACTTTGTTTTGCGGACCTTAATTTAGTTCTCGTGGACCCCCCCTGGTTGGGAACCAGTGATTTAGAGAGGCAAACCCAAGGCCAAAACTCCCGCGCGTTTTCGCCCTACATCTTCAAAGGCGACCGACCTATCCAGACTCCCCCCGCGCGCGCATGACCCAATGAGCGCCAGCATGCAAGCTCTTTTATTCCCCACCCCCACCCCCCGTTTGTGGGCGGGGCTGGACGGAAAGGCCGAACCATCGCGGGGGGGGGGGAGTGGCGACGGAGGCCGGTGGTTGGGCCCGGCAGGCGCCTCCTCCTCCTCCTCCTCCTCCTCCTCCTCCTCCGCGGGAAGATGGTGTCTGTGCTGCCGCGAGTGGAGAGGCTGTCGTCTCGGGTGGTGCGCGTGCTGGGCTGCAACCCGGGGCCCATGACCCTGCAGGGCACCAACACCTATTTGGTGGGCACCGGGCCCAGGTAGGGAGCAGCAGCCGCCTCCGCGCGGGGCCGGGGGAGTCTTTGCAAAGCGAGCTCTGCTTTTCCCCCCTTGCAAAACCCTCCGGGCTAAAGCCTCCAAGCGGGGACCCCACCTGCAGGCGCTGGCAGGGCTGACTTCTCCTCCTCCCCGTTCGCTGCCCGTTAGCCGCTCGGTGGGCACTTTCACACATCCTGAATACTCCATTTTCAAACCACTTTCAATGCACTTTAACGATAGTTTTAGAAAAGGGCAAGAGTCCAGTAGCACCTTAAAGACTAACAAAAATATTTTCTGGTAGGGTGTGAGCTTAGTCTTTAAGGTGCTACTGGACTCTTGCCCTTTTCTACTGCTGCAGACAGACTAACTACTGCAGACAGACTAAAGCTCATACCCTGCCAGAAAATATTTCTGTTAGTCTTTAAGGTACTACTGGGCTCTTGCCCTTTTAGTCTTTAAGGTGCTACTGGACTCTTGCTCACGAAAGCTCATACCCTACCAGAAAATATTTCTGTTAGTCTTTAAGGTGCTACTGGACTCTTGCCCTTTTAGTCTTTAAGGTGCTACTGGACTCTTGCCCTTTTAGTCTTTAAGGTGCTACTGGACTCTTGCTCATGAAAGCTCATACCCTACCAGAAAATATTTTTTTTTAGTCTTTAAGGTGCTACTGGGCTCTTGCCCTTTTCTACTACTGCAGACAGACTAACACGGCTACCCACTGGGAATTAACGATAGTTTGTAAGTGCATTTTGCTGTTTCACACACAGTAAAATCCATCTGCAAAGTGCGTCGAAAGTGGATTGAAAGTGCATCATTTGGCATGTGTCAAAGTACCCTTCAGTGACAGCGAGTAGCTGAATAGTTACTGTGAAGGCAGATAGGATCTTGGGAAAAGGGGAGCCGGGGGGGGGGGGAGAGAAAAGCTGCTGCCCCCTGGCAGGCTTGGCGTGGATTTAATAACTACACGGCAGGTAGCAGTTCAGCAGGGGGAGAGTGTCGCACCTGTTGCGTCTCCCACGCTGCTTTGAAAGAAAGTGGAGCCCTGCCTGTTAGGTGGGCCGAGAAGATTGGGGGGAAAATAAGTCTGTACTTAACATCGTAGATTGCAAATATAATAGGTTATCAGTAAAACTATTTATTTCGTTTTGCTTGCTGGGAGGGGGAAGCTCTAAAATTTGATTGTAAATTACCCAGAATTCACCTTCTCAAAGTCCACTGTTTTACTGCACCTGGGCAGCGTGGTTGCTTTGTGCTATTTCTCCTTTATTCATGCCACTCACATGCTCAGAAGCAGGCTGAATGCGTCGTCCTCCCTCTCGCCCTATTGGGTCTCAATCTGTTTTCCCCTTGTGTACGTTTATCTTTCTTCTTGTAACCTTTATGCATACACTATACTTTCCTGTTTACCCATATGATCTGCAATTTACTAATAATGCCCCATTCTTCTGTTCACATGGTGGTGCATTCCAGCTTCCCCAAGTAGTTTTACTGTCATCCTCTCGTTGCCAGCATTTAGTGCTATTTCCTGGCATTTTCCCTCCCAAATTTTACCTTCTTAGGCTCATTGCGCATATGGTGCAATAATGTCAAATCACATTTTTAAGTAGGGTGTGTGTGTCTATATGGCACCCCTTTTTACAAAGGTACTGTGATATCCTAGAGTAAAGAAATGCATGGTTCTGTGTTAATGTGATCCGAAAGTTGATCACTGTCAGCTTGTTTTTTATTAACTGTGCCTTGGCTTTTGTACTGATATCTCTATGCCTTGGGGGTGGGGTCTGCCTTTAATATAGAAGGATCCTTATTGATACAGGGGAGCCGAATGTTCCTGAATATATTGGCTGTTTGAAACAAGCACTCACAGACTTCAGCATCTCAATCCAGGAAATTTTGGTGACACACTGGCATCATGACCACACTGGAGGCATACCTGATATCTGTAAAAACATTCCCAGTGGTAAGTACATCAATATGACAATGGATTGAGGGGTGGTTAAAACAGAAAGGAAAAGGATACGTTGTAAATCAAGTCAGGTGCTCTCCCTTTTCATGATAATATTGCAGAGAACTGTGCAACTTGAGGACTTTGAAGACGTGGCATAGAAATGTCCTAAATAAACTAGTTTCATGCACACTTGGGCAACCGCATTAACGTAATGCTGTAAAGTGTTTTTCACGGCCAGTGCAACTACGGCTCACCCCAGCATGCATTTTAAATACAACATACCAAAAAAATTCAAACATTGTTCAACCTCTTGTGATTCAGGTGGGCAGTCTCTGCCTTTTTAAGAGATATGTGTGAGATGTATTTATGTATTTCTTATATTTATAGCCCGCCCTCATTCCCAGCAAGCCAGGCTCAGAGAGGGTCTTTATGTGCATCTCTTTCAATCTTCTTTCCCTCTTTAATTTCTTAACAAAGTTTCAGAAAAATCTCAAGTTATCAAGGAGGTGGATAGGCCAATGGGACCCTTCCACATTTCTGTTTTCCCTAACAGACTGAAAGCCTTCTGAAAAAGGGGGCGTGTAAGAGCCTATAAGGGAAACTGTATATATAGAGTGCTGCAAAACTCCATTTCTTTTTTTTTAAGTTACATCAGTCTTTAACCTGACCTATCTCCCAACACCTTTTTATACTTCATCATAAATTACTTTTGAAACTGGGGGGGCTTCAAAAGCATTTTGCAGTGCAGCATAGGAAGCAAAAACCTTGACAGCCTAGTGGATGCTTGCAAGCCATGCACCTAAAGTGGTGCATGTACAAAGACCGCAAATGGAGGCTGAGGAGAGTCCGGTGCATACTTGAAGTCGCTCCTGTAGTGTTATGCAGACAGGAGCAACTCAGCTGTCTCCTGTTACAGCAACTTTCTGCTCAGCTTGCTGAAGAATTGGTTGTGGCCTGTAGATATCTGCATACACATGACTTTCCTTCTTCTTTCATTAAAAAGGCAGAACTTCGCCATACGCAGTGAAAAATGTCTTTTCCTTCCCCTAAAAGAGAACAAGAGCCCCTTGAATGTATGGAACTCTGGTCCAAGTATATAAACAGCTGAGCTGTGTCCTGGGACTAGATCAGGAAATCAGGTTATTCCCTTGTGCTGATGCTGGGCTACATACTGTGAGCCACAAATGTTATTGCTGTCCCCTTGGTTGTGCTGTTGATACATGACATATCACATGAACACATGAAGCTGCCTTATACTGATTCAGACCCCTGGTCCATCAAAGTCAGTATTGTCTACTCAGACCGGCAGTGGCTCTCCAGGGTCTCAGGCAGGGGTCTTTCCCATCACCTAATTGCCTAGCTTCTTTAACTGGAGATACCAAGGACTGAACCTGGGACCTTCTGCATGCCAAGCAGATGCTCTACCACTGAGCCACGGCCCCTCAATCCTTATTCTGCTCCAGAAATTTTCATGTCTGTAAACTATATGTACATATGTGAATGAAACAATATTAATATATAAATTGCTTAATTTAAAACCTGCATAATTTCTTCAAAATATAAAACATCAGAACATTTTTAATTTCCATTTTTAAAAACTTAGCAAGGTTTCTTTTTCCAGAAATCTTTCTAATATGGTGAAGCTTACTAAATGGCTGTTAAATATGGTATGAAATTTATTTTCTAAATAGCTTCTGAATATTGCATAAGTAAACTTCCTCGTAACCCACATTGTGAAGAAGTAATAGGAGAAAGAAAGCAAAAGTATTCTTACCTGAAAGATGGAGATGTTGTCAAGACAGAGGGAGCAACTCTCAGGTAAATGTTAATTTTGTACATTGAATGTGTGTGTATGCAGTCTGTCATATGCAAGATTTTTAAACCAATTTGTGTTGCTATTATGAAGCCAAATGAATTCAGGCAGAAATTGATTGTCTACTAATTAATAGCTCTGATGACCATATAGAATATCACACACAATTTCAAAAACTTGATTTTATATTGTCCTGTTCTATTGTACAAATATGAGTGTTTAGGTTATTTAAGTTACTTTTAATTGTTTAGTATGTGTGTCCTTTGTCAATCTATAGATCTTCTATTCTGCAAGATATATTATTTTATAGCATATTCTGCATAATATGGCGTTAATGTCATCCAACGATGATATATTCCCTGATCTGGATGACCCAGGCTAGCCTGATCTAATCAGATCTCGGAAACTAAGAAAGATCAGCCAGCCTTAGTACATGGCTGGGGAGGCCACAAAGGAAGTCCAGGGCTGCTACGCAGAGGCAAAAAAATGGCAAACCACCTCTGTGTCTTGCCTTGAAAACCCTGCATGGTCACCATAAATCAGCTGCAACTTGATGGCATTTTCCACCACCAACTATGATGTATGACAGCAGATGCTTGAGAAATGTGTTCTCTTCTCTTCTCTTTTGTAGAGTATTATATACACCCGGACATACAGATGATCACATGGCTTTACATCTCATAGAAGAAAATGCTATCTTTTCTGGTGACTGTATTTTGGGAGAAGGGACAGCAGTGTTTGAAGACCTGTATGATTATATGAAATCTTTGGGGAAACTTCTGGCAGTGAAAACTGATTTAATATACCCTGGTTAGTGGCATGTTTGACTTGAATAATTAAACCAACAGTTCTCATGTTCCACATTCAGAGGCAGTAAATCTCTGAATACCAGTGCTCAGAGGCAACATCAGGTTAAGGCCTTGGCCTCTATTCCCTGTTGTTGGCCCTCCAGAGTAACTGGTTGGCCACTGTGTGAGACAGGATGTTAGACTTGATGGACCACTGGTCTGATCCAGCAGGGCTGGATCAATCCTCACTGCCAAGGCCAAAATTTCTGGTGATGTCTTGTGTACCCAGTGCCCACTGGATCCTTCTTGCAGCTTTTTGCTGATCATTGGATTTTCATGGCACATAGTAGCAGGTATGGGAGAGGTCTCATTTGTCTGTTTACAGGGAGCTGTTTTAATACCCTCCTGTTCAGACTGGAACTCTAGCTTATTATCTTGGAACAAATGCAGCATATTTGTCCTCCTTTTAAAAAGTTTTGCACAGCCTTAGTTTATGAAATCTAAGGCCTATTGCAAATTACTATGCAGATACTTAGAGAATAAGTGACAGAAAAAACCAGGAATGCATTGTCGTGCCACTATTTTAAAATTGTTGTGAAAATGTGTATATGGATTGGCTTTGCTTGTTTTGATGAGCATTTCCTTTAGTTCTGGCCTTGTGATATTTGCTGACAACCTTAGAAATAGGTGCATTGCATTAAGTCTGACATGAGAAACATGCTGCATAGGGTTTCTTTGGTCATTTATAAAATTCCTTTACTATCCTCCAGATTTTGTTGGTGAAGGTCAAGTAATATAATAATCCAATGTATGTCATCCTGAATTCCTTGGACAGAGAACTGCATTCAGTGTAATAAGCATAGTTATTCAGAAATACATCCCACTGAATTTAGCGGAGTGAAGTACAAACTACCTGTTGTACATAGAAAAGGAAGCCTTAAAAGTTTTTTTCTTTTCAAAATGAAAAGCAGCTTGGTGGGGGTGAAATTTGAGTGGAGATGTATGAGAATGTTTAACCCTTTTATTGCTGGCTATATATGCTCCAAATTGTGCTTTTGCCCCTTTTGCTGAGTGCCAGATGCATGTTTATCCTTGTAAAAAAACATCTGAAACTCTACAAGGGGAAAACCATCAAGGAAGGGGATTTGAAAAGAACAACAAGCTGGCAGCAAAAGTGTTGAGCAGCCCTTAATCCACCACCCCTCCCTGTCTACTGCTCAGTATCCCCTCCCCCTTGTTGATTTCTATTTTTAAAAGCTGTCAGATCTTATACTTGTTTTCGCATAAAATGTAGTTTGCCTCTACAACTTCCCAAGTTGTGAAAACTATTTCGGCCACTAGAGGGAACATATGTTTTCCCATATTGAACAAAACATTTCCATTCAGAATTCAGTTGTTAAAGGTTCGTCTTTTATCTTATATTTTGTTTACAATGTAAAATCATAATAATAGAGCCATTGGTGTGAAGAACGTCTGTTCTAAAACTACTAGAAGCTTGTATTTAAACTTGGTGCTGTGGATAGCGATTGAAACAGCTTCTTGTGGAATACTTTTGAATTAATTTATGCTGTGCTGCATAACAAAATTAGAACAGATCAGACCCACATGTGGTAGCCAAGCTACTTCTTCCTCTTTTACCTTGAGTGAAGGATTTCACTGTATATGTTTTTTATATAACATACTCTTCAAGTAGGGATGATGTTTATCCATGAACAGTAATTTGTACACATGTCTTGTGTATCTTTTTTTGTTATAGGACATGGTCCAGTAGTAAATGAGGCACAAGCTAAAATCCAAGAATACATTTCTCACAGAAATGCACGTGAAATGCAAATCTTCAATACCCTGCAAGAGAATACCGGGAAATCTCTCACAGCCGAAGAACTTGTGAAAATTGTATACAAGGTAGTTTTCTAGGTGACACAGTGCTTAGGACTAGATTTCCAGATTCTACCAAAGTGGTAGGGTGTTTTACAGTAGGGTTAACATTTAATAGAGAACAGTTTTTGTGATGAAGAAGTGTGCAAATCTGACAGAATCGGCATAGCAAGGCATGCTAATTTGGCCAGCTGCTATTTTGTTTTGGTAGGACATAATAACTTAATTAACAAGGAGCCATGAAGCTGCTTCTTTTGGTGACGTTACTTACAGCTTCTGAAATGGGGCAGGGGGAAGAGATTTGGAATAGGCCGGCTTTCTGTTTTTTGCCTTCAAGTCACAGTTGACTTATGGCAACCCCATAGGGTTTTCAGGGCAAGGGACATTCAGAGGTGGTTGGCTATTGCCTGCTTCCGCGTCAAGACCCTGATATTCCTTGGAGGACGCCCATCCAAATACTAGCCAGGGTCGACCCTTCTTAGCTTCTGAGATCTGGCGAGATCAGGTCAGGGAATGATCTGGCATCAAAATCAGTTATTCAGGGGGGAAAACATGCCCACTGTGCTTAAACAGGTCTTTGGATCCCAATCAGTTATTGTAGGCGTTGATAAAACACTGCCCCCCTTTCTTTGTCAAAAAGTCAGGTGCTCAAAAATGCTTTCATTTGCTTAAATATGGCTCCCTTTTGTTCTTTACTTTGTTCAAGAGTATGATATTTTTAATCTCTGCTGCAGTGACATTAATGGGATGTTTTATTTGTTTAACCCACCATTTAATATAATACATCCCTAAGGTGGCTTGCAGGAGGGAAGGCAGCATGGTACAGCCCGATCTTGTCAGATCTTGGAAGCTAAGCAGGGTCAGCCCTGGTATTTGGATGGGAGACCACCAAGGAATACCAGGGTTGCTATGCAGAGGAAGGCACTGGCAAACCACCTCTGTTAGTCTTTTGCCATGAAAACCCCATAAGGGGTCGCCATAAATTGGCTGCGACTTGACAGCACTTTACACACACACACACAAGGTTGGTTGCAGAATTAAATTCCTTTATAAAATGATCACTTTATTGGTTTATTAATTTAGGACATGAGTATACTCATCTTTCTCAACACAGTCCCAACAAAGACAGGTTAATTAATAAACTAACAGTTGAGCCAGAGCCCATTCCAGGTAACCCATAAGCTCTTTTAAATCATTCTGTTTCACAGCCTCTAACAGTGCATTCCTAAAGAGAGTTACTCCAGTCTAAGCCCATTGAAATGAATGGGCTTAGACTGGAGTAACTCTCCATAGGAATTCACTGTAAGTAACATAATTGTTGCATTAGTTCATATTGGGAGAGAAGGTTCTTCTTGATTTGCATAAGACAGTAACAAAACCTAAATGTATATGTAGAATATTGCCTTTAAATGCTGTTTATGATGTTTTTATGTAGGACACACCTGAACACTTGCATAAAGCAGCAGAAATTAATCTCACACATCACTTGAAAAAACTAGAAAAAGAAGGGAAAGTGTGTAAGTAGTTTTATTCTTAACATGCATCTGTTGCATTCAAAAAGCATATTTACCAAGTTGTTTGTATGTATGTCTTTTCTGTTGATCAGGAATAGTAAAAGAAACCGAGTTTTCTATGGCTAGGTAATGCTCTTAGGACTTGGAGTAACCCTGTGAGGTAGGTTAGGCACAGAGAATGTGACTGGCCCAAGGCAACCCAGTAAGCTCCACGGCAGAATGGGGATTTGAACCTGAGTGTCTCAGATCTTGGTCTAACACTTTCGTCATTAAACTAAGCCACAAATTAAGAACATACACAGGAGGCCTAAATACATGTTTCTAATGAATTTGTACATTTCCACAATAGTTCACTTGCTTACTCACGCTCAGTGTATCTTGTGTTTAATGCCATTTCAAGTGTTTTGAAGGTAGAAGGGATGTTGCATGTGCTCTGGGAACAAACTTTTTAAATAAATCTATGCCTGGAGCACAGGGAGTGAGGCCAAGTGTGAATCTTAGTAATATGTACAGATGTTGCAGGAGAAGCCGTAGATACATGCAGTGTAACTCCTTATTTTAAAATAACTGAAGTGAAATCAATCTTTGTTAAATTACAGTCAACTTTCACAGCAAGAATTTTCAGTTTTTAATCTGTTACATAAAAATCTTTTAACCATAGGCGCTCACAAGAATGACAGGTCAAGTGACCAGTTTTGATCGTACAAATGATATTTAGTATTGGTCTAGTAAATTCCCAGCCTTATCAATGATTTGGTCATACATCCCAACAACCTCTATGGTCAGGCATTCATGTTAAGAGGGGGGGAGTCAGTTCTCATTAGGGCCCCTAATTTTTAATTATTAGGAAAATACTTACAGTTAAACATTGAATATGAAGCAAATGGATTCTGGTATAATTTGTGTCTTGCTTTCTCCTTGGTCATTTTTAAAACAAAGCAGTTCAGGGTTCTTAACGTTTTTTGCTGCTTGAGTTCAGAGACTTGTGTTTGCATAGAGATTTTGTGTGGGCTATGAGACTGGTTTATTTAAATGGCAGAGATTTCAGGGGGGCAGCTTGCTTAGTCATCTTTGTGTTTTTTTACAGTATATGAACATTCTCCCAACCGTAGGTGGAAAAGCAGTTTATAAATATGATGCACAAGCAGCACAGTGATGGTGTACATATGCTCCTCTATATTCTGTGAAATTTAAAAGCTCTGAAATCACCTTGTTAGTATAAAGCTATAAAAAGTTCTTAAGTATATTTGTCTATGAAGATTAACTTTGCTACTAAGCAGAATTAAATAACTTAAATGAACAATGAATGAATAAAACAAAATTGTTCACAGGAGAACTATTGTCTTTTCTCTTCTTTGAAGTATCAATATCCCATTAGCAGCAAATGAATAATACAGTAAAAGCTTTGTTATCCAGCACTTGATTTTCCAGAATGCTCAGTTAACTAGCATCAGAGAGCCAGCGTGATGTAGTGGTTAAGAGCGGTGGACTCCGATCTGGAGAACTGGATTTGATTCCCCACTCCTCCACATGAAGCCAGCTGGGTGAACTTGGGCCAGTCATGGTTCAGGGGGAAGGGAAAGGGTCCTGCCAGGTATTGGAGCTGTTGTGCTCCAAATAGAGTGGGTTTTGGTTGCTGCAGAATCCTCTGGGTAGAACGGAGCAATAAACTTAAGTATCTGGCACATCTGATTGACTAGCAATCCCCATTCCCCACAAGTGCCAGATAAACAAAGCTTTTTCTGTAAATCCAGTGGTGCTTTGCAATGCATGTGCTGTATGAATAGAGGGCCCATCCTCAACAGCTACCATTGCTATTCTAGAACTCTATAGCATCAGTGTTCACTGCTTAATACTGCTTCAACCACCTACTGTAGGAAGAAATGGGAAGAAAGTGCTACTGCCTGGGATTGCCCATGTGCATGTAAACACTAGTCGCAGCATTATGATGCAAGTGCCACATCATCCCAAACTCAGCCAATTTCACTTACTGGCTGCTTCTACAAAGAGAACAAGTTCTCTCATAAGCTGCTGATGAAATGTGGCCAAAGGATTAGAGAGTTGTATATGTCTACAGTATATATGAACTGTAATTACTCTTGTGTATGGTCTCAAGAGGCTTCTGAGGAAGGAAAGAACAGCTAAAACAATGTTAAACCTAGGGTTGCCAGCTCCAGGTTGGGAAACTCCAGGAGATTTGGGGATGGAGCCTAGGGAGGACAGGGACCTCAGTGGGGTACAATGCCATGGAGTCCACCTTCCGAAGCATCCACTTTCTCCAGGGGAACTGATCTCTGGAGTCTGGATATGAGCCGCAATTCTGGGAGATCCCCATGCTCCACCTGGAGGCTGGCATCCCTAGACTTAATCCTGGACTTTGAAAGCCTTTCACTAACCGTAAGACAATATTTCACAAGTTAAAAAAAATCTGGTCTTTCATAACTAATGTTATGCACTCTGCTATTATCCCCATATTTTCTCTTTTTAAAAGCACAATTTTGGGTGTATTGAATACTGTATGCGGTGGTGACTAAAGCAACTGTCAACTAGTGATTTGCTGTAATGGAGCCCTTTGTTAATATCCCATCTTGAAAACAGGTGCCAAGGGTGACAGTATCTCACAACGCCTCCTGTAGAATAATGGTTGTCACTGTGGTCTCAAGCCTTCCCTGTACACATGCTGATCATCATCCTGCATGTATAAATGGTGGCTGGAGGTATAAAATACACGTTTCACAAGGCCTAGTTGGGAGACCCGTGAAGGGGCAGCCAAGGGGAAACGAGTCAATGCTGGGGGGGCGGGGGATGTAGGTTGTTTAAAGCCTTTATTGATTGACAGTTACACAGTAGAGGGCTACACAGATAACTCGATTGGGCTCATTTTGCTAAGTCACTTTGCAAGTCATTTTGCAAGACTACCCAGCAAGAGCGATAACGCATACAGACACACATATAAATACCTTGCGCTGCAGCAATGGTACGTAGACTGCCGTCTCCTCCCCCTCTTGAGTTCGCTGCAGCCAAATTGGGGGGAGGGGGGTTGCCCCCTCCCCATCCCCAGTGCAAAATGGAGATCCCCAATCTAAGCGGAAGCTTGCCTGCCTGCCTATGCCGCTCTAGCCTTCTCTTTCTATGGTCAACTGAGGGCGGTTTCTCGGCCGAGCGTCCTGACGAGCGCGCCACGATTGGCTTCAGGCGGGGCGTGACGCGCCGGCAACGGAACACCCCGCCCCCTTCCGCCTTCCACTGACTATTGCGCGCGAATGGGCCGGAGCATAACAAAACAACGTCGCGTTCCCCCGGTTGGTCTTCTTGGCCGGCAGGTGGCGCTGCCGGCTCCCCACCACCCGCGGCTATCCGAATGGGACCAGGCTCCCGACTCGGGGCGGGGAGATGAGGTTCGTAGCGAAGGCGGCCGCTGCTGCTGCTGCTGCCGCCGCTGGAGGGGGGGCGGCAGCAGCGGGGAGGGGCGGAGCGGCCGCCTGGGCTTCCTCCTCCTCCTCCTCCTCCTCCTGGGCCCCGCCGCAGAGAGCGCGAGCGGGGCTGTGGCGGCCGCCCTGTGCTGTGCCCGCCATGGGGATCCGCAAGAAGAGCAACAAGAACCCTCCCGTGCTCAGCCATGAGTTCGTCGTGCAGAACCACGCGGACATCGTGTCCTGCATGGCCATGGTCTTCCTGCTCGGGCTCATGTTCGAGGTGAGGCGTTCCCGCGAGGGCAGGAGGCGTCGGAGGTGCTCCTTGGGGGGTGGGTGGGGGATGAAACACTGAACGGGGGGGGGGGAACCCGAGATGCAAAACGCGACGCCACCAGGGACCCCTCTTCTCACGCCCCCTGTGCAGCCTGAGCTGGTGTGGCTGGAGCGTGCTGCTCCGTCGGGCTCCAGCCTGCGTGTCTGTGCGTGCACACGTACGCCCATGCCCCTTTGCCTCTAGATGTGACCTGTAGCGGCGAGGAGGGGGGGGCGTGAGCGGCTTTCCAACCTGCCCGAGTTCTCTTTAAGCGCCCTGTCGCGGGAAAGCTTGGGAAGGACTTCTCCTCCCGTGCTGCTGACCCACCTGGCCAGATCCTCCTGGGGCGGGGTGGGGGGGGCGTCTTGGACATCTGCCCCCGGAGCCCGTTTCCCAGATCCCGTCGACTGGCGCGAGGAGCAGCTGGTGCATCGTCCTGCCGGCAGCATCCCCTTTTGCCCGGCGTGGCGGGCAGCCTCAGCCCTCCCTCCTCCAGCGGGCCTCATGTCAGCCTCCCTCTGTGTGTGTGTGTGTGTGTTGTTGGGCTGCAACAGCAGCTCCCTCGCCGCCGCCTCCTCTGGAGAGTGTTTCTCTCCTTCCCCCCCCCCCCCATTAAACTGCATGCCCCACCGGGGATCGAGGCTGGGTACAGCCGTAGCCTGAACCTTTGCAAAAAAAAAGATAATTCCCAGTGGGTCGCCGTGTGAGTCTGTCTGCAGTAGTAGAAAAGAGCAAGAGCCCAGGAGCACCTTAAAGACTAACAAAAATATTTCCTGGCAGGGTGTGAGCTTTCGTGAGCCACAGCTCACTTCTTCAGATGCAGCTAGAATGTGAATATTTGCAAAGGGGGGGGGCTCCTCCACGCACGCCTCCCTCCTTCCCGTGTGCGGTTTGCCTGCCTCGCAGTTCCTGCTCCTCGGCAAGGTTACGTGGCACTCGGTTCGGGGAGGGCTGGCTGGCTCGAGGCTTGTGGGGGCGGGAAAGGGGTGTGTGGGGGGCGGTGGGGAGGGAGAAGTGTGCAGCGGGGGCAGAGCAGGCTGGTCTCGGGTGGCCAGAGCTGGAGGGGAGGGCTGGGGACGGCCCCCCTAGCCTTTGTGTACCGGGGGGGGGCAGAACTACAAGCCCCATGGGGCGCTGCGGCAGGCGGCCCCTCCTCTCCCCACGGCTCCGGGGAAGGTGAAGTGGACGGTGACGTGTACTTAGAGAACCCTCCGTGGACCGAAGGGTTTCCATATGCTGCACACGGCCAGGAATTCTCCTCTCGGGCCCAGGACATGCATAGCCCCCCCACCAAAAAAAGTGCATATGATGGCTCAGGATTTTAATTGGGTTAAAAGGGGGGGAACACCTTTGGACCTGCGGAAAAAATAGCAAAATGATTTTTAACCCCCACATCTACCAACTAGGTACATAATGTATATATGGGGGGAGGGGACATGGAAGGCTTCTGCCTTTGATTTTCAACAATTTCCCCCCCCCCCAAAGCAGATGTAGCTCTGAAAACAAAACTTTGAAATCGTGTGGCAGAAGCTCTAGCCTTATTTTTTATAATATTTTCAGAAACATCTGAGCAGCAGAAATTGATGTGCTTTTTTTAAAAAAAAAACAACACCTAAGTCTGCAACACCTATTCCGATTGAAGACTCTGAAAACTGCACAATTGGGGGATTCGCCATCCTGTGACAGTTTTCTTCTTCTTCTCCGCCCCCATTTTCTTCATTTTTGTACTGTGCAGTTTTGTAGCCTGGTGAATACTGCTCGGGAACTTGAAATATTAAAGTTGGTCAACAATTAAAACATCACTCTCATAATAGCTGTTCTTCCATCACCAGGTAGATGTTATCAGTTGCTCTTGGTGCTAGAAACTCATGGTGGCGGTTAGGATTGAGGGAGAGGGCTGTGGCATAAAAAGTTCTCACCTCCTGTTGCTGCCTTGAACTGCGCATAAACTTTTAAAAGATGCAATTTCATACAGGGAACTGAATTAGTGGTTATATCTTTGTGTGTCCTTCGTTAAAAATTACTTTTAAAAGAGCTTGCAAATGCTGATGTTGAACCAGCACTAGTTCACCTATTAATGACATTGTGGTGCTGAATTTAGTCAGAAATGAGATAACTTGGGAATTAATGTTTTTTTTAAAATGGTGTATTAAGTACTGGTTGAAAACAACTAGCTTGCACAGTTGTCAGTAATTAGTGCATTTACTGTAATTACTTGACTACTGTGATCATGTAAATAAACCTCTTGCAAGCAAAAACTGCCTCCAGATGATCGGGTAAAGAAGTTTATAGGCATGATTCTTTTGGCCACAAATGATGGATGCAGGTGTCTGTTGGGGGGGGGGGCTTTTTTAAAGACCCTTTAGAATAGTGATCTTGGCATTTACGTACAGTTCTGGACTAGTGGGTATTTTACTGAAATACCAAAGCATTATGCCAACCATTCCTCATAATTCTATGTTCAGTATTCTTGCAGTTCTAGCTTGTTACCTAAATTGGATCTATCTCAGGGTATGGCTATATGCAGTTCATTTATATAGGTTTTTTAAAAAGCCAAGTTTTAACATCTCTATAGCATACTGTTTGTGTACCTTGGACACGGTGTGTTTGTTTGTTTTTCCCCCTACAGTAGTAGTTTATTCTGTTTTTATTTTGTTTCAGGTTACAGCAAAAGCAGCTGTTGTCTTTGTTACACTTCAATACAATGTTACCATTTCGGCCACAGGTAAAGTTCAAATTAGATATTTGGGTGTTTGTCCTATGAAGTAGAGCGTTCCTACATTGCTGATATGTCGAGTTGTCATACTAGCAATGGCCATTTCTATGACTTGTTGCACCAACAAATATATTTTCATGAGATGATGTGCCAAATGCTACATTAGCCCAGCGGCTAGCTTAGTGCATTTTTATCCTTTCTCCAAGGATTTCAGGGTGACATACATGGTTGCTGTTCCTTGTTATGTTCATTATAACCCTGTGAGGTAGGTTAGGCTGAAAGTGTGTGACTAGCCCAAGGTCACCCAGCAAGCTTCATGCCAAAGTGAAGATTTGAACCTGGATCCCCCAGATCCTACTCCAGCACTCTAATACCTACAAAACAGGAAAAGCGTGCAGAAACATCAGAGCAGATATTCTGGTTCAAAGTGGCAGTTGGTCAGTAACAAGACTGATTTTGATCCAGATATGTCCTGTAAGCTGAAGACTTGACTGGGGTTAGGGATCCCTGCAGATTTTATCTTTGAGTTACTGCTTCTTTCACATTCACAAGGGCGGGTACCCCAACCATAGGAGTGGCTTTTGGGTGGCTATGGGAGGGTGCCAGAAACGGGAAGTGGGGAAGATCAGTTCTGTGAGCTGTTCCACTACATTTTAGTCACAGTTTACTGGACAGAGAGTGAAGTTAAAAGAAACGTTTCTTTAACTTTTTCTTCTTCTTTTTTAGAAGAACAGCCTATGGAAACAGTCACACTCTATCACTATGGCATCAAAGATCTGGCTACTGTTTTCTTCTACATGCTCGTAGCAATCATTATACATGCTATTATTCAAGAATATGTGCTAGATGTAAGTATTTTCTGTTGGGACTATATAAAGTATGTTACTATCATGATAACTGATTGCACAGATCCATTTGTAGAGTTCAGAAATTGAAAGTGTAAACCTGACATGTCAGCTAGGTTCTTAACAAACCTGTTATAAATATCCATAACCTAAATTACACTTTTTTGTTTAGAAAATTAATAGGCGAATGCACTTTTCCAAAACAAAGCACAGCAAATTCAATGAATCTGGACAACTCAGTGCATTTTACCTTTTCTCCTGTGTTTGGGGAACCAGCATTCTTGTTTCTGTGAGTATCTCACTTCATATACTTAGAAGAAAAACTGATTTGCAAGTTTTTTACTTGAACCCTGGTTCATCTTATAACTGATTTAAATTGTTTCAAAAATAGTGCAATGGTACACGTTTCTATAAGGGAGCATGACTGCAGGTACTTTCTAGGCTGTAATGTGAGGCTAGGATTGGGTCAGTAAGTTTAGCAGGTGGATTCTTGGGAGTCAAACTTTGTGCAGTGTTCTTGTCTTTATATCAGTCTGGGAGCTGGTCAGATTAAACAGGTCTTGTAGCTTCCTCTTCAATTTGTTGCTTTTAGAAATGCTCTTGTTTTCTTTTTCTTGTAGAGACATAGCTTTAGTCACAATTTAGTTAAGGCATTTGACAGGAGAGTCTGTGTTATATGCCAATAAAAAGTCTCACTATTTTGGAATTTCAGGAGAACTATGTATCTGATCCAACCTCACTCTGGAGAAACTACCCACATACAATGATGCCGTAAGTACCATAGTGGGGGAGGTTTCGTTTGTTTTACTTACCAGATCAAATAAACTGCTTAAAGGTGACTGCTTAAAGGTGACTCTGTATTAAGATGGTGGAAAAACATATTGCCTTGTTTTTCTAATGAACACTCCAGAAATTCAGTATCTCTATGTTGGTGTTCTGTGGCCAGCAGTTGCCACTGTGCTGTCACTCTCAAATTTCATGAGAGATGTTTCAGACGAGGCTTCAGTGTTAACATCTCTTGTGTAAATGCGCTCTTCCCTGAAATACTTATGTTTGAATTTTAAATCTTCCTACTGTGTCATGCAGGTTTCAAATGAAGTTTTTCTACATCTCACAGTTGGCATACTGGTTCCATGCTTTTCCAGAACTCTACTTCCAGAAGACAAAAAAAGTAAGCCTCCAAAAATATTCTCATTTATTTAGCTGGTAAAGAAGAACAGGAACTAGGAACCTATTTTTAAAGTAGCTGGTTAAAAACAGACTGTTCACAGGTGGCAGTGCTGTGAGAATCTGTTTTTTTAATGCTTCCATGTGCTGTATCTTTTAACTTCGAACAGTAATAATTTCCTCTGATGTTTGACATGGTGGTCTTCAGAAAGGCAGGGAAGATGTCAGTAATCTGCAATCTTGTGAATATTGATCTGATTTATTTAGAAACTTTATGTGCCACCTCTCCAGAGGCCTGCTCAAGGTGGCTAACAAAGTTTTAAAAAATACTATAACATCACACAAATTAAAATGTGAGAATTAAAAATAATAAAATGCTCAACAGCCTAAAATGATAATCATATAGTAAAATTCAGGATAGAGGCATACAATAAAAGTATCTTACATTTGGAATACCATCATACTTTAAAAATTTGTGTACAAAAAAAGTTGTTTAATTAGCTATTCAGCAAGATTCTGTGGTTAAATTCGATCTAGTAGAAACAGCAGAATTCCTGGCAAATAATGATTTTGGTGATTGGACAATATCCATCAACTGGCATAGTCCTTATAGTGATGTTTCCCTATTGTGCTTTTTTTATTTATGTATATATATTTTTTGTAGGAAGATATTCCTCGCCAGCTTGTTTATATTGGGCTTTATCTTTTCCATATCACAGGAGCTTATCTGTTAAAGTAAGTGATTTGGAGACACTTCAATGCATGTTAAAGTGACTGACTTATGCTGTCTTCATTTCCATGTACAAAGCGCAGGATATAGATATGATAATTAATAATTTAATGCTATTAAAGTACAATATGTATAATGTCAGTTTTAAACACTTAAGTATCTCACATTACTCTCCTTCCCTGTCCTTCAGTAAAAACAAACAAAATACATGAGTTGAGTTAATACTGAAATTTGAGACAAACTTATGCAGTAAACTTACTAGTTTCATTCAGCTGTATTAGGACTCAAGGGAGATGTCACATTACATTGGGAGGTTTCTGGTACTATTGAAAGCAAGTGTAGGAATCAGGCTTGAATATTGACTGGAATTTGTCTGGAATTTCCATAGCAGCCTTAATATCCTAAACAAATACTGCATTACAGTATATTTTTGTTTTCCCACATCTTTGATAATAGGTAAATGTTTGACCCTCAGAGCTAGAGCAGTGAATTATATCTGTGTTATAAAGGATATTTCATATATTTCAATTTGATCTTGTCAAGTTATATTTTTCATTGTAGTTAACACCTCTCTTGATATCCTTGAAAACACATGTAGAAGTCCAGCTGGCTAGAACTGTGTTCTGAATGCATATACCTAATTTTATTTCAGTGAAATAATTGCAATGTAAATAAATGGAATGCCAAATAGGCAAATGAAAACCAATTGTCAGCTTTCCTTGTTTATCTTTTTTAACAGTTTGACTCATCTTGGGCTGGTTCTCCTTGTGCTGCATTACTTTGTGGAATTTCTCTTCCACATCTCTAGACTGTTTTACTTCAGTGATGAAAAATACCAAAAAGGGTAAGTATGTGGAATTACTTATCCCATAGAAATGTGCCCAGGATGTCATTGGCTTCTGGATATACTAGTTTCCTACATAGGTGGTAATTGTTCAGTTCAATAAAAACTACATTGTATATCACTATAACTTTATATTTTAAAGAGTAAGAAGGATTTTTATGTATTATCAGTTCAGCGATCAGGTGCTTATGCTGGATTTGCTTCTCCTAGGTTTTCACTTTGGGCAATTCTTTTTGTGTTGGGAAGACTTCTGACCTTGATTCTTTCTGTCCTCACTGTTGGATTTGGCCTTGCTAGAGCAGAGAATCAAACATTGGATGTTAGTTCTGGAAACTTCAATGTGCTGCCATTCAGGTAAAACACAGAGAGGTTTATTGTTTATCATTGCTGGTTACCCACTGTAGTTAATGTGATCTCCATGTTCAGAGGCAACGTACCACTGCGTTCCAGTTGCTCGAGGGCTACAGTATTTATATTTCCAGAGAACAAACCCATTGAGGGAGGGATTTTTTTCTCTGTGACTCAGAGTTGAACTGAAGCCTAAAGCCTCTTGGTGGCTTTGAACCTGAACCAAAGTACTTTTTTTCTGTTTACAGGTTCAGCTGAAATTCAAGGCAACCAGGGGGTTAGATTCAGGTTCAGTTCTGGTTCACAGAAAGAAAAAAACACACACTTTCTGAATCAGTTTGTGGGCTAGGATTCAGGTCCAGTTGACTCCCTGCTTATAAATGATCATTTGGCCTAAAATAGACTTGTTGGAATTGTCTGGCCGGAATATGACCAAATTTACCTGGGTAGGTTTTGCAAAATGCCCAGATAATGTGGAGGGGGGTGGGGGGTAAATGATCAGTCTTCATGCAGGATTTTGCTGGCTTGGGGTGTATAATGGTAAGTGTAGATGACTGAGATGGATTAATATCCAAGCATTAATACTATAAAAGTATTAGATGTATGCTGTGCACATTTTGCCTTGAATGCTGTGAAACAAATCTGGTTTCAGCCAATCTATGGCTGTTCTTGCCAGTAGATGCTAGTCAGCGTTGGATTCAAAGATGCTGTTTGGTTGGCAGGGTGGTACTTTAACTAGTACATAGGCACTTCCTTTGGTGGGGGAGGGATGGTGATCAACCCCCAACTCCCAAGAGCAGAATTTAAGTGGACTGCAGCAGGAGGGATAAAGTAAGAAAGTCGTATTCCACAAGCTTTGCTCCACTCGCATTAATTTGGATCAGACTCTGTCCTTCAAAATATTTAGCCTTTGGTCCTCCAGTGATTGCCTGTTCCTCTCCTTCAGAACATTCCAGACATCTTGAAAGTGTCTGGTCTTGCTTTAGATTGAATTTGTGTAGATTGTGCAGTCAAAACAACACCATTTGACTGTTTTTCTAGTTTCTGGAAGGACACTGTCATGAAGTCGTATGCTGCACATATAGTATGTACCACTGTGGTATAGTGAAACATATTTTGTGTTCAATTATTTAAACCCCAGTACAAAATGTACAGAAGTGGCCCTCAAAGTGTTCTAATAAATGTCACACTGCTGGTTTGAGAATGAGATGTCACCTTCCTTCATAGCAGCATGGCTTCTCTGTTGCATAGGAAAGGGGAACTCCCCATTATGGTGGGTTCAGAACATGCTTTTCATATTATGCATTTCCATCCTATTATTGCCTAATGTTGGCATATCATAACTTTGCTATGCTACTACAGCCTTTTCTTTTCCAGTGAGAGAGACTTTAAAATGGTCTTTCAGGAGGTACCTCCCCAGTGGGAACAGTTTTCCTGAGCCTTGCTATCTCTAGATTTAAATGCTTTCCAAAATCCGTTTCGCTTTCATTTTTAGAATCAGCGTGTTGGCCTCCATCTGTTTAACTCAGGCCTTTATGATGTGGAAGTTCATTAATTTTCAGCTAAGAAGGTGGAGAGAACATTCCTCCCCTCCCCAACCAGTAAAAAAGAAGTTTATGACAACTAAAGGAAAGCCATCCAAAAAAGAAAGAGGTTTGTACTTTGGTAGATAATTCTCAATTTTTGGATTGGGGAAGGGTTAGGAGTACTGTAAAATCAAGATACTTTTAGTTGTATGGGTTCTCTTGATGTTAAATTCTATAAATTCAGGAAAGGTGCTGTTATCTGATTATGTGGCTGATATTGGTTAGACACATAGGAAGATGCATTAGTTTCTCTAAACTGGTGGCGTCAATTTTGTAGATCATGCTCAGCCTGCTTAAGTTAATAAGTATCTGCCCAAAGCCAGATTTATTACCCATAGTGTTTTGTTATAAGTTAAATGTGTCTGCACTTTTAAAATCCTTGCATTACATGAGCTTTAGTTATTAACATATGTGCCTTTTATGTGTATTTTAGAATGAACAAAATGTATTGTTATGAATATGATGTCGAGCCCAAAGGGATTTTGTTGGTGGTGATGTTACCCTCTGTTCTGCAACAAGTCATTTGGGACATCCTTCCAACAGGTTCACAAAAGCAACGTGGCTTCAAAACATTAGCAGTCTGCCTACAGACATAGCAATATAATTTTAAAGAATACAGAGAAAATAATGACCACCTTTGGAAGGAGCCTTCCATTGCTGATACCCCTTCACTGATTCCAGCAGATCAGAGAAATAGTGAAAACATTTTGACCAGTATTGTATTTTATTTACAACAAATCCATGTAAGGCTTTTTCTGATGAATATCAATATATCTTAGGTTGGGGATTTCTCATTTTTACAGAGCCTGTGCCAGTAAAGAGCAGTCCCCAAGAATTAAAAAGCCTCTTCTGCTCACCAAGTGACATCTGTGGTCTTCTAGTACAAAAGTAGTTTCCAAGCATGCAGAGGACAGATGTAAAAATCGTTTAATAAAACAACTATTTAAAAGAATTTTTAAAAACTGGCAGTTTAAACGTTAACCCTTGTTAACAAGTAAGGGAGAAGAGTAGGGGGCCCTCTGCCTATTCATCAAGGTTAAGCTGGGTTCCAGGGAGGAGGTTTCCATTTGCCTTTTTCACAGAGGCCAGATAACTTTGCTGCCTGACAAGGAGAATTAGCTGGGCTCAGTGAGAGGTGGGCATCGACTCCCCTTCTTGAGGCCATGGTCCAAGAGAGGGGAGAGCTCTCTTCTCCTCATCTGAAGTTGGACTCTCTAGTGAATGCTTCTAAAATAAATAAATAAGTTTTTTAAAAAAATTAAATGAGTATGTGATTTTGCTTTTAGGTTTGATAGTTGGGAGAAAGTTGACTGGTTTTTTTCTTCTTATTTGTAGAAAATGGAATAAATGGAACGCTAACCTCAAATGGAGCAGACTCGCCTCGTAGCAGGAAAGAAAAATCCTCTTAAAATAGAACTTTTAAGTTAATTGACTAATATCCCCAAAGAGAACTGCTTTTTACGTTGGAAAATTCTTCAGCACCAGAGTTCTTACTGTTAACAAAAAAAATAAAATCAATGCTTTTTGATTATTGCTACCATAATGGTTTTCGTGCAACTTTTTAAAACATTTTAACTGAAAAGGGGGTCAACTTTATTTTTAATATCTTTGAAGATGTTTGAGTATTAATCAGAATTCACTTGCCAAAAATTAGTAATACAGTCTGTCATTCCTTCCAGCTTTAAAGTTGTGATGTAGCCATTCCAAAAGTGTTATGAAGTTTGTTTGAGAATTTGAAGTTAAAAATAATATTACATCTGATTTTAGATATTCTCTAATGCTTAGGTGTATGTTATGATTTTTCCAATTCAGAACAGAATTTGGAAAGCACCAAAATATGTAGGTAATACCTACAGTGGTTCATGAAATTCCCTTATTAAAACACAGTTGGACTGATTGAAATGTTCCAGAGTATATATGTGTGCGTGTGCGTGTTGTCAAGGAATCTCTTCTGTATATCGTGGGTATTGTTGGAATTAAAGTGTTTTGTGGCTTAGGGCATCCTATCTTGAGAACCAGCTACAAAACATGTTTACATCTTAAATACATATTGAGTTGCTGCTAGAGCAAATTTCAATTTGGCATGGTAGCACTTCCTTTCAGTATTGTCCTCCTTTGGTTTTCTCCCACCTGATTTTGCTGGTTGTCAATTAGTTTGGTGCAGCCAATAAGAGCTGGATTCCTTGAACTAGCTCTCTGAAGTCTTTAGGACAGCATATAATTAGGAGCAGCACATAAAACACACATATGTATTACAAGAGGTAGTTGTGAAGGAGTGGGTGGCTAAAAATACCGTCCTGCTTATTAAAGATCCCCCAGTGCAAGGAAAGTTTAGACTGCTGTTGCAGCAGCTGGGGGAAAATACCTTTTTGCATGCCTACCACCATCTCCATTATTCCACAATTCAGTGACAGGTGGTATTGTTTGGGGTTATCTGTAACCTTGATATGTCTACAGTGGGGAGGGAATTGTCTGTATCTGACTAAAAGGAGCACAAAGAGCATGGCATGCAAGCTATCATTTGGAATAACTCTGATCATGAAATGTGTATTGCTTTTCCACATCAAAATACTGGTGGGATAAGCTTCAGTAAGAATATCGTTTGAGGATCATCTTGGTTTAATTATACTATATGAATATATACCAGGTAGAATTCTTGCAGAAGAAAGCTGTTATATAGCTCCAAATAGTCAATGCTGAGGAGTAACAAATGGCTAGGCCCAACTACCCCTCCACTGGGTTTTGGTGGTCGTGGAAGGTACCATCAAGTCAAACATAAGGCCCATGGGTCAGATGTGGCACCTTGAGAGCTTTTATCCGGCTTGCAAGCAAGCCGAAGCAGCCACCCCTCCAGTCCTGAGCTGGGCTGGCAAGGAATGGTCTGACCAAGTGGCATTTATGTCATATCTGGCCCTCATAATGAATGAGTTCGACACCCTTGTCATAGGGTTTTTGAGGCAAGTGATGAATAGAAGTGGTGTGTCATTGCCTGCCTCTGTGTAGCAATCTTGGATTTCCTTAGTGGTCTCCCTTCCAAGTATGAACCAGGGATGATCCTGTTTAGCTTCCAAAATCTGACAAGATCAGGCTAGCCTAGGCTATCCAGGTCAGGGACCAGTGGATTTTAGCAAGGTCCAGATAATTGTTTCAGAGTGGAAGCTGAATGTAGCTGCTTCTACAGGATGTTGCCATGTACAGGAGGGAAACATTCTCTGAAAGGCCACTAGACTCCCCCCCATGAAGCTAATTCACTTTACTTACATAGTTGGATGGCATTTAATTGGAGCAAGAACATGCTACCTTAACGGGGATTTCATTATGAAATTTGTCTGTCTCGCCCAGATCATTGGTATCACTGGATTAGGGAGGAGAACAGTTCAGAACAGTTGCCAGGTCTGATCTTTAAGAGGGGAAGAACTCCCAACCTTCCCTGACCGTCCTTTACTTGATTTTAAAAGTGGTATAGCAATAAGAGTTGGGGCATCTAGCAGTACCACAGAGCAGGTGAAACAAGATCTTTATGCCTGATTAGAAGACATACTCTTAGGAGTATAGTGGCTTGTTGCATGGATTATATGAGCAGGATGGTCCAGCATCAACCATGCTGAAGAAGCTACACAGTCTATGTAAGGTGTCACAGTGTGAATTACATACCAAACTACTGTTATCTTCTATGTGTCTCTAACCTTGTCCCCTGCAATAGATACGGCAAATTAATGTTCTGTCCTCATGAAGTGGCTAAAACTGCCCCCACCTTTCTTGGGTATACTTTTTGAAATACACAATGAACCCAAAATATGGACTCTGTGCCTTCAGGCTTCTCACCACCCAAACAACCACACTTCGATGTAGCATGTCTGCATTCTTTGGGGCTAGCATGTCCATACCTGCAGGCTCTTAAGACAGTGCTTCATTGCACTCTGGACTAGGAGTGTGGTGTTTGAATGTTTTCCTTGCTGGAATAACTGGATTACTTTGTTCAGTTGCATTTTGTGTAAGTTCATTGATTTTTAGCTTTTTTTTTCCTGCCTGAGGCAGAGCTTTATAAAAATTCAAACCACCTCACAAAAATGGTTCCAATAAAATGTAATGGTAACTGTATGCATTTTAGTTCCACAAACGAGATCGTGCCTGATTACATTTCTGGAAGGATTTTTTCAAGATGTATTGGGAATAACAAGAGTTTGATATACTATTGTTCCTTTAATGTACATTTCTAATAAATTCTTAATAAAATAATGAAAAATGTATCTCCTTTCTATTTAGCTTAAGAGTGGGAAGCTCTAAGATGATCACCAGAACATAGCAGTTCATGGTTTGGGCAGAAGAAAACTATCAAAGGCAAATAAAACTTGAAACCACTGTTACCTGTTTTAAAGTTGTAACCAATTGTGTGTTCAGATATTAAGTACTTGTCTGACAAGGGAGTGGAATTGGAATTAATGATGGCCATTTCATTCTGACTGTTCATCTAACATAAATGCTGACTTCTGTGGGAAGACTATTTTAAAAAATAGTGTTTTCTGTAAAGCCAGAACTGTCTACAGATTCCAAATGAGCCAAAGCACAGGTTTGAAGTTCCACTCGCGATAATCTCTTTGTGAGTTCTGCAAATAGTTTGAGTGCAAATGAGTATTGATGCTACTTCAAATTATTATATGTCCCAAAGGGACATATTTTGGCGTGTCCTTTTTGAGATAAGCATTACAGCCTAACTATGAAAAGAAGCCAAACTCTGCCTGTTAAGAATTCTGAAGGTTCCTCCTGAAATCTGGGGGAGAGAACTTGAGGGCATTGTAAACAAACAAGGATCTTCTTGGCTTCCTGTATTTTTCTAATTTACTCCAGGCCAGTTAATGGTCTGGAATAAATTACCCACTGACTAGCAATAAACCACAGAGAAAGAAAGATGGATGCTTTCCTGCTTCCTTGTGTTTTCTTAGTGGCCCTCTGAAGACTGTTAGTCATTAAGGTGCCACAAGACTCCTTTTTGTGTTTTGCTGCAACAGATGACACCACTTTTCCACTGGAATTTGTGTTTGCTTACAATCCATATTTCTACTTGTCTTTGGAGAACTTTCATACTTCTCAAATGGCTCAACTTGGCTTTGTGTAGCTACTTTACACAATGGTGTACCATATTAGCATACAGCACACCTGTGAGGTAGATTAGGCCAAAGCTCAACAAAACTCAGGTCACCATGGTGCTAAGAAATTTCATTGTAGTGCCTAGTATTTTCAGCAATTATTTTACTGTAGTGTCTCTGTGGTCCTCAGTAGTATAAAACTTGTTTAAATCTGGATGTTTTGTTGTATGACATAAAAGTATATGTGCAGAAAGATTTTGTTTATATACTAACATCATTTGGTGGTGGCAGATGAATTCATTTCTTAACCAGTTGGCTTTCTATATTGGCTTTAATTTTCAGTTGTATAGCCTTGTAAATCAATAATGAAGTTATGAGAAATTGGGGTAAGTGATGTTACAGTCAGGTTAGCTTTGTGTGTGTGTGTGTGATAACCAGGGCTGTCCCATATTCATATACTACAACACTTTTGTCATAGCTTTTAATTAAATTATGTGAAACTGAAGAATTGAGTAAAGTTTTGTAGTAGCGATAACTAGAAAATTAGGTAATTAAAATACAAAACCCTGAAGACGAAACATGAATCTGGTGCCTAAATTTTTGCAGTAACCCCTAGAGCCAAAGAAAAATTTCAAGGGTTGGGGGCGGGAATTGGCCCAAGATCAGCTGCTGAGTTTCTTGCTGATCTGGGGCCCTAGCTCAACTGTTCACCATTATACCACACTGGCTGTCAGTGACCCATTGCTTTGTACCATGCCAGCCTGCAAGGTTGTAGGTAAGCAGGGAATTGGATCTGCGGGTATCTTGCATCCCCAAACCTTCTAACCTATATCCTACCGTGGAGAAATAGCCTTGATAATTCTATGTAAAATGAAATATGTGAATGCATATGAAAATGGCAAGCTACAGATAAGACTGGTTAAAGTTCTGAGGTAAAGGTGGTGTGGTTTTATTACCAGCAGAGGTTTTGTAAGGCTACAAAGTAAGATAGGCCTCTGCTGGCAACCTGCCAAGCAGCAGGGCTGCTTCATAGTTACAGTATCTAAGGGAATAGTAAAGGGTTTACAGTAGTCCATAGATGGCTTTGATATATAAAGGTGGACAGAAGTGATTGGTTAGTTCCTAGAAATTTTCTCTGTTCTCATCGGTCTGTAATTTTGAACCAATAGGCTGATGGCATGAGAAGTGGTAGTAGATACTTTCTGAAGGTGTTATAGCCAATGAACATATAAGGCCAGACACAACTTACTTAAAGTGAGTTGTAGAGAGATTGTCTGGACAGAAGGAGCCTGTGTGCTAGTACTTGGCCAAAGAAATATAAAAGCTAGAAGGAGAGGAAACGGAAGAAGTTCAGAAAACCAAAGGGGCACCCTAGAGAAGTGCCTTGGTGTCCTAGTTGTGGTGTATTCAGCAAGCAGCTCTCTCTAGGAAGTAGGAGTTACCAGCTTCAAAAGCCGTTTGAAGTTGCCTCAGCATCCACAGCAGCAGAGAAAACTTGGCCCAGAGGGAAGACTTCAGAGTGAAGCAGGAGTCAACACCTTCTGTTTTTCAGGATAGCCAAGAAAAGAGGCCTACCTGAAAGGGGACTGTAACAAGCAGGTGCTCAGGTGCTAACTTAGAGTGGAAGCTACACTCGAGAGAAATTGGCTATCTGAATTTAATTAAGGAAGGAACTAGAACAAAGATTGTCACCTTAATTAGAGTAACTTTAAAGGAGTTAGGTATAAGCACATTATAAACTAACATAAGCAGGCACCAGCAAGTGGTCTGTTTATCCCAGAATGCTGTTCCACACAATAGCCAACCAATTGCCCCAGAGGGCTAAGGGACAGGGCGCTAAGGTCTTCCTCATATGTTGCCTCCTGTGAGGAAGCGGGGAAGGAGTTTCTGTACTTCTTTTGTTTCCCCACCTTTTTTGTACCCTCAAATTTCTCCCTGTTTCAGTAGCTGAGAGGAAGGTTTTCATACTCTTTCTACTCCACAGTCTATCACCCTTACTTAAGTGAGGAGAGTTTCCCTTTCCTTCCCCCCCCCCCCGGTAGAAATAGAAAGGCTTAGAGGCTAAATGTAAAAGTATGAATAAAATGAAGTTTATTATTTACAGAAAGGTTGTTTGATTGTTGGTTATTCTTCAAGAGAGGCACAAAGCTTAAATGGTTACAGGCAGTTTAGAATCTTAGTTGGTTACAGGCACAGTTCTTAGTTCTCAGTTCAGTTACTTCAGGATACTTAGATGTTATTCAAAATTATTCATAGACTCAAACTACTTAGTGAGGACCCAGACTAACCTAGCACACAAAAGTACCCGTGAGTGGAGGTTCATCTACAACAGCATTAGAATCGGCACCTTACAAACCTGCAGTCTGGTTCAGGTTCGTAGATGATACATTTACTATTTGGAGCCATGGTGAAGAAAAATTAATGGACTTTCTAAACCATCTTAATAATATCCATCCAAACATTCAGTTTACCATGGAAAAGGAAATTGAGGGTAAACTCCCATTTCTTGATACCCTTGTCATCCGTAAAACAAACTTTCAGTTAGGTCACAAGGTCTACTGGAAACCAACTCACACAGATCGCTACTTACACAAAAACTCCAACCACCACCCCCGACAGAAAAGAGGAATAATCAAAACATTAATGGACCGTGCAAGATGGATCTGTGAACCACAGTTTCTCAAGGAACAAATTAATCATCTAAATCACGCACTGCTAGCAAACGGCTATTCCAGAAATGAAATCAGAAGGGCCATTAAACCAAACAAAAATCAGAAAACTCAGGAAAAACAGTCTCCCATAGGAAAGGTATTCTTGCCATTTATTACAGGAGTCACTGATAGGATGGAGAAACTTTTGAAAAAACATAACCTACAGTGTTTAACCCACCAAGAAAATACAACAGATGCTACGATCAGCAAAAGACAAAAGAGACCCCCTCACCTCTGCAGGAGTATATCGTATACCTTGCAGCTGTGGAGAAGTTTACACCGGGACCACAAAACGAAGCATACAAACAAGGATAAAAGAACATGAAAGATACTGCAGACTTGGCCAACCTGAGAAATCAGCAGTGGCTGAACATGGACTGACACAAACAGGACACAGGGTCTTATTCCACGACACTGAAAGACTGGACAATTCTACCAACTATTTTGTCAGATTGCACAGAGAAGCCATTGAAATTCATAAACATCAGCACAAGTTTAACAGAAAAGAGCGTTTAAGAATGAATAAGGCTTGGCTTCCTGTCCTGAAAACCTCCAGACTAACAAAGACTACAGTTAACAATAGCCATGCAGATTAGCTTTGGATTTCACACATTAACAGATCACTTCAGGTTACAATGGTTCCATATTAACATACCACACCCTCATTAGCACATTATCTTGATACTTACAGGACAATGATTAGCACATTACCTTTGATACTTTTTGCAGGACAATGATTCAGCTCAAACCCAACCCCTTTCTGACTATATATTACTCTTCCTACACACTTGACACTGAGAGACACTGTCCTTCAGTGTTACTCCTCTGAAGATGCCTGCCACAGCTGCTGGCGAAACGTCAGGAAAGAAAATACCAAGACCACGGTTACACAGCCCGGATAACCTACAAGAACCAATTCATCTACAACCTTTCCCACTTCTTAGATTTTCCCACCTCCTGTGGAAACAAATCTCTCTTCCCCAAAACACTGAGTTAGGAGTCTCCCTGTTTCAGAAGCCACCTCCCACCAAGTGACTGAAGAAAGGGCTATCACACACTGCCACAATCTTCCCCTTGACACTACTCTGGTTTGGTTTTACACAAGCTAGGTAGTATTTGAACAAGGGTTCTCAGAGTCTCTCCACACCACCACACAGTTCAGGAACTCTGAGCCAAAGACTCTAGGGGCATTTTCACACAGCCCAAGTAATGCACTTTCAATCCACTTTCAGTGCACCTGAACGATCGCTTGCAAGTGGATTTTGCCAGTGCACACAGTAAAATCCACTTTCAAAGTGCATTGAAAGTGCATTGTTTGGGCTGTGTGAAAGTGCCCACGATCTTTCCCTCCAAAAGAAAGCCTGTCAGCTTTCCAAACTCCACCCACTGCTTGCTGGCATTGGCTGACAGTTACCAAGTTTCACAATTTAACCCTGTATCCATCACACCTCCCAACACTGTTATTCAGAGCTTTACAGCCTTTGGATGTGGATTTCCTTTAGGTATTGCTAGTAGCCATTGAAGGGAGACCATCAAGGAAGACTCTGCAGAGGAAGGCAATAGCAAACCACCACTGCTTCTCACTTGCCTTGAAATACCTTTGCTGGGGTCACCATAAGTCAGCTGTGACTTGATGGCACTTTACACGCACGCTCGCGCACACACAAAACGTAGCCATTGATGGTCCTATCCTCTATGAACCTGTCTAATCCCCTTTAAAATTAATCTATACTATTGGTTATCACTACATCCACTTGCAACAAATTCCACAATGTAATCACTTGTTGAGTGGAGTAGTGCTTCCTTTTCTCTGTTCTGAATATTGTCCATCATCTCAGTGTTTGGCCCCAAGTTCCAATGTTATGGAAACATGAGGAAAATTCTCCCTGCCCATCTTCTCCACTCCATGTGTAATTGCAAACTACTATCATGTCCCTCATTGTCTCTTCTGAACTAAAAAGCCCCAGACTTTTTAGTCTTTCCTCAGTAAAGGTTCTCCAACCCTCTTTTTCCAGCTCTGCAGTATATTTTTTGAGATATGGCTTTACCATAGCACTATATTGGGCATTTTAATATTGATCATCTTATTTTCAATCCCTTTCCTAATAATCCCTAACATGGAGTGTGTCTTTTTCACTACTGCTGCACGTCAAATTTACCTTTTGAAGAAAAAGAGTTTTTATTGCTGACTTTCTCTACCACTTAAGGCTTACAATCACCTTCCTTTCCCCTCCCCACAACAGACACCCTGTGAGGTAGGTGGGGCTGAGAGAGCTCTAAAAGAGCTGTGACTAGCTCAAGGTCACCCAGATGGCTTCATGTGCAGGAGTGGGGAATCAAACCCAATTCTCCAGATTAGAGTCCACTGCTCTTAATCACTGCACCATGCTGGATCTCGAGCTATACACTGCAATCTCAAGATCTTTCAGCTTCTGCCAGTTTAGACCCCATCAGCATATATGTAAAGCTAGAAATGTGGTGTTGGAGGAGAGTGTTACAGATACCGTGGACTGCCAAAAAAACAAATCAGTGAGTTATAGATCAAATCAAGCCTGAACTGATTCTAGAAGCTAAAATGACTAAACTGAGGCTCTTGTATTTTGGTCATATGAGAAGACAAGAGTCACTAGAAAAGGCAGTCATGCTAGGAAAAGTTGAGGGCAGCAGGAAGAGGACGACTCAGCAAGAGATGGATTGACTCAATAAAGGAAGCCACAGCTCTCAATTTGCAAGATCTGAGCACGGCTGTCAAAGGTAGGACATTTTGGAGGTCATTGATTCATAGGGTCGCCATGAGTCGGAAGCGACTTGACTGCACTTAACACACACACAGAGAATGATCTGTCTAAAAAGAACAAAGATGAGAACTGGGCTGGTTGGGTTTTTCCACCCATTGCTAATAGTTCAGGCCTCAGCATTCAGTGTCTCTTCAAAATATATTTTAGTATGCAATTAGTTGGGCTTTCAAATTCCCACTTTCACAATTATGACCGTAACTTTCAGTGTGCCCTCTTTGATTTCCATTTTTCTCAAATGTCAAACTAATTTTGCATTCCAGTTAGTGGGGAAAATTGACCCTGAGTTGTTTAACTATACATAAAGTCAGTCAACATTGATGACTGTGTTGGCAGCTTGTTGTATGTGAAACTTTTTGCCACCTTCCAAATGCTTAAGAACAAAACAGGGACACTCCCTCCCAACAACCAAAGCCAACAGCCAACAAGAATAAAAGAGAAAAAAAATAGAGGCCCCAAATTGTTCCAGGCCAGTTAGAATGGCTGACTAAAGACTGTGACATTCTGAAATACCGTCATGTACATTGTTCTCATTTGACAACAAAGAATGACATTGGTGAGGGGGAGTAGCTCTGCTGCAGCTGGTCCTAAAACATCTTAAGGCTTATCAAATTGTTGTGGCATAAGCTTTCATGAGTCAGAGGCAACTTCATCAGATGTGTGAAGTGTTACATTCAGATGGCAGAGATTATACCCAAGCTACAAAAAAAGAAAGGACGGGTTACAAAAAGAGGCCCAGTTTTCCAGAACAGTGTGTGTAACTTAGTTTGCCCGGCACAGACAAAAACAAGATCCAATCAAGAGTAAAAAATCCACTCAGGATGGGTGTGGACCATTCCCAACTGATGATGAATTAGTAAACTAGGATGAATCTGAATAGTGTTCCTAAATCCCTAAGGGAAACAATTACTTTCCTAGTGAACTAACCATCTCAAATTGATATTGAGTCCTAATCTGATAGTACAAGATATGCATCTAAATTCCAATCCAACAGCTTCTTGCTGGGCTGGAGTCTGAAACCTTTCTCCTAATGTGCACAACCTTTAAACATATTATTGAATTTCCAGGACACAGTCACTATTGGGCCTTTGGCAACTCTTATGTTTTGAGGGAAGCCATTTGATGCAAGAAATTAATATTATTTATATTTTTGTAAGTGTGTACTAACACTGGTAAGGTGCCTTTTTGTATACGGTTTTATTGTACTAAATGTTTTGATTTTTTTTTAATTAACACAGCCAACACCAACCAAAGGCCAACTCAACAATATGTGTTTTGATATAACTAGACTTCCTGCAGTAGCTGTTTGAGTGTCTTGAGAAAGCTCCCACAAAGGTCTGTTATGTGTGTTAAGTGCCGTCAAGTCACTTCCAGCTCATGGCAACCCATTGAATCTGTTTCCTCCCAATTGTCCTATCGTTAACAGCCTTGCTCAGGTCTTGCAAAGTGAGGGCTATGGCTTCCTTGATCCAGCTCATGTTTTCTCTTTTCCTGCTGCCTTCAACTTTTCCTGGCATGATTGTCTTTTCCAGTGACTCTTGTCTTCTCATAATGTGACCAAAGTATCATAGCCCCAGTTTGGTCATTTTAGCTTCTAGGGGAGAGTTCAGGCTTAATTTGATCTAGAACCAATTCATTTTTGGCAGTCCATAGTATCTGTAAAACTCTTTTCCAACACAACATTTCAAACTTTTTTCCTGTCAGCTTTTTTCATTGTCCCACTTTCACACTCATACATAGTAATGGGGAATACCATAGTATGAACTGTCTTTATATTGGTTTCCAGCGACACTTCCTTGCACTTAAGGGTCTTTTCTAGTTGCTTCAAGGCCACACTTTCCAGTCTCAATCTCCTTCTGATTTCTTGGTTGCAATCTCTTTTTTGGTTGATGATGGAGCCCAGGAATAGAAAATCTTGAACAATTAAAGTTTCTTCCTTGTCAACCTTGAAGTTGTGTAATTCCCCAGTTGTTATTACTTTTGACTTCCTGATGTTCAGCCATAATCCTGCTTTGGCACTTTCTGCTTTAACCTTCATCAGGAATAATTTCAACTATTTTCTGCCAGTAATGTGGTGTCATCTGCATATCTCAAATTGTTAGTGTTCCTCCCACCAATTTTCACTCCATCTTCATCTAAATCTGATCCAGCTTTCCTTATATGTTCTACATATAGATTGAACAGATAGGGAGATAAAAATCTACAGAATACTTTTCCCTGAAAAACTGGCTAGCTTGTCTAGCATCAAGTGAATGCAAGTATGATTCATTTAGGCAAGTATGATATGCTCAGACAAGTCTGGACTTGCCTAGCATGGCCTCTCACAGGAGAGACCTACAGAGACCATGCAAGACCATGAGGAGAAGAGGAGGCTGAAGTTGGTTCCCAGTTCATTAAATTGTCCTCAATATCATTCAGGAACTAGGAAATGTGAATTGGGAACTGGGAACAAACTGGGAACCAACTTCAGCCTCCTGAGGAGAAGGGGAAACACAAAGGGATAGGAAGAGAAGGAGGATTCAGAGGAACTCCCAGTTTAGACAAGGAAAGGCATCTATTCACACACATAATCTGATTCCAATGCAAAGAGAAATGTAGCGCCCCCAGTGTCCAGGCATGCTGAGTCACCTGTACTCCAACAATAGATGGGTGGGGAAAGGGTTGTGGTGGACAGGATTGTGAATAACCCACAATGATCCATGCAATGGTCTCCTCTAGACTAGACTACTGTAACTCACTCTAGGCAAGACTGCCCTTGAAACTGATCTGGAAACCCCAGCAACAGTGGGGGTCCTGACGGGGACCCCATTTAGAGTCCACATACAGCCGGTGCTCCGCCAGCTGCATTGTCTCCACGTGGAGTACTGAATCAGGTTCAAGGTTCTGGTACTAACCTTCAAAGCCCTAAATTGTCTGGGACCACTGCATCTGTGGCCCTGCCTGTCCCAATATACCCCTCAGAGAGCGTTGCATTCTGCTGGGATGTATCTTCAGGGAATCCCAAGCCCTAAAACTATCTGGCTGGCCTCAATCAGGGCCAGGGCTTTTTTGTTCCTGGCCTCAGTCTGGTGGAACTCTCTGACTAATGAGACCCGGGCCCTGCCGGATTTAGCCCAATTCCGCAGGCCCAGTAAGACGGAGGTGTTTCACTAGGCTTATGGTTGAGGACAGCGCCGGCATTACATCTAGAGCCCTGCCTCCTTATCCCTTTATTCCTTCCTTTCCAGTCCCTTTTAACCTTCTTTCCCGCCATTTTTCCTCAATGTGTTTCCATCCCCTCCTACATACCCCATAGGCTGAATTATATTAAGACAGGCACAAAGGCAGAGTTGCCTTCTATAACATCCTCCTGAGGGTGGAGTAGTTGGACTCCATCTGAAAATAATTTATTAATGAGTGTGTGATGTTGTTTTTAGATGGTTTTAACTGTGTTATATATTGTGATAGGGTGTTAGCCTCCCTAAGCCCGGTTTGCTGGGGGAGGGCAGGGTAGAAATATTATTATTGTTGTTGTTGTTGTTGTTATTTGCCTTGAGCAGATTCAAGGGACCAAGCTGCTAGGGCAGCCCTGTGTGCCTAATCTTTGGTAGTAAGGCATTTGGAAGCCACTGGCATATTGCTAAGCGGGAGCATCCTAGCAGCCCACTTGACTTGCCCCACACCGGTGCCACTGGAGCTATTGTTAAGCAGAATTTGTGCAGGCATAGTTTCATTGTCTCTTGGGCAGGAATAGCCAATTCAGCTGTGTTAGGCAGGGACCAAAGGTAACACCCTACTTTAAAAAAAGAGACATGCCAATATCACAAATTTTCGTAGCTCAGGTGTAAAATCCAGCCACTGTTCACTCTTAAATGCTCATTTTTATCTTCTGATGATTCACGTATGAAGAAATGTTGTCAAACTGGGGCCCTGAGCACTTGTACAAATTTGCTTTCTGTGATGCAACAAAGCTCATGTTTGAAAATGTGCAGCAGAACACAGTCTTTGTGTGTGCCTTAGATCTGCCTGAATTAGTCAAGAAAGCTGTTAGCATAAATATGGCTTCCAAATGAGACAATTAAGGATCTGAAGAAACCATTTGCTCTCTTTTACAGCCTCCAGAATAATATTCCTTTAGTAATGCAGCAAAAATCACAGACAGCTTTCTGGCATCCTAAGACAAAACTTACTAAGACCTGTGACGGCTTACACCTCACATAGTATTGGCATCATTAAGGTGACACAAGATTCTTGGTTCTCTCATTCGCAGACTAGTTTTAAAGATGAGCTTTCTTTTAGCTAGGGATCCAGAAAAACTTATTCCTTTTAGTTTCTATATACATAGATAGATGATCCATAATTTCTTGTTTGCTGTTTGAATAATAAATAAGCCATTCTGAAAATCCAATCCTAAATGTGCAATGATAAATAGTCATGTTGGTGAAACAGCAAATTATTCCAAAATCAGGTAACTTAAAATAAATAAGTAATCCATGGGTTTTATTTAGGGCTGCCAGTTCATTGTCAGGGGTGGGGGATTCCCTGTCCCCCACCTCCATTGCCGATCCACTGGCTGGTGAGGGGGACTTACTAGCAGTGGGGGAAAGCCTGGGCCAATGACACAGTAGCTTCACCAATGAGGGGGCGATGCCACTTCTAGCATGCACCAGAAGTTATGTCAGAGGCTGATACAAATTCTCAACCCATTAACTGCTTTATTTTTGTCTTATAAGGAAATGGTCAAGTCAGACTGTCAGGGAGGTTTCAGGTTTAAACTTGGCAGGTGAAAAGGGAACTGGGGTGAAAGAAACTTCCTATAACTATATACAATAGATAGTTTGTCATAAGAATGTAGCTGTTTTGTTCTACCAACAGGTGTTTGTAACTGTTGAGAGATCACTTGGCTGTCACTCCTTAAATAAACAAGCATAAACGTTTTTGCTTCAAAATTACTAAAGATTGTGGAGTCAGGAACATACACACGGGTTCCAGTTTCCCTTCTTTAACACTTGATAGGGATCATCTCCCTTTCCTTGGAGTTATTTCTCTTAGGGAAGGACTACCAGCTTCACTTCCCTTTCTCAGGATCCTCCTCAATCCTATACTACTCGTCTTCTTCCACTCTAGCTACCAACATCTACCTGCCACCCAACTTCCTGCCGGCTGCCAGGTGAGACCTAGCAACCCTAGTTTTATTTGACTCAGGGCCTAGCCTTGGAAACATGACAAGAATGATTCTGCAGGGTTGGGAGATTAAGATGATCCATTCCTGGAAATAAATGGATCCAAATGGTTTTCTGATTGCTAATGGGGATATTCCTAATGGGGATTTCACTACTAATCTGGTTGGAGTTGCTGTTGATGCCCTGATTGACTATGCACCCTCTCTCAGATCTTATTGTACTGAGGAGCTTCAGGCTATGAAAAGATGAAGGAAACAACTAGAACAGTCGATGAATCTGACCCACCTGGCAACCGGCGGGAAGTGGGGACCACTTTCACCTCAAGTGACTGAAGACAGAGCAAGATCCCTACCCTACTTAAGGAACCTCTAAAGCCTATCTGACCCAAACCTCCATTAAACACTCTTTCCCTATTTGATCCTCCCCCTCCCTCCTCCCTCCAAATGTTCCAAGGACTCTGGTTGGTCATTTCTGGCTTTCTCTTTAGACCACCAGCGTGCAAAGGCAGATACTGAAAAAAGGGAAAGACTTGGCTCTGTTCATCACAGCTACCTACTCCCATATGAACCTACCTGAGTATCAGTGATCCTGCTTCAGGTACCCCAACATCTGAGTCTGGATGGGTAGAAACCTGAAAAATGACCTTCTTGGTCATGGCCCCAAAAGTGGATTCCCTCCCCAGGAAAATTTGTCTATATACCTCTTTGTCTATCTTTTACCTTGTTGTTTTGTTTGGTGTTCCCTTACTGACCTTCCTTCATGTTTATGTTTTAAATTATTTTTCTATATCTATTTATTGTTTTTAAAGTTGATTTTTAATGTGTTCAGCTGCCACCTTGAGGGCCCTAATTGGGTAGAAAGGTGTTGTTTAAAATAAATAAATAAAAGATGCAAGTATCCCTGAGCATGCACGAAGAGTAGACTCCTAACTATATCACCATAGTCCTTGCCTGACGTGGTTTGAAGCTGGTTTCAGATTCTGGATTAGGCAGGAGCACTGGATAGTCCAGGTTTATCTACACAGGTAGTTAAGCCTGGCAGGAGAAAAACATATTGCAGCCATGCGAGGATAAGGAAGAGTGAAATCTCACAGTAATTGGTAGAGTTGCATTTTCAGTTCCTAGGTAGGCCTTGAGATATTTTGATGCTCTGAAGGAATGTTATGAAGCTGAACAAAATAAAAAGAAATGATAAGTGCATTAAAAGAATGTTGTCTTTCTACTTTTATAGCATATTCCATGGTATCTTGAGATCATGCTGTTATTTGACTTACATTTTAAATCGCCTGTTAGTATTACATATATCCATTATTTTACTAAATGCACTTACTGCTTCATATCACTTACTGACTACAGGCAGAAGTTTATCTGTTTTGTGTTAGCTGCTGGGGGGGATTTTCCCTCAAAAGATAGCAACAGATGTTATTAAAAGTGCATTCTATCATGTTTTGGCAATCTTAAACCCAACTACTGCATTCATCAAATGTCTAGCTAACTGAAATGGATTTTCATATGGACACATTTATGGAATGTGAAAGTGTTGACAATTTTTTAAAAGCTGTAGACATCAAAAATATTGGCCATACCTTTATATAGCAACATGATGCATTGTGAGCAAACTGCAAGCTGAACACATTTTGCCATAATAGCACAAGTTTCTTAAATCTGTAGAAAGGAAGGAAGGAAGGAAAGGAAGGAAGGAAGATAGATTCATGTTCCTCTCTCAAGGTGGGTTCCATGACCACAACTAATGCCTAATTACCTTGTCAACACTTGTTTATAATCTGAGAGGGAGTTCTGTATATAATTACAGAGGGGTAGCTGTGTTAGTCTATTGTGGCAAAGATGCCACGAGTTCTCTGCGTGTAAGCATTAGAGGAACATAAAAAAGGCCATGCTGGATCAGACCAAGGTCTATCAAGTCCAGCAGTATGTTCACACTGTGGCCAACCAGGTGCCTCTAGGAAGCCCACAAACAAGATGACTGCAGCAGCATCGTCCTGCCAGTGTTCCAAAGCTCCTAATATAAATAGGCATGCTCATCTGATCCTGGGGAGGGTTACATATTTAACCACTAGAGGGAGTAAGGAGGCTAGTTTCACAGAGAATATATTGTATTTAATGTTATTATACAGTTTTTTCATAATTAAAACTTGATTCCAGAAAACATGCAAATGCATGTAGTGGTGTTCCGACACTTGAAAAAGAAAAGAAAGAAAACTAAATAAAATATATCTTGTCGTCAGAGAAGCAGTAGGGAAGGTGCTCACTACTTTTCCCCACTCTTCAATTTCCTGCTTCAAATGACCAAGACCAATGACTCAGAGAGGGTCCCAGACCTATCTATGAGGGCAAAAATGAATTTGAAACCTCACAGAGGTAAAAGCCACATGAGGAGTACATTTGAAGTAACAAATAGCAGGCAAGGTTAAGCAAGCAACCCACATCTCATTTCTCCATTTGAAATATCCCCTTCCAGAAGGTGTGTGTTTTTTTTTTTTAAATCAGCACTGGGGCTCCATTACACCATTTGTACCTGATCTGTAGTTAGCCTTGACTTATGACAATAATAGATGAGAGACCCGTTCACAAACAACCTCCTTCAATAACATTTCTAGTACCAGTTCCAAAGGTCAAATCCCCACTCTGCCATGGAAGTTTGATGGGAGTTAGGGTTGCCAACCTCCTGGTGGGGCCTGGAGATCACCTGGAATTTCAACAGATCTCCAGATGACAAAGAACAGTTCCCCTGGAGAAAACAGCAGCTGTGGAGAGTAGACTCTGTGGCGTGATACCATGCTGAAGTCCCTTCCCTCTCCAAACCCTGCCCTCCCCAGTCCCCACCCCCAAATCTCCAGGAATTTCTCAGCCCAGATCTGGGAACCCTGGGAGACCATGGACCAGTCGCACTCTATCAGCCTGGTCTACCTCACAGGCTTCTTGTGAAGATAAAAAGGAGGAGAGGAAAGCAATGTAAGTAGGGTTACCAACCTCCAGGTACTAGCTGGAGATCTCCTGCTATTACAACTGTTCACCTGGAGAAAATGGCTGCTTTGGAAATTGGGTTCTATGGCATTGAAGTCCCTCCCCAAACCCTGCCCTCCTCAGGCTCCACCTCAAAACCTCCAGGTATTTCTCAGCCCGGAACTGGCAACCCTAAATGTAAACCACTTTGGGTCTCCAGTGTGAAGAAAGGCAAGGTAAACAAACAAAGACTAAAAACTTGCTGCGGCTAGTTTACCTAACCCATTAGCCCTTCCTTTTTGACCAGACTGCTATAACAGTCAATTAATGTTCACTATCATTCTAGCGAAATTCAACAATAGAATATATTCAGACTGTACAGCCACTGCGAGGAAAATGACGGGCTGGTGCGGTTGAGAACTGTAATAGAAAGTGTAGGGATAGGTTTTGTAGTCTCATCACACTTCATCAGATATGAAGTAGTTACCTAAGTAGGTAGGCATCTATGATGTGAGTCTGTAGCAGGCTATGTAATTTTGTTTGTTTATTACGAGAGAGCAAAAGGCCTAGTAATGGAAAGGGCAACAGTAGGTGTGTCACATTACTGTATGGAGCCCAAATGAATACAAGATCCAATTGGAATGCATGTGATCCAGCACCAGATAGAGGCCAAGCTGCTGGTTATGAGTTGGCAAAGCAAGATTAATTGTGTAAGCAAATTCCCCAAGAGAGACAATTATTTGCTGCAGTGAGCTAGTCACTTCTAGCTTTTCTTCAATCCAAGGATCACAGCATCACATTTGTTGATGAGTTTCAGGTTAGCGGCTTCATGGTGCAATCTCCCTTTGAAACATTTGTTCATTGAAAAATGGCAACTTGAATGTCCTGGGAGATGGAAATGCCCTCCCACTCATTTTAAATATAATATTTGTGTCCTAGTATTCTCTCAAGTAGAGCCTTCTTATCCTATGTACGTGGCAGAAAGGCATGAATGACAGATGGTAGGATGCATCACATTGGAATGCAAACTAAGGGTGGTGCAGTGGGTAGATTATCAGTCTAGAATCAGGGAAACCGTGGGTTCAAAACCCCTGCTCCCTCATGAAGCTCACCGGGAGACCTTGGGCATGTCATTTTTTCATAGCCTAACCTACACCATGAGGTTATTGTGAGGATAAATTCAGGGAAGAGCCACGTACGCCAGCTCCATGGCGAAAGGTGGGGAAACATTCTAAATAAAAATAAATGCAGGTGACAGAGATGACATTAGGGTTACCAACCTCCAGGTACTGCTGGAAAACCATATACAGCACGTAGGCTCTTATAACGATTCTCGTTAATTTTACTACACAATATAACAGAATAATACAATCATTTTTACTGAAAATAAACAATTACTGGCATAAATAACATGCCCCAATATTTCACTTAACCCACCATATAACATATAACGAACTTCATATAATGTCCTCAGACTGTCACCAATATCCAGTCCTTCTATATAGTAACGATGTTGCCACAAATTATTCAGTTCTCCACAGAGTTTCAACGTAGCCAGTTATCTGTAGAATTCTCACGTTGTAACTCTGTAGCACGTCGTTTATTGGAGCAAGTCTTCTGTGCATCTTGTTAGACGTCTGCTAGGAAGGCATGAAATTTCTCCCTTCTTTTGGTCACACGTCTTTGCCCCTTTACTGTGACTTATCATTACCAACCCCACCTGCTACTGAAGGCAGTGTTCAAACCCTGAAGACATAACATAGTGGGTGGGTGGTCATGTATGAAAATCTGTGTAGTAGCATGTATGTGAGAGTCTAATAAGGGTGCTTTCACACATGACAAACAATGCACTTTCAATCCCCTTTCAATGCCCTTTGCAGCTGGAATTTACTGTGTGAAATGGCAAAATCCAATTGCAGATCATATATAAAGTGCATTGAAAGTGGACTGAAAGTGCAATATTCAGCATGTGTGAAAGTGCCCTATTATGTCAAAGCATGCCTGAGTGGCCGGGAAATCAAGAATCCTCATCATGTGGATGTAGCCTATGCGATGTTGCAGTCCTAAACTCATGAGTATAAAATCTATAAGATCCGATACTTCAACTACACTTCCATTGTTGGGGGTGGGGGGCATTTTTTCCAATTACTCTTACTAACTGCAGACTCTTCCTTTATACTGGCTGCCATTCCTGGGCAAATCCTCTGAACCCTGGCAGGCGGAGTTCTGGGGATTCTCTGGCCTGCAGTGAGACAGGAAGGTGAGAGTTCCATTTCACAAGCAGAGCTCCCCTGCATTAACTTGGATCCCACCCTATGCATTTATTTATTTGTTTAATTAATATGTTGCCGTTCTCTTCAAAGAGGAGAGTTAATTAAAAGATTGAACTTTAGTTAAAAAACAACAACAACCCAGCAACACTGAAACCTCAAGGAATCAGCTATTAAATTCATTCAAAGGCTTTCCAGAATAAGTATGTTTTCAGATTGTACTGGGAAGCCTGGTGGGAAAAGACCATTCCTTTCTTTAGAAATGTATCTAATTCAACTGTTTTTATAAGTGGATTTTATTCAGCTGCCTAAAGCAATGTTATATGAATGCTGTTTAGTTATAGCATGTTTGTTTTCTGGATGCATCCAATCATATCTACCCCCTACCTGAGACTCACATTTAACTCCATATGAAATAGACATGGGACACTTTATTGACAGTGCACCAGAGACTCCTTTCATGAGCCTGGAGCATTCCTCTTTGCACAATATGGCAAGCTTTAACCAGACAGCTGCAGATTTCCATTCACAGATAAAAGCTGCCTTTGTTCCTGCCCTGATTAAACTGTGCCATCTGATACAACCTGAAGACTGGGTCCTGGTCAAAAGACATCAGTGGAAAACTACACTTGAACTGCAATGGGAAGGTCCATTTCCTGTTCTCATCCTCACATGGCTGTAAAGGTTCATGGTTGTGATGCCTGGGTTGCAAGAAAGTTGCCTTTCCAGATGGGTCTACAGAAAGGTCGACCTCAGAGGTGGAGCAACACAGGGCTGGTACTGGAAATCCAGCTCCAAAAGCAGACAAGCCAAGGTACTATTTGCATCAAAGAAAGCAGGAGCCTGCCAGAGTGTTAGCATCCTGACCATGAGATTTCTCATGCCAAGTGGTTTCCCTTTGGGTTGCAGAACTCAAGACACTTTGAAAGGGTAGTGAGCCTTGTGCCTGACCATCCAGGCACTAACATTGTGCCTTCTGTTTAGATTCTTAGAACACGGAACCGATTAAAATAACTACACCAGGACCTCCAGTGACTGGTAAGTTTCTCTCCTATTTGCTATCTGCTGCAGCTGTACCATAGCTTGTTTCCTTCTACAGCCCTCTTGTTTCAAGGAAGCCAGCTAGGGGCTTCAATGGAAGCTTTTTGGGATGGTCAATAGAGAAGAGGGAGAGTTTGGAAAAGGGAAGTGCTTTCTTTAGTCCGCTGCACATACACGCTCTGTTGACAAGGCATCTAAACTGCCTTTTCCCACTTCTCTGATAAATTGTTTCTTTAAAAAAATACATCTTGTAAAAATAGGAGCCTGTCAGTTTTCCCCAACACGAGTCAAAGCTGATCAAGGTGGCTATTTCCAGAGACAAAATGGTAGTGGGGGGTGGGGAGGTTAAAGTTTCCTTCTCTTCTCATGCTGTTTTCATAGTTGATAAATCACTCCTGGCAGCTGAAATGGCAAAAGGGGTGGGGGAATGCAATTTAAAATAAACGTGAAACCTGAATGTGTATTTGAGCCCACAAACAGGGGACGATGAGGTGGTCTGCACCACACCAATTTAGACTGCAGGTGCTAGGAAGGCAGAAAACCACCTTAAACCATTTCTCCCTGAAATGGTGCATTCTATCAAAAGTGTGTTTCATATGGTGCCATTTATGTGTTTAAACAAATGAAAATGCCAATCGGTGCCTTATAGGGTTGCCAACCTCCAGGTAGTAGCTGGAGATCTCCTGCTATTATAACTGATCTCCAGCCGAAAGAGATCAGTTCACCTGGAGAAAATGGCCACTTTGGCAATTGGACTCTATGGCATTGAAGTCCCTCCCCTCCCCAAACTCTGCCCTCCTCAGGCTCTGCCCCAAAAACCTCCCGCCGGTGGTGAAGAGGGACCTGGCAACCCTAGTGCCTTATTTTAAAAACAGAATCAGTTGTTAAAACATTGCAAAACTACTCCAAGGAGATGGGGCTCCTGATGTTACAATCCTGATGCAAGCCAATCCGTGCTATTCCCAGCTAGCTCCGGCTGCTACTGCTGCTGCAAATTGGAAGAACTGGTTTTCCCTGAGCATGACCCTGCATGTGTCAAGAAGAGGGTGAGTTTGATTCCAGAATGCAGCAACAGTTCTTTTATGCATGTCTAGCTTTCTATATGAAGGGCAGTTCTGTGCATTGGGGGAGCATTCAGACACGAGCCTCCATACCATCTCACCAACTTTTTGTGAAACAAGGCCTAAGTGACCTTTAAGTTCTATTTGCCTTTATAGTTCTTCTGTGTGTTGGCCAGAAGTTTTTAAATTACTGTGTTAAGCGGGTGCTCCAGAAATTTTCTGGCTCGTGGGTAGCAATACTGTCGATAAGATCCTGTGGCCAGCCTCCTATTTCTGTCTCATGTCAACCTAAAAGGACATGCTGTTATGGAAGAAAATTAGAGCCTATTTCCCAGAAAGGAAAATACGGGTGTGTACTGATCTGTTTTTCTATTTCAGCCTACTTCGTTTAAGACTCCATGCAGAAAAGCCCCTTCTTCCAGGAGCTGAATATGGTTTCCTGTGAGTTTTTCACCCACCCTAATTTCTGGGTCTATAGAGCTGGTGCAGCAGAAGTTTTTTGGGCAGTAAATTATGGTTCACACCCCATCACTTTCCCCAGCACTGGGTGGTCCCATGAGTGGCATTCAAACAATCATGAAAAGTTGCAGTTAAGTTCCAGTTGTGCACCAACATACCTGTGCTTGCAGAGGCCCGTCATTCTTCCCACCTCTCTCCTTCCTTCATGCACAGAGTTTGATGCACAATTTCCCAGTCTGATCAAGCTCCAATGCATCATAAAATCCTATGGTTGCCAACCTCCAGGTCGTTGCTGGATATCTCCTGCTATTACAACTGATCTCCAGCCGATAGAGATCAGTTCCCCTGGAGAAAACGGCTGCTTTGGCAATTGCACACTATGGCATTGAAGTCCCTCCCTTCCCCAAACCCCGCCCTCCTCAGGCTCCACCCCAAAAACCTCCCATCAGTGTTAAAGAGGGACCTGCAACCTTATTAAATCCAAAAGCTGGTGTGTGGATGGATTGGAGTCTGTTTATTCCATACAAACCAGGATCATAAATCTTGGTGTAATCCCAGTTTAGGATCCTGGTCTAGACCAAAACTTCTTAAAATGTGGGTCGCGACCCCATATGGGGTTGTGTAACTGAATGTGGGGGTTGTGAAAACAAGCACATCTATCTAATTAGTATGCAAATATGCTTTAGTCTTTAATAAATGCTAAAATTATACGCATACCAAAGAATCGTTTTAAAATAAATTTCTTTATGATTTATTATTAGTAAATGTTTGATTTGTATACCTATTTTACATTTCTATATACCCAGGATCACTTAAAGATTTATCGGGCGAAAAGGGATCGCAAATGGGAAAAGTTTAAGAAGCCCTGGTCTAGACGAACTCCAACCCTTGGAGGCACTTGCATTCAGAAGTCATGGGTCATTTTTTCACGGAGGTTTGCAGCGGTTTCACTTTTGTTTTGCCACGCTGCTAATTTTTGATTTTTCATGACTGCTTCAAATTTGAGAAAAAAACCGCTTCATCCCTGCGTCAAGTCCAACCTGTTTTGGTCCGTTCTTTCCTTTTGCTACGCGGTTTTTGGCGCAGATCTCCATGAAAAACTCCCTGGAGTAGGATGTATTCTCCCTGCCCATGCTGGCAAATGTCTCCTCCCTCCCTGTGACTCGCCACGCACGCGAACGGTGATTGGACAAGGGGAGTTTTTGTATCACAGGCCGCCATTCCCCTTCCCAGAAATCTTCCAGCTGGAGATGTGTGCATTTCCTCTTCATAGGAGTGCCGGGCGGCGCATAGCTGCTGCAGATCACACTCTTTGTTCTTTAGAGAGTGAGTGCTGCGGCTTTGCTTGCGGGGGGGGGGGGGCTGTTTAGGGGATCGCACCTGGGGGACAGCCTCCCTCCAAGGCAGGATGGATCGGCATGCTGCGAAGGGAAGGGAGAGTGTTTGGCCATTTATGCATGGGAGGTTTTGCCTTGGGTTTGCCACTGTTTAGATGTACATTTCGCCATTCAAATTCTCAAAACTCTGCTTTGGGGGCTTATTGTTGAGTTTTGAGAATTCGGATGGGGAAAATGTGCATCCTGAGAGTGGCAAATCCAAGGCAAAACTCCCTCCTATTACCCTTCTGAGGAGGGGTGGCCAGTCTGCTCTGGGTCTCCCTCCTCTTCCCCCCCCCCCATGCATCCTGTGCATCCCCAACCTGGTAAAAGAACAGAACAAAGGAACTATGGAAATCTTGGGAAAGTGTGTGGATCGGCATGCTGCAAAGGGAAGGGAAGGGAGAGTGTGCATCCAGAGAGCATCCAGAGAGTGGCAAATCCAAGGCAAAACTCCCCATACATTCAGTTGTATGAAAGTAGAGTCGAGCGGTTTGATCTCCTGAGCGCTCGCCCCCAAAGCTGCCAGCCCTCTTGGATGGAAATTCCTGGCACTGGACGGCCGGAGCTGTATGGGGGGGGGGGGCACAACGATGACCGTCTGTCAAAGTCTGGGAAAGGGGGCAGCGTCGCCAAGTATAGGGGTGGGGGGAAACGGGGAGCATGGTAAATAGAAAAATTATATAAGGAAACCAGAGGGACTGGTGCTTGTTTTTCTGCTCTGGGTGAACCGCACAAGGTAATCCGCTGGGTGGAGTTGGGGCGGAGTTGGGGGTGGGCATAAACAATGAGCTTATCAGAAGGGGAGGGCTCCAGCAAAGGGGCAGACCAAACCGTTGTAGAATACTGCCTGCTTTGTTCCCATGAAAAACCAAAACTACTTCGAGATTGACGGAGATGATCCACGGCCATGAAAAAAAAATTAAATTGTTTTTTGTTTGTTTTTTACTCCACGGCAAGAGAGCAGCAAAATCGTCCATGAAAAGTTGGCCATGGTGAATAGGAGTTTGATCAAACCAGGAAGTTTTGCATAAAACCATATACACCAAAGGGAGGTGGGACAGGAAAGGGGCAAGTACAGGGCGAAAATGCATGGGAGGTTTCACCTTGGATTTGCCGCTCTCTAGATGCACATTTCCCCCATCTGAATTCTCAAAACTCTGCATGGGGGCTTATTTTTTAGTTTTGAGAATTTGGCTGGGGAAAATGTGCATTTGGAGAGCGGCAAATCCAAGGCAAAACCTCCCATGCGTTTTTGCCTGGAATTTGTGCACAATTAGAGTTTAAGCAGCTTGGCAAGTTGTCTGGATGCAGAAGGGTCCATTTCCTTTCCTAGGGAAGAGAGAACAAGGGAGATAGGTAGCAATCCTACGCTGGTCTACTTAGAAATCCCTTTTTATTTAATGGGGCTTACTCTCTGTAAAGTATTCTCAGGATTGCAACTTTAGAGTGCTTTTGAAATGTTTTTTTTAATTCACGTATGTACAGGTTGAGCAGGTAGAAGTGAGTAGGTACAACAGGAAATAACACTAACTCCAAAATGACTGTAGCACATAAGCTCCAGGACAACTTCCACCAACAAGTTCCAAAACCTGCTTTCTGAACTCTTTTTGCTCACATTCCCCTCTCCCAGCTCAATGTCCGGACTGGACTTTCTCAGTTCCCACATTATTAGGTGAGTATGATATTCTACAAATCTACATTATCTCTTTAGACACACATATTTTACGCTAACTCTTTATTGGCCACTTAGGGTGGAACTATAAATTCTGTGTAGTTCTGTGATCATTTTAAAGGATTGTTTTTTGTTTTTTTTCTTTCAAAGATCATGGCTGCTTACTCTGTTGGAAGAGACTGGCAAATGGGAAAGAGATACTTTCTGATCAGTCCCTCATGCTCTTCACACGCATACCTTTATAACTGCTACTTGCAAGTTATTTAATCCTTGCTGTGGGTAGGTTGCCTGGTCCCTCTTCACCACCGGTGGAGCCTGAGGAGGGTGGGGTTTGGAGAGGGGAGGGACTTCAATGCCATAGAGCCCAATTGGCAAAGTGGCCATTTTCTCTGTCGGCTGGAGATTAGTCGTAATAGCAGGAGATCTCCAGCTAGCACCTGGAGATACTAGAAGCAGCATGGTGAGTAAAGGTTAAAAAGCCCTTCTCTCACACTATTCTGGTTCTTGAAATTGCAACCCCAGTGCCTTCCACCTGTGAAAGTAAAAAAGACCTTTACAATGACCACAGAGTTCTACATTGAATTTCCTGCTAAAATCAATTGGCTTATCTATGTTTCAGAGTGCAGAACACAGACTCTGGGCATGATCCAGCCAAAGTCAACCACTTTGCCTGTCCTGGGGCTGCCAACCTCCAGGTGGGGGCTGGAGATCTCTCACTATTACAACTTCTCTCCAGCCAATAGAGAGCAGTTCACCTGGAGGAAATGGCTGCTTTGGCAATTGGACTCTATGGCATTGAAGTCCCTCCACTCTCCAAACCCCGCCCTCCTCAGGCTCCGCCCCAAAATCTCCAGGTATTTCCCAACCTGGACCTGGCAACCCTAGCTTGTCCTGTTGCATATAGCTTAATCCTAAATAGTTTTACTCAGAAGTCTTTTTGATTTTAATGAGACAGTTCAAAGGATTATAACCTTAAAATACTCTGGATATATTTTGGCCTCATTCATTTTTTAAAAGCTCTTTTCCATAACTACCTACCTTTCTTTTTCTTCCACCTTTCTTCCTTAATTCCTGTTTCCCTCTTCTGGTAAATGTAGTCTTCAGAGTTCATTTTTAAATTGGGAGTTCCTGTAGCCTAACATAAGCAAAGAAATCACTTGCAGCTATTAGGATTCAAAATTATTCATATGGGCACTAAACAGTGGTTGAGGAACAGTGAACAAGACCATATATTAGCAAACATTCTTAGTGACTTGCAATGGGCTTTTCAAATACTTCTTTTTTCTAATTATTTTTAAAGAGGCCCCAGCAGCATAACATTTAGCTAGCAAACCCTACCTTGTGACTTCTTGTTCACAAATCCCTGATGATGACATAGCTATGTCTTGCAACATGGAATTGATTTCTTTGGTGATATACGGTTTCTAATGGGTAAATCAGAAATATGTTCACCTTTCTAGTTCTTCAACTGACCTAACCATGTATTTTCATGTTTTCCCCCCAGTTCTGTACAGTCAATAAGGACCTAACTACAGGTTACACTCTCCCTGGGGACCTGGGTCAGGTGCACAGGCATGTTCAGCAGTTCTGTACATCTTAGATATGCACAGGCTTGATTCAAATCAGGACCACAGCATATGGAGAGAGGTAACTTAGACCTTTCTTCTGTTCCATTTTCCCAGTCTGAAGCAGCCCTGGGGAGAACTGTTAGCCCCACTGTAGATATGTAACATGTAGCTCAAGAGTTCACATGCAGACATCAATGGAGCAAATATAGGGTTGCCAACCTTCAGGTGCAGCCCAGAGTTCTTCTAGAATTACAACTGATGTCCAGATTATTTGCAACCCTAGGCAAATAGTCTAAGCTCTCTCTTTCTCTCTCGGTCTCTCTCTCCACAAGCTGTGGTCTCAGTACAAACTGGAGCTGCACATGTCTGGGAATGCGGAACTTCCAAACACCTCTCTCTACCCAAACCTGGGGGAAACTTTATGTGTAGGTAGGCCTTTAGGCAATGAGCAACCTTAAATCGATTTAAACAGATGAACTGTGGCTGTCCCTTGCTCCCCATTCCTCCTAGGGTTGCCAACTCCAGCTTGGGGAATTCTTGGAGATTGGGGAGAGGCTAGGAAAGGAGGAGTCTGGGGAAGAGAGGAAGCTCAGTGAGGATGGGATGTCAATTCAGTTTCTCCTGTGTGGTATGCCACCCTCCAAAGCTGCTATTTTCTCTAGGGGAAGTCCAATCTCTATCTGGAAGTTAGTAGCCCTAATTCCCCCTCCCCCTACTTGGGAGAGATGACAACCCTTTACTAAATTGGCTACTTGCATCTAGATGTTCATATCTGAATGTCCTGTTTAAAGATAATATATTTAACAATCAGCTATAACACACTCAACAATTCCAAATAGACATTTTCTTGATATCATTAGCAGGTGGCTTTTTCCATTTCTCACCCTGGTCCATGTACGTGAAAAAAAAAATTAAACTCTTCTAACAGTGTGCTTGAACTGTAAAATGGATGCATTACCTAGATTGATCCATTGTGACAAAATCCATTGAATGGTCAACCTTTGCTGTCTTCACCATATCAAAGGAACAATTGTGTAGACAAGGTCCTTGGGATCTGGGTAAGCATTCACACACACCAAGGCACACTATATTAGGAACTTTCTTGCATGGTATGGATTTCTGTTGAAGAATCTGACTCTCCTCTGAAGGAGAATGACCATTTCTCTCTCTCTTACAGATTCTTTGTTGGCAGCCTCACATCTTGATAAAGTGCAAAAGGAGGAATGGAAATGATCAGGGGGCTACAGTCTGCACCTTCCCTACAAGAGAAGGCTATGTTCAGGAAAAAAATTAAGATTGCAGGTGATGGAGTTGTATAAAATTATGCATGAGGAAGTTGGCTGAAAAATCTTTTCTCCCTCTCCTTTAGAATTACTAGTTGAGGTTACCCAATAGATAGATCAGCAGTACAGTTAAAAGCAGAAGAAGGTACTTCTTGAAAATGTCCATAATTAATTAATAGAATTCAGCATATGAGAAAAGCACCTACATCAGGAGTTGCCAGGAGAGCCTGTATGGACACATTTTTCAAAAGGGCATTTGGGATTTTGTAGAGTAACAAGAATGTAGAGTATGGAGTTCTTACGTATGTTTATTCTGCTGGCTTTTGGCTGAAGTTTAATTATGGTGTTTTATGGTTTTTACTTATGTCTTGGCCCACCTGGGCCCCTGTTTATAAGGAAAAGGTGGGATAATAAATATTTTAATAAATGGAATACAGTTCCTGGGGGGATAATAACAGCTTAAAGCTATTAATTTCCTGCTTAAGGGCTTTTCTGGGGGAATCTGGTTAGCCACTGAGAGAAAGAGGGTACTGGACTACGTGACCTTGGATCTAGTCCAACAAGGCTCTTATATCCCATGAGATTTGTTTTTATTTTGTTAAATTGACCAAAATGTCACAGATTGAACTGCCTACCCTGGCCGTGATAAACACCTGACTCACGGCATCACCATTTTCTCACCTCAGAAAAGCATTGTGTTTTTCCTAGGTGTCACTCAGATAAATGACTGGCAGTCAGAGAAGAGCATTGTTTTAATGATAAAAAGAAACAGGGCTTCCAAGGAGCCAGTCTGAGCCTTCAATAAATTATAATCTCATGTGTAAAACAGAAAAATCTCATCCCCCAATCAATATGTCTTGTTCTTTGGACTGAACTATGCATCTAACACCTTATGAGCAGAGACAAGCAACAGAAGGAAGATTGTTTTGACCCGCCAGCATTGACACATCAGTTAAACAAAAACTACCAAAAAAACAATAGGGGAGGAGACAGAATCTACCTGGCTCGGAATGTGTTCAAGCACTGTAACTACAGGGTGTGAAGCCGTCCTCTTTCAATGTATTACTGCATACCTGTTTTTGTAGAATTTCCTGTATTCCCTCTAGGAAACCTGATCGGCTTCACATCTGAAACTCTTCCTTATTACTCAACCTTGTATGCCTATGTAATGAGTCTTTGTGTAGACAACTCCCCATGTGTCAGAAAGCAAGCACCTGGAGCTTGCATTATACAACAGTTTCACCGAAGCATTACACTCCACTAAAATGACACCCCCCTCCCAATTTCACCAGCACTTGGATTTTGCACTGATGAACTTCAGCTGATACACAGAACAAAAGCTTGGCTTGTGCACAGTGTTTACCTAAACTTCTCAGTTGTCATACCTGTCACTTAAACCCCATTATGAAGTTTTATTTCCTAGATTTAAAGTCTAAATATGTGACTTGTTTTTTGAATGGCTACTGACAAGGAAGATGAGCAACTCTTATTTTGATAAGAGTTACACGTTGAGAATCTTATGATAATTTAATTACAGGGGAAGGCAGCAGACAGTTATTGGTTGTTATTTTATTTTATACCTTGCCTTTATCCTCAATGGATTCTCAAAGTGGTTTACACCATTCTCCTCTCCTCCATTTTTCCTCACAACAACCCTGTGAGGGAGATGAGGCTGAAACTGGTCCAGGGTCACCCAGCAAGGGTTCCATGGCAATGGAGATTCAAATGTGTATCTATCAGATCCTGGTGCTATAGTCTAATCATTATACCTCATTGGCTTCTATTTAACAAATCTTTAATGCAATTTAACTTCTCTTCTATTGCCACTCAGTGGGAAGTGGAAAGGTTAAAGTCTTGCCCTGAAGTTAGTCATCTTAAGGCTTTAGTCTCCTCTCATTCTGCTCCAGAGAGAAACCTTTGTGTATTGAGCAACTTATTAAAATTGTTCCAGCTGTTTGATACATCTTCTGGGCAGGTTAAGGATCATTATGGCTAGGCCAGGCCAAACCAGGGAATTGGTTTCATGCTGACTGTAGGGCATTTAAAAGGGCAATCGGTTATAAGTATCAACAATTTAAATTACACAATGATAAAGGTATACTTAACTGGATATTGCTGCTGTAACATGTATTCAAAACTTATTAATAACAAAAAAGAGCTTCTACCATAGAGTTTTTGCCCAAACATTAGAGTCCCCATGGTGCCGGCAATGTAGGGTTGCCAACCTCCAGGTACTAGCTGGAGATCTCCTGCTATTACAACTGATCTCCAGCCGATAGAGATCAGTTCGCCTGGAGAAAATGGCTACTTTGGCAATTGGACTCTATGGCATTGAAATTCCTTCCCTCCACAAACCCCGCTATCCTCAGGCTCCGCCTTAAAAACTTCCCACCGGTGGCAAAGAGGGACCTAGCAACACTACAGCAATGTGATGATGTCACTTCCGGTGCAATGATTGATTCTGGAGAAAATACTTATTTCAACAACAAATAATTAACATATAGGATTTGCTGCCACAAGATGTGGTCATGCCTACCAATTCAGTGGTGGAATGTGCCATCAAGTAGTGGCCGACTTAAGAGACCCGGTGGGGTATTCAAGTCAAGAGATGTTCAGAGGTGGTTTGGATTTGCCTGCTTCTGTGCAGCAACCCTGGACTTCCTTGGTGGTCTCCCATCCAAGTACTAATCAGGGTCAACCCTCCTTAACCTCCGTGATTTGACAAGATTGGGCTGGCCTGGGAACCTGCCAATTAAGACAGCCCTAAATTCATATAGACCTATTAACATTCATAGCTAAATGGAACTTCTGTGTTTGCTGTTAGGAGACAGTATGCTTCCGAGTACCAGTTGCGGAAAGACAAACAATAGGAGAGGACTATTTCCCTCATGTTGTGCTTTTGGACTTCCTGGAAGCATCTGCCAGTCCCCTGAGGAATAGGATGCTGGACAGAGTGATTATGCCACACAGTTCTCTTACAAGGAAGATTGCACTCAGTGGTGAATATCCTCTTGACCATGAACCGCATAGAAACAAAACACATATTCCTGAATAATGCCTAGAGAGGTTCCTGTAATGGCCAGGTGCTTTCTCAGCTCTCTACTTCCCATCATACTTTCCAGTAGCAGTGACCGAGTTGATTTTAGTTATGGCATGGGACTGTGAATGGTCATTGAGGTAATATTAACAAATAACTGCGCTGGATTATGTGCTGCTATTATAAAAGAATTTGAGGTGATTTCTACTAATTCCACCAGCCCCTTCTCCTGGAGTCACATGAGCACCTTCCTATCACAACCCTTCCTCTGTAGGCAGGGATTTGCTGGGGTATCTGGAGAGCGGAACTAGAGGTTGTCCATCACAGTCCCTCAATCTGTTTGTCATTGTGCAAAAACCGTCCAGAAGTGATCTAACAGTGAAAGATACCACAATGTGAGAGATACCACAATGATGTGCTGTTAATGTTACTTTTACCACTGCTAAACTGTAATACTAGTAAAACACAACTGATAGAGGCTGTATTTGGACATGAGTATAAACCTTGTGGTTTGATCAAACCCCAGTTAGTAGTCACATGTGAATCCAGAGAATGCAGTAGGCTGGAGTTGGTACTAAACCATAATTTCATATTAGGGTTTGTAGCTGGTTTGCTCATTGTTTATACTAATTGTGGCCTGTTGTGACATAAGAATTTCCATTCCACCATTGGTTGAGTAGCACCACCGTTTGTGTCTGCCTGGCCACACAGTGGCAGTAGAAGGAGGATGTTCTTTCTACCAGGAGGTGGAGAGGAGGAACTGAGAAGCAGACAAACCAGCAGAGACCAATGCCACTGAATAATCTGGCTAAGATGCTGCTGGCTAACTGATTGGTTGCCTCTTGAACACATGAAGCTGCCTTATACTGAATCAGACCCTTGGTCCATCAAAGTCAGTATTATCTACTCAGACCGGCAGCGGTTCTCCAGGGTCTCAGGCAGGGGTCTTTCACATCACCTACTTGCCTAGTCCCTTGAACTGGAGATGCCGGGGATTGAACCTCGGACCTTCTGCATGCAAAGCAGAGGCTCAATCACTGAGCTGCAGCCCCTCCCCCTCTTTTCAGAGATCGGCTAACCAATTATCTTACAGGGAAAGGTCTCGATGGGCCTCTGCCCTATAGGGCAGGTGGCAAGCAAAGAGGAAGCGGCGCAAGCCCTAGTAGCTCAGAGAGTGCAGCATGGGCCACTCAAGCTCAGACTTGGCCGCTAGTGCCAACAGTGGGTCACCCAGTGCCTCTTCTGTTGGTTTGTAGCAACACAGGAGCCCGTCAGATTGGCTTGTCTTGGTCTTTTATTGTCTTGGTCAATCTCTGCCCTTTTCAGTTGTTGTTTTTAATCTGCTCTTGTGTTATGGTTGATGCTCTCTTAGGTTGGGGGTGTTGTTTTAGGCAGTATTCTTGTGCTCTTCGGCAGTTCTTGGATTGTTGAGTTTCAATTTGTTTTATGAAATTGTACTTTAGATGTGTTGTAAAAACCACCTGAGGTGCATTTTTGTGGAGAGTAAGTTTTATAACCAGGTTGTATATACAACTATTGCAGACTAACCATAATTTGTTCCACAAACAACAATGTATTGTGATGTCTGAATGCCGCTATATGCTGCTTTATAGTAAATTGTGCTTATTTACGAGCACCTGTTTGCGGGCACAAGGGCTCAAGCTTGGACACTTGCCTGCTTTACAAGAGCAAGGTGTTGTGCAGTTTGTAAACAGTGTGTATGTAAATGTGCTGTGTAAGTAATAATGTAAGATCTTGAATCACATTTGAAAGTTACATCTTTTAAAAGAGCATTTTGGATTGTTGTTGTTTTTTTACTTCCCGCACGACTAACAATTCTCACAAGACTAGCAATTTAAAGGGTAGAAAAGTCACATTTGGATAATACTTTTTGATCATCTGCCAAAAGCACAGGAGAATATTGAGTTTGGTTTTGTGAGCAAATTGTAGGGGAAATTATAGGAGGTGTTTGGCTACACACAAAATAGGCATTGTAAACAAGTTACGTTTGTATGTTGAGTGCATTCTCTACAAACTTCTGTGTCACTGGACCGGAATATATTTTAGAGCCTGCTGTCTAGGTAGAAGTGAAGAAAACATAACTCTCTGCCACCGTTATGTCTGCTCATTGTAGTCTAGCAAAGCTATTTGGATCATTTGAGACCAGATGAAAATCTCTTGGCCTCCTATGACCTATTTGCCCAGCATCTTTTGGATAAAAGCAAACACAACTGCTTTGCCATAGGTGCTACTTTGTTAGCAGACTAATTTAATACTGGGTTTGGCTTAAAACTGCTTTGGTTTCTGTGGAGGAGAGACAGGGGGATCACGACCCTGGATCTCTGAGTGGCTTTCAATACCATCCTCATTGTATGAAGTGTTTGAGTTCCAAATAAACACGGGCCTTGCAAACAACATAATGTTAATGGGAAGTGGGAGCATTAAACACAAGTGGTTCTGTTCCCATCTTGCAGACTAGTTCCAGAAGGTGGTACTACACAAGTTCTGCTCTTTCACAACTATATTATGAGGCCCCACCAGGATCCATCATGGCACCCATGCTATTTAATATTTACATAAAACTGCCAATTAAGTTTAGGAGATTTTGAGTTCATTCAGCAAACAGATGATACCCAGCTCAATTTCTCCTATTTATATGATGCTGTGGTAGCAATGGACATTCTAATCTGGTGTCTGGAATAATGAAATGGGCTGGATGAGGGTCAAAATACTGAATTTAAACTCAAACAGATAATGGCTCTGTTTTAAGTAGGGATGCCAACCTCCAGGTGGTGGCTGGAGATCTCCCAGCTGGTAGAGATCAGGTCACCTGGAGAAAATGGCCGCTTTGGCAATTGGACCAAGTGGCATTCCCTAAACCCTGCCCTCCTCAGGCTCCGCCCCAAAAATCTCCAGGTATTTCCCAACCCGGAGCTGGTAATCCTAGTTGTAAAGAAGTGAGGAAGGTTTGGGATTGATATTCAGCCTGTTCAGAATGGGGTTGCCTTCTACTGAAGATTCAGGTTTACAACTTGAAAGTACAGTCAGATCCTGCATTAAACATGGATTCCCAAGTGGCAACTATAGGCCAAAGAACCTTTCACTGACTTCGGCTATAATACAAGGTCAGTGGCACCTTAATAGCTAACAACATTTATTTCAATATGAGTGTTTGTGAGTCACAGTTCACTTCCTCAGATGTGTAGAGGAAAATCAAACTGGGAGTTCTACTTAACAGGAAGATTACAAGGGAGGGAGGAGTTGAAACTGAGAGGTTGGGTGTGACTTCTGTCGTGAGTCTTTAGAGTATAAATTCCTTTTGCAAGTGACTAGAACAAGATTAGCAGTTACAAACTAGTGTGGTATGGTGGTTAGACTAGGAGACCAGGTTCAGATTCCAACTCTGCCATGGAAGCTTGCTGGGTGACCTTGTGCCAGCAACACACACTCAAGCCTAACCTACCTTACAGGATTGTTGTGAGGATAAAATCCAGGAGGGATATCTGTCTGTCTGTTTATAATGTATAATATATATTTTTCATCAAACCAGATTTCTGATCAATGTGCAGAGAGATCAGTGTGGATTGGTTACTTACAAGACTGTGTTGTTGTTCACCTTGCTGTAGGGTTGCCAACCTACAGGTACTAGCTGGAGATCTCCTGCTATTACAGCTGATCTCCAGCCGATAGAGATCAGTTCACCTGGAGAAAATGGCCACTTTGGCCACTGGACTCTATGGCATTGAAGTCCCTCCGCTCCCCAAACCCCGCCCTCCTCAGGCTCTGCCCAAAAAACCTCCCGGTGGTGGCAAAGAGGGACCTGCCAACCCTACTGATACCTGATTGCTATACAGGGCTGTGCCAATTCCTGTATGATTCCTTCTAGTATGGCAGGATTAGAATAAAGAGCATCATAGTCCAAAAACCTAGTTCTACATGGTACCTGTTTTTGAAGTACTTTCTCTACCCCCCTTCTGCTTTAGTACTACATCAAGAAACGCAATATGGGACAAACTACCATCTGGAAAAGCCCTTAAAGAGCCAAAACAGTAAGTGCAATATTGAAAAGGCTGAGATGAAGCATAAATTGACTGTATTTCATTTTCCTTTAATAAAAAAATCGCAGTTTTGCCACAGCTAACTATATAATCAATTTGCTCTCCCGCTGGCTTGCTAACTTGCTGTTGGCTTGGCTTCAATAATATATAGCCTGTAATGAGGGAAATGGGAGGCTATAATCACACCAAGGAAAATAAGCAATTGTGCTCTAACTTGTACTTTAGCTGGGCAGAATTTTGCTGTCTTTTTTCATTTAAAAGCTCAATATGTCTTCTTAGTTCCTGGCCTACCCCCCCCCCCCAAAAAAAGTGGCGTTTCCTCAAGTTTCATTAATCATAGTGCTCTGATTGGCTGACACTAAATGCTTAGGTCCTTTTCCGTTTTCTGCGGCCTGAAGTCTACCAGCCTTCCTTCAACTTCTATCATTAAATTGTTTCAGAAGCAAACTATAGTGAAGATGCATTTCAAGTATGGAAGTTCACATGAGTAATGTAGTATAATTTCTTACATGATGCAAAATTGCTAGTCAAAGTACATTTTAGCTGTTAAATTATCCTACTACAAGTCTTGGAGAGCTTACAGAGGGGAAAAAATATGCCATAATAGCTGCTGAGTTTGTTTTTCCTGCCTTCAGTATGACTAGAAATTATACCCTCTATTATGGGTGTGTTCACTCACTTGCTTCTAATTCCACATTTTTTCCAACACCTTGGATATACTAGATACTAGTTAAACATACAAGATAAACAAAGATTATCTTTAGTCACAGTGTTTCCAGACAAAAAAGCTCTTCTTAGGGAGCTGTTCCCGCCCCTCCGTTTCTATTTCTGCTACTCTGTTTTAAAATCTTACCATTTTAGAAGCCTACTATATGCGTGGCACGGTTGCACATAAAATATATGGGGTTTCCGTCATTTTTTTGTGGCAAAATTAATCATGCTGTATGTTTGTATGCGGTTCTTTGATTTCAGAATTGGAGGGGAAACCATCTGTGTGTATGGTCTGCTACTCCACAAGTTTATGTTGAGTTTTTTTTTTTTTTTTGCTAGCATTAAAACCTGGGACAGGGAGTAAAGAGAGTCCAATTTTTTTAAAAAATATTTCATATCATTTTGAACTGTGGTCATGCAATCTGGCAGCATTCTGGGTAACAAAGGCAAAAGAGTTGAGTTGGGGGAATGGGTAGGGTAGCCAGCCCCAGGTTGGGAAATATCTGGAGATTTTGGGGATGGAGCCTGATTAGGGTTGCCAACCTCCAGGTACTAGCTGGAGATTGCCTGCTATTACAACAAATCTCCAGCTGTTGGAGATCAGATCACCTGGAGAAAATGGCCGCTTTGGCAATTGGACTCTATGGCATTGAAGTCCCTCCCCTCCCCAAACAGTGCCCTCCCCAGGCTTTGCCCCAAAAACCTCCCACCAATGGTGAAGAGGGACCTGGCAATCCTAAGCCTGAGGAGGACAGGGTTTGGGGAAGGGAGGGACTTCAATGGGGTAAAGGCTCTCTCTCTGTGTCAGACGAAAAAGCAATATATAATACAGACATTCATTAGAGTAACATGTCCAGATTGCAAAGGTGTGTTACAAGAGAGAACTCAGATCCTGCATTCTCCATTTGTGAATGAATTCTGAAGGAGTAATGTTTACTATCCTTGAACTGGATTTAAAAAACTGCAAGGGGATTTATTTATGTTTGGTAGTCCCATGTAACACCTGATCACCTGCTTCTCAGGCCATTTATGCATGGCATTTTCCTTGAGCTCACCCTGCTGACTACTTCAGGGCTTTGCTTTGATTGTGCATGCATTTCCTGACCATCAGAGGTCACCTCACTCTCTCCATGTGTTTCCATGCTTTTTGTCCTAATTTTCTGGATTTGTGTTTAGCCAGCATCCAGAAAACCCAGGAAAAATGCGTGGAAAAGTGCAGGGAGAGCAAGGCGACCTCTGACGGTTGGAAAATGCATGTATAATCAAGGCAAAGCCCTGGAGTAGTCGGCGGGGTGACCTTGAAGAAGCAGCCATGCATAAATAGGGTTGCGAACCTCCAGGCGGTGACTGGAGATCTCCTGCTTTACAACTGATCTCCACCTGATAGAGATCAGTTCACCTGGAGAAAATGGCTGCTTTGGCAATTGGACTCTGTGGCATTGAAGTCCCTCCCCTCTTCAAACCCTGCCCTCCTCAGGCTTTGCCCCCCAAATCTCTAGGTATTTCCCAACCCAGAAAGGAAGGGGAGGTCAGAAGATTTGTTTCCATGACCACTGCTCTGCTCATCCTTAGAAATCCTAGATAGAATCCAGACTACTATTTGGTAATGATATTTAATTTTTGGATTGAGAACTGGTAGAGCAGGCAAATGGCATTGCTTGTCACACTTACTAAGCATGGTGTGCTTCTGTAGGCAGACTCTGTTAGGAAGGAGTACTAATAAAATGAAGAGGAGAAAAATCAAGAGAGTGAAAGAAGTGTAGCAAGGTTTTCGCTGACGTTTTGGCGTGTTATATCATGTTATGATGCCAATAAAGGCATTCTATTATTGTGTAGCAAGGAAGGATGAGGTGAGGGTTATCTGACAGCAAGGCAGTGCGGAATGCGCAAGTCTGTGGATCCTTGGAGAGGCAAGTTGATCCCTTGCACACGCAACCTTTGCTCCCCCTGGCTACTTACAGCTGCCAAAAGGAGCTGACTAGTTGAACAAAGAAGGTAATAAATTCTTCATTAAGTGAAGGCATAGTAACAACAACAGCTTTAAAGAAAGCTGTAGTAATACCTCCATTTTAAAAGCCCTCATTAAATTCCTCCAACTTAGACAACTGCCACTTGGTCACAAACATTCCTTTTGGGGGCAAGATACTTGAGCATAGAGAACTGACTTCAGATACTCTGATGTGATATTGGTGGTATGGAGCCTTTCCAGCCTAATTTCTACCCTGGTTTTGGAACTAAGCCAATTGTTTTGGTAGATTACATGTAAAGACAAGGCTGTGTGTCTATCAGTTCCACTGGGCCACCTTAATTTTACTGGAGGAAAGACCAGAAGATGGTGCTTTGTGAGTGTTGCTTGCCACTTTGGCTTGAACTGATAAAAGTCCCCATCCCATTTCTCAGATGGTCCTGCTGGTGTCTCTTTAAAGGCCGAAGACTTGGGGATGTAACCTCCTCCCCTAACAGCCAACCAGCTTTGTAAGTAATGACCCACAGGGGCGAGACCTCACCTAAGCCAAGCTCTCCTCTTCTTCTCTATGGTTCTGCCAGACAACTAGTGGAATGGGGAAAGCTGTCAAAAGTCCTCACTCCTGTACTACTACTGCATGTGCATTCTCTGCCATTTCCAGGCTTCCCTTTTGCCTTGTACGCATGTGTGCTCAATCCATGCATATGAAAAATTAACTTTTTTTAAAACAAATTGAGATTTTTTTAAAGTGCCTGGAGAAAATAAAATAAACTTTCCTGATGCCCCAGGAACACCCCCCCCCAAATGACCTGGTTGGCTTTCCCCTAGTTGTTTGACAATGCTGAGGTTAGCTGGCAATGATTTCCATAATTGTGGCAACTTGAAAAACGTGGCATTCTGGTTATGGGAATTCCTGGTGGCAGTGTGCTACCACGCTTGCTTACTCATTAACCAGGCACGCGTGTGTGCCTGAGGATGGTTGACGTCACTTGCATGTAGATTATGTGAAGCAGCTGTGAATTTACTTAACCTTAACCTTACTTAATTACCAATCTGAGTATTTTCCTCATTTTTGCTTTTCAGACCTCTGGAAAATCATCTGTTTAGGAAGCGTGGATGGTTTGTGTATTGCTTTTCTAACACAATTAAAAAACACTTGATTTAAAATAAACTGGTTTTAAATGCAGTCCATTTGTTATTCCTATCCTTGTAATTTCTAACATTGTAAAAATAAAAACACACTCACAAATATTGGGGAAATGAGCATGTAACACCACCACCCTTTCTACTGCTGTTTTCTTTGCCCTGCTTCCCAAACTAATATTTGACAGGTATGTAGCATTTCCACTTAATTTATTCATAGCGGTCTAGCTTGCACTTGGAAAGAGGTGTGTGTTCAAAATGCTTTTTCTAAGAAGCTAGTTTTATTTTTGATGAGTCTTTATTTTGTGTTATAGCAACTTCTCACTGGGCAAAAACACTAGCTTGTTCTGAAAACGATCCAAATGAAGTCAGTTCTTTTTTGGGTTTCATATTCTGATATGTGGAATCTTATTTAATTTGTACGAAAATATACATGCTACTGTCTGATTTTAAAAAATAATCTAGTTTGTGTGTTACTGTTTTGTTACAATAGTTACAGCACTGTTTTTCATGGAATTTAAGAAAGCCCATGCCATATGGCAAATTCACTATCAATTAGTTTGGTCATATTTAATGTTACTATGCATTGTATCTTACTATTGTTCTGCTGGCAGAAGTGAATACCCTCCCTTTTGTTCTCTCAGCAGCCCTTTCTGACCCCCAGGAAGGCATTATTAAGGGGAAAGGTGGACCCTCAAACAAAAAGCTACTTGAGGGGAGGGCTATAATAAGGATGGAAATCAAACAAATCCCTCTTCCATCAGCAGAAACAATGGTAGGATAGCCTATCACTCTTTCGTGCAAAGGTTCCTGTGTTCATCTACCCATAAATTTCACAAGAGGGTGAATCTTTTTTTTTTTCATTAAGAGATTTCTGAGTTTCAGCTGCCTAAAATGGAAGCATAGATAATTGTTGTGACAATGTTGTTCTGCCAGCTCATATATACTTTTAGTTGGAAATGGGATCATGGCTTAAATATAATGTAATTTGATGGCAGGAAATATTAAAATAAACTATAAGCTCAATTTTCAGCTTGTCCTAGGAAGGAAATGAAGATATGGCTGAACATAGTGCAGATTGTAGGTTAGTCTTTAGAAAGAAAACCCTGAATCTGCTGAAATAGAACCCTTTGATTCAGCTTTTCTGTACTATTTTCTCTTGCAATACTGACTATAACTACTCTCCTACTTATTTTTATACATAAATGTTAAGTTACTGAGCAATACAATTTGAAAGCAAGTTGGACCTGACTTACATGAATAAAAAGCGAAGAGAGGCTGATACAAATTTCTGCAATGTAGCCCACATGGTCAATATAATTAAGGTCCAGAAGGAATACTGTAAACATCATATTCTGAGGGGGGGGGACTATAAATGAATTGGTATTTTAGGAATATCTGAGGAGGTTTTCACAGGCCTTTCAGTTTTGTAGTTCAGTTGTGAATTAATTAACTATTTGCATGGTTTACCAAAGAGAGGCTTTTCTTAGCCTTCTGTCCTTTAGAGCACTCTTACCTTGTAAAAAAGATATGACAGTGGTCTTTGGGGTTAGAACTCCTTTTGGGTGTTGAAACGAGGGATGCTAGCATCCAGGTGGGACCTGGAGATCCCCCAGAATTATATCTCATCTCCAGACTACAGAGATCAGTTGCCCTGGAGAAAACAGATGCTTTGTAGGGTGGTCTTGATGGCATTGTGTCACACTGAGGTCCCTGACCTCCCCAGGCTCCATCCCCAAGTCTCCAGGAGTTTCCCAACCTGGATCTGGCAACCCTACCCCCCCTTCTCCACTGGTGGCCAGGGGTGGGTGGGACCTGGCAACCCTAGTTGAGACCTAAGGAAGGGCGTTTGACACTCACTATCTTAATAGAATTACTGCTGAGAGGGAAGGCAAAAGCAGGCATACACAAGTATCTGTAGAAAAGAGCAAGAGTCCAGCAGCACCTTAAAGACTAACAAAATTTCAGGCCAGGGTATCAGCTTTCTTGAGCCACAGCTCACTTCTTCAGAACTCTTGCTCCTTTCTACTGCTATTGACAGACTAACATGACTACCCATCGTGATCTATCTACAAGTATCTGGTTTTTTGATTTATGGATGTATGTTTTCAGTTCCGGAGACAAAGCTGAAATGTCCCACTTTGCCAGATAAAATAAAATAGGTGCTGAGATAGGTGTATTGTAACATGACATCCTAACGCCTAGAGGCTGTTAACAAAAGGGGTAGCAAGGAGATTTTCTACTCCAGAGCCACTGACCAAAAAGTAGTGGCTACTTCGGAGTGAGCAACAGGTTTGCATTCTGGAATAGAGAGATATGATTGTAACAGGTTTAATGTGGTGAACTGATGTTGTGGGGAAACTAGTGAAGAATTAAGGGTAGGGTTGACAGCTCCGGGTTGGGAAATACCAGGAGATTTTGGGGGTAGAGCCTGAGGAGGCTGGAGTTCAGAGAGGGGAGGGACTTCAGTGCCACAGAGTCCAATTGCCCAAGTGTCCATTTTCTCCAGGTGAACTGATCTCTGTTGCCTGGAGGTCAGTTGTAATAGCGGGAGAACTCCAGCCACCACCTGGAGGTTGGCAACCCTACTTAAGAGTCCTTTAATGCAACACCTGACCCCCTACCTGATTGGAAGTCCTGGGCTCTTTTAGGGCCTCTGTCTGCTGACCAGATTTTTGGTGGTATCCTATTAGGAGAAAGGAGCCAGGCAATGCCCAGGAATGTGCAACAGCATCAGCGTTGCTTTCATATGGTGGGGGAGGGGGGGAGAAGGCCAAGAAGGAGGATTCGGATGCCCTGGAAAGAACCTCCTTCCCTCTTCATGTGAGGCTGTGGTGGGGGACCTTGAGGGGTCTCCAGCTAGTACCTGGAGGTTGGCAACCCTAGGAAAAGAGTTCTGGAGAATTCAAAAGGTTGCACACTGTTTTACGTTATTTGGTTGACCTTAATAAAAGGAATTACATGGCTTTTGTGTTTGCATTTTGCTAGGAATAACCCACATAGCAACCTACATTTTTTATTTACCTTTTAGATAAATTTGTGATAGCATTTCCCTTTCTTGTCTAGAGTAACAGACTACAGTATCTACTCCACAAGCCACGCTCACAGAAAAAGACAGCATATCAAAACTCTAGTTGGTTTTGGCTAGTTTATGCACACACATGAAACTCATAACTATATATACCTACATTTCATGCACTTGTAAGTTGTTGGTTTTTAAGAAGCACTTTTCATATGGGAAAATCATAATGTATTATGTGATTATAACTTTCAGGTCTTACCCAAAGCTGCACACAACTATAGTGTATTATTAAAGCCAAGATATGCAGCTATTAAGACTGCTGACATGCTCTGCTTGTTATGGAAGGCTCCCTATATTTTACAGAGAAAACTGGCCTGTCCTGGTTGGGTTTTCAGTTGTGCCAAAAGTAGGGTTGCCAACTTCCAGGTGATGGCTAGAGATCTCCCACTATTACAACTAATCTCCATAGAGGTCAGTTCACCTGGAGAAAATGGCCACTCTGGCTATTGGACTCTATGGCATTGAAGTCCCTCCCCAAACCCCGCCCTCCTCAGGCTCCACTCCAAAAACCTCCCACCAGTGGTGAAGAGGGTCCTGGCAACCCTAGCTCCATCACACATTGTAGCACTTCACTCTTTCTGGAACTCATTTTTGAATCTCTAATCATATTGTTACATGGGTAAGACCCTGCTTATTTTTCATAACTTTCTCTTTAGGAGTGTCTTTAGGATTGTCCTTATAATTTTATGTTAGTTTAACCTTCCAATTGCTATGCTTTAGGGTTGCTTCATCCCATCGAACTCTTGTAACAACTTCCCTCTCTTGGAATTACCGGGTAAGCCCACCCCTCTTTTTAGATTTAAGACAACGTGAATCTGCTTTCCTATTTAATAGGTATTTAAATTGCATTTCTATTATTGTTATGGTCCCTTTAAGTTTCACAGGGTCGGTAAGCTGAAGAAGATTTTGAAACGCGTCACGTCATTTGCCTTAAGCCCTGTGAGGCTATCGCGTTAATATACTTTTTGACTTGGTTTTGAACTCGTTATTGTTGTATGTACAATACACTGTTTTGCATTTGACTTTTGATATCATTTAATTTTGAGCCACGTGCTGCCTTCGCATATAGTTACCACTATTTACAGTATAGGTTTCTTATTCTTCCAACCTCTAGGTAGTAGCTGGAGATCTCCCACTATTACAACTGTTGATAGAGATCAGTTCACCTGGAGAAAATGGCTGTTTTGGTAATTGGACTCTATGGCCCCTCCCCAAACCCCACCCTCCTCAGGCTCCACCTCAAAAATCTCCAGGTATTTCCCAACCCGGAGCTGGCAACCTGAGGGGATTGACATTTAGACATCATACCTTTCTTCTCTCACAATGAATTGTCAAAGTATCCATGGGGTGGTGGGGAGGTGGGAGATCAGTGGAGAACGTCCCCACTCTGACACCCCAGCAATTCTTCTCTGTACTTGGTTTGCACCCAAGCACCAAAGCATCTGTGCACAAAGACACCCTTGGATCATAAGAAACATGTTAATTGGTTAAAACTTCCTTTGGTGTGAGCTTCGTATTGGCAGGCACCCCACTTTCTGATTGGACCAAAAGGGACCTCCCTGCTGCAGAGGAACGTCTTCCAATAAAGGCCAGGAAGGTAAAACCTTTGTCTCTTTCTTGCAAAGTCTAATCTCACCTTTGGATAAGGGATCTTTCTTCAATAGAGAAATGTGTGGACTCTTGTAAGTTCAGTTAGCAAGGAACTGTACGTTTCTTTTTGTTTTTTTCTGCTTTATGAAGTTTCACCTTTTAAATTTCCCCAATTAGCTGTTTTGAGTGTGTGTGTGTGTGTGTGTGTGTGTGAGAGAGAGAGAGAGAGAGAGAGAGAGAGAGAGAGAGAGAGAGAGAGAGAGAGAGAGAGAGTAAAATAAACCTTTGGCTTTAAAAGTCTGTCTGGATTATCCCCTCCCCCCAATACTGCTTTAAAGGTTTATTTTACCTCGGTGTGATGAACCTCAAGCTCATGCTGCCATTTAGAGCCGAGAAAGGGAGCTTTAGGAAGTTGCACGTTAAAGGGATGAAGTATTTACTGGAGCAGTCTATCTGATAACTCAGATTTCACAAGTTTCCTTAGGAAGCTACCAAAAGGGTATATCTAGAGTCCAAGATGATTGGGGCATGTACCAAACAAACATCTTAAGAGTATTTTCAATATGTCTGTTTCAGGTATTCCACCTTCATCAGTCATTTACCAGCAGCAAGGATCTATACTAGTTCCCCTTAGCTATACTTTTTCATCCTTTCTCCAGAGACAGATTTTTACATAGATTATATTTAGTCTGATTTTTATGTTTTCCATTCTTTATTTTCAGTTTTGCATTGCAATTCCCGCTAAGTCGTATAAATAGATGAAAAAGCGCAACAGATGTTTTGATATTTTATGTGTATTTTAAATTACAGACTTTCCCAAGTCCCAGAATGGCAGAACTAATAAATATAAGTGATGAAGGCTTTTCATTTTGTCACCATCCTTTCCCAGTCCTATTTCCCATCTTTTATTTCATTGTTCTTTTCTTCAGCCCTGCTTGGTAGCAGTGAATGTCTCAAACTTCCCCTCCATTCAACATTCTTCTATCCATTGTTCCCACTGCCACCCTCAATGGACAGCAAGCAAGTTTGATTCATCCTGCACATTCTCAGAAGTTGTAGTTTCATTGGGAGAAAGTAACTGAAATAATCGCCACCCTGAAATAGCTCATTCCAAACACAGCCCCCCAGAGTACACTTTAAAAAATCAGCACAATTGGGCCTGGTGTAGATTGAGATTTTTCTATAACCCAGGGAACCCAATAAGTTTGCAGGGGCGGGGGGAGCCCCCAAAGTTTTTTTTTTTTTTTTTTTAGGGGGCAGTTTAAAAAGTACCAATCTGAGAAAGCAATTTCTGCACTTGTACATACGTTGCAATTTAAATAACAACAGATCATTGGAAGTGAAATGTGCTCTGTAATTCTCACTAGATAGTAATCTTGCTGCTATATTTTGAACTAGCCAAAGCTTCAAAACTTTCTTTAAAAGTAGCCCCTTATAGAGTTCATTGCAGTAGTCTATAGGGTTGCCAGGTCCCTCTTGGCAACTGGCGGGATGTTTTTGGGGCAGAGCCTGAGGAGGCGGGGTTTGGGGAGGGGAGGGACTTCAATGCCATGGACTCCAATTGCCAAAGCGGCCATTTTCTTCAGGTGAACTGATCTCTATTGGCTGGAAGTCAGTTGTAATAGCGGGAGATCTCCAGCTGGTACCTGGAGGTTGGCAAACGTAGTAGTCTAGCTTAGATGTAATTATGATATGGATAACTTTTCTCAATAAAAGCCAGAGCTGATGTACCAACTGAAGCTGGCCAACATGCCACAGAGGAGACCTGAGCCTCCAGTTGTAAACGTGAATCGAATAGCCCATCAAACTATGAACCTGTTCTTTTAAGGGGAATACAACCTCATTCAGAACTGGCTGACTCCTCAGTCCCTGATTTGGTATGGACTTCACCTATAGCACCTACCTCTTGCCTTGATGAACTTCAGTTTATTACTCTCATCCAGCCCATCACTGCCTCCATGCATTAGAATCAACACCTTCTCCCTAACATCCATCAGAGGAAATTGGGGAAGTTTCAGATGCAGTTTAAGATGCAGATGGGATGGGTGGGTTCCTGCAGTTACAGGAAAAACTCAAGTCCAATTGGATGGAGGTAAACTTTGGGGGTATCTCTAAATTGGCTCTCTGGTTGTGTCTTCTAGAACATATAAAAACCTAAATATTCAGTTCAGCCAGTTTTCATTAAGTTCATGATCGGCCATTTATGCTTGGTAAATAGCAGTGCATTCCAGTCTGAATTGACCTGCATATTTTTTTGAATTTTTCACGCTGAACCGTCATTCTGGAAGTGATTGTGAAGCCGGCGCATACCTGCTTCACATTACTTAAGAGCCACTTTAACAAGACCTTTGGTGTTTGCTTCGCCCCAGCCGCGAAGAATCCCCTGAAGGAACCATGCAAAATAACAGTGGCACGTTAGCTATGCACATGCTAATGGCTATGCAAACAGGAATGAAGGAGCAGTCGAGTGGGGGGTGGAATTTCTCTTTTTGGGTTGGGACCATGAATAGGCAAGTCCCATTAAAAAATGAGCATCAAAACTGACCATGCATAAATGGCCGATGACAGACAGTGTTTGTTAGAATGAAAGTTCACTTTCCACCTTAGCATGCTTTAACAAAATTTGGTCAGATTTCTCTCTCTCTCTCTTTTGTGAGGTGTATGAAATCCCTTTTATCCTCTTAATACCTTTGCTTTAAGAGACACTAGGCAAGATCTATAGATATTATAGTGTACAAAATGGCAGATGTATGTATCGTTTAAAAGCCTGCTTTTGCAAAGAAAAGAAAACAGTAGCAGTATTATCCTTGCCTGACCAATCTTTAATCCAGAACAGCAGGATAAAATATCAGGGCTGCGTGCATGTGGTGCTGAACAAAGATACAAAGGCTGTGAGCTCCCAAAGGGAACAGCGTATGGAGTATCTCTGTGTGGAGATGGGCTTAAGCCATTTTTTCTGCCATTCTGGGCTGCAACAATCCGAAATGGCTCTTTTAACACCTCCTAGCCAGCCATAAAAAAAGACAATTAAGGAGGGATATGATAGTTTATATCACTTTTGTATATAACGGTGTAGATTACAGAACAAGTGGGGTAGAGGGAGATTCTTCTCGCTCTCTCATAATGCTAGCACTCAGAGGTCACCCAATTAAATTGATTGGCAGCAGGTTCAGGAGAGGCAGAACGAAGGCGTTTACATTGTCATATGCGACTTGCTAGTACAAACTGCAGCAATGACCAAAACCTTAGATAACTTTGAAAAAGCATTAGACAAGTTATGGAGGATAGGTCTATTAATGGCTATAAGATACCAAAGAGAAATGGAAACCTCTATGTTCTGAGGCAGTATACCTGAAAATACCTGATGTTGGGAGAACAATCAGGTAAAGGCTGTTGTCTCTGTGTCATATTTGGAAGCTTCCCAAAAGATCTGCAGTCTGTCATGGAATCCCTAATCTGCCATAGAAGCTTGCTGGGTGGCCTTAGGCCAGTCACACACTCTTGGCCTAACCTATTTCATAGGGATATTGTAACAAAGAGAGCTGCTTAGGGTCCCCACTAGGGAGAGATATAGGGTGTAAATGAAGTAAACAAAGAAACGATCTGATAGTCACTGATGGAGATAGAATGCAGAAATTTGGTAATCCTTGTCTGATCCAACAGGACTCTTCTTGTGTTCATTTCACCTGTTCCATGTTTGGTGGTGGAAAGTGCTGTCAAACCACAGCTGACATGGTGACACCGTAGGGTTTTCAAGACAAGAGATGTTCAGAGGTGGTTTGCCATTGCCTGCCTCCGTGTGGGCTGAGAGAGTTCTGTGAATGGCCCAGGGTCACCCAGCAGGCTTCATGTGCAGGAGTGGGGAGTCGAACCCAGTTCTCCAGATTTAAGCACCGCTCTTAACCACTACAAAATGCTGGCTCTTGGTCCATGTTTAGAACTAAAATAATGATATATCCAGACTTAATTTCTTAAAAGTGCTATGGCCATGACATGCTAAATAGGCTTAATCTTATCTATCATAAACAAGATGATATTCCAGTTTGTTGTATAGTCAGTATAGTCTGAATAATGTGCCCTACCACTCAGTCCCCTCTTCCCCATAGCATATCATAGCCGGTTTTTGAAACTGACCATAGTTTCAAAGCAATTTACTTTCAGAGATGTTGAATTAGTAGAACATTTTTTTGGATTCTGACCATTGTTTTTGACAATCTAACCCATCTCCTCCATGATTTCATGATCAATAGACTTTTGGTACCCATTAATTCTTTTATCTTTTCTGAAATGTGTATCTGTAGTGGACATTTGGCTTTGTAACCACAGCAATTAGATTTACTTTGGAACTTGCCACCACTTCAAAATGTTCTGAAAAGTAATGAAATGCCAAATCTGGCAAAACGACAATATCTGCAGAAGATGCCAACTTAACCAATTCTCCTTTCATCCTTAATCCTTTTATCTCATCTGTGTTTTGACTTGTCTCAAGCTATGATCTATACCGAACAGAAACAATAAAGGAGAACCCCTCCATCTAAATGAAATACAACTTTGAACATATGTACTGCTGGCAATTAAGAAGCGTTAGGAGAATGAATCCAGTGCTGACTGTGTACAATCCAAAGTGGAGAATAAACAATTTGAATAAAAAGCCCTACTCCACATTGTCAAAGTCTTACTCTGCAAACATTGGCTGCTCTTTCAAAACAAAGGTCATCATTTCTCCATCATTAAAAACTAGTCACTCCTAATTCCTATCTCCTCTATTTTTTACTATCTAAATAAAGCCACATAATCTGCAATTTTTATTTATATTTTATTTACATCATTTATACACCACTTTCCTCCCCAATGGGGACCAAACACAGCTTGTATCAGTTTCCTCTCCTCTATTTTATCATCACAACGACCCTGATAGGTAGGTTAGGCTGAGTATGTGCGAGCGGTCCAAGGTCACCCAGCAATTTTCCATGATGGAATAGCGATTCAAACCTGAGTCTCCCAAGATCCTAGTTTGACACGGTAACCATTACACCACATTAGTTCTCTATACATAATCAGGCGGATTAGATCCTAATGATGTCAATGAGCCTTAGGCAGCCTTGGTTTAAAACCTGATTTATTAGGTAATAAACTTAGTGATCAATCACTGGCCATTAAATGGTAAATTTACACTAGCACGCAAGTTCAGTAAGAATCAGTATGTCATATTAACTCTGGATGGATCAAAAACAACAATTTGAAGCCAATGGAAGGATAAAATACATCTGAAAGGCTGTATGTATGTATGTATATTACTGGTGTATATTCAGAATATACACATTGTGTGTGTGTAAAGTGCCTTCAAGTTGCAGCTGACTTATGGCGACCCCTTTGGGGGTTTTCATGGCAAGAGACTAACAGAGGTGGTTTGCCAGTGCCTTCCTCTGCACAGCAACCCTGGTATTCCTTGGTGGTCTCCCATCCAAATATTAACCAGGGCTGACCCTGCTTAGCTTCTGAGATCTGACAAGATCAGGCTCGCCTGGGCCATCCAGGTCAGGGCAATAGACACATTATTGGTGTATATTCAGAAATTTCTCCTTAGATTTTTCTGAAGTAACTCAATTTGTGTATTACAAGCCTATTTTAAAATGTAATAGTTTGCTATCAGATGCTGCAGCAAGGAAGGCAGAAGTAGCAAGTGCAGTGACTGATCTCTCACATCTGTATTTGGTTGGTCTAAAGTACTGGGGTAAAGTGGGGGTAAAGTGTAGACAACTGGGGAAGGCACTGACAAACCAACCCGTAAACAAAGTCTGCCTAGTAAATGTCAAGGATGTGACATCACCCCATGGGTCAGGAATGACCCAGGGCTTGCACAGGGGACCTTTACCTTACCTAAAGTACTGGAAAGACTGCTTCTACCCATATATACCTGCCAGAGCCAGCATTGTGTTGTGGTTAAGAGCAGCGGACTCAAATCTGTACAACCAGGTTTGATTCCCCACTCCTCTACATGAAGCCTGCTGGGTGATATTGGGCCACTCACAGTTCTCTTAGAACTCTCTCAGCCCACATGGAGGGCGGCCATGTCAAACCACTTCCGAATGTCTCGTCTTGAAAACCCTATGGGGTTGCCATAAGTCAGCTGTGACTTGACGGCACTTTCCACCCCTACACTTTGAGGAAACACTGCTGCAAGAACCCATAACTGTAGAGGTACTTTCCTCGGCAACTTAGGCTTAGATGAGGTGGACTGGTCCTTTAATTTTCCATGTCCGGTTCCTTTGTTACAGATGTTCTGACATCAGTTGAAGATTTCTTATTTTGGAAGTTCTTTTAAAGTCAGTCTCTTACCTCAGTTTGAAATCCTATGTGTTAAAATCATATTGTTGTAATGCTGTTCAGTGGTAGAGCATCTGTTTGGCATGCAGAAGTCCCCAGGTTCAATCCCCAGCATCTCCAGTTAAAGGAACTAGGCAAGTAGGTGATGTGAAAGACCTCTACCTGAGACCCTGGAGAGCTACTGCCTGTCTGAGTAGACAATACTGATTTTGATGGACCAAGGATCTGATTCAGTATAAGGGAGCTTCATGTGGTCATGTGTGTGATTATTGGAAACTACCTTGAGCATTTTTAAAGGAAAGGCAGCAAAATGTTCTAAATAATAATTTCTAAATCTCAGCTATTTTGAATTATGACCATGGCAGTCTTACAATAATAAATAGCCATCTATAATTAATTGAAAAAAACATTTAGATGATCAGAAAACTTTGATAGCAAGGAAGAAATATCTTATATGACAGTGAAATGAACATTTCTAAAATGTGTGAATATTCAGTAGCATCAAATGATGTGTGCTACATATTGTGGAAGTTATGGCTGCAGAAGATTAAAAACCTGTTTATTTTCTCACACACAAAAATTATGCTTTCAAATGTATTCCGCTGCGAGAATAGATCCCTGGCATTCAGACTTGGAGCTGCAAATATATTCACAACTAAAGGTGGGGGAAGTGTTAAAACTGACTGAATTTCATTGTGAAACAGGACAGACTTTTATCATATTCAGTGCACTCTGTGTACGGCTCCCTGCAATGTGGCATATGAAAGCTGGAATCTCAAGTCGTGACAAATGACAACCGACTTCTAAGAAAGCAAACAAACATACTGGCATCCTCGTTCTATTGATGCACATAGCTATGGAGCCACACAGAGTGGCGTGTGTTGACAATGTGGTTGGAGGGGAGTGGGTAAATCCATCCTTCTAGGTGAGCATTTAAGGGGAAATTCGACTATAAAATGCTGCTAAATACAATGTTGCCCTGATGTTGCTGTGGAGTGCAAAATATCTCTAGGGTACAGTATCAGTGAATAAATCATCCCATGCAGCCACCATTCTTTTGTGTGAACTCACTACCAGACATTTGGCAATTGTGGCTGTTGCTGATGTGCTGTTGGTACCCTGTAAACATTGTCTCAGCCATAAAGATGTGGCTTATTTATAAACATATCCTGTACAGCTGATGGTGATCCTAAAGCCATCCTGGAATTGCTGAGTAGGGCAGCAACTCTTTCCTGGCATTACACAGAGACACAAGGGGCCAGGAAGGGACAGTCCTGGGGGAGGGAGTGCTGGAGCAGAGTGGGGGATTAGTTGTCACCCTAAACCCCACTTATCCTATTTCCCACCTCCAGCATAATATTACACTGGTGAAAGTACTACCATAAATATACACTCTTCCACTGAAATTAAGGGGAGCTTTAGGTGCCAGGCAAAGGCATCTATGTCCTTCCCAGCTTTTCTGCTAGCTCCTAGTAATGTTTGTTAATTCCTGTTAAGTGTCTCTCTTTCTTCTTTTCTTGATTAGCCACATGGTCCTCGCCTGCCTCAGCAATATGCGGGCCGTTAGAGGCTGCACATATTTAAAATAAATTTTAAAAATTAATCCTACATAGGGTTGCCAGGTCCCGCTTTGCCACTGGCAAGAGGTTTTTGGGGTGGAGCCTGAGGAGGGTGGACTTTGGGGAGGGGAGGGGCTTAAATGCTATAGAATCCCAATTGCCAAAGCGACCATTTTCCTCAGGGGAACTGATCTCTATCGGCTGGAGGTTAGTTGTAATAGCAGGAGATCTCCAGCTAGTACCTGGAAGTTGGCAACCCTAGTGATGAGGGTCCTAATATCTAACCCAGTGGTACTCAGTGGCTTGGAAAGAGCCAAATTCACAGTTACCATAAACCAACAGAGCCACATGACTACTGTACGGCCTGTGTACTACCCCACCAAACACACACCTACAATGATAAAAAATGATAACTATTAAATATATAACTATAACCATGGCTGCATCCACATGAATTGCTGGGTCCTTTACTTCTATCCTTAGTACTGGGCTTGAAGCTCACCTGTCCTCCAGTCCCTCTGCTAGCGGCTGTTTCAAGGTAGAAACCACCTGCCAACCACAAGCCGCACCAGGGAATGGCCTTGCCTGCTGTCTTGGATCATGGGGCAGGTGCCACATTGGGGAATGGTGCTCAGAAGAGCCACTGGCGCCATGCCAAAAAGCCACAAGGGGCTCTTGAGTCACTGAGTGTGTATTACTGGTCTAACCGATGGTGCTGACCCCTGGCTCTTGCCTGTAGCAGTTCACTTTTTAAAATGTGCAGCTGCTTTTGTCTTTGCAGTGAGAACAGCTGCAATGAAATTTGGAAATAAAGTTTCTTGTGTATTTCTCCTTTGAATACCAGCATTGCGTTTAGAATTTGGGCATAAGGGTAAAAACTGACAGCGACTATTCTGTAAAATGTAATTAAATATCTAGATTCAGTACACATTTGAGCAGATAGCATGCAACAGGAAACAGCAGAACATCCTGTTTCTGAGAGACTGAAACAATTTTGCAAGATTTTAAATAGCCCTTTTAAATGTTCAACTTCAGCTTAACCAGGCTCAGTTGAGGTGACGGCGGGAAGGTATTCAGGCCTAAGGATTATGCATGATGCCATTTGAAACTGACAGCACATCATCCAGCCTAATAGAACTCTTTCTAAACTAAAAGATGCCTTACAGGCAAAAACAAACACAACTGGAAGCCACCTGGAATTAATAAACCTCAAATGCTTTCACATAAGAGGATTTGTTTCAGTGCATCAACAGTGAAGACATTTTTAGAGCAGCATTGGAATCCTCTATCTAAAAATCGGCGCCAGTTATGCACACGTTTTCTGATTATATTGCTGTAGCTGCTGGCACACCCACATCCTAAACCCTTGCATGCTGGGCAAGGTGTTAATGCCCGATACTTCACTACAGGAAATACACGTCTGCTGTATATTTGGAAGAAGCCATCAGAAACGCGACACAATGATTTTATTCCCAGTGGCAGAGAAATGTATAAACTGTTACTTCAAACTATATACTTACATATTTATAATTTTATATGCATTCCCCTGCTCAAATGTTCAAGATTACCTAAGAAATACTTAACAATGTATAAAACAAATTAAACCAGGTAATCAATAGGGTCAAGATGACCCATAGTATGACTTGGAATGCATAATTCTGAATAGCAGCCACTATCCTTTGCCCTTAATCTATGCATCATTTATTGGGAATATAACCATGGAACTATTCTGTGTAAACACGCATTATATAAGATAGATAGCGTTGCCAACCTCCAGGTACTAGCAGGAGATCTCCTGCTATTACAACTGATCTCTAGCTGATAGAGACCAGTTCACCTGGAGAAAATGGCTGCTTTGGCAATTGGACTCTTATGGCATTGAAGTCCCTCCCCTCCCCAAACCCCGCCCTCATCAGGCTCCACCCCAAAACCTCCCACTAGTGGAGGGACCTGGCAACCCTACAGATAGAACGGCTGCAATCCTTTGAACACTGATATTTATTTTACAAAATTTACACCCCACCTTCGTGCCCTCATAAGGACCACCAAGGCAGTTTAGGAATAAATCCTACTGACCTCTGTGGGATTTACCCCAGAATAGTTTAGTATTGCATTGCAAAAAGCCTTAGGGTATGATCCCCAGTACGGTACCCATGGGTGCCAATGTGACTACTGGAGCTTCTCCTGGAACCCACGCATGTGCTTGGGGAAGGTAGGTGGGGCCTACCAGGTAGTGCCCAGGAATAGCTCCTTATCCCACTGCTAATTAACTGGGCAGCAAGGGCAGCAAGGGCAGCCTGCTTCTGCTCAACTGATGGTGGTGCCTACTTCCCTCTCTCATAGTTCTAAAGGTGCTCACAAGCTCAATAAGGTTGGAATCATTTAGGGAATACTTTAAAAATACTTTGGGAAAGAGTGTACTATGACAGGACTTGGCGGGCATCCCTGGGGAAGCTATTCCATGGGTGTTATAATCAAGAATGCCTTGCTTTATATGTTAATGGTTTTCATTTCCCAAAGGAAAGGCACAGTGAGGAGAGCCTCATATGTGCACTGTAAAGAAAAACTTATTTTAGCAAGGGAGCAAAGGACACTGTGAAATGTTGATTTTGTGATGAACAACTTCCCTCTGAGGGTTAAGAAATTATTAGCCAGAAAGCAAAGAGAAAATGCAGATGTGCATGAAAACTCTACTAGGTTGCCATAAGTCAGCTGTGACTTGAAGGCACTTTACACACACGATAGCCTAGGCACAGAACTTTTAATGCAGTAACTCATGCATGGCCCTTGGAAGTTTCAGATCAATACAACTCATCCTCCCATGTGTGATGTCTCTGTGGATTTTTGAATAAGAGCAGCACTAAAACACATTTGCAGCTAGAGAAAATAAGACTGAAAGATGACTGTGTTAAGAGGAGTCTTTACATCCCTTATGGTTGCGTATGGCCTTACAATTTCAGGGGAAATTTCACAACCCACAGATATAAATGGCACCCCCACTGTTTTAACTTAATTGGATTAAGGTTGTATCCAGTTTAGGATGCAATATATCACAGAATCATAGAGTTGGAAGGGACCACCAGGGTTAATTAGTCCAACCCCCTGCACGATGCAGGAAATTCACAACTACCTCCCCCACACCCCCCCGTGACCCCTACTGCATGCCCAGAAGATGCCCTCCCTCTCATTATCTGCTTAAGGTCATATATATCTTTGATGTCTCACAGAACAGAAGTGGAGGGCTGGCTTGGACTACAAAGTCATAAATTTCAAACTTTGTTGTGCCAGTGCAGTTTAGTATAGTGGTTAGAGTGTCAGGTTATGACTGAGACTCTGGTCTCTGGGTGGCCCTGAGCTAGCCACTCTTCCTTAGCTTACACTCTTCCTTAGTTCACAGGGCTGCTCTGAGGAGAAAGTATAGAAGAATCATCTATGTTGCTCTGACGGCCTTGGAGGAAGGGTGGCATAAAAATGTAATTGAGTCTCCACTCATCACACTCTGAAAGGTCAACCTTGTAATCATTTCACAAGCAGAGGGCAGGGGGCAGATTAAATCTCTTGTATGACTACCATTGTGTATAGATCAATCTAGAACTGGAACTCTAAAAACTGGAATGAATGGGAGGACTGAATGATGCTATTATTGCATTTTCCGCCATCCATTAAATGAAGTTACAGAAATCTAGGCTAGGTGTTGCCAAATCTAGTTTTAAGGCTGTAATCCTAGGCATATTTATTTAGGAATAAGTTACACAGGCCTCAGTGGAACGTACTTCAGAGCCAATAGGTTTAGGATCCGTGTTCATCATCATGGTCTTAATTTCTGATTGTTGATCGCAGATTAAATTATGTTCCCCTTTTCTGTTCTAAAAATGGCAAGGAAATAATTCAATTAATTCTTCCACACATCAGAAACTATGTTAAATCACTCAATGGGGGGAAGTTAACCTTCACAAATTACCAGAAATTCTCAGGTTGGATTAACCATTACATTTAAAATTATATGTTCTTGGCAAACTAGTCCCCTGCTACAGTGTAATTAATTTTGTGGATTAATACAAATAAATGTTGTTGATGTGTGAGATTCCAGGCTCCCTTAATCTGCTTTATAATTGTGACGACTGTTGAAAATGGATTCAAATATCCATACAACACTGTTTAGCAATGCACATTCCAGCACCAGTGAGTATATTCACCCCGCCCCCAATATTTGCCGAAGTGCCAAAAAATCCAACACCAAATGTTGAACATGGGGGCACCATTTGTTAAGAGTATTGGTGCAAGCATCAGAGAAACATCCAGAATTTTACATGCCCAGGAAGTGTGTAACCACTAAAACAACCCAGATGTTGAAAGCCATATATAGATTTTTAAACTGGAGAATCTAAGAATATTTGTCAGACATGCAATACTTTCTTCTTTTGTACAATCAATCATTTTATTCCTGATGTCAAATGCTAGATCTCCCTGAGTGTCATCCTACGCAGATCTACTCAGAATCCTTTCAATGGGGCTTACTCCCACAAAAAGTATTCTTAAGTATTCTATAAACTGGCACCGTATTTAACCACCAAGACTTCCTAGTGTTTATTTGTGCAAAAACACACTTGCAATTCTGCAGTTGGGGGGACAAGACAAGCTGCCTGTGCAAAAACTTGCAAGCTCTGATATTTGATTATATTGTTCTTTGTTTTATTTCACTGATTTTATGTTTTATGATCCCTTTTTGTAACAATTGTAATAATTTTTATGCCATTAAAGGTTGTTGTTGATGATGATGATGACAACAAGCTGCATGCTTTCCCCCCTTCTCCCCCCCCCCCAATAACATCAGAAGGACTAGATCCTCTCGCTCTCCTCGTCTCTGTAGAGCTTTTTGCTTGGCTAGATTGAATGCTAACCCTTCTATGGTAATTCAGGGCAGGATCTGCCCTTGCTCCTCTGGCTCTATTGACTCATTAGCCCATGCCCTTTTGGAACGCCGCTTTTACGAAGAACTTCGATCGCACTATATTTCCCCCCTTTTAATATACAAATTCAATGCCTCTGTGACTGACATAATGCCTTTTTTACTAAGCGACAGGGACCCCAAGGCTACATTGCCAGTGGCAAGATTTGTTTCAGTCCTTATATCCCTCCAACACTAGATATACGCTGCTCAAGATCAATTGATCAAGGAGCTTCTAAGGGATAAAAGGAAAGGGATCCTCGCGCTCTCTCTTTGGGCAAAAACGCACGGGAGTTTTCGCCTTGGAGTTGCCACTTTCTATTTTTTTTAATTATTTTTATTATTTTCTACAATTCAACAAAAATAAACATATCTCAACAATATATTCAGTTGTAACTACTTGTCACAAAAAAAGCTCATTGCTATTACTGAGAATATGTTATCTATAGTATTCAATGCTAGGAGTTGCCACTTTCTAGATGCCCATTTCCCCCATCTGAATTCCCAAAACTCTGCATGGGGGCTTATTATTGACTTCTGAGAATTTGGCTGCGGGGGGGGGGGGAGGGGGAAACGTGCGTCTAGAGAGCAGCAAACCCAAAGGCGAAAAACCTCCCATGCGTTTTCGCCCTTTGTTAAATGACAGCGGGTTTTCCAGCTAGGTTCGTTCCCCCACCCACCCGACCTCCCGACAAGAGCTAGAAAAGGAGCCCTTCCGAGCCAGAGGCCGGCGAGGAAGTTTCCCCTTCACTAAGGGGCGCACCAGCCGGCCGGCCGGCCGCGCGCTCCCTCTCTCTGCTCCCCTCCCGCCAGAGGGAAAAGGGAGGCCACTTTTGCGCCTGGCGAAGGCCAGGGAGTGGCCGTGGCGGCGTCGCTCCTGCTGCTGCTGCCTCTGCGCCTGGGCCCTCCCCGTTCCCTCCTCTCTGGCTGGGGGGGAGGAGGAGGGAGAGCGGTGGGAGGGTCCCCATTGAAATAAACAAGCAGCCAGTTATTAAAACGGGAACATGGCGGCCGCGGAGGACTCGGCAGCTCCAGCTTCCTCTCACAAAGCGAAGGTCGGCGCCGGCGGCAGCCTGGGCGGCAGGAGCCGGAGACGCGACTGACCTCGGTAAGAAGAAGGCGCCGCCGCCGCCGCCCTTCCCGCCCCCCTTACCCAGTAGGCCTCCTTACTCAGCAAAGGCCAGGTCGGGAGTGAGCGGGAGAGAGAGGAGGGGGGTCCCCGCACCCCTCCCCCCCCCCCGGCAGGCAGTGTGTTGTATAATGATCTGTGGTGCTGCTGGGGATGGCAGTTGCTTTGAGAGCCGCACAGGCGAGGCCAAGAAAGAAAGGGGGGGTGGCGACTTGGCTTGCTCTGCCCCCCATCGCACTCTTCTTCTCTCCCCCCCCCATGCAGAAGGAGCAAGTTGTGGTTTCTCCCCCCTCTTTCAGGAGTGGAGTCGGTTGGGGGGGGGGGAAGTGCCAGCCAACCGGCCTGGAGGGCCCACTGTTTCTTTGACGACCGGCGGCTGTGTGGTGGTTTATTGGGAGTGAGTGGTGGAGATGGTCCCCTGTTTAAAGTTGCGTCCGTCCGTCCGTCCCCCACCCCCCGATTTCCCCCTTCCAAGGTGGCGTCTCGCCCCTCAGGGTGCGAGAGAAGGGGGCTGAAAAGGAGAGAGGAAAGAAAGGGGGCCGTGAACGTTGCCGGCGGGGAAAGTGGAAGGGGGGGTTAATGGCGAAGGCTGGCTGCCGTTCCTTCTCCGCGCCCCCCCCCCCGTCCCCGGTCTCAATAGGGAGGAGGATGGCTCCTCCATAGAAAGGGACTTCAGGGGTGGCAGCTGCGTGGCTGACAATGAAGATCCTTGGTGGGGGGGGGAGAGCGAGGGTCTCTCTCTCTCTCCCCCCCCCAAGGCGAGAAGGGTTGTTGGGCTTCCTCCCGGGGTCAGGCTGGTGGCCCCCCGGCGAGCGTGAGGGGAATGATGATCCCGCCAAGGAGACTGGCGTGAGGAGGGAGGCGGCGGCCTCGGGACGTCTCCTCGGTGACAATCGCCTCCCGAGATCGGGCCAGGATGGCGGCGGCAGCGGCGGCCGCCTCCAGCCCTTTCATTTTCTCTCCCCCCCCCCCCACACACTCCCCGCGCCCGAATGGGCTTTAACTTCTCGCAACTTTGGTGCGGGCCGCCCGTCGAAGTCCCCCCTTCCGAGGACCCGACTAGGCCCAGCCCGCCGCTGGGTGCGAGCGCAGCCCGGGGAGCCGCATTGCTGCTGCTGCTGCTGCTGCGTGCGCCCGGCTGGGTGGGGGGAGGGGACGGCGGCGGCCCCAGCGGCTCCTTCGCCGTCTTGCGGGGGCTCGCTCGGCCCCTGCCCTGCTTTCAGGCCGGCCTGGAGGGGAGGGAAGGAGGGGGCTGCGGGTTTGCAGCGCGCCTCTGCTCCCCCCTCCAGCGTCGCAGCCTCCCCCTTTTAACTCCTTTGCGCTGATGAGATCGATCGAACTCTTTCTCTCTGTGTGTATTTGTGGATGGGGGGGGGGGAGGGAGAGGCTCCACCTCCCCTTTCTGCATAGGACTCCTTTTTGTTGTTGTTGTTCAGTGTGGGGCTCGGGTATTCCTTGAAGGGAGTGAGTGGGGAAGAAGCGCCTAATTCCAGTCTCCCTCCTCCCCCCCCCCATTGTATATGGCGAATGACATACTCCTCCCTTCCCCAGTGTGCCAGTGAGGGTGTGCGTCTAATCCCCTCTCCACCTGCTCCCTGAGCCACCCTTGTGTAGGGGAGGGTGCGTGCTGAGTCTGTATGAAGCACAAAACAACCTTCCTCTTCTCCCTTGTCTCTTCACCTACCAGAGATTCCTTTCTGCTTGCGATTGATCGGGAGGTGTGTTTTTTCCATCTCGACGCCAGTGATTTTTTTTATCATCGTGCACAGTGATGGCGTTTTTCTTTTTCTTTATAGGCAGACGCTCTTGTGTTCGCGGCTCTGCCGACAGTACTGTTGCAAAGGTATCCAGGGTTATTGGTTGTCTTGGCAACTTTGACTTTGTTCATGTAATATGTATTTTCATCTAGACCCTTCGTCCATATGCTCTGCAATCGATCTAGTGCTCGGGGTTCGTTGAGCTGGCTCTGATGTGTGAATAAGTGTATGAAATATTTGGAAAAGATGAAAGGGAGGAAAATGGAGTAAACTGAACTCTGGCGTCTTTGCTTTTTAATCACTTAACAGAGCATTTTAGAGACAGAAGTTTTGATAGCCAGCCCCATGTTCTGGGAAATATATTGATCTGCTCCTGCAGCCAGCTTTGAAAAATGTTCATGGTGGATGCAAATATCCATCTGAAGTTGCGTGGAAAGTTGTTGGCTAAAACAAGTCAGTTAAAAAATTCCCTTGTCTCACCAGGGGACCCTGGGAACTGTAGTTCTTTAAAAGGAGTTAGAAATTCTTAGCCTCTTCAGACTTCTGTTTCTTTAGGGAAAGGTGTAACATTGAAACTGGTATAAACCAATATATGTGTGTAGTATAAGTAAAGACTAATTGATAATTTGAATAGATGGAAGCTATTTACTTCCTACTGAAGACTGCCTACCTGAGACAACATCTCTTTGAGGGCTATCTTTTTGGTGTATAAACTAATAGCAGTGTCCTGTGTTATATATGAGAGTGTTGAGAGAATAGGGTGGCTACTATCACAAGTATCTAAAGTATAAACCACCACAATGCTAAATTTTCAACTGCTCAGAGTTTAATAAAGTTTTAGCTGGCCTATCCTTGCCAACTCTAAAGCCACTCATTTGGTGCGCCAAAAATTAAGCTGACAGACTCACATTCCTGAATTCTGACACTGTCTCAAAAAACAACAACAACAATATTACTTTCTTTTTAAAAGTTAACTATACAAGGAAATCACCTTTCTGCTACCAAGACAGTTATATTTGTTTAATTATTATCAAGATTTTCTCATTGTTGTGGTAAATTCTGCAATTGTACAAAGGGAACACAAAAACAAACTATGACACTCCTGTTTATTGTATACTAGCTATTCCACTGAGTGCTGTTTGCTGTAGAAACTATTGTTCTTTGACTATTGTAGTAGGACTAGATTTTTTTTAAAAAACAAACGCTATGGTACACTCACCCCTGCACACAAATGTTTAGGTTTTTTGTGAGTGGTTATCCCGTTTTTCTCTGTATAGTCTGATACTCTCATGAAAGAAAACCTATGACTTTCCACAATCTTTGTTCATTTAATTTAGATTTTGAATAATTATCCTGATGCTTGAAAGCTATGTATACGATGAACTAATAATGCCTTTTTATTGGGATAATCATGGGAGCAACATGTTTGTTTGCAAACAAATTCTGTTAAAAAAAATAGAATGCACTAAAGTGGACTGGTACAATAATTTCAGAATAGGCTTATGTTGTGCACTACATTATAAAAGGTATATGAAAAGATCTAGGTTTACTATTTGGTGCAGTATGTTTAAATATCCTGAGTTGGCTTTTACTGCATTTTACTTCATAATAGGAGTGAGCCTGCCCATCTGTAAAGAGTACAGGTTGCTATTCCTACAGAGCAAAGTCATTTAGAAAGACAGCTGCTACTACAATGCTTACTGTTTTCTGCTCTCTCCTTTTGTTGATGTCACTGACATGTTGGCATAAGCTGAATTCCCTATGCTAAACTGAAACTCAAGCAGGGAGGATACAGCTAAGACATTTTAAATATCTGCTGTGTCTGAAAAAAAACAGGAGAGATCTTAAGTATTTTCCGATTAGCATGTTGTACAATGAATAACAACGGCCTGAGCTTGTACACATGGATTCTGCTTGATATAGTTTTATTCCAGGCACTGAGAATTTAGCATAACAAAACCTAAAATCTGATTGTATACTTGGCAAGTTCATTGTGTTCCTTTTGTTGTTCTTATATTAAAGAGAGATGCTAGTAATATATGATGAAATTATTTCCTGGTATTTCTTTTTGAAGGATTAAAATTAGATATGTTTTGTTACAGATCACAAATTTTCTATTGCACTGAAATTAAGTGGTATTAAGGAATGAAGATAATTTATCTAATTGTTCCTTCTGTGTATCTGTGCATATGTTACTAAAGACTTCCCTAATCAGACCCATAGTATAAAATAATTAAATTGCAAATGATCATTATGTACCCTCACATTTTAATGGGACTAGAAAGGCAGCGGTCCACTTTCTCTTCAGTCTTCCTTTGAAAATGTTATTTGATCATTTTGGATAGTGTACATTTTGGGTAGTGCAGTCGGGGGTGGGAACGAACTTCTTGAACATATGGAGATAACCAGAAAGATGTGCAACGTCAGCTGTGGTTCCATTGTATGCCTTTGGATAGGAACTAAGCTATTTTTCCTCTTGGGGATTTTGGTCTTACAGAGGAATTTTTTTTTTAACTTCGAGATGTAATGATAATGAAGCTTAAAGCAGTAAACTAACAATGCACACATGTGATGTTAATTTTCTAAAACATTACTTCATTATTGAGTCAATGCAATTAAATTTCTTAGCAGTTATGGTTCCTACATATAAAATAAGCTATTATTATGGTAAATAGGATATTTCTTATTGGCTTTGTGTAATCAGTAGTTATACTATTAATGGCTTATTAGCAATATATTCATTGCACAAACACATGAGCTAAGGAGTCAATAGCTTAATGTTTCAGATTACATGGTGAACTCTGAAATGTAAAATTACATTGTGTTCTAAGTTTGGAATAAGATTTGGGGTGGTGGGTGTGGGAAACTAACGACATTTTGAATGTGTAGTTTTGATTTTTTTTCTCAAACGATTGGTTTGGGGATTTGGGCACACATATTATTGCAAATGGCTATTCAAGTCGGTAATGGTTTTATCATTAGAAAGCCCACAGATCTCAGAAGCTAAGCAAGGTCGGCCCTGGTTAGTATTTGGACGGGCAACCTCCAAGGAACACCAAGGGTGTGATGCAGAGGCAGGCAATGGCAAACCATTTCCGAATGTCTCTTGTCTTGAAAACCCCACAAAGGGTCGCCGTAAGTCAGCGGTGACTTGATGGCACACAAAAAAATAAGAGAAAGGCAGCTCTCTAGATCCTATCATAACGAGTGGGACTTAAAACATTCGTGAACCATAAGATTTGCTGGTCCTACATGGATGTAATTGGGACATGTCACTTTGAGCTGTCACAACAGCTGGATCATGTTTTGGTACATTTGGGTGTGAAAACATACTGTTGAGGTTTTAACCTGTACCCTGCAAAAGAGGGGCTGTGGCTCAGTGGTAGAGCATCTGTTTGGCATGCAGACGGTCCCAGGTTCAATCCCCGGCATCTCCTGTTAAAGGGACTAGGCAAGCAGGCAATGTGAAAGACCTCTGCCTGAGACCCTGGAGAGCAGCTGCCACATTTTTGATTTAGTGCTGTTTATCAGCTTTTAGGAGGTAAACCTATTTAGCTTGTCAGGTACATGTAACTCATTGTTGATGATATTTAAGGTGCACATTAAGTGTTCTAAAGGTCTGTAGATGGGTAGAAGGGTGACCTTGAATGTGCCAAATTGATCACAAACTTTAAAGATGGATTAGTTATAAAAATACTAATTGCATTTGGACTCTAGTACTGCTAGGTTTCTTTGTTATGATGAAAGCACTTGCAAAGATTGTGGAGGTAAAATTTATTTTTTCTCCTGTACTTTTATTTTCTTCATCTTTGAGTTTCTCTTTGCATCATACTTTAATATTCAATTGTAATGTTAAGTGTGGGTATTTGTGTGTGTGTATGTAAAGGGCCATCAAGTCACAGCCAATTTATGGCGACCCCAGAAAGGGGCTTTCAAGGCAAGTGAGAAGCTTAGGTGGTTTGCCAGTGTCTTCCTCTGCAGAGTCTTCCTTGGAGGTCTCCCATGCAAGAACTGAGCCGACTTAGCTTCCAAAATCTGATGAGATGGGGCTATACCATTCTGCTAGTTTCAAAGCCAAGTTTTTAGTCTGTTGGTCATATTTGCTAAGAGCATACTCTTGCAAACAATCTACTATGAAGCTTATGGCAGTGTTTCCCTAGTTGCAGTACCATTGCCTTTTCTGGTATAAAACCTTCTATCTAGACATACAGCCTTTCTTGTTTATCTTGTGATTTCTCACACAATCCCAAGGCAGTGTACCTTCTTGCTGCTAAGTTTCTGTGGGAACATACATTGCGGGGGGTGATGGAGAGAAGGGAGGGTAGTGGTATGCATGGCAGCTGTTTAGCACCTCCATCCAACTGGCTTAGTTCTGATTGTAAAGTATTAATACCTGATGTTTCACTGATGGATGCAAATGACACATGTTAGGACTGGAAATATATAGGCAGGGTATTATAGTAGCAGGAAATCTTTCTGGCAGAACCAGAAAATCCCATGCGTCTAGTCAGAGTACTAAATATTAGTTTCTGGTGCTTAAAAGCTTTGTAACTTTTACCCTGTCCTGTAGAAGGCTGGTGCATAACATGATGTTTTGTTAAGGTCTTAACATGAGAGAATTTAAACTCCTAACATCTGGAAGCTCTACTTGTGTGGGCCTGAAAGTTCAGAAGTGTACGCAAACTTACAACTCGCTCTTATTTCACACCTTTGTCCCAAGTCTGAAATCTTCCTAATATAGTGTTTGTATGTTTTCTTTCCTGATTTTGTCCCTGCTTCTTTTGATCTACAATGAGTTAGCTGACTTAATTTACTTTAAGATGTGTGTTTGTATGTGTGAATGACCACCACAAAGATGTTGTCATACAGCCAACATTTAAAAATCTAACTTGAGAAGAAAATTCCTGAATAGGCTAATTAATATTAATTTAGGAAACCTTCAGATAAGCAGGTATTGGTCAACTATAGACTTGTGTCAAATTAGTCTTCAGAATTTTTTTTTTTAAAAGTAGTGGCAGAACAACTCCAGGTTTTTTGGATTGTACATCTGCCTTTTACCCTTTTCAGTCAGGTTTGGCTTTGGGGCAGAGATGGTTTTCATAGCGATAGTAGATGATCTTTATATCCACATAGGTAAAGAAATTCCTCCCTGCTACTGCTGCTTGATCTTTTGGCTGCTTTCAACTCTCCCAACCATGAATTACTGCTGAAGTTGAGGAAGTAGGTTGAAGTAGAGCAGTATTAAAATAGTTTAGGTCCTTTGTTTCAGGATATACTCAAAAGGTGACTGGGGTGTGTGCAACATCAAGTCCAGGCGATCTTCGGTGGGGGATCCTGCATGGTATAGTGGCATCATCATATTGGGCTATATCTATAAGAGACTCCTGAACAAAGGTCACAAATCATTTTGGGATGGTGTGTGATTAATATGCTGATGACATGATACTACTTCGACTATATCATGAAGAGCTGCCGTCTCTGTGCTGAGCCAGTACCTGAATGTGGTGATCAAGTGGCTGAGGAGGAATAAACTGTAAAATGGAGATGCAGCTGTCTCCTGTTGTTTTTTTGCAACTTTCATTGATAGACTTTGTTAAAAACTTGTATGTCCTATTAGATGCAGGGCTCCCGGGAGAAAAAGTAAAAATTATGGTGAAAAATTCTTTTTTCCATCTGCCCTTAGTTTGGAAGTTGTCTACATTTCTGCAGTAAACTGATCTGGCAGTTCTGATCCATGTTAAGGTAGCATGCTAGATTACCATAACATACTGTACAGGGGACTGCCATTGAAGACTGTTCAGAAACTTTAGCTGGAGCAATACACAGCAGCCAGTTTATTATTGGGGGCTGCCTGTCAAGATCATCTTAAAGTTGATCTTAAAGTCTCTTCACTGGCTGCCTATTGGTTTCCAGGTCCAATTTAAGGTCTGGTGCTTACCATTAAAGCCCTTCATGACCTTGGGCCTGCATACTTGAAGGACCATCTCTCTTGATGTGAACCCCTGTGGTAATTGTGCTCCTCTCAACAGGGTCTCCTAGCAGCCTCCTGGAATGCAATCTGTTACAGCCTCTTCCTCTGCTCTTGCTGTTGTGGAACAGTCTCCTGAAAGGCAGACGTCGGTCCTTGGGGTCTTCTGGAACAATTTCAGAGATCTTATGAGACAGGGAACCAGTGTGTTGTCGTAGTTAGAGTATCAGACTAGGATCTGTGAGACCCAGGTTCAGATCCTCATTCTGCTATGGAAGCTTGCTGGGTGACCTTGGGCCAGTCACACACACTCAGCCTAACCTACCTCACAGGCTTTCTTGTGAGGGTTTAATGGAGGAGAACAATTGAAGCCGCTTTGAGTCCCTGTTAGGGAGAAAGGTGGGGTATAAATGAAGTAAACAATAGGTAAAGGTTATAGATGCAGGCTCTGGCCCATGTGCTTTTAATTATTTTAATTAATGGTTATTGTTACTCGGGTGGAAAGGCATAGTCAGCCAAGATCAAGCCACGCTGCAGTTTACTCTTGCTCGCTCTTAGAAGGACTACGAGAGGCTGCAAGGGCCTGGAGGGCAGGAATCCTTGCATCAGGGAGCTGCCCAGGTCAAAGCATCAACCAGTTTGTAGGAAATGTTGAACCAGCTGAGGTTGAAGGTCAACTGAAGGATTGTATCTGGGACTGGTAGTCCCACCTTTTCTTGCACCCACAGATGGGCCACATTTAGAGAGTTGTGTTCTCCTGCATGTGACTTGAGCTTCCAGGCATCTGCTCTTTGCCTGGCCCAAACTTCAGCTTTTCTCTTCCTCCTTTATTGCAGTTTATTGAGAAGCAACCTTAAGATAGGTTGGTTTTGGATGTTCAACCTTTTTAAGAATTTCCTGCTCAGAACTATGCTGAGCTTCACCACCATCCCCTCCCCAGTGCCATAAACCAGCAAAGGTTCAGTTGAGTTCTGCCCAGTACCAATGGCACACTTACCCCATTCCCTCCTAGCAGTACAGCTGATCAGTGGCTGGCTTGGGTGTATGCTCCTCATCACTAGATGCCTCAAAGTATTTGCTGACTTTTGCTGCCCATCTAAAATTCTATTGTATATTTATGTTAAAACTTTCAAAATAATTAGACAAAAACCATGTTTTTATTTATTCACTTGATACTTCTAATAATCAACCCTAACTCTGCAAATTGGCACCAGCAAGTGGACAACCAAAGCTTGAAGTGAGTCTACCCAGGCTTCAAACCTGGCCGGCACTACCACTGGCTTCATACCTTTCACCTCAGTTAGGACCTTACAGTCTACTCTAACCAGGTTTCTTTAAATAAGCGTAAGCTCCCTAATATAGTATAAAGCAAGCAAGAAATGGACGTTGTCACGGCTAATTAGAGACAGTTCGCCAAAATTCCTGGCAGAGATCTGGCTCTCTTGATTTTTTTTGTTGTTGTTGTTCATGAGGGAGACTTGGGGGTTGCCTATTCAATGAAATCTTGAATGGGCATCTGCTGTTGGAGAGATGGAAGGGGTCTCTCCCCTGGACGTTCCAGGGTTCATGAAGCCTTACACTAGGCCACAGGGCTCTTTTTCTCTGGGAGTCTTTATGGCTTGTATGATGGTATAACGTCTTATGCTTATAATATATTTATAATGGTATGTCTTATATTTGTACTTGTTTATGTTGTAAGCCTCAGGTAGAAATTTTGTATGGCTTGGTCTAGATGTGCATGAAAAAGTGGCTATAGTGATTTGACAGAAAGCTGAGGTGGTAGACTGTACTGTAGTACACCACACTGCAAGTGAAGGATCCTATGTTTACAAGTTCCCATACATTAAGAAGGTGACTCTCTACACCTAAAAGATGATGTGGAAGAGCCCATTCTAATTTCCCATTCTGCTGCTTGTACAGACTAGAACTTTTGGAAATAGACAGCATTTGTGTTGGTAAGAATGACTGAAGTTCTGAACAGATGCCTTGTTCACATGCTCATTGGGGAACGAGGTAGTAGAATGGACTGTGCTATTGAAGGCTGCAGGTGATAAAATCAATCTCTGGATGTTCTTTTGCATAATGTCTCCATACAAACTAGTTTAGCAAGGCAGAAAAGTTCCACTTCCTTGCTGTATTGATTTTCTTTTTTGCGGAAAGTTTTTGATATATGTGATTATACTAAAATGTAATCCTTTGTCTTAAGGGACACTTCAGGTGTCAGACATCTTGTTCCCCAGCATGTATGAACCAGGCCTTGGGGTTTAATCCTACAAGGGAATAAGCCCCTCTAACATCACTGGGACTTGCTGAATAAATATGCATGAGGGTCAGATGGCATATTCAGTCATTTACTTACTATATTCATTACTTACTATAGCCATTTAATTGTCCCTAATTCTAAAAAATAAAATGAAAATAAGCTGTTTTCGTTTCCCATATTGCAATTACCTGAATGTTAAATGTTTTTTTAGATGGATTTGTATGAGGGGTATTCCTTTAATTTTGTATTTATGTATTTATTTAGGCTCTTTTGATAGCTTCTGTACAGTGGTATTCAGACTCTTTTGATAGCTTTTGTACAATGGTATTCATCTAGATTGATTGATGTAGATGGGGATTGGGGACACAATGTTGTGGTAGATCTGGTCCTGTTTGGCCAAATGTACAAGAAAGTAGTGCTAAGAGATGAATAGTATAGGCCCGTGTTGGCGAACCTATGGCACGTGTGCCAAGTCTGGCATGCCAAGCCCTCTCTGTGGGCACGCGCTGGGGCAGCAGGGGCTTTGAAGGCAGCGCGGAGCCCTTCAAAGCCCCCCCCTGGAATCCCCACGCCCCCCCCCCTTGCCACCAAGCTGGGAGGAAACCTCAGTATTCAGGTTAAATTGCCGTGTTGGCACTTTGAGATAAATAAGTGGGTTTTGGGTTGCAGTTTGGGCACTCGGTCTCTAAAAGGTTCGCCATCACTGGTATAGGCACAGCTGTGGATCATACTTGCCTTTGCTTTCTGACATCTTCATGAAATCATTGGGTGAATGACCAAAACTCAACAGAGTTCTGAGCCATTTCCTGGTGGTGGTTAAAGGAAGTACAAATTACTCTTGAAGCAAGACTTTTGTGGCACCCATGATGTGGGAGTGTCTCTCATCTGTTGCTAGGTGTGTTATGTTTTGATGTTAAATTGAAAACTTACTTGTTTCATCAGGGCTTTTATTTATTTGTTGCTAGATGTTCATTTTCTTGCTACAATAATTTTGTTTTTTTGCTTACCATTCAATTATTTTATAGGTTTTTTAATAATTGGGTTGACACTAAGTTGTGTTGATTGCTTGTACTTCAGGTTAGTGTTGGAAATACTGCTCTTATGTATGATATATATTTTGATTAGTTCATTGTCTTTTAGTTGTTGACGTAGTATGGGTTTTAATTGGTATAAAGTCTTATATTTGTTCTAGTTTATGTTGTAAGCCGCCTCAGGTAGAAATTTTGTAAGTTCTCAAAATGGTTCATATTACTATGTAACGGTACTTGAGTAAAGTTAACACTATCGATAATGAAGGATGGTCATTGTTATCACCAGGTTACTGGGGAGGAACTGGGAAAGAGAGTTTGACTAAAGCCACGTTCTGAGTTTATGGCTGGGCTGATATTTGAATGGATTTTCTGCTCATGTTCTTAACAGCTACGCTGATCTCTTGCTAAGTGGAAAATAATATTGATTTGCTCAGGACATACATCAGGAAAAACATACCGCCAAGTTATTCTCTTTTACAGGATTCCCCCCCCCCCGAGTTGTGTTTGAAAGAAACAAATTTATGACTTAAGTCTCTAATAATACCAATGAAATAAATGCGAACAAAGCTGTTCTTTTAAGAAAATACTGAAATTGTGTAGTGAGGAAGCCTGATGTGAACATAGAATGCAATATGCAAATATTTAATGTATAAATAGAATTATTTAGAAGTGTTTAGAGAAAAAAAAGCCTCTACATAATGGGGTCAAAAATACTTAAATGGTGGTGCTACCATAATAATATTTTAAAATAATATTTGTATAATTTTTCTTATAGCTGGCTTGAGATGCATTTGAATAGTGAAGCTTTCAGACACATAACCTGTAGTACTGATTTGACTGCCTCACTGAATCTTGGTAAGTTATATTCAAATAATGCATGTTTAATAACTCTATGTGGTTTTCAGTTTGTTTGTTGTACAGATGTAAGACAGTGGTTCTCTTCATACTAGGTCCTCTCTAATTGGAATTCTACCAAAATCAAGTAGTAGATTAGCTAAAACATGTTGGTTAATTTTATGCCAAAGTATAAGAATAAGGAATAGATTGACCTGATGCGGCGTATAACTGTCTTTGTGGAGTACCAGATCGCTGTTACACAGTTACACTAATTGTTTCAGAACCCTGAAGATTGCCTTTACATTTCTGTGACAGTAAAGCATCATGTGCCCAAGTGGGCTTTGGGCCTGTGTTTTGCATATAGCAGACACCTCCTAATTTTGCATGCCAACATACTTTTGAAAATGAGAGAGATCTCTAACAAGGTTTATAATAAAGTATACGGCTTCTGCTAATCCAAGCTATAGCCATGTCAGTTTTCACTGGGCATGCTCATTGAAGATAGCCCTTCAGAGCATATGATCATTAAGTGATTGAGGCTGTTTTTGTGTTATCTCAGAACTTGTAAAACCCTGAAATTTCATTTTTACAAGTTATGTTTTCGTACCTGTATGTACAGTCCCACTGGAATTTTCCCATGACCACCATCAAAGATATAGTTCAGAATTGAAAACAAAAAAGCATAAAAATGGCAAGACACAGAAATAATATTTTGAAGCTTATCTTTCCAGTTCATTTTATATTGAGATTCAAGAACTTAGATTCAAGTACAGCTTTGCTTATGCCTCCAGCTGACACCCTTTTGCGCCACTGAATCCCCTCACCCCCACCCCATTGTTGCCTGCTTGGTGGCTGGCTGCAGCTCCACTGGAGTGCCTGGCACCAGAGACAGGGGAGGCAACCGGCTGCCCTGGCGCATCCGGAGCGGCAGCTGTTGGGAGAGTAGCCGGCTTGGGCCTCCTCAAGAACACCGGGCAGGCAGCAGATGCTGCTGCCACAGCAGAAAATTTGGGGAGCTGTCCCCTGAGTTGGGGAGGTCCCCAACAGCCCATCCAGAAGTCGGGGTGAGTCAGGAGGAAGGCCCGATGGGTCCTTATATGGGTGCCTCCTTCCAGAGGTCGTCGAAGTAGTGGGGGCTGGCAGAACAGGGGAGGGGGCTGCCGGGAGAGCCAGCAGCCCGACAAGGACTGTGGGGGCTGACCAGGGGAAGGAGCCAGTGACTGGCAGCCCAGTCCTAAGGCAAGGCCTACCAGGAATGACAGGTGAGCAGGCCTGCTGAAAGCCAAGACAAGCCATGAAGCTCAATAGACCTTTCCCTTTGGCTCTCCACCCTGGCTGGAAGGGAGAGATGAGGAGTGGAGAAAGGTGGGAGAGGCCAGTGAAGATGATGGGGATAAATTATGAAGGTGAGGTGTCACCTGTGCCAGGGATTGGCCAAGGTCCCAGCAAGGGTGGGACCTGGCCTAGGGTAGAGCGATGGCCGGGAAAGGGTGGCGACAAGGGGTTTTTTAAAGGGAGGCTCCCAATGATGCCTGAGGACAAGAAGCAGGCTCAGTTCAAGGTTGTGGGAGCTGCTGCCTGGGGAAGAGAGGAATACGGTGAAGCAACTACCTCTGCTTTCCATTCTGAGGCCTAGGGAGGCCTTGTGGCAAGATGGCTAAGGGGCAGCTGGCTGAGGCTGGGTGCCACAGCTTAGAGAAGTTTACTTTCCTGTCTTCTGCAGTTCCTTGGACTCCCTGAAAAGCTTGTCTTGGGCTTCAAGAGACTTTCAGGAATTTTGTGATGTGTGACACAGAAAGCTGAAAGACTCATTGGTGAAAATGCCCTTCCCCTCAAAAAGATCAGCTGTTCTGCTTGTGTATGACAGGTTTCAATCCAAGCCAATGGAGGAAAGGCTAGAAAGCTTGGGAGAAAATTTCATAAAGCAATTTATTTTGCTTGAATGACTTATTTGTATTCTGTGGCACAAGAGCCATAGAACAGAGAATAATTATGTTCTCCAAAATAATGAGCCACTTAAGTCTTAAAGTAATTGGATTTGCTGTTCCTGCTTTTTTTTTCTTGATTCCCCCCCCCCCCCCCCGTAATTAAGCATTTCCCTATGTACGTGTGGCTGGATAGACACTAGTCACTTGTGAAGTGATAAAGATCAAGCCATATCTTGCCATTAATTCTGGCACCTTATTTACATAAAACTTGCTTATAGAAAAAATGCGTCGATTTAAATCAAGACAATTTTAAAGACTGATTTAATTGATTGATCATAAAATGAAGGTTCCCATGTTGCAAATCACGCATTTTCTGAAAAAGGTGTAATATGCAAACTGGTAGCTCTAACAGTTAAAAAAAAATTGGTTTGGATCTAAAGACTCACAAGCAGAACTCCACTCACAGAACAGATTTATCCCTCTTTCCCCTTTCTGCTGCCACCTTCTGAACTCCCTGAAAAACATCTGTGTTATGATGTAGATGGGGGAGGGGCTGTGGCTCAGTGGTAGAGCATCTGCTTGGCATGCAGAAGGTCCCAGGTTCAATCCCCGGCATCTCCCGTTAAAGGGACTAGGCGAGCAGGTGATGTGAAAGACCCTGGAGAGCTGCTGCCGGTCTGAGTAGACAATACTGACTTTGATGGGCAAGGGTCTGATTCAGTAGAAGGCAGCTTCATGTGTGTTCATGTATCTCAAATTCTTAGTTGTCATCCAGGAATGTTAGGCTACCATGCATATTCCCATACATTGTTTCTTGAACATTTCTTGTTACAAAAATTACTTCCATAAGGAACTCAAGTATGACACAAACAACTTGCTGGCTGGCACAGTTGAGTTTTGTGACTGGAATTTGGTAGCATCCGTTTCAAAGCGCAATACTTAAACATAGAGGCTTGGATGCTGTGAAGGATGTGTAAAATGTAGTGTGGGACCTCCCTTCCCTTCAACTGTTGACGTGTACAAGATTGGTTAAGGAACCTGTCTGTCTGGTCTGAAGATTCAGCTGTACTTGGTGAAAACTTTTGTCACTTTTTCCCCTTGAGCTTGAAGTTGGTTCACAATTTAACCAAAGTGAGGACAATTTCGGCTATTAAAGTATGTAGAAATAGTAACTTGGACTAAAAGCAAACATAAAATTTGGATTTAAATTAGGCAAATGGGAATCTTTGAAGACTCCAGGTTTGAAAAATCAGTGTTGTTGTACTGAGGATTTTATTGGTGAACGTGAACAATGAATTGTTCAGCTCAGTTTTATAAGCTAAAGGTGTATTCACTCTGGATTTGTGCACTTGCACCCGTGCGCAATCAAGATTTTTCTTGCAATAAGACACAAAAGGGAGATAGCACTGCAAAGGTGTCTGGGATTCTGAAATAGTGATATGCAGTTTGGTTAAAATAAATTCATGAACAGGTGCATGGGGTGGCTACGAGGATGAAAAATTCAGCAATGAAATATCTTGGAGGAATTTGCTAAGGAACAGTGTGAGACTTCTGCCCAGTACTGTTGTTAGAAGGATTGCATCACTTGAGTGAGGCGTAAACTTTGTGACAGAACCTAGTAAAAACATGCTAAAATATGCAGAAATCAGCACAGATTATACAGCTTTATCACAGTACTTTTAATGGTTACAGAATAACTGCTGGCCCAGACATAATCTAAAAAAACTATTTTTTGTAGCTGTGTAGCAAATTATGCCTTGTAGATTACATTAGATACCTTTGATATGTTGCAAGATGAAAAACTGGATAGTAAACTTAATATTTTGTAAGGATTCCCTTCCATCCATCCATATATTCGTGTAAACGATAAAGATGTAAGAATACCAAGGAAGATACTACCAGTAGCTGCTTGAACATTTGGGCGTATGGTGAGCCTTATATTTGAATTGACTTGTACACTATGAAATGTATGGTCTTGCAGTATTATGTTCATGTGACAAATTGCTCAATTTGAATAACAGAAGATTAATTTTGTCTGAAAATTAGAAAGACTCCAACTTAGATTTTACTATCAGATCTGCTCAAAATGGTCTGTGCTGCAGAGGAAGAAAGCGACATGTTTTTCCTAAAGAACCTGCCTTGTTTAATCCTTTATTCAAATTCATACTTATTTAAATTAATGTGTATGCCATGTAAAGATGGCTGCTTGGTATTTACATGGCTCTTTATACTGTACAGTAACCTCAGGCACTTCTTGTGCGGTCCTTGCAAGTATTTAGTTCAATATGTGCATGTCAGCACTTGTTCACACTTATGCTGTAACTGCTGAATATGCGTTTACAGAAGATATCGATTAATGTGCCAACAGGTAGCTTTGTTACTTTTTAAGGTGCCACAGAATTGTGTGTTTCTGTTTCTTGCTACAACAGACCAATACAGAGAACCAAAGACTTTTTGTGGTCAGTAGAGCACAAATAGTCATGACTACCTTGCCCTGTTCAGTTCAATGGGATTTAGGCATGACTTTCTCTAGATTATAAGCGAACCGGTTTATTATGGTATAAGCTTTTGTGGGCTAGAACCAACCACTGTCAACATGCCATTGCATTGGTATAATGCCTTGAATTTTTAAGTTCTTTTGTTGGAAAAAATTTAATTGGATTTTTTTATTGGGCCATCGATATGAAGTACAGTGGTGGGTGTTTATATGAAAGGTTCTCGGTTCTGGGTGGAAGGGCATCTTGATTCGCGGGTATTACCATCACGTGCCCAGGGAGGCAGGACCAAATATTTTTTCTTCAGCTTCCTCTCTCCCTGGGCGGGAAACCCAGTTTCCGTCCTGCCTTGTGTAGGGTGGCAGCGTTTCCTTTGAGCTCCGTATTGAGAGAAATTTTTTTCCTACCCTGTGTGTTTTTTCCTTCTCCCTTCTTACAAAGCCTACCTTTTGCCTTCCCCCCCCCCTGCTGAACTTGGACGCGGTCGCGTCTACTCTTTCCCTCAGACCTTTACCTCCTGCCTCTCTTCCCCTCCCGTTTCTTCTTCGCCCGTCGGGCAAGATGGCGGACGGCAGGAGGGACTCGGACTCGGATCTTTTATCCGAGGGAGATCAGGACCCGGCCCTCGTTGTATCAACAGGGCGGAGGCGTAAAGATCTCTCAGGCGGCTGGGCCGGCGGCCGCGCGGCGCCCAACTCCGAAGGGGCGGCCGCTGCGAAAAGGGCGCGCTCAGAGGAGCCGCTCCAAAATGGCGCCAAAACCGGCGAGGCGCTCGATCGGGTGCAAACCGCGGGCCTGGCCCCGGGGAACCCGGCTATGGAAGGCACTTCTACCGACTTCGTTCCTCAAAAGGGGGGTAACGTATGCAACGAAGAGCCTGAGGCTCCGGTCTCTAGAAGGGAAATGTTGAACTTTTTTAATGGGGTCCTAGATAGGCAAGCCCAAATGATGTCAGCATTTAGGGATTCCATGGCCCCATTGCTTCAGGGTGCTGGCCTTCCCCAGCCTCGGCCTACCAGTATTCAGGGGGGAGGGGTACAGGAGACTCAATCAAGCTCCCAATGGCGCACTAAAGCAGCCCTAAAATCACAGCCTATTGCCCACTACCAGGCTTCTGAAGACTACCAGTCCGTACTCTCCGATCCTGAATCTAGAGAGGAAGGAGAATTCGAATCTGATGAGGACTCACCAGTCCTCCTAGAGGAACAGCACCCCTGTCTATTCTTAGCAGAGGATTTCCAGGCCCTGCTAAATAAAGCCTTAGTCGCTCTGGACCTAAATGAGGACCCAGACCCTGTTTCAGACCCCAAACCAAAGACAAAAAAGAAGGGCACTAGGGAGTTCTTCCCCAGTACCAAACCTCGTGTATGGGAGATCCCTTTCCCTGAATTCTTTGAGACTCAGGTCCAGACAGAATTTGATAAGCCGCTGGCAAACAGGCAGTTTCCTGCGCACATTAAAAAGCTGTACACCATGGTGCCACAGGCCATGACTCTGTTCCAGCTTCCACTCATAGATGCCCCAGTGGCAGCAGTCCACTCCCCGGATTTACCCGCTGAGGACGGGATGGGAAGCATTAGAGACCCCATTGATAGGAAAGCTGAAATCCTATCCAAAAAGGTACATGAGGCTTCCACCCTGGCTATCCAGTCCTCGGCGGCAACTTCAATCATGGCAAGGGCTTCTATTGTCTGGCTTAGAAAGATCATTCAATTGTACACCGGGGACAATCGTAAGCTCACTGAGGGGCTCAATAGGCTTCTCAAGGCATCTGCCTTTATGGCGGACGCATCTTTGGATGCCATGTCTTTTGCTGCCAGGGCCACTTCTTCCAACGTTGCCATTAGAAGGGCACTTTGGATTCGCCCCTGGCAGAACGAGATAAAGAACAAGACATTAACTATGTCTTACCCCTATACGGGGGGGGGGGGGAACTCTTTGGAGAAAGACTAGAGAAAATTCTAGTCGAGAATAAGGACAAGAAAAAGGTACTCCCCAAATCTTACAAAAGAGATGGGTGGTCCTCTTCTTCCTTCCCCAATTTCAGATCTTCTCACCCTCTGGCTCCCTTTCGCACAGACCAAAGAAGAGGGACTTGGGGCAACAACAGCAATTACAAGGGTTCATCCCGCAGGGGGGGTGGTAAATTTTTTCGTCCCCCCCAGGGACATCAACAGTTCTCCAACCCCAAGGGAGACAAGTTCCCCAAGACCCCAAAACAGTGACGCCAACTCCATGGAGATAGGGGGCAGGCTCTTACTATTCTACCAAGTGTGGGAAAGATCTTGCACAGACGCATGGGTGACCCAAGTCATTCAAGAGGGCTACCTCATAGACTGCACAAGTATCCCTCGGGACAAATTTATAAATTCCCCGAGATCCATTCGAACGGAAAAACACCAGAGAACTGTGGAAGCGATCAGTCACCTTCTACAAATCCAGGCAATAGAGCCTGTTCCTCTGGACGAACAGGGAAGTGGGGTATATTCAATTTTCTTTACAGTCCCCAAGAAAAATGGGGACTGGAGAGCTATCTTGGACTTGAAACATCTAAACAGGAGCGTTCGCTACAGAAAATTCCGCATGGAGACTCTCCGCTCCATTCTAGAAGCTCTTCAATTGGACCAGTACCTCACTTCCCTGGATCTGAAGGAGGCATACCTCCACATCCCGATCCATCATTCACACCGCAGATTTCTACGGTTCTGTTACAGTGGCCAACACTATCAGTTCAGGGCCCTCCCCTTCGGGCTGACCTCCGCCCCCCGCGTCTTTTCCAAAATTTTGGTGACGCTGGTGGCGCTGCTTCGCCAGGAGGGGATTACGATGTTCCCTTACCTCGACGACCTCCTAATCTGTTCGGAGTCCAGGAAACAGGCGATAGTTCACTCCTCCAGGGTAATACATGTCCTGACTTCACATGGCTTTCTGGTGAACTTAGAGAAAAGCCATCTAATTCCCTCACAAAGGTTAGAGCATCTGGGTGTCATCATCGACACACACAACAACTTAGTGATCCTACCCCAGGACAAGATAACCAAAATCCAAACTATGGTGAAGGCCACCATCGGCTCCACTCGGGGAGGGATCATGAACCTAGCCAAATTGTTAGGAAAGATGATAGTCTGTTTAACCTCGGTGCCATGGGCCAGGTTTCATTCGAGGGATCTCCAACTGCTGCTTCGTCCATTCCAGGACCTCATTACACAGAGCAGGGACAGAACAATCCTCATGCCACTACCCTCCCGACAGTCATTAACATGGTGGCTCAAAAGCAACAACCTCAGCAGGGGTTTGCAGTTTGTAGTAGAAGATCAGATCCAGGTCTTCACAGACGCCAGCCTGGAGGGATGGGGGGCCACCTGTCAGTCCCTGGTAGCCCAGGGGTCCTGGTCCCCAAAGGAAAGAAAGTTCCACATAAACAGGTTAGAACTGAGAGCGATACGGTTAGCACTGATCCACTTCCAAAGCACACTTCAACACAAACATGTCTTGGTCCGAACGGACAACATATCGGCCAAGGCTTATGTCAACAAACAAGGGGGGTCGAGGTCTCCCAGTCTCCACAAGGAAGTAAAGATGATCCTTCTTTGGGCAGAGTCAAATCTGTTATCTCTCTCCGCAGAACACATCAGCGGGGTTCTCAATTCGCAGGCCGACTGGCTGAGTCGACAAGTCCTGGACGAGGTCGAATGGTCCCTCGACAAGTCCATCTTCAGTCTGATCCAAGAGAGGTTTGGCCGGCCCACAGTGGATCTGTTTGCCTCGGCGAGCAATCACCTCCTTCCCAGGTTTTTTACCCGATACTTTCATTGGGAAGCAGAGGACATGGATGCTCTGATGGCTCCTTGGCCACAGGAGTTACTGTTTGCGTTCCCTCCCATTCCCATCCTCCCGAGAGTAGTTCGGAAAATCAGGAAAGAGAAGGCCACGGTCATCCTCATAGCTCCTCTGTGGCCGAGGAGACCATGGTTTCCTTGCCTCCAAAGAATGTCTGTTCAGCCCCCATGGGAGCTCCCAGAGCTACTCCATCAAGGTCCCCTGATCCACCAAGATCCTCAATGGCTGCGCTTAACCGCGTGGAAATTGAGCAGGGATTGCTCTTAGGGATGGGCTGTTCTCCTGCAGTGGTAGACACAATGTTGGAAGCCAGAAAGCCTTCTACCAGGAGGATATATAATACCTCCTGGAGGGCTTTTGTTCTATGGTGCAAAAGAAAATCCATAGACCCTCTTTCCCCAGGGATTCCCAAAATACTGGAATTCCTCCATGAGGGCTTGGTGCTAGACCTCTCGGCATCCACTTTGCGTAGACAAGTGGCGGCCTTGTCCACTGTTCTCACAGAGATTGACGGGTTTCCTCTGTCCCGGCACCCTCACATCATAACGTTCTTGAAAGGCGTGACTCAAACCAGGCCGCCTGTAGTACATCGTTTCCCCACCTGGCGCCTCAATGTGGTCCTTTCGGCGCTTACCAAACCACCCTTTGAACCAATCAAGGAAGTGTCCCTTAGAATTTTGAGGATGAAAACTATCTTTCTCACAGCTTTGACCTCTGCTCGACGAGTATCTGAGCTCAGGGCCCTCTCCTCTAGGAAAGGGTTCTGCGTATTTCACAGGGATAAGGTGGTGTTGAGAACAGATCCCACCTTTATTCCCAAAGTAAATTCCTTATTCCATAGATCACAGGAAATACACTTACCTTCCTTTTGCCCTCATCCTGTACATCCCAAGGAAAAGGAATGGCACAAGCTAGACTTACGCAGACTGCTTAAGGTTTACCTGAGCCGCACTGCAGATATTAGGAAATCTGAAGCCCTATTCATCTCCCTTACCAACCCCAACAAGGGAGGGAAAATGTCCAATTCCGCCATCAGTACGGTGGTCAAGCAGTGCATTGTGGAAGCCTATAGGGCCTCCAAAATACCCCCTCCCATGGGAATTACCGCACACTCGGTCCGCAGTGCAGCCGCCTCGGCAGCCTTTAACAGGCAAGCCTCTCTGGAAGAAATATGTAGGGTGGCCACATGGTCTTCAGCCTCTACATTTATCAAACATTACAAAATTGATTCCAGGGCCTCTGCTGAGGCTGCCTTTGGTAGGAGGGTTTTGCATCAAGTCTTGGAATAATCCTGAGTCCCACCCGGGGCATAGCTCTTGGATATCCCGCGAATCAAGATGCCCTTCCACCCAGAACCGAGAACGGAGCCTTGTGTACTCACCGTGACGGCTCCTTCTGTTCTGGGTTGAAGGGCATCTTGCCCACCCTTCTCAGGTCCAAGACTCTCTTATTCCTTAGCACAGTTTGCTGACACTGGGGACTCATAATAGTTCTGTTGTTTACATTATGGTACTCCCTATGTCCGCCATCAGTTATGGCCTTACTTATTGTTCCTATTGTGTTAACGTTATCTTTCTTGTTTAAAGGAGCTCAACCTTTCGTTTAAGTGCAGTACTGCTGTTTGTCTTCTGTGCACTTACCTGTCTCCTTAGCTCGGCGAGTCCGTAAACTGGGTTTCCCGCCCAGGGAGACAGGAAGCTGAAGAAAAAATATTTGGTCCTGCCTCCCTGGGCACGTGATGGTAATACCCGCGAATCCAGAACAGAAGGAGCCGTCACGGTGAGTAAACAAGGCTCCGATTGTTACTATCATTTGTGGCAGATCAGTGTTGTAAAAGCAGATTGATATTGTAGTATCTGTTGCAGCCCAGGAATGCCACTTGGATCAAAAGCTGGACACTTGCATCTTCAGCAGTGACTTAACATGATCTCCCCCCCCCCCCGGTGTCTGCTGTTAGCCATACTAACTGAGGATAGTGAAAGATCAACACAACCGACTGCTTGACAGTAAATAGTGCTAATTAAATACAGAACCTGATAATGACACTGATTCTTGGATGAATGCCAGTAGATTTGACTTGGCTTTCAGAAATTTAATTTTCCAGTTCTGGTTATCTAGCAGCTTGTCAAAAGATCTAAATGCACTTCTGTATAACTATGCAGCTGACTTTGCTATATTTGAGTTGCTGCTATGATACCCAGAAATTTTAAGCGATAACCTTTATAGTATGTTTGATCTTGGAAGTATAAGTATGCATATGCTTATTCATTTGGTACTAGAGTTGTGGACAACATTTCTAAGTAATGATGTATCTGAATGCTCCAATCTATATTGGAATGTTCCTGCTGTTCCCAGTACTTCTTTTGCATTGCTGATCAGAAAATTATGAATATAAATCACCAATCTAGTGAGATTAAATTATAATCTTCAAGTAAAAGTATTTTGTAGTTCAAAATATTGTCGAAGGCTTTCTTGGTCAGAGTTCATTGGTTCTTGTAGGTTATCCGGGCTGTGTAACCGTGGTCTTGGAATTTTCTTTCCTGACGTTTCGCCAGCAACTGTGGCAGGCATCTTCAGAGTAGTAACTGTCCTTCAGTGTTACTACTCTGAAGATGCCTGCCACAGTTGCTGGCGAAACGTCAGGAAAGAAAATTCCAAGACCACGGTTACACAGCCCGGATAACCTACAAGAACCTATTTTGTAGTTCTTTGGTGTATATTAAATGGGGCTGTCAGCCTCTGTATGGGGTCTGGAGATCACCCAGAATTTCAACTGTTCCCCAAATTACAGAGATCAATTCCCCTGGAGGAAATGGTAGCTTTGGAGGGTGGACCTTATGGCATTATACTCCACTGAGGTCCCTCCTTTCCACAAACTACTCCCACACTGGGCTCCATCTCCAGATCTTCCCAACCCAACCTTAGTGTTAAACCATGATTGCACACAGTCTCCTATTTTTCTGTTGTTGGGACTGGTATGTTCATGTGTTATTTCCATAAGATGCAGTGGCAGTGTGTAGAATCAGCAATAGTGTTGTTGGGCTGGTGACGTAGTTATTTTCATGCTAGCACTGAATAAAAGCAACAGCTACGCTATGAACCATGTATGAGAGGTAGTTGTTGACTGGCACTTGGCTGATCCTAATACCAGACGTTAGTCTGTTGCAGAAAATAAATCAGAAGTCCAGTGGCACCTAAAAGGGTTACAAGCAACAGTCAGGCTGGTATGGGGGAGGACAGGGAGGACAGTTGTTGGAAAGGGAGGATAGTTGTTGGAAAGAATACCCAGTGGAGAAAAACCATTCCATGTAGAATGGGTGAGGTCCATTCCTAATTGTAGAAGATGGGAAGAGTAGGATCAACATAAATTCTTATCAAGGAAGGGGCATTGTGGAAATAAAATAAATAATTAACATCTGTAAAGGGTGGGTCACACTGACCTATTAACACCTATAGAGAGCAAAGAAATTCATGCTCAGGCCTAGGTGAGAGGTAGTATTGATTAATTAGACTTCCTTCAATGGATCCTAATTCAGCACTTTCAGGTTGGATTCTCCCTTTGTAGCCTTTTTGTAAGAGAACCTTTACATCACAAACTGTATGGCCGGGGAGATTAAAATGTTTCCCACTGGTTTCTGAATACTTTGCCTTTTTTTAGTGTGAGATTTGTGTCTGTTTATTCTTTTGTGTGGGCATTCTTTTGTTCATACAAGTACAGAGCAGAATGGCATTGTTGACAGATGATTGCATATATCATGTTGGTGGATATGTCCAAGATGATGCAGCTGATGTTATTAGGTACTGTAATAGTATTGCCTGAGTGAATATGGAGGCAAATTTGGCATATAGGTTTGTTGCATGGTTTGGTTCCTGGGTCTGTTTTAGATTGGGGTGGGTGGGTTGCCTGTGAACAAGGAAAGGCCTGCCTATGAAAGACAAATATCCTAAAAAGGCTGCAGATTTAGCACTGAGTATTCTCACATAAACAGGCATCAGGTAATCCATAATAGCGTACTTCAAGATGAAGAAAACATCAGCTTTGTTCCTTGTACTTAAATTAATTAAATTATGATTATGCCTTGCTAAAAGATTGTGTGTGTATAAAACAAAGATAACCAGATTGTACTTAGAGGGGTGTTGCTATCTATTTGCGTTAATAATCATGTGATAATCTGATTATTCTTTCCTGTTAAATATGTGTTCTGGGTTATTTCCAGTGTAACTACATAGCTATTGCTGTGAGAATGTGGTTTACTGTTGAAGACAAGTATTTCATGCTTGTTGCTCACAAAAGGCAGAGAATGGCAACTGTACTACAAACCTTTCTTTGGGCCCCTTATCTTTCTCTCTCCCCCCCCCCCCTTAAAAATCATACTTCCTGTTTGCTTTGCAGAACAGATGGAGCTCTAAAATGCAGTGTCAGGAAACTTTTCAAAAGTTTTTGTAGCATTCCTAACAGAATACCTAATTTTGCATGTGCTGAGTTTATGGAGGGACTGCAGATGAAACATAATAAGCTCTTGGTTATTATTGGGAAAAGAGGAGCAAGCAATCCCCCCATTTCTTTTTGCTGTATGACTGACATTTAAAAGAGGAGTGGTGCTCTTTGAAGCTGTGTTCACGGAGGTGACCATGCAAATAGTAGTTCTGTGCTCTCACTTCCTGTAGCTGTGGGGATGTTTAGCAGTCTTTTGTATGATGAGTCTTGAGGGATGGGGGTGGAGGAAAAGTGCCAAAGGGCTGGGGGGAGGGGGGTTGTCCCCAAATTCCTGTAGTATATAGTAGAATAACTTTGTGGTCAATGTAGATGATATCTACCATAACCCAGGTAAAACCTGTTTTTATCCTACTCCTGCCTAAATGGGCAACATTTCTTATATTTGGCTTGATTTTGGGTTCTGCTAGGCTTCCCGATGCCCAGGACTGCCATGTATATGTTGCCTTCATATTGCTATTTGCATTATCCTACATTGTGATATGGCTGGAGGTGTTTATTTCACACCACTCAATATAACTTCCATTGTGAAATACAAAGCCATATTCAGTTTTACCAACAGTGTACTGACCCACTGTAAATTAAATACAGTAAAAATGTGTGGTAAAATCTGCCATCTCATTAGAAATTGGGATAATACTATTAATTTGTTGTTGCTATAAACTCTCAAATATCTATGAATTCTTTGCCTCCGTTGTAGCTTATTTCATACATACATCTCAGAATTCAAATATTTTCCTGTGACTCCAGAAGAACCAACTATCTCCACAAGGTACTAATGTCTCTTTTTGTCTCTTTCCTCCTCTGTTGGTTTGGCCTTCCTAAGATGATAATGTACATGTCTAATTTCTAGAAAATAAGGCTGTTCAGTGGCTTCCTTTGAAATAGTGCAGCTGTAAAAACACAAATTAATTGTGTTGTCTCACAAGCCTCATAAAAGAGGACTTGTTTAGCAACTGCTAATGATGGTGGTATGTGTTCCATGATGGTGGGGTACTGGAAATGTACTATACATGTTTAAAAACGTGATTTTCCTAAACTCTTCATCCTGCTGTTTTTCCTCTAGATTGCTAACTTGTGGGCAAGTCGAGCATTTTTCTGTATGCACTCTGTTGATTACATCAGTTAAAAAAATTAGCATCTTTTCAAGCAAGTTTTCAAGGGCTTGTTCTACCAGTTCTCGAGAATTCAAATCTCACAGGTATTGCGGCTCTTATTAGCTACTTACCCGTATTTTTCCATGTATAAGACAACCTTTTTACTTTAAAAAACTGCCCCAAAATTAGGTGGGGGGGCGTCTTATACACGGAAGGTGGCTGTTGCTGCCGGCCCCTCCAGTGACAGGCGGGGCCGGTGGCAACAGCCACCTATTTCACCGCTGGCTCTCTTTCCCCGCCTGTCGGCGGAGAAAGAAAGCCAGTGGCCAAAGAGTCTTGTCCCCTGGCTGCAGGCGTCCAGCGTTCAAACCAGTCACCGCCCACCTTACGGGGGCGGCGGCGACCGGTTTGAACGCCTGACGCCAGCGGCCAGGGGCAAGACTCTTCCCCTTGCTCTCTTTCTCCGCCTAACAGCTATTAGGCAGAGAAAGAGAAGGAGGGGAAGAGTTTGTCCCGTGGCTGGCCAGCGTCGGGCATTCAAACCGGCCGGTTTGACAAGACTCTTTGGCCGCTTGCTCTCTTTCTCCGCCTGTCAACTGACAGGCCGGGAAAGAGAGCTTAAGACGCCCCTATGTATATGACGACCCCTTTTCGCCCTTCATTTTACCTTAAAAAATAGAGGTCGTCTTATACATGGGGGCGTCTTATAGATGGAAAAATACGGTATTTGGTTTAGAGAGAATATTTTTTATTTGTCTTGAGAATATTCTTGTTAACTTCAGATGGAAGTGGCTCGTGTATCATATGTTTTGGCGTATATTTGAGGCTGTTTTGGAAATCTAATGTTTTTAGCGCTGATATACTTCTACTACAGAATATTTAAGCACAGATCTGGTTAGTGCTATGTGATGCGCATATAGTATTGTCCAGGAAGTAGAACTGTCAGATGCAAGTCATGACAGTGTCTCTTGTATAACTTGGTAATTGCAGTGGCTTGTTTTTAATGCAATGACATAATGAAAGGACAGTTTAAAGTTGGTTTCAGCTCTTGGATTGGCAGCAAACTTGGTTAGGTTTAATGGCAGGTAACACTGCTACAGACACAAGTTCATCACTGTTAGATATGTTGGGATTATTTGAGTTTTAGAGCTGAGAGTACGTATGGCCTGCTCCTGATTGCCCAAAAATGGAATCATTTTTACCAATTTAGAAGAGAATGAGGTTCTCCTCTTGCCAGGACAAGTCTACTGTATACTTGGCAGCTCAATAATGATGTCTTCCTGATTTGTGAAGAAGAGATAGGTGTTGACTTACTCAGAGTACACTGAATGAAAGTAATATCTCACTATATATATATATATATATATATATATATATATATATATATATATATATATATATATATAAAAGAGAGAGAGAGAGAGACCCCTATATATTATATATTTGTGTGTGTGTGTATATATATAAATAATATAAAATTATGGAGAAGGATACATTAGCAACAAGCATTTAAAAATAAATAAATATATAGTAGAGGCCTTTTCATATTTCCGCAAGTAAAAGTTTGTACTCTTTGAAGTAAATGTTCCAGAATGTTGTCGGCTTCTGTGCCAGTCACATCTAGGAGTATTTATATCAGAACAACCACTTGAATTACAGGTTGAAGATATCCAGAGCTGATGTTCAGAGATTGTTGAAAATCCACACATTTCCTTAAGAATCTGCCGCTGACATCATTGTTTCTTTGTAGCAAAGATGAATACAGAACAAAACAAAAGGTGCACAAAGAATCTTCTAATATATAAATAATGTTTATTCAATGATCAGTGATATTGTGCTTTCTCTGGAAGCCATTGGGAGTCTTTCGGTATAGTGGATCACTGGTGTAGTATGCTCCAGCATTCCATAACCTTAACACAGCTTCGGAGAGATGCCCTGTCTTTTAAAGGTTAATATGTTAAAACATGGAATTATGGAGAAGGATACATTAGCAAAAAGCATTTTAAAAAAATCAACAGCTGCTTTATTTTACAGCATCAATATATTTATCGTGTAGTCCTAAAAACATTTTACTGGGATTAAGCCCCTTTTAATAGATCTGAGTAGGGTTCTGAGCAACCCTGGTTAGGATTGCTCTTATTTGCAAAATATTTTGATGCATAATATGGCACACTTGAATTTGGAATTTCCTGTCTGATTTTAAAGTGGCCTTTTTAACAGTCAGTTTACTTCATCAGTCCTCCTGGTCATGTCTCAAAGATCTGCAACCTATTCTGATTTGTGGAACTCCATTTCTGGTCTCGCATTCTATAGATATGTCAAGGCTGTCAGGTGTGATGATTTAATTACCATGTAAAACAATAGTGGCAGGTCTCACTGCCTAAGATTTTTCTTTTACAGAAGTAGTTTTGCTGTCCTGGCTTAAAATAACATTAGTTAAACTTAAATTTGAGTGCTTATATGTAAAACATCACTTCCTGAAGCTATGGAAAACTGAACAAATTTCAACCACTCTTTTCCATAGGAAATAAAGATTTTTTGTTGGTAATTTATGTGTTAGACAACATTTACCACATTAAAGAAGTCTTGGGAATAACATATAAGCTTTAAATACATGCATATTATGTGTGTGTGTATGAGTGCATTGTGCAATAATGAACATATTTACATTAACTGAGTGTAGTTTCTCTTAACTCAGTCTAAACCAATAAAGAATGTAAATTACAGTCATCCTCTATGTGGGTGTTATGTGGTCAGGAAGAAACATGTACTAGACACATTTCCATGTGAAATAGGCCCATCTCTTAATTGGCTTTACAGGAGTGAATTGGGAGCCAGTCATAAGAGAGTTGCCTCTCCTCTGGTATCTTTCTTTGTTGTTCTAAAGCAGTGTTGGGTCAGGACCCAAAAGTGGGTCATGATGCCTCTGAAAGTGGGTCGCAGGCCAGACATCGCTAATGGTGGCTCTCGCCCTTTCCATCCTTCTCTTTCTTTCCTCCTCACCAACTTCACTGTAGTAGCTAAAAGGAGGGGAGGCCGGAGAATAGGTGGGAGCGGTTCAGCATCCCATGGAAAAACCAGAGGAAGATCGAAAAAGGGGTGTGTGTGCATGAATGAGCTCTGTCTTGGTGCTGCTCCTTCAGCAACCCAACCTCTTGCCCAGCCCCCAGCATTGCTTCATCCCCTCTACTTGCTGTGGAAGATGTACTGCGCCGATCCCCTTGCCGCCAGCCTCTTCACTGCCATCTGTAGTCTTTGTGTATGTCCTCAACCCAGTGCCCCTTTGTGTATGTCTTCAGCCCAGTGCCCTATAAGAAACCCAGTTCTTATAGATTGGCCATTGTACTGCTATGTCGGCAATCCACCCAAGCTTGGTGTTTCAACTTTTACATATTTTTCTGCTAACTTGCCTCATACTAAAACCAGCAGTCAGCTTGCGCTGCTGCCTCTGAGCCCACATGGACTTTGGAGGCGGCGGTGGGACAGACCCAGCGGCCGATAAGTGGGGGGGGGGGGAGGAGAGGGGATTCCTCCCCAGTTTTCTTTTAAATAGCAGTGGGGCCAAAGTGGCTTCGAATAATGCTGGAAAATGTCAGCATTATTCGGGATCTGCTTTTCGACTCCCTTAAATTGCTGCCAGGGAGTTTTCGGTTTGTCTTTAGCCGAATGTACACCCCTAAACCCTATTAGATCTTCTCTATTGGTTTCTTAGTTTACTATTTGTAATGCTGTTTAGCACTACTGATTATTAATTGATGCCAGTGTGATTTTAGTGAATGTGTATGTATTGGTGAATCCATGGTATGTGTATCTTTAATACATAAGCAGTTTACCTTTGTAACTATTTCTCAAATCCACCTTGTGTGCCGATTGCAAAGAAGCAGGGTATAAATAAGCAAAAAAGGACCTTAAACTGTTAAGTTTCTAATGCTACAGTAGTTCATCTCAATTCAGAAAGTGAACAAGCAAAGTAAATTGGTAGAGGTCTTTCAGGCCTCTTAAATTTGCTGCTTATTTGGAGAGGTGATGGTAAACATCAAAGCCTGACAAACAGTAGGCGCCATGGAACCTAGAATTTCATTGTGGTGCCTAGTATTTTCAGCAGTCATTTATTGTGCCTCTTGGTGATTTTCAGTAGAAGAACAAAGCTAATTTAGGTGAACAGTAAAGGTTAGTTTTTTGTTGTGGTGACAACCTGCATCACTCTATATTTATACACTACAATACTTTCTATATAGCTTTAAAATGGCAAACTGAAGAGTTTGGGATTAGGTTTTGTGGTAGCAGTAATTAGAAAGTATGGTCATTAAAATATAAAACCATGAAGATTGAAAAATAGGTCTGGCTCCTAGATTTTTGGGGTGGTTTGAAAAGATGAATTTTTGTCAAGGCCTGGTATAATACACTGATAATTTAAAAGTGCAATACAGCCACACATGAACGGAATAACTTTATAGTGTTCTTTAAATATTTTAGGAGGTGGGTGAAGATTAGAAGGCAAGCAGACATTTACATGTCAAGCAGTGTCAAAACGTGCTGTAATTGCAAACATGACATCGATCTCTACATTTAACACTTGTATTCCTCTTTATTTTTTCTATCACAAATAATCAACTTACCATCAAGACAATGCAGTGGTGCTGTAGCCATACTTCAGGGAGCTTTTCATCTGCTTTGATCAAAGCAAAAACTACTGCAAGACCAGCATAGCAAGTTAACCTGCTTTTAAACTATTATTTTTCAAACAAGACTGCCTAACTTGTTTGCATTTTGCACGGTACACATACATTTTCTACGAGAGAAAATAAGGGCAGACTTCCATGCCCAATTGTGAAAATACTGTGCTGCTTTTGGATTTGTTTGGGTGATAACTACATAGTATACATCTTCCAGTGAGCTCAGAGCAGTGTACTTGAGAATATCCCATTTTATCTGCACAACTGTCTGGTAAGGTGGGCTGATGACTTGCTGAAGATCATCCAGCGGGCTGTATGGCTGGGGGGTGGGTGGGTTTAAACCAGACATCCTCGGTCCAAGACCTGTTGACCCAATTCATATGTCAAGTAGCAAGATTTTCTCCCCCATTACTCATACAAGTTATTTTTGGTGGGAAAACAACATTTTGAAAGATCTTACTGATGTTATAGAATATACAAGTTGAGATAGGCAAGAGAGAATTTATTTGGTTAAAGCTTTTTCTTCAAATTAGTACTTTCAGACAAACAACTATAATTCTTTTCAATATTTAGACTGTAGAACTATATGAGGGTAAAAACCCAAGTTGTCTTGTATCAAGAAAAGTGTTAGGACAGAAAGCAATTACACTAACCAAATATTTTTTTAAAAGTTATAAGCCATGATCTTGTTGCAGACACACTTTCCCTAGTGTACTTGCACACATAACACAGATGTGTAGATTAGAATCTTTCATTGCTGTCATTCCACTCTGTCACAAGATCTTCCCACTTGTTTGGCACATAAGGATAACTCTTCCAGACAATTTTTGCTTGTGTCTTACGTATGAAATATTGGCCTCTCAAGTTAGAGCTGCTCAGGCCTTCCACTGTATTGTTAATTATCCTTAGTTATTTAAATGTAAATAAGTAGGACTTAGGGTATAGGTAACTGCACATAATACAATCCATTTGACTATTTTGGCTTTCTCTGTGGTTTCCCTTGTGTAAATATTCTAGTTATCTTCACAAAAATTCCATTGAAAACCTTTGAGAGTAAAGGTAATTTTGTCTTTGTAAAAATTGGCAAAAAGCTGTATAATGTTTAACTGTAAGACCCATTTTTGTAAACTTTGCTACTTTACAGCCAATGCCCTTGTCTAGGAAATGGCTCAACCAGTTCTTACATCCTGAAGTCAAATTTAATTCCCTGCCATGTCACTTTATACATGTATGTAAGCATTCTTTGAAGCAACAGCTTGCTTATGTGATCACCTGCTGACCCACATAACATCTGATACTGACTTGTATTTACTTTTTGCGTTATTATGGAATTTAAGTACTGTGGGTTTCTTTCTTATTTGCTGTTAAGTACAGGTGATGTATTAACTTTTAATATTGCTGTTAAGTACAGGTGATGTATTAACTTTTAATAACAAAATATATCAATCTATTCCTGTCAAGGCAACAAAACTAAATACTGATGCAATCCATTTAGCTTCAAAAATCAGAGCAAACTCTGCTCCTCAAATAGCAGAAACATGCACAGTGACTTCTTTATTTCCTAATTATGTATAGCGTGTAACTCCTGTATGGTCTTGTTGTGGCACTAATTAAAATGCACAATTGTAATTGTTTTAATAAACGTTGCAATCCCCCAACATAGGTACAATTAATGACCTTGGAACTACATTGCTTGTAGCTCTCAATACTGGAATCATTTTGTTTGTTCATATTAATCATTAATAGAACCCCTTGCAGCTCTTAAAAACTAATGTAAACTCTTAGAGCTTTTGAAGAGCTAAAGCCTCTTTTGCTAATTACCTTCCTAAGCCAATTAGAAGATTCATTTTGCTCTCCACTCTAAGCAATTTTATAGTTTATTTAGCTTTAGCATATAATACTACAATTTACATTAGGGCAATTCATTCTAGCCTACTTTAGCATCCTATATAATTTGCAATCATACAGCATTTTTGTTGCCTTTCCCAAGCTATCATCATTCAGCACAAAACAAAAGAAAGATCAAAATGCCTTGCAGAATTGTGACCATTATTAGTGTGCACAGGTTGAGGTTCATAAAAGTATTTTGGTATCACTAGCCCAAGCAGTCTGGAAACCTAAGGTAGCCAATAAACCCCTTGCTTTGCAAAGAGCCCGAATACAATTGACTACCTGATGGCAAGCAGCTGTCCCTCTAGAGAACAAGTTACAGTAAACACAAAGTCACAAAATGTTAAAAAGCATTTAGGAAAGTAATTCTAATATTTGAGCATATTCCTGCAGCTAACAGTATGGACTGGCATGCTGAATTAAAGACAGGTCCTCCGAAGAGCAGAAATGCCACTCACCACCTTATGTGTACTGTCAGGAGGCCTAACTGATCCCATGGTAGCAAGACAGGCACTGTGACAGCTTGTTACAGGAAAGGGGCAGACCTGTATATGCTGTTGAGTCATCCTGCTTTTCTCAGACATGGAGAAGGACAAGGTGGGCTGGCGATACATAACAGAAAGTGCAAACCGGAGAAGGGAAGGGAACTGGACTCTGATACCTTATATGCCAATTCTGCTGGGTGCATGTGTTGTTCCCATAGTGGAAAGAATCTAATCCCCAGTCTTTGCCCAACATCCTAGCAAAGCAAGTCTAAGAGAGCTGGCAATCAGAAATTTAAAGGAAAAATTCACTCTGTGTTGTAAAACATATTTTAGACCAGTTGTTCCCAAACTTTTTGAGTCATGGAGCACTTTTCAGGAGAGAAATTCGTCATGGAACACTAATTTTCACCTAGCACCTATATACTAAACCAAACGACAGTAGTATTTTTCTTTCTAATCTCTTCATGAAGCACTAGGAGATGTTTCATGGAGCACCAAGTGCTCCGTGGAGCACAGTTTGGGAACCACTGCCTTAGACTAAAAAACCCCATAAATGACTATGCAAGACTTACCGTAGTATGCTCTAAAGACTGAAACAAAGTACAGTTTCTTTCCTAAAGGAGTTGGTATGTGCTATGGTATGTCTTACAATGCAAGACAGCTTTAAAAAAAATGTTTTACCACTACTATAGAATACTTCTTCCGTTGATATAAAATGCTCCTGTATTTACATAGTTCAAGTATAGGTTCAGATTACTTAGTCCTTGATTACCGTCTTGTGCTGGGGTTGAAAATCTTTGGACTAAATACAGAACCTTTTCCATTAAATTCTGTTAGGAAAGAATACTTTGAGGTCAAAGGATTGTTTTCCCGAAATACTAAATTTCCCCAATTTCTTTGATTACTGGGTTTTAAAGTGCAATTGCTACAGCTTGGGACAAAGGCAGAGTACTTTGTCACTGCCACTTTAGCTCTAACCTGCATGCATATCCAGATTGGTTCAGAATATTTTAATTATGTTCTTACTGTTGACATTTAAGTTTATAGTAGCACAGAATAGACCCCAGATTTATAGCACATGCAATATTCTTTCCTACGAGTAATTCCCTGTTACCTATAAACTAGAGGTTTAATTCAAAATATCATTGGCTGTGTATAAACTGGGAGCTTTATTGGATCCCCCCTTTCCCCCCTCCTCGCGATCTGATTATTGCATAGGAAACAAGAAGTGTTGAGGATACCAAGAGGAAACAGGTGTACAGGTATGGAAATGTCATGGGTGAAGCCGTTATTTGGTTGGAGAGGGGTAACAAAGATACCAGAAAAAACGAACAGGTAAGCTTAGAATCAGTAATGCCATAAAAGAAGCTGGAAGCCAGAATGTATGTGAACTAGAAGTCAAGAAGAAAAGGCATAAGAGAACGAGCTGATTTTGGGAGATGTTGGTGTTGACAGTGGGAATCATGTATGAGGAGATTGATAAAGCTTTTGTAAACCGTTTTTGTGTAATCATGATCAACTGCAACATAGACAAGAAGCATAACACTGTGGGATGCAGTAGCGTTTAGAAAGTCCCAGGGTCAACCAGTGATATCTCCAGTTAGAAAAGCTTTTGCATAGTAGTGCTTGGAAACCTTAGAGAGTTAACTGTCAGTAGAAGTAGATTCTACTAGAAGAAGTTGGTTTTTATATGCTGACTTTCTCCACCACTTAAGGAAGAATCAAACCGGCTTACAATCTCCTTCCCTTCCCCTCCCCACAACAGACACTCTGTGAGGTAAGTGGGGCTGAGAGAGCTCTGAGAGAGCTGTGACTAGCCCAAGGTCACCCAGCTGGCTTCTTGTATAGGAGTTGGGAAACAAATCCAGTTCACCAGATTAGCCTCTGCCGCTCCTCTGGAGGAGTGGGGAATCAAACCCGGTTCTCCAGATCAGAGTCCACCGCTGCAAATCACCGCTCTTAACTACTACACCACGCTGGCTCTAGGTTATTTGTTAAGAGCACATTAGATTACCTTCCCATTCAAATGGACAACCAAATGAAATTAAAAATCAACGCAAAACCATTTGAAATGGCACAGTGCTAGTAAACAAATAGGGTTGATTTCCTGTGAATCTATTGCACTGATCAGATTCTTCCTCTGGTGCAAAGACACATCCTCCTCCAATCAAACAACATGGCTCTGTTACAGCAAAGTTTCTTGAGCTAGAGGAACGGTCTTTGTGCCAGCAGAATACTCTTACCTTTAGCAGAACAGGTTCACAGATGTTATAATTTAGCAGGGATGAAATTAATCTTAGAAATAGTTTTCATTGGCCAGCACCTGCAAATGAACTGGGAAGTGTTACTGTTTTCAGTTGAAAGAAAGGAATACAAAGTATGGATGTCAGCTAAATCTCTTCAGGAAGGATACTTCATAAAGTTGGTTCCCCCATAAAAGGGTCTGCTCTGATCTTATCACAGTGAAAGAAAAAAATGTGAAGCAAGACCTTTTCAAATAACTTAAGTGAGTAGGGAGGAACAGAAGATGTTTCTTCACCTAGGCTGTTAAAGGTTTTTTTTTTTTTAAGTACAATGAATTGAGCTGGGAAGGAAATTATATCCATTGAAGATGCATTAAATCTGTAACCTGGTCTCTTCTTCATATTCTAGAACGGTTGCACTCTGCAGCAAAGTTCTTTGAATGTTGACGATACTAAACTCAACAGGAATTTTCTATTGCTTGAATGACTGAAGCAAGAGACTATAGAGCCACTACTGGCCTGCAGCCAAGTCTGGCAGAAACCACTCCTGGCTAAAAAGCACTCCTGGCTACTGCCATTACCTGTTTTATCAAGCAACAAAGCAGAGGGAAGGAGCATCCCTGGACTAAGCACTTTGTCTTGATGACTACATCAAAAATGGGCAACACCCCTAACTGCATGTCTCCAAGTGTGGGGTTGCTGTTCCAGTATATTACTCCTCATCTAGGCACTCTGCTCAAAACCAACTTCTGATCCTGGATCTGATTTAAAAAAAAGAATTTTGGAGGCCTGATAGAACCTTGTATTTACCTATAGGATAAATTCCAAGGAGTAAATAGCCTATCACCTGTGCAAAGCAGTGCCCTCAAATCCCATCTTTTCCTGCAGGTCCTGATGGATTTTATAATAAACACAAACCAAAATCTAATGTGAAGATCAGAAGTGCTGACAGAGTCATGATTGCCCTTTTGAGTTCTAGTTGCAAATTATTCACTGGTCTATGTGTGTGTTTGTTAAGTGCCGTCAAGTCACTTCCAACTGATGGTGACCCTATGAATCAATGTCCTCCAGAATGTGCTATTAACAGCCTTGCTCAAATCTTGCAAACTGAGGACCATGGCTTCCTTTAAAACCAGCCATAGCTTTGTCATGATCCACGCAGTCAAAAGCTTTGCTGTACTCTATGAAGCATGAGCTGATAGTCTTCTGAAATTCTCCCTTATGTTCCAATAACCAACTTACATTTGCAATATGATCTCTAGTACCTCTTCCTTTTCTGAATCCAGCTTGAACACCAGACATTTCTCATTCTGTATATGGTAATGGTCTTTATTGTAAGATTTTCAGCATCATTTTACTCACGTGAGAAATTAATGTGGTCTGATAGTTGCTGCAGTCTTTGATGTCTCCTTTTTTGGGAATTGGGATGTAAATTGACCATTTCCAGTCTGTGGGCAATTGTTTTGTTTATTTGTTGGCATATACTTGTCAAGATTTTGATGGACTCTGTTTTTGTGGCTTGGAATAGCTCTGTTGATATCCCATCTGCTCCTGGTGATTTGTTTCTCCCAGTTGCTCTCAGTGCAGCTTTCACTTCACTTTCTAAAATGATAGGTTATTTCTTTTTTGTTGTTGTTCTCTTCTGTTTCTTTACACTGGTTATTATAATAGTTCTCTTTGTCTCTACATGTGAGTCGCTGGAATATTGCATTTAGACTTTTGATTCTGTTTCTATCACCTGTCACTAGGGTACCAGTGTAATTTTCTGATCCAAAATCCACCGTGAGCCCTGTATTTCCAAATTGGCATTGCTGTAGCATCCATTTTTTGAAATGGAGATTGTGTCCCTTAATTCTCACATATACAAATGTTGAATAGGCATTTGTTATTATCACTGCATCCAGCTTCAGCTGCTTCCAGAATGCAGTAGAAATGCATGAAACTATGTTGTAAGTATGTACAGTATGCAGGACTGTAGATGACTTCTCAGATGACTAGGGTTTTGAAGGAGGTTATTCAGAAAAGCCACTACAGTAATGCATGATTGAAGATTATCTGCTCAGTTTAGTATCACACAATTAACACAAAATTCACATCCGGTAGCATCTCAGAGACACACAAAATCTTCCAGGGTATAAGCCTTCATGATCTGATCTGATGAGCTTTGACTCATAAAGACACCCTGGAAGATTTTGTTGGTCTTTAAGGTGCTACTGCAAGTGAATTTTGTTGTATTATTTCAATAGCCTAACATGGCTACCTACCTGCAATTAACATAGTGGATTCTAAGCAGCGGGGGGTGGAGTTGTGTTTGAGTAAGGCAACTTCCCCACCTCCCTCTCCCACTGCCGCCTTCTGGGTCCACTCTAATTGTGTTCCTATAGGTCAGTTGCCCCAAAGACGGCATGGGGCACAAATTGGGAGTCTGTAGAGAGGAGAGGATCTGAAGAAATTGTCCTCCCCTCCTCTGCAAATGCACATGCCATTCTTTTGCAGGAACTGTTGTTGCACCAGTGGAATGGAACCTTAGCATCTAAACCTATTACTTCTGTGATCTCGGAAGACCCTAAAATACTGTTGTTGGATCCATGCTTTATCTGAAAATATTATACTTTTTAAAAGACCCTCTTGGGCAACTCTTTTGAATAGTGTTAATTAGATGGAAAGTGGTTTCACAAGAGCTGGAAAAAAACAATTTGGTTTCTTCTTGTTTCCAAGCTTTCTACATCACACTTTCCAATTTAGCTCTTTAACTATAAGGAATAGAAACTTAAGCCTTTTTAAAATAGTACAGCTAGGTGTCTGCATGTTTTACCAGAATATCACATCTGCATATTATCATACTGCTGCAATGGCAGTTTTAAAATAATTGTCCAAAACCATATTTAGTGTGGGTTTTTTAAATTGAGGTGAGCACTCACTAGCTGTCACATTTTGTATCCTACTTTTCCTTCCAAAAAGCTCAGGGCAGATTACAGTGGGTGGGAGGTTATCCGATTTAACTTCCCGGCAAACAGGTGAGGTTATTTAGTCTGAGAGTGAGTGGTCCAGTATTACACAATGATCATGTGATTGCTGACAAATAATTCAGATACAGAGATCCCCAGTTCAAGTCCAGTATTCTGCCTACCTCCATACTGGTATGTGACGATAACAATTTAGCACAAATATATTCAAATGTTGGTAAGTTAAGCATTGTATCTTTCCTTAACCAATAAACCAGAAAGTATTTTACTCTGAATCCCACCCAGCCTGCTTTTGCTAATCCTCTGGTTCCTGTTGCTGATTTTCCTTCAGGCTAACAAATCTATTTTATGACCAGTACTTCTGAGCTGGGCTGACCCAGTCTAGTTTCATGGTAAAGTTTTATGGTCATCCCCTTGCAACTTAAATGATCATTTGGAGCAGCTGCTTCTTTCATTCAGCTTGGCTGGCTGAAGGTTGCCAGCCTCCCAGAACAACTCCCAAAACAACTGGAAAAAAATGGCAGCTTTGGATGGTGGATTCTGTGGCATTATACCCTGCTGAGGTCCCTCCCTTCCTCAACCCTGTCCTCCTCAGATTCCACCCCTAAATAATAAAGAATTTCCTAACCTAGCGTAGGCAACCCTGTCTGTCAGCATGAAGGTATCATGTATGCACTGCGTTTAATCCCCTCTGAGGTGGGGAGGGCAGGTGGTCTTTTGACCACCACCACCCGACTTGTTTTCCTGGAAAGGGAGGTTTCTGTCTTTACCACAGATCTATTCTTCCATTTTCTTCCATGCTGCCTGCCCTCGTTTGGACACCCAACATCTCCACGTGTGGAAATCCACTTTACTGCTTTACAGAATGATTGAAAAGATGGCATGCTACCTAATTTTAGTCTGGTAGTAAAGAGGTATATGTGTTACTGAAGACTTTTATAAAGGATGTTCAGGGAACAGAAGTACTAGGACGTTGTGGCAGACCCCATTGTAATGTTTACCCTTTCTGACCTTCATACTACAGATAAAGTGAATGACACTGAATGGAAACAGTTTCTTGTAAAATACTGATAAGGGCCCAGCAGTGCATTTTTGTTGTCTGTTTTTGGGATTCATGGGAAAACTGATTACATTCCCAGGGCTGTTATTGAGCAGCAAAGGAAGCAGACAATCTTTTCTTAATAATCTCTTTGACAATTATTATTCATTCATTAATTTTTAATCTGAGACAAATCTTGGAGCTTTTTAAATCTTTCCTCCCCCCTGCAAAGATGATTACTTAGAGCAAGATCCTTGTGATTTCACACTCTTTCCCTAGTTATGCATATCTAATTATTTTCCTGAGTTGAGTCAGACTCCTGTGAAGAACCTCCTTCACAATGCAAAGAAGCAAGCAACTGACTCATTCTGCCATTTATCTTAAAGGTGGTCTCTGAAACTGAACTTTATATATTTAAGATATTTATGAAAACATACACAAGATGTGTTACCTCATAACTTTACTATAAAAAAATTAAAACATACACTAGCAAGTTAAAACCACATTAGGCGATAGATACATTCTAAAAGAGTACACAATTTGTGTGTGTAAAGTGCCGTCAAGTCACAGCCGACTTAGGGCGACCCCTTTTGGGGGTTTTCATGGCAAGAGACTAACAGAGGTGGTTTGCCAGTGCCTTCCTCTGCGCAGCAACCCTGGTATTTGTTGGTGGTCTCCCATCCAAATACTAACCAGGGCTGACCCTGCTTAGCTTCTGAGATCTGACGAGATCAGGCTAGCCTGGGCCATCCAGGTCAGGGCCCAATTAGATTGACAATAATAAAAACCAGTAATTAAAAACTACTCAAAATCACATCAGAATTAAACAAGACTAGCAGCAGTTCAAGAGACAGTAGCATTTCATATCTATTTAATCAAGAAAACTAATAAAAATTACAGTAGGAAGTAAAATTTTATCAAGGGAGAGATGGATTACTCAAAACGTGGACCAAGATAAAATTTTAAACAGATGTAAATAAATAAGAATATTTTGGTAAGAATATTTTCACCTGGCACCCGAAACCTTGTAATTTTGCACTAGGCAAATTTTTACAGGGAGGAAGTTCCATTACATTTGGGTACAAGGTGGAACCTTACAGAACCTTGTATTTCACTAACCTTGTAAATGGGGCTCATCATCCAGCATACTTTCTGTAACTTTTTAGCCAATTAAGAACTAAACGAATGGAGAATAGTTGCTTGTATTCCCTTTTCTGTTATCTGGTCCAGAAGAATTCTATGATAGGTGTCTAAAGCTGATAAGAAATTTTATCTCTGTCCTGGGCAACCAAGGCGGTTTTTTTTTTTTTAAAAAAAGGTCTAAAACTTGTGCTCAAACAAATGATTGATTTAATGGTCTCATTTTAATCATTTTCAATTTTGTCTAAGCACCTTGATTAGAAAGAAGTTGTCTTCCACCAGACTATAGTTGTTTTTATCATGGTGGGTGGTCCAAGGAGGGATGGTTAAGGAGAGGTTTGACAGTTGTCTCTATCAATGGTTCCATCTCCTCTCTCAAGGGAGCATTTTATCAATCTCAGCTCACATTCTGGCAAACCTCTATAGTTTGAGCAGAGGTTGAACATAAAAGTGGTAGGCCTAACACTCACACAACTTGTCCATGTTCTTGGGCCACAATTCATAGATTTCTTTTCATCTTTGGGTTTCAGGCTAAAAGGTTAATTCATTGAGCCAGTGGGGCTGTTTAGTTATGGTATTCTCCGTTTGTAGCGGCTTCTTTTGCTCTCACCGATGTTGTGTCCATGTAAAGGCTGGATATAAAGCACCCTAAAGTCATCCTGTTCACTATGTGATCCCTGATTGGCTGGAATTGCTGTAGTTAGAAGGGGGAGTTAGAAGAAAACAAATAAGAGTGAAACAAGTGAAAGTAAGGGGAAACAATGACAGCAAATAGAATTGTGAATACTCCTTGAATAAAATTAGTTTATTCAGTAAATATTTCTGCCCTGCCAAAAAAACGTAGACTTTAATGTTCTCTCTGTGTGGCTTTCAGTATCCACAAAAGGATCACCCAGTTTACTTATCACTATATGTAAGGGGTGTGTGTGTTTGTTTTTATCGATAACTGAAATGAATGGAGGCTGAGTAGCAGTATGACCCACTGATTGCCTTGATTATCAACCTTATTCACAATGGCTTTGTTTGGGAGGCTGATCCTTATTGATCACATTACCAGGGAAATTTAAATATATATTTTTTAAATTAACCACTCATTCATAACACTGTAAGAGGAAAGAAAAAATAGGATTTTTAAAATGTATACTTGTCTGGTGATTAAATTCCCAAAGCAAGGTGGTAGCATAATCCAGTTTCTCCTCTGATTTTACTTCCATTCACAACGCTGCTTAGATAACATGGCTTGTGAATAAGTTTCTTATTTATAACATTCAGGGATTAATTGATTGATGTTGCATCCCCATTCTCTTAATTGCAAAATGGTCTTGCGTTGTTCTAGTTTCAGGGCAGTGGCCTGTCTTTAATTGTTACTGTTTGCTACTGTGGGTGGGGCGAGAGAAATGTTGCTATGCAGAATCTTGCTGGACTACATTCTCTCCTTGAAGGATTCACTCAAGACTCTCTTCCTCTGACTTGCACTTTTGTTTATAACATACTCCCCCCCCCCCCATGTCCTAGTTCTGACTAATAATTTGGTCTGCATGTTGTTACAGTCTGGTATGCAAGGTGAGATCTAAATTTGAATATTGTCAAGAGGGTAGCTGTCTCTTTTTCTAGCACAAAAGCAGGCCTCATGTATTTTTTTCCTGTTCTTGTATAAATAAAGTTTATGCACAGATCTCTCTGTGTGTGGACTGTAAGAAAACAACTGGCATAGCGCAGTAGTTAGAATTTCAGACTAGGATCTCGGTGGGCCAGGCATGCACATATACTTGGAGCAAGAACAGGAGTAACATGTGCTAAGTAAATAAAAGGAATATTTAAGTGAGATTGTAGATACCTTTTGTGGCAGTAGCCATTCCTTGATTCAAAACTATAATAGAGTCTGGGGTATAATTTTTAAAAAATCTTTGTGGTTTTTTTTTTTTAAGATTAATCTCCATATATCTGTATATCATTGGTTCTTTACAGGTAAACTTCTTAGTCAGGCATCAAGGTATCTCATGTTAGTAGCTAAGTTTTCAAGGGGTGGTGGTGAAAAGTGCCTTCAAGTCACAGCTGATTTATAGTGATGCTGTAGGGTTTTCAAGGCAAGAGTGGTTTTGCCACTGCCTGCCTCCACGTGGGCCGAGAGAGTTCTACTAGAACTGTGACTGGCCAAAGATCAGCCAGCCGGCTTCATGTGAAGGAGTGGGTAACTGAACATGGTTCATCCAGATTAGATTCTGCTGCTCTTAACCACTACACCACACTGGCTCTCCTTTTAGGAGGAAGGCTCTAGCTAACATGCAAATAGGCTGATCTTGGTCTTGGTTTTGTGTTCTCCGTGACTGGAAGAAATAAGGAAAGTCCAGTTTTTCTTACTGCTTGTCAGTTGTTCTTCCTAGGAAAATTGTTCTGCTCACTCTTCCTCACTTGCAAACCGACAATTTACTTATTTGCGATCTGCTCTGGTTGCTAATTACAAATGCTGTGCATCATGAATGGAACAGTGAAACTTGCGCTTTTTCACTGCTACTAAAAACATTAACTAAGCTTTTTGCCATTAGTGCCTATATTCTGTTCTTAATCTAGCAACATGAGAAGTTACAAAACTTTCATGAACACACATATCAGTGGGTCTTTACACTTAAACTTTGCTTTGGGAGTTTTTTAGATGTTGATTTTTCACAGTTCTATTTGTACTTTGTTAAAAGAGACTGGCTTAATAGTAAGGTTCTATTGGTAATAGTTTGTAACCTATTGCTGCATAGTCTGCCTATGCAAGGCTGTTGGTATCAGAATTATTACAGTGCAGGTTTTGCCACCCTCTTATTTCTGGTCCCAATAGACCTAATAAGTGAAATCGGTTTTATGATTTTATTCCTGTAACTGAATTTAAATGCAGTCAAATGCACGTATTAGAGGTGGTTGGCTTTTTTAAATATCCTATACAAAATGTAAGCAGTACTGAGATTGCACATGCATTCATTTCTCCATACATGGAAAAGGGGGTGACCAGCAATGAAGAGGCTTTGCCAATGTAGAAGGGGGAAGAATTTAAGCTAAATGACTCTCTGGACGTGGTAGAGAGAAAAGCATGCTGCCGTTCTTGGATCAGTGCTTTTTGCACTCTCCTATTCCCCAATATAAAATACTAGTAAATTGTGGTAGCAGAGAGTATTTCTCTATATTTGCTTTAGTTCAGAAAGTATTGTAATACCCCATGGCTTCAAAATCACTGGTTATTATATCATGTATTTGGCATGGCTCATAGAGATATAAATTATTACATTTTCAAACAATTAAATTATAAGAAATTGTTTATATATCTCTGTAAACTTTGAAACCTGAGATCCTGTGACGAGAAGAGTCTGTTACTGAGAGCCAAGAGAGAAATAAGAGGGGGAGTGTTTGTGTGCTCAGGGCTACCCGCATCATGTGGTTGGCTACAGACTGCGAATCAGTGAAATTTTGACTGGTGAATCCGCAAACGACAAGTCCACTGTGTCAGCAATGTGAGGTACAGGGCTCCATTCTAATCCCAGCTTTGCAGCTGTTATTGTGAAAAGTCCCATAAAGTGTGACAATTCAACAATTAAGCCATATGGTCCCCCCCCATTTGTCAAAAATTATGCATAGCAATAGTTCTTAGTATATGATAATACCTGCTGGGTGTGACTGCTTTCTCTCTTTTAACAGGCAATGCTTTTTTAAAACAAGCCAATTTGCCACGGGTGCATGAGCTCTAGGGCAAGTGCCGAGGGGCTTCTGGCTCATAGCCTGTGGCTTGTGCCCTCGGGCACATAAGACTGTAGCAGCTGAAACACTGTTGTGGTAGCAGGGACAGAAGGTAGCCTGACTGGTATTGGAGCCCAGCCATCCTTTTCTTCCCTACTGGGGAAGTTCACTAGCATAAAAAGAAGAACGGTGGCTGTTGACCAAATGACTGAGAATGACTGAGACTACAAAGTGCACAGGAGTGAACGTGTTCACCTGGTGGTTGACAGACAGCCAAGCCTTTTCTGGTTGTGACAGATTCTGGTTGACAGATTTTTAACACCCTTTGATTCTTCAACAGCAGCAGTCTGCTGCTGGTTGTGTATGTTTTATCATGTGCCTGAATAGCAGTTCAGGAGGAGGACTGAGAGGCGTCATTACTGATATACTGTTGGGCAGATGGAGGTGTGACAGTGGGAGAAGGACAGGCCAGGTAAGGGGAAGAAAGGATTAGCAGGTTGTACCCATCCATCAAGCCTAAAAGTGCTGCTGCTCAATGCCAGGTTGGTTCAAAACCAAGCATTCCTCGTCCAGGATTTAATACTGGGTGAGGAGGCCGACCAGGTATGTATCACAGAGACCAAGGTAGCTGAAGAGGGAAGGGTAGTTGTCTCCTAGTTTTGCCCCCGAGGCTTCCTTATGGAGGATCAGCCTAGGCTTGGTGGCTGGGGAGGGGGGGTGGCTGTGGTCTGTTGGACCTCTGGGTTGTGAGATCCCCCCCCCCCCGAAGAAGTAATCCCTGGACCCAAATGACCTAAACAACTACTTCCCAGTGGCTAATATTCCATTCCTGGGGAAGGTGCTTGAGTTGGTGGTGGCTGCACAGCTTCAGGCAGTCTTGAAGGAGATGGATTATCTAGACTCATTTCAATCTGGATTCTGGCCTGGGTTGGGGACTGAAATGGCCATGTTTGCCCTAATTTGATGGGAGACCAACAATCAATCCCTGTTGATTCTTCTGGACTTCTCAGCGGCTTTCAATACCATAGACTATGGAGAGGCTGGCTGGGTTAGGAGTGGGGGGCACTATGCTTGACCAGCAGTTTCCTGAAGGTGGTGTTGGGTGATCTTGTCCCCCATGCTATTTAATATCTACATGAAACTACTGGGAGAAAGTCATCGGGGGATTTGGAGTGAGGTGTCACCAATATGCAGTGACACCCAGCTCAATTTCTCCTTAACAAGTAAGTCAGATGGATCTGTGGAAGTCCTGAATAAGTGACTGGAGAGGGTAATGGGATGGATAAGAGCCAATAATCTAAAGCTCAGTCCAACAAGACAGAGGTGCTGTTGGTCAGTGGCGAAGCTGCTTGGGAACTGGAGAGTCTGCCTGTCCTGGAAGGGATTGCACTCCCCCTGAATGAGCAGGTTTGTAGATTGGGGGTGCTATCAGATGTTAGCCTATGATTGGAGGCTCTGGTTCCTCTGTGGCACATAGCATTTTTCATCTGCTATGGAGGTTCTTTGAGAAGCGTGATCTGGCCACAGTGACCCATGCTGTGATCATATCCAAGACAGATTACTGTAATATACGTTACATGGGGCTGCCTGAGAAAATGGTTCAGAACCTTCAGTTGATCCAAAATGTGGCAGCCACACGGCTGTCAGGGGTTGGTTACAGGGATCATATCACTCCTTTGCTAAAAGAACTGCTCTGGTTACCCATCTAGTTCTGAGCAAATTCCAAGTGCTGTTTCTTTCTTTTAAAAAAAAATAATTTTATTAGAAAAAAACCAATGACAATAACAACTAAAAAAAAGAATTACTGACAGTCTTCGTATTTTAAAATACAATACACACACACACACATAATAAAATAAGATCAAGTCTCCCATGCTACAGCTTATTTCTATGTCTTCATATTCATCATTATGTCCTGACTAAGCGCAACGCATTCCTCTTTCCCGCCCTTATTTATGAAATTCTCTATTTTACTTATTGTATGTGACCATACCGCATCCAATCTTATTGTATCTCTGTTTTTCTGATATGCTGTGAGCTTAATTAAAACATATATTTCTTTAACTTTAACCAGCCATTCCTCTATCTTTGCCAAGTGCTGGTTCTTATATTTAAAGCCATTAAAATGTGGGGCCAGGGTATCTGGACCATGTCCTCCTCTATTATCCAGCCTGCCAGTTAAGATTTTCCTCTCAAGCCCTGGTCTCTGCACCCCTGCCTTCAGAGGTGAGGCAGGTGGTGACTAGAGACAGGGCATTTTCTGTGGTGGCACCTCACCTTTAGACCTCCTTGAGGCTTGCCTGCTTTACTTTCTTTTAGACACCAGACTGAAACATCTTTTTACCCAAGCTTTTAATTAGCACCTCTTTAATAGTCTGCTTCTGTTTTGTGGATCATTTTTATGCTGCTCATGTCTAGTGGCTTGTTTTTAATATTGTAATGTGATTTTAATTGTAAGCTGCCTCAAACAGGACTCTGAAATTGTAACATAGACATATCCTAAAAACAAATATATAATGATGAGTGAGTAAAACTACTATAAATTCCTGGTCTTGTAGCAGCAAATGAAATTGTCTAAAGAACTACCGATTACAGAATTTTACGTACATATTTACAGGCTTCACTTTTTCATAGCAATTATATTATTCCACTGAACAGGATAAATCAATAATACAGTATACCTTTGAAAGTTTTGCATTGTCATGTAAGTTACTAATATTTATATGACCATTATGAAGCTTAACAAAAAATTGCACTAGACTTCCTTGCTAGCTTGCCAAGCTGACTTTTGAATGGAAGACCATACTAAGCTACAAATTGCTTAAGTTTGGATGGGTTAATGAAGTTTAAAATAAACCGTCAAGTTTCTTCTTTTTCTATTATAACAAGAGATTGGAAAGATTACTTTTCTTGCTAGGAACTGTTTCATATGTTATTTTCCTTAGTTGCTTGTTTATTAACCACTGCTGGATGTTGGCAAAAGTTTAAGGGGCACCTTTTTTGAGCAATGGATATTCCAAACCTTGAACCTGCTGGTCACAGAAGCTGAACTGTAACTTTCTATGAGTTACCTCCTGCATTGTACTACTCATACAAGTAGTCTAGCAATATGATTCATTACCTGCGCAGAAGAGCTGTTAAAATATGTCTCAAACAGCTCAGTTGTTGAAATGCTGAGTGTGTTTTGGAAGTAACTTCCTTGAAATCACTTATTTGTAAATTGGGGGCCACTGTGGAAATAATGTTCTTGGACACTGCACAATGTGACATTTGGACTGCATGAAAATAAGCATTATTAAAGAGCTTGTCTAAGCCAATTATGAGTCTGGCAAATATTAGAATATGCACGTTCAACTCATTGGGTTACAGCCTAAGTATGCACTACATTCCGTAAGTTCATTCTGAGCTTCAAAATGAGGCCTGTTGCGAATGTTGTAAGGAGAGAACATTTTATTATGTGGCAATAAGAATGAGCATATTTTATGGGAAATGTAATAAACTTTGGAAGAGACAATGATATAATCTTTCTAAAAACATTTGTCTGTAGGTAGATTTCAGCATGCATACTGGCACTGCAAAATTTCAACAAAGTATATTGTTGTGATGCAGCACTCCTACCCCAGTTTGTTTATTTGACATGGAATGCTGCTATAAGTATTTTTCTTACCCCATGTTCCTTAAGTTGTCACTTAAAGAAATTGCAGGCTTCTTTTTTTTTAATCACTTTGGCATATAGGTCCTTTTATGTTTGATCTAATGAACACTCCCCCTCCACGCCCACACATTGACACGCACACTCTTTTTTCTGTAAAAAAATTCAGGATGATACAAGGAAGTGGAGGTGAATTGTGATGTTAGAAGTTTCTATCTTAGTTTTTACTATTAGTCTGTTTAATAATGGGGTTGATATCCTCAGATGCAAGATTTTTAAAGTCATGCTGAAGCTTGTACTGAGCTTAGATTAATTCCTGTAAACATTTTTCTTGAGAGAAATCAAGGCATTTTGTCCATGTCTGTACCTGTTATCAGAACTGCTGATTAAAGCTTTCAAACACTTCAGTGGAGTACCATGGTAAGGTTGGGATTGGAGTTGCAGTCCATGAAAACTTCTGGCCTCTAAACTAACACACATGGACAGTCTGAAAGGCAACGATCCAGATGGCATCATTTGAGAAACATAAAAACATTTTGCTATTGTTTTTATTCACACTTTTATTTTTGTGGATTTCCCTCCAAAACTTAATTTCTATTGGGGGAAAAGCTCCATCCCTTCTCAAGGTCAAATAATCTGTGCTCTTGCAATGTTTGAGCTTTTCTGCTGCTGTGTAATACATGGTCTGCGTGAGGAGCTTTAGGGAAGCATTGGTTGATGCAGAATGCAACTTCAGATCTCATTACATTGTAACTACCCCATAAACCTCTAGGGCAGGGATGTCAAACTTAATTGTTACGAGGGCTGAAAATGACATAAATTTCACTTGGTTGGGCCGGGCCATGCCTCGCCAGCCCAGTTTGAGAGGGTGGTGGTTGCTGGCTCACGAGCCAGATAAGAGCTCTCAAGGAGCTGGATCTGGCCATCGGGCCTTATGTTTGACATCCCTGCTCTAGGGTTTTCTATTGAAAATATGTGTTTATCATTAAAAAGTATGTATACATTGTGCTAAATGCAGATTTATTTTGCAAGTAGGAAAACATTCCTTGCTTTTCAAATAATTCGCCCCATTTGAATCATAGGTTCATCTGGATCTCCTGCAACCCAACGTTCGATTATCTATCCCAGGCCTGCTCTGCATTTTAGAGTATTGGCTGCTCTTAGAAGGCAAGCATCATGTCACAAGTTTTAAGGCAGGGAGGTAGATATATTTTCAGACTTTTTGGTAATCTGGGTATGTTCCAAAACTCTGCTTTCTATCCACGTTAGACAAAGATTAACCCAGGGGTGGGGAACGTCAGGCCCGGGGGCCATATAAGGCCCGCGAAATCATTCAGTCTGGCCCTTCGTGGGTCCTGGCAGATCTCTAGCTCAGAAGGATCTAAGACTGGCAATCCGCCCCCTCCTGCGGACAGGAGTAGCCTCTAGTCAAGGCGGATGTGAGTTTGTTTTGCCAAGGAAAGGAACCTTTCTCCCCCCCTTGAAGAAGAGTCGTTAGCTATGGAGCTGCTAGGACCGCCCAAGAAACTGTGTCTTGTGTTTGCTGCCCTGCCTGAATCTCTCGGGCCCAGCTGGGAATGGCAGAGCTCAAAAGCGAGTCGTTCTATGTGACAGACACTCGGAGCCGTCTCCAATTGTGCCTCTTGGCTAAATGTTTGACCAAATATAGCGGGCTAATTTTTAAGTTGATAATTTTGTATGGCCTGCGAATGATGTTATAAATATCCAAATGGCCCTTGGCAGAAAAAAGGTTCCCCACCCCTGGATTAACCATTTGGATAACTTTTGGTAAATGTGTGAGTAGAGATATAACATTTCCAGAAATTTTGAAGCCATGGGGGAAAAAATGTTTTGTGTATTTGTTTTCCAGAAAAAAATTGAAATTTTGGGGAAAAGAAAAATACAAGCAAAATTTAACTCTCCTGTCAAACATAGGCTAACTTTACTGCTTTAACAACATAAGTGCATCATTTATAACTTATGTAGCATATATTAAAATTTATGGAATTTAAAAGTTATAAGTGCAGATATACCCAACTCTTGAGAGAAAACTGCAAGCTGATGCACTCTGGTTAAAGAAAGCGAAGTTCTCATGAAACTTTGTTTTCCTCTGAGGCTTTGATGCAGTTTCTGCCCCACTTCCTTCTGATCTTTATTCTCCCTCCTGGAAGGTAGAGCAATAAACTACCTTTTACCCAATCTGTGGGTAAATGTGGCATAGTGGTTTGAGGGAGAGGTGAAGAGGTCAGGTCAAAAGAGCAACAGAAGGCATACAACTAGGGTTGCCAGTCTCCAGGTGGTAGTTGGAGATTTACCAGAATTACAGCTTGTCTCCAGGTTACAGAGATCAGTTTGCCTGGAGAAAATAGCTTTAGAAGGTGAGCTCTGTGGCATTATATCCTGCTGAGCTTCCTCCCCTGCCCTCCCCGAACCCTATCCTTCCCCGGCTCCACCCCCAAAATCTCCAGGAATTTCCCCACCCATAGTTGGCAATCCTACATACAATTGTTGAGAAGCAATGAAAGCCCTGCATTCTCCCCTCATGAAGATTTGCTATCCTAGGTGCAGAAATGCATCTTGGATTTAAGAGCTGTATATGTCTACAGCTTGCTCACCTTGCCTTTAAAAAGCGTTCCACTCATTCTAAAAGATAATATTTCATAGAATTTTTTTTATTACTCGCCAGAATTTCTGATTTTTCAATTGGAGGAAACCTTGGGGGAAAACAGGGGGAACAGTTCCCTCTCTCCCCCCCCCCCGGACCTTCACATCTCCATGTGTGAGGTCAAGCATGTATTTTAAAGTACTGCATTTCTCCAAAGTATTTTTAAAAGACAGCAGAAGCTGAAGAATTTAGATTTTAGTCATTAGAAGAAAATGAGTTTGATTGTTGCATTCTTTTGAAGTAGGGAAGTGTTTTTTTGTTTGCTTGGGGGTTATTTTATTTTTTCTTCAGGTACCAAGTCAGGGCTTTTGACTGTCAATCCCAAAGTACAGCAAGAATTACTGTTCGAGTGCAGATTAGTGAAATCTGATTGGCTGAAGCAGTTGCCATGTTTGGAGACTTGGCCACATACAAATTATAAGATGATGATAATTTCCAAGTATCTTTCTAAACACAGACGGTAAAAGTAATGATAAAATATCGTGGAGGTGCTTTAGATACAGTTCAGTAGTGGCACAGTAAGGGTATGGGGCAACTATATCTTATCTCTGGCACTTACCATATAAATAAAAGTAAGCACCAAGGGAGCTACAGTATGTGTTTAGGTTTGCCCTTGATGCTTATAGCACATATTTACATGTCGTCCATATGATTATTAAAGACTGATCTCTTCTGAGGAGTGTTACTTGCTCTATTCATTACAGTTGGTTTTAGCAGTTAGAAATATACATTTCATTAGTTTGACAGATTCTTATAACGGCATTAAGTGGAATTTTGATGTTATAAGCTCAGTTTTTCTGACCAGAGATCCTAGTAGTTGTTCAGAATATATTTATACTGGAAAATTCAAAACCGTGTTCATATGGTAGCATTAAAAACAGAATAAATTGTTCAGTTCCATATGAATCCATGTTCAGAATTTCACAATCCACATTAACTCTGATAATACTTGTTGAAACATTTCAGTTGAATCCATACACTTAAAAGCAAGGTTTGTAACACTAGACAGCATAGATGGTCAGTCCCAGATTTTTTGTTGTCACAAATTGCTGCCACTGTTGACACCTTGTCTTGTGCGGCTGAAGACGTCTCTCAGGCTGGTGTTGTCCTTGCTGGTGTAGATCAGTGGGGTCATACACTGTAAGCCACACAAGGAGCTGAACACCAAGAGTCTTTTGGCCCTTAACGGAGGCTTGCGCCTTCAGCAAACTCAGGGTTTTAAAGTTGTTCCTGCAGAGGGTGGAACAAAGCTCCAGCCAGGTGACTCTCATTCTACACAGTTCTAAAATATCATGGGGCATTAAAAAAAAGATCTTATTGGTTCGTAATTCAAAGCTTTTTGACTGGCTCCTTCGTACAACTAAGCATTTATTATCTGCCTCACCCAATGAAGTGTTACTTCTTGGCAGATTTATTTTGCTGAGATTGCAAGAGTCAACAACACAGGGTGAATGTCAGTTTTGCAAGGATCCTATCCAGATGTCACACAGACTGAAAATTACCCATATCAACACGAGTGGTTGCCAAGCTCTGGGTGGGTCTTCATGATCTCTCAGAAATACAAGTGTCCATCAGACTACATAGATCAATTTCCTTGGAGAAAATGACTGATTTGTAGGATGGATTCTATGGCATTACACCCAGGTGAGGTCCCTCCCCTTTCCAAATCCCCCCCTTCCCAGGCTGCACCCTTGACTCTTCAGGAATTTCTCAACCTGCAGTTGGTAGCCCTATCAACATGACAAATGGAATCTTCAGCAGTGCCCATTTTACTTGAAGTGTTATTATTATAGAGTCTGTCAGATGAGATGTTCCATTTTATTTGCAGAGAGTTTTGCAAATTGGTCACAGCAAGTTGAGTGCTCCATCAACTCCCCCTCATGCCCAGCTTGCAAAGAATCACACCATCTGTTGTTGTCCTCTCACGACACACTTTTTTTTGTAGGCAAACCGTTTCTTCAGGATTTTTCACCACTGCTTGTATCTAGTTTGTTAACTACAGTTAGTTGATATGACTGAATTCCAAAATCTGAGATTGTTAATTGATGTTGCCTCTGCAGCTATATGTTGCCCCTGCAGCTATATAATCAGTGTAATTCAGTCATCATTGGAGTTTAACGAGACGTATTTTCTCTCTAAGCCATCTCTCCTTGCCTTCCCCTGCTTGTAATGACTAGCCAAGCAGGACTGTTCAGGCCCAGCTTCTCCAAAGGAAGAATTTAAAAGTTAGTAGAACATATTCTTTAGTTCACTTTGTCAACATGCACAATGGAAATTGCATACAACATTTTTGTTTTCATTTTTGGTATCTTTCAAGGAGTGTATTTGCCTGATCCTAGAGATGTAGCTACATAGAGAACATAACACATAACCTGGGTCTTAATTGGATGCAGATAAGCCTTCTTGGTAGCAGTGCCACAAAATCACATTTTTTTAGCCATCAGGAATTGCTTCTGGGACTCTGCAGTTGGACCCACAGTGGGGCACGATCATCAAATACTTCTGTGGGGATGGTTATGTTGAAGTACATGGAGGAAGATTTTGACCGTGCGAACCAGCACACAGAGATCTTGGAATCACTTTCCTACTTCTACTCATGTTTTTGGAGTGGTTGTCCAGTTTACCCAATACATTGTTAGGTTTCCATTTTGATTTTGGAATTGCTACTGGAAGGTCAAATCTGTATAGACCAGGGGTCGGCAAACTCATTAGTCAAAAGAGCCAAATATCAACAGTACAACAATTGAGATTTCTTTTGAGAGCCAAATTTCTTAAACTATATAGGTAGGTACACTGTTTATTAACTTAATAAACTTTAATTAAAGTTTTAAGTCTTAATTAAACTATAGGTACACTGAATAAAACTTGATATCATACTTAATAATGATCTTTTTATTGATAAAAATTAAATTGTAAGTCCCTGCCATTTCCCCCTCCCCGTCCGGAGTCCTCGTCTGGAGGCCTGGTCTACAGCCTTAAAAGCCTATTGGTAGACCTGGCCTCTGGCTGAGTCCCATTGGGAGGCCAGGTCTACCCATTGGCTTTCTTGGCAGTAGACCTGGCCTCTGGAGGAGGACTTTTTCCCCTCCTCGGAGTACAGGTCTACCTACAAGAAAGCCAGTGGGTAGACATGGCCTCTGAGGAGGGGAAAAAGTAAGTAAGGCATCCATAAAATTAAATCATGACAAGCACTGTACATTTTCCCCATCTGCATTCTCAAAACTCTGCAGGGGGGCTTATTGTTGAGTTGTGCATCTGAGTGGCAAATCCAAGGCAAAACCTCCCATTCATCAATGGCCAATAACCCCCATGCAGAGTTTTGAGAATCTGGATGGGGAAAATGTGCATCTGAGTGGCAAATCCAAGTCAAAACCTCCCATTCATCAATGGCCAATAACCTCCATTCAGAGTTTTGAGAATCTGGATGGGGAAAATGTGCATCTGAGTGGCAAATCCAATGCAAAACCTCCCATTCACAAATGGCCAATAACCCCCATGCAGAGTTTTGAGAATCTGGATGGGGAAAATGTGCATCTGAGTGGCAAATCCAATGCAAAACCTCCCATTCATCAATGGCCAATAACCCCCATGCAGAATTTTGAGAATCTGGATAGGGAAAATGTGCATCTGAGTGGCAAATCCAAGACCTCCTCCTCCTCGCCGCCGCCTGGGCTCCTTCCTACCTTCCCTCAAGACCCGACCCAGGACTGCCCCGGGCGGACACTGAAGGGCCCCGCGCCCCACTTACCTCCGAGCCCGGGGAACAGGCGGTGCAGCGCGGCAGGAGCACAGCGTGGACAGAGCCAAGCCTCGATGCCGGGCCGAGTAGGGAGGGGCGAGCAACAGGGGTCCCAACAGCCCTCCCCGACAGGAGGGCGGGCCGGAAAGGCATTCTCCTGGCCAGCATACCGGGGCTGAGAGGTGAGGCCAGGAGTGACCCGGGACAGGGCAACGCCCCAGCGGGCTGGCGCGCAGACGCCGATGGCTCCAGCACCAGGCGGCCCTTACAACAAGGGAGAGGGGAGCCAAAGCGGGGCGGCCTAGAGGAGGCCCCGGGGGGAGATAGCTCTCGGGCCGGCCAGCAGGAAGACGGGCCCAGATGGACACCAGATGGCCCCCCGATCAGACCACCCGCCGGAGAGGAAAGGGGCGGGGCTGGAAACCGGGAGGGCCCTTGGAAGTTCGGGGAAGGTGGAAGGGGCGGGAAGCACTTCAAACCCCCGCCGGCCAGCTGGGGGGGACTGGAAAGAGCTGCACTCAAGGGCTCAAAGAGCCCATTTTTGATCAAATGTGCTTGCATTGCTAAACTTGCATGCACTTTAAATAGCTTAATGTACCCCAGATTTATAAAACTGTTGCAAAACAACTTCACTTTTACTCTGAATATCTATTCTGGGTGAAGACCTGTGGATTTTGGAAGTGAGTAATATTCTTAAAGTTGTTTATGGTACGTTTAGGTAGTTCCTGAGACCATAATACACAGAAAGAAATTATGGCCTCTTCTAGAGCATAGTGGGTATTGGTTAAAAAAATTACTGTAACTTCTTCGGCAGTCAGATGCAGATGACAGTAGCAAGTAAGTATTGCTAGGCTGTGTAGACCTAGGTTGTGTAGACCCATGTCATAGACATGGGAATATGCTATTACTGTGTTAACTACAAAAGGAGCCTGCATTATGATGTTTTGAAATATTCTTACACGCAATTAGTTGTAAGTTACCATAGCCTTATAAATCAATCCACAAGTCACCTGACTTCACAGATACCTGTCTAAGCTATTTGGGCCACAACAATGGGCCACAACAATGGGCTAAAAGGGAAAATGTAGACAGGTCTGTTCAAATTTACGAAGAGTTCCTGGTATGCCTAATGGAGACAGGCAAATTTCTGGAGTTACCTTTACTCCTCATTTTGTAGAGCTGCATGCCAACCAACATCCTATGGCTATGTGATGCAGTCTTTTCAAAGAATTTCAGAGGCCGAGACAACACATGAGATTTATTGTCATACTAAGTTTGACAATAGTGTTGGTCGCTACAAAACATTTTTACATTGTATAGTTGGAACATCAGGAAAACTGTCAAGCTATTAAAAGAATATATTAATAGTAATAGGAGAAACCTAAGGACCTGCCCAAGCTGTCAGTGCAGTCTATATTTCTAAATCCTTTAAACAGTTGTATTCTGAAAGCATGCATCCTGAGCCAATACCGCAAGATTTGGGAAGCACTCTTTCAGAAGGGCTTCAAATTGAGGACATATTTGAGCTTAAAGCTGGTTGTTAGGAACAATCATTGCCGCTCTTATTTTACGAAAGTAGTCTTGTCGTAATTAGAGATAGTTGCAACATCAGAAACAGTCCCACTGGCACAAACATAGTAAACAGAACTTCTGAACTTAGGCAAAACAAAGAACAAAGTCCACTACAGACGTGTCTGGGCAATTTCTTTTAACTACTTAATTGCTTTCAAATATATAGAAAGGAATGTTGGAGATGTTCCCAATTCCAACAAATGATTGGAATTTTTGTCTAATAAAACTCAAGAAACTATACATTTGTTCCATGAACTTTTGGCTTAAACATAAAAAGTTATCTTAATTTGAATAACTTGGCTAACAGCTTTACATTAAAGGGAGTAGTTTTAGCCTTATATTCACAATAGTTGCAATAAACGCCCCTTTGAATTCTCTGATTTTTACTTCTCCCCAAACTACTTGGAATAGGATATACTGATATTTGTGTGAGTAACTGTTCCATGAATATTGGCCAGACCCGGTTCTGAAGAATTCGGATGCAATAACAGTTGATACTGAAAGATATGCTTCAATTCATTTAAAATTTACTAGATATGTGCCAGTGCCTGAGAATTTGATCAAGACTGTTAAAATTAAAAGTGGTTAGGTGGTTGGTCACTTAACCACTTCTAATTGTATCAGTCTTGATATGTGCCTGTGCCTGAGACAATTTGATCCTCTATTACATTTTAAATCAATCATGTGAAAGTTGGACAATGAAGAAAGCTGACAGGAAGAAGACTGATGTATTTGAAATGTGGTATTGGTGGAGAGTTTTATGGATACCAGGGGCCACCAGAAAGGCAAATAAGTGGATTCTAGAACAAATCAAGCATGAATTTTCCTTTGAAGTTAAAATTACTGAACTGAGGCTATTGTATTGTTGACACATTATGCGAAAACAAGACTAATTGGAAAAGACAGTAATTCTGGGAAAAGTTGAAGGCAGTAGGAAAAGAAGAAGACTCAACATGAGACGGTTGATTCAGTAAACAAAGCCACATCCTTCAGTTTGCAAGTCCAGAGCAAGGCTGTTAATGATAGGACTTTTGAAGATCATTAAGTCATAGGGTCACCATAAGCAGCTGGATGGCATATAACACAAGTGGTTAGTCAGCCCAGTAACTGAGGGGAAATATGAAATACACTTCACTCAGTCCAACATTCTAATCACTACACATACTGTTCTAAATTACATAAAATATGTATGGTCAATTACAGTCAGTTAGGGTTGGGAAGCCCATTCCTTCTGACCTTTCAAAAGGCAACTGGGGAGGCAGTAGTACTACTATTAAGAGGGGACATCATTAAAGTCATGGTGGTGGATCCCGGACAATATTGGATCCTGGGCGATTGCGTCTTTTCCCCATGGGATAAAATGACCCGGTTCAGAGCCAAATCTCAGGGACGTGCTAGGATCATATGCTTCATATTCAGAATTTACAAAATAATCTCACAAAAGTAATCAACACCTGCCTAAAATTATTTTGGCCATGTGGTCAGGCGTTGCTACTACAATAATTGGATATGCTAGGTAATTATTGGAGGGAAAAGGTAATCTGGTCTTTCCATTACTGACTTGATACATACTGATGAAAAGAAAATTTCAGACTGTCCTGTCACTATTCTCTTTTTTTAATAATTTTTTTATTATTTTTCTATAGCAATCAAAATATTCAACAGTCAATACAAGTAAACATCAGAGTATAGATTCTAATTAATAATTGTTGAAAATACATCCATATATAGATCATAAAAATTAAAATATAAAGACTTCCCCTACACCTCCCTCAATCTTATCATTTATTTGTTATCTCCTTTGTTTAAGATTCTAATCCTAATATTATTACAAACATTTTTAAACATTTACTATTTCATTTACCTATTTTAAAGTAAATAGAAAAAAATTAAAAAGGAAAAAAGGAAAAAAGAACAGATATAAAAAATAGAAATAAAAATGGATTAGATAATATATAACATTTTTAACCTCCTTTAGAAATATTCTAATTTCTCCGTTTCTCCCACATATCTAACAACTATCAATTATGTTAATGTCATTAATCTGTTTTTATCAAAGCCAAACCGTTTAATCAGACCTTTTAAGTTAAATCCCCTTCAAAAAACTAAGCCCTTTGATCCAGTCTCTTTATCTTAAATTTCCAACATCTTCCTCTCTTTCCCAAAAGCTTTGAATGATGAAGGGCATCCATGGAAGTTGTTAATGCAGTTCCCTCTGTAAGAATTGATGTAAGATAGTGAATCTGCAACAGATTTTCTTCCATCTCCAAGGCGAAGAGAAAAATCCTGGTGTTTCCAGCTGTTTACCCTTTTAGGTTCTCCCAGTTAACTTTGAAAAGTTCATCAGGTAGTACATACAACCAAAAATCCAAGTCGCTTACATTCATCTCCATGGTTATCAGTCAGGTAGATTCGGTTTCTTCTTGCAGGTATATATCTTTCAGAAATCCTTCGTAACTCTCCATCTCTTTTGCAGTGTTTAATTCTTCATTTAATGGTTTATCATTTGGGGAGCTTCCTTCTCTCATCTCAGATCTCATTGTCATAATCCGGACTTTAATGTCCTTAAGATCCCCCAGAATTTCATCCAATTTCCGAATAGCAAGTTCATAAGTGTTGTTCGTCAGAGAGAAGAGACGATCCATGCATTTAATCTCACTTTCCATGGTGCCACTTCTGGTAGTTAATTGAAGTTTAATTTGTAAGATCCAGACAGGAATATGTTGAGTTGTAAAATGATGTTGCGGGGGGTAGAGTAAAAAGTTGCACATCTGCCTCCTTCCTTTTGCCTAGGAACTGGGGAAGTATTTGCCAGTTACACAATGCCACACATCCGGTCTCAAATCCCGTAGTATTCTTACGATGGCAGACGATAGCTGATACTTCCGGGTAAGACATGGCAAAGGAATTTGTTTACTCAGAAAAGCCTCCTCCTGGAAATGGGGGAAAATCTGCTCGTCCCTCCTCCTTGCACTTCAGGATTTCTGATTGGTGGCTATACCGACATTCAAATAGTCCCGATTATTGTATCTGTCCACCTATCAATTTGATTAAGATCCTGTCAGCTTATCGAATGTTTTTAAATGTCAAAGAGTCAACCAAATCTCAGATGAAAGGATTTGGATTCTATAGATATTTTTTCCACTTCTTCAAAGCTTCCAATTCCAGGTAAAACAAAAGAGTTCTTGTTACTTACTCAGATTTTAGAAGAGTAGATATTCTTGCTTAAATATTGTTGCTTAGATGGTGATAGATAGGGGAGAGCTGAGTCTAAATTCCAAAAGAGACGTTTATTGCAATGGTTCCTCCTCAAGCCAGACGGGACCGCATCCAGGATTCCAAGAGTCGCACGATGGCTCTCTCGGCAAAACTGGGGGTCAAACTGCACTTCGTGGGCAGCAGGAGAAATCCTGTTTCCCAATCCACTGTTTAGGATTGGGTAGGGGTGCAGGATTACACCCCAGATTTGAACAAATCTTGGTTCTCTTGGGAGCCCCCAAGAGATGTGGCACTCAGTTCAGCATCCCTAGCAGAAGTCCTCCTGTCACTATTCTCTATGGTATAATCCATTAAAAATGCTTTGACCAGTCCTAAACATTGCTTACTATGGTAGTTACAATCCTGTTCTGTGGCATTAGTTATAATTGGTAGTTAGGTGAGCATCTTCGTCTAATCTTTAATTAGAAGTGGGGCTCCCCCCCCCCCGAGGGAGACTCATACCTTAGTGGCCCTCTGCAAACATAACATGGCTCAGTTTCCTAGCCATGGTTAGGCAGCAGTGTGATATCTGCACTGGGCCACAACACATTGTTTACTCTCTCTGTTTACATTAGAAGTTCTTTTGTGTAGTGGATGCTATGCCCATCATAAGAGCCACTACCATCTTGGGTTTAGATTTATAGGTCATGCTGAGCCACTAGCTTCCTGGAAATGCCTGGTTTTTTATTTAATCATGGTGTGAACTTCTGGGCCCAAAAATATTGGTTTGCAGCATGTTCTTTAGCCGGCACTACATACAGAACTGTCCTACAATCTTGGGTTAAAAGAGAGCATATTACCATCTCGTGGTTGTACAGTAAAATGCCAAATACAGTGCAGCAATCTGCTTGGTTGTTTTAATAATGTTGTGAGAACAACAAACACTGAGGTAGGGCAGGAGTTTCTCCTGCGTCTTCTTGTACTTTCTTCTAGCCCTACTGACTGTTGCCCTATCAGTTGTGTGTTGTTGAAGTCTTTATTTTCAGGTCCATTTAGCAATCTAGTATCTCTTATTTGGGCTGTCCTTTTTACGTTTTCTATTTCTGCTCCCTTTATTTTCAGTTACAATACTGCTAGCATGGCTTTTACTACTACGCTGCAATGTCTATCTTAGATCGACATCTACTGTTAACTGCATCTGTCTGTAATTCAGTACCACGGTCTAGCCAGCATGTCCTCATTTCGTACATGCGCCTTTAATTTTTACTTCCCAAGTGGGTAACTTTGCATTTGTCCTTGTGAAAGCTCATTTTATTTCTCACTGCCTGCCTTTTCTCTAATCTTTCTTTCTGTTCTTGAATATTAGATCTGCCTCAGCAGTGTTCGCTATTCCTCCCATGTTCATATCATCTGCAAATTTAATCAGTATGCTTGCCATCCTTTTCTCTGGATAAGAAATAAATATGGGGGTAAACTGGAATGCAAGTGATTTGCATGGATGCAAAAATGACAGTTAATATTGCAAAACAGTTCTTTTGTGCTTACAAATTGCAGCGATGTCAGATGGCTTGGTGATTTCCCTTTCCACCCCAATATAATATGCACTGTAATATTTAGATACAATGTAAAGGATATGGAGAAAATAATATTACTGTTTAATTTCCTGTGTGTGGAGGGTATGCTTAAATTAAAGTCTGATTTGCTTACACTCATTTGCATGACAGCCTTTCTTCTAAAATGGTAGCCATTTTACATTAGAGCTTGAAAAATCCAAGTGCAAATTTGTTGCTGGTGCCTAATAATCTGTCATTTTCCAGCTCTGAGCAAGGCTTGTGCCTAAAAATTTGACGTTGGCATTTGGGAATTATTTTCCAAATCCTATTTACTGCTGGTGTATCATGGTAGATAAAAATCTTGAGTTATGAACTGAGCTATGCTGTGTACTCACCAAGTAACTTTAAGCAACTCATAACCTCTCAACTTTAGTTAACCGTCTACAGTAATGCAGACCTGCTTTACATGAATATTATACGAATTAAAACAATGTGAGTGAAGTGTTCTGAAGTAGTATATAAATGTTTTATTATTATTTAGTACCTTTTAGTGAAATTTTGTCAGTTGTAATTGTGGTTTCTTTAGTAACAATGTAAAGCCTGTTCACATACAAGAGTATCAGTGTGATACACAAGTTAGAACACTGGATTAAGAGAGAGAAGATCAAGATGGGCATTGCCATCCTAAGGGAGGGGTAGTTGTGCCAGGGACGGCACAGCTGAGCCGCCTCCTGAGCCGCTCTATGCAGTTCCATGGGGCTGCAGCACCATTTTTGCCGGTGTAAGTTAATGCCTGCAAAAGGGGACAAAGGGCTCAGGGTGCTGACTAATGCTAGCCCTGTCCTGGGAATGACCTTTTGGCACCAGCGCAAGCCCCTGCACTAGAGGTACATTGCTGCTGCGCCAGCACCCATGCATGGTGCTGATGTGCCACTCCCTGGTGCCAGCATAAGTGACCCGGCACTAGCATAAATTCCCATTTCAGCAGCACTCGTGGCATTTACGCCAGTGCCAGGGTCACGCCACCTCCTAGAGGTCCCCCCCCTTAGGATTGCACTGTAAATTTCCAGTCAGTCTAATGGGTGGCTTTGGGCAGGTCATCTTCTCTCATACTTTACATGATAATGGGGAGAATCAAAAGAACCATGTACAACTTCCCTGATCAGAAAAATACAGGATTATAATAATTTTCTCTGTGTAGGGTTTTGGTAGAACTGTGACTGCACAAATTTTCATACACTTCTAATCTTCCCATCTCCAGTGTATATTAGTAAATCTCATGTTTTTAAAAGGTAACATTTTATTCAAGTTCCAACAATTTCAATGGCTCAGCTGATTCTCAAACTAAGAATTGTCATTGCATTGTGACATAAAAAAACCAAAACTGTAAAAAAACACCTGTTATTTTCTTTTAAAATTCTATAAAAATGGCTCTGACATTAAAAGACTCCGAAATCAGCGGACGACTGTATGTCTAGGGTTACCAATCTTCAGGTGGTGGCTGGAGCTATCCTGCTATTACAATTGATCTTCAAGCAACAGAAATCAGTTCACCTGGAGAAAATGGCCACTTTGGAAGGTGGACTCTATGGTATTATACCCCATTGAAGTTCCTCCTCTTCCCAAACCCTCCCACCCACAAAATCTCCTGATATTTCACAACCCAGAGCTGGCAATCCTATGTATGTCAGAGAAGTCATTTATAGATTTGGTGTTTAACTGTAGCACCCTATCCTTCTAACTGAAAAGAAATTAATTCTTCTGTGTCCTAAAACATCATCCTGAGAGATATACACACTGAAATGAACAGGCTCAATGACCTGAACTTCAATTACAAAGTTAGGTGTATGAGACATTTGCTAGAAGTGGAACAGAAAAAAAAATAGCAGGGCTAGGAGTGAAACAAACAAAAAAGCCCTTCTGTTTGGGTAGAATCATATTTTCAAAAAGTGTTTATTCATAAGAAGTAGCAGGAAAAATGAATACCAACTTAAGGTTGTGGGGATCTACAGAAAGTAAGCCAAAGAATGACTACGCGTGATATTTAGCCGGCATAGTCTTTTATTTCATTCTATACTCCATAGGGTAAGGCTTGTGTGTGTGTGTGTGTGTGTGTGTGTATTAGAGAAGACAATAATATCAGAGTGCTTCCATTGTTTTTTTGTTCAAGGTGATATACCTTGTGTTGGCACTTTACTCTTCAAAATGTTTAAGTGGGTTTTTAGGAGAGATGCCTTCCTTAATAGCAGCAGAATGGGGTGGTGGTGGTGGAGATCTATTATAACGCTGTGCTAATGTAGGTTTTGAGTCATGTGACTGCAGAAAAGGCTATTATCTCAATGAAAAGGAAACTGCTTTTTAGAGCAGCAGTAGAACAGAAGCAGGAGGAATTTTCGAGTGTTCCACCATGCTGGATCGTCTATTTGATCAGCAGCCAGAAGGATTAGTTGTGGCTAGTTTATCAGCTGTCATTAGAAGCAGATGAGAGAGGAGATAAGCCGCTACGTGTGCACAGCCTCACTCAGCATGTGTTTTAGTTTACATCAAGACAATGTTGGTTTAACTTAACACAGGGAAGATATTCTAATATGTTTGTCTCTTCATTGCTGCTTGCTTTAATTAGCAAGTATGTGGAATGTGGATTTTTAAAAAACATTATTTCCGGCTGAAGATAAAGGAAAAATAACTGATGAGATTTTATATTGAATTGCCAAGTCTGTGGAAGATTTCAAGGTGTGTTTCAGAAGTGCTATGACTTCATATTTGGTATGTTCCTGTTTTTTTTTTTTTATGTATGTGGAAGGTGCAGAGCATAACAATTGAGCAACGGCAACGGCATTCCTTAGCAAATGAAGAGAGGGATTTCCAAGCGTGTTCTTCATTTATTTTGTTTGTCTTCTGAAAGTGGCTACTGATAACCTTGCCATTGCCTTGTGACAGTTGTATTTGAGGCTAAATGTATGTGTGTATAGCATGTAGCAGACAATTGTGATTACTAAGCATGTTTAGGAAGCTCAGCAAATAATCTAAGCCTCGTGTATACAAGCCCTATTTTCCAAGAGGAAGAAGAGCTCAAGGATATGCATTGTTCTTTTATTGCTGTAATTGCAGTGCAGTATAGTGTGTTTGACTGTAATTCCTATGTACAAATCCAAGTGAAAGGGAAGGTACATAATTTTTGTTCTGATTTTTATGCTTGCTGGCCGTGGGCTTAAAATAGGTCAAATATACTGCTGTGGCAAATTTGGACGTAATTCTGTAACTTCATTTTCTGATGCTCGGAGCTTCACTCTTTGTGATCTTGTGTACACAAAGCATGCAGTTAAACTTCATAGGGTGTGTTTGTATTATACATTCTGATGTATTTAACTGTGTTGGCAGTTCTTACCTCTTTCTTAACCTTGAAGGAGAGAAACACTTCGAAAGCTCGGCTTGATAAATATCAATAAGCTTCCTCTGTTAGCTAATCCAATATATCTGTAACTGTGAAGATAGTGTTCCTAGATGCCATGTTCCCATCCCTGCAAGTGTTTTGAAGGTGGGCGTTGTCTAGTTAGCATCTTGTACTGTAACAAACATTTTTGTTAGTGCTATGCATTTTCCCCATAAAGAATAGTAGTAAAGTCCCCTCTCTAAAAACACCCACACTCACTCACTCTCACACACATGACTGTTTGAACTTCAAACTAAATCCAAGTTCTGCAGCCTTTTTTCCTCTTTTAAATTAAGAAAAATAAAACAGCCATTACTGTAGTGCGAATAAGCACTTTATCTGTTATGCTGGATACATATTGAAATGGTGGTGATAGCTTAGCATCTCTTCAATAATTGATTTCCATACAGACAGGAAATACCTTCACTTACGTTAAGACTGGGGGGGATTGATATGTCAATCTGAGAGAGAATGGGAGGGTAAATGTTTAAAACATTAACATTGTACACATTTGAAGGTGATATATTTTGAGTTGACAGACAGATGCTGAATACTTCTTTGAACCTGAATATTTTCTTTTCAAAAGCAAGTTTAAAAGCTGCAAGACAGTTACACTTCTAGTGTGCTTGTTATGGGGGGTGGTTCTTTGTTTCATAACAGAACATCAAGTGGAGTTGAAACTGTCAGTACTATATTGGTTGGTACCTGGAGAGTTGCTATCATATCTGCATGTGAAAATTGACCCATCTAAAATTAAGTGTTGTCCTTATTGGACTGAAAAAGAAGGCATATATAAAATCTCCAGGAATTACGAACCCAGAGTTGGCAACCCTACCCTTAGAGCACAGTATGAAGGTTGCTTCAAAGGCTACAGTTAAATGGCTAATTTGAAAAGCTCTCTGGAATCTTTCTTTCCCGTTTGCCTTATACCTGCCATGTTGTTCTTCTCCAAACCTAACATATTTTGGTTCCATTGTCTTCTATAGCAGTAGCTTAATACTGCCTATTATCTTGATCCATTTATTATTCTTTCCCCGTACTCTGCTGAAAAATATGACTCCAAGCGTTTCTCTAGGTCACTCCCATTGTGCACGTGTGCAACCTTTTAGGGTGACTCTTAAGTTTGTGCTTGATAACCACTTCCCAGGTATGGAATTCAATTGGTCTATGAATAGCTTCAGTTAATACACAATTGCTACTTTTGTCCAAAAAAATACACCAGTGGCCAAAATGACACTCTGGCATGCTTTACATGTAACAACAGATTATGGTTTGTCATTATAGAAATGAATCCGAGGAAGCGGCTGTGGCTCAGGTTCATTTCCGCTTGGCATGCAGGAGGTCCCAGGTTGAATCCCCAGCATCTTCAGTTAGAGGGACTAGGCAAGTAGAAGAAGAGGACGAGTTGGTTTTTATATGCTTACTTTCTCTACCACTTAAGGGAGACACAAACCGGCTTACAATCACCTTCCCTTCCCCTCCCCACAACAGACACCCTGTGAGGTAGGTGGGGCTGAATTTGCTCTTCTCCTATAGGTGTTGGCAAGCTGTAAACCTGTATCAAGGATGCAACACATTAAACTGCAGGCAGGGGCTCACAGGATCAAATGCACCATACATAAGTTCCACTTTTGCAGTCTAAAGTGATACAGCCCAGATGGGCTGTATGTTAATATATATTTTAAGGCACAGTGGCTGTTTTACAAAGGACAGAGGCATGTATGTCATTTTTAGAGTAAGTGTGCCTTAAAACGTATATGAACTTCTTTATGCGGGCATAAAGAAAACCATTTACCTTCTGTAGAGGTTTAATGGATGAGTTCATTATCACAGCCTAGTTGACATCTTGTAGACCTAGGCACTCTTTTGCACCTCATGGAGTTAACATATTTGGTCCTTATTATTGCAAAGAGATTTACATTGTGTGGTAAGAGGAGAGTCTTATGTTGTCAGTGCTGAACAAATTGCATACTCTGGTCTGACTGTTTTCTCCACTAGCAATCAGAAATGAGTTTTCTGAGAATTGACTGGCTAGAGCCCCTCACTGTTATAATTATATTTTCCTCCTTCCTTATATCCTGTGTGATGGCTCACTTGACTGGGCTCTCTAAATACACATTGATTCCTGGCCCTGCAGGACCAATTTGTTGTTTCTCTCCTTCTCTAAATATGGCTGTTTATTAAACTATTTTAAGTTATTTATTTACTTTATTTATAACCCACCTTTCTACCCAGTGGGGATACAAAGTGGCTTATATTGGTCTCCTGTACTTTGTTTTGTCCTTGCAACAACCCTGTGATGTAGGTTAGGCTGAGTGTATGTGACACACCCCAGGTCACCCAGCAAGCATCCATGGTAGAGTGAGGATTTAAACCTGGGTTTCCGAGATCCTAGTCCGATATTCTAACCAATACACCATATTGGCTCTCAATCTATGTTGATTATGTAAGATTGCTTCTAATATGCAGCAATTTCTTTCTTTCCAAACAAGTTGTCTACGTAATGTTGATTTAGGGTTATTATTTGCTATGAGACAGGCCCAGACATTCTCTACAAGAGCTGGGATATAAACACTCAAGATACATTTTTATTCTTTATTCTCATTTAGTATTATACTAAGATGCAAAGCAGTCAAATTTCTGTTCCTTGTAAACAGGAAATTTCCCCATCTCTCTCACTTCCATAGTTTTAACGTGCTCATGCAGTAGTTCTCAAACCTTAGCAAGCCAAGAAGGTAATACTTTTTCACAATTCCACAGATTCTTAGACTTAGGCCTGCCATGTGCCAGGTAGCCCTTTTTTCGAAGTACACATGGCAATCCATGTATACTCCTAGAGGTCTCCATCCACTCACATCCTCTTGGGGTCATTGTGGAATGCTCAGTGAAAGTGTTGGCCCAGCGTGTGGCAGCAGTGAAAAAGGGAAATTCCATGCTAGGAATTGTTAGGAAAGAATTTGCTCTCTGTTCTTACAAAGGACTCACAGACCCTCCTGGAATACCCTTGTGGACACTCAGGAATACATCGACTACAGTGTGCTAAAAGCTGTGATGGTTGCATACTCATCACATTTTTAAAAATCTGAACTCAACTTTATGTGTTTTAAAAGTTTATATCCTGCACTATCTACAGCTTCAGGGCTGTTGAACCAGCATCGTTTAAATATATGATGCAACCATAGAGGTATTTGATGTCTCTATGTTATTTGATGTTATTTATTAATTTTGCCGTCAAGTAGGATTTTCCAAGGCAACAGACTGTTCGGTGGCGTTTTGCCATTTCCTGCCACGGCATAGCAGCCCTGGATTTCTTTGGAGGTCTCCCATCCAAATGCTAACCAGGGCTGATCCTGCTTGGCTTCCAAGATCTGCTGAGTTCGGATAGCCTGGGCTATCCAGGACAGGATGAAAATTACTTATCAGTGTGTCAAACAAAGATGTACATCCTTCTATATAAGTTTTCTAAATGTTTTCAGCAGAGTTCTTGTAGAGAGAGAAAATTAGGTGAAAGTGACTATTTCTAGTAGAAGTTCATTGGCTGTACAGCAGGCTGTGATTGGGTAAAGAAGTATTTTCTTTTTTGAACTTTTGTGTCAGGAACAAATTTTGTCAAAAAATGAAAAGAATTTGGAGCATTTATACCCTGGCCTTCTACCAGCATTGGTACCTAGGAGATTTTGTTTAGAACAAAATAATTACTTTTTAAAAAATGAATGTTGCTTAGCCTGTCCTTACCCAGATCCTAGATTTCTCTCCCAGGCTTTTAAAAAGTTACACACAGTAAATAGGAAACAAACGTAACATTAAGGAGTTAGTTGATGGCCATCAGGCACTGATAAAGAACCGCTGTTGGATTGCCCCCCCCCCCCAATCTTTTCCACCTAAACTGAAGTGTTTCCTTTCTATGTCTTTTCTATTTCTACAATACAGTTTTTGTGATGGAGAAACCAGAACTGGATGTAGTATTCCAAATGCAACTACACCATAGCTCTATGAATGGGCATTAATATACTTTCTGGTTCTTTTCCTAAGGATATCTAAAACTTGCCAATTCCATCTCTGCAGCACTCTGAGTCATCTTTTTAATTAAGGTATCGATCAGAAGGAGATTGAGAAATCAGAAGGAGATTGAGACTGGGAAGGGCAGCCATGAAGGAGCTAGAAAATATTTTGAAGTGTAAGGATGTGTCACTGGCCACCAAGACTAGATTAATTCATGCCATCGTATTCCCTGTTACTATGTATGGGTGTGAAAGCTGGACAGTGAAGAAAGCTGATAGGAAGAAAATAGATTCCTTTGAAATGTGAGTGTTATGTCTTTGAGTGTTATGGATTCCGTGGACTGCCAAAAAAAACAAATCAGTGGGTTATAGATCAAATCAAGCCTGAACTAACCCTAGAAGCTAAAATGACTAAACTGAGGCTATTGTATTTTGGTCACGTGATGAGTCGACAAGAGTCACTGGAAAAGACAGTCATGCTAGGAAAAGTGGAGGGAAGCAGGAAAAGAGGAAGACCCAACAAGAGATGGATTGACTCAATAAAGGAAGCCACAGCCTTCAATTTGCAAGATCTGAGCAAGACTGTCAAAGATAGGACATTTTGGAGGACTTTCATTCATAGGGTCGCCATGAGTCGGAAGCGACTTGACGGCACTTAACACACACATCGATCAGGCCCTGAGAGCCACTGTGGTGTAGTGGTTAAGAGCGGTGGACTCTAATCTGGAGAACCAGGTTTGATTCCCCATTCCTCCACATGAGTGACGGACTCTGATGTGGTGAACCAGATTTGTTTCCCCACTCCTACACATGAAGCCATCTGAGTGACCTTGGTCTAGTCACAATTTTCTCCAGACTCTCAGCCCTACCTACCTCACTTGGTGTCTGTTGTGGGAAGAGGAAGGGAAAGAGATTGTAAGCCGCCAGTGTGATTCTCCTTAAAAGGTAGAGAAAGTCGGTATATAAAAACCAACTCTTCTTTTTCTTCCTTGGTCAGTTCCCATCTGTTTAGACCCCTTCAGTATACATATAAAGTACACTGCTGCACTTAATGTTCAAAGAAGTCTGCTACAAGTTGTGCATCAGAAATAAAAGAATGCTGAAATGCCAAGAAGGTTATGTGTTGATGTACATCAGGCACAACAGCCAGTAGCTGCTGAATCAAGCTAGCATGTAATCTGTGGACAGCTTCTTAAAAAACTGGTATGTTTGAGGGGTTTTTGATTTCGGTTAGATAAGTTGCTCAGTTTGTACTTAGCAGAATAATATGAACGTGTTGTGTTTGTTTGCAAATTAATTCCAAAATGCTTAGAATATTTTAATGAAAGTCTTAAAACATTTCCAAATTAAAATGGATTCATTTTGAATTTATGTTGGATTTCAAAAGAGTACTTTTCAGTCAGTTGATCTATTTCATACATATTTTTAAATAGTTGGGTTCACTGTTTAGTGTTTCCTCTACATAATTAATTTCCATTCAGTTGTTCAATGATATTTTCATGCAGTGAGCAGAGAAACAGAGAAAGAGAGCTAAATGTAAATCCAGAGCAGAACGTATTGGGAATAGCAGTGACTTTCTTGAAAATACTTAGTCACTGTAGTGTAATGCTATTTGATGTTGATGATCACTTAAAATTTAATTGTCATTTTACTTTCGCAACACATTGCATGCATTTAATCTCATCACTTTCGTGGTCTGCTATTTAGTAAAAACTATAACTGTCCTAGTTATTGGTTAAAGTATTTAGATACCTTCTTCCCACCCTTGTTAAGAAGATACTTTCTTGCAGTTTTCTTGATATAAAACATATGAATATAATGTTTTTAATGTATGTGTTTACAAACAGGTTAATAAGTACCACTAGCTAGCTAATTGGTGTGTTTAATGAATATTGCTCTTTGCCTCTCAGCCAATAACTCTCTCTAATTGAGGTACAAGTGATTTTGAACAAAGGGAACCTGAACTGGGAAAAGTTTTTCATGATGTTCCATCACTAGTGAGTGATTGTGCTTTGCTCCCCGCTCTTCATTTTAACAGTGTTTAAGCTAGTTAATGTAACTGTGAAGTTTAAGTTTTAAAAAATCCTCCATCACTTGAAGAATAAGTGGCAAAATCAAAATGCTTTCATGTTACTCAGAGAATGCAACTTCTTTTTCTGTTGCATTGCTAAAACCTTCTCCTGCTATTCTGGGGCTTATTAGAGGGGCTTATTAGAGGTGGCTGACGTAGTCTAATATGTAAGCAGCTCAGTGAATAGCTATATTAAGAATGTTAGCCTATAGAAATACAGACACTAGAAGCCATTTTGTGCTGTTGATGTCAGACTAGCTAATTTTTCCCAGCTTGTAGTTATAGCATGAAGCAACAAAATGTTACTTAGAATTGCAAAGCTGAAGGTCTTGATATTTGAAAGGAAGCCTTTTAATATAAAGGCAGAGATGCTGAGGCATGTGCTTTTAAGTATCAGTAATCCTTATCATGAATCTTAGCCATGTGTCTGGTGGTAAGAATATGTGGTAAGAGGTCCTGCTGCCCATTTGCAGGCTAATGTGTTTATTACATTGTCTTCCCAGTAGCATCTGTGTGTTAGCTAAAAAATTAATGAGCATTATTGGCTTTCAGTCAGGCGGTGGAAGGCACATTCCTTTTTCTGATACACCACTTTGAGGCTGTTTATAGTAAAAATCAGTATGAAAGAAACATCGTAAAGGTAAACCCTTCACTAGTTAATCCTTTATATTTTATTACAGCCTTAACTGTCGACTGGTGGGTCACTCGTAGGGTTGCCAACTCCAGATTCAGAAATTACTGGAGATTGGGGAGTGGAGCCTGGGGAGGGTTGAGTTTGAGGAGGGGAGAGACCTCACCTGGGTGAGGTCCATAGAATCCAACCTCCAAAGCTGCCACTTTCTCCAGGGGAGAAAGTAGTCTGGAGTTGAATTGTAATTTCAGGAGGTTTCCAGGCCCCTCCTGGAGGTTGGCAATATTTCTATGTAAAGGCAGTAAAAATAATATATAATAAAAATAGACTCCACAATGCAGGTTGGGATTAAAGGTAGTTTCTGGGTCTGCGGCATTTTATTTTGCATCTCTTCTTAACAGAGCCAACAGTAGTCATGATGTAGTGTTGGTTAAAATCAGCAGCCCTCTTATTAGTGTATTTGTACACTGCCTTTCAACTAGGGTTACCAGGTCCCCCCTGGTGGGGGATGTGGGACAGGGTTGCCAGACTGAGGTTGAGAAACACCTGGAGATTTGTGGATGGAGGCTGGGAAGGAAAGGGACCTCAGTGGGGTTCAATGTCATAGAAGCCACCCCCCCCCCAAAGCATCCATTTTCTCCAGGGGAACTGATCTCTGTAGGCAGGAAATGAACATTAATTCCAGGGGATCCCCAGGTCCCATCTGGAGGCTGGCATCCCTACTTTCATCTAAAAAGTCCCAAGGCTTCTTACAACATAAAAAATGCAATAAAATTAACAAGAAGGCCCTAAAATACAAAATAAAACTCAGTTTAAGTACAGTAAAAATCAACAATATATAGTAAAAATGTCATGTCTCCCCATCCTCTTAGGAAAACTAACCGGCATAGTTTTCCTGCCCTTACCAGTGGCAGCCAGCATTGTGAAGTACTGGTTAGAAAACATATGGCATGATGACACTAAATTGATAGTGGCTGAGGAAGGACAGCAGAGTGAGAGCAAAACACATCTTTCTGCTGTGGCCCCAGGTGTAGCTTCTCCCATGGCACAGACAACTCTGCTCCCCCCTTGATCCCAGCATCCTCACCTCCCCCCCTTGATTGAAGGCTTTATGCCCAGTGCATTTCAGGACTGCAAGGAGGGATTCAGATAAAAGTTCCTACGCAAGAACTGCAGGAACCTGCTTGTGCCCATTGGTTGTCTTGGCACAACAGAAGCGTTGACACCAACTCTACCTAACCATTTTGAGAAGAGACAAGATTCTGGTAGCATCTTCTCCTTGAGCGTCATGCCCCAGTTCTACTTGCAGCTTTGCCTAGATCAGGGATCACCAGCTTCTGTATTCTTGGGCCACCACTCAATTCTTTAAACAGTGGTCTGCGTGCCAGAAGTGTGTGTCCTCCTCACAAGTGCCAAGTCTCAAAATTAGGGTTGCCAGCCTCCAGGTGGCACCTGGAGATCTCCGGGTATTACTGTTGATCTCCAGATGACCAAGATCAGTTCCCTGGAGAAAATGGCTGCTTTGGAGGGTGGATTCTATAGCATTATACCCTGCTGAGGTCCCTCCCCTCCCTAAACACCACCCTCCCCAGGTTCCACATCCAAAATCTCCAGCTATTTCCCAACCCAGAGCTGGCAACCCTGCTCACAACAGTTAAGGAGCATAGGTACTCAGGCATAGCACTCACTATTCATAAATACTTTCATATGTAACATACATGTTATATAAATTTCTTTGGAAGTTGCATTGGATCTGCTGGTCACAGTATGCCGTCTTGGGTTTAAATACAGTAGGCCTTGTATATTTAGGCAGCATTATTTTGTAACCATCTGACTTTGTGTTAAACTTTTTTACATTCAATATAGGTAACAGTAGGCTGTGTGTACTTACAAATGTATCTGTAGACATGAGCTGCTAGCAAAGAGCCTTTATTTCATGCAATGAATAGTGATGATTGTGTAGAGTGGAGGTTTTGAGTAGTTACAGATGTTGTAAAAATATTAAAGTTTCTGGAAATCAATAGTCTGTTTTTTTATTTAAAAAAACAAATAATCATCCTAGGATGTGAAGGGAAATACTAGAAATTTTGGTACTGGGTTTTATGCTTGTATTGGCAGGGTTACAGCTCAAGTATGACAATGCATCAAACTTCCAATGATTTTCCGTTATAGGTAGTGCTAATAAATTTGTTATAGTTGATATGATTTGTACAACTATGCTACAGGTAAAGAAGCACTTGGGCTAACACAAGACTATTTTCTGTTACAATTTTAACAATGTTGCAGTTGGAGCTCTTATTTGATTAACTCCTGTTAGGCGATTAACTTCTTGGCTTTAACAGAATGGTTTGTTTTGGATTTTATTATTTGTATTTTTCTAATTCCATTGATGTCGGATCTTACCACACAGCTGTGCGAAACAGAGCAGATGAAAGAAGGAGAACTTTCAGAGAAGTCAGAGCTGCCTCCGCATGGAGTCGCTCCATCTCTCCCTCTCGTCTGGTAATGCCCAGTAAAATAAAACCATTATGTGATGACAGTGCTTTAAAAAGGCACCAGTGCTCTTATATAAGGTTGTGTCAATTTTCACCAATTTCCCTTCAGGATATTGTCGAAGGCTTTCACGGTCAGAGTTCATTGGTTCTTGTAGGTTATCCGGGCTGTGTAACCGTGGTCTTGGAATTTTCTTTCCTGACGTTTCGCCAGCAACTGGCAGGCATCTTCAGAGTAGTAACACTGAAGGACTGTCCTTCAGTGTTACTACTCTGAAGATGCCTGCCACAGTTGCTGGCGAAACGTCAGGAAAGAAAATTCCAAGACCACGGTTACACAGCCCGGATAACCTACAAGAACCAGTTCCCTTCAGGACTTGGGAGAGACCCCCAAAAAAGGTTCTGGTACTAGTAACAGTGATTACCATCACAAAAAAGCCCTGTGTGTGATGATGCTGTGGTAAGAATTTCCACTCCATTTATCTGGATGCTATTTGCTGGGACAAGAAAATTTTCAACATGATAGAATCTTGTCTTATATTGTCTTTTATTAGATGACACCAGAAAGGAGATGACACAAATGGCTATTTTGAGCAGGAGCCATGTATTCTCCATGTTGTCAGGTGGTATCCAGATAATGTGGCTGTAACAATGCTAGTGACCAAACAAAAAGGTGCAGTTGCTAGGGAACTCTGATGGTGATTGTTAAAAGATGCATACCCAGAACTGCAACTGTGCCGAAACTGCCCTGTCCAAACATCAGCTGTTGTGTCCAATAATTTATCAAGTATGAGAGTACACTCTGTGAATTCTTCAAGTAAGTGGTTTAATGCATTGTACCGTATCCAGTTCCTCACTTCTAAGTACTCTCCAACACCAGTTCCCCATTCAATCCATTTAATCAGCTCAATGTTTAGAGTACAGGCACGTGGTTAGAGCCAGTGACAAGGTGTGCTGTCAGTCATACATATATCCCCTTCCTTATCACAAGCACAGGTCAACATATTGATTGTTCTTATTTTTGTCAGCTTGAAAAAAAATAACTAGCATAGATATCTTTCTGTAGTTATGTAAATTTAGCAAACTCTTCATATTTTGCAAACTGTTTCAAGACATGTCCTAACCATACATTTTGAAAAGCCTTTAAGACTTAAGTGTAAAATTAGAAACAAATAACCTCTATAGCATTGCGGCAAAAGAGGTTGCACTGTTTGCTTATTTATTTATTGTATTAAAGCAGACTCATGATTATTTCAACAACATTCTGTTTGTAGCCTCAAAACAAAATAGTAAAAGGGCGTCTGATTTTTTTAAACTTGAATGTGCATGATTCAGTAACTAGAGATTTCTCTTAAAGAGACTGCTGTTTTCCTTTGTAGTTTTCCTTTGTAGTAATACAGTGCTAAATACACTAATAGTTTCCCATTCTAAGTATCTGTCAGGCTATATACCCCTCAAAGGACATTAAGTTTATCTGCGGACAACTTGCTGGTGACCCCTGGCCCAAAGAGCATCCGGCTGTCCTCAACCAGAGCCTTCTTAGCTCTGGCCCCGGCCTGGTGGAACTCTCTCTAGTGAGACCGTGGCCCTGCAAGATCTGATGCAGTTTCTCAGGGCCTGTTAAGACTGAGATGTTCTGCCAGGCCTATAGTTGAAGGCAGGAACAGTTTTTCCATCTAGCTGGCCTCCTGATCCCTGTCCCCCTTTTTTTCTCTTTGGTTATATTATTGTTAATATGTGGTTCATTTTAATTCTTATTGGTATGATGATTGTTGTTTTTCCCCTTCCCTTTATTCCCTCCTCCCCTGTTTGGGGAAACCCCCGCTTTTGTGATAATTTTAAGGGCGCCAATAGAGTTTTATAGTTACTAGAGATTTTAACTGTAACTTATGTTTTAATTGTTGAATATATTGTCAGCTGACCCGAGCCTGGCTGTAGCCAGGGAGGGAGTGGGATAGAAATCTAATAATTAAATATATACAGGTATCCTATTTCACAAGGATGGAAAGTTTCTCAGAGTAAACCTGTTTGCCATTTGAGAAATGTTGTTTGGAAGATGGTGATAGATAAAATAAAAATTCTTATTTCTTGGGGCAGGTCCTCTGTGCTAATTAATTTGTAGTACAAGGTCTCATGGCCTTTTGGCACGTTGTGTTCAGGTGGATCCTGCTGTTCACAAGTCAAGAAAGCTTCTATTTGATACTTCTCTGGGCAATAGCCCTCTGACCCCACTCTCTTTAAAGCACAAGCCCAGTCCTCTCACATTTTACCATCCTGCTCTTCTTGCTGAATTACAGCCGTGTCTGCCTAAACTTCCTTAAAACTCAGAGCATATTAGGGGGCATGGGAAGCATTAGATCAGGAACTTGGCAGCCACAGATAATGTAACAGCTCCATGTCGATCAGATGACTAACTAGGTAACATCTGAAGCCCATTATGATTGAGAGAATGGTTTATTGAGGTAAAGATAAGTGCAGTGACAGGATGTGGAACAAGAACTCTTCAAATCTTCAGTCCGACACACAACTATGGCTAGAAAAATATGCAGGTACTTGCAGGAGTAGGAGCCCAGTGGCACAGAGTGGTAAGCTGCAGTACTGCAGTCAAAGCTCTGCCCACAACCTGAGTTCGATCCCAACGGAAGTTGGTTTCAGGTAGCCGGCTCAAGGTTGACTCAGCCTTCCATCCTTCTGAGGTCGGTGAAATGAGTACCCAGCTTGCTGGGGGTAAAGGGAAGATGACTGGGGAAGGCACTGGCAAACCACCCTGTAAACAAAGTCTGCCTAGTAAACGTCAGGATGTGACATCACCCCATGGGTCATGAAGGACCTGGTGCTTGCACCTTTACCTTTTCACTGCAGGAGTACAGCGGTGTTTAGATGAGTGGTTTATACTGCATCCCCTCCTCCTACAGGTGTTTCTCCAATCAAAATCAGAACCCTCTGCAGCTGAATCAAAGTCCAGAACCAGTCTTTGATCTCTTGTGTTGCATCTTTCTCAATTTTACACCTGAGAGTCACAGACAACACTTTTGCTACGTGTGGGGGAAAAATTACCATGAGGATAGCATTCTAAATTAATATCCTGTATTTAGGCTGTGTTTTTATTATGTGCATTAGTACATAGAATCATAGAGCTGGAAGGGGCCATATAGGCCATCTAATCCAACCGCCTGCTACCAATCTCTTATTTCCTTGAATTTTTATTTTTAAGCTTATGCACTTTAAAAAATATCTATAGTTTAAAATTGATTTTACACATACAAATTAAAGTCTTTTCTTATAATCTAATAGTGCCTGTTTGTAGAGGATGCGAATAAGACAATGCTGTCACAATGAAAGCAGAAACTATTGTTATGGGTGACTAGAAAGGGAATGGAATCTGTTTTGTAGCTCAGTCCCTTTCACCAGCATCTGTTAGAACCTAGATTGTTTTCAATAACTGTAATTACATACTGAGAATTTACTTATATGATTTTGGGGGAGCTTGTGTAATCATGTGCTGTGGCTCCCATTTTAACACTTTGTAGCGTCTAGCTAAAACAAAATTAAAGGCTTACTGCTGGATTAGATGGGAGAAGGGGAAAGCTTCAATGATCTGTGAGGCGCTGGTGAAATACTCAACAGTCTTCAACTGTCACATTGATGAATCGTTTATATCTTTCTACGATTTGTGTTCCAGCGTGGTGGAGTGGTTAAGAGTGGTGGTTTAGAGCGGAGGTGTCTGATCCGGAGACTGGGTTCGATTCCCCACTCCTCCACATGAGCGGTGGAGGCTAAACTGGTGAACTGGATTTGTTTCCTCATTCCTACACATGAAGCCAGCTGGGTGACCTTGGGCAACTCACAGCTCTGTTAGAGCTCTCTCAGCCCCACCTACCTCACAGGGTTCCTGTTGTGGGGAGGGAAAGGGAAGGTAATTGTCAGCCGGGTTGAGTCTCCCTTAAGTGGTAGAGAAAGTCGGCATATAAAAACCAACTCTTCTTCTTCTTCTAAATACCTGGTGCTATTTTCTATTTCATTATATTGTACCTTTTAATGCCATTCTCTTTGAGGGGGGATTCTTGCTCAGTGGAATAAGTGTTGAATCTGTACCTATGAAGGCCAAGCTGTGTTGCTCATTTTCCATGGCAAGTTATGTATAACATTTCTTCAAAGTGCTTCACACATATGATATCAGTAATCCTTACTATATTGTTGTACCATGTCAGTATTATCCCTGTATTGCAGATGAGAACAGAGACACCGAGAGAGAGATTCATAGCTGAGGTGATATTTTGCACTGGGGATTTTTCAAGTCTCACACAGCCCAATCCTATGCATTCTTATTGGGAAGCGAATCCCACTGAAGAAAATATACATAAAAGATTGCAGCCCTAGCCAGTACACAACACCAGACCATATTGAACAAGAGAAGTAATGTATGGATTGGTATAAATTGGGCTGCTTTAACTTCCTGCTATTTATGTCTGTGAAGTAAATCCAGCGAATATAATTCTTCTTTTTAAATGATCCTTAAATTATCTTTTAAATAGTACCGAGAAACTAGACAGAAAGTCTAGTTAAAAGACAAAAAAGATAATAAAAAAAGATAAAAGTGTCTTTTACTAGAAGATTTTAAGTTAGGGATGCTAATTGGTCCTAAAGAAATTAAGCTATAACTCTGAATTTAAGACAGCTTTTAAATATATATTTTGGGGGGAACTTTCTTTAGAGTAGAACAGCAAGTAGCAGGAGGTGAGGACTTCCACTGAATTGTGCTATAATAAATGGCTTCATATGAATGTTAACCAGAAGGGCTTGATATTATGACTTTAGGCTTGTAATACCCTGTAGTATCAGGTTAGAATAGCTGTTTCTGTGAGGGATTTGCCGCTTGCATGCTGCGACCCTTTTTGAATATGTTGCAAAAGTAACAGATTCTTATTGGAAAAATAAATCTTTTAAATCCCTCTTTAAAATATACATAACATGTCACAAGTAACCTTATTTTATGCATTCCATTGGTGTCTTTGCATGTAGCTAGTCTCAATTTTCAGTTGATTTTTATTTACTTTTTTATCTGTTGGGAACCCATAGGATATGGTGGTCTAGAAACTGAAACAAAATATTATCTTGTGTGAAGAAAAGTTGTTATTGTTGCTGCAGGTTCCATAAGCTAGCGGATGACCTGCCTTTGGCACCTTTTCATTCGATTCTTATAGGGGCAGCAGTTAGTCTTGTACTGCATAGTGTTTTTTTTTTTTTTTTAATCCCTCCCTTTCTCCCAGGGGCTTAGAGCAGAGTTTCAGTATTACAACAACACTCATGTGAGTTGGGTTAGGCCGTGAGTGACTTTTCCAAGGTCATACAGTGAGAAACTACCAAAAGAGAATAGTTGTCTATACAGTTTCTCTCTCTCATATACTCTCTCTCTTTCTCACACACACACAGAGCTTTAAAAGGAAAAGAGGTTTCTCTAATGGAGCGAGAGGGTTGAAATTATAGTTGATAAAAGAGTCTCTCTGTCATGAAGGTTTGGACCTCCTTACTGAGATGCTAATTTCATATAAATCTGGAAAACTGTGACATCTTAATGAGAGTAGTGGTCAAATGCAGAAATGTATACTGTATTTACTGGTTGTCCTGTGTTAAAAATCCACAACTTCTGTCCTGGAATATCTTGGATGTAGATTTCTGTAACAATTGAATGAAATTCAATTCTCCCACATTACTTTCCCAGCAGAGTATCTATCAACCTCTGCTGACAGAAGAGAGAGAGGAGGGAGCAAATTTAACCCCTTTCCCCTCCTCATTGCATCACTCAGCCCATGCAGCTGGTCATTAGTATGGGTCCAAAAGGACTTCAGGGGGACAGAGGGTCATTGAAACAAATTTAGTGCCTCCCACTAGCACTTCATAGAGGCAACGTGGTGTAGTGGTGAGAGTGTCAGACTAGGATTTGGGAGACACAGGTTCATATTCCCCCTCTGCCATGGAAGCTTGCTGGATGACCATGGGCTAGTCACACATTTCTAAGCCGAACCTACCATAGGGTTGTTGTTATGAAGATAAAATATCAGAGTCTGATAGGACTTTCCCGTTTGCTTGCTATCAGCAAAGACTAAATGTGCTGCAACAAAGAACCATTTTGTATTTTCAGAATATCCCTTTTGGGGAAAAGAGCAATATAGAAATTCCAGTATTTAAGATTTTGTAAGAAAAGAATCTGCCTGCAATATGGAGGACAATAGAGGTATGCTTGAAAGTTTCGGCATTAGGGCGTTGCTTAGTGAAAAATTTCTGTATGAATGAAAATACTGCTACTTGAGCAATGTAGAGATACTTACTCTAGGCACAAATATGTGTCAGAACAAAAAGTACAAAATATTTGTAGCCCCTTATTGGTAGGGTGGGATAAAAATGTACAGATAAATTTAATCTTATATTTAATCCACTTTTCAACATCATGAGCCCCAAAAAGTGACAGTAAAAATCCTGGTTTAATATTACACAGTGAATCAATAATTACATCATCATTAGGCAGGGCCTGGCGTGCTTTTTACTGTAGGTCTTTGGGAAGCAGCATGTATGTCACAGGAAAATTCTCCATAAAGGCTTTTAAATTATTTGTCACCTCAGATTGTGGATAATACTCTGCTTGAAAATTTTTACTTTCTACTACTCAGCCAGTACTTTTCTTTTGACTTCATCTGTACAGTTGTCTGGCACAGTACCTCCTGGTTTTTCAAAAGTAGAAAGTCCTGACCTGTGTCTTTTCAGTTCATCAGCAATTCATTTAAGAATTATGATGCTATGTGCTTTATTCTTGCATTTTAGATTTGCTGCAGCAGTGTTCTGTGTAGTCTTGCAAGGGCACATATCTATATCATAACCAAGAGGAGTCGGGTTTAGAGATCCGGGAATGAGCCATGGGGATGATGGGGTTTTGGGGAAGGGGAGAGAACTAAGTGGTTTAATGCTATAGAGTCACCTTCCAAAGCAGCCATTTTGTCCAGGGGCACTGATCTGTCGTCTGGAGAGCAGTTTTGATTCTGGGAGATCTTCAGTGCCCCCACCCCCGGGGAGGCTGGCAACCCTGAAGAGGAGTCTTGTGGCATTTTAATGTCTAACAATTTAGAGACACCATTAGTAGGCTCTGGTCCACTGGAATAAAAGTCTGTTAATCTTTTGAAGATGCCACAAGACTATTATTTATGTTTGCTGCATCTAGGGCTGTACTTGATAATATAGGGATACCTGTATGATCCTTCTTTACTTGAATAGTCCTGGGAAGCTGCCCTTTGGAAACATTGAGCCATGTGTAAATCTATGATGAAAGACTAATTATTTAAAATTGGTGTAAATGTTTGTGATTGGCTGTTTTCTAAAATCTGTTTGAATATTTTATATAAATGGTAGTCACGTCTATACTCTAATGGTAATGTATCCAAGTTAATGCTATTTCTGTTGTGTATTTTTTTACTGGTGGAAGATTGGGTTGGTAGAGGAAAATGCTTTGGGCTGAGCTATGGACTAGTGGATATAAGAGACACTAGCAATAAAATCCTGAGAACATTTTCCTGGGAGTAAGCCCTACTGAACAGACCTGAGTAGGATTCTAAGTAGGCCTGTTTAAGATTGCTCTCTCAAAGTCTTAACTTGTGGGGGAGGTACCTTCCCTGAGTTTTCCCAGATCTATGTATATGGAGAATAAGGAGAACAAACTCATATAATCTCTGCCCTTCAAAAAGCTAGAAAAGTGGAAACTTCAGCTTTTCTAGGCAAATATATAAGCAGTTAAAAGGCAGCACTAGATGCTTCCTCACTTCTGCTTTAAACAGTCACATTCTAGTAGTGGCAGTCCAATATCTCATGTAATTTTTTTAACCTTTTCTAATGAATAACCTACTTTATGCATTATATAACTTCCTCATTGTACCAGAACACAAAAAGAAAGGCATAGAAATTATTCTGCTAGAACATGTGAATACATTTAATTGTGATAGAAGGAAAATATGAACCAAGTCTTATTTATGGTATTTCTTACCCCAATTCCCTCCCCAATGAGGACCCAAGTGGATTACAAAATAATCAGTACAATTTAAATACACAAAATACTATTTAAATAGGGGGTAAAGGTACACTAGATATCCTGGGCTGGACTGTAGTCCACTAGAGTGGTCCATAGGGTTGCCAACCTCCAGGTACTAGCTGGAGATCTCCTGCTATTACAACTGATTTCCAGCCAATAGAGATCAGTTCACCTGGAGAGAATGGCCGCTTTGGCAATTGGACTCTATGGCATTGAAGTCCTTTACCTCCTCAAACCCCACCCTCCTCAGGTTCCGCCCCAAAAACCTCCCACCGGTTGTGAAGAGAGACGTGGCAACCTTAGTGGTCCATCAAGGCCAAAAGGCTCATAGCCACATTTCAGAACCTGCAGGAGGAGAGGAACAAACGCTCAGCCTGGGTCTTAAACAACTGGCAGCCAGCGTCCCCCAATTCCACTCCAGTCGTACAAGGTGGTGGGATAATTAAGAAGATGAGACAAATAACTAATGGAAAATTGATGAAACACCCGTGGAGCAAAAAAAGAAGCATTTATTCTGAAGCTACATGTTATGTCTTCCTCTTTTTCAGTTGCTGATATGTGTTTAAGATGAGTGGCATTGGCGAAAACTCCTCTGACCCAGCCAGGGCAGAGTCAAGAAAACGCAAGGAATGTCCTGATCAACTTGGACCCAGGTTGGTTAGAATGTTATGCTAGAACTTGATAAACTCAAGCATTGCATAGGAGTTTGTTGGGGGTGTGTAGAAATATATAATGGAATGGTTTAAGCAGTTTCGTATAATTTTTATTCCTTAAAATATCTGCCTCAATGCAGCTCGCAACATTTTCAAAAAAAATCAGAATAGTTCACACACACAAAACCACAATAAACATAGCCAAGCAAAAAATATTGCAGTCGAGAACCATTGACAGCAAATCTTGAAAATCACACACCTGGACAAAAAAGGTGATTTCTAAGAGTCAACTGCAGTTTTAAACAATTGTGAATAAATGCTCTCTAAAATAACATTGTGTACTCATAATACTGATTTTTTTGCAAGAAAAAGTATCTTAAAAATGTTGAAATCACCCCCTAAAAGAACAAATTATAGCATTAATCCCTCAGTACAGAGTAATGCTATAACACAGCTCAGAAGTAATTAATAGAAGTACACAATAGTTTGCTTTCTGTCTCTGATATGAGATAACTTTGTATGTGAGTGTGCTCTTCAGATACGTTCATATTTCTCTTTAACATGGAAATAACATTAATACTGGCATTTATAAATCCAATCACTATGTTAAGAGGTATCTATTGAGAAGTATCAATGTTTCATTTTTCCCTCTTTCAGCATTTTAAGCTTTGGAAATAAATTTGTCCTTGAGTTGACTGGGTTATTCTGCATTTCTTACTTTGGTTCAAATATTAATAATAATACATTCTATTTTTTATTATATTTTTCTGTTTAAGCCTTAATTTTAAATGTTTTTCAGTCCTAAAAGAAGCACTGAAAAACGTAATCGTGAACAAGAGAATAAATACATAGAAGAGCTTGCAGAGCTGATTTTTGCTAATTTTAATGATATTGACAACTTTAACTTCAAACCCGACAAATGTGCAATTTTGAAAGAAACTGTGAAGCAGATTCGTCAAATAAAAGAACAAGGTAAGGAGAGTGTTTTATGATGGATTGACATTTGTGTATGTCCTGAATTCCCCCCCCCCCCCAAAGCTTCAGTCATCTTAACTTCGATATCTCTTTTTTTCTTCTTTCTCTCCCCCCCCCTTTTTTTATTAAAGACGAGTTATGGGGAACTCAAAAGCTTCCACACTGCTTTGTGACATTTTAGTTGATCCTAATAAAAGTTATCATACAACTGTTCCCTTTTGAATTTTTGTGGTGGACCCACTTGTCTACCTGCAATTTGTCTATTTTGAAAAGATGATTCTACATACCATTATCAAAAACCTGCTACCCCATTATGGACTTTTGCTCCATAGTTCCAATTTTTTCTCTCTACTTGCATGTAGGTATGTGTGGACACACTAGACTGAAAGTTATGCCACAAGAACTCTGGTATTTTCCACAGGGTCACAAGCATCAGCTGCAACATACTGAACATCTATTACAGTACTGTGACCCAGTAGCTGTTGCCTGTCATTCTTTTATAACTGCTTTCACAGAAACAAATTCCACGTACCTCTTGTTGCTACTGCAAATGCATTGACAGCAGCCACAGAGCATTCACATGGTAGTTTTCCAGGTACTTTCCTTGTCTCAACCCTTGCAACTACAAGCCCTCTCAGGGCTTTCTTTGGAGTTTTTGGAAATTGCTAGATCACTATAGCATTATAATGATACATTGCAACTAGTTACTCTGAATTCCCAGCTTTTAATTTATTAAAAAGTCTTATCCATTTTTGTTGTGGAACAATGAAAAGGCTGAAGATTCTTTTTAAAATGAAAAACGAATATTCAGAAAAACTAGTATATTGCTACAGTAGATTATTATAACGCTATAGCTTTTGGCAGGTCCTGATTTTTTTTAAAGCCCTCCTCCAGTGGCACGACGGGAATTGGCAGCTTCATTTTATTCAAATATTTATTCTTAAGCTGATGTTTACTGCTTTCAGCATTCTGTATGCTTAGGAGGCATTGTTGCTTTTTAAAAATATACATAATTTTCTGTATACTGGGGTAATCTAAGCATTCAGAAAACCCTTCCTCATCTGTGGGTGGACCTCTTTTGCTGCCCTTTTGATAGGTATGGGACCTCAAGTTTTCTAATGGAATAAGAGATGGTACTGTGTGGCTAATTTGGGGGTGGGGAGAATTGGTGTATTATTGCTGCAAATGAAATTCAAGAGGTATATTTATTTAAAAAAACAGTGCAGGATACAGATTTGTTTCTGAAATACAAATCCCAACCTGCGTTAAACAATTAGCTCTTCATCTGGGGACTGTAAAAGAATACATAAATAATAGTTAGACTACGAAGATAAACTGCAATAGCACATGGTAACATTGGTAAATAATAAAACATGCATTATGATGTACAACAACAAATCCCAGTTATTATAAAGGTATTTAAATAATTCAGAAAGATATTTGAAATATAAACACTAGTATAAACACTACTCTAAGGAGCCCCGTGGCGCAGAGTGGTAAGCTGCAGTAGTGCAGGCCAAGCTCTGCTCACGACTTGAGTTCGATCCCGACAGAAGTTGGTTTCAGGTAGCCGGCTGAAGATTGACTCAGCCTTCCATCCTTCCGAGGTCAGTAAAATGAGGACCCAGCTTGCTGGGGGTAAAGGGAAGATGACTGGGGAAGGCGCTGGCAACCACCCCGTAAACAAAGTCTGCCTCGTAAACGTCGGGATGTGACGTCACCCCATGGGTCAGGAATGACTTGGTGCTTGCACAGGGGACCTTTACCTTTACTCGAAGGAACTTTAAATAAATTAACCTAATAAAAACTAAGCCAGTGAAGAAACCAAAAACTCAAACATAATATTCTCATAATCTGATTGTTAACATACTTAACCAAAACTGAAAAACCTATATTGTAAGCCACTTATAACTGCAACCATTATTTACACCAAAATAAGTGAATGCTATAGAAGCTTTCAAAAATCTAAATTAAGGTTACCTCCAACAAAGAGCATGGGGAGAAACTTTGATATCTTTTTTCAAAAAGAATTTGTAGCTTACTAACTCTTACAATGTTTATTGATCTATATGTCTAGAGTGCTTGCTTTACTTTTAAAAGCATACATCTGTAACAGTGAAAACACCTGTTAATTATATTACTGGGAACAGATCCAATATTTTATTTAATTCCTGAGGTGTATTGACTGAATGGAGTCAAAATCCACTTGACCTATTTTTTTAAAGTAAAACCTTTTCTTTATTATGGTGACTTTTTGTCAGTTGCCAAAAAGAACAATATTCCTGTTTCCTAACATCATGAGAGAGCTCTAGCCAGGTTTTTTTTTTTAACTGTAGCTGCCCCTAGTCCCTGGGGACTATATTGATAGCATGTTTGCCAATTATCATTTTAAGATTTCTGGAACCCTGCCTATATAATATATATTGTAGAGATGCCCAGTGGAATATACCACACAGGCAGATTTGCCTCTGATAAGATTTCTGAGCTCATATTGTCTTCTAACCATTGGGTTCATAAAATCCTTCATTCTAGTTGTGTAGCAACAGTACTTACAATTGTCACATGAAAAACGTCCCTGAGGCAGACTTGATCCATGCCAAAGTTGCTGACTCTGTATTGTATTAGCACCAGAAATATTTTTAGTCTGACTGTATATCATAATTGGTTTATTATGGCATCATGGATAACCTGAACAAGATGCCAGTATTTAAAAACAGATTTTAAAAACAAGTACTCAGTTGTAAGAGAGGCTGTATGATACTCACTTTCAGTAGATCTTCCCTATTTTCTTATGTTGTTTTGTTCTAGCAACACTCAGTTGGTCTTTAGAAGAACATTCCTAGTTATTTGAGCAGTTATGTCATTAATCCAAATTCAAAATGGATATGCTTGTCTTTACCAGTGAACTGAACAACTCACCTAGTATCTCCTGGCTACCGTGCCAACTTTGAAACATATGACTAATGTAATTATACCAATATCTGCTCAAGAATTAGGGTTATAGATACTTAAAGGCAATCAAATTATCCTACAGACTAATTCTACATTTAAACAGAGGTCAAACTCTTACAGCCCGTTCCTGACCTGAAAGGACGAAAGTCCTTTGGAGGTCAGGAAGGGTCTGCACCGGCATTTGTGCACCCTGCACGGGCGCCCGTGCTTGAAACGGCCCCTCAAAACTTTCCATGTGAGGCTTACACATACATGCTTCCTTTGCCTTGCCAGAATAGGATGCTGCTTTAGCTATGGAAGTGCCAGCTGCTATATATGCTAATGGGAAAAAAACTAGTTGCAAGGATGATGCTTTATCTCGTCTGTTTGCAGTGTCTCTCTCTGTTTGCTAAAGTCTTTCTTGTTAACAGCGGTCTGTTTTTCTCATTTTTCATTGTACCTTTGACATAATTTGAAATAAGTGTCATGACTATGATTGAGCTTTCCTCTGTAAGTCAGGTGTTTGCCCAAAAGCAAAGGGGGCTGATTTCTGATGATTACCCCCACAGCTGTCTTTATTGCATGTCACACCATTTCTCACAATCCCTCCAAACTTGAGGGACAACTTCTTTCTGCTTGTTGGAGGATGGAACAGGAAAGGGGAGATAGGCAAAGATCCCTTCTGCAAACTCCTTTCCAGTAATATTAAGTTTGAAAATGAGCCTTAGCAGATAGTTCTAGTTTGGAAAATAACACTGATTTGTCTGTGTTTACTGTTTTTTTGGGGGGGAGGGGTGGGGGGGAAGAGATATTGAGATTTCCATGGTGTATAAGACCACATTTGCTTGCTCTGTTTTGATTCAGGCCTTGAAAAACACACGTTTTCTGATCTATATACTGTAATTGCAACTTTACCTGTCAATCTGGCCTTCTTGATTTTTTATGTCCTTTTCTGGCCTTCCCTGTGACAGACTCCATTGCTTTCCTGCCAGGACAAAGTCTTCTGAACAGGCTCAATGATCAGCATGTTAAATATGCAGTAGTGCACTGCCTAGTTATCGAGATAGCGATAAACAATCTAGTTGTTAATACTCATGTTACAACTGCCAGCTTTCATTTTCAAAACAGTGTTATATATTAGACTCTTAACCACTGTGTTAATTTCATATATATTTATAAATGAAATTAAGTTGAAGATGAACAATAATTGCAAGAGATGGATGGATTATACCATTTTAAAAACCTAGTGAGACAGACTCAAGCAACTGATAAGTACTTGAAAAGCAACTACAGTTCCTCATTTTAGCTCTGATAGCACATGTTCACCTTTGTATCCTTGGTGTCTTGCTTAATTACCTACTGTTCCCTTTGCTGAAGTTAATAAATAGTAAGGGTCACATATAAATACATTTTTAGGGTGTTTTTTTTTTTTTTAGCAATCCCTCTTACTGGAACCTTAGAACAATTTTGTTTTATTTTGTTAATTTAGACCCCACCTTTCTCTCCACTGAGCCCAAAGCTGCTTACATTGTGTTCTCTCCTCCATTTTATCCTTCCAACAACTCTGTGAAGTAGGCTAGGCTGAGTGTGGGTGACTGGCCCAGGGTCACCCTTCAAGCTTCTGTGTCAGAGTGAGGATTCAATCCTGGGTCTTCCAGATTCTAGTCTGTCAGGCTAACCACAACACCACACTGGCTCTCAGAATGTTGCCTGTATGTTGGATTAATATAAGGGTACTAGGAGAACAGACACTCTTGTCTAATGCAGTAACTTCTCAACATTCTGCTGCCTTTTCAGTCAACTCCCTTCTCCCAACATTTTGTCCTTGGGGCAATCTGCTTTTTTCCATGGAGAAAGGTATAGAACAGTGTTTCCGGTATATAACAGTGTTTCCCAACCTATGGATCCAAAAGTGGTTCGTGAACCCTCTGAAAGTGGATGGCGGGCCAGCCCTTCCTAAAGGCTGCCCCTGCCCTTTCCATTGCTCTCTTTTGTATATTGAAAACCAAGATCTGACCCTGGAAATAGGATCTTATGTCGTACATTAGTTGGTAATTTTTTTCTTCACAGCATATATACATGTTGATCAGTATAATGTGTCCTGTTGGTTACTAGAGTGAGTTCCTAGAGTGAACTGCTGGTATAGAACATCTAGGGGTAATCTGTGATGTTTGTTTACTGCAGTTTGTTTTCAGGGATCCTGCCTTAGCTTTGGACAAACGAGATTTCACCTTAATGGCATTACAAGCAGCTGAGGATTATTCTTGGTATTTTTAAAAAAAGTAATCAAGAACCATGGGCTCCCATATATCAATTGCTAATGCGTTTATTATACATTCCATGAACAACTTTTCTCCCTCCTCTTCTGGGACTTGTTCAGCATCTGTTCCACACCAAATTATAGTGAACAACCCCTGAGCTCCACATCTGTAATTCTGAATTATATTAATATTTCAGCTCCTTTGCTTGGGACCACATTTATGCTACTTTTTAAGTTACTGGAGTGCTTTCTAATCTGACAATATAATATAGTAAGGCTTGCATGTTTACTTTCAAAGAAAAGGGCTGGCATGTAGAAAATCCTTAGCAGTATGACTTAGCAGTGTAAGTCTTTCTTGGAACTAGATACATGAACCTTTCCTATTTAAAGACACTGCTGGGACTTCTGGTAGCATTTGTGTGCCATAAAAATACAGTGTGACTTAAAAATGTAATGCAAGAACTGTCCTTATGCTACCAATCTTCCTTTCTTTGGAAGTTAGAGAACTTGAGTCTGCTCTATTTGTACACTGCTGAATAGGATGTTTAATGTGCATATGTAAAAATGTATGCAAATTGTTTAATGGATAATTGTTGCTTTAAAGAAACCATTTCAGGATTCCAATGTTGCTTTAATATATATTCATTCCTTTCTTTTTTTAGTAGATATTTCAAAGTTACTGTTGAACTATATGGAGGGGGTTAAATTTACCGGATGATTGACTTTCTATCTTAGTTCTGAGTTATGTACATTTCTGGAAGAAATGCAGGTTGATCAGTGCACACACACACACATACAAAAGTAGCCAGCTCAAGGTTGACTCAGCCTTCCATCCTTCCGAGGTCGGTCAAATGTACCCAGCTTGCTAGGGGTAAAGGGAAGATGACTAGGGAAGGCACTGGCAAACCGCCCCATAAACAAAGTCTGCCTAGGAAACGTCGGGATGTGACGTCACCCCATGGGTCAGGAATGACCCGGTGCTTACACAGGGGACCTTTACCTTTTTATCATAAAGTGTTAGGATTAGATATCCAATTAGATCGGCTGTACTGCTCCCTTGCCTAAAGAGTTAGTAATTCCCTAACAGCCCATTCCTGAGCCTTTGGCAGCTGAGGATGGCACGGCTGAGGCACCACCACAGCACCTCCAAAGCTGTTCTCAGGTCGCCAAAAGGCTTTAAAAAGCCTTTCAGGGGCTTTTTTAAATTTTTACCGGGAACGCCCCCCCCACCCCCAGGACACCAGCGTGGACCTTTGCTCCGGTGGGACGCCAGCAGAAGGCCCAGCTAGCATCCCTGGGTGCCGGCGTTCGTGCCACTCTGGACGGTGTAAGTGGCATGGGCGCCGGCACAGGGGGCACAAATGTCAGTGCAGACCCTTCCTAGCCTCCAAAGGACTTTCATCCTTTCAGTTCAGGAATGGACTGTAACAGTTTGACCTGTTAAATGTAGAATGTCCGTTTTTTTTCTGACACTGGTGAAATTAAAATTTTAGTTATTAATATAGTCAGCATGCAGTTGCATTTGCTTCATAGAGAGCCTCATAGCCTGGTTTTCTTGTGAGACATTTTAAACATTAGTTGGAATCACATTTAGAATTTTGGATTCACATCACATTGTTTACATTTTAAAGAACTCTTGGTTGTGTCCTGTTAAGTCGGATTTATTTCAATTAGAGCTGAAATGTCTAGGTGCCCAGAAGGTTGCTTACCACGTATTCTTAATCCTAAAGGGTTGCTAGCATTGGCTGTGCCAGTTGAACCAGTTTTATGTGCATCTACATGTAAACAAAGGGTTCTTCAGACTTGACTTCATATGAGTAGCAGTAAAGGCCTTGAAATCCCCCCCCCCCCGCATTCACTTCTGTTGCCACTTTGACAGAGCATCTAACCCAGTGCAGCCTGAAAATTCCATCTCTTTGGTTAAAGAACCAGGAAGGAGCACATCAATCCGTTCTTGCCCTCCTTTGCGCCCAAAATGTGTTCTCTGGTTTGATTTATTCACATTGTAACATTATATCTACGCTGATGCTCTCCAGATTCCCTGGTAACCAAAGTTTGCAAACCCACTTGAAATCCTGGTTTCAAACTCCAGTTAACAAAGAAAATCCTGCTAGTGTTAATTACAGTCATTGACAATGTAGATGTAACGCTGTGCTGTGTTTACAGCAAACCCATGGAAGGGAGGAAGACTCCAATAATCCCTTAACAATAGGATATTGATTCTGTACTGGATGCTGTTCCCGTGGGATGGAGGAAGGATTTAAACAGCACACTTTTCGTGTGTCTTGGAATGGATGTCTGAAGCACATAAAAGGAGAGATGTTTGTTGCCGTTCACATTGGACAGGAGAGGGTTATGTATCTCTTCACCTATGTTTGGTTCAAGTGAGTGAAATAAGACTAAGTGCGTAACAATAAAACAAATCCTTGGTAATGGTCTATATTCCAGATCTCATGAAAATACTTTTCTGGGGGAGGGGGGTGGAGCCAGACTGGGTTCCAGTTGCATATCCATATAGTATATTTAAAGTTTGTTGGTTTTTTAATTCTTGGTTTTATTATAGCCACTTTCATATAGATTTCTGTGGCATACTTTCTTTCAGAGATATTTATGTTTTCCTGTTCTTCAGTGATGTATCTGCACACTGAGTCCATTTTGGCAAATTTCAGTTCTCCTTTCTTCAGGGAGCTCATAATTTGGTTGTGGCAGAAAGGAACCTTTGCTGAAGGCTTGAGGTCTGCCACCAGGTTATTAAGTAGTTCTAAATCACAATACTACTTAAGAGATTCTTACAACCTTTCTGTCAATCTTGCAATCTGATAGCACCACCTCTTCTACTCTTCAGCTTCTTAAAGTATTTACTCAAATGCAAGACTAGATTTTTAAACAGGTATGCCATCAAAAAAGAGAGGGGGCGAATCGTCTTACATTTGCATGCAAGTTACAGTTATGTGCAATAATAACTTTTTGTGTATGTATCTTATTTTTAAGGGGTTCATCTCCTTTTTCTAAATGTTAGATAGGTCCCCACGGCATTCATTTGTTGGCCCAGATCGTTTTGTACATGATGAAGTAGTTCTGTGAAGTTTCTACATGGCTTGCAAACTTCAGTAAATCTTTAGAAAGTATCTTGAGTTCCTGGCATGCCCAGCTGTGATATGAGTCCATGGCAGAACTACTTCAGTAATGTAGTTTGGCCTTCCATGAAGAAGGGTAGTACAGTGGGTAGCCGTGTTAGTCTGTCTGCAGTAGTAGAAAAGAGCAAGAGTCCAGTAGCACCTTAAAGACTAACAAAAATATTTTCTGGCAGGGTATGAGCTTTCGTGAGCCACAGCTCACTTCTTCAGATACTCTTTTCTACTACTGTAGTTTGGCCTGTTAAAATAAATGGTCAAGTTAACCACAGGCAGGACACTCTTGAAGATTAATCCGTCTTTGCAGATCAAAGCAGTCAGCGGACTATATTGCATAGTGCAGAATTATAAGTATGCTAAAATTCACTTTAACATTATAGAAAGGTACTTGAGATGTATATTTTAGGCTGTGTTATTGTTGGGATTTTGTGGTGTTAGCAATCTGAGTTCTTATGAATGGGTAGGCTGTAAGAGAACGTTTACTCCATTTCTTGAGGTGTTGTTTCTTATCAGGAGACGGTTGTGTTCCACCTAACATCCAGTTTTGCTAGCTGAAGATAACCACTGTTCCAGTTCTCTTTACTTTTATTCTGTTTCATAAGAGACTTCTGTAATCCAGTTAGCACTAGAAGCATATCTAAATTACTACTGGCTGTATGTTTTCTAACAGAGAGCCACCACTGATTCACTGTATGGGCATATTGTATGGGCATATTGTAGTACAATGTGAGAGATTTTTGCAGCAAGTAAAATCTAACCTAATTCAGGCTGCAGTGTATGTTTACCTGAGAGTAAGAGCCATTGAACGAAGCAAAACTTGCTTCTGAGTAAACATGTATATGCTAGCACTGTAAATCTGTGCAATATATCCTTTATTGCATTTTAAAACAATTAGACTGCAGGCTGCAGCTTTTGTATGCCTAACAATATCTCCTTCCTCTTTTTCTTGCATGTCATTCAGCCTGATGAATTCTGGTGTACTCAAAAGCTTGCTTGTTTTGTTTCAGTTGGTCCTAATATGCGTATCGTATTACCATTGTTTATTTCAGCTGTGCAGGTTTAAAGAAAGTAATTATCTAGTTGCTTAATAGCCTCTCACCACTTACATACAACATACAACTCTAAGGGCCAGAATTCACAATTCAAAATCCACTAGTCAGGGCACAGGTTCATGACCCAGCTCATGGTTATATTTGAAGAATAAAACTCACCTTTAAAAAGCACTGCAAACAGGGTGTGGAGGAGGGAGGGGCCAGGATTGCCTCCTGCAGCATTTTGGCCACCAGCAATAGTGATGGGGGGGGGGCGGAATCCTGTTGGCCCCTTCCTCTGACTGTGTGCCCTGAGGTGGACTCATGGTAGGGTTGCCAACCTCCAGGTGCCAGCTGGAGATCTCCTGCTATTACAACTGATCTTCAGCCGATAGAGATCAGTTCCCCTAGAGAAAATGGCCTCCTTGGCAATTGGACTCTATGGCATTGAAGTCCCTCCCCAAACCCCGCCCTTCTCAGCCTCTGCCCCCAAAACCTCCCACCAGTGGCAAAGAGGTACTTGGCAACCCTAACTCATGGTGCCAGAGGAAGGGCCATACAGCCGCCCCAGGCACCAGTTCTGGTGGCAAAACCTCCATAGAAGGAAAGCCAAATGCCCTTCTTTTCCCTGCACCGTTAGCAGCCGAACAGAGAAATTGAGAGCTTTTAAAAGGAGAATCCCCACTTGTATGTATAACCATGAGTCAGGTCAGGAACCCGCATCCTGACTGGTGGATTTCATATAGTGTATTTTGGCCCTAAGCCTTGTGCTGGATAGAACTGAAGTAGGCACACTCTCTTGGCTCTCCTTTCCTTCCTCATAGATAGGAGTATATCTACAATAGGGTAAAAAGGATCCAACACACAGCACCAACTGGTTAGGTATAGGCTGTGGCCTTAAATGGGTATTGCACGTTTGGAAAGCAGATAGCAACCACCTAGAGCCTTTTGTTTTGCTGCAAAACAGCTTTTCATTTGCCTAGCAAGTTCCATCCCACTTTTCAGGCACGAGCATCTCACAATATCCTGCTTCTACTGCTCTCTCTTCCCAGGAGAGGGTGGAGCTTTGCTCCTGAATGCCACTTGACCCCATACCAGCTATGGATTTTAATTATCAGTGTAGCAGGGAAGAAGAAAAGGATCAGGAGATTACTGGCAAGTAATGCCACTGAAGTTTAGGAGCCCCGTGGCGCAGAGTGGTAAGCTGCAGTACTGCAGTCAAAAGCTCTGCTCACGACCTGAGTTCAATCCCGACAGAAGTTGGTTTCAGGTAGCTGGCTCAAGGTTGACTCAGCCTTCCATTCCGAGGTCGGTGAAATGAGTTCCCAGCTTGCTGGGGATAAAGTGTAGACGACTGGGGAAGGCAATGGCAAACCACCCCTTAAACATAGTCTGCCTAGTAAACGGTGGGATGTGACGTCACCCCATGGCCCAGTGCTTGCACCGGGATCTACCTTTACCTTTAAGGCCACTTCAGCTCCACAGGCCCCCCTCCCCCCATCTTATCCAGACCCCAGGAATTTTGTACCCCAAGGGCTGCTTGGTGACCCTGCTAATTGCTGGTGTTACTTGATCTCCTATGAATGGGGGATGGGTCGGTAACCCCTTCTCAATTCCTGTTTACAAGGCTGGCCTGGGTATTCTTTGTTCTATGCATAGTTCACTATAGCATAGTTCTATAGCATAGTTCTATGCATAGTTCACTATAGTAGTTCACTATAGCTGCCTCTGACAGTGCATCCCTATTGTACAGGCTGCACAGCTCTGAAGCCGGTGCCTGTGAGACCTTCCTTTTCACCGACTGACAAAAAAATGCCATGCACGCATTTTAGTCTGACTCGCTTGTGTTTATTTCTGTTGGCTCTCTGGCATTTGGTATTGTTGCTTTCCTTTTTGTTCTTCCTGAAGTTTCTGTGCTGTTCATAAAAGGAAGAGCTGTTCATCCTGTGAAGCTGAAGCAAAAGGGACATAATCTTAACAAGTCAGAGCTTCTGTCAACCATTTGAGCATCAGGAGTCGCAGTGATTAAAAGAGCCCTTTCATTTGATGGCATGCTGTTCATTTTCAAAGCAATTCAGGCATTGTTGTCAAAGGTAAAGTGATAAAAGGACCCTGTGGAATTGGATGAAGAGAAGTTTTTCATTCAGTTTATTTTCTGTTTTGTGCCTAAATGATTTTTGCTTTCAGGTGGTAACAAACTAGAAAAAAAAAACTACTTTATCAGTTTGAACTCCAAAAATATAGTTGTTTTGCTTAAGGGAGTGAATAAACAGAGATTTCTGGTGTGGTCTAAAAGAGAGAGCGCTCTATGATTTAACTAGTGTGCCAAAGTAACATTATATGAACATGGCATATTTAAGATGTGTTGTATCTCAGTTGCATACATTTTATCTTTTATTTGTACATGAAGGAATTACACCTCAGTGCCATCCTGAGTCCTTTGAATGCAGTGAGCTCAGGAGGCTTAGAATGGCACTGAAAGTGTTATGCCAAGAGCCTACACGGCATGCATCTCCAAATCCGTCCATGTGTGATAAAGACATTTAGAAAGGAGGCTATACTTTTGTGACACCGGGAAGGGGGAGTGCTATTCAGTCAATATGGTCAGCTTTCTAGAGTGAGGTAAATTTCATATATATGTCTGGAAAATGGCTGATCATTTACTTCGTATACTTAAATGTGGCACCATGTAAATTAATCATAAAACCATACTTCCTCATTGAAGACAAAGAAAGATAGTGAAAGACATCTTTTTAAAAAATTCCCTGTCTACCCAAGCAGAATAAAGTGTGCTAAACTACAGTGATATTGTGGTGAATTATTCTCTTGGCTCAAGTTGAGAAAAACAGTGTATTTAATTACTGTTAGGATTGGATTTATCAAGCCAAGTCCTTAAAAATTTATATCTTCCATTTCAATTTTTTTTATTGATCTAATCTTGGAGCTGTAGTCTAGGCCAGATTTAAAACTGGCTTCCTGTAACCTGTGATTTACAAATGGGGAACCAGCCTTTTGAATGTATTATCTTTCCTCTTTCCCCTCACTAGTGTGAATTCCTCCCTCTCTTCTCTTGTTGGCTTTAACCATGGTTGAGCATTATATCTGATTTCAGTCAGGATTCCTAAATTCAGAGTTGAAGGATGAATGTGCATTTATTTCAAAAATTAATGAAAACATGAACTGAAACTGTACCCTTTTTCATTTGTTTTGAAATATAAACAAATTGAATCAAAACAAGGAACTAATCCTATATATTTTCATAGGTTTCAGCTAAAAACCTGTCTCCATCTGTGACTTTTTATGTTTGCTCCAATTTGAATGACATTTTTAGTGATTGTTTCCTTCACTAAATAAACTTGGCCTGCCAACTTTCAGACAAATAGGAGTTCTACTCTTATAGGCAAACAAGTTAAAGACTAGTGAATATTAAATAGGTGCTATAGCATCTGGAGTGACATTTATCAAATTACCACAAAATGTTAGGGAGACTAAGGGGTTAGCAGACTAAGGTACTGCTAAGGGGTTTGCAGGTAAACAGTAGCAATCAAATCATCTAAATAAAATATTTTCTTTCTGGTTTATGTTTTGCCTTAAATGCCACTAAAACTGGGACTCATTCTCATATTCGCCAATTCATTTGGTAGGGGACATCCTTTGGGTGAGGGATTCGGCCCTTAAATTGTTGTTCAAGTTAGATGGAAAGTATGTTACAGCCAGAAAATGAAAGCAATTGATATGATAGTGAAGGGAATTTTAGAAACAAACCAACAGAATTGCAAGCACTAGTCTGAAGTGAATTTGCAAACCCAGGGTTGACAAAATGAATACTAATGGTGATTGAACTAAAGAACGTTTTAAAATGAAGGAAATGAATGTAATCTACCCAAGATGTTTTGAATACTTTAAAAAAAAACACAACTGCAGTGTCTAAAGAGTTTAGAATTATTTTTTCTTCAGGAATAATAACTACTTACAACATATTACTCCTCTGTTTGCCTTGGATAGTATAGGCTTTATATGGTGTCTCTTGATTTAAAAGTTTTTCTGTGATCTGGAGGGAGAAGGAGGCCAGTCTAGAATCACAGCTGCTTTTAAAGCATTCTACAAATAAAGTAACATTGGCTTCAAGGATAACGTTCATGGCTTTGGAGTGAATATTGTCAGCCCTTGAAAATCTGCTACTTCAGTCTGTTTATGTAATAACAAATTGATACGATCAAACACCACTGGGGTAAAAGTGAAACTGAAGTCCGCTTTCTGTTCTCTGCAGTTAAATGGGGAAAGAGAAGGAGGGGAGGAGTAGAAATGTGATAGCATTGGTACTTCAGGATTGGCTAATACAGGATTGGCTAATATGGCTTTCGCTCTCAATGGATTATGAGAAGCTCTCATTTGTTGACAAGAGGGCTGTGTGTCAGGAAGGGAGTCAAGCAAATCTTCACTCTAAAGGCTCTCTCAGCGAGTAAACAGGCTGGGAAATAGTGCAGCTGTGCTTTTTAAATATGCACTGCAGGAGATTTCAGCAAGCTGATGATATATCGTGCATTAATGTTGAAAAGATAAACACATTTGGAGAGTACAGGAAGGGCCTTGTGTTTTTATGTTGGCAGAATGTTTCCTAATGAATAAGAATGTGCTGCTGGCTTCACAAAGCCATATGGCAGCTTTTCTAATTTTAGTTCAGTGTAAATGCATAATTCCCCCTTGTTTTACCTCCCAAAACCTTTTCCGTGATGATACACATCTTTTCCTGTAATATCTTCTTTTTTAACAAAAAAAAAATGTGCCTGTTGTTCTAATGATTGTCCTTTTAGGTTTCAGTTATGTGTTGTGAAATGTAGCTGGGACCTCTCCTAGGGATGGCATAGCATGCCTGCAAATTCTTAAATTTGGTTATAGCTAATAATTGTATATGTTTTGTTTTGAAAAGCTGACAAATTCTTATAAGAATGATAAACACCTTTCTGTTGAGTGGAATAGTAGGACATGCACAAAGCTACCAGAGATTCATAGATTCAGACTCCAGGATTTTAATGTTGTGATTAATGAAACTAAAAGCTATTCTTATGTTTTAACCACTGAGTCTATATTCTTTTAAACTCTTCACCACCCTGGTCAAGCTTGTGATTTTTTTTTTACAGTTTTCTTTTTATTGCTGAGAACCAGTGCTTTTTTGTATTAAAAAAAAGGTGTCGGTGCTCATTTATAATAAGGTTGCACCGATTTCTACCAATTCCCACCTCCCTCTGCAGATCATCAAAGAACTCGGTAGGCTGCAGTTGAAGCGGGGGGATCACTGCTGCCCCCTCTTAAGAAATGGTACTTAATTTTTCTTAATGGTGTAGTTGGATACAGGCCATTATCTGGTAATCCTTACATCAACCCTGGACAGTAGATCATTATTATTATCTCCAGGTATAAACAGTGGTCTGAAGACAGAGAAGCTCTGACTTGCCTAATCTAAGGCTACATGTGAGTTCAAAGCAGTGGTGAGGGTAGATATGAGGGACATTCTGATTTTATTTCTGCTTGCCTTTCCCAATGATAACTAAACTCTTTTATTGTTGATTTGTTGCCCTCCCCCAAATAGCATTCTATTCTATTTTATTTTATTTACTTGCCTTTTAGCTCACCTTTCTTGTTGAGACTCAAGGCGGATTACAGAGTAAAAGCAATGTGCTCATATAGTATAAAACACGTAAGGAACAGTGCAGTAATACAGAATTAAAGGACACTATGAACAACAAACTGCCTAAGTCAAGGCATACCATGGACACAGTACCTTCTGGAAAGGTAGAAGACAATTCAGTAGAAGCAGCATCATACCTAGAGTAATCACTGCAGTAAACTGCGATTCTATTCCATTATAAAGACGCCGTCCCGGACTGTTCTATTCTGCTACAGTTCTAATCCTTTCATTTTAAAATGTTTTCTTGAACGTTACTATTTTGTACATTCTGTGGAATGATAGAAGTGTGGGTGCCTTCCTGACCTCCTGAAGGTAGGCTGTTCCACAAGAGGCACCACAGAGAACACATGCGAACAGGCAGTTTTGTAGGGTGGCAACTTCCAAAGGCTTTGCTCAGATGAGCAAAATAGTCATTCATGTCAGAACTTAGCAGGAAATATGGTCTTGCAGGGATGAGGGTCCAAGGCCATTAAGAGCTTTGTATGTGTTAACGAGCATTTTGAACTGACTGCAGAATGGGCATAACGTGCATGTTCGACCTGGCGCCTGGTAGTAATTGGGCTGAAGTGTTCTGTATGAGCTGGATTATTATCACAAGACAAGACTCTTGTATGGGTGTCAAAGCTTCTGAATAAACCTGAACAAATTAAAATGTATTTGGAAATATAGAATAAGGGATGTTAAGTCCCTCACAAGCAATAGTGGTCTTTGTAAGACAGGTAATTTGGCCATCTCTTAAGTGTGCCACCCCATCTAGCTGATTGCTTAAATACCAGTTTGTTATACGAATCAGCAGGAAATATTGGATAATGAAAGGGTCTGTTAAGTATACCTCCTCTCTGTCATCTTCATGTGAGAGTTTCATTCGAGTATCTTTTTTACCTTTATAATTTCAATTAACACCATCCCAAATTCTTGATGGGTGCTACCTTAAAATCCCTCTAACAAGTGTGTGTTTGTGTAGAGCAGGTATAGTTGATATAAAGTTTTTCTATATTCTTGCAAAAAAATGTGCTGTTCTGTTTATTGGGAACTTAATACAGCACTTAGCCAAAAATAATTTTTGCCTACATTATCTGGTGAAATATGCCATTTCTAGAAGTGCCAGATTTGAAGACTTATGAATTAATATTTTCCTTTCTTGTCATCTTGTATGTACAAGTAGTTTTTTGGTCCCTTGTTTTACTAATGTTTAATTCTCACATATCTTTCAGTTTTGCTGTAGCCTTGTTTAACAATTGAATTAGAAAAACAGCATTAATTTGTGTGAACAAAATAAAAGCTTTGTCTCAGAACTGTAGTCATGTTGGTCTGCAGTAAAAGAGCTGGATTCGAGTCCAGTAGTGCCTTAGAGACCATGAAAATCTTTTTGGTCTCTAAGGTGCTACTGGACTCAAATCTAGCCATTCTAGCTTTGATGTCAAAGGCTAGAGGATGTGGCTAAAAATCCATAATTACAGGAATCCATAGCTTACTTAGAAAATTCAGGTCTTTTCTCCAATAAAAATTAGGATGCATTCAACATTTGTACAAGGAAATGATAATAAAGGTATTACCCAGCTTGACCACATTTCATCAGTTGAAAGACTTCCCTGTTAAGCAAAACAATATACTAATCAATATGGGGATGAAAAACAGAGATTTTTAGAAAAGAAAGCTAGCTGAAATCTTAATAGCCAGCTAGTGTGTCCAGTCTTCTGGATAGTGAATGAATAGGTGATATATGTGTCGACTTAATAGATATTCCCAGAATGAAGACCAGCAGAGTCTGCAAATAATAACTTTTTTTTAACCTGATACAATTTTGCAAGACTGATGACTGAAGTGGCGCTATATGGTTCAGACATAATCTTGTATCTCTGTACCAAAATTTTAACTAAATTGGAATGATTTGCTATATCAAGCAGGTCTCTAGAGAGGCAGCATATAAATTTTCTAAACAAATACAGCACAAAGGAAATATAAACAGCTATCAATTTGCATATTTGAAATTGCTTGCTTAATGATCCCCTAAAGTATAAATCCAGAAATGCTAGGTCACCTCCTAGTAATATATGATGTAATTTTAATAATACTGCTGCTGATAAATTAATAGAGTATCTTCTGCATAGGGTTTCTCTGAAGAAAAGAGCCTTTTGCTGATACTTTTGTTAGGGAGATTTGTGTGCAGATTCCAGAATGGAAGAGCCTTAAGCAAAAACATTTTTAATACGTGGTGCGTGTATGTGGGGGTAGAGGGGAGTCCTGTAGCATCTTGAAGACTAAGGCATTTATTGTGGTATACACTTTGGCTGAATGGCTCTAACTCATAAATCTTATTCCATAATAAAATTGTTAATCTCCTGAGATGCCACAAAACTTCCTCTTCCAGATGTTTTTTAAAAAAAGAAGCTGAAAAAATAAACCTTAGCATAAGTATTTTTTTCCAATAACACATTACAAAAGGACATGATCCGTATTGGTAGCTGAACAAATGGTTTAAGATCGTTGGGGTTAAATAATAAAGCATTTCAAATTATTATTTTCTTTTTTCTGTTCTGCTGCAAGTTGAATTTTTGTACCTGGTTACTTTTAGTTCTGGCAGAGCCCATTACTGTGGTGGTAGTAAACCCTCCTCCCTGTGAACAAAGTTATCCTCCTGGTTCACAGGTATTTGAAACCAGGGTGTGTCCAAAGGTGTGAGATGAAGAGCAGGAGGCAAAGGGCTCTTGTCCTTGAGCTAGCTGGAAGATCAGTCAAGAGAGAGAGGAACTGCTCTGTGCTCAGAAGCCTTCTCTTCCTTCTTTTACTTGTTTTATTTTTGTTGCATTTTCTTTTTTGTATTGTAAGCTGCTGTGGGTCCCTACTGGGGAGAAAAGCATGGAACAAATAATTAAATATACATAAATAAATATTAATATAAAGGTAGTGATAAAATAGTTTCCTATACTATTTGTCAAAGTTGCCATGAGTTGCTCTTTTTTGTGACTAGGAGGCAGAGGAAACCCCATTAAAGCATTTTGGTAAACAGTGAAGAAATATGCAGAGTATGTGTCTGTTTCATGACCACTTCTTAGATTGCTGAATTTAGGACAAAACTAGTGATATTATGACAGTTTGACTGAATTTCATGTGAGAGATTCTGTACAAAACTTCAAATATCCTGACTTCTTCTGATAAGTGTACTGATAGCTAGTTTCTCATTTATGGGGAAAATGAGGGGAAACTTATATATTGTAAAGCATTGTACAGCTGAAATGTGCTATAGAGATTATTAGTATCTAATGTTGAAAACTATGTAAAACCACTGGAATGTGTAAGGTTTTCTACTATATTATGTTTCCAGAGTTTGTTAGATCAACTTCTTTAGATTTTACCCTCCGTAGAGTGAAGGCTACTGTAAATTCTTCTGTCCCTGAATTATTTCTTTGTTTATACGTGCATGTATGTACATAGCATCTTTGCATGATGGGAGAGTGGGAATGAAACAAGAGGATCCTCCTTCATGTAGATGACCTCCTGTGTGAAGTGGGTGCTGTAGGCTCATTGCTGAATCTTATTTGGTGCAGGGGGGACCTTGCAAGGCATCCAGCTGTTTTAGATTTAAATATGGGTGCCCCAAACAGAGTAGCTTAACTTTAAGTTTGTTGTGTAGTTAAGTGGGAAGACATTGAGTTGTATATTCAGCTCTCTTTCATTATCATGAACATGGCTTAACTAATGGGAACTGTTAAAGGTCATGGTCATTACTCAGCTGTTTTAGTTTTGAAACTGATGCCTTATGTTTCCTAAGCAGCTGTATGTTATAGAAGTGTGAGTGTGCTAGGTTTCAGTAATTATCAATAGTGTGGGATTTCTGGTTGTCCACAGATGTAGGAAGTGTAAATTGTTGATGCAACTAACAGTCTTAAATAAGCTTTGATTTGTCACTTATTCCTAAAATGGCATGTGGGATCTCACATCTATTTTAAACAGCAGTAGTTTGCTTTTCATAGAAAAGAACCTATTTTTAAAATGTCTTTATTTAGCTATTGTCAAGATGGCAATAAAGAAGCCTTTCAGAATCTCAGTGTACAACTATATCTTGTGCAGCTCTGCAAATATTCCATTTCAAATCTAAGATTTCTTAAGTACAACTGTGCGTGAGCTTTCTGCAAGGATTGAATGTGTTCATTCTGTGGTTCATAAACCTACCGGTATGTCTTCAATCCATGCTTATCCTCTACATGTCTCATCATGGCAGAAGAGAACAATAAACCATGGACCTAAGCACAGTGTGTTCAACCAAAGGTACAATATTAGAGCACAGCTGTCTAACATCCCATTCTGGTTGTTTGCTTTAGGAAGATTTCCTTCTAAATTCAGTTGTTGAGTTTTTACATTTTTATTTTATTATTTATTAAACCATTTATATACTTCCCCTCCCATTGTCTCACTGCTGTACCCTTACATGTGGCAAGCATTCAGGTCTGAGATAAATACAGGCACACTATTTATAAATCAGGAATATTATTCTCCTTTTGATATATATATATATATTCTTATGTATATATGTCTAGGCCTGTAACTCAAAACTCTAACTTATTTCCTTTCGTTATTTTCTTTCACTCAAAATGCAGAGATTCAGGACATACATTTCCAAGAATGAGGAATCCATGAGTAGTTGTTAATGCATGAAAAAACTTTGTAAATGTTTCCACAATATACATACTTAAAATATCCTTGAAAGCTATTTCTTTACCAGAATTTGAAGCCAGATTTTGAAGCTGGCACAAATTTTTAGCCTTGTAAGGTTCCATTTTTGGATTTTAGGGGTTTTAAAAGACAGTGTACCTAGTGGATATTCAACAAAACCACAGAACATTCAAGGTATAATCTTTAGAGAATCAAAGTTCCCTTTGTTGAATACAGTGAGGGAGCTTTGGCTCTCAAAAGCATGTACCCTAGTGTTGCCATTTAAGTTGTACAACTGGACTTGAATCTAGCTCTTCTGATGCAGACCAGCACAGCTGTCCACCTGAAATTAGGTCTGTACGTCTCTGACCATGGGGACTGGTTCCATCTCTGTTGATAAATAGTGGCAAGCATAATCTAAAAGTTTTCTGCTACGTTCTTTAATTCTTGATGTATATTTTCCTTGTTTTTATGTACAGAAAAGGCAGCAGCAGCCAATGAAGATGAAGTGCAGAAAGCTGATGTGTCATCTACAGGTCAGAGTGTCATTGACAAGGATGCCCTTGGACCAATGATGCTGGAGGTGAAGTACATAAAGTTTTCTGTATAAATGGTTAATTACACTACTGAGATAATATCTGATGAAGCAACGATGTAAATTTGAATCATTATACCGACTGGCAAACAGTATCTCATTTATTTATAAGAATTTGTGCACCAAGCCAGGTATTGTTCCTGAGAGAATACTTCAGAAGCATGGTGTATCCAAAACACAAATAATAAATGTTTGTGTGCTTGGTCTATTAGTTTTTTCTTCTTTGTCCATTCGTGTAACTTTTGAGAACAAGAAAAGTTGCATCACATGGTTTCTTCACTATTTTGCTACATGGGAGAACAGCTAATAAATTACGAGTGACCTTAGGAAAGAGAACCTGGTTGTCCATTGTGTGAACAGATTGCTGGACTTGATGGGCCTCGGTCTAATCCAGCATGGCTTTTCCTATGTTCTTTTCTTAACCCTAAATGGGTAAGGGTAATTGCATTTTCCATTTCAGTGTAAGCAAGAGGAGTTAAAATATACGTGCTTATGATGTTGATGACTTTTATTCAGATGATTCTTGTGTACATGTCAAGAAGTAGCAGAAACTACATGTCAAGAAGTAGCAGAAGTAGCAGAAACACACACTACCGGTAGAGTTAGGATGTCAGCAAAGAAGTGCAAATGAAGATATGGGGAAAGCCCTGTTAGGTTCCCATTCAGTATTTCAATTTTTTTTAATTACCCATGATCATCATCTGATTGCAAATAGGGCAGAATCAAGCCAGATTGAATCAGAATTTAGTTGAATGAACTGTGTGGCTGTTTTAAAATTGTTGGTTTTCTGTATCTTTTAAATATAAACACTGGTTTAATAAGAGTTCATAATACAAATTTAGCAACATATCCACTTTCACTGTAATCTGGACTGGTGATAGTCACAATGAAAACAACAAGTAGCATGGGATTTTGCATAAGGGGCAGAGAATGAGACAAACAAATGATCCTACAGTTCCCAGTTCTGATCCCTATAGAGCCTGAGCATACTTTACATCGGGCACACTTTCAGATATATTTTGTCCCGTATTTTTCAAACTACCGTATATACTCGTGTATAAGCCGAGTTTTTCAGCCCAAAAAAAGGGCTGAAAAAGCCGAACTCGGCTTATACACGGGTCAATACGGTAGGAGAGGGGAGGAGGGAGGGAGGAACTTACCGCTCGCAGCCTCGCCCGTGAGCCTTTCTCCTGCCGGCAGGGGCCTGGAGGGGCCGGCAGGAGGTTCCTGCCGGCAGCTCCGCCGCCGCCCAGGCGCCTGGGCACCTTTCTTCTGCCGGCAGGGACCTTCCTGGGCCGGCAGGAGGCCCCTGCCGGCTGCGCTGCCGCCGCCACCCACGCGCCCAAGCGCCTTCCTCCGGCCGGCAGGGGCCTGGAAAGGCCTCCTGCCGGCCCAGGAAGGCCACGCCGCCGATTCGCCGCGTCTCCCGGTAAGTAGGGGGTTCAGGGGCTCTTCCCCCTCCCCCCCTTGGATGGCACTGGGGTTGGGGTGGGGTGGGGCGGGAGGGCCTGGGAGGCCGGCGGGAGGGCGACCTGGGGCAGGGGCCCTGCGCTCTAAAATGGCGGCCACCATTTTAGAGCGCAGCATTGCCGGTAAAGGGAATTTCTTATTGACCCTCGGCTTATACGCGGGTCAATAAGAAATTCCCTTTTCTGGCCTCAAATTTGGGGGGTCGGCTTATACTCGGGTCGGCTTATACCCGAGTATATACGGTATGTTGACATGGACTTGTTTATCATTTAATTCATATACAACGTTTACAGGTGGTATATTCTTCTCTCTTCACTTGTTTGTGTTTACTCCTCAGACTTTGTATCAATGTGAAACTAGTATCTAACAGATATATTGTGAATTAAGTTTACTTTTGTGCTTGCTTCTGTATAAAATTAAACCAGGAAGATTCGGAGTTGTTTCTAGGCATTTATGCTCAGTCGTACGTTCATCAAAATAGCAGGTATTGCTAAGCAACTGAACTGCTCTTTTGTATGAAAACTTCTTACTGATTAAAAAAAAAAGTCTGATGAGGTGAATTGCTCTCTTCACTTCACTCTCTTCTCCATATCTCAGTCAATAGAGAAATGAAAGATAGAATGATACATGGGTTAAACAGATGATACATAGGTTTAACATGATGTTAAAGTCCATTTTCTCTGCAAGAATTCAGTGTTTTAAAATGTATGTATTCTTTTTAAAAAAAATCTTTCAGGCCCTCGATGGTTTCTTTTTCGTAGTGAACTTGGAAGGTAATGTGGTGTTCGTGTCGGAGAATGTGACACAGTTCTTACGATACAACCAAGAAGAACTGATGAACACAAGTGTGTATAGTATCCTACACGTAGGGGACCATAATGAGTTTGTCAGAAACCTGCTGCCAAAATCTTTAGGTACAAAGCTCTAAATGTATTCATTGTGATGTTATTTTTGTTAGATTTTCTTTCATTAGTTGGCTCTGAAATTGCTTTCATTTAATGTCACTTAATATGTACATTATAAGCGCTGTTCTTAACTTCTGCTGATTCCTCTAAAACAGTTTCTCAAATGACGTTTTCATTTACTGTGCCTTACTTGGACTTTTGTGCATAGGTTCATATAGCAACTGACAGCTTATCAGGTCAGCTTATCAGATTCATCATAAACATAGATAGCATGGCTTCTCTTTTTCCTCCCATCTTTTGAATCTGAAAGCTATTTTTTTTTTTTATATAAAGTCTGTGGGTAGCTGCATTGGTCCATATCAAAATCCAGAAACAGAAACCGTGTAATAATCTTTATTAACACCAAGTATAAATACAACGTAATGTGCAATTGTTTGAGTTCTGAAGAACTCTTCATCGTGCTGGGTGATAGATTGTGTCTTGCACATTTTCCTTTTGTCTTTACTCCAAAGAGCTCCTGATTCTCCTTTCTCCCATTTTACCCTATAACAACCCTCTGAGATGGATCAGAGAGAGGAATTGGTCACTCAGTGAACTTCAAGGTTAAGTGGAGGCCTCCCAAGTTCTATCCCAGCACTCTAACCACTGCTTCACACTGGCCATGGAAGTATATATGGCTATCAGAAGCTTAATTTCAAGCTTGTATTCTTTGTCCCTTTGTGTTTTTTTTTTTTTTTTACAGATCTAACCTAAAGCTCTTTTAAACTGCTGTGAATGCATTTGGCTTTCCCTACTACTACTGACAATTCTTCAGAATCATTAGCTCATTACCTTTACATAATTTGTTGAAATGCCCATGAAGATACCTTATGCTCTGAGAAACCACTTCATTGTTTCCTCATTTGCACATGTTTAGTATTTTGCATTAGGATATTGCTCAGACTCTCTTTAAAGAGCTCAAATTAAAGGAGACATTTTAGCTGAGAATTATTTTGATCTTCCTAAAGGTTGCTTCATATGATGTTTTTTACCCTAGTGGTGAGATGATCTCTGTGTATGAAAAATGCATACACTGACACTTGTGACGATATTTATTTTGTGGTCAGGAAGTGGAAGCTGTGTGGTAGCATCATAGTTTGAAGTACATTTAAGTCAGCAGCCTTGTTCACTTGCATTGAAGTTTACTATAATTAGTATTGTGTGCAGGATTCCCCCCCCCCCACTCAAGATATAGATCGCCTTTTAATGCTTTAAAATGACAATTCAGAATTTTGCCCATCATCTTATTATTGTTTGCAATCTTTGCTTTATCCAGTGAATGGGGGACCGTGGTCTGGTGAGGCTCCTAGGCGCAACAGCCATACCTTTAATTGTCGGATGCTGGTAAAACCGTTAACTGATTCTGAAGAAGAAGGCCATGATAACCAGGAAGCACATCAGAAATATGAAACTATGCAGTGCTTTGCTGTTTCTCAACCAAAGTCCATCAAGGAAGATGGTGAAGGTAACCAGAGCATTTTATGTACTTTGGCCTTTCTAAATGAAACAGAATTTCTCAAAGGTTCAGTTAACTACTGGTCATCTAAATTAACTGAGCTCCCCAGTAGAACTAGCACTTACTGTTTATGCTCATGTCAGATTATCTGGATATTTGATCTCTCTCCTGTAAAATGTCTCATTAGACGGCAAAATAGTTGAACTTCCTTGTTCCTTTTAAAGCTAGGTAGACATTTATTGGCATCTAGTATGTGCAGATATGCATGTAGAAATGTGCTCATCGTAATTGTATATTGGAAATGACTGCATCCAAAGCACAATTGATGTGGCCTTAAACATACCCACATGGAAGTAAGCCCTGCTTGTTGTATTGAGACTTAACACCAAAACAAGAGTGCTTAGCAATTAGCATGCAAATTGAAGATCCTATTGAGCTTGCAACAATGAAAATGCAAGCAAAATCCTCCCAGTTACTTTGCTCTGGCAAAACCCCAGTTTCCTTCAAGCTTTCAAAAATTATGGCTTTCTGTCTACTAAATTGCTTATTGTTCTCTTTTGGCTTATCCTGAAATATGAAATACATTTGAACTACTGTAGTGTTCCATGGTTACAAATAAAAACTATGTTCACACATGGAGTATGTTTTGAATAAAATGTTTAAACTGCAGTATTCCAGATGTATGTAGTGCATGGGTGAATGATAAAATAAATATTTCTCCTCTCTTTTTAAGCATTTAAAGTTAATCTATGTTTACTTAACATTACAGTACCTGAAGTGGGGGAGAGCCAGGTCAAAAAGCTTTCTCCTTCATTGAAAGAGTGGGTCCAAATGTCTGTTTTGGGGGTCAAACTAGAAACGATACTGTGAGTTGAATTAAGCTCCCAGTATTTAGGTTTTTCCCCCTTAAAAGCAGATACATAGGGCCCTGACAGGGAAAGCAGTGGAAGGGAAGGAGTATTTAAGCTCCACACACCCTTTTTCAAACCAGAAGCAGCTCTAAAGAGCTGCTATTTGTCCTGTAAGGACAAAAGCACAACTACCTCTATAGGAAGGCAGCTGTCAAAAAGTGACCTGTCAAAAAGTGGTGCCACTAGAAGGATAGTTAAGGACTGCTTCCTCTTATGTGTACCTGGTGTGGAATTATTGACATTAAGGAGATAGATGTTTTGATGCTTCTGTGTGGTTGGTGGAATTCATACAAGTATTTGATGGGGGTTAGAAGATCCAAGGTCTTGCCTTCCCCTGCCCCCACTTTAAGAGTGTAGGGCATGAAGCAGGAGACGTTGTTCTTGGTATTCCTCTTCTTGCCTTATGGGGCAGGGGCTGTCATTATCTCTTAACTCAGTCTTTGTCAGAACATTATAGCTGTTGGAACAGGGAATTACGCACTTATCCTCCGCTTCATTCTTGAGAAAGGTATCCATACAAAGTTGATTTACAGCTATGGGGGGTGGAGAAAGTGCCGGAGAATCAGGGTTAGCTTTCTTCCTGGCTTTAGGAGGAGGAGATGATCCCGGGAAGTCAGAGTTAGGATTTTTCCTGGCATGTTTCAAGTTCCTATTCTTGTTCTTCCCCATACTGTCACTCAGGCAGTGGATCGTTAATTAGGCTTGGAAGCGATAATGCTCCAACTCCAGTCATAAATGAGAGCTTTCCTAGCAAGCCAAAACCACAGACTGAAAGATAATTAGTGCAGACCTGTTTCTAGGATGGCTAGGAACACGGCAGAAAAGTCAATGTCCAAGGAAAACCAGCATAAAACCTGTCTGATATCAGGAGTTCTCAGCTGTCTCTCCTGCTGCAACTCCATCTTGGACCAATGTCGAATCATTGTTCTTGGTATCTCAAACCCAATAGTTACTGTTGAACAGAAACTACTATCTATCTGCTGGCAATGTTGACATGCCAGCAGCTGAAAAGAGGCTTGGTTGGGGATGGATGCAGTTTCCATACATAAGTCTGATCAAGAAAAGTGCAGGAGATGTGTGTGAGTTTTATTACTATTTTGAAGTAGGAAGGGTTGATTTGGGAATTGCTTTGAGACATGTGAAAGCAAAGGTGCAGGTAAAGGAAGAATTGGAGATGGTTAAGATCTATTATTTTTGGAGATGGTGGAATGTTGGGACCTGGAGAACTGATTTGGGGATTGATGTGCACTGTATATCTGAGGATGGTATGCATATGCATTTTGGATAACGTTTGGATGGAAGCCTTGTGAGTGTTTGTAACATAAGAGCGGGAACGGGTGGGTTGAAAAGACACTTCTAAATGTTTTGAGCTTTATCTGTCTGAAGTTAATTTTGGTTTTGTCATATGTTTGGAGCTTACTGTAACCTGGTCAGGGCCTCTGGGAGTGAGCGGGCTAATAACCAAAATAAATAATTTCAATGTATTCCTTAGAGGCTGACAAAGAACAGTATTCAGTTTAACAAAAGGACATCAGTTCTAGTAAAGTAAATTATTTATTGTAATTCTACATTGTAAAATCTTTTCCTTGCCCCGGTTTTCCTATGTCTTCAATTTTTAAAAAATTCTGTTTAAGATTTGCAGTCTTGCTTGATATGCGTGGCAAGAAGAGTTCCGTTGAAAGAAAGGCCACTTCTACCCTCATCAGAGACATTTAGTACTCGCCAAGATTTGCAAGGTATTGTGATAACAGAAGTTAAACTGATGATAACACTGACATTGTGGGAAGTATCTGTGGTAACAACAGCTTTGTGTGCACACAGGCAAGATAACTTCACTAGACACTAGTACCATGCGAGCAGCTATGAAGCCTGGCTGGGAAGATGTGGTGAGAAGGTGCATACAGAGATTTTATGCACAGCATGAAGGAGAGATGTCTTTTGCCAAAAGGCATCATCAGGAGGGTAAGGTTCCTATATAAACCTTCCTTTAAATGTTGTAATGCAATGTTATATCAGAAAGGAACTATAACAATCTAGATGGAATATCTAGAGATCAATTCAGAGTACTAGTGAGTGCAAAGGGTTTTAGGAAATGGTTCCATGACTAGATGGATGTGTCTGCAACATTGTAGTGAACTGGGAAAGTTGTATCGGTTGGGTCTACAACTTACACATGGGATGGCATAGGGAGCTTTGTCAGATATATTTTCAAGATGAAATGGTGAAGGCTATCTGAGCTCTTTTGTGGAGCAAAGCATTATCATTCTTTAACTAGAATGCAAAACTGAGAAAGCAAGGAACTTTAGTATGATCAGACAGAAGCCGACTGACCCAAATATAAATTTAGACAGATTATGCAGACATTGAACCTCTGAATAATGAATTTGTCCTGTTCATATCCTATGTTCCTGGAGAATCATTTGAAAGAAGAGACTGTGCAATGTCCTGGTGCCAGTTTTGGATTGCCGATATGTAAACAAATTGCTCTAAAAGCATTATAATCAGTAGTCACACATTCATACACACACATACACATGCACTTATTGGGCAAAGACAGAAATGCTAATTTCAGAGTGCTGCACTTGGCAAGTTGAAGGGTATCTGAATCCTGCTTTATGTTAGTGTTAAAATTTCAGTATGTTGCTTACGTAAGCATCATGCATGAACGAGACAGCTGTTCTGTACAATTCAGTCAATAAAATGTGCTTAGTCCTACCTTTCTGCATTAATGAAATGGCACATAATACTGTTTCTTGCCATTTCTGTAAAGGATAAATGTATTCACTCACCTTAATTAGAAGATCCCTGTAATGTTAGCCTTTTCCTTTGGTGAATAATGTGAATTATTTTAATATGGGCTTCAATAGTGATCAGTTGGAACTTTATCACTGAATGTGATAAAGCCCAAAAATATATAACAAGTAAAGGACCCACAAGGACTTGCGGAAGGCATCTCATTTTCTCTTTCACCACTGTTTCTTCTTTTCCTTCGCTAAAAGTGCTCATAGCCGCTCCCCTGTTTCTGCCTCCTTCTCTCCTAACCCACCAGCCAACCTACCTTTATTCTTCCTCCCACCCCAGTCTTCAGTCTTTCTACCTTCCCAGCCTTGTCAGCTGCTCTGGGGAAATCCCTGGCTGCTAGGCCAGGCCAAGTCACATAGTGAGAAATCTGTATTTACCTCCCCTTGTATTTTTGCTTTCCCTCTTCCTGGCAGCCCCCATATCCTCATCTTCCCCACTTCCTTCTCACACACCAACCCACTACATTTTTATCTGCTGCCCCTTCAGCTATACTTTTACCACATTTATTCACCACCTTTCTCCACAATGGAGACCCAGAGCAGCCTTTCATCTGATCTTCACAACAACTCTGTGAGGTAAGTTAGGCTGAGAATGTGTAACTGGCCTAAGGTCACCCAGTGACCTTCCATGGCAGAGTGGTGATTTGAACCTGGATCTCACAGATCCTGGTCTGAAATTTTAAACAGCGCTGGCTTTCTAGGGGTGGTGTTGTTGAACAGGAGCAAGCAGCTGCGCCTAGGAGAGTCATGCAAGTCATGTGGCAGTAAGTCTTGTGATTACTGCCAGGCCTGGCCCCAATGAGTCCACCCTTAAAAGCCAAAACAGCCCTGGAAAGGACCCTTCCCCCACTTTTTACTGACAGAAACAAAGGCTTTGAAGGCTGTGTGGCTGCCTAGCAACATCCACTGAGGGCATTCATTTGTTAAAGCTACAGGTGCTGCTCCTGTTATTTTTGGGAGGTTGACCCCCCCCCCCAATGTTTTTTTTTGGGGGGGTGTTTTTAGGTTTCATATTTTTCTGCAAACCTGGAGCATTTTTCAGGTTTGTAGAAAAATCTTTCTTGTCTATTCATGACTCCAGTCTGGGGATTTAAGTATACACAGCTTTGGCCATGTTGAGAATTAGCTCTATTGATACAGCATGGTGTGCTGATCAGATTCTTAAAAGAAAGGGGTGGGGGACTGGGAATGTGGATTTGAAGTAGTACAGACTGGAGCTCTGTCCTCAGGAAAATCCCATTTATTTCTGGAAGACTCTGCTGGAAGAGTGTTTGTGGGTTCATTGTATGTTACCATTAGAGTATCTCTGTAAAAAAAAGAAGAGTTGGTTTTTATATGCCAATTTTCTCTACCTTTTAAGGAGAATCAAACTGGATTACAATCTCCTTCCCTTCCTCTCCCCACACCAGTCACCCTGTGAGGTAGGTGGGGCTGAGAGAGCTCTGTGACTAGCCCAAGGCCACCCAGCTGGCTTCATGTGTAAGATAGGGAAACCCAACCCGGTTCACCAGATTAGAGTCTGCTGCTCATGTGGAGGAGTGGGGAATCAAACCTGGTTCTCCAGATTAGAGTCCACTGCTCTGAACCAATACACCACACTGGCTCTCTCCTGTACTTGCTCTTTCCAGAAGAACTCCCTGTGTTGAACAAGCAACCTCTCAGATTTGAGAAACTTCAGAAGCTGCATCTAACACAATATGAGGGGTTATTAGTCTGAGTGGGAGGGAGAGTAAGAGCACTGGAGTCTAGGCCGACAGAAACTGATCGGATTGTAACCTAAATTTTGACAAGGAATGGTTTTTTCCGTCTATCTTGACAGAATCTTCCTTGCTGCCACAGACTTCACTTTCCAAAAGGTTAGTTAGACATTTATGTATGTATGTGTTTAGATGATGCCACCCCCTGCTCTCAAGCTAACAGTATAAAATCTAACAATGTAAAATCTAAAATACTCAATAAAACAATTTAAATTCAAGAGCAAAACAAAATCAGCAGTCATAAAACAAGAGCTAAAAGAAAAATCTGTTCCCTGTAGAAGCAAAAGATGAGATACCATCCTTTTTTCCTTTGATGGTTAATGAAAGTGATGAGGGGGGGCTCTGGTGAAAGGACACACAAAAATAGATTTAAATCCCCCCCCCCTTGCAGCCTGATCCTAGTGCAGCCCTGCTTGTCTCCTATTGACGTTTTTAAACTGCTGTAGATATCCCAGCATCTCATTTATTTTGAGCTGGATTAGGCCTCTGCTTTTAGATGCTGAAAGAAGTGGGAGAATGGATGGAAGTAACTAACCTTGACTCGGTGTCAAACAACAGGAGGTTATATCTGAATCAAGTCTTCTGACTTAACAGATTCTCACTGTCAGACAGAAGGCTTTTGAAGTGGAGTTCTACAAATAATGTTGTTTTTAAATGCATCCTGGAACAAGAGTCTCATCCACTGCTGACCACTATCATAAGCAGTGCCCTATAATGCCACAATCCCAAATTTTGCATCAAATAGTATAAAAATTAAAACTAATCTAAAAGCTTAATTTTTGTGTGTATGTATGTGCATTTTTAGAAGGGTAGTAAATAAATTTAAATAGTGATTCATTAAACTGGCATTTTTTAAAAAAAAAGGCTTAACTTGTGAGTTCTTAACATCAGTGTTGTTGACAAGGGAGTGCTGGAATTTCCTGCTGCGTTCTGAAAGTGCTGCTGCTACCTCTGGAAGTTCTGCCCAAAGGTTAAACTAAAACAATGACATACCTTCAGTGTGAAATTTATTTTAACATTATTCCACAGCCAGCACATTCTTTGTTTTTCTTTGCATTCTTACTCTACATAAACTCTTCTGTCCGTTTAACGTGTGTTTCCTGTTTTCCTCCTGCCGAAATAATAGCTCTAAAATTTAGTAGCATGACAGATGACTTGAAGGTAGGAGCAGGGAAAGAATCCAACCATACCAGTGTTACAAGTCTGGGAGGGGGGGAAAAACTCGACTGGGATTGTCAGTGTCTTGAGTGTAACTTGATATACAACATGATTGATACAGAAAACTGTAAACACATCATGGGTCAGCAATAAAAACGGGCTTTGTGCACCAAAGGAAGTGACAAAGGGTTTTGTCAAAAGATGCATCTTTAAAACTTAAGTCTTGTTTTTTAACAAGATTCTGGCAAGATAGATGGGGAAAAAACCATTCCTTGTCAAAGTTTAACACAACAAAAATTTGGTATGCTTTCAAAAACTGGACAGTGAATGGGTGGGCAGGGCAGACCAGCAAGGTTCTAAATGAAGGTTCTTGGGATAAACACAAAGCTTGATGGTGATTAGAGCCAGCTTATAAAGTCAAGAATCAAAATTACTTTATGGGTTTCACAGTTAATAAAAGGTCAAAATTAATATAAGTACACTCTGGGTCAGTTCAGGAGCATTCTCCTTCCCCTCTCCCTCATTTGTCACTCTGATATTGAAGCCTCCTTTGTTCCAGACAAACTTAAGAGCAACTGAATAAAGTAAAACATATTAGTGTGGCTTGTCATTTTGGATGTCACGATAAGCTACAATTTCTCCAGATCCAAGAAGTCTTCACTATTATCCAAGCCATAAATGAGGAGAGAGGGACAGGAGCGCGCAAGCCTGAAGATTTCAGAGGCTCATTCCTTTAATTATCAAATCATGATTTGTTCCTTATGTGTTAATGAAACCACTGTTTAAATAGTAGTTTCAGTAAAGCCCTTAGGATAGAATTGAATTTAAAAACCCAGATCTCTGGAACTGAAAATCTTGGTTTGATTGCTGCATGGATTTTCCCCCTAGCAGCTCCCAGATGCCTCAAAAACACTGATGTTGCGGATAAGGGAATCTCTTGGACAAAATGCCACAGTGTGTGTGGAGGGAGGGGAATCAGACAAAAATGCTCCCATCTTCCTTTCTACACTAATGGTTCTTTCATTGGTGCAAGTCGCTCCATTGACACAAGAGGTAGCATCCCTCTGTGGCACATGCACACAGCTCCTCAGACTCTTCCCCCCCCCAAAAAAAAAAATCAGTTCTTGGGAAGTTTTAGGATTGCCAGCCTGGAAGGAGGTTTCAGGAAAAATCCACATCCACAAGTACCTTCCTTGTGGTTCATAGGATCCAGTCACCTGGTTTTATATAGTAGATTTCCCTTGTGTACCTTAGTACCTAGAAGCTAAAATGACTAAACTGAGGCTATTGTATTTTGGTCACATTATGAGAAGACTGGAAAGGACAGTCATGCTAGGAAAAGTTGAGGGCAGCAGAAAAAGAGGAAGACCCAAAAAGAGATGGATTGACTCAATCAAGGAAGCCACAGCCCTCAGTTTGCAAGCTCTGAGCAAGGCTGTCAAAGATAGGACATTCTGGAGGACTTGGATTCATAGGGTCACCATGAGTCTGAAGCGACTTGACTGGACGTAACACGCACACACCTTAGTCCTTTATTGACTTAAGTCAGGACTAGGCTTTTGTGATTATAATACGCTGTTATTATTTTTAAATGATTTTAAAATTTTTTAACATATACAAGAAAATGGGAGTCAATGACTTGGATGCCATACTCTCCTTCTGTATGTGCAGCTCCATCTACTGTTGTGGAGTTGGCCCTCTGTTGTGCAGCATGTCTCTCAGGCACTAGGCGCTTTCTGCTAATGCAAGGCCAGCGTCTTCCCTGGGCAGAAAAGTGCCTAGTGTAAGAAAACAGCCGTTGCTGTGGGAGGATAGCACTCCGCAAGCGGAAGGAAATACAGGATCAACAGGCATATCCTGTACCTGTTGGAGTTCCACTTCTTAATACTAATAGTAAGCCAGATAGGTATAAGCCAAATACGTGAAGTGTTCTTCAGCCCTGGTTTTAGTGAGAGAAAATATATGCTTTCTTTCCCAGTGGAAACCAAAGGGGGCTCAGAATATGTGCCAAAGGAAACGTAGTTGCTCTGGGGCTATATTAAAATTATTTACTAAACTGGAAGCAAATTATGATGCACAGGAAATGAAAAGGGCTGGGCATTAAGCAACATTTCTTCATGAGGTGACTAGGTGGTAAAATAATTTGCAAGAGCAGCAAAAGCAACTTGTGGTATATGTTTAAAAAGAAGCATACTACTAGGTCTGTTTTTTAAAGTATCTTCTATCTCTAAGTTTCTTCTCTCTTGCTCATCCTATCAGATCCATTGCTTTCCCAAGCTGCTTTTATGATCTTCCTAACCCTCTGTAGCCGTTACTAGTGTCCTTTTAAGGCTGGTATGAACACAAACAGTGTGTGTGTCCTAGCTGTTTAATGGACTGGGAAAAGATGTCAGGATTGTACATTCATTCCTCTCCGATCCAGCTCTCTCCAGCTTTTACCCCAATACCTTTAAACATGGTTCAGTGATATGTCTGCACCGAGGCTGATATTGTTATTGTATTTATCTGGAAAATTTATATCTGGCCTTTCTATTATAGTATAGCAGTCAAAGTGGCAAACCAAGACTCACCCCCAACCCAGGATTTGTAATCCGTTTCAAACCTTAGCTTCATCTTCCAGGTTAGGAACTTTGGTGCAGACTTGTGTTTACACATAGTTGTGGTACGGTCTTACTATGCATGCTCCACTCTTCTTGACTACTTACATCACGTTACATATGTTGTGTCATATTTGTCTGTATTATAATCAAGATGCTACAGATTTGGGGGTGGGTCTCAGACTAAGAAAAAGTAGCTTGAGGAAGACCACCTAGTGAGTTTATGGCCAAGGTGCTTAGACTACCCCTCATTCCTACTATGGCTGTTATCATGCAGTCAAGTCCTACTTCTGCTCAAGGTAAGATTGCCTTTGAGTCTCTGACAGCTACTCCAGTCCATCTTAATTTTGTTTATGGCCCATGAATTCTTGGGCTTGAGTACAGTCCATGAGTCTGTCTATACGGAATCAGAGACTGTAGGGAACCTAGTTCTATACCAATACCTTAAATCATGCACTTTCAGACTCACGAGTCCTGCATTCCCAGCTGGCTGTGGGAATACCTGACTGAGATGCAGGCAAAGAGTTCTCCTCTTCCTGGTCATGTCATGGCGCAAGTTGGCATGTGTTCTGGAGGGATTTCTCTTTCCTTCGGATACTAGGTCTGTACATTGCCTCGTTATGAGGCCTGTTCCTCATTAATAACTTTATTCCTGTCAGTGTTCTTAACTAGTTTCTCTATAGCACAATGACTGTGTGTGATCATTATCTGGAGATTGACAGGACTAAGTTTGTCCTAGGCTAGCTGGTTTCAGGTCTGCCTTACAGGGGGGAGGGGAGAGTAATTACTCCCAATTTTAGGTTTATTGTTCAGAGAAACTGTCACAGGGGAAATCCACAGGTAAGTACTGAAGTTTTACTAGTGTTGCCACCAATTTTAAGATCTATTGCCGTTTACTGTGCTTGTACTTTGGCCTTGATCTGCAAAATATTAGTTTTTCCCTTAAGAAAACTTTGCCGAATTTGTAACATGAATTACAGATTCTTCCTGCTCTTAAAGAAGACAACCAAGATGGCAAAAATCTACTTTTTCATGTCGATAATTCTGCAGCAATCTGGATTTCTTACTGCTTCTTTGTTGCTGTTTTTACTTGCTTTCAGTGCTGAGGCAGGGGCTAGCATTCAGTCCTGTCTATCGATTTTCCTTGTCTGATGGCAATATAGTTTCTGCCCAAACGAAGAGCAAGCTCATCCGTTCTCAGACTACTAGCGAACCTCAGCTTGTCATATCCTTGCATATGCTTCACAGGTAATTTATTAGAATATTTTTATCTTGATAATCTTCACTTCCTAGAAGCAGCTGCAGAAAGAGTACATAATTTACTGTATGTTGCATTTCTGGAAGCTGATAGCTCTTTTTTCAGCGTAGGCTGTAGCCATAGGTATCTTTGGAAAATAAGTCTCTCAGTCTTACACATTTATTGGGAAGGAAGTTCCATTGACTTGACTTGAGCTTCTGACTAAGTGAATTTAAGACTGCCATTTAACAACACTATTACTAACAGGTAGGGGTAAGAAACTGTTCTTTCAGATTGCAATTCCAACCATTCGTATTTAATTTGTGTAGTTATCCTGTATGCCATAAAAATGGATGTTTTAAGATCTCCCTATCATGTTTAGGTTCTGGTCATTGTCATGACATAATTGCATACTAGGCTTATTCCTATAACTTTGGGAGATTTGGTACTGATGAAATCTGAAACAGTTCTCTTAGACACACAATGTTATTTTGCACACAATGAAGCAAAGCTGTTAACCGCTCTGTTACAAAATACAGGGCTGTTTTTTGTGGCTTGTAAATCATTAACATGCTAATACACACATAACATGGATTAATCAATTAGTTTTTCAAATGAATAGTTTCTGCAGAACATACAGTTTCCCTGTCAATTAAACGACAAACTAATTTTATTTGGAGTCATTAGATTCAATTTGCTTATTTGTGTAAGGCTCTATTTTAAATTAGCAGGCTTTTTAAAGAAATGACACATTTTATTGCATGCTGTTATCTTCTGATTATTGCAAAAGAATTAAGTGCTGTAAACTGAAATAAAAGGACTGCAACATTGTTCAAGTATGCACCTCCTTACTAAATGCTCAACAATTTGAAACTGCTTTTCTTGGAGGTAAGGAACCCCTTTGCTATTTCAAAGGTGTCAGCCGAGGCAGTAAGTTTAAAAACTTGAAGCTGGAAATCAAATACTTACAGTAAATTTAAGGGGTTTTTTTCTTACCAGATATAAAGAAATGCTAGAGACAGGATATTAACCAACATTTTCCTTGGTGTTTTTTAAATGTGATTTCCCCTTTCATTCCATTCATCTTTTACTAACGAGAATTGACTAGGCAGTTTCTCTTTCTAGTCAGCTTTTCTTTCCTGTTCTCATGCCACTAGCAGGGCAAAGTTTAAATGTTTCAACTGCAGAACTTACAGTGCAAACACTGCAAAGGAATGTCTAAATCTGTGCCAGAAAAACGCTATTGAATATAGTCCATAAAGCCCTTTCCCTTCACTACTCAATTTTGCACACATTTAATTCTCCAACAATGTTTTTTTAGGTCAAGCCCTTTTATTAAGGCCTTGAAAATAACTTTACAAAAGTTATTTTTTTAATTACAAAGACCTTGCAAGAAAATCTGTAAAAAGAATTAAATTAACAGTATTCTTTAAAGGCCCTACTTACACAATTTCCCTTAAATTTAGATGTCACAGCTATCTATTGGCTATTGCTTCTCACAAGAATAGTCATGAGTGGTAAGAAGCTATGTAGCAAAGCACTGGACACACATAAAGAGAATGAAATTTATCTTGAGTTTTCAGGCAAGAAGTCCAGCTTTCCTCCCTTCCTAGGGCCTCTTGCCTTGCATTGGATTGAACACATTGCCAAATAACATTACACCTTCCCCGCTCGGTGTTTCAGACATGTGCCTTCTGAAAAGGGGAAGAGTAGGACCATGTCTTCTCCTTTTTGTAAAAGGTAATTAGATATTTGCTGCAGTCTCGGAGAGCAAGGAAACCTACAGCCTCCAAAAATTGTGGGAAATGGGTAGTACAAAATAATTTGGGCATTCCCTGTCATGGTGGGCAGGAGAAAGAGAAGCAGTCCACTTAGTGAAATCAACTGTCAGTATTCCCTCTGTTTATGCAGCTGGTGACAAAGGTCTTGTATACTGTGCACTCCTTATCTGTATTTTCCTCACGGATAGGTTTGCCTGAGTTTTCAACTCTCTGGAGTCTTTGCACTTCATACTGCAGATAGGGTTGCCAACCTCCAAATAGTAGCAGAAGATCTGCTATTACAAGTGATTTCCAGCCGATAGTTCATCTGGAGAAAATGGCCGCTTTGGCAATTGGACTCTATGGCACTGAAGTCCCTCCCCTCCCCAAACCCCGCCCTCCTAAGGCTCCGCCCCAAAAACCTCCCACCAGTAGCAAAGAGGGACCTGGCAACCCTATCTGCAGAACATATCGAATCAAGAGACAGAACAAAAGATATCTGAACAGAAATATGTCTGTCTCTCTGCAGCATGGCTAGTCTTTCTTTTCCCCTTTTTTCATGTGGAAAAGCCTTTCTCTCTGCTTTCTTTGCTCCATCCCTGTCTCTAATCTACCCATTTCAGTATGTGTGTATATATGAAGTTTTTCTCTGTGTAATGCCAACTTTTTTTCAGTAGGGTTGCTTTTGAGGGCTCCTTTCTTAGCGCAGTCTTGCAGTTTTGGGGGGAGGGGTTTGAAGAAATGATTTAAAAATGTACTTCTTATTGGGAGCATGGAAAACTCAGGTTCAGGGCTATAGAAGGAGTGTTACTTTCAAAATGTTTTTTTTTATTTTCTTTTGTTTTTAAATGCAGAGGTGTGGATTTGTCTTATATTCCCCTCCAATACTGACAATGCTGTCTACTATTGAGTTATTTGTAGTGCGTTTAGGGATGGGCACGCAGAGGGGAAATGCTGCAACTTTCAGTCTTGTGTTTTTAATATCAAGATAGTTGTTACCGCTGTATATTTTTCGGTTTAACTTTCCAAAATGAGCAAACAAAAAATGTTTTAGATATGAAACGAGGACATGGGTTCCCTTTCCATCTGATGTCTCATTGGGAGAAAAGAATTATATCTGGCTCATTCAGATGTCACAACAAGCTGCAATGAAGTTTTAGAATGGTTAAGAATAACAACTTGATTTTGTTAGAATCCCAGCTTGTATGGCATAAGCAATCTCCTGTTCAACAACGCACCTGTATCCAGACATCGTGGTAAATTGGAGCTTGATCAGACTGGGAAGTTTTGCATCAAGCTCCACACTCAAAGTGAGGTGGTGGCAGCAGGCACTGCAACAAGCTGTGTCTGCGCCTGACTGGAGTTCAGTTGCAGCTTGTCATGACAGACTGGTTTGTCATCATTTCTGCTCTCACCTCCTTCTCCTCTCTCATTTTGGAACTTAATTTAACATGTATCAGTTTGATCGAGATCCAGTTTGACCTAATGGTCGAATGCAGCTGGTCCAGCAAATTAGAGTTGGTCATCATCTCCTCCCCACACAAGCTGGGAATGCTGGAGTACAGCAGCCAGAAAGCAAGCTGTGTGTGTCTAGAGGAGGAGAGGGGAGCAAGGGGACCATGTGAGGATAGTAAACAAACTATGTTCATGCACAGTGCTGACAAACCTTTTTTAATTAGAGTTTGTCGTGGCATCTAAATCCATCTCTTTCCAAACTTTCAAGTAGGAATAATAAGGACTTTTGCAAACAATATGATTGGCTGTTCTTTCTTTTAAAAAATTGGTTATCTGTTTTAAAGTGTGAACAAGATAAAGAAATGTTATTACAGGATTAGGAAAAGATAAGAATACAATTAAATACGCTGTCCATCTTGGCACACGGACTGTCAAAAGTATATTCTGATGTAACTGAGCATTTAAATTGTCAATTATAATGTCTTGTTATCTGATTTTCTCCCCACATGTTACAGGGAACAGAATGTCTGTGGAATGAACCAAGATTTAACTGGACAAGCAATGGGAAAGCCATTGAACCCAATTAACTCCAGCAGCCCTGCCCATCAGGCCATGTGCGGTGGGAATCCAGGTCAGGATATGACCATCAGTAGCAATATGAATTTTGCCATAAATGGCCCAAAGGAACAAATGGGCATGCCAGCTGGCAGGTTTGGCGGTTCAGGCGGGATGAACCATGTGTCAAGTATACAAGCATCCACTCCTCAGGGTAGTAACTATGCACTAAAAATGAATAGTCCCTCTCAAAGCAGCCCTGGCATGACACCAGGTCAGCCAAATTCTATGCTTTCCCCAAGGCATCGTATGAGTCCTGGAGTGGCAGGAAGTCCTCGGATCGCACCCAGTCAGTTTTCCCCTGCAGGAAGCTTGCATTCACCTGTTGGAGTTTGCAGCAGCACAGGAAATAGCCATAGTTATACCAACAGTTCCCTCAATGCACTTCAGGCTCTCAGCGAGGGGCATGGAGTCTCTCTAGGGTCATCATTGGCTTCGCCTGACCTAAAAATGGGTAATTTACAAAATTCCCCTGTAAGTATGAATCCTCCCCAGCTAAGCAAAATGGGAAGCATCGACTCTAAGGATGGCTTTGGACTTCATGGGGAGCAATCGGAAGGTACAACTGGACAAGCAGAGAATGTCTCTCATTCGGGAGAGCAGAAAGAAAGTAACGATAACATGCCCCAGGGTGTCAGTGGTGACAGGTCTGATGGACAAAACAGACTACATGATGGCAAAAGCCAGACAAAGCTCTTACAGCTGCTGACCACCAAATCTGATCAGATGGAGCCTTCACCTTTGTCTAATACTATGGGAGATTCTAACAAGGACTCCGTGGGTTTATCTGGTTCTGGTTCAGCACATGGAACTTCGCTCAAGGAGAAGCATAAAATTTTGCACAGACTCTTGCAGGACAGTAGTTCTCCTGTAGACTTGGCCAAGCTCACAGCAGAGGCCACAGGCAAAGAATTGAGCCAGGAGACCAGTAGCACAGCTCCTGGTTCAGAGGTGACTGTTAAACAGGAACCAGTGAGTCCCAAGAAGAAAGAAAATGCACTACTTCGCTACTTGCTAGATAAAGATGATACTAAAGATATTGGTTTACCAGACATCACCCCGAAACTGGAACGGTTGGACAGTAAGACAGACCCTTCCAGTAGCACAAAGCCAGTAGCTATGAAGCCAGACAAAGAAGAGATGCGCTTTGAGCCTAACGAACAGGTAAGAAGTTTCCTCTTTCACTGTTCATTCACAGATAAGCTGCTCTTGTTCATTATCTGGCATCTTCATCTGACTATGTTTTGATAGGGCCAAGGATGTGGCACTTGATCCCATTTGCATGGCAGTGATCTTGCTCGTATTACCAACACTTGGCGGGATGGAAAGGTCTGACCCTAATTGCCTCTAGTGTGGTGGCTGGCACAGCATCAGCCGTGTATTGCAGGGCAAAGAGGAAGTGTGGGAGTGAAGCAGCAGACATCAGAGGCACTGCGTTGCCTGGCCTGTCTTATTATTACGGAGATTCTCAAAGGTGGCTAATAATAGAGGCGGGGAGTATAAAGGGGAGGGAGATCTTGTTTTGAAGGGAAAAAATGAAAACACTCCAATGAGCAAACATAACAGTGGCTCATTGGGCCAGGCCTAGTATGTACAAAGATGCCTGAAAAGTATGTAGATGCTTCTGTATGATAGGCAGCAACTTGTTTCTCTAGAGTTGTTTTTTTTTTAAAAAAAGGTATTTGATACAGCATAAACTTATTTCCCACAGGAAGTAGAATCTAAATATAGATCAAAACGCACTGTTTAATACAATGGTAGAGCAGAGAATATTCTAAATTGTTCCATCACCCTCAGTTTCCTCCCTTCTCTTCCTCCTCCAAGAACAAAAGCTGTTGTGTTCTTGTGGTTCCTACCTCCTGAATAGAGTTGTTGAAGCCTATCCTCTGAACTGATGGATCTTTAAACAATTACTAATTTCACTTTTTAGTTTTCTCTGGGAATACAGTAAGGCCATGGTAGAGTAGTAAATATTTTAAAAGAAAGAGTTTGGTGAAAAAGTAAACATAACATTTCCTCCTTTTTAAGTGGATTTTTTTTTCTGAACAGGAAACACGTTGAATCACATACCAAAAATAGCATGACTCCAGGTAGCATATTTAAGTAGTCATCTTCCTGGCGCACAAATACGTTGTCTCCTCAATTTTGGCAAATATTTTCTGTCACTAGAAAGTTACCGTATAACTTTGAACTTTTTTCAGACGTCTGCTTATCCTTTCTCTTGCTCATCCGTGTATTACAAGGATGTGTGTATATGTGAGCCAGTCAGTTTTGGTGCAAAGAGTATTAATACATATTGACTGAAGAGTTGCTTTAGATGTAGCTCAGGAAGAGTCTGATATATTCGTTTGCAGGGCTTGCACTGTTTGTTGCTTCATGGTCTTTTAAACCTGCCAAATTAGAAGTGAGCCCTGTATTTACACAGCAGTTGGCTAACACATGTAAAAATTGTTATCCCCAGCCTTCTCAAAATATTGGCAGAGAATTTGCTTGTTTGCCATTGTTATAGATAGTTACTCTTAATTTAAAAAAAAAAACTAAATACAAATGATTGTAGGACGCTATTACCCAGAAGTCCTGGGAAAGTATTACTGAGAAATATAATGGTGTACAAGGCAGCTGACAAAATATACAAGCCAGGTGGAAAATAGTCTTGGCTGGGACCAGATTTATACTGTGTGCAATGGATAAAGGCACTGCAAGAAAGCTGGAAGAAAGGCTCAATTGGCTGGTGCTTAATGTAGCCTTTTCTCTTTGTGCCTAAATTGTGAACATATGTCAGATGTACATAAAACATATGTAATCCCTGAAAAACTTGACCCTTGCATTCAGCAAAATATGGGAATTATTTTTCTGTTGTATTGGTTGATTTGGAAGCATTTGAGAAGTTAGCTATATAGGAAGCTGCAGAGGAGTACATGGACTAATTCTAGGGTGACCTGAGAGGTCCCTGGGATCCTTGGCATGCTCCTCAGATGATTGTATTACATGAACACATAAAGCTGCCTTATACTGAATCAGACTCTTGGTCCATCAAAGTCAGTATTGTCTACTCAGATCAGCAGCGGCTCTCCAGGGTCTCAGGCTGAGGTATTTCACATCACCTACTTGCCTAGTCCCTTTAACTGGAGATGCTGGGGATTGAATCTGGAACCTTCTGCATACCAAGCAGATGCTCCACTGAGCCACGGCCCCTCCCCTATAGTACATGCTATATCGGGCAATGTTAGTTCAGGCAGAGCAGGCTCTGGACTTCCGGGGTGGCAACACTGACCGATGGTCTTCTCCTAAATATGATCTATGAAATGGGGAGGCAAGAGGCAGTTTTCTACACATACTCAGTCTTATGCTATGAAGCTAGTCATATGCTGTGATAGCTGCTTGAGTATTCAAGGCCCAAGGCTTAGCTTTAGCCAGCACTCAGCTCAGGAACCTGCTTTGAAGATCTGGGACATGCATGATGCTAATAAAGAGGAGAGAGATCATGATGGGTAGCTGTGTTAGTTTGTAAATAGCAGTAGAAAAGAGCAAGAGTCCAGTAGCACCTTAAAAACTAATAAAATTTCTGGCAGGGTATGAAGAGAGAGCGTCTGAGCATGTTCTCTCAGTGCTTCCATGCAACTTAGTAGAAAACATTAACAAGGCTAGAGTTGCTAGATTCGAGTCTAGTAGCACCTGAAAGACTAAAAGGATTTTCAGGGTATAAGCTTTCGAGAGTCAAAGCTCCTTTTGTCAGCTATCTGACGAAGGGAGCTTTGACTCTCAGATGCTTATACCCCGAAAACCTTCTTGGTCTCTAAGGTGGTGTTGGGCTCGAATCTAGCTGTTTTACCGCAGAGCAACACAGCTACCCTTTGAAACTATATTCATGGAAGTCTATAGTGGTTGATCATACAGTAGCAGTCCTTGCTGACGAAGGGTTTTTGTGGCGATGGCACAAAGAAGTCTTGCTAAGGATTCTACAAAATCTCCACTAGCAGAAGAGATTTCCGTCAGCATAGTGGAATTTCATACTGCAGCCCAAAATGCCTTCCGTCAGGGGAAACGTTTGTTGGATCCAACACTAGGCTTTTTGATAGCTCTTAGGACAAACTGTGACACTGACAAAGAGTTGCTGCTAAAACAGCAATCCCATGTCAAACTCTTTCTCCTCTCCCCATAACGTTTGAGCAGAATGAACCATATAGTGGAATGGTCAGGTAAGGCATTCCACTGCCTTTGCTGCGCATCACTGGCAGATGCAGATGTGGGTCGGAACTGGAGAGAAACAATACAGGCAAGTCCATCTAAACTCTATAGCATTTGTAGACGCAGCTTCATGCCAGGTGTCCCATCTAATTCTCCTTGAAATTATTCAAGTTGATAAAATTCCATAAAGAATTTCAAGGGATAACTGGACAATAAAATAAGAAATAATATTTACTATAAAGTTATTGGGACAACAATCTTAACTTCACATATACCTATATGTGAAGTTAAGATTGTTGTGCCAACAACAGTGTTTCAAATTATTATAAGTGATTGTTATAATTACTTAGAGTCACAATGGAAACCTCACTGAAAACAAGATTTATCTTAGTTAGTGTTTCGGCTCTCCTTTTTTAGCTGCTTTAGCTGTATTTTCAAACATTTGCCAACAGCTTATTTGTAGACAACGGTCACCAGTGAAGGGTATTTGAATGTATGAAGCTGCCTTACATTAAACCAGACCTTTGGTCCTTTTGGCACAGTCTTGTCAACTGTTACTAGTAGCAATTCTGCAACATCTCGGTGGGGTTTCCCAGCTTTTTTACCTGCTGTTCCTTGAACAGGAGATATCTGGTTTGATCCTGAGATAGGTTGCCATATGCCTGCTGGGAGCAGAAGATCTCCTTCCCCCAGTGGGCATTGTTTGCTGGCACTCCAACAACCAGCAGGAGGGAAAAAATTGAAACCACATTGGTGATGGCACAATGTCACTTTGGGGAAAAACCTGGAAGTGATGTCATGCCTGTCTAGGAACTGCCAGAAACCCTATGGCCGTGATGGCAAACCTATGGCACGCGTGCCGGAGCCGGCACTCAGAGCCCTCTCTGTGGGCACGCGCAGGTAACTTGAGGAGCCGTCGCGTCTGCCTAGGGTGAGGGCGCTGAGGGCGGTGCTCCTTCTCCCCATGCTCACGCTCCCCATGCCTGCGCTGGCGCCCTCCCTCTCCTTGCACCCGGGGCAAGCCCCTCCCTCTCTCTTAGCTGAGCTGCAGCCGCAGCTCAGCTGTTTGTCGGCGCCACTCGCCTCTCTGGCTCTGCCCCACCCGTCTCCACCTCGGTCGGGTGAGGCTGTGGCCGAGCGCCTTGCCACGGCGCGGTTCCCGGCGGCGGCTCTCGGGCTGTGCAGTGTCGCCACGGTGAGGGCGCTGAGGGCAGTGCTCCTTCTCCCCATGCCCACATTCCCCATGCCTGCGCTGGCGCCCTCCCTCTCCTTACACCCGAGGCAAGTGCCCCCACCAGACCCCTCCATTCTTCCCAATTTTAACTCATATTCACAATAATGCATCCACGCCCCCCATTCCCCCAAAAACCGAACGTCATTTTCTTCATTTAGAATAGCTGTGAGTTTTGCCATTTCTGCCACTTCAAACATTTTAACAATCCAGTCTTTTTTCTCTGGAGTTTCTAGCCCTTTCCATTTCGCTGCATAAAGCAGTCTCGCAGCTGTTGTGGCATAAATCAAAAAGGTTCTTTGTGTTGCTAAGTCGTCTGGAATCATACTCAATAACATCATTTCTGGTGTTTTGGGTATATTCTTTTGTAGTATTAATCTCAGTTCATTATAAATCATGTCCCAGAAGTCTTTGGCTTTATCACAGGTCCACCACATGTGATAAAAGGAACCAATTTCTTTGTTACATTTCCAACAAGTAGGGGACATCGTTTTATAAATCTTTGCAATTTTCTTGGGTGTTAGATACCATCTATACATCATTTTATAGATGTTTTCTCGCACTGACTGTGCTTTTATTCCTTTTAAATCTTTAGACCATAATCTTTCCCATTTATTTAAAACAATATCATGTCCCACATTTTGAGCCCAATCGATCATAGTTGGTTTAATCATGTCCTGCTCACAGTATATTGTTAAAAGGAGATTATACATTTTAGAAATCAGCTTTGTATTATTATCTAGTAGAATCCTTTGAAAAGGAGATTTTTCTTTAGAGAAACCTTTTTTTGCATCTTGTACAAAAACTGATTTGATTTGGTAATATTGAAGCCATTGTAAATCATCCTTAAGAAGTTGAAAGTCTTTTAGTGAGCATTTCTTTCCTTCCCAATTAATTAGATCTTGATAAGTAATAAATTTGTCTGGTCTAAGTGGGCGCAAAGTTAGCATTTCTTGGGGCGATATCCACATCGGTGTTTCTGGTTCCAAAATGTGTTTATATCTCATCCAAATACGAAGTAGAGAGGACCTGATTATATGATTACGGAATGTTGCTTGTAATTTAATTTTATCATACCACAAATAACCATGCCATCCACTTAAGTTATTATAACCTTCCAAGTCTAGCAAACGTACATTTGACAAATTCATCCAGTCTTTTAGCCATACTAAAGCTACCGCTTCAGCATAGAGTTGAAAATTAGGCAGTGCTAAACCTCCTCTAGTTTTTAGATCCACCAAGTATTTATAAGCAGTCCTTGGTTTTTTTCCTTGCCAGATGAAGTTTGAAATGTCTTTCCTCCAAGTTTCAAAATATTTTGTTTGTGATATTATTGGTAAATTTTGGAATAAGAAGAGCATCCTCGGTAAGACATTCATTTGGATCGTTGAGATACGTCCCATTAATGACAATTTTTTGTTTGACCATATAATCATATCAGTTTTAATCTTACCCCATAACTTGAGGTAATTGTTGGTTAACAGATCTTTATTCTTTGCAGTGATCCAAATTCCCAGGTATTTAACTTTGTTAGCTTTCTCCCAGCCAGTATATGATATAAATTCCTGTTGTTGTATTTCCGATAAATTTTTAAATATTATCTTTGTTTTTTCTTGATTCACTTTAAAGCCTGATACTTTTCCAAAATCATCCAAAGTCTCCTGAAGTATATTCATTGACTGTGTTGGGTTTTCCAAAATTAGCAGTAGGTCATCCGCGAATGCTCTCAACTTAAATTCATGTTTTTTAATTCTTAGCCCGCGGATGTCCTCCATACTTCTTAGTTTCACACATAGCGGTTCCAACACCAACAAAAATAAAAGTGGAGACAAGGGACATCCCTGTCTAGTCCCTTTCGTGATTTGGCAGTTATCTGACATTGATTCATTAACCAAAATTTTAGCTTGTTGGGAGGTATAAATAGCCGATATACCTTTCTGAAAACGATCTCCAAAATTCAATTTATCCAAAATCCGTTTCAAAAAGTTCCAAGAGACCATATCAAAGGCTTTTTCTGCATCCAAAAATACAAAAGCCGCAGTTTGTTGAATATTATGGTCATAATATTCCAGTGAATCTAGTAAAATTCTTACATTGTCTTTTATTTGCCTTCCTGGTATAAAACCTGCTTGGTCCTCATGTATAAGATCCTTAATAATTTGCTTTATCCTACATGCCAAAACCGAAGCAAAAATTTTGTAATCCACATTTAAGAGCGATATAGGTCTGTAATTAGATGTTTTTTCTGGATCTCTTCCTTCTTTGGGTATCAGTGATATAAATGCGTGTGACCAAGTCTCCGGGGATGTTCCCTCGTCCAAAATTGCATTGTAAAGTGAACCAAAAAATCCAACTAAATTGTCACTAAATGTTCTATAAAATAGTGCAGTAATTCCATCTGGTCCAGGTGTTTTATCCGTTTTTTGTCTCAGTATTGCTTCTTGTATTTCTTCCCTTGTTACTGGAGCTTCAATACATTCTCTCTGGGTCATTGACAAAGCTTTCATCTGTATTGAGTTTAGAAATTTATCTATTTTCTGTTTTGGAGTATTTTCTTTCTGATATAACTTAGAGTAAAATGAAACAAATTCTTTCTGAATTTCTGAAGTTGAATAAACTGGTCCTTTAGCAGTTTGGATTTTTGTTATAATCTTCTTTTGAAATGAGTCCTTCAGTTGTGTTGCTAAAAATTTTCCTGGTTTATTTGCATATTCAAAATACTTTTGTTTAGCAAGTTTCAGATTTTTATTCATTTCCTCCATTATTACCAAATTTAATTGGTGTTTAGATGCAGAAATCTGTATTTGAATTTCTCTTCTCTCCTCTTCCTGTGTTACCATTACCAATTTCTGCTCCAAATTTTGTAAATTCCAAAGTATGTTGTTTGTAAATTGCAATTGAGTCTTCTTCCAGGCCGAGTGTTTCTGTATCATAAAACCTCTCAGAACAGCTTTGAATGCGTCCCAAACTGTATTTAAAGAAGTTTCCCCATTAAGGTTAATTTCAAAAAAGTCTTTCATTAAAACCTGTAATTCCTTTTGTATCTTGTTGTCTTTTAAAAGTTTATCGTTCATTCGCCATCTAAATGCTTGTTTATTGTTCCAATCAAAGGTAACAGGATTGTGATCAGAAAAAGTTCTAGGTAAAATATGAATTTTACGTAGTTGCGTGAAAATTGATTTACTGGCCCATATCATATCGATTCTGGAGTGTGAATCATGTCTTGCTGAATAAAAGGTGTATTCTTTAGCTGTTGTATTCATTGTTCTCCAAATGTCTTGTAATTCTAATTCTGAAGCCATGGCAAAGAAAGTTTTAGGCAAGCATCCATCATTGATATCTTTTGCTTTTGATTTTTTGTCCAGAGATGGGAGAATAATTCCATTGAAGTCGCCCATCAATAAAATTTGGTCTTGTGCGTACTGGGCTATCAGATCATGTAATTTTTCATAGAAGGATTTTTTTCCTTCATTGGGTGCATAGATTCCAACCACTATTGTCCTTTGTCCCAATATTTTAGTTCTGATAATTACAATTCTTCCTTCATTGTCTTTATATACTAGTTCTGGACAGAGACTGGGGTGGGCATAGATTACCACTCCCTTTGTTTTAGTTTTAGCAGAAGCAATAAATGCTTGTCCAAGCACCTGTTTCTCCAAGTATTTTTTATGCTTTGAAGCTATATGGGTTTCTTGTAGGCAAATTAGGGAGTATTTAGATTTCTGTAGATATTTGAAGATTCTGGCCCTTTTAGTTTTCTCATTCAGTCCATTTACATTCCAAGAAATTGCTTTTGCCATAATGTAGTGTTTTTTAGCAAAATAAAAAGTCTATAGTTTGGTACCACCTTCTGCACCCTGTACCTCTTCTTCTTCCTCTTCTTCTTCCTCCTTCTCTCCAGGTAATTCTTTAAGGTCCATTTTATATTTTCTCAGAAATTTCCCCACATCTGCTTGGGATAGAATTGTCGTTTTCACTTCCTTATAGGTGAAAGCCAAACCTTGTGGCATAATCCAACGGTATTTGATACCATTAGCTTTCAGTATAGACACAAAGTCTTTGTAGTTATTCCTCTGTGAAAGTAGATGCCTTGGAATATCCTTCAGTAGTATAAGAGAGGAATCTCCTGCTGACACTGGATTTTCATAATGAATCTTCATAATCTTATCTTTAACTCTGGTGTCATAGAACACTATCATCAAATCTCTTGGCTTAGATCTTCTCATTCTAGCAGGTAGTGGTATCCTATATATTCTATTAATGGCTTGTTTTAATTCTTGTTCATCTATCTGAAATAAGTAGGCCAAATTTGGTATTGCAGATTCTTTATTGTCTCCCATCATATCTGGAAAATTGCGTATACGAAGGTTGGTCTCTTTCACTCTCATCTCCATCATTGCCATTTGATTTTTTGCCGCCATCTGATCCGCTTGTATTGTTTCAATCTGTTTTTCTTGGCTTGTTAATTTTTTCTTTGTGTCCTTGTGCTCATCCATCACTTTCTTAATTGATACATCCATCGCTTGCATATCTGTCTTCATAACAATCATTTGAGTTTTTACTTCTTTCAAGTCTCCAGTGACCACATCCAACTTCTGATTAATAGCTTGGGATGCTTGACCAAGATTTGTCATCATAGAAGTCAACTGTGCCATCTGTGTAGACATCTGTTCAAACTGTTTATTTGTTGCCTCAGTTTGTTTAGTTAGCATATCCTGTAACTTTTTTTCCATGGTCGAGGTTTGTAAAGAGTCCCTTAGTTTAGTATAGGCAGGGCTGTGTAGTGAGCCAGAGCGGGGTCGAGACATTTACATTCAAAAAAAGCTGGTAAAATACATGTCCACCGACAGGGCCTTTAAGGTGCTGGTTAAAAGATGATAGTTCAAAGATCAGCCTAATAATTTTTTCGGGTTGAAAAGAGTCGAAATTGGCTTTAAAATTGCATTTTAAAGTTTTAAAATACCAGTGAGTTTTTTCGGTCGCTCTAGATCGGGTTAATCGGGAAGTAAACAGGAAGTTACTAGTGCTGCAGACCTTCTATCGCCTCTTCTCGATAGTTATTCCTTCAGGAATGATTTGAAAGTAACTCGAGTGCGACGGATATTCAGTCCCGCGGCTACTTCCTGTTGTTTTAGTTCCAATGATAGAGAGGGTGTTATAGAGAGTCTTCCGTTCCAGGCACTCCCTTACTGCAAACGTGGCAGGAATTCGCCGGAAAATCAGGAAGAGAGATCACCCTCCCCTTCCTTCGGACCTTCTCATTGGTGATAATTCTTGTCAGTCTAAAAGGTATCCTTCCGACTCTTTGTTATGGTTTAGGCTGATCGATCCGATAAGGCTCCTGTCGCTAATCCCGATGACTAACTCAGATCAAACTTTTTCAGTTCGGATTATGGAGGGGTGGGGGTCCCAGAAATATTCTTATCAGCCCCCCGTCTGTTCAAATTTCTAGTAAGTAGACGAAGAGTTCTTTTGTACTCACTTGGGTGTCAAGAGGTGAGGTTCTTTTCTTTATGTAGTCCTTATGTTGGTATTAAGGCGGTGGAGGGTAGAGCTTGCTGCCAAAGTTGCGTTTTGGCGATGTCCTTCCCTAGTGCCCTCGCAGGACCGGCGTCTAGGACTCCGAGGGGCTTAAAAAAGCCCCCTCAGAGTACCTAGGAGGTCAAACCGCGTTTGCGGGCTGCAGGGAATTCCTGCTTTCCAACCCACTTGCAAGGGTCGGATTGGGGTATCTATGTACCCCAAAAATAACGCAAACTTGGATTTCTCCCAGGACAACCTGGGGAAATGGAGTGCTCTCTCCAACGGCACCACCGGAAGTCCCCCCCCTCGCCCGTTTCTTGTCCGGCAACAGCTCTTCCCGCCAAAATGGTAACGAGGCGAGAGGGAGGGGCGTCGTCCAACCCTCAGTCCTTCCTTCGCCACTGCGGAGTGTAGACATCTAGAGAGCTTCTCTTCAATTACTTCAGTGTGAGTGGCTGAGTGTCCACATTTATTCAGGTACTGGTTCATTTGGAAAGTGAACATGCAGTGGCTTCTTCTTACAAACAGGTGTACGCCTGTACATGAAGGTTGTACATACATTCACTGTAACATGTGAAGATGGTTAACACCTCTGCCTAATGAAATGATCTTTCATAATTAGGAGTGGTGGAAAATGCAGGGAAGAGAAGGCGACTGGCTCCTCCCTTCCCGGCCGTGTTGCCGGGTCCTCTATGGCCTGTGTGTGTACTATATGAGAGGACAAGACAGACATGGCACTCATTGTACTGGGATTGTCAGGGGGAACATCTTATTTATGCAAATTCCCCAAGAAAGGAATATCCATTTCTTTAGTGTTAACTAATAAGTGTTTGCTATTTTTGGTATAGGGATAGATTTGTATTGGGTGCTTCATTTTTTTTTAATTTTGTCTTTTTGTAGACTCCAAGTCTTGAACACCCAAAAATAAGTACAGCAAAAAACGCAAAAACAGATAGTGGAAGATCATTCCAAGAGGCCTGGACAGAGTCATTTGGAGTGATTGAACGCAATGGGAAAGCGTTATGTATTCTGTGTAATGAAAGTGTTGTGTGTCGCACATCAATTGTCAGACGGCACTTTGACACCAACCACAAAAGTGTTGCCGAACTTGGTGAAACTGAAAGAAAAGAGTTTCTTGAAGGGAAATTGAGGAATTATCATTCCCAGTATCTTAGTTTTTGCAACTATCTTTCTAGAACAAATCATCTGACAGCTGCCAGTTTTCAAATTTCACTGTGCATAGCAAAACATGGTAATCCCCTCTCTGATGGGGATATTATCAAAACAGCCATGTTGTCTGGGAGTAATTCCCTTTTTCATGATTTCCCAAACAAGGATAAAATTATTCAATGCATCTCTGAGATGCCACTTAGCAGAAATACTGTTAAAGATCGAGTCCAGCGCATGGCAAGTGATGTTAGTCAGCAGCTCACCACTGACTTACAAAAGGCAGCCTGTCACTCCATGTGCTTGGATGAAAGCACAGATATAAATAATCATGCAAGGCTAGCAGTAATTTTGCATTAGGCTGTTGGTGACATCATGAGAGAAGAGCTGGTGAAACTGGTGTCTTTGCCTAAAAGAACGCAAGGGATAGATATCTACAATGCTGTGATGGAGGCTTTTTTGTCACAAGACATAAGACCAGAAAAAGTGGTTTCAATTACTAGTGATGGGGCACCTTCTATGGTGGGGCAACATCTTGTTTCATACAGTTCTTTGTTAAAGAAACAAAACATCAAGTCATTCAATTCCGTTGTATTATACATCAAGAAGCTCTTTGTGCCAGGGATAGCAGCAAAAAAATTGACGATGTCCTCAAAGATGTCACAAAAATGGTGAATTACATCATGGCTCGTGCTCTGAATTGTTGACAGTTTCAAGCACTTCTTGAGGAGGTTCAGGAACAGTATCATTGTTTACTTATGTATAATAATGTCCGGTGGCTGAGCAGAGGACGAGTCCTGGAGAGATTTGAAGCCTGTTTGGGTGAAATTAGGCTGTTTATGAATGAAAAAGGGCAGGAATATCCACAGCTCACTGATATGGCCTGGCTTACCAACTTCATGTTTTTTTACAGAATTTACACATCACTTCAATGTACTGAACAAACAACTATAAGGTGTAGGGAAAACAGCAGAAAGGATGTTTTGTGATATCAAAACATTTGAGAAAAAACTGCAGGTTTTTGAAAGAGACCTTGAAAGTGGGCAGCTGAAATATTTTCCAAATCTAAAAATGCATTTAGAAAATTCTACAACATTTGCAGACAATCCTACAAGCCATCAGGAAATCTACAAGGAATTTTATAGCATTGTAGCAGCTGCAAAGGTGAATTTTAGTAACAGATTTTTACAGTTCAGTAAGATGGAGACAACCCTGTGTTTTCTTACTTCTCCAGATAAAGCCAAATTTGAAGAACTTGATCTTTCCTGCCTACACTGGTTAGATTTAGGAAATCTGGAAATGGAGCTAATAGAATTTCAAGAAAGCTCTAACTGGAAAAATAAATTCTATGACCTGTGTGAAACACTTGAGAAGATAGAAGGGATGCCAAAGGACAGCACAGTTAGTTCTGAAAATGAAATCCTTAAAGTGTGGAATTCTCTGCCAAATAATTTTAAGTCAATGAAAGCACTTGGGATTGCTTTCCTTACTTTGTTTGGATCCTCTTATGCTTGTGAGCAGCTGTTTTCAGCTTTGAATTATATCAAATCTGACACCAGAAACAGGCTAACAGATGACCTGAGTGCTGCATGTGTTGCTCTCAAACTTACAAAGTATAAGCCAAGGGTAGACAAATTATCAGCATGCACACAACAGCAAAAATCACATTAATTGTTCAAAAAAATTGACGATGTCCTCAAAGATGTCACAAAAATGGTGAATAACATCATGGCTCGTGCTCTGAACTGTCGACAGTTTCAAGCACTTCTTGAGGAGGTTCAGGCACAGTATAATTGTTTTACAATAATGTCCGGTGGCTGAGCAGAAAACGAGTCCTGGAGAGATGCATGCCAAATGCAAACTTTTACCTTTCAATAAAAAGTTGTTTGTATAATTGAAAGCTCTGTTATTGTGTTTTTCTTTTAAGGCAAAATATGTGAATGTGTGAGTTGTTTTTTTCTAAACTAAAACCTCAGTATTCAGGTTAAATTGCCGTGTTGGCACTTGGCGATAAATAAGTGGGTTTTGGGTTGCAGTTTGGGCACTCGGTCTCTAAAAGGTTCGCCATCACTGTCCTATGGTAATACCATCGTTTTAGCGATTCCTAGCGAGGACTGGCCTCATTTCTGCTTTTACCTGGAAGTAATGTCATGCTGACATGAATAGCCCCATGTCCTGCCCTCCAGTCTCCTGTTTAGTTCTCCTGGACGAAATGGCAGCTTTGGAGGGCAGACTCTGTGGAATCACTTCCCCACTGAGCTCCCCCAGCTCTGCCCTCCCCAGGCTGTGCCCCTAAATTTCCACAGATTTTGCAAGCTGGGGTTGGCAATGGCTTCTTTGTGTGTCTGTCTCTGTCTCTCTCTCTCTCTCTCTCTGTGTGTGTGTGTGTGTGTTTGTGTGTGTGTGTGTGTGTGTGTGTGTGTGATATACATGAAGAATCCATATTGTTATGGAGCTGTAAATCCTTTCTTAAAATATTTTCATTTCAAAATTAGTTAGGAAACATTTTGAAGAGCTACCTATGCAGAGGAAGCAATATATTCTTAGGTTCTCGTAGGTTATCTGGGCTGTGTGACCGTGGTCTTGGTATTTTCTTTCCTGACGTTTCGCCAGCAGCTGTGGCAGGCATCTTCAGAGGAGTAACAGACCCTGTCCTTCAGTGTTACTCCTCTGAAGATGCCTGCCACAGCTGCTGGCGAAATGTCCGGAAAGAAAATACCAAGACCACGGTCACACAGCCCGGATAACCTACAAGAACTTATGAACTCTGACTGTGAAAGCCTTCGACAATATATTCTTAGGCTTATGGGCCTAAAAATTCTAAAAATGCTTTATTTTCAACTGATTTGCTTTGAGATGTGTAATAAAAACCTCTTTCACTGAAAGTTTACAGTATTTTACTGGAGTTTTTCAAGTCCACTGACATTGAAGGGCCAGATGAATGTTTGTATATAAGTTGGTACAGACAGTGCTATTTCAGGGGCTTAGAAGTAATTAATTACAGATTGTTTATTTTTGTTACTAACCAAGAGCTTTTAAAGCCTTCTGATCTGAAAATTACAAAGGCCCAAAATTATTAGTTGGCCTCAACGCTTTAGCATGTGAGGGTTGTTAACAACATATGTGCAAGGATCATGGAAAAGATTTAGCAGTGCTACAATGGTGAAAGTGTATTTGAAGGGGGGAAAAACCATTCTGGTCGCTGTTTATGCCAAATTTGCAATCCAATGCTCTTGAAACAAATTTCCATAACTGTGCAGCTACGTTCATGCCTGATCGCTGCAGCTGCAGTTTGTTGTTACATCCGAAGCAGCCGTCATCTGGCCACCCTTAATTTTCGGAAGAATTTGAGTCAGTTAGAGTGCCCTCAACCCAGAAGGTTTTCACTTCCTGTGATGTTTCCATTAGTAAATGCCTCTGATCATCAAGCCAACCGTTTCATGTTAAGTTGGGAAACTTAGATTCTGGCTTTCTCATTAGATGGAGCTAATCTCTGTGTGTTGGGTATTTTTTTTAAAAATCTGCAGTTTTCTGCCAGTGATGGAAGAGGCCCTGCAAGCCAAAAAGTGTGCTAGCCATGTGGAAATAACTTTTCTAATATCTGCTTGTTCCAGTACTGGAAAAGGTTCTTTGTTACATTCCTGAAACTCTGAATCCTTTGCACCCTTGGAGATACCTCTGTACCAGTCATGGCTATGCAGCAGGAAGAAATGAACCCGTTTGCTTTTAGAAGGAGCATTGATTGGTCTGCTTTATAGTTTCTAAAGCAATCCTGAGGCAAGAGGGGAAGTAAACACCCCTTTTTGAAATCTGGGGGGCTGATCAGCTAATATTTGTCGCTGTGGCACCTAGGGTAGTTACTGCCATCTGAGTAGGGTTTTAATGGTTTTAATTATTATGGTTTTAAGGATGTTTTAGATGTATTCTGGATGTAATCTGTTTTAATCATTGTTATACACCCTGAGCCTGGCTCGCTGGGGATGAGGGCGGGTTATAAATTTGAATGAATAAATAAATAAATAAAATAATGGATGCTCCTTTCAATGTTGACTACTACAGGGTGTTTTCCCACATGGGGACAGGCTTGTGTGGTTTCCCTGTTACTGCTGTGGCTGCCAGTACAGCGCCAAACAGCAAACAGGTGAAGGATGACCTCAGAATGTCGGGAAAGCGAAGGTACACCGTACCAGAGGTCAACAACAAGAATTCAAAGAAAAAAAGAATATATAGACTTCCATGAATGTAGTTATTTTTGTATTTCACTTTTCATAAATTTTACACAATTTTTTTGAAAAATTCTTTTTTCTTTGAATTTTTATTGACCTCAGGTACGGTGTACCTTCTCGTTTCCACCAGTACAGTGCAGTGTCAACAGGGCTTCCACGTGGCAGGTTTCACCGCCACTTCCCTGCCCCAATCTCTTAGCAGCAGCCATTCTACTTTGCCACTTGTGCTACTGAAGCTTTTTCGTTTTTTTTAAACTGGCAATTTTAGATTATTATATCATCTTAATGTTATAACAATCTGTGTATCAGTTTCTCCTGGATCCCCAACCTTAATTTTCTTTAAAATCTCTAGCCCCTCTAATTGCAGAGCCACACCTTTCCCTTTGTATCTTTGCTACACAAGAGCTGATTTTCAAAAAATGAAAATTTGGAATTAGAGAACTTGATACACAGATAGTTATAACATGCTAATAATAACTCGATTGCTGTTCAAAATCAAATAGGACGTTCCTCCAGTGGCAGGGGGATGGTCACCATGGGGACAAGGGAAATGGTTGCCATGTGGGTAAAACCAGGAAAACCTGGATTTTTCCACCCATAAACAAGCCTTCCAGGATTAGCAGCAATCTTTCCCAAAACGTCATATCAAAGTAGGTTTGAGAAAGATCGGAGAAAAGCTGTCAGATCCCTGGGAGGTGCACAAATGCACCACAGTGCTGTGGGGAATTGGGGAGGGGATAACTGCTTCCCAACAGCGTTGAACGCAGGGCAAAAAAAAACCAAACAACACATACTGTATGTCCCAGGTCTAGGTGTTAGTTCTGTGATATTTGAACTGGACAATAAGAAAAATGTATTGTGTTCTCCCCCACACCTTTTATTAAAGCCTGGCAGCGAGCTAGATAATTTGGAAGAAATTCTGGATGATCTGCAAAATAGCCAGTTGTCGCAGCTTTTCCCAGACACCCGACCAGGTGCTTCAGCAGGATCGGTTGACAAACAAGCCATCATCAATGACCTCATGCAGATCACAGGTGAAAACAGCCCTGGTACTCCTGTTGGAGCTCAAAAACCATCAATGAGGATCTCGCAGAGCAGTAAGTCTGAGCTACGATTGGGTAACGAAAACATGTAAAATTATTAAGATAAGAAGAAAAATTGTAGTTTTTGCAAGGGTCTTTCAGGCTGTGAAGCAATTTAATAATTTCTACTAACATAATAGCACCATCTACTGTTCTAATCCATTGGAACACCATTCTTAGCTCTTATGTGGGCACAATCTTTACCAAGATATCCCATTGCCATATTTTAAGTCACTGCCAATTTAAAATGTGTACTTTTTGCTGACAGTTTTACTGTGTCTCACTCAGTAACACATACTTGTTTATATAATTAATTACACACTATTGTATTGTATCTAAGGAGAAGTGAATACGCAAACGCCTGCAATCCAGAAACCACAAACCCCCTAGCAGCCATTTGCCTGCGTACAGTTACAATCACAGTTCTTACAGAATGTTTGGGCTGGACAACAGAGGCTTTTGAAAACCTTATCTATCCACTTGGAGTGATAGGATCAGCCTTTAAAAGGTGGCACTGCCACCCAACCAATAGTCATCACTCGCAGCACTGATCTAAGTAAATGGAAAAGGAGATAATAAATGTAGCCTGGGCTCTAAGACATGATTCATGCTGTGAGGAGGTTCAATCAGAAGCCTTTTACAGTGCTGAACCCTTGGGACAACTGCGCCCTCCACCCCCCGCGCACCTTTCCAAACAGCTAAGTACTCCTGTGTGTTGACGGAGAAGGCCCGACATACCTACCTGCCCAGACAGATATACCAGAAATGCTGCCAAGGTGCTAGATCAGATTTTTTTTCTTCCTTCTGCATTTGCTACAGGATGCCTGTGTATTGAAACCTCTATCTGTAGGACATGTGGCAATGGGGCCTTAAAATGACGAGGATTACATAATTTAAAACCAGTGTTTTCCAGATATGCTTGTTTGAAGTGCAGCATCCCATTAAATAATAACAACAATAATAATAATGTCCTGTTAAGCTTGCTGGGGATAAAGGGAAGATGACTGGGGAAGGCACTGGCAGACCACCCCACAAAGTCTGCCTTAGAAATGTTGGGATGTTACGTCACCCCATGGGTCAGGAATGACCCGGTGCTTGCACAGGGGACCTTTACTTTACCTTACCTGTTAAGCCAGTTTTGTTGTAGTTTTGTGCATTAAAACCAGTTTCTAAAAACTGTTACAAAAGGTAGTTGTGAAATCCTTATTAAAAACCCTTGCTTTAAATATTTGTATATAGTGTATCAAGCTGAAGCATTCTTTGTAAATACTTTCTGGCTATCCCCTTCCAAATTAAAATCCATGTATCCAAAAAAAGTGGCATCTCCTTTTCCAGACATTACATTCTTTATAAATACTTTATGGCTATTCCCTTCCAAATTAAAATCCATGTATCCAAAAAAAGTGGCATCTCCTTTTCCAGACATTACATTCTTGTATTTGTTACTGAGACAGAAGTAAAAAAATATATGGAGCATTCAGCTTAGTATTGTGAGTCCATAGAGGGCTTAAGCACACATACACCTTTTACTTATATCTGCTGCAAGTGCTTCCCTACCATTCAGATTATTTTGTCAAACTCAGGTTGGGACCTGCCATGATGATGTCTCCTCCTGTTCTTTGTAGCAACCACAAGAATTGCCTCATCTCTTTCAGAAGTTACTGCTGCTCTCACTGTAGAAAGATTTGCAGTCTACGTAGAAAGGAAGAGAAATTTGTCCATGGATAAATTTTAGCTTTGCTTATTTTTTTAAAAAAGATGTGTGTACTATGCAAGGAGGAAATACTTGGTTTGGGGACCTTTGCTATTAAAAATACCTAGCTGCTCCACCAATTGAGGTTTTTCCCCCCAGAGCATTGTTTTGTATGTAGAGCAAATTTATGAAGCATCTTTTTAATGCAATATCCTGTAAGGACTATGAATAAATACATAAGGGTGTTTCACCATGGTAGGAGTAGGCAACTAGTGGCCCATGGGACGAATCAGGCCATCAGAATATCTCCATGCCCAATGTTCACCTTGTACCATTTTAGTGACTAAAAGGATCCTCTTGGCTCCAGGCAAATTCTCATGGGAAAGGTGAAATTGTCATAAGTACAGGTTGAACCAAGCGCACCAAGTCCCTTCCAGGAAAGGGATCATGGGAATTTTTAATGTTCAGCTCCATCTAGTTATGAAATATTGTTGTAATGGTTAATAAAATATGTAAAGAGAAGGAAGCAAGTAAGCCCTTAGTTTGAAAATTCTCTAAATCCAAGTTCCTTAACAGAGATTTCCCATGCTGGGACCATTACAGAAAAGTCAGAGAATGCAAGGAATCAGATGTCATATGCTTGAATTACAATCATGTAAAGATTTTGAATGTTTAAGGTACCTCCTATGTATTTTCCCCTATACTTGCTACAACCTTGTAAAATAGATGAGTATAATTGTTCCACAATGTTGATGAAAGCTGAGGGTAAGGGGAAAGTGCACATGCCTACTAGTGAGTTCATGGCCAATCAAATATTTGAGCTGGGATCTTGGTTCACATCTCCTTCTCTTAACAACGATGCTTAGAGTATATTCCTGGAAGTTATGGTCACAAGAAATGTCCAGAAATGACTGCTCAAAATCATATTGGGTTTTCGTTGTCTTCTCTGTTTAGCTTTTACTAACTCACGATCAGCACAGTTGGGAAGGATGTTACCAAACCAGAATTTGCCACTTGATATCACCTTGCAAAGCTCACCAGGTGCTGGATCTTTCCCACCCATAAGAAACAACAGTCCATATTCAGTGATACCTCAGCCCGGAATGATGGGAAATCAAGGAATGATGGGAAACCAAGGAAATCTAGGGAACAGTAGCCCAGGTAAGGACTGCTGGCTTTTGTGATTCTTTTTGTAACATGCCCAGTAATTTCACTGATGGATCTTGGTTTCTGAATGGTAACAGCCAAAAAGAGAAAAGTGTAGGCTGAAGGGTGGAATTCAACAGCAGTAAGCAATATCAGAGATACTGGATCTTGGATGGCTAGAGCTTCAGGCAACTAGAGCCTAATTCTCTGTTAATTTGCTTGAAAGAAAGTTCTACTGAATTTAGAGGGGCTTACTGCCGTGTAACTGTACACAGAATTGCCATAGGTTGTGATACTAAGCACATGTCCTTGGACCTGTCTCACTATAATCACTTTAAGTATTTGAAAGGCTGTCACTTAGAGGAGGGCAGGAAGCTGTTCCTGTTGGCAGCAGAGAATAGGACTCGCAATAATGGGTATAAATTATAGGCAGAAAGGTACCGGCTGGACATCAGCAGTGGAATCGGATTCCTAGGGAGGTGGTGAGCTCCCCCTCACCGGCAGTCTTCAAGTAGTGGTTGGACAAACACTTGTCAGGAATGCTTTAGGTTCATCCTTCATTGAGCAGGGGGTTGGACTAGATGGCTTGTATGGGCCCCTTCATAAGAACATAAGAAAGGCCATGCTGGTTCAGACCAAGCGCCATCTAGTCCAGCAGTCTCAGTCTGTTCACACAGTGGCCAACCAGGTTCCTCTAGGAAGCCCACAAACAAGACGACTGCAGCAGCATTATCCTGCCTGTGTTCCAAAGCACCTAATATAATTCCTCTGATCCTGGAGAGAATAGGTATGCAGCATGACTAGTATCCATTTTTACTAGTAACCATGAATACCCCTCTCCTCCATGTACATGTCCACTCCCCTCTTAAAGCCTTCCAAGTTTGTAGCCATCACCACATCCTGGGGCAGGGAGTTTCACAATTTAACTATGTGTTGTGTGAATAAATACTTCCTTTTATCTGTTTTGAATCTCTCACCCTCCAGCTTCAGCAGATGACCCCGTGTTCTAGTATTATGAGAGAGGGAGAAAAGCTTCTCCCTGTCCACTCTCTCCATACCATGCATAATTTTATAGACCTCTATCATGGCTCCCCTTAACCGCCTTCTTTCCAAGCTAAACAGCCCTAAGCATTTTAACTATTCCTCATAGGGCAGACGCTCTAGTCCCGTGATCATTTTGGTTGCTCTTTTCTGCACCTTCTCAGGCTCTGCAATATCCTTCCTACTCTATCATTCTATGAATCATTGGGGTTTATTCTGAATAGTCCATTGTGCTAATAATTCTCTCCAAAAGATTTTTTAAATCTTCAGAAATGTAATGGATACTTTAAAGTCTCAGGAATATATTATGATCCACCATTATATTTAAGATTAGGAGAGCATCAACTCCCCAGATTGTTGCTAGGAGAGCATTTCCAGGCCAGCGTGTACATTTCACATACTTTATCTTAACTGTTAGAAAGGATGTCATTACAGTAATCTAAGTTAAAATAGGTTTTCACCTCTCTGTGTGCAGTTTTCAGGGAACAGAATTCATCACATGTAAATGGTCGTGCCATAATACAATAATCTATCATCCATTCTTTCACCAAAAATGTGCTAAAGGAAATAACTCTTGGTTTCTCTACTATTTTATCCCTTGCAGAAATGTCAAACCCGAATTTAGAGCTCTTTTCAAGGCATAGTCTAACCTTTTTGTGTGTCTGTTTTTCATAGGGATGATGAGCAGTAATACCCCTCGGCCCGCTTTGCCATCAGGCGACTGGGGAACCCAAGGTGCTGCTGTGAGGGTAACTTGTGCTACCACAACAAGTGCCATGAATAGGCCAATCCAAGGAGGCATGATACGCAACCCGTCCAGCCTTCCTGTGAGACCCAGTAGTCTCTCTGGCCCAAGGCAGATGCTTCAGTCTCAAGTCATGAATATTGGTAAGCCTGAATCCAGTTATTGAGACATTCTCCTTTTCATGGGATTTATAGCATCAGCTAGAACAATGGAATGGTTGGCGATAGTCTAATTGGCCCCCACCATCACCACCCTTTTTCCAGGCATGCACACCTGTGATAGTTGGGAAAAGACTAGTAGTTAGGAAATGAGTTATTGTGCATGAGGCAAGTTACTGAGTGTAGTTGGTTGTCACAGTGTTAGCAAAGGAGCTGACAGAAGAGTTTATTTTCCCCTTTCACACCTTGAAGAGGTAAATAACAGAAGAGAGGTCAGCTCAAATTCCTAGCGTAGGATACAAAGGGGTGCCCAGAATACTTCATGGAACAGCCCTCAACTGTTCTTCCTATCTCTGTCTTTCTCTCCCTGTCTCCTCACTCCCTCAGCAAAGCCTGGACTTCCCTGTTGCTAAATACAACTCTCTCATACTCAGCCAGTATTTCAGGACTGCAAGACACAACAACAAAGGGATTTCCACCCCGTCATTGGCTGGGGTGGCTGTTTGGGGGGGAGATACTTCAATAAATCTGTTACTCTTTAAGGTGCCACAGGGCTCGTTTTTGTGTTAAACTCCTCAAGGCAGTCTCCCTCATTTGGACACTGAATACCATCAGGTCAGAGAAAAGTAGGCAGCAGTGGCAGTTGGCAACTGCCATGACCTCTGATCATGGAGGTCCACGCAAAAAAAAATCATCGTCATCAAAACGGTGGTCCTCAGGTTGCTAGAATTTGAGAACCACTGAGACAGTAGGTGATGACAGTTTTAAATAGATGCAAATACAATTGCTCAGCCTGCCAAGTGTGGCAGCAGACCAATTGTGTTCAGCAGAGCTGGCATTGTTTTAGGAATTTATTGTTACAGCTTTGAAACTTTGCGCTGGCAGATGGCGTGATCCCAATTCTACCACCCAACACAGCCCCTCTCAGACTCAGAGGTGCAGATAGGTTAGGCAGTCACATGTGACTTGAACTGAGCTCAAACTGGTCCCAGTGCAGATACAGCGAAGGGCTTCCTTCAGGCATAACAAGGTTCTGTTGGTCTACCTTTTTCTCCTTGGCACAGGCTCTGTGTCAGACTGTGAGGCCTGTGCATGCTGCTCAAGTCCCTATCCAGCATCCCCCACCACAACTGCTCAAAGAAATCAAGGCTCCAAGTTTGCATTATTTGAACAATTGGGAGGGATGGGAGGTGAGCATTTGCTGGAACGGTTCCACATGATGAGTGCCCATGCATGCCATAGTGGGAAGGGAGAAATTGAGGTTTTACTATACCCTATAGGAAACCCTATAAAGAAGCTAAAATGACTAAACTGAGGCTGTCGTACTTTGGACACATTATGAGAAGACAAGAGTCACTGGAAAAGACAATAATGCTTGGAAAAGTTGAAGGCAGGAGGAAAAGAGGAAGACCCAAAAAGAGATAGATTGACTCTATAAAGGAAGCCACAGACCTCAGTTTGTAAGATCTGAGCAAGGCTGTTAAGGATAGGACACTTTGGAGGACATTGATTCATAGAGTCGCCATGAGTCGGAAGCGACTTGGCAGCACTTAACACATACACATAGGAAACCTATTATACATAATGATGTACCTGTGGTACAGTTGGATCAGGCTCATGGTATGTTTTCTCAAGTTCAGGGTTCTTAAATGGGAAATTATACAATGGAATGATATTGTTACAGTGTACAAAAAAATTCCTGCAGAGAGTGGTGTAGAGAAGTGGTTTGGAGCGGCGGACACTAATCTTGTGAACCAGGTTGGCTTCCCCATTCCAGCACATGAAGCCAGCTGGGTGACCTTGGGCTAGCCACAGTTCTCTTAGAGCTCTCTCAGCCCCACCTATTTCACAGGGTGTCTGTTGTGGGGAGGGGAAGGGAAGGTGATTGTAAGCTGGTTTGATTCTTAAGTGGTAGAGAAAGTCGGCATATAAAAACCAGCTCTTCTTCAAGTATTTTCAAACCTACAAGCACTTGGCATGCTTGCAAGCAAAGTCTTGGGTCCAAGACACTGATTTGGATCATTTTTTTACATAGACAGCAACTGAGAACAAGCTGGAGGATGTGTTTATCAGTGAGATTTTTTTTTAACAATTGTAAGATAACTGAATGCTTAAGATCAAAGTATTATGTGTAGCCAGCCGTTCAGTGACATTGCCCTTATGAAGACTGTATTATTGATGCTAGTAAGATTTATGCATAACTGGTTTTCCTCTCTTAGGAGCTTCTGAACTTGAAATGAATATGGGAGGTCCTCAGTATAGCCAGCAGCAGGCTCCTCCAAACCAGACTGCTCCATGGCCAGAGAGCATCTTGCCCATAGATCAGACATCTTTTGGCAATCAGAACCGGTAAGATCTTTCTTTTTAATATTCAGAAGCTGGTATGTGTTTGTACACCTTGAGATAGGAGAGTGCTCTTTAATTTCATGCACTGTATCCAGACCATTTTTCCTGTTTACTGCAGCTTCTGGCTCGTTTGCTAATTAGTTCAGCAGCTAATTAAGTTGCCCACCCTTGGCCAGCATGACTGTACAGAAATGGGGTTAATTAGGTAAGTGTGGGCACTCTCTATTAGACTTGCTTAGAGGAAAAATATTGTGTGCCTTGATGACCTTGGCAGGCTGTGCTCTCTGCTATTACCCCTTAAGGTACATTGACCAAATTAGGTTTGCTTGCAAATTAAAGTTCCAGTTGGAGCTATAATTGTAATCCAGTAGGAGCTCTGCTTACACCAAATCTATATGAAAACTGCATTAATATTAATTCCTATGTGTACATTAATTATTTACATACATTATTATTATTTACATAAACATTATTTATTTACATAAATTTGTGGCTAGAACACAGTACTTCAAAATTCTTGTAAAATATGCTGGAAAGGAAAATCAGGGTAGAACAGAACTCTAGTTATGTGAATGGATTTGGTAACTAAAATTTAAAATGAAACCTTCAAAATAAACAGCTGTTAGGCAGTTTGGCAGTTGTGGGTAATACACAATCACAATTTTAATTGAAATGATCATTGATACAAGTTTTTATTTGCTTGAAACTAGTTGCTTTGTCACTTGTTTGTAATAATTTATATAGTCTTCATTTTGGAGGACTTTCATTCATAGGGTCGCCATGAGTCGGAAGCGACTTGACGGCACTTAACACACACACACACACACAGTCTTCATTGCTCATTTTATGGCTTTACTGTATTAGCTTATTCGTAATAACCATATGCTCAAATACTATTTGGCATAATTTCAGTGGCAACAGTACAAACTAAGAAAGTTCATTGCCGAATCACTGAAAATAACTTGTAGCGAATGGCATCACGGAAAAAGGAGCTACAGGTCTTTCCCTTCTGTTAGTTAGTGTCCTCGTTTTAATTCTTGGTAGCAAGGTAGAATTTGGACATTTTCTTTGGGCACTATTGGCCACCTTATTTGACCTATTTAAGATCAGGCAGGAAGAACAGCCAGCTGCTTTGACTGATGTATATCAATAGGGCTTCAGCTTTAATACTTTTGCTGACCTCAGTTGTTTGTCTCCTGAAAGAAACAGTTTCTTCACAAGGCTCTCAGGCGCACAAGGTTTGTACTGTTAGGATGGTGCTATAAACTCCTTTCATCAGTCTGGGGAGAGATAGGAACGTACAGGATTAGTGTCCCTATGATAAATACTTGACATCACAGTCATGGTACTTATCCCAACAGTTTTTCAATACTGTTTATTTTGCATGGTGTGGGACTATCTGAGGCTGTCCAAGATCACACTGTATCATGTGATACTTAACTTCTGATGCCTTGCTTTCTCTTTTGGAACCAGGACTTCAGAAAGAGGGTCATCCCGTGAATTGTGTCATAGATTTATTTTAGAGAAATCAAAACATTACGGTGTAGCCATTATAATTTCATCTTTGAAATTAAAGAGAGCTGAGTTCTATAATGGTAGGATTGTCAGGGATAAATCCTGCGAAACATCCTTATTATAATGTACAAGTGGGAACCTGCGAGGACTTGCAGGAGGCATCACATTTCGCCCTCCCCCACTATTTCCTCTTTCCCTTTCCTGAAAGCCCTTGGTAGCCTCTCTTCTCTTTTCTAGGGTTGCCAACCTACAGGTGGGACCTGGAGATTTCCTGGAATCACAACAGATCTCTCAAGCACAGAGATCAGCTCCCTGGGTTGCCAGCTCCAGGTTGGGAAATTCCTAGAGATTTGGGGGTGGAACTTTAGGAGGGGTGAGGTTTGGGGAGGGAAGCGACCTCAGCAGTGTATAATACCATTTAATCCCTGGGAACTGATCTTTGTCATTTAGAAAACAGTTGTAATTCCAGGTGATTTCTAACCCTCACCTGCAGGTTGGCAACCCCTAGTTCCCCCTGGAGGAAATGACTGGTTTGGAGGGTGGAGCCTATGGCATTATACCCATCCCCCCCCAGTAACATCTGCCTAGGAAAACTCTGGCCCAGTTGTGTGGTGGTGGCCACTAGGCCAGACCCACTTACATGATAGGGAACCATCAAGGACTTGTGGGGTAGCACCACACTTTCCCCTGTATCCTACCCTCACATTATTTCCTCTTTCCCTCCCATTGCAACCAGGGGTAGGCAACCTTGTTTTTGCCCAAGTGCTGATTTTGTATATACCTATTGTAGAATGTTTTCTTTATCATACATTTGTTATAATGCTTGTTCATACTGCTCTAGTTAATCTAAAAACCAAATCATTATGCTCTTTGGGGAGCGGCTGCATGCTGGAATTAGCCCAGCAATTGACTTTTTATTATATGTCAGTCTCTTGGCACCATGGTGGCTTGGTTTCATCATCTTTTGATGATAAGGCATGTTTGATTTCACAATCTTACAACTGTGAGTTGTCAGGAACAGGCAGTGATCTTCTGGTACAGAATAAGAGAAGTGTCAGTTCCGGTGTTCTTGATTTAAACTATCTGATTAGTGTTATCAGTAGTCATCCAGCTTGCTATAAAATTAAGTTGTCAGAATAGAATATGTTATTCTGGAGAAGAACAAAATTTATTGGCGTTAACTTTTGTACAGTGATTTAGCAATGCCTTTTCCCAGACTGATAGAACTTATCAAGTTAAGACCACAACATGATAAAGAGATAATGTTAGCTGCGATAAAGAAATAATATGACTTAGAGAAATGGCTGCCTTCTTTTTTTATTCTCTGTAAAATTGTTTTACATTTTGTGGCAGTAGCAAGTTTAGAAAAGAGTTTTATGTCTCCAGGTTGGTCTTGATGTGGCTAAATATGTTCCCATGCTATAGGCAGAGTCTAAGAGAGTTTGTTTCAGTTCAAAGACATTTGCTCAACAGAATCCCTAAACACGTTCCTGACATTTTGTTTGGGATTGGGGGGAAGGATAATCCCAGTATTTTCTTACCAAATTGCACACTTTCCCTTCCAGGCAACCGTTTGGAAGCTCTCCCGATGAATTGCTGTGTCAGCATCCTGCATCAGAGTCTCCAAGTGATGAGGGAGCTCTTCTGGATCAGCTTTATATGGCACTAAGAAATTTTGATGGTCTAGAAGAAATTGACAGAGCTCTAGGGATACCAGAACTAGTCAGCCAGGTATTGGTAGTATTAAAACATTTCTAAAAATGTATCAAGGTATTTAAGTTGTAACAAACATTTATCTGTGATCCAGCCTTTTAGTGCTAACTGGATAATAATAATCTAAACATTGTCCCATATATTAACATGGATGTTGCTTTCTTGCTAAAGAGATCCTTCATTTAGTCTTGAGTGTGTCCTGCATTTACGGTAATCTCACTTCCAATCCCAGAGTTCAGCATGAGAGAGAGAGAGAGAGAGCGTGCGTATCCTTGTGTCCTGCTTAGGGCTGAGGTCCAGAGTTCAAGGCAGGAGGCACTGGGGGGGGGGGGCCACAGTACTGTATCACAGAGGTTGTTCCAATAAAGGCTGAGGGCAAACTGAGCTCTTAAATACTACTCTAAGGAGATGGAGATACAAGCCCTTCTCCTCCAGGACCGGGCTTCCAGTACTTAAAGGTGCCTTTGCAGGATACGGCAGCAAGTACTGCTAAAGGGCTGAGGTGAGGCTTGAGGGGGTTGGTTGGGGAGAGACCTCTGATTCAGCAGTAGTCTCTAGGGTGGAGGGATCAGGGTCCAAGTCCAAATGGGAAGGCAAGTCTGCCTCCCAGAGCGAGGAGGCTGACTCAGTGTCTTGGGGCTTCTCATGTGCCTCAAAGGAGGCAGCTCAAGGTGTTCCAGCTGCCACCTCCTGCCACGGTGTTGGGTACCGAGCTGGTTCCTCCTCTGAGTCTTCAGCCTGTTCCTCTGGCAAGGAGGAGTCTGAACTCTGGTCCATGACACCTTGGCTACAACTTGACAGCTGTCCCTACACTGCCTTACATTGTTGCCACATCTCTCTTTACACCCTGGGTAGGAAGGATGGAGTGGATTAACCGACAGGTTCAAAAACAGACTTTACTTGAGATGGTGGGAACAGGGCTGTCCTGCCTCACCTCTCTCCATGGCAGGAGAAACTGGGAAGCAAATCAGCTGATGTGCAATTCATTGTTGCTTCCAAAATTCCATTGCTGAGAGACTGTCTGGTTAGTCCCCCATCCCATCCTCACAATAACGGAAGGTAGTTAGTCTGAGTAGCCCAGCAGAAGATGTTGGATTAAGATCGATCTCAGTAAATGGACACAGAACAAGGCTTCCCATTAGGCAAACAGGCAATATACAAGCTGCATTAACTGCTTCTGGAAGAAACGTAGCCCTGCATGTTCTGTACCATATGTTTCCTATCTCTGATTAAGTATTAATGGGTTCATCTTTTTTTGCAGAGTCCCACGTTGCAAATTGTGCAGACTTGCCAAGCAAGCTCTTTCAGTTTTCTGTCACATGCAAGACACCCAACCCCCTTCCAAGCAAACTATTTTACCCTTCAGCATAACAAGAGAAGGGATTTATACTTGACAAGATGCATGCCTTCCCTCCTCTGTCCTCTTTGGCACTGCACCAATCAGAGCCATTGGAAGGCATGAGTATAAACCCTTTGGCGCAGGGAACTTTCCGTGTGTGTTTATGGTTTGAATGGGGTTGGTGCTGATAAATGAAGAATGAGTTGGAGAAAATAAGCATCGCTACATACTGCTACTGATTTGTATTGCTTTATAAACACAAAAGTACATACCCTTGTCTATAAATGCTCATTGATTTTGTGTGTATGTGTGTGTTCCTCAGCAGAGCCAAGCTGTAGATCCAGAGCCATTCTCAAGCCAGGAATCAAACATCATCCTAGAACAAAAGGCACCTGTCTTCACCCAGCAGTATGCCTCTCAGGCTCAAATGGCCCAGGGCAACTACACACCAATGCAGGACCCAAATTTCCACCCATTGGCCCAGCGACCAGGTTATTCCGCACTACGTATGCAACCTAGGCCAGGTCTGAGGCCTGCTGGCATAGTACAGAACCCACCAAATCAGCTGAGGCTACAACTGCAGCATAGACTTCAAGCACAGCAGGTATGTCACACTTTTATGCTTTCTGTCGCTGCTTTGGTCAGCATTCAACTTTACGTAAACAGAGTAGGTATAAAATGGCTCTCAAGATGTTTGATTTAACATATACAATAAAGCGCTAGTGAGGCTGTTTTCCCAACTGTACATATTCAGCTTCATCCAGGATATCTTGGTGAGTTTCACATGTTCAGAGCTGTAAGCAGTCCTCTAATCTCCATTTTGGTCTTGCAGGCTGCAGTCACACTCTGTTTACTTTTTCCAAAGACCTAGGAGTAGGGTTGTCACTTTCTGGAAAGTCAGGGAAATAGAAATTGGTCAGGGAAAGTCAGAAAATTACACATTCAGGAATTCAGAAAACCCCAGCCCTGGAAAGTTCCTACTTGCCAGACAAGCTGAAAATGCCTTGGCGAAAGGCAAGTGCTTCCATGAAAGCCTGTATTTGGAACTACGTTTTGAAGATGGCTTTTAAGAAGGCGTTTTTTAACAGAGAATGGCTAGATATCAAACTTCATGCTGACTTCATTCCATGCCTATCACCAAGTTACCGTAAAGTGTGCTACAAAACTGTTGAACTAATTAATGTGGCAGTTAGAGATGTGCAATCTCATGGAAAAGGACCATTAAATCAGAAGAACATGAAAATTACATTGAGCCAGTAGTCCATTGCAATATATTTTGGTTCAAAGCCAAGTACAAGTTCAGGTAGTAGAAGCACAGATGAGGAAGAGAGAAGAAGAGTTGGTTTTTATATGCCAACTTTCTCTGCCACTTAAGGAAGAATCAAACTAGCTTACAATCACCTTCCCTTCCCCACAACAGACACCCTGTGAGGTAGGTGGGGATGAGAGAGAGTGACTAGTCCAAGGTCACCCAGCTGGCTTCATGTGTAGGAGTGGGGACACAAATCCAGTTCACCAGATTAGCCTCCGCTACTCATGTGGAGGAGTGGGGAATCAAACCAGGTTCTCCAGATCAGAGTCCACCACTCTTAACCACTACACCACATTGGCTCTCTCAGGCTCAAATGGCCCAGGAACTTCTAAAAACTCTGAAAAAACATGTTAAGAGTGATAAAAAGTGCAAGGACCTACCTGCCTCACAAACCAGTATGGCTGCCTATGTAATCAAAAACTAAATTGGAACAGCAGAATGCCTGCGGGTTTTGCAACTAGAGATGAAGGTGTCATTTGAGTTTTGCAACAACATCAATGAGTTATTCAAACAAATGTTCTCAGATAGCTAAATAGCCCAACAGTTTCATCTTGGAAAAACAAAATAAATGAATGTTGTCATTTTTGGTATGGCACCATACCTTGCTGACTTTCAACTAAAACACCTAGAACGGTACTGAACATTTGTTACCTGTTTTGATAAAGCTTTAAGAGTCAGATGGAATTAGTGGTTCACCTTTGAAATGAATACTGCCAAAAAGTTTCCATATGATACCTGACCAGGGTTTTTCTTCAGACTGCTACTGCTGAAGGCCTTCTGCAGAAGTTTCCAGAAGGCTTGTGTTGTCTTTACCACGACAAGTCTCTTATGTTTTTCTGATGGAAAAGAGAAGAAAAGTAATTGATTAGCCTTGGAACATATAGCCTTCCTGTTGTACTTGGGTCTTTTAAAACAGGATTGCATGCAGTGAACTGGAACGTGAATTCAGACTTGTGCAGACATTTTCCAGCTAGGGAAGCATCATACACTGCTATGACTGGAAGCACATAATGTCCTCAGAAGTTTAGCCCCACTAGGTGTTCGGAGAATATTACACTATTTGACAACATTGAAAAGTATGTGGAAGAAGCAAAACTCACAAACAGTAAACCTGCAAATTGCATAAAAGCTGCAATTCAATATCCACTCATGAATTGCAAAATACCTTTCATAAAAACAGTTGCTGGAGATTGAGAGCTGTTTGTACAAAGGTTTCAAAGCCAAAAACCATTGACGCCTTTTTTGTATGAAGAGCTGAATGAGCTAATCAAGAAGCTAATGAGCCATTGCATAAAATAAAAAAGCTGCAAAAATTGTCATGTGGTTCCCAGTTGTTAACAATTGACATGAAATCGTCTTGAGAACTTGCTCGACCGAAGCAAGGTTGAAATTGAAATTGGCTTTGCAGCAAAGAAGATCTTAAAAGAAACCAAAGTAAGTGAACACCTGGTGGCCAGTTTTTACCTAGAATGTTGAAACATGTTAGAAGTTGAATAAGAAAAGTCCTTTGAAGTTCAAGGCTGTTCATGGCTTATTAACATTAGATCCTACTATCATCATACACAAGCCAAATGTTGGAATCACTGTACTAGGGTCTGTACTAGAACCTCTACTTGCAGCAAATCGAATCAGTGATACAGCTGCTGAAAAATCAAAGCAACAATACACTGCTTTAACTGCTGTTGCCCTCAGTGAATTCAAAGCTCAGTGGCAAGCATACATGGCAAAACTAGATGATGAAGATAGGCTGGACACATTTTACAGTGGTACCTATGGAATATCAAAATGTGCCTTGCCTTGTCTCATGGTAATGCTTCAGTTGAAAGTGGATTTTCAGGTAATTGATGTTAATAGAGAATTTGCATGAAGAAACTGTTGCTTGTCAACACTGTCCTGAGTTCTCGAGGACTCAAATCTTTTGTAATTGATAGGAGCATGTTGCAGTCAGTGAGGCATGCTCACACATGGATACATAGCGTACTTGGAGGTTAGATGCCACAAGCGACAAGAAGAAACTTGAGAGAGAAATTTAAACACCTTGAAAAGGCAAAAAAAAACAAAAAAACAAAACAAAAACCCAACCATTAACAGAAGAAGCCAAAATGGAAGAAGGAACAATTGATCAGAATTATACATAAAAGTTATTAAAACGTTTGGAATGCCTGCTTTCTTATGGACGTGGTCTCAGCACAGAATTTGGCCACTTTAGAGGTGGTTTCTTTGGAGTGGTCTGCAAGAGAGAGATATGTGTAGAATTTTCCAGATCTTCCTGGGAACTTAGAGCAGTGGTTAGATATATGGAACAGATGTCCTTATAAAGGGACTTCCGCTAGGGACGCTGATCTGAGCGCCACGTTTCTCGGGGGCTCCCGAGAGAACCAAGAAACGTTTGAACTTGGGGACAAATTTTTGCATTCCACCTCAGTTCTAATTAGTGGACCGAGGAACAGGAATACCCCTGCTGCCTTCAAGAGCTGTCTGACCCCCAGTTTTGCTGAGAGAGTCTTCGGACGACTCTCGGAATCCTGGAAGAGGTCCCGCTGGCCTGAGGGGGAAACACTGCTGAAAACGTCTCTTTGGAATTAGGCTCAGATCTCCCACTGAGCCTATCTATCACCATCTAAGCAACTACACAGAAGCAAGAATACCTACTCTCCTAAAATCTGAGTAAGTTAAAAGAACTCTTTTGTTTTACCTGGATCTGGAAGCACCGGGAGATTGCTAAATACATCTGCCGAATCTGTCTCTCCTCACTTAATGTTTAAATGACTCTTTGAAAACAAGAAAAGATCAGATAAATCGGCAGGAATCTTATCAATTTGATCAGTGGGAAGACACAACAACTAAGATTTTTTGAAAGACGTCTCTGCTACCAAACAGAAACTACGACGTATAAAGAGGAGGGAGGAGGAGTAATCCCCCCACATTGTGAGGTGTCGTCTTTCTAACTACACTAAGTCTTCCTGCCACGTCCTTCCTGGAAATAATCTATCATCGCGAGAGTAGCAGAGAACTTGGAATCAGAAGTGTGGCATCATCGTGCAACTGGCAAATGCCTCCCAAGTTCCTGAACAAAAGGAAGACGGAAGGTTTACGACACTGATTCCTGCAACACCTCTCTGCTATTTATAACACCGGTCTTTGTCAAGACTTTACCAACTAAGTCTCAACGGAACTTTCAGAAGTAGCAACCATGGAATGTTTGATTAAACAGCTGGATCAATTTTCTGCTTTGATGAACCAAAAACTGGATTTTATCTTAGATGACCTTAAAGATATAAAAATTCAAATCATCACAATGAGGTCGGAGGTGAGATCAGAGGGTTCTTCAGATGACAAGAAAGACAAAGAACAGAAGAACCTTGCAAAGGAAATGGAGAATGACAACAAACAAACTGCAATAGTCCAGCTGGCAACAATAGATCTGAATGTGAGAGACTTAGATCTTTGTTTTTATAATCTGCCTGAGGAACTTACACCAGCTTGGAGGATTTAAAGGGTAGAAAAACTGGAGCTATGGGGATCTCCTTTATTGACTTTGAGATGGAAGAAACTGCAACGCAAACCAACAACTTCCAAGGATGCTCTTCGATGTCTAGTCTTAATGAAGAATAGAAAAAAATGCTGGAAATTCCGGACAAAGGAACTGATTTAAAAGAGTCTGGCTTGTCTTTTGGAAGGGATTAAACAGGAATTGGTTAAAAGGCTTGGTTTTAATGGAAATGAAATAACATAAGATATCAATATACTAGAAATATAATTTGTATTAAAATGAGTGTTTGGGAGAAATTAGGGTTTACAAAATAATTAATTTTTAATGAAAACAACTAAATGTTTCCTATTCTAATCCATTTATTATTAGTGAGATTTACTATTTTCTTCTTCTTTTTTATGATTGTATTAATCATTAATAATTCTCTCTTTAAAGAATATAAATGCCAAAGAGATTGATAGGTATTAGTAATAATATTAGGATTAGAAGTTTATGCAAAAGAGATTACTAATTAATCAATAGATGGAGGGAGGTGTAGGGGAAGTCAATATATTTTTGATCATACTTAACAATGTTTTCTATTGCATTTTATATTTTATTCTTTGTTTATACTAACTCTTGAACTTTGTGTTTAATAATTTTGAAAAATAATAAAAAGATTATTTTAAAAAAATATGTCCTTATAAAGGGGGCAATATAATAACATACGTTCCACTGTTTCGACTGCATTCAATTGGCAGGAACACAGACGTTGAGAATAGGAGATAGTACCATTTCAAATAGATATGTTTCTTCAGTTAATAGCATTTTCAAAAATTTATATTGAAGCTCTTTCCTTGACTGATATTTCTGTATTTCAGTACTTGTGTAGTTTCAAACAATTTATGGTAATGTAACCTGTGCAGAAATAAAGTTGGGATTGTTTTTGAATGGTGGTCAGGGAAATCAACAAAACTCGGTGAAAGAAAGTCAGGGGACTGTAAAATAAAATTTTAGTAGCAAAGCTGTGCATTTTCATGCATATTGCAATATCTGCATTCTGGCCAGATAGCAAACAAGAGAAAAGGAGTGCTTTTAAAAAGACTAACAAAACCAGAAGAAAATTACAAAGGTGCTTTTTGTAGTTCTCACTGTGCCACTGGGCTTTTTGTAGTTGCCACTGGGTTCCTGCGCTGAAGCTACTTCCTGCTTTCTCATTCAGGCTGAGATCGTACGCCCACTGAGTAAAAGACTCATAGCTCATCTGTGCAGGGAAAAATTCAGGCAGCCGTGCACAAAAGTGACACCTGCAGGGATTTGTATTCCCTATAATTTTTGATACTATCTTTATCAAAGGGAATTTATGTAGTAACCCTTATAAACCTATTCAACAAAACTGATTATTGCACCAACCTGCAGCCATATGGAAAATCCAGCCAAGCTTGCATGGCACATTTATTGATTATACATGTAATTAGAAGATAATTCCCATAAGTATAGCATATAAATGCATGTTTAAAGTGCTGTGAATTCCAGTGTTTTATGCCACTGTACTGAGTAGGTTTATGAATGAGTTTAACTATCCCTTAATAAAGATATCAGATTGTTTATGAATGAGTTTAACTATCCCTTAATAAAGATATCAGATTGCAAATACCAGTCCTTGCAGCTGTCTTACCTTATATGTGTTTTATTTTGTTTTAACCGTTATGCTTTATCCTCTTTTTTTTTTTTTTACTGAAACAATAAGTACAGTTCCTTTCCAAATAATTAAATGCAAGCACAGCCATACCCATTGAGAGAGGAATTATGGCAGCCACGGTATAGGAGTGAACTTTCTGCTTGGAAAATAAGCACACCCAAAAAAATGGGGAGGGGAAAATAAATGTAGTTGTCTGAATGTGTATGTGAGTGTACCCTTGCTGAGTTAATTTAGTCTTTTGTTATAGTGTGAGTGTATGTCATGTGTTACCATTGCCTCACTGTGTAGTCTCTGAAGTAGTTTCACATCTTTGCTCACAGATCTTGCTCACGTGTCTTGTGCGTGGCAATGTATGAGTACCACTATCTGCACACAGGAAGCAGTCCAAGGGAGAATGGGTTCAGTGGCAAGAAAACAATCCTTATGTATGTACCTACATGCAAGGTACCAGGAAGGAAGCTGCTAGGCTTGACTTGGCCCCATATTTGGCTGCTAATCCAGTTCTTCCTGACATGAATTCTGGGTCGGAGAGAGGCTTTCAAATCACAAGTTTTTTTAGCAGATGGACTATGACAGTGTGAAAGGTGTGAAAGCTGGACAGTGAAGAAAGCTGATAGGAAGAAAATAGATTCCTTTGAAATGTGGTGTTGGAGGAGAGTGTTATGGATTCCGTGGACTGCCAAAAAAAAAACAAATCAGTAGGTTATAGATCAAATCAAGCCTGAACTGACCCCAGAAGCTAAAATGACTAAACTGAGGCTATTGTATTTTGGTCACGTCATGAGATGACAAGAGTCACTGGAAAAGACAGTCATGCTAGGAAAAGTGGAGGGCAGCAGGAAAAGAGGAAGACCCAACAAGAGTTGGATTGACTCAATAAAGGAAGCCACAGCCTTCAATTTGCAGGATCTGAGCAAGGCTGTCAAAGATAGGACATTTTGGAGGACTTTCATTCATAGGGTTGCCATGAGTCGGAAGCAACTTGACAGCACTTAACACACACACTATGACAGTAATGAGAATCTATATTTTATGCATAATTATCCTCTTTAAATATGTGATATCAACCTGTCACATTCTTAACAATAAGTAGTACAACCAGTCCTTGTAATTAGAAGCATAACTTCCTTATGGAGCATGTGTACAAATTATTCCTTTCGTTTCTTATGCTTAACATTAGAATCGTCAGCCACTGATAAATCAGATCAGCAGTGTTCCCAATATGAACATGCCTCTGAGACCTGGAGTGCCAACACAGGTGAGGGAACAGGTATTGAAGATCTTTCTATTTTATTATCCCTAGTTCTAAAGATTTTTATTAAATTGCACCAGTCCTACATTATGTGTGGTTTCTGCCACTACAGCATTGTGTTCTGACACTGCTAATTTCACTTCTTCTTTAGTCATGTTTAGGTATACTGTAGTGACATGGTTATATGCTGAGCAGAAGGTTGGATATGTTTCACCAGAAGGTGTAGTTTCATGTGCCTGACCCATGCTTCAGTGTAGACTGTTATGAGGGTTCTTTGTTTCTGTACATTGCTTAGATGAGCAATGTTTCCTAAACAGACCACATTAAAACAGATTACAGGTCATATGACGAAAGCTGTTAAGTCTGTATTCTTCCAAGATAAATGAAATAAAATACTTCAGGATTTTACTTTTCATTATGGAAGGAATAAGTTCCCAAGGAGCCAATTTTAATACTAGCATTACAACAAATTGCTGAGAGCCGAAGTCAGCGATTTTATAACTCCCTTTTAAAGTTTTCACTTGCTAGAGAAAATTAATCTAAGTGATGTAAATCAGGGATGATACAGCTTTGTCTGGGATTTCAAACTTCCTTTCCAGGAGTCTGAGACCGAGTTCACAATGTCCGAATGTTTTTGCTGAGTAAACTTCAACCAAGTCTCTGGTCTAGGGGATCTTTGCTGGCATTTAAGTGGGTCAGGGAATGTGGTAATAGATGAGAAGAGTCCAGAAGTTTGGAGCAGCTGTCACGAATGGACACAGCTGTGAATTCCTGACCAATACGCTTCAGGCACTGTAAGGCGCAGGTTGAACAGGCATACTCATAGACTTCTGTATGGGAAGCATCACTTGTGAATAATTGTAACTTGCAAAGAAAGCTTAAATGCCAATCAGCATTCTAATCAGTGTAGCTTATTTGTACATTGTACACTTTTGGGAAGAACAAAATGTGATTTAGGCATCACTCAGAGAAAACTGTCTTTATTTAAGAGTTTGATTCCGTTACCTCTGATAACATGTATCTGTTTTGGAATTTCACACCTCAGATCCAAGAAACTCCATATATGATTTTCATAATGATATTACTTAGCTACTGGGAAGTCCTTGTTAATCGTGCTTTGATACATTTTTTTGTTTTCCTTTTAGGGACCGATCAATGCACAGATGCTGGCCCAGAGGCAGAGGGAGATATTGAGCCAGCATCTGAGGCACAGGCAGATGCAGCAGCAAGTACAGCAGCGGACCCTGATGATGCGAGGACAAAGCATGAACATGACACCAAGCATGGTGGCCTCTGGTGGCATCCCCGCAACAATGAGCAACCCACGGATTCCCCAGGCAAACCCCCAGCAGTTTCCTTTCCCTCCAAACTATGGTATTGGTCTTACACTTTGAGCACCTTTTGCCACCCTTTACTTCCTGACATCCTCCACTTCTGGATTACTACTCTTCTCTGGCAGCTCTTTGGATTACTTCCAGATAAGGCTAGCTAACTGGAGATGGCAAGCGGTCTAAGGGTTAGGGAGTGGTCTGAGCTCGTTGGGGGTATCTCTCAAATGCATCGGGAAAATGACTATTAAGAAGTGTTAAGTCACAATCTTATTTTGTTATGGCCTTTCTGCCATATCTTCAGATAAAGCATTTATATCAGGGATGGGGAACGTCAGGCCCGGGGGCCGGAACCGGCCTGCGAGGACATTTTCAGTGGCCCTCAGGAGCTCCAGGGCCCTGCCATAGAAACATGGCATAGCAGGGCAGCTTCAGCAACAGTTTCGGGGAGGGCCCTGGAGCTCCCAAGGGCCACTGAAAATGTTAATCAGTGAGTGTAGGGGGCAGGGAGAAAGACTTCCCCCAAGGCTGCCCCTACAGCCCCGGTGTGCAGGAACGCCACGACACACTTAAAAAAACCCTTTCACCGCCTCAGCTGCTGAGCGGCAAGAGGGATTTTTTTAAGTGTGCTGCAGCGGTGCGCGCAACTGGGCTTCAACCTTTCTTTCTTTCTTCTCCCTCCCTCCCTCCCTCCTTCGACCATTTATGCATGGGAGGTTTTGCCTTGGATTTGCCACGCTCTAGACTAGATGCGCATTTTCCCAATTTGAATTCTCAAAACTCAACAGTAAGCCCCCATGCAGAGTTTTGAGAATTCAAATGGGGAAAATGTGCATCTAGAGAGCAGCAAATCCAAGGCAAAACCTCCCATGCATAAATGACCTTTCTTTCTTTCTTTCACCCCAAAAACCTCCCTAGCCTCTCCCCTCCCCGCCCCCCGCCGGGACATCTACGACAGGTATGGCCCCCGAACAATGTGACAAATATGCAAATGGCCCTTGGCAGAAAAAAGGTTCCCCACTCCTGATTTATATGAAATATTTAATATACAAATTTATTTCAGTGTAATGGTTTAACAGCCACATACTTAGTTAACATAAAATATATTGCAGTTATCTGACAGCCCTAAAAATAAACGTTTATTGGTTCCACTGTGAAAAGTAAACTTGCTTATTTTATCAGTTGTTTTTTTGTCACCACTTTCTAAAATTAGAAACGTATTTGCTTAATTTTTGTATTTGAAGATGGTTTTTCAGTCATGTTGTCAGGTTCCCATTTTAAACAAAACTGTGTGAGAAAGGACTTATTTGGACATAGTCATTGGGTTCTGTCTGGGTGAATTACAAAGTGGGCCTCAGGCCCCTAGAAGAGTGAGACCATGGAGCTCCCATTTTAACAGTCTTCCAAATGGTAGCCCCTTTTATTCAGCATAGAAGTCTGTGGACACTATTATACTGCGAGGGAGGTGTGTGTTCAGTACCGTCAAGTCGCTTCTGACTCATGGCGACCCTATGAATCGATGTCCTCCAAAATGTCCTATCATTTACAGCCTTGCTCAGATCCTGCAAACTGAGGGCTGTGGCCTCCCTTATGAGTCAGTCCATCTCATGTTGGATCTTCCTCTTCTCCTGCTGCCTTCAGCCTTTCCTAGCATTATTGTCTTTTCCAGTGACTTTTGTCTTCTCATAATGATAGAAGTCTATGGACGCTATTATAGGGAGGAAGGGGTGATATACAGTGTGTCAGCATGATTGAAACACCTGTTTAATTCTGCAGGATTAAATCAGCAGCCTGATCCTGGCTTCACCGGAGCCACCACTCCCCAGAGTCCTCTGATGTCCCCAAGAATGGCCCATACCCAGAGTCCCATGATGCAGCAGTCTCAGGCCAATCCTGCCTACCAATCCTCTACTGAGATGAATGGATGGGCACAAGGAAATATGAGTGGAAACAGGTACGATATGTGGGGGGGAATACTTGGTTTAACTCAGCATGTCAGCTTCAGCTACTGTCACTTAACCCACCTTTATACTCATTCAGCAATCATCCTGTGACTGTTTTCTGGGATGGTTAAAGAATAGTTGTGATATTATAAAATGGCCATTCACGCAATAGCTTCTGCAGCCTGATAGCAAAATCATTGTTGGAATCACCAAGGACTGGAAGAAAAACTTCAAGGAGTCCTGAGTGTAAAATAGATGGATTTCCTATGGATTGTACCTGCTATTCTGGATCTTGCTTGTCAATTATTCTTCTGAGAGCCAGTGTGGTGTAGTGGTTAAGAGCTGTAGACTCTAATATGGAGAACTGGGCTTGATTCACCCTCCTCCACATGAGCGGTGGACTCCAATCTGGTGAACCGGGTCTGTTTCTCCACTCCTCCAACTGAAACCTGGGTGACCTTGGGCTAGTCACAGTTCTCTCTCTGAACTCTCTCAGCCTCACCTACCTCACAAGACGAGGTGTCTGTTGGAGGGAGGGAAGGAGATTTTAAGCCGCTTTGAGACTTTTTAAAGGTAGAGAAAAGCGGGGTATAAAAACCAACTCTTCTTCTTCCATTCCTTACTAGCTATAGGGAAAGTCTTATCACAAGCCAAGAAATCCTTTTAGTGCTTTTGCAACTCCCATGTAGTGAACCAGAAACAACTGCAAAAAAAACTCTTCATTTTGATTTAGCCATAATTGTTAGCTATTAAATCATGAGGAGATGGTTTTTAAATGAGCACATAACCACAAGATTATTACGTGTGTTTCTCACTTTGTGGCGAGCTTTTTCCAGTAAACCTGCATTACTATAGAAGACTTGAAGACTTCTTGTCTCTGAGGAATTAACACATAATGAAATAAATGCAATGTATAATTAAAAGCCACGTGCATAAAACTACACTAAAAATAACTGTTAGGAAGTCTATTTTTACCAAAATTATTACCATCCATTTGTAAATTCTGGTCTGGCATCTTCCTAAGCTGCTTTCTGCTCAGTTTTGAGTTTCCATGCAAAGAGCAGTTAGGAAGAACATTGTCCATCAACCGGGTCTGCCGGTCCGTCTTTTAAAGACTTTTTGTCCACCTATTGTAGAGTTTACTGCCCACACACATTAGAAGAAGAAGAAGTTGGCTTTTATATGCCGACTTTCTCTACCACTTAAGGGAGCCTCAAACCAGCTTACAATCACCTTCCCTTCCCCACAACAGACACCCTGTGAGGTAGGTGGGGCTGAGAGAGTGTGACTAGCGCAAGGTCACCCAGCTGGCTTCGTGTATAGGAGTGGGGAAACAAATCCAGTTCACTAGATTAGCCTCCGCCGCTCATGTGGAGGAGTGGGGAATCGAACCTGGTCTCCAGATCAGACTCCACCGCTCTTAACCACTACACCATTACACACACATTCTCTCTTCTATGCCTATGATTTGATTTCCCTCTAATGAACACACCGTTTTGGCATTGGATCCATGTAATGCTTGCTGTGGCTTCAGCTTGACATTGGATTTGAAGCAGAAGAAGTGCTAGGGCTTTTTTGGTTCCAAACGGTACTTTTTAACAGAAGTACTACATCTGTGCATCAAGTGGTCAACTCCTGCAAATTGTGCCCCCCAGATGTTATATTTGCAACCCTAATCCTATTACTTAAACAAGCGAAGAAAGGGATGTGTGCTTTTGCACTGATGTCAGGCTTGAGAGGCTGAAAACGTTCCCCCCACTTGCACAGATGGATATAGCCGTTGATCTTTTGAAGTTTTCAGTAATACTCTAGGCCCAAATTACTTCTCACTTGATTTGTTTTGATTCTGACATGGTGATGAATATTTTCTCCCATAGCATGTTTTCACAACAATCTCCACCACACTTTGGGCAGCAAGCAAACACCAGCATGTACAATAACAACATGAACATCAATGTATCCATGGTGACCAACACAAGTGGTATGAACAACATGAACCAGATGACAGGGCAGATCAGCATGACCTCAGCAACCTCTGTGCCTACATCAGGGTTGTCCTCCATGGGTCCTGAGCAGGTGAGAATGATCAGATGAGGGATCTTGGCTAACGTAATTGCTCTTCAACCTTTTTTTAGTAAGGTCATATCCTACTGCTGTGTTAATCCTACTTGGAGGTTTTGAGAAGGCAAGGAAGGACTTCTAATGGTTCGGTGCTTGGATGAAAGAGAGTGTGAAGGCTTGGCCCTTCCCTAAATATTTGGATAGCCCCAAATATTATCACGTTGGCACCATGGATTAATCAAAGCTGTCGCCATTCATGTGTATTTGGGTTGCCATCCCAGCAGTCTCAGCAAAGGGTGCAGCACAGTAGCAACTAACAGCTGAGCTGTGGAGCTTGTTTTTCTGAACTGGCAAGTGGATATGCATAGCTCAGCCTTACCTACGCTGGTCTTGAGGCTTTCTTTATTTAATGTCGAGTTAAGGCTAAGAAAAGGACACTTTGCACAGAGACCTTGGGCAGTGCACACGAAAACAGGAAGTGAAAACTCAGCGCTCTGTCGCTTGCTCTCTGTCTGCGTGGTGCCGCAACCTCCTTTGCCACTTGTAATTTTTAGTTGGTGCAGTGCTTCCCCCTAGTGGAGATGTGCAAAATGTTCAACATTTTGCAAGGCATACAACAGAAGCAATTTTCTCTTCTAGAATTTCACATTTTTAACAACTTCCCTTAAGACATCCTCTTTCAGAGTGACGCAAACTGAAAATAGGACAGGTGGCACCAGGGTGCCTGTGCACAAAAGAAAGGGGAGGGGAGAGGCTTGAAAAGGGGCATAGCGCTCCATAATGCACTTACATAGACCTCTCTCTTTATTTTGCTGCTCTCTTTATTAAAGAAAAGGGGTGTGGGCACAAGTGTGTCTCAGGAGGTTTTCTTTTTTTTAAAAAAAAAAACTCCTTTTAATTTCCTGACCAGCTTTCAAATTAACTTTAGGTTAATGATCCTGCTATGAGAGGAGGCAATCTTTTTCCAAACCAGCTACCTGGAATGGATATGATAAAGCAGGAGGGAGATGCATCACGGGTAAGGAAAACCGTCCACATCTGGTACTCCAAATCTTTAACAAGCTGTTTTAAAGTGAAACTTGGACCTTTTCAATTTGGAAAAATTGTTAAGCTGATCATTGAACCATTCTCTATCAACTACAAGCCAGAGGGCCCTGTATGACGACATGTATTTTACCAGCCTTATTTCAATGTAAATGTCTGGATCTCGCCCCCGTTCTGGTTCACTACATAGCCTGCCTACACAAAATTGAAAGAAACCGCACAAACCTTAACTATGGATAAGAAATTACAAGACATGTTAGCCAAACAAACAGAAGCAACAACTAAGCAGTTTGAACAGATGTCAACACAGATGGCACAGCTGACTTCTATGATGACAAACCTTGGCCAAGCATCTCAAGTTATTAACCAGAAACTGGATGTGGTTACAGAAGACCTCAAAGATGTAAAGACCCAAATGAATACTATGAAGACGGATATGCAAACAATGGACGTATCAATCAAGAAAGTGAGGGAAGAACACAAGGATACAAAGAAAAAATTAGTAAGCCAAGAAAAACAGATTGAAACAATACAAACTAATCAGACAACAGCCAAGGACCAGATAGCCATGATGGAGATGAGAGTAAGAGAAACCAACCTTCGTCTGCGCAATTTACCAGATATGATGGGAGATAACAAAGAAACTGTAGTTCCAAATCTGGCTTACCTATTTCAAATAGAAGAACAAGTGTTGAACCAAGCCATTAACAGAATTTATAGAATACCATTACCTGCCAGAATGAAAAGATCTAAACCAAGAGATCTCATGATTGTTTTTTATGATACAAGGATTAAGGATAGGATCATGAAGATCCATTATGACAACCCGGTTTCTGCAGGAGATATTCCTCTAATACTTTTAAAGGACATACCAAGACATTTACTCTCACAGAGGAACAATTACAAAGAATTTGTGTCTGTTTTGAAAGCTAATGGTATTAAATATCGTTGGATTATGCCACAAGGCTTGGCCTTCACTTACAAAAAAATGAAAATGACAATCTTATCACCAACAGATGTGGGAAATTTTTTGAGGAAATATAAGACAGAACTCAAAGAATTAACCTTGGAACAAAAGGAAGAGGAAGAAGAAGAAGAAGAGGAATCACAGGGAGCAGAGGGAGGTGCTGAGTTATAGACTGAATATTTTGCTTCAATAATTATTACACCATGGCAAAAGTAATTTCTTGGAATGTTAATGGTTTGAATGAAAAAACTAAACGGGCTAGAATTTTTAAATATTTACAGAAATACAAATACTCCCTAATTTGTTTGCAAGAGACTCATACAGCAACAAAGCATAAAAGATACCTGGATAGACAAGTGCTTGGACAAGCATTTGTCGCATCGGCTAAAACAAAAACAAAGGGAGTAGTGATATATGCTCATTCTAGCCTTAGTCCTGAATTACTGTACAAAGACGATGAAGGGAGAATTGTAATTATCAAAACCAAAATATTGGGGCAAAAGACGATTGTGGTAGGAATATATGCACCCAATGAAGGAAAACCAAAATTCTATGGACAATTACATGAACTGATTTCCCAATATGCAAATGATCAGATTCTTTTGATGGGCGACTTCAATGGTGTTATCCTCTCAACTTTGGATAAAAAAATCAAAAGCAAAAGACGAAAATGAAGGATGTTTGCCTAAAACCTTCTTCACCATGGCTTTGGAATTAGAAATACAAGACATCTGGAGAACAATGAATACAACAGCTAAAGAATATACTTATTATTCAGCAAGACATGATTCACACTCCAGGATAGATATGATATGGGCTAGTAAGTCTATTTTTACGCAATTACATAAAATTCAAATTGTACCAAGAACTTTTTCTGATCACAATCCAGTTACATTTGAATGGAACAATAAACAAGCATTTAGATGGCGATTAAATGATAAACTTTTAAAGGACAATAAGATTCAAAAAGAACTACAGGACTTAATTAAAGATTTTTTTGAAATTAATCTTAATGGGGAAACTTCGCTAAATACAGTTTGGGATGCATTCAAAGCTGTTCTAAGAGGATTCATGATACAGAAACACACGGCGTGGAAGAAAACCCAACTACAATTTACCAATAATATACTCTGGGATTTACAAAATCTGGAGCAAAAACTTGTTATGGCTCTATATGAAGAAGAGAAAAATGACATACAAATGAAGATTTCTGTATCTAAACACCAACTAAATTTGATAATAATGGAGGAAATGAACAAAAATTTAAAATCTGCTAAACAAAAATACTTTGAACATGCTAACAAACCTGGAAAATTTTTAGCAACCCAACTGAAAGATTCATTTCAAAAGAAGATTATAACGAAAATCCAATCTGCTAAAGGACCAGTTTATACAACTACGGATATACAAAAAGAATTTGTTTCATTCTACACTAAGTTATACCAGAAAGAAAATATCTCAAAAGAGAAAATAGACAAGTTTTTAAATTTAATACAGATGAATGTCCTTTCAACCAACCCAACAAGAATGGATAGATGCTCCAATTACAAAGGAGGAACTACAAGAAGCAATAATGAAACAAAAAACGGATAAGACACCAGGACCAGATGGAATTACTGCACTATTTTATAAAACATTCAGTGACGACAATTTAGTGAATTTTTTTTGTATTACTTTGTAATACAATTTTGGATAAGGGAGCATCCCCATAGACTTGGTCTCATGCATTTATATCGTTGATACCTAAGGAAGGAAGAGATCCAGAAAAAAACATCAAACTATAGACCTATTTCGCTGTTAAATGTGGATTATAAGATCTATGCTTCGGTCTTATCGAATAGGATAAAGCATTTTATTAAGGACCTTATACATGAAGACCAAGCAGGTTTTGTTCCAGGAATTAAAGATAATATAAGAGTTTTATTAGACTCATTGGAATATTATGACCAGAATATTCAACAAACGGCGGCCTTTGTATTTCTGGACGCAGAGAAAGCTTTTGATATGGTCTCCTGGGATTTTATGAAAAAGATATTGGAAAAATTAAATTTTGGAGACCGCTTCTTGAGAGGTATATCGGCCATATACACATCCCAACAGGCAAAAATTTTGGTGAATGAATCGATGTCTGATAATTGTTCAATTAAGAAAGGAACCAGACAAGGATGTCCCCTGTCTCCATTATTATTTTTGTTGGTGTTGGAATCACTATGTTGTAAGCTAAGGAGTATGGAGGACATTCGCGGATTAAAAATTAAAAAACATGAATTCAAATTGAGAGCATTCGCGGATGACCTTCTGTTAATTTTGGAGAACCCAACACAATCAATGAAGATATTGCTAGAAACCTTGGACGACTTTGGAAATGTATCGGGGTTTAAAGTTAACCAAGAAAAAACAAAGACAATATTTAAGAATCTACCAGAAACAGAACAGCAGGAATTTATATCATATACAGGTTGGGAGAAGGCTAATAAGGTCAAATATTTGGGAATCTGGATCTCTGAAAAGAATAAAGAATTGATAACTAATAACTATTTTAAATTATGGGATAAAATAAAAACTGACATGATCATTTGGTCAAATAAAAAGCTGTCACTTTTGGGACGTATATCAACAGTCCAAATGAATATTTTACCAAGGATGCTTTTCTTATTCCAAAATTTGCCTATAATATCACATGTTAAATATTTTGATACTTGGAGGAAAGATGTATTAAACTTCATCTGGCAAGGGAAAAAGCCGAGGATTGCTTATAAACACTTGGTGGACTCTAAAGTTAGAGGAGGTTTAGCATTACCTAATTTTCAACTCTATGCTGAAGCGGCCGCTTTAGTATGGCTAAAGGACTGGATGAACTTATCTAACTCGCATTTGTTAGATCTTGAAGGTTTTAACAATATAAGTGGATGGCATGGCTATTTGTGGTATGGTAAAATCAAGATACAAGCATCATTTCGTAACCATATAATCAGGTCCTCCTTATTTCATATTTGGATGAGATATAAACATATTCTTGAACCAATAACACTGATGTGGATATCACCTCAAGAAATGTTGACATTACGCCCACTTAGATTGGATAAATTTATCACCTACCAAGAGTTAATTAACTGGGAAGGGGAAAAAAGCTCACTAAAAGACTCAGTTACTTAAAGACGATTTACAATGGCTTCAATATCATCAAATTAAATCAGTATTTACACAAGATATGAAGAATGGATTTTCTAAAGAAAAATTGCCTTTTCAAGGATGTTATTAGATAATAACACTCAACTGATCTCTAAAATGTATAATCTTCTTTTAACAATTTATTGTGAGCAGGAAATAATTAAACCAACAATGATTAACTGGGCTCAAACTGTGGAACATGATATTGCCTTAAACAAATGGGAAAGATTATGGGCGAAAGACCTGAAAGGAATAAATGCGCAGTCAATTCGAGAAAATATATATAAAATGATGTATAGATGGCATTTAACACCCAAGAAGATTGCAAGGATTTATAAAGTGACATCCCCTAAATGTTGGAAATGTAATAAAGAAATTGGTTCTTTTTATCATATGTGGTGGACCTGTGATAAAGCTAAGGAGTTTGGGGATATGATTTATAATGAAGTAATACTGATAGTACAAAAAAATATACCCAAGACACCAGAAATGATGCTTCTAAGCATGATACCTGATGACTTGTTAACACAAAGGACTTTTTTGATTTATGCTACAACAGCGGCAAGATTGCTCTTTGCAGCGAAATGGAAAGGGGCAGAAATCCCAGGGAAAAAGACTGGATTTTGAAAATGTTTGAACTGGTGGAAATGGCAAAACTTACAGCCATTTTAAATCAAAAAGACAATGTACGATTTATGGGGGAATGGGAGGTTTGGATGAAATATTGTGAATATGAATTAGGACTGGGGAAAATGAAAGACTACCTTTTAATCTGATCTAAACGATACTATTAATATTAAGAACTATAATTAATTATACTAATAGAATATGTTATATGAAATTTAACTGAGATATAAGAAGATCAGACCAATCACGATGGGTTAGAATACTTTATTAAGAGGCGGACGGAGGTGATGGGGAAGTCGAAAAAATTTCCGTTATTGGGTAGTTTATAACGTATATAAGAAATTACAACAACATCTAGTTAGGATTTAGAATTACATGTTACCATTATTGTTGTTTGTTAATATGGGAAATTTATATTATAAAATCCAATAAAATTTAAACAAACAAACAAACAAAAGGAAAACCGTCCACATCTCAACCGTGATTTTTTAAAAGACAACAATGGATATAATGTCCTGTTTTCACACATAATGTTACTATCCCCAGGTTTTGTTTGGGTGTTTTTTTTTAAGTGGTAGATGACTACTTCTACCCAGCATTGTCCTTGACAATGGGGTGCAAGTATTTTTTGCCAGACAGGTATATATGCCCAAATCCTGAATGTAACACCAGGATAGATTACTCTGTGCGGCATAATTTATTTGTTTAGCTGGGTCATAGGTTGTGAGTCTGTCTGTTCAACTGCATGTGTCTGTACCTGTTTTTATTATTATTATTAATTTATTGGAAATTGTTTCTCTTCCTGCCTTTCCACTCAAAGGTTATTCAGGGTAGCTTAGCTTGAAAGTTGCCTTTTCTGTTCTAAAGGGTTCTTTTGTTTTGTTTTGTTTTTTGCAGAATATATGTTTACTCTTAGTTCAGTACTGGTATTGACCCCTCTTTCTCTCTTGTGTTACAGAAATATTGCTGACCCTGAAGATTACTGATTTCTTCAACTGACTGGGCTCCCGAGCCCAAACTACTTAGTAGTTTGAAGAGCTGCATATTTTGGTTTTGCCCCCCAACTGTTCTGCCAGCCAGTTCTGCTGGAGAAAGCATAGCGCTGCGAACAGAACACCCACTCCCAGTGGAGACGAAGCAGTTGTTGGTGGAAGAGCAGCCTCCTCTTTGACAGTCTGAAGCTAGCGTACAGACAGTTGCTCAGTCTGTTCACTGCATTCACCTTAGTGCAACTTAGATCTCTCCTGCAAAGTAAATGTTGATAGCCAGTTTTCATAAACCATGTCAGATTGAATGTATTTAAATGTATGTATTTAAAGAAAAACAACCATGCTCTCATTTCTGTTCTTTTTTGGTTTTAGATCCCTTGTTATCTTTCTTTGTTTTCCTTAGCTACTCAGTCTGGTGCAAAAGATTCAATTCCATCTGGAAATTGTTTTATATGTCCTCGACTTCGGTAGGGGTGGAGTGAGCTAAGATAGGTGATGAGTTCAGTGGTAGGTGGCAAACGAAGAGTTTGGCGTCTAAGTAATTGGTATGGGGGAAGTTCTCTAGTGAATAGATAAGACTATGGTAGACAATAAAACCAGTCAGTCTTGAATATGTTTAAATCTGTAAAGGGGCTAAAATATCCTCTGAGAGGGCTGTTTTATATAGCATTTTGGTTACTTTGACTCAAATCATGAATCAAAATACAATTTCAGTTCCCATTTTAACCGATTTCATCATAATAATTAAGTAAATTAAGTAAACATCCCTTTCCTCCTGCTTTTCCTTGCCCTTTATCTGTTTGTATTTCAAATAGGATAGAGAAATGAGTAACCCCATCATATTCCTAGGTCTGTTACCTGTGTTCTAGGTTGGTGGTAACTAATTGCTGAGTAATGACTTTAAATGAGGGTGCATCTATTGGTAATAAAGTGGCAGGATTGAGGCATAATGTCAGATCTAAAGGCATCTGATTTAAATGATAACCTTTTTTGTTTGTTTTCCTATATCCACAATGGAAAAGCAATGAGTTAAGCTATGACAGATATCACTACAGAATTAACCATCATGTGTTCTAATTATTTTTGAAGCAGTGTGGACTATGAGGAAGTTTTGTAAGGTACATTTAAAAAAAAAACAGTTTCTATGTAAACAAGCAATAATTTAAGTTGAGACCTTTAGTGTTTTGTATAATTTTGTGAGGTATACATGTTGTGGAGTTGATTTCCAAATGAGGTACTTCAGTATTAAATTAGATATCTTCATAGCTGTGTGTGTCTCCTGGGGAGGGGGGGGAGTGTTTTGTAAAGGATCACAATGCCTTGATTAGACCTAATTTGTAGGCTTGAGACTCTTCATTTTCTAAACCTTGCAATTCTGCTCATAGAAGTCATTTATCTAACCTTATATTATATGCAGCCACTGTAGGAGCCAACTTTTTTGTATGTTTATATTCTTTCTTAATGAATCTTCGCAAAATTGCTATTCAGCAGGCCCACTACTACTAAGTGGTTTTACTGTTGCCAGCTGTGGTTGTTATAAGCTGGCATCAGTTTCTGAGGACTTGAAATATCAGGAAACTGATTGTTCTCAACTTCCTGTTTCTCTTTCCCGCCACCATCCACAGTTTCTTGTCCCCATGATCCACAGACGTTTTTCGTACCTGAGCTCAAATTTTGGATGTTCCTTAAAATGCAATGCATTTTATAAGTACCTGGAGCATCATTCATGTCTTTGGGAGCGGAAGGTTCATTACCTTCATCTCATTCGCTTGCGATGAAGGTTAAAATACACAAAGAATCTTGACTTGCTTAGAATGCTGCAGAGAATATATAGAAAGCATTTCTAACCATTTGTTTCCTGTCGAGCGACCTCCTCTCACACAGGGGGAAATGCTCTTCTCAGCATTCACCATTGGTTAAAGCTGAAAGTAATTATTCAGGCAATTGAGCCATCTGGTGGGAATCTAAAGTAGATATCAGCCCTGAGTTCCATAACATTGGGGGGAAAATTACTTTTTAAAAAAGATGCCCGGCAAATTTATGCAAAAAGTAACCCAGATTTACAGGAATTAGAACTCTCTATATTGGTTTAAGTTAAAAATAGTTTACCTTTGAACTCCTTTAATTATTGTTTTGTAATTGACCCATTGGGGAAAAAGTGAAATCAATAATTTTTCAAAGAGCATCTGGACCTTTCTTTGATGCTTCAGTCCAGTTGAAAAATGAGAGCATTTGTGTACATCACAAATTTCTTGGGTTCATATAAATGTGGTTTAAAGAGATTAATTAAAGAAAATAAGTTCAGGCATTTTTTGGGATTCTAGTAATGATACTAGAAACAAAAGAAAAAGCTGCCAAATCAATTTCTTTTTATAATCAGTATTTCTTATTCAGTACATGTTATGGTTGTTAGACAAAATCATTGGGTTTTATGTTGTTGAATCAGTGTCTCTTCATATTACTTGAATGTGAAAGTCACATGGTAGGAAAGATACATACCCACAACCAGCTTCATGCAACAATGCTCCCTTCAATCAAGTTCAGGTAACGCGATCAAGAAATGTATCTTCTACAGCTGACATTACTCGAAGTTTTAAAGTATCAGCCCCCATCAGTCATTTCTATTGGTTTATAGAAACTGGGGGAAAAATGTTTTGCCATTTATACAATACATTTTTAATCTGTTTTAAACAAAATGGAGTTCATATGGGCTTAACACATGAAAAGAGTGGTTCAGCTCTACTTGCAAAACCCAAAGATACACAATCAGTTTTGAAATGCAACTTAAGCCATTAATTGTTGGTGTGAATTTAAAGTTTTCTAGTATTTGTATGGTAGTATTGCTGCCTAAGAGCAAAAGCATTCTCTGCACAAAAGAAAAATTACTGTAGTGGCTTTGGTTTTTAATTAGAATTTTCTCCCTGGTGTTTCTTTGTAGACTAAAACAAAATCTTTTCAGTTTCTTACTACAGGTAAAGCTATGTGCAAGAACCTCAAAATGCTAAAATCTAGCATAATGCCTTAGATCTGTTTTTAAGTCTTGTATATTCCTACATAGCTGTCTGATGTATTATATTTGTATAGTGAATTGTGTACAATTTTGGAATAAGCGCATCATCACTTAGCTTTCAGTCGTTGAATAGAGATGATGGACACATTTCTTCAAACATTTGACTCTCTTTTAATTTTTCCTTTTTTTGTCATTTGTGGGTTTTATTTGTACAGTTCCTCATGAAGTTGCATCTGAGATGTGTATGAGTGTGTGTATATGAAAAGATTATACGAGGGTAAAACTAAGCAATATATAAACTATGGTTCTTCAGGAGAAAGCTTACAGTGTTTTCAGGTTGTGATTTATTTTCAAAACTGAGTTGACTCTGAACATCATTTTTGTTCACCTGCATTGATGTTTGTATTTCTAGTGTGAGCAGTTTATGCAAAGGTAGATATATTCAGAGAAATTTATTGGGACTTTCCATTGTTTGCTCATCAGACATATACAATTGGTTCAAAGATCCCCATGCCAGCCTCTTGCAAAGCTCTATCTAATCGCCAGCTAATTTCCGCTGATAAAAGGAGACCCCTGTGTAACACTGTAAGCCATTTTGGATCCCCTTGGAAGAAAACGGAATATAAATGAAGCAAATAAATAAATGTGCTGCAGGAAGGTTATGGAAAGTTTCTGTGTTCCACAAGACCTCTGGTTGTGTGTGTGTTAAGTGCCGTCAAGTCGCAGCCGACTAACAGAGGTTGTTTGCCAATGCCTTCTTCTGCACAGCAACCCTGGTATTCCTTGGCGGTCTCCCATCCAAATACTAACCAGGGCTGACCCTGCTTAGCTTCTGAGAGCTTAGGAGGCTGGAATTCAATCCCCAGTCTTCCTTACTGACCCTCAGCTTTGCTTCTCCCTTCCCTGGAGCCAGCAAGCACAATTGTTCTAGTAATGGGCTCCAGACCTCAATCATTATTTGCCTCGTTTAAAACATTTTTATACTGCTTCTCCCTCCCCCAAATGAATTCTATTTGGTGTACATTGAAACCCTATAAATATACTAACTAAACCAATAAGCCAACACATTTGTAATCCTCAGAATAAGCCTTAGCTGTAAAACCATCAAGCCCTAAGACTAATACAACAACAGACTAATGTTAAAAACCATCCAAAAATAAACTAAGCAGCTTCAGATGCCTGTGTGAATACAAAAGCTTTAGCCTGGGGCCAAAATACTACTGGGTTAGAAGTTAGGTGGAATGTCAAGAGGAGAGAATTCCACAGGGGAGGCATAGCATCCTGAAGAACAGTCCTACACAGCTTGCTGACTGCTTTGTAATGTTTTGGTTAGTCCTAAGAGATCCTGTTTTGTTTTCTAATTGACCAATGTAGCTGCATTGGGAAGATGACTGGGGAAGGCACTGGCAAACCACCCCGTAAACAAAGTCTGCCTAGTAAATGTCGGGATGTGGCATCACACCATGGGTCAGGAATGACCCGGTGCTTGCACAAGGGACCTTTACCTTTAATGTAGCTGCAAGCATTTTTATAAAAATACCATTTCAGTTTAAAGCATTTTTTTTGTCCTTTTAAATAGCAAAATTATGGTCTCCCCAGAGTTAATTTCTAATGCAGTTTTTGACAAGTGCTGGACTGTTGAAATATCACAGGCAATGTGCAAACAAATCCATAGGACAATGGACACGTCCTTGAAAATTAGCTGTACTCAATTTTTATAAGTTTCATTTAATAAGATAAGTGGCGGTGGTTCATATTCTGTTTCAGTAATCCCAGTTGAACTGGAGCAAACTCTCACAGAAAAGATCCTTGCCTGGGCCAGTAGCTTATTGTTCAGGACTCTGTTTGCTCTCCTCTATCATGGCTTCTGAATGGCACCAGCAAATCTCACAAGATTTGCTAAACACTTGTGTTGTAGATACAAGGAACTACATTTCTATAAATATCTCCAAGCATGATCTACTATTTAGCCTCCCCCATCCTCTGTTGGCCCTGACCTGGATGGCCCAGGCTTGCCTGATCGTCAGATCTCAGAAGCTAAGCTGATCGTCAGATCTCAGAAGCTAAGCAGGGTCAGCCCTGGTTAGTATTTGGATGGGAGACCACCAAGGAATGCCAGGGTTGCTGTGTAGAGGAAGGAGCTGGCAAACCACTTCTGTTTGTCTCTTGCCATGAAAACCCCCAAAAGGGGTCGCCATAAGTCGGCTGCGACTTGAAGGCACTTTACACACACGCACACACACATCCTCTGTTGTAATGGGGTTGTAGCCTGAACTGGCCAGTACTCCTGAGTCCCTGGATAAAGTGTACCCTTCTCTCCCATGCTCAGATCCTGGACGGTACCTCTCACCCTCACTTTTCTTTCATTCTCCTCCATCTCCTCTTCTGCACCATGCCTGAATGCCTCCCCCCTCAACTACCCCTCCATTTTGAGGTCAATAACTGCCAGTTCTGGGCTCCAAGTGGAAATTGAAAGGGTGGCTGACAGACCGCTGTGCTGATCTTCTTCTCAGCTGTGCTTGAGGAGAGAGGAAGGCCCAGAGCCAGAGCTGTGGGGGGGGGGGGACTTTAGGAAAGCCTAAATGTGGGGGAGAGACAAGGTGCACGTGATCAGGGTCCAGAGATCTAGTAGTGCCAGTAACTGGCTTCTATGAGCACATTACCATGAGGGGGCAATAGAAACTAAATTTGATCTTACAGGAATCATACCGTTCATATGGCCAATTCAGCCCTGAACAGTGTCACACTAAACTAACTCACTTTGATCAAACTGAAGTGCTAGCCTCTAGACCTTGTGAGATTGCCTGGGTTCTTACGAGATCACAAAGCATTATGGGGTTGCCTAGCATACAACCAGCTTTTTTTAAGGTAAGGGGCAGGCTGAGGGATCATGGTTCAGTGGTGGAGCATCGCTTGGCATGCGGAAGGTCCCAGGTTCAATCCCTGGCATCTCCAGGCAAGTAGGTGATGTGAAAGACCTCTACCCGAGATCCTGGAGAGCCGCTGCCGGTCTGAGTAGAAAATACTGACTGATGGACCAAAGGTCTGATTCAGTATAAGCCAGCTTCGTTTATTCATGTAAAGCAGCAGCAAGAAGGTTGGCAGGGAGGAGCAGGGGCGAAAATGCAGGGGAGGCTTTGCCTTGGATTTGCCGCTCTCTAGATGCACATTTTCCCCATCTGAATTCTCAAAACTCTGCATGGGGGCTTATTGTTGAGTTCTGATAATTTGGCTGGGGGAAATGTGCATTTATAGAGGGGCAAATCCAAGGCAAAACCTCCCATGCGTTTTCGCCCCAGGTAGAAAAGGTGGGGGAGGAGGTAGATAGACAAGAGGAAGCAGGGACTAGTGGGGAAGGGATTTCCCCTTTACTGCAAGTGCCTCCTATAATACTGCCACATGATGTGATGATAGCTTTAAAAGACAATTGTATATGTTGATAAAGGGATAGGTATGTCACTATCTTATGAACCTTGATAGCTAAAATGACCTCCATAATCAGAGCTAGGATATCAGCAAATCAGTTGCTGAAACAATTAAGAAAACTAAAGCTTCTGCCTTGCTTCTTTTGGATTGGATGAATTGTGGGCTGTCAAGTCGCAACTGACTTATAGCGATACCAGAACCATGGGGTCTTCAAGGCAAGACATGAGCAGAGGTGGTTTGCCATTGCATTTGTCTAAACGGTAAAGTGTGCCCTCAAGTCGCAATTGACTTATGGTGTCCCCATCCTGGGTTTCCAAAACAAAAGATGAACAGAGCTGCTTTTCCATTGCCTTCCTCTGCTTAGCAACCCCCGTCTTCCTTGTGTGGTTTCTCATCCAAGTACTAACCATGGCCCTGCTTAGTTTCTGAGCTCTGATTAAATCCAGTTAGGCTGAACAACTTAGGCTGCTTGCGTCTTGGACACAGAAGTTAAAGTAGTTGAACTTTGGGTCTGATTCAGCAGATCTTCCTGCATTATGCAGGGGTTTGGACTAGATGACCCTGGTGGTCCCTTCCAACTCTATGATTCTATTATTCTATTCTATTATCTTCTCCTTTGGCTTAGCATGTGGGCAGTTAAGAGATTTTTGAACATAAAACTCCACAGCTACGTGTGTTCTGTTAACAGACAAGTTGTAACGAAACTATACATGTATTCCAACAGGGACCTGTGTACACCACAATAATTTCTTTGGCGTTTCTACTACAGCTGTAAATACCATTGAATAAAGGAAGGGGACGTGCTTTGGAATGTTTCAGACTTCCATTTAAAGAGCTATTTGAAACAAGGTGCAAAAAAACAAAACAAAAACAAAAAACAAGCTGTGGTCAAAGCATACATTATCCTAAGAAACGAGGTAGTCATTATGAGCGCTCTACATTAATACAGCATAGACTGCAGGAAGTGATGCCAGCAGCAAAGATCAAGAAAATGGAAGGAAAAATGGGATTTGGCTCTTCCTTGGCTACTGAGTGGGAGGAGGCAGGGAGTTCTAAGCCTCGCATGGCATCAGCTTCCCAGGTTTGCTGCGATGTTCCTAAGAAATCATCTACGGAATGTCCTCCTGTATTCCACAAGGAAGATCTGGAGTCTGTGCCTGAGTAGGAATTTACAGTGGGTATTTTGGGCATGCAAATCCATCCTCCAGGTAGAATCCCACACCCCTGGTGCATGATAGATTCTGCTTGAAATGGAAACTGCTGGGAGGAGCACTGTGCAGATTTTCCTTATTCACTAGTTAGTTTAAATGATGTAGTTTAAAATAATGCAGTTAGTTTAAAAGCAGCCTTGTGGAGATACTCTTGTAATACCGCTGATTAGATCTTGCCTAATGTTCTTACCTAATTAGATCTTGCCTAATGAGTGTTACTGATTCCGTGGACTGACTCAATAAAGGAAGCCACAGCCTTCAATTTGCAAGATCTGAGCAAGGCTGTCAAAGACAGGACATTTTGGAGGACTTTAATTCATAGGGTCGGAAGCGACTTGACGGCACTTAACACACACAGAGAGAGATCTTGCCATTCCTGTTATTATTGAAGAAGGAAGAGAGTTTCCAACCAAATGCTAACATATTAAGCAAGTATTTGTATTCCACACAACCTTCATTTAATTGTTTAATTCCGATCTTTAGACTTCTTAATCTATGTGAAGTAAAGAATACCAAGGAGGAGTCCTAACCTCATTAATATCTATAGTCAGCAGTGCTGTTTTAACACATGGGCATTCTGGGCAGTTCCGGGGGGGGGGGAGCACAAGCATAGGGGCCCCATGCTAATCTGTGTAAGTTGTGACTTGCTGTCAATGAATAAATAAATACAGCATAGTGTAGTGGTTAAGAGCAATGGTTTGGAGCAGTGGACTCTGATCTGGAGAACTGGGTTTGATTCCCCACTCCTCCACAGGAGCAGTGAAGGCTAATCTGGTGAACTGGATTTGTTTCTCCATCCCTACACATGAAGCCATCTGCGTGACCTTGGGCTAGTCACACTCTCTCAGCCCCACCTACCTCACAGGGTGTCTGTTGTGGGGAGGGAAAAGTGATTGTAAACCAGCTTGATTCTTCCTTAAGTGGTAGAGAAAGTCAGCATATAAAAACCAACTCTTCTTCTTCTTCTATACTAAACTATAAATAATTCACAGTGGTAGAAAAGGGCAGGAATCCAGTAGCACCTTAAAGACTAACAAAAATATTTTCTGGTAGGGTATGAGCTTTCGTGAGCCACAGCTCATTTCTATATAAATATAAATATTTGTTATTGGAAAATGCATATTTAGTGTGTGTTTTACTAAAGATAATGAACAATATTAATGTTAATTTGGGTTTGGATTAAGAATAAATACTGAAGTATAATGTAAGGAAGGACTTGTTCATTATGGAAGCAGCAATAAATATATCTTTAATTTTAAGGTGCAGTACTGCAGTCCAAGCTCTGCTCAGGACCTGGGTTTGATCCCTACAGGAGACAGTTTCAGGTAGCCGGCTCAAGGTTGACTCAGCCTTCCATCCTTCCGAGGTTGGTAAAATGAGGACCCAGCTTGCGGCGGCAGGGCGGGAGGTAAAGGGAAGATGACTGGGGAAGGCACTGGCAAACCACCCCATAAAAACAAAGTCTGCCTAGAAAATGTTGGGATGTGATGTTGCCCCATGGGTCAGGAATGACCCGGTGCTTGCACAGGTGACCTTCACCTTTAGCTTTTTAACATTTTTATTCCTGTGAGTGGTTGTGTAGGTAGGGGCCCCAGCACACTGCTTTGACTGGGGGCCTATAATGCTGTTAAGACTGCCCTGATGTGCACCTGATAGGCATGTTTCAGGCTGGGTGTCACTCATTTTGGAAACTGGTGACTAGTTTGGGTAGGAGACCTTTGCAGCGCAGAGGGACTAGGATCTGGGAAACCCAGGTTTGAATCCCCACTCTGCCGTAGAAGCTTGTTGGGAGACACATTCAGCCTAATCTCTCATGGTGGTTGTGAGGATGAAATGCAAGAGAGGGTATTTGGGTCCACATTGGAAAGAACAGCAAGATATAAATGCATAAATAAATAAAAACGAGCAGATCTAACTTCTCCAACCTAAAACACATTTCCTCTAGTCATGCAGTGGTTCTTTTTTTCTCCATTCCCCTCTTTCACCATTGTTCAGAATATAACTCCCCCTTCCCAAGATGGTCTAACTCAAAAAAACAAAAAACAAAACAAAAAAAGACTAAAATTTTACATAATCTACAGGACATTACACTTTGCTGAATAGTGGTCCCAATCCCCTCCCAACCCTAAAATCCCCCCCCCCTTGCTGAGAACCCATGCTCTAGCAAAATACCCCTGGGTGTGCTTAGGCTAACATTTCACCTATGTGAGGACCCCGGGTGACATTTTAGTACCCCCACCCCATCTTCAAACCCCAGCCTTTATCCCGACTGAAACAGTCGACACACGCAAAAGGATAAGACAGAGGCCGTGCAGAGTAAATCCCCCCCCCCTTCAAAATGATGGGTTCCGAGTGGAGTAACTCTGCTCCAGTCTGCCCCGTGAGCATCTTACCAATGTGCCGGTCAGCCCCGGGGAAGGGAGCGGGACCTCGCCGGCTCGCAGCCGGGTGCCTCCCGAGTCGGCCTCCAGCTGGGCAGGCGACGCTCATCTGCGGCGACCCCTCGGAAGGGAAAGACCCGGAGGGGTGGGGCGAGGCGGGCCGCCAAGGGCTGCGGGGGAGCCGCGTTCCCCGCCGGGCAGCCCCCTCCGAAGGACGCGTCCGCCCCTCGGGCGTCTTCGGCGACGGACCCGACGGGCGGAGCGCTGCGGCAAGAGCCGCCGCCTCCATCGGGAAAGGAGCCCAGACCTGAAGCTGCCTTCGCCTGAATCAGCCCCTCGGCCCACCCGAGCCAGTACTGTCCACTCAGATCTGCAGCGGCTCTCCAGGCGGGGGGCTTTCCCATCACCTACTTTCACTGGAGACACCGGGGATCGAGCCTGGGGCTTTGTGCATGCCAAGCAGGCGCTCTCCCGCCGAGCCACGACCCCTCCGCTCTCCTCCCTGCCTCGCGGGGCCGCGGAGGTCGGCGGGCTTGGCTCCCGGGGCGGCGGGCTTGCCGTCGGAGCGCCCAGTTGCCCACGCGAGCCTGCCCGGAGCTCTGGGCGACTCCTTTGCAGCGGGGGGTGGGGGGGGACAACACTCCCCAGAAGACATCCCCCCCGCCCCGCCCCAGAATCTGTGGTCCTTTGTGCCCGGGAGGTTTTGCCCTGGATTTGCCGCTCTCGAGATGCGCGTTTCCCCCCCCCCCCAAGCCCAATTCTCAAAGCTCTGCCCGGGGGCTTATGGTTGAGTTGGGAGAATTGGGCTGGGGGGGAAACGCGCCTCTCGAGAGCGGCCAAAGCTCCCGTGCCCAAAGGGCCTGGGTTTCTCCGGAGACCAAAGCTTCGTTTAACAGCCCCGGAACAGTCTTGGGGCGAAGACGCACGGTCGCTTGAGCCTCCTTTCTTCCCTGTTCCAGCCAGGATGCAGCCAGGATCGAACGCACGTCCGTGCGTTCGATCCTGGCTGCATCCTGGCTGGAACAGGGAAGAAAGGAGGCTCAAGCGACCGTGCGTCTTCGCCCTTAGTGTTCCCCTAAACGTCTTTATTCGGGAGAAGGTTGCAGCCAGCCTCCATGGCAGGGTGGGCATTTGAACCGGGGTCTCCCAGATCCCAGCCCCTCTAACCGCCGCCCTGCAAAGGGCTCCTGCCCAAACTGGTCACCAGTTCCCAAAACGAGTGACGCCCAGCCGGAATCTTTGCCTGTCAGGCGCGTGTCAAGTCCCCGCGAAAGGCACAAGAGCGGCACCTCCAGACTCGCGTGAAGCCCCTTTGGGAAGGCGCTCCTTTCGCTCGCTTCTCGCTTCTCCCTTGGCGCGGGTCGCTTTTACCGTTGGAGGGAAGTACGGCTGTAACTGATCTCGGGCCATTTAGGCACGGGAGGTTTGGCCTGGGATCTGCCGCTCTCTGGATGCGCATTTTCCCCATCCAAATTCTCCAAACTCAACCATCAGCCCCCTGCAGAGTTTGGAGAATTCGGGTGGGGGAAATGTGCATCTCGAGAGCGGCAGATCTCCCGTGCATGAATGGCTTGCAAGGGGCAACAGAGATCTATACGTCCCTATGGGTTGCACGCCATATAAGGACAGCTGCTTCTTAATAGAAATCAAACACAGTCGGATTATTAAATAAAACAAAACCAGGGGCACTTTCTGCCGAATAAATATGTTTAGGATCGGGCAGAGCACGCCTTGGCAATAATTGTAAAAATTTCAGTGGTATGTGATTATATCTTCCCATATAAACATCTCAAGTACATTTCGAAGCAAGACCGTCGCATCAAGCCGTTTTTAATCCATTAAAATGTTCCTAAAATATCACGATGCACCGGTGGTTGGGTACTGCTTCAAACAGTGGGGTTGGTGGTCAAATACCTCGTCCTCGTTTCGCAAAAGCTGCAGTCGATGTCTGTAGTCCCGCCTCTGCTGTGCACGTGTGAAAGGCATTCGTGTGAAAGGCAGCAGAGGAGCCTCAAAGAAGCTTGTGGCGTCAGCTTTTCTTTTCTTTTTAATCGAGAGGAGGTCACGCAGGTAAGCAGATTCACAATGGCGTTTCAGCCTTACCGCAGTTTATGGCCATTTATGCAGGGGAGGTTTTGCAGCTCTCTAGATGCACATTTTCCCCATCCAAAATCTCCAAACTCTGCATGGGGGGCTTATTGTTGAGCTTTGAGAATTTGGATGGGGAAAATGCGCATCTAAAGTGTGGCAAATCCAAGGCAAAGCCTCCCGTGCATATGCTATGAAGCAAAGCGTTATACCTGAAGGGCGATTTCGTCTTCCTCCCACAATATTGCCATAACGAGTTCTCATATTTGGGAATTTGCTTTTATTCTTTTCCCCTTTTAGGCTCTCCTCCTTCCTTACATGGAAGTGTAGGTCGTTGTTAATGGCCCAGTTTCATGTTCTGGGCAGCTGCCGCTTGGCCGTTTCGTTCCTGTCCGTTCTTCGAAGTCTGGAGAAAGCCTCCTCAACTCGAAAGTGCCCCCCTTTTTTCCGCCTCCGAGGGCCCGGCTGAAAGGATCACCGGTGAAACTGGCCAAGGCTGCGAGCTCTGGAGACGCTGCTTTGGAGAAACTGACCATGCCCGCCTTGCGCTTAAAGTGTGTGTGTGTGTGTGTGTGAGAGAGAGAGAGAGAGAGAGAGAGAGTGTTGGGGGGGGGTTGATACTCAAAACGAGACAAGCCCCACGTGTGAACTGTAACACTAACCATTTAAAGTGTGGTTCAGTGGTTAGACTGGGAGACCCGAGTTCGAATCCCCACTCTGCCATGGAAGCTTGCTTGTATGTACCAGTCCTTGCTTGGGCCAGTCACACACACGCTCAGACTAACCTACCTGCCAGGGTTGCTGTGTGGATAAAATGGGGAAGAGAACGATGTAAGGCCTCTGTCGGCATTGGGGAGAAAGGAAAGGTATTAAAAAAATGTAAAATATGTATGTAATTTTTTTTTTTAAGGGAAGTGATTTTTCTGTTGAAGGGCAAAGGATTTCTCCAGAATAAAAATAGGCAGGAATCCAGAGGCAGCTTGAAAGCTAAAAAAAGTTTATCCCCACATTTGCCTAAATCTTCAGACACAATTAATGGCTTCTCCGTAGGTAGATCTCTTTATTTTCCCTTCCCCATTTATTTCCGGGTGGGTTTCCGCTGCAGAATTTCTGGTCGGTTGTACCCCTGAGAATTCCAAAAAGAATTCACCCCCGACAAAATGTATAAATAAGAAAAAAAAAATCCCAAATATTCCATCGTGCAGGAAATCCAAACAACCGAAAGTGGTAAAATGTATAATAATCATAATAATCGAGAGGAAGAAATGTAGGGGTTGAGAAGCAAGTACTGGTACATACAATATTTCTTGAAGAAAAGGCAGAGGAGCATAACTTTGGGCACTTGCATGCTTTTCTTGGGGAAACGCTTTAGGAAGTGTCCCTCCAGCGCTTTTAGCTGGAGGCGATTTTCATGGCAGTCAAGGGAATCACCATGGGCGAAAACGCCTGGTCGCTTTATCCTCCTTTAATCCCTGTTTCAGCCAGGATCGAAGGCGTGCGTTTCGCCTAAGGTGCATTCGATCCTGGCTAAAACAGGGACTAAAGGAGGATAAAGCGACCAGGCGTCATATTTCCCAGCACTGGCAAATGCGGATTAAAGATCGACCGTACCTTCGTTGAACTGGTGCGGCTGCATCATGGCGTGGTTAGTTGGGTAGTTCATCTTGGATATTTGCTCTTGGAGGGTTGGTTTTTGCATGGGCCATTCCGAGGACTCCCCCCCCCCCAGGCTGGCCCCCCGAGCAAGCGCCCGGGATTCTGCCTAGGGTCGCTGCGCACGGGAGGGAACTGCTTGGAGCGCACTGAGCGCTCTGTTCCGACGGGCGGGTCTGCAGCGCGGGTGGATGGGGGAGGGGGCTGGGCTCCCCCGAGGCAAAGCCAGCGGGCCCTTGACCAATAGCTGTTGCCTCCTGCCGCCTTGGCGGCGCGGGAGGGGGGGTGGACTTCCCCCCCTCCTCAGCCCGTCCCTTTAAACACCACCTGCCACCTCCTTAAGTGTTTGCCGGCAGTCGTCGACTGCGGCCGGTGGCTGCCCGGGGAGCCGAAGCTAGAGGCGGCAGCGAGTTGAGCAGTGAGTAGCGGCAGCTGTTGCCGTCGGGGCTCCCTTTCCGGGGGCGCAGCGGGCCGTCCGGGCTTGGGTTTGGGCAGACCAGGGGAAAAGGAGCTCCGTCGCGGGGGATCGCGGTCCGCGTGGCCGGGGCAACGAGGAGGAAGGCGTGCCCAGGCTTTCTGGGGCGGGTTTAGAGAGGGTGGGCTGGGCGCCGGCCGAGGCTGGCCGAGTCAGGGTCTGAGGGGCGCCCCACGCAAGAGCGAGGCGGGAGTCCCGTCGCACCTTACAACACCGACCAGATCTCCAGGGTCAAGATCCCCGCTCTCTGAAGAAGGGACCCTGGACTCTCCTTGGAACTCTTGTTGGGTCTTTCAGGGGCGGCCAGGGGCAGGAAACGTTATGCCGCTGAGTCTCTTCCTCCCTCCCCCCTCGTTGCTTTATGGGGGAAGAGGGAAGAAAAAGAGACCCCACAAGCTCAAACGAAGTCCTCTGGCTACCACTTGCCCCCCCCCCTTTCATACGCATGGATCCCATGCGCTGTTCAGTGTCCTGAACAGGTGTGCCTGTGGGAGGGGTAGGTGGTGGTCCTTTAGGCTGAGTTCCTAGGTGCCTCCCTGCGTTAACCAGCGAGCTGCGCATGGAGGGATCCTTGAAACAAACCCCCAAGTTAGAAAGGATCCAGAGGGGGGCGAAGAAGGTGATCAGGAGACCCTCCTCAGCAAGAGGGGAGGCGGACAAATCCGCGTGCCTTTTGCACAGAGGAGTTGAAAGAGTTCTGTCGAAAGTATTTCAAATTATTGGGCGGGGGGGGGGTCATGCGAGCCCTCTTCAGGGATCGGACAAGCCAGCGTTGGCTTTAGGCTGCAGGCAGTTAGACGGAGCGGGATCGGCACCGTTTAGGGCCAACCCCTGACACGCGGCCCTGGCGCAGCGCGATCCTAGGCCCGTCTACCCTGAAGTAAGTCCCTGGCAGTAAGCGTGCCAAACACTGCCCTCTTATTCTGTTGCAGCCCCCAAAGTCTTCCTTGCGGGAGGAACTTTCGGTCGCTTGGTCCCGATCCGGGTCGCGTTGCGCTCAGCTGGCAGGGCTGCAGCTGCGTGTGTACCCACGGCCACGTGTCTTTTACAGATCCGCAGCTGGGCGTGCCGGCGCGTGTCGAGGAGGCGGAGACGGGCCAGCGAGAGGGCGGAGCGACCTGGGACCCGAGCTGCCCGCCGGCCGGGCCTCGACGGGACCCCCGATGACGTAGCTCCCCTGGAGGGAGGGGCGGCTCCCCCGCGGCTCCTTCCACGTGCCTCGCCGGGCCGCCCGCCCGCCCGGCCGCCCATGGCCTCGCCGCTGCCCGGCGGCGGCCCGCCGCCCGTCGGGGGGAGCGGAGACTCGCTGCTGCTGCTGCTGCGGGGCTGCCCGCTGCCCTCCTGCCGCCCGCCGGGGCCCCCGCCGCGCTTCCCGCAGGCGCCGCCCGACGGCCCCGCCCCGCCCCCGACGGCCCCGCCGCGCCCGCCGCCCTTCCCCTACCCCTACCCGCGCCCGTCGCTGCCCCGGCCGCTGCCGCGCCTGGCCGCGCCCCGCCGGCCCCACGGAGCCTGGCCCGGGAGGAGCAGCCCGCCCGCCCCCCAGCCCCCGCCCCCGGCCGGCCGGCCCTCGCCCCCCGCCTACCGCTTCACGGCCCAGGAGCTCCACGCCGTCCTGTACGGGGCTCCGCCGCCAGCCGCCCGCCCGCCCCGCAGCCCAGGTAAGGCGAGACTCCCGCCAGCTCGGCAGGCCGCGCCGCCTCTGAGCCCGTGCTCGGGCCAGGGGTTGGTTTTGTGTTTGGGACGGGGGGGTGCCTCTAGTATCCCATAATACTATCAGGCGGGGCCATCTGCTGAATCTGGAGAGAGAGAGATTCAAACCACATCAAAGGAAGCATTTCTTTAGGCAAGGTGTCGTTAAATTGTGGACCTCCCTGCCCCAGGAGGTGGTGATGGTTGCCAACTTGGAAGGCTTGAAGAGGGGAGTGGACAGGTTCATGGAGGAGAGGGCTATTCCTGGCTACTGTGTGTATGTGGGCGTTAAACGCCATCAAGTCGCTTCCGACTCATGGCGACCCTATGAATCAATGTCCTCCAAAGTGCCCTATTAAGCCTTGCTCAGATCTTGCAAACTGAGGGCTGGGGCTTCCTTGATAGAGTCGGTCCACCTCTTTTTCTTTTGTTGGGTCGTCCTCTTTTCCTGCTGCCCTCAACGTTTCCTAGCATGACTGTCTTTTCCAGTCTTGTCCTCTCATCATACGACCAAAATACCATAGCCTCAGTTTAGTCATTCCAGGGTCAGTTCTATAACCCACTGATTGGGTGTTTTGGTAGTCCATGATATCTGTAACATTCTCCTCCAACACCACATTTCAAAGGAATCTACTTTCTTCCTGTCAGCTTTCTTCAGTGTTCAGCTTTCACACCTATACATAGTAATAGGGAATACGATGGCATGAATTAACTTAATCTTGGTGCCTCATGGCTACTAGTCAAAACGAATAGTAGTCATGATGCATACCTATTCTCTCCAGGATCAGAGGAGCAGGCCTATTATCTTAGGTGCGGTGGAACACAGGCAGGACGGTGCTGCTTCAGTCGTCTTGTTTGTGGGCTTCCTAAAGGCACCTGGCTGGCCACTGTGGGAACAGACTGCTGGACGTGATGGGCCTTGGTCTGATCCAGCAGGCTGTTTCTTATGTTTCTTATGTTGTTATGTAATGGGGGAAGTGTGCAGTCACTTGAGAGTCAGTCATTCTGCCCGAAAGTGAAACGGTTTTAGAGGATTTTGGGGGATTTAGAGCTGGACTAGTGTAAAAAGGGAGAAAGCCCCTGCAGCTGGGAGACAGGAAGCATCCACAGACACCCGGAGCGGTCTGCTTCTGGCTAATGTGGAGTTTGTGTGGGATGCAGGACTCTGGACGGTTTGCCTGCGTCCCTTTCTGGACAGCCTCTTTAGACGATTTATCTGCCTCCACTTAGCTGAGGGAAATGGTTACCTCCCCTCAAGAGGTTTCCAAATGTCGTTTGTAAGAAATTAGAGTACAATTAATTTCGTCTGGTCAAAGTAATTGAATGAATTTTTTTGTTGTTGGGAGTAAGGCATGGGAGTGGGAAATCTGAATATTCAGATCTGAATATCCTTCTGTAAGCACCCCCATCCTAAATTGCCCAGAAAGGCGGGCTCTCATATAATTGAGATTATTTTCAACTGTTTGCAGAGTCCAATCCTGCAGGCTGCGAAACACACCAAAGACGTTTGCCAGAATAAAATAAAATAACACCCCTTATGTTCAGAACCATGTTTATTCCAAAATAAATCCCACCAGTTCGGTGAGATTTACTGCCAAGGAAACATGTTGAGCGTTTTTTAAATGCCCCAGGTCAGATCAATCCGCGTCTGCTTTGTCTATTCTTTTGGTACACAAAAACCAGAATAGGACTGGTTTGTGGCCCACCGAGACTTTGATTCCAGCCCAGCTGACACACACCTGCTGGTTCTGAACTTGCAAACAGTGAGTGAGGCTTTATTTTGGATTAATTAATCCGCTGTCACTTTGTTTCCCCCTGTGGCTCTGTAGAAGGTCACCCTCCGTTCCCAAACGCCGCTTCTCTGCAGCTCCCCGAAGGTAGGTGAGTTGGGGGGGGAGGGGAGAGGGTGGGTGGCCGGACTCCCCTCCCTCCGTTCTGACCTATCCCACCCCGCAGGCCTAACAGTGCTGCAGATGGCATCCCTGGACAGCCCTCAGCTAGGCGTCTTTTGCACCCAGGCCATCCCGAAGGGGGTCCGCTTTGGCCCTTTCCAAGGCAGAGTGGTCAACACCAGCGAGATCAAGACGTACGACGACAATTCCTTGATGTGGGAGGTACCATGCTTCAGAGGCAATCTGTTACTGGCCCAGTATGATAACCACGCTTCCTGGAAAGCAATGGGTTCAATGGGATTTGTTTCCCGAGCAAAAAATCTTTACCTTACAGAGAGGTGCACAGGAGCGCAACCTTCCAAGGAAGAGGGTTCAGCTGAGGTTATCTTGAACCTATTATGTTCCTATCACAGAGCATGTACAGAGTGCAGCTCCTTCACCCAGATGCAGGGGCTAGCCTTGGTATCTATCTCTTTAGCTATTTAAAACTAGCTATAACAGTTAATACTAGACTGGGCAAGCAAGGCAGCGCTGGGGGGGGTATGGAGGGGGCTGCCTTTTCCAGAGTTGATCCTTAGAAAATCTTCTGCTGAGGTTCATCTTCCCACTGCGGGCCATCGCACAGAGCGCCTCTCCCTAGGCAAACGCACCCAGGAAGTCTTTCCCCAGGGTTGCCTTTCTCTCCAGGGAAGACAGATGTAGCAATGGCCATCTTTGCCATCAAATGGGAGTGTGTGCAGGCGGGGGTCACTTGTGTTTCAGGCCGCAGAGCCCCAGGGGCTGCCACGGTCTGTATTTGCGGAGTTGTGCTTTTGTCTCTCCTGGCAGATCTTCGAGGACGGCCGCTTGAGTCATTTCATCGACGGCAAAGGCACCTCCGGCAACTGGATGTCCTTGGTGAACTGTGCCCGCTTCCCGGAGGAGCAGAACATGATGGCCCTCCAGTGCCAGGGCCAGATCTACTATGAGACCTGCAAGGAGATCTCCCCGGGCCAGGAGCTGCTGGTCTGGTATGGTGACTGCTACCTGCAGTTCCTAGGCATCCCCATCAGCCTGAAGGGCCCTGCTGAAGACAAGCGAGCCCAGCAGCACTGCGAAGGTCAGTGGGCAGCCCTGCGGGCCCCAGAGAAGGGCACGGGACTGCAGCCTGCCTTCGTGCTCCTCCTGGGGCTTCCAGGCTCCAGCAGTCTCCATATGTCAGATAACCCCCCTCACCCATTTAACTGATAATAGCAAAACCCCCAGGTACTTCCCTCCCACTCCCATTGGAATCCCACCGCTCTTCTAGTTCTTTTTAATTCTTCAAAAATCATAGGATCAAATTTGGCATCTCATTGTCACGTCTCTTTCTAGTGTGATTTGTTGGGTTTGTAATTAAAAAGAACTAGAAGAGCGGTGGGATTCCAATCCCTTCCAAAGAAGGGATGAACAAATGCAGAAGTCCTGGGTATTACCTTCTCCTTTCTGCTGTTCCTGGAACCTTACATTTCCAAGACCAAAAAAAATACTTCCATGCAAAGCCTGGCTGTTACCGCACTAGGTATTCCCACCGATGTATTAAGAGTTTGAAACTGTTATAAAAAATACTGTTCGCACTTTGTTTGGCCCCTTTAGCTGTGAAGACGTCTTCCAACCATTTTTTAGCCGTGGCATCCAAAAACCTTTTTAAAGCTTTTTTTTTAAATAACATTTTCAAACTCTTAATACGTCGCTGGGAATACCTAGTGCGGTAACAGCCCCTGTTTCTGGGCCAGCAGCATTACTTTTTGAACAAGTTTACCGCTGACTCAGGCCTAGAATCCCCTCCCCTTGAGGTTTTTATCAATAAGGAGAGCTGATAAGGAAATAATGGCTTTAAATTAATCTTCTGCCGGTGGTGGCCCCAGATGTTTCACCAGCACAAGAAGCAGTCGGAGGCTGTTGTACTGAGGGTGGAAAATGCCAGTCGTAACCGCCCAACGTGTTGTCTCGGAAGTGTTAAAAACCCACCAAAGCCAGCCTTTTGGCATCCGAAGGTAAAAGCTTATGTTTTTTAAGGAGTCCTCGCCACTCTTTTCCGGGTTTGCTGCAACAGATCAGCTGGGCTACCCTACTAGCATCTGATAAGGGTGCACAGGATCACATCCCTGTTCTCCAGGGTACTTGAGCCTAATGCAACAATGTGGGCTATGCATACTTTACAGGTGAGCAAATTCTACAGAAACCCAACGAGTCTTGCTTCCCAGTAAACATGGATAGAAACAGGCTATAAATTATTGTGGTTGCAATCCTGAGAGCACTTTTCTAGACGTCCACCTCACTGAATGAAGTGGGATTTACTTCTAAGTAGACCCCCTGTAGAAGGCATGCCAAGAGCCAGTTATCACATGCAACTGAGAAGTATTTCAAAATTGCTACCTCTTCTACACAGGAGATAGGTGATATAGTGCCAAAATGCAGCGTGGTTTCTTCAAATTGGCAGTATGCAGGTATAATGTTTTGGGGGGCTGGGACTTGATTTGGATTTATCCTTTAAAATAAATTTTTACAACTGCATCCCACAGAATAAGAATAATGCAATGAAACCCTCGCCTTCTATTTGCCCGGCACTCACGTTCCCTTCTATTCCCCAGAGTCTGTGGAAGGCTACAAATGCGAGCGCTGCGGCAAAGTTTTTGCCTACAAATACTATCGGGACAAGCATCTGAAATACACACGCTGCGTGGACCAAGGAGACCGGAAATTTCCTTGCCATCTCTGCAACCGATCCTTTGAGAAAAGGGACCGGCTGCGGATCCACGTCCTCCACGTCCACGAGAAACACCGGCCGCACAAAGTAAGGGCTTTTCTCGGGGCTCTGGGCCGCTGCTCTCCCCCTTTTCTCTTCTGCTTTAGCAGTCTCCTGGACCCTTGAAAGGCACAGCCCCGTCCCACAGCACTTGAGCGCCCTTGGCTCCGAAGCATGCGCAGAGTGCCTGCCCTTATAATTGCATCTTCCCCTCCGCGTGGAAATGGAGCAAGGCTCTCTGCAACAGACAGTTCTGGCTGCCTGGGGTGGAGACGGGGCCATCGTCGAAGGGGACGTGTGGGACCAGGGATTCCTCCCCCCCATCTTTGTAAGATGGAGGCCCTCAGAGGAGCCTTTGGATCCACCAAAGGCTACTTGCTTACTCATGAGTAAGTCCCGCCGACAACACGCTTGCAACTGCCCAGTCAAAGCGAAGCGCTTTGCATCTGGTGTACGGGGGTTACCGCACTTGTATTCCCAGCAATGTATTAAGAGTTTGAAAACGTTATAAAAAATACTGTTCGCACTTTCTATGTATTCCCGCCGATGTATTAAGAGTTTGAAAACGTTATAAAAAATACTGTTCGCACTTTGTTTGGCCCCTTTAGCTGTGAAGACGTCTTCCAACCATTTATAAGCCGTGGTATCCAAAAACCCTTTTAAAGCGATGCTTTTTACAACATTTTCAAACTCTTAATACATACCTGGGAATACAAAGTGCGGTAACCTCTTTAGTTACTCATTCCCCACAGGAGTCCTCTTTCTCTCTCTCTCCAGCGGAGGCTCTTGACAACTGCAAGCCCCGCCTGTGCAAATACCGCTCCCTTGCGGCGGGTGGCTCCGTCGAAACGAAGAGGCATGCTGGAGGAGAGCGAAATCAGGTGGTGCGGTGGTGCTAAGCCTGGCGCTTGTTCCTTTTCCCCCCTTGCTCCACAAAGCCAGCGTTTTAGAAATAACAGCCACTGGGTAACGAGAATTGTTGTACAATTGGAAGACTTGTTTTGTATTTAATCATCACATCACATGTTTTCAGTTAGTTTCCAGTCCAGTAGCACCTTAAGAGTTTCAAGAAGTTTTTTCAAGGTATGAGCGTTCCAGAGCCAAAGCTCCCTTCCTCAGACACCTATCTAAACTGAGGGCGAAAATGCACGGGAGGTTTTGCCTTGGATTTGCCACTCTCTAGATGCACATGTTCCCCATCTGAATTCTCAAAACTCTGCATCGGGTCTTATTGTTGAGTTCTGAGAATTTGGCTGGGGGAAATGTGCATTTAGAGAGCAGCAAATCCAAGGCCAAACCTCCCATGGGTTTTTGCCCTAAACTGTCACAGGTTTAGAAGCAGAATTTTGAATAGTAAGGTTGTGGGGATTTAATTAATGTATGGATTTGGAGATCAATACCATTGCTTTCTCTCCCCCCCCCCTTTCATGAACTCCACATGAAAGTTTAAAATCAGGTTGGTTGGGTCCAGGAAAAATGTCCAGAAATGTGGTATTTTAATGATTTTTTTAAAAAGTAATAATTTTAGAGCCCCCTTCCAGAGTGAATTACAAAATTTTGCATATATTTGATTTAATTGGATTGGTGACCTGTAAGCCAAATGTTAAAATCAGAATTTGCATGCAGTACAAGATGACTGAAAGACCCAACATCTGACCCAGATCAAATGGATCTGTTAGAACTAGCTTTTTTTTCCTTTTAGGGAAAAGTAGGCAACAAAAAGACTGCTGTGTGTTTTAGTGTCTTTTAAGGCTCAAAGCTTTATATTAAAAGTAACCAACTATTTATGTGAAAACAAAATGATTCCTGGAATATTTTAATTCAAAATAAACAATTTTTGACTATTTTGAAAGTTTTGAGTTGAGTGCATATTTCAAAAATAGCTTTTCAGTCATGATTTAATTTTTTTGTTTAAAAAAGCTGCTGGGACCAATTTGCTTCCAGCTGGCTTGAATTTCAGTCTCAATGTTAGTTTTGGTTAGCATTTCTCATTTTTATCTTTTTATCTTAATGCAGTTAAAATTTTATCTGGAGATGCTGTGAGACAGTAATATACAAATATGCCTATAGAGGTATCCTGAAAAAAGAAGAGGAGTTGGTTTTTATACCCCACTTTTCTCTACCTTTAAGGAGCCCTACAGCAGCTTACAATCGCCTTCCACACAACAGACACTTTCTGAGGTAGGTGGGGCTGAGAGTTCTGAGAGAACTGTGACCGGCCCAAGGTCACCCAGTAGGCTTCATGTGGAGGAGTGGGGAAACCAACCTGGTTCTCCAGATTAGAGTCCGCCACTCTTAACCACTATGCCATGCTGGCAAAATAAAAAGCTTTTGTTATCTGCTGCTGCTTTTTTTCATGTTTAAGTGCCACAACAATGGAAAACTGTTGTCTGAACACTGTCATGTAATTTAAAAAATGTAATAGAGTAGAGCCAGTGTTGTGGTTAAGGTGTTGGACTCCGGTCTGAGAAACACAGGTTCGAATCCCCCCCTCAACCATGGAAATTTGCTGTGTGACCTTGGGCCAGTCACACATACTCAGCCTCAACCCTGACAAATATTTTTGGATTGGAGGCCTCCAAGGAATACCAGGGGCATGACGTGGAGGCAGGCAATGGCAAACCACCTCCAAACGCCTCTTGCCTTGAAAACCCTATGGGGTTGCCCTAAGTCAGCTGTAACTTGACAGCAAAAATAAATAAATAAAACAATATTAACATATATAGCCAACGACCAGTGCAGTAAAGGTAGAGTACAAAATGCAACAGAACGATGCATGGTGCATCTTGTGTAGGTGGAAAGCTTGCATAGTTTGGGGCCTTATAGATATTGATGGTGTAAAAGAGATCACCATATGTATCCTGCACCTCTTCATGTCTCACCTAAATATGCACGCATTTTGAACAAAAACATTTCCATAACCATGACCCTTTCTCTTTCTTGCTTCAGTGCTCTATATGTGGGAAGAGTTTCTCTCAGTCTTCCAGCCTGAACAAACACATGAGGGTGCATTCTGGGGAACGGCCCTATAAGTGTGTTTACTGTAACAAGGTAAAGCTCTCCAAGGCTCCTGCTTTTCACTTGGGAGATTTCACCCTGCTACACTCCGCCAGCTGCCGTTTCCTCTTCTTGGGGGGGGGGGGTGCGATTTAGGCATGATGCAGGAGGCTGGGTGGGCCCACTTATCTTTTCCATGGCTTGCTTTTCCATTCTGTTTTTTAAAAATTCTGGTCTGAACGCTTTTCATAACAACTGAAATCTAGTACCTTGCCTATGGGGAAGCAGCAGACTGGGTAATTTATTTGTTTTTTTATTTCACTTGTACCCCGCCCTTTCCCAAACTAAGTTGGGCTCAGGGCAGGTTCCAACACTATATCCGACAAGCCATTAAAATACAAAAGTTAAAACAAAATACAGAATTAAAAGAAGGCCGTCTTTAATTTCTTACTTAGTATAATAAATAATTTCCTAAAGGTGAGGAGAAAATAAGCCAATAGTAGTTGTGGGAGAAAGCCAGTGATCTAAATATTGTCAAAGGCTTTCACGGTCAGAGTTCATTGGTTCTTGTGGGTTATCTGGGCTGTGTAACCGTGGTCTTGTTATTTTCTTTCCTGACGTTTCGCCAGCAGCTGTGGCAGGCATCTTCAGAGGAGTAACACTGAAGGACAGGGTCTCTCAGTGTCAAGTGTGTAGGAAGAGTATATATATTACTCTTCCTACACACTTGACACTGAGAGACCCTGTCCTTCAGTGTTACTCCTCTGAAGATGCCTGCCACAGCTGCTGGCGAAACGTCAGGAAAGAAAATAACAAGACCACGGTTACACAGCCTGGATAACCCACAAGAGCCAGTGATTTAGTCTGGTAAAAAATCCTCAGGGAGTGAAGATGGAATAGAAAATCAAAAAAGGCCAACTGCTCTATTAACCTTTGCTGTCGCAAGCATATGCCTGGCAGAACATCTCCGTCTTGCAGGCCCTGTGGAGCTGAGCTAGGTCCCACAGGGCCTGGGTCTCGTTAGATAGAGAGTTCTACCGGGCTGGAGCCAGAGCCAAAAAAGCCCTGGCTAAGGACAGCTGGACAGTTCGGGGGCCAGGGACCACCAACAAGTTATTTTCTGAAAATAAAGCCGTCTCAACCCCCTGTCTGTTCATCAGCTATACTAAAACTTAAGAATGTTGCGGGATGTATCCCCCATTATCTATACAATATTGATAGTCCTAGCCTTCGCAGAGTTTTTTCTCTTGCACGAGTTGTTATATGGAAGGTTTCAAAATATTCCTAAACATGAACGGAAATGTGAATGTGGCTCCAACACTTTGGACTCAATCGAGCACATGTTGCTAGATTGCTCATTATACGCATCCGCTAGGAAGAAATGGTTAAATACTTGGATACATTCTAAATATTATCTTCCTAACAAAATAAAATGTCAAATTTTATTGAACGACACAACAGTAGAGACCACTGTGGCGGTGGGCAATTTCTTAGTCGATGTGTTAACAATGAAAAATTTGGGAAACTCTGTGTTATGATTTTATGTTTGTTTTAGCTTTTTTAGCTGATAGTTGTATTTATACTGTTTTTTCCTCTTTGTAATGTTGGATATGCCATTAAAGGTTTATTGATTGAAGTTATTTTCTGAAGAGTGCAAAGCTCTGGGGGGTATATTGGGAGAGGCGATCCCGCAGACACAAAGGTTCTGACCACTTGTTTGTCCCCTCTGCCTGTCTCTCGGAACCCCTGGGCTCTTATTTCTGTGTTCCTAATGGCTTTCTCCCCCCCTTCCTTTCCTCTCTTGCCCCCCCCCCCCTCGCAGGCATTCACTGCCTCCAGTATCCTCCGTACTCACATTCGCCAGCATTCCGGAGAGAAGCCTTTTAAGTGCAAACACTGCGGCAAGGCCTTTGCCTCACACGCAGCCCACGATAGTCACGTGCGGCGCACGCACAATAATAAAGAGAAAGGCCGCGCATGCACAGTGTGTGGCAAAACGTTCCTAGAGGCAGAAGAGTTCTGTTTCCACATGAAGTTCCATGCAGCTTAGCCAGCAGGCTCGCCCGGTATCCTTAACAACCGTGCGTCCATTTGTATGGTATTGTATATATTTGAATGTTGGGCTTCCTGTCCAGTGTCTTTGTTGTGCTTCCTGTCCAGTGCTAAAACACATGTATGTATGTATTTGTGTATGGTTGGATACGTACCATTCCTCAGAGCGGTGTGTGGAGGGAGACAGCGAAGGATGGTGACAATCTCTGAGGGGACAGATTTATGCGTTGCCTGTGACACCGTGATGACCTTCATACTAGATTAATACATGATCCTTAGGAAGAATGTTTCTTGTATAGCATTTTTCCCTGCCATGCCCATAATTCAGGCCGTTGGAGGGAAACACCTACTTCTGTCAGTTTCTCTTTCAGTGCTCTGGATCCAGCCCTCCTCCAAGTAGCCTTCCTCTAGCCTGAGGTGCATCCTCCAGCTTAAGTGGCCCTTCCTCCAATGAAAGAACCATGAAAGTTAGAGGAAGGCTCCTTACATTGGAGGAACACTTTGAGCCAAATGGAAAGGTAGGATATAAATATTTGAATTAACAAATTCATAAATAAACTTTGCTCAGCAGAGTGGTAAGATGGGTAGGATCCGACCCAGTAGCTCCCTGCACAAGATACCAGTCTTGCTTGTTAGAATTTTAACTGCCACCACCCACATTCAATTTGAGAGGTTAGTGTGAAGGCAGCTAATACGGATACTTGCAAGAAGAGAAAAAACACACACAGGAGTGGTGGAGCTTACTTCAGACCCAGCAGCTACTTTGTACAGTTAGGGTGAGTTTCCAAAAAAGCAGTTTGGGTGTTTTCATAATTGCATCTTGACACAAGAAAACTGAGGGGGTCCTTCTGTGTGTTTGTATGTGGTTTTTCCCAGTTAGATTCCTTCAATCGGCAAAATATATTGGGCAGGTGTTGTTGTGGCTCAGTAGAGTATGTGTTTGGCATGCAGAAGGTCCAAGATTCAACGCCCAGGATCTCCAATTAAAAACAACAACACCTGACCAGGTAGCAGATGATGTGAAAGACTCCTGCCTGGTACCCAGGAGAGCTGCTGTCAGTCTGAGTAGACAGCACTTTCCTTGGTGGACCAGCAGACTGATTCAGCATAAGGCAGCTTCATGTGTTCCATGTCTATAATTGTTAAATGTTTTTCTTCAACTTCTTATTGGGCTGTGATATTTTAATGATTGTATGTTGTTTTTATTGTTATTTCTGATTAATTTGTTTTGATTTGGGGGGATTGTGAGCTGCTTTGAATTTACGGAAAAGTGAAATCCACTTGCTAAATATAGAGTGTGTGAAATTGGTGGTAGACTGCCAAGGAAGTCCAGCGTTGCTACACAGAGGCAGGCAATGGCAAACCACCTCTGTCTCTTACCTTGAAAAACTTACAGGCGCTGGCATAAGTTGGTTGTGACTTGCAGACACGTTCTACCACCACCAATGCCAAGATTAAGTAGTCTTGGGCAAATGTCCTGATATGAATTCTATCCAATTGTTGCACTTTAAGAGTAGGTTGGGAATGAATGAAGTGTATAAAATATTGTTTGATCAAATTATGGTAGAAAGTGCAACAAGCTGTATGCACAAGGATAAGAAATATGGGTTACAATATTTGTGGTTGTAGGTTTGTGTATGGCATGACTCTTGGTTGCCATGAAATGCAGTGTGTGTTTGGAGTTTTTTTGTTGATGTTGGCATGCTTTACCAATTTCTTGCACAAAGCTTCCTATTTATTGTATGTACTAAGCCGATATCCTTGCTGCTTTGATGGTAAAAATACTGTACTGTTTATGAAATTCTCAATGTTAAGTCCTGCAGGATACGTAAACCATCTGATAAAGCTGCTTGCTAGTTTGTGAACAGAATTAAGATTGTGTTTGGCTTTAGAATTTTTTTTATTTTGCACAGTTCATACTTAAGAATATAACGAAGAGCCCTGCTGGATCAGTGGTCCGTTTAGCCCAGCATCTTGTTTGTTTTCATATAGTAGCAAGCCAGTTGCTCTGGAGGGCCAACAGACAGGGCCCAGAGGCAAAGGCCTTCCCTTGATACTGATATTCAGATGCCTCTGAATGTGGAGTCACCAGGGGTAGTAGCCATTGATGGACCTATCGTATATTGCATCTGGCCATCTGTGCACCTGGCCAGTATGGTATAGTGGTTAAGAGTGGCGGACTAATCTAGAGAACTGGATGTGATTCCCCACTCCTCCACATGAACGGCGGACTCTAATCTGGTTAACTGGGTTTGTTTACACACTCTTCCACATGAAGCCAGCTGGCTGACCTTGGGCTACTCACAGCTCTCTCCAAACTCTCTCAGCCCCACCTACCTCACAAGGTGTCTGTTGTGGGGAGAGGAAGGGAAGGCGATTGTAAGCCGCTTTGAGACTCCTTAAAAAGCGGAGTATAAAAACCAACTCTTCTTCTTCTTCTGCCATCACTATGCCCTCCGGCAGGGAATCCCACATTTCAATCACTCGTTGAGTTTGGAAGCATTTCCTTTGTCCATCCTGAATTTATTACCCATCAACTTCTTTGGTTGTTCCTGAGTTCTAGTATTATGGGAGAGGGAGAAGAAGCTCTCTAGATCCCCCTTTTCTACCTTGTGCATAATGTTAGGAAACTGTATCATGTCTCCCCATAGTTTTTTCTTTCTTTCTAGACTGAAATGTCTGATACTCTTCAGCCTTTCCTCTTAGGAAAGATGCTCCAACCCTTTAATGTTTAATGTGTTCCAGTGTGTACATAGAACTGCATTTGCCATGTTTTTGCCTGTTCATCTAATGTAGAGAGGGCATCCTGGAGCTCTTCACAATCAACTATGATTTTGACCATCCTAAATAATTTGGTGGTATTCACAGATGTGGCTATTTTGCTGCTCACTCCCAATTCCAGATCATTAACAAATCCAATAGCACTGGTCTCAATACTGATCCTTGTGGGACCTCAGTGCTCACTTCCCTCCATTGTGAGACCTGTCCATTTATTCCTACACTCCCTGTTGTTTAACCTATTTTTAATCCATGGCTGTTAAACTTACTTGGGGAGTCTTTGGAGAGGTATATCTTATCAAAAGCCTTTCGGAAATCCCAACAATATAATGTCTGCTGGACCACCATTACATAAAGGTAAAGGTCCCCTGTGCAAGCACCGGGTCATTCCTGACCCACGGGGTGATGTCAAATCCCGACGTTTTCTAGGCAGACTTTGTTTTACGGGGTGGTTTGCCAGTGCCTTCCCCAGTCATCTTCCCTTTACCCCCAGCAAGCTGGGTACTCATTTTACCGACCTCGGAAGGATGGAAGGCTGAGTCAACCTTGAGCCGGCTACCTGAAACCAACTTCCATTGGGATCGAACTCAGGTCGTGAGCAAAGCTTGGACTGCAGTACTGCAGTTTACCACTCTGTGCCACGGGGCTCTATGTACATGCTTGTTAACTTGAACAAAATCTAAAGGTTGGTGATGGAGGACTTCCTTTTATAGAAGCCATACTGATTTTCTCACAGCAGGCTTTGTTCCTCTGTGTGTTTGATAATTCGATATTTAGCCTAACATCTGTCCTAGATAAATTAGTAGATGACTGTTATTAATTTATCTAGGACAGATGTTAGGCTAACCAGCCTGTAATTTTTTGGATCCCCTCTGTACCCTTTTAGCAATCACTCTATCATTTGCTACCTTCCAGGTCTTCAGTATTGAGGCTGATTTTAGTGACAAGTTACCTGTATTGGATAGAAGGTCAAGTTTCATATTGGAGTTCCTTAAGAAACCCTGGGCCCTGACATGATTAGCCCAGGCAAGCCTGATCTCATCAGCTTTCAGAAGTAACTCTGTTGCAAATGTCTTCGTAAGCTGCTCTGTGAAATGTATTACCCTATCAACCTTTTAAAACAGCAAGAGAAGAATGTAAATATTTTGCATGCCCTTCTAGGAAATACTGTGCCTAAGCTGGTAGTAAATCTTTGGTTTTATCTGGATTATTATAAATGCTGCTTTGAGATGAATTCAGGCCATATTCCTGTCTAATAAATGATGTAAGATTGTGGTATCTAGAAGTGTGTCAGAGTATTTTTCTCCCCACTTGATGTGAGGAAGGCAGGTTATAAATTAAGTAAATAGGATTTATTTGTTTTATCTTTTTTTGAAAATGCAAAGGTATTGCTAACATAACAACTGCCTGACATGCAACCAAGACATGTACACTGTGTTTCATTTGATTTGGGTCTTGGGGAAGTTTTCAGCCTAAGTCCAAACCCTATTCTGTTAAGGCTAAGAACTTTTCAAGCTTCCTTCATAAGAGAGGAGGAGGTGTCATTCAAATACCCTTGAAAGGTACAAATATTAAACCCACATACCTCCTCATCTCGTCAGATCTTCGATGGGAGACCACCAGATCTTCGAGTACTTGGATGGGAGACCACCAAAGAATACCAAGGTTGCTATGCAGAGGCAAGCAATGGCAAGCCATCTCTGAACATCTCTTGCCTTGAAAACGCCTTGAGGGGGTCACCATAAGTTGGCTGGAAACTGGCTGTAGCTCAAAAAAGGGACACCCTGGCAAGACTTCTGACCACTAGATTTAACTTTACCTATTATAATTGCTGCTGTAAATGTTGGCATTAGGTTGGTGTTCCTGCAGCAACCACATTATCATCTTCACCAGCTGTAAAGGAAACAGGCAAGCCAAATGTGGGAGATCTGCGTTAGAGCCTGCCATCATCATCTTAGAAACTCAACAGTGATGAGCTCTAATTAGCCAATTATGTTGCTTCTTAGCTGATCATTACAGTCTCCTGCTACATATCTATCCAGAAGACTTCATAACCTTCTGGAGAAAGCCAATAATAATAATATTCATACAAAAGAGATCTTTTGCTGTAGATCGGGGTCCCCAACATGGGGCTTGCCGATTCATTTCCTGGTGTCCGCCAGGTGTTTTTAGAATAGTGGGTGTAGCCAGGTGGGGCTTTCACACAGCAAAGTTTCTGACTGGCCTTTGGAGATTTTACTGGCTGTAGATTTTTTTAAAACCTTGCTTTGGCAGCACTTCCAGTACAGCACAAGGAACTTCACTGTGTGACTGAAGGTAAGCCGTGTCTGCCATTTTGTGGCTGGCTCTGCCCCTTGCAACAGATGTTTGGTTGTACCTATTTTTTGGTTGTGTCCACCACACTGTGTCAGAATTCCAAGGGTGCCCACAGGCTCAAAAATGTTGGGGGCTTCTGCTGTAGATGGGAGACCAAGGGCCATTTTCAGTGAGGTGGGAGACTTTCCCTGCAGCAGGTGGCCATACAGTGAGAAGAATGCTGTGTCCAAATAACCACATGTGTATAGCAAAACATAAATATCCATGTGGCAAGATGTTTGTTTTACTTTTCTTTATATCCCGCCCCCCCCCCCATATTCTCCACAGTGGGTTTGCAATCAGGCATCAGGTGAGCAACAGTAATCTTTAGCAATCCAGAGGGAATGGGAGAGCAAACACAAATGTGGACCTCTAGTATGGTGTGGGGGAAGCTGGCTGCTTATGCAATGACACAGTGGGAGAGGAAGGGGTTACAATTCCACCTTGCTGCTTCTCTGGCTTTACCCATGTTTCTGGAGTTAGCAGCTGAGTCAGTTTACAAAAGGCCATCAGGATAATGTCACTGGCACCTGGGTATAATTGTGGGTTTCCTCAGCCAGGGGTACCAATATAGCTGTTGCAGAACCCTGGCAGTAAAAACAGGCCCATGGCCCAAACTCCTGCTCAAATTAACTCTTGCCTGTAGTCTGTATTAAGACAGTGTTTAGTTTTAGAACACTTTAAAAAGCCCTGGATCTTGTAAAAACATTTCACTTTACACTGGATTTTTGACTGAGTGTGCTTTTTCTGTTGAAATGGTAGTGAGAAGAGAAATGTATCTCCAGAGCCTGTTCAGCTGGGAAAAGATTCCATATACTTTGCAGGTTTGTGTATGTATGTGCCTGGAGGAGATATGTGTGTGTGTTTGAATGTACAAGTACAGCATTCCCCCCCCCCACCAAGATTTACTGCAAATTACAAATTGGTGACTTTTGAGAATGCCTAAGCATTGCTTGTTCTGTTGAAGAGGTGATAAACCTCTGGATACCATGGCTAGGAGGTATTCTCACGATCCTTTAAGATTTTTCCAGCAACTGACATTCAGAGGTTCTCTGCCTCTGAACACAGAGGTTCTGTTCATCCTCCATGATTTTGTCTTCTTTTAAACAAGCAACCATCCCTACATCTTGTGCTGGTGAAGTCCATAAGTTGTGTATTGAGTGAAAAGACTGGAACATGGGAACATAACAAGGTCCCTGATGGATTAGAGCAGTGGTCTATCTAGTCTAGCATCCTGCAGTGGTTTGGAGCAGTGGACTCTAATCTGGAGAGCCGGGTTTGATTTCCCCACTCCTCCACATGAGCAGCAGATACTAATCTGGTGAACAGGGTTGGTTTCCCCATTCCTACACATAAAGCCAGCTGGGTGACCTTGGAGCTCTCTCAGCCTCACCTACCTCACAGGGTGTTTGTTGTGGGGAGGGGAAGGGAAGGTGATTGTAAGCTGGTTTGATTCTCCCTTACTTCACAGAGCGGTCAACCAACCTGGCGTAGAATACCTCCTGGCGATGGTATCCCCAGGTTTACTGCCTCTGAATGTGGTTTCCTTTAGTCACTGTGACTAGTATTTTGTATTTATTTATTTATTTATTCAAATTTATATCCCTTCTCTGCCACAGCAAATGTGGCTCGATACGGCTAACAACAGTGTAGAATAACATTATTTAAACAAGTTAAATACCATATTACAACTAACAGCAATGTAGAATAACATCATTTAAAACAAATATAAATAAAATCAGTAAAAAAAATTCTAAAAATATCAGTGTCAAAAATTGGAAGCCCCCCAAAATCTGAAAACTAGAGAGGAGAAATAACCAGAGCTGAACAGAGACTGACTGATATAAAGACAATCAAGTGAAAGTCTGTTGGAAAAGTTCAGTTTTACATGCCCTGAGGAACCTAACTAGGTCCCACAGGGCACAAGTCACCTTCAATGAGGCATTTCACAAATACAGGGCGAGCATGGAAAAAGCCCTGGCCCTAGTAGCAGAGAGCCCAGCTAATCAAGGGCCGGATACCACCAGCAAGCCGCGAGATGTTGAACACAGGCAATGTGTGTGTGTGTGTGTGTGGGGGGGGTCATAGCAGGAGAGGTGGTCCTTCAGATAAGATGGTCCCAGACCGTTTAGGGATTTAAAGCTGAGAACCAGCACCTTGAATTTGATTTGGTAACCAACTGGAAGCCAGTGCAACTGCTCAAGATAGGTTGAATATGCATAGTCCAGGGTGTACTGCTCAAATGTCTGGCAGCCGTATTCTGGAAAACCTGCAGTTTCTGAATCATCTTCAAGGGCAGCCCTGCATAGAGTGAGTTGAAGCAGTCTAGTTTGAAGGTGACAGTGGCATGAATCATTATGGCCAAGTCCAACTGAGACAAATAGGGGGCCAGCTTGGCGAAAATGGAAGAACACAGACCTCGCCACCATGGACACCTGCTTGTCAAGTGATAGAGGAGCATCAAGCCAGACCCCCCAGGCTCCTCACCGAGTCCCCTGCTGAAAGCTGGATCCCATCAAGAGTTGGGAGTTGCAGCCACTAATGGACTTTTAAAGCTGTCTGTGCTTGTGGCCGTCACAACGTCTTCTGCCCCCAAAGTCCACACAAGACACAGTTTAGCAACTTTGGTAGCAGACGCTATAGTCAGCTTCAATGTCCGTCTTCTGTCTTGTACTTTGCTGCAATTTTATGCATGTGTCGGCTCCTGTTCAGAGTAAAGTGGGAAAGCATTCAGTATTGTGTTTCCACTAAAAATGCTGCTAATTAGCTTTAATTTGGCATGTGTGCAGAGTAAATGCAATCGTAACGTGACTTCAGTACTGGATAGCAGATTATAGCACATTTGCTGGATTTCCATGAAATGCATGGATGCATTTCGCATACAGAATAGTTGTTCTACCTGTGACAAAATTACCAGAGAACTGAAGGAAATGGAGTTTTTCTTAAGAATGATCCTGAGTCTGATTAAGGACTAAACAAAGTGAGTTTATTCAGAAACCACAAACTTGGTAAACGACTGAGAGACAGGCTTATTTCTAACTAGAGTCCATAACTAACAGGGCAACATGTGGCCCGTTGCTTCTCTCTTTCACTGTAACTAGAAGGAAGAGGAGGGGTGCATTATGGGAACAAACAAGAACACAGGAAGAGAAGGGAGAAGGATCACAACCTTTCTATCTATCCAACTCTCACACTTGCTGCCCCCTGCTAATCTTCCTTTCTTTAATCAATTTTTATGCACTAGACGTATTTCCAACAAGAACTGCGCTTTCTGGTGCCCATCATGGCTATTCGTTTCTGATGAATGGAGAATTTGATAAGCCCACTGCAGGTACCGGAAAGTGAAATAGTAACAGGAGATGAAAAGAGGGCGGAACTGCTCAATTCCTACTTTTCCTTGATCTTTTCTTGTGAGGGAAATGGTGCTCAACATGGCATAAACAGAACACATGATGAGGGAAGGGAGTTGCAGCCTAGGATTGGCATTGGGGTAGTCTACAAATACCTAGTTTCTTTAAATGAAACAAAGTTCTCAGGGCCAGATAAACTGCATCCAAGGGTACTTAAGGAACTTACAGATGTAATTTCTGAGCCTCTTACCATTATTTTTCAGAATTCTTGGAGAACAGGTGAGGTGCCAGAAGACTGGAGGTGGGCAAATGTCCCCATCTTCAAGAACAGGAAAAAGGAGGATCCAGGTAACTACCGACCCATCAGCTTGACTTCTATACCAGGAAAGGTTTTTGAACAAATCATCAAACCGTCAGTCCTTGAGCATTTAGAAAGGATGGATCTGATTACTAGGAGCCAGCACAGGTTTCTCAAGAACAAGTCATGTCAGACTAATCTTATCTCCTTTTTTAACAAAGTTACTACCTTGCTGGATCAGGGGAATGCTGTTATCTTAATTTCAGTAAGGCTTTTGATAAGGTTCCCCATAATATTCTTGTTGACAAATTGGGAAAATGTGATTTAGATCCTGTTACTTTACTGTTAGATGGATCTGTAATTGGTTGACAGATCACACCCAAAGAGTGCTTGTTAATGGTTCCTCATCCACTTGGAGAGGAGTGACTAGTGGAGTGCCTCAGGGATCTGTCCTGGGCCCTGTGTTGTTCAGCCACATTGTTTTTAGTTTTAGCCGCACTCAGGTGGGGTGGGAGCTTCAGCCTGGAATTCAAGTGCGCATGTCTGTAGTGTGGCTTCGCTTTTCTGCCCCGAGTCATCAGTTCTGCTCTGCCCTGAGTCATCAGTTCCGCTCTGGCAAGGCCAAGGGGGAGAGAGTCGAGGTGCATGCGTAGTTCGGGATTTCCCCCTCGAGTGCACAGGTTCGGTGAGGCGCAGAAGGAGCCGTGACTGGCGGAGGGGAGAAAAAGGCACGAAAAGTCTGAGCGGGATAAGCGGCCCTCGGCTCTTTCCTGGCCCTTCGCTCTCGTGAGGTGATTAAACGGAGCTCCGCTTTGAGGGATAACTGCAGTTCTGTGCACAAGCAGTGTCCCAGTCACAAGAGAGGGGGTTTCCTCGCGAGAGCCCCGGCCTGCTTGGAAGAGTTTTTGGGGAGAGAGGGGAGGACAAGGAATGCAGTGCATGCTCAGAGGCACTCTTTCCTCCGTGCCAGGAAAGGTTGCCTCGCCACACAGTCACAGCCGCTGCGCAACAGGTGGTAGTACCGTTTGCTTGTTTGTTTTAAACATTAAAATTTTAAGTAATTATATATATGGATACCCTGGACTGCCAAAAAAAAAGTGTTTTCTTTATTCTATTGAAAATGTCATTTATGCAAATTTATGCAAATGTGACAAGGATCGCAGGTTACTTGGCAATTGTAAAAGGGGGTCGTGACTCGAAAAAGGTTGAGAACCACTGCCCTAGAAGGTCGGATCAGAACCAATGGGTTAAAATTAAAAGAGTTTCCATCTAGACATTAGGAAGAATTTTCTAACAGTTAGAGCGGTTCCTCAGTGGAACAGACTTCCCCGAGAGGTGGTAAGTGCTCCTTCCCTGGAGGTTTTTAAGCAGAAGCTAGATGGCCATCTGTCAGCAATGCTGATTCTATGACCTTAGGCAGTTCATGAGAGGGAGGGCATCTTGGCCACCTTCTGGGCATGGAGTAGGGATCACTGGGAGTGAGTGTGGGAGGTAGTTGTGAATTTCCTGCATTGTGCAGGGGGTTGGACTAGATGACCCTGGTGGTCCCTTCCAACTCTATGATTCTATGATCTATGGAATCAAGGATCTTACACTAAAGTTTTGCTCACCAACACAAACTATCTCTCATTAGGGTTTGAGTCATGGGGTCAAAGAAAGTCCCCAGTTTAAGATCTTGAGTATTTTTCTTATATGAGTGACAGAACAGCATGATAGTGCCAACAGAAGGTCATCTCAATAAATCTTACACATAGAGAAGGGTTTTATTTTATTTAATGTATACCCCACCCTCCCCCAGTGAACCAGGCTCAGGGCAGCTAACACACATACACAAAAGTTTTAAAAACGTAATTTAAAATAATAAACTAGACAAATACAGAGTATTTAGCCAATGGCACCCTGACTATATTTGTTACATCTTAGGGAGAGATATTTCAACAGGCAGTGGTGAACTAGAGTATGGTACGAGGGGGCCAACAACCAGCAACATTTTATTCCTTCAGAGGGATGGAAACAGGAGAACAGAAGAAAAACAAAAAAGAAAAGAGGGAAGAGGGAGGAAAGAAAAGAAAGGGAGGGGAGGCCAGGTGAAGATGTTTTTCCCTGCTGTCCTCAACCATAGGCCTGCAAATTGATTTAACTGCTTTGCATGGGGTGTATAAGGGTGTTTTAAATGGTAAATGGGAGGTGATCTAAATACAAACCAGAGGCTGATGGCAATCTGAGATGTTTTGTTGAGCTTTAAGGGGAGAGCAAAGGACCTCCCCCACCCAAGATAAGTGAATGACAATGGAATGATATGGCCCTAAAGCTCAGGCTGGCTACTGCATCACAACAAAAGCCAGCCCAGTGACATCTGCTGCCCTTTAATTTAGTCCCCCATGCCACCAAATGTTCAACTGTTTTCTTCCTTCTCCCCACCCCCTCCCTTGTTCTACTGTACTTAATGGGGAGGGAGGGAATGAAAGAAGGAGACAGTTGTTTCTCCCCATGAAAGGGAAGAAAGAAGTCAAGAGATTAGTGAGCTGCATATAATGCAGCAAACAAATATTGATTAAGCCAAACTGTTCATTAAACAAGAAAAATCGTTCTACCTTGTGAGCCTCCCCAGTCCAGTGCTGAAGGGATCAGCAGTCTCAAATTGCAGATTCCTAAGGGCTGATTTGCACATTAATTTCACTGCATGGAGAAGCTGCACTGCTCAGAGAAACAAAACATTAATATAAAGTGACAGGGCATGGAGACTTTGTGAATGGGGCGGCTGGAAAAAGTGCCGTCTATCTACAGAAGTGGTTTTTCTGGTCTCCTAGTTCATACATAGCCAGCTCCCCACACATGTGGACTGATGCTTATATGCTGGACTGTTGTGTGTTTTCTTTCTTTCTTTCTTTCTGGGCAAGTGTATACAACTGTCTTTTCTTGTGCTCATGATGGCAGCCTGTTCCTGATGAATGGGGTTAGCCAACTTGTTTACTCAGAGTTTATATTGAAGTCCTGGGGTTGAGTTACGCTGTAGAACATTTTAGCTTCTGTGGTCTGCAAAAGGCAGATGGCTCATTTGGCTTTAGCAGCCGCAGGCACAAGAAAATCCTAAACAAACAAAGAAATATCCACAATTTTGATTTTGTGATTTGATCACGTTAAGTGTGTGGAAGATTGCTATAATTTGGATGTTAGTGATTGGCACTGTGAATGGGGGTGAATACAGAATAAACTTAGTTCTGGATCTGAGTGCCATTTTTGGCTTATTGTGTGTGCTTTGGCAACCCACACCTAAGTTTCTAGATGCTGAGGATTGCTCACAGACCTGGGAAGTAGTTAACACCAAGCTTGCCATTTGCCCATCCATAGTGGATAAACCCTTACACTTAGCCCCAGTCCCCTGCCCTTGAAAAATTGAGGATTGGGCAAAAAATGGCTAGAAAATGGCATACATGGTGATGTTCATAGAATCATAGAGTTGGAAGGGACCACCAGGGTCATCTAGTCCAACCCCCTGCACAATGCAGGAATTTCACAGCTACCTCCCCCACACACACCCAGCGACCCCTACTCCATGCCCAGAAGATGGCCAAGATGCCATCCCTCTCATGAACTGCCTACGGTCATAGAATCAGCATTGCTGACAGATGGCCATCTAGCCTCTGCTTAAAAACCTCCAGGGAAGGAGCACTTACCACCCCCAAGGTTTTGTTCTCTTTCACTCCTAGGGTTGCCAACCTCCAGGTACTAGCTGGAGATCTCCTGCTATTACAACTCATCTCCGGCCAATAGTGATCAGTTGACCTGGAGAAAATGGCCACTTTGGCAATTGGACTCTATGGCATTGAAGTCCCTCCCCTCCCCAAACCCCGTCCTCCTCAGGCTCCATTCCAAAAGCCTCCCGCCGGTGGCAAAGAGGGATCTGGCAACCCTACTTCTTGAAAAGCTTGGTGGCCGTCCCAGCGCCAAGAGGCACCATATTGGAGAACCGTGTCCTACAGTGTCACCTGGAAATGACATCACATCCTTTCTGAACTTCACCCTTCTCAGGCAACATCATCAAAATCTCCCAGCATTTTCCAAGGCAGCACTGGCAACTCTATTACTTCCAGGCCACTTTTGTTATGTTAACTAATCTCAAAAGAACTAGGGTAGCGTGAATCAGGAACAACAGTGAAAAGAACAATTTCCCCAGCTAATGAAGATATCGCCCCACAAGAAGAAATAGCCTAAAAGTAGTCCTTCTGTAATCCAGGGAGTTACATAATTGATTTTTACAGCAGGCCTTCAACATTTGTTGCCATAATGCCATTTTTTTCCCTTTTTGGACAATACTGGTGGTGCTCTGTGCAGTTTTAAGGGACTGTCTGGCCTTTGCACTGTCTTTCCGATCCTTTGGCCAGCTAGGGTATGCTGCCGCTGCTGTTCCCTGGAGGAGCTTCACTTTTCAACGTGTTTGACCCACAGACTCTCTCTAAGTGGCTACCTGTCAGTTTCCATTTCAGCCCTACCTTACTGTTTACATGAGTGCTGACCACTGGCTGACATATTACCTGTATCGATTCTCTAATAGCTGTCAAGGTGGAGAGAAAGACTATTCTAAGACAAGGCTGGGAGCTCTTAGCTGAGTAGTATCATAAACGCCCCCATTAAAGGTTTCATTCAATAACAATCTTTAGTAAAGTAAATGGACGTCAGTGGGCTCCCCAGCAAGCTTGCCTAATGCAAAGGCCATTATAAACCAGGGGGGGCAGTGGTAGGGAAGGTTTCTGGCTGCGGTATCAGTTTCACAATGTTTTCAAGTAAACCCTTTAATGAAAAGCTGCTTCTTCTTAGGGCCATGAAATAAGGAACATATCCCCTTAGAGTTGTTCAGAATTGTCCTGTTAGATTTGCGGTAATATCTGGAAAGAAAAAAAATCTCTGTACTTTCATTAAACATTTAATTAGTACCAACCAAGTACTTAGATGTCTTAAATAGATATTTATACTGTGGTGGTCAAAACAGATGGAAGATTATGTAAGGCACAGTTCAAACTAGAGTTGCCAACCTCTAGGTACTAATCACAAACGGCTACAAGTGCTAATTGGAAGTTATAGCAATTCAAAGCAAAAGCACCAGTAAATATTGTGCAAAAAAGATAACAACAACAAGATTATTGCTATTAGATAACATATATTCAGAATAGTTCTAAGCACAATCCAAATTGAGCAGAACACCACAATAATTATGTACAAAATGGTCTTAAAAAGACCCAATGTGAAAACGCAAGGCGTTACAATGAATAAATATCAGGCACAGTTGCTCAATTCCTATGAGTCCATAAAGTGCAAATGCAATAATTTAGGCAGCAAAAACCGGACATAGTGCGATGGAAATCCGGTATAATTCCATTTCATGCAATACTTTCTCAAGCTTCATAAGTCCTTCATTGCATCATTTCATGAAGGAGTATACCTTCCTTGTACGCATGGACGGCAAAGTAAGACGGCAAAGAAATGGAATTATACCGGATTTCCATCGCACTATGTCCGGTTTTTGCTGCCTAAATTATTGCATTTGCACTTTATGGACTCATAGGAATTGAGCAACTGTGCCTGATATTTATTCATTGTAACGCCTTGCGTTTTCACATTGGGTCTTTTTAAGACCATTTTGTACATAATTATTGTGGTGTTCTGCTCAATTTGGATTGTGCTTATTAGAACTATTCTGAATATATGTTATCTAATAGCAATAACCTTGTTGTTATCTTTTTTGCACAATATTTACTGGTGCTTTTGCTTTGAATTGCTATAACCTCTAGGTACTAGCTGGAGATCTGCTATTACAACTAATCTCCAGCCGATAGAGATCAGTTCACCTGGAGGAAATGTCTGCTTTGGCCATTGGGCTCTGTGGCATTGAAGTCCCTCCCCTCCCCAAATCCTGCCCTCCTCAGGCTCCGCCCAAAAAACCCGCTGCTGGTGGCGAAGAAGGACCTGGCAACCGTAGTTCAAACATTAATAAAAGTATCTCGTCTCAATACAGTTGGGTGGATCCAAAGTTGCCCTTGTGGGAGCAGAAGACATTTCTGCTGTGGGGGTGTTTCCATTACTTCTCGCTCAAGATATCCTCCCAATGCTGAATGTCTCCCAGTCCTCAGGAGCAGCTAAATGGCATGGAGGGGGCTGCAGAAAATAGGGTGACTGACCTGGGACAATCTATTCCATGAACAGAGTTCCTGCATAGAACTCAACCCAAAGTCTGGAAGCAGTTCTGGGTGAAGAAACCCCTCCTCCCAATTGTTTTTCACTTAACATACCCAAACTCTCTGGTTCCTAAACAGAAATAACATAATAAATTTCCATCAGAGCTCAGATTTTGATTTTTTTTTGAAAATGAAAGAATATGGGAACTATCAACATCATATTTTGTGATTGTCAGTTGACGTAGATTTTTGAACTACCTGTAAAATGCCTTTCGGAAAGCTGAGATTCTGCCTTCGCTGGTAGATCTCTCATTTGTCTTTGCATAGATCATTTACTTCAGAAAAGAGAAAGCTCAGCAAAATACAACAGGACTCCAGCGGCACCTTAAAGACTAAAAAAACCGTATCCCAACGTAAGCTTTCTGAGTCAAAACTCACTTCGTCAGATGCACTGATGATTCACGGAGTTATACGGCGAAAGAAATTTTGGTAGTCTTTTAATGCGCCACCGGGCTCCTGTGTTATTTGCTGCTACAGGTTAATATGGCTAACCCTCTGGAATTATCTTGGTCAGACCAAACAATCGCTTTGTAAGGTTTGCCCCTTTTCTGTGGGTCTGTGATCTTTACGTCTCAAGCCAACCTATCCTCCCTGGGTTCTAAGGGGCAAGATAATGTAGGTAAAGGTGTTATTAAAGTCAAGAGAGGCAAAGCTTCTTGATTTTGCAATATGCTGATGCGATCACTTATTGTGGGAAATGGACAATATTGTGTGTGCAACAACACTGCGGGGTTGATCTGTGATATGGAATGTTTTTTTACAGAGATTATCTGGTTTCCTGGAGGTTTGACTTGGTATTTGTTGTTGACTAGGAAACAGGTGCTTTAGTGCCTTTCCTTTATTTCCATGGACAACTTGAAAGGATGCTGAGCAGATGACTTTACAACAATGGCAGATGGCAGGCCTGCTTCTTGTGGGTCTGCTGATGAAGGCGGTATGTTCCCCCCTTGATCCCAGAGGAGCTGTGGCTTGCAAAGACTCCCCCTTGAAAGCTGTCCTTTGCCATGGCTCCAGTGTCCATCTCAGTATTTGTGAGAGAATTTCCTTCCGTATTGTAGTTGAACATTAAGGAACAGGTCTCTGAATAACTTTGTTCCTGCCTTGTAAGGTCACTGGCCGGAACAGCTTAAAATAATTGTCAGTCTATACAAAAGCCTCATTAATGCATTAGTTTAACATATTACTATTGATCACACACAGACTTCCAGTCATAGATTCAGAGATTTCTACAAGCAATGATACAAAAGGTCAATTGGTAAATAGTTCTAAGCCTGAGGTCAAAGGTGAATGTGTACAGTCATTAAAAACAAATCACTGCAGATTACATGCCTTATTTAATTGGTGATATGCTTAGAAGGCAATTCCCCCCATACAGTTCTGGTGTGATCAGTGTGGCCCTTAAGACAGAATCAGCCATTCATTTTTACTATTCCAACATAACACCTGGAAAGATAGGAATAGTTTACCCCTTTCATATTCAGGCAGGTCTATCCTTTTAGAAAGAAAATGAATAGTGCCTCTAAACCCTAGATGTTGACTAAATACATATTAATTCCCAAGGGCCTTTAAGTAAAAGTCTCTCTTAATCTATTGCTATACAGTGATCCAACCATCCTTTTCTCATGAATTCCTTACTCAAATTAAGTTTTACTACAATGTAGCCATAGCCAATCTTCCATGATCAGCTTATCCCTGCCTAATGCAATTTAATTAAATAATGCTTACAATGTAAATAATAAGTAGAAATTATTATTATTATTATCATTAAACAGATGAAATTATTCCAAGAAGGAAAAATAGTGAGAATATATCCAAAAGTTGTTTTTATTTTGAAATGCAAAGAAAAATGCCCCTGTAAAAAATCAAATATGCACACGTATTAAAAATTCTAAAATTTCATCACAAAATTATAAAATTTCAACACAGTTTATGGCAACAGTATTCCTAGGCTTGCCAAAACTTTATTTTCCTAAAAAAGGCTCTGTGGATTTATATGGCAGACAAAACATTCAGCATAGCACACACTGGAAATGGCTTTTCCAGGTGCACTTAAATCTGTCGTGCAGATGTTAAATGCTCAGAGATTACTTTTTTGGGGGTGGGGGAGGAGATATTGTAATCCTAAAGTTAAACAGATGATTAACACTTGTTATTCAAAAGAAAAATAGCTTCATTTAGGAATTCAGAATTGAATATGTAGGGTAGGGGACCAGTTAAATCAGTTGACTTTATCCCTAATCTTCATGAATTCATAGCTCCCGTGCAATCAGAGCTTGAGTAGGTGCCTCTTATTTTGATCTGTATCTTTCATTCAATTCTCTAGGTTGATCATGGGGTGATGGGTAGCCGTGTTAGTCTGTCAATAGCAGTAGAAAAGAGCAAGAGTCCAGTAGCATCTTAAAGACTAACAAAATTTCTGGTGGGGTATGAGCTTTCTCTAGGTTGTGTGCGGGTTCTTATTTGTCGTTATTGTTGTTAAAAATTAAGCTATTCCTGTTACCATTATTACTATTATCATGTCAATAAAGGTGACTGAAACAAATATTAAGCTATATTACTCTAGTACAGGGGTCTCAAAACTGCGGCTCCAGAGCTGCAGGCGGCTCTTTGGCCTGTTGAGTGCGGCTCTCCGAACTTGGTTCGGAGCCCCTGCTCTTGCGCCCGCTTGCGCCGGCAGCCGGGCTGCGGAGCCGCGCGCCTGAGAGAGAGAGCGGGCGAGTGGGCGCTGTCTCTCCCCCCCCCACCGTGGAGAATGGCCAGGTCCCCCTTTCCCTTGCCCTCAATGGTTGGGAGGCTAAAGCCTCCCCTCCCCTCTAGCCGCACGATTGCTGGGCGGGCAGCTCGGCGGTTCCTGGCCCCCCGTCTATCAGCTGTTGGGCGGGCGGGCTTCCTTTGGTAGACCTGGCCTCCGGCTGAGTCCCATTGGGAGGCCATGCCTATCCACTGGCTTTCTTGGCGGTAGACTTGGACTCCGAGGAGGGGAAAAAGTCCCCCTTCAGAGGCCAAGTCTACCAATTGGCTTCTATGGGCCTCCGGAGGCCAGGTCTACTGCCAAGAAAGCCAATGGGTAGACCTGGCCTCCCAATGGAACTCAGCCGGAGGCCAGGTCCACCAATAGGCTTTTATGGTGGTAGACCAGGCCTCCAGATGAGGACTCCAGACAGGGAGGGGGAAATGGCAGGGACTTACAATTTAATTTTTATCAATAAATAAGATCACTATTAAGTATGATATCAAGTTTTATTCAGTGTACCTATAGTTTAATTAAGACTTAAAACTTTAATTAAAGTTTATTAAGTTAATAAACAGTGTACCTACCTATATAGTTTAAGTTTAAGAAATTTGGCTCTCAAAAGAAATCTCAATCGTTGTACTGTTGATATTTGGCTCTTTTGACTAATGAGTTTGCTGACCCCTGCTCTAGTATTTCAAAACACCGTTTTTACCAGGTTTTGATTGCATGCTATGCTAAAGCAAAAAATAAATGCATATGCGGACTAATAGAAAGTTTTATAAACACAAAATTCTGTCCAAAGCTTTCCTGTGGTTTAGCAATTTAATTGGCATGGCTGGCCATGACCCAGCTCATATTTTGACATCTTGGTTGTTACTGGGATATAAGTTTGTGTAATGGGCTGAGTTGTGCTGATTTTTAGAACGGGCTTTTCTTTTCTTTTCTTTTCTTTTCTTTAGGATGTGCTTAGCCTAACACCAGTGGACTGCTTTTTTGATCATCATTTTGGGGGGTTGCTGTACTTCTGTCAAGCTAACAGTGGGAAATATGGCACCAATATGAGCCCCAAACAGCCATTAAAAATTAAGAAGCTTTTTTTTTACACGTTGTTGGAGAATGCTCTATACCTGATTTGCCTTTTCCCAAACAGCCAAGCAGCAATAGGAGGGGACAACAGCCAAATCCCCATGGGTGCTATAGGGGTGTAAGAGGCTGTGTGCACAGGCCAATGTGGCCCATGACATTATAGCCAAGCTGGGGTAGAAGAGGGTCCATCTGATTGAAGGCAGGGGTGGTAAAATCTAGCTTATCAATAAATGTCACTCAGAATTAACAAAGCTGATAGGAGTGCAGGCAGAAGGAATGCTCATTTATCAATGCACCGGCTCCCTCCCTTGCTTTCTCCGCCAGGTTTTATTGCCCACACTAATAAGGTCTTGGGTCTTTTCCTGATAGATGCCTGGACTGAGAAGCAATAGATTTCAGGGTAATCATGACAATGACTGTGATAATGGTTGGCTCCTCAGCTTGAAACTGATGATGGGCTTGCCTAAACAAAACCCTGGAGCCTCCTTGTAACACCTTCCTTCCTTCCCTGCTGAGAGATTGTCTCCACTTTTCAGGAGTTTAACTTGTCCTGAGGGTCAAACCTCCCTCAGGATCCATTCTGAGGGGAAAGAATTGACATGTAAAGGAGTCTTAACTTTTCCCTATTGGCTTCAGCACAATAGATGCCCATGGAAACAGCTGCCCACCAACAAAGCTCCAAGGCACCTTAGGGGCTCCTCTGGCACACGTTCATTAGGCAGGTACAGTTCCAGGGCAAACTGTTATCACTGTCCTGGCTTACGCTGGCGGCCAAATGTGTCATGGGTCTGTTGGACTCCATGTAGTGCATGTTGACTTAAGTGCAGCTGAGGGAAGAAAGATAGCAGGATACTGAAGAATCCCCCCCCCCCGTCTAGTTCCTTCAAGGAAAATGCATAAGCTAGAGTTTAATAAAGGCTGTGAAGTCACTAGAAACTACTAGAATCCCCTTTCTGGAAGAGAAGAACTAGGCCATTGTAGTGCATGCTTGGTACCCTACTGCCTGGATTACTATGATGTGCTTTACATGGCACTGCCCTTGAAGGTTGTTTGGAAGCCTGAAGTGGTTTTGAAAGTGACAGACAGATTTCTGTTATTAGTTTCAGAGATCATAACATCACTTTTGCATGGTCCAGAGAGTACCTGTATGTTTATGGACTAAATGCAAGGCACTGATACTTACCTTTAAAGCCTTTTACAATCTAGGCTCAGGATATTTAAGAGAACATCTTGCTCGCATACTCTGGTGAAAATCTTTGGGTCAGCTCACTCTCCATTAGGCTAGTGGCTGCCACTTTTTCTGAAGCAGCCCTGGTTCCCTCTGAAATTTGCCAGATTAGGGGTTCTTGGCCCTTTTAGATAGGATTCAAAGACTTTTTTCCTACTTGCGCCTTTTATGCAGGGACATTTCCCCATGTTCACCCCCGCTAACTGCTTGAAGGCTTCCTTGTGATTATGCATGCCTTTTCTACCCGTCAGAGGTTGCCTCACTCACCCCACGTGCTTTGCCTGCATTTTCCAGAGTCTGGTTAAAACATAAAAGGCCATAGGCTTGTTCTTCCTAATGTGTTCCTTAGACTTTGTTGAGCAAGAATCAAGTCCAGTAGTACCTTAAAGACCAACAAGATTGCCAGGGTATAAGCTTCTTACTAATGCATACAGAAAGATTTATACTGGGGTTTGCAGTCCAGAGCTCTCCAGGGCTGCTTTAAAGCCGAATCCTAAGCATGCTTACTTGGAAGTATGTTATACTGAATGCAGTAATACTTCCTAGTAAATGTATGTTGGATTTCTGCCCTCATGTATGTCCTGAAGTTACCCCCACCCCCCGCCCCCGTTATCACTCAAAGTTTTCCAGAGTGTTTTAAGAAGTGGTTTACCAAGCTTTTGGAAGGGGGGCAGCTCAAAAATTCTGCTATACATAAAGAATTTATAATTGTATAAGGATTATACAATTATGCATGATACAAAAAAAGATAAGAAGAACTTTCATCCCATACTAGTTTTCATCCCATAAGAAGCCAACTCAGAGCTAATAAAGATGTTGTAAAATTGTCACTATGTACTCTAAGCAGCCAGTTCCAGTCAGCAATCTAGCAGTTGCATTCTGAACCAGCTGAATTCTCTGGACTATCTTCATACCTGTATAGAGTACATTATAGTAGTCTAGTTTAAATGCCACTAAGGCATGAGACAGCATGGTGTAGTGGTTAAGAGCAGTGTTCTCTAATCTGGGGAACCGGGTTCGGTTTCCCACTCCTCCACATGAAGCCTGCTGGGTGACCTTGGGCCAGTCACAGTTCTCTCAGAACTCTCTCAGTCCACATGGGGTTGTCATAAGTCAGCTGTGACTTGACAGCATTTTCCACCACCAAGGCATGAATGACTATACATAGGTAATTTTTAAAGCTGGTAGACCACTCAAAGCGGATGGACACACTCTTGTCCGTGACACCCTGCTTTCCCAGTAGCAGCACTCGATCCAAGAGCAACCCCAAGCTGTGATTTCTATGGAGGTTTATGGAGGATTACGGCCAAAAATATAATATGCATATAGTAAGAGTGAAATGCTGCTTCTGAGGTTACAGAAAGTTCGAAGTGGAAGATGGAGGCTTATTAGTAAAATATTAGCTTTTCTTGGATCCATCCCAATATTTGCTCCATTTTTGTAAATTTCTTATCTCTGACATGAAAAACAAGTTAAATATTAGGCACAATTACAATGCAGTCCCCTGCAGATTGATTTCAATGGGTTTAGAACAACTCTGAATAGAACTGCACATTGATCTTGTAAATATATTTATAACACTTTTCTTGCACATTGTTTTATTTGCCTAATTATATTTTGATCTTGGTATCATCATGATTTGTAGTAGTGGGACGGCTTCTGAACCATGCTGAGATGCACACAAATGTATTTTACTGCTGACTTCAAACAATCTTTCAGTGGGTAGCACTCTGGAATTTGTCTTAGTCTTAGCTTCCAAGAATATAGATGTCCTTGGCCAGTTTTCATCAATAACCTGGTGCAAGTCTCCTGCATTTTCCTGCAATGACTGTAAGACCAAAAGAGAAAAAAAAAGTATCCAGAGACATGGGGGAAAACATTTGCTCTTCTCCATACTGAATGCTTCTTACTAGAAATTGATTTTCTTGATTTTGTTAATGCCTTTTAACATAAATGCTCCCATTAAATTTCAGATTTGAAGAAGTACCAGCAAATCTGATTGACATCTTCAAGTATGTCTCTGTGCTGTATCTCTGCCTTTTTCATCTACGATATTGAACACATTTCATTTTAAGAGGAATGACCTTGAGTTATCATTGTTTTAGAAAACTCACACTGGTTAGGACGCTTCCATTAATGTCCTCAAATGAAAGCTACGGCCACATCCCCAGGCGGCATGCCAGGGATAGAGGAATTTTATTGTCCTCTGGACACTAAAATCCATTTGTCAAAACATATGCTAAGTGTGATGGGGAATAACATGCAGTTACTTAATTCCCTAGTGGGACTGCAAGGGTCTAAACAGTGGCTCTGCATTTATTCTTATAACTTTGATTCTCTAATTCTGTATGTTGGGGCTGTGATCTCTATCTTTTCTTTAAAGGAATGGCTTAACGGAATATGAAATATAGAGGAAGGATCAGCATTTCACTCTTGGAATCAGATAAGGAAGTCTCAGTTGGTAAAGTAAAAAAATTGTCACAAACAGATCTTACTGCTATTCTTACCACCTTCAGGGTGGTCTTAACCAATAGGCAACAGAGGCAGCTGCCCCAGTCCCCACTCTGGAAGGGGCCCTGACAACCCATGGGGCCACTCCCTGAAGGAGGGGGGAAGAAGAAAAGGTGTAGGTTCCTGCTACACTCACATCCTCCCTGACTGGGCCTTGGGCAGCAAGCCTGTGGCAGTGGCTATGGCTTCTGCCTATCCCACACACCCCTTGTTTGGCCCCAGCAAGGGGGGCCAGGGGTGGGTTGGCAGTGATTCTGAGGCCCTATCCTGGACTTCTGCCCAGGGCCACGGAACTAGAATGTAAAAACACCAGAGTTTTTTTGCTACCTTCAAGACAAACAATTTATTATGGCATATGCTTTCACAGACTGAGATCCAAAAATTAGCGGTAGGTGTGATAATGATGGGAAAACTCCAGTAGGCTCGATTTAAAATTGACTTGGTCGGGTTGAGGTTTCTCACCAAGTACTTAGAAAAAATATATCTTTTTTTTTTTAATGGTCTCTTCCAGTTCATAACAGGCAGGACCCTCCTCCCCTAACCCATCCACTGAAGGTGCTGACTGTCGTAGATCTTCCTTTCCCGTCCCCTCAAAAGTTCTTTCTGACTGATTGTGGGCTTGTGTGAACTAATAGCTGTGCGGGCCAGGATGCTGCAGTAAGGTGAAGCAAGAGCATGAAATCCCTCCTTCCTGCCTCTTTCATAGGTGAAAGTCTTCTGGTGGAAGATGAAGCATGGAGTGATTTCACACTCACCCCCACTTGTCACTGCAGATCACCCTGTCTAGGGTTGCCAGCCTCCAGGTGGTGGCTGGAGATTTCCTGCTATTACAACTAATCTCCAGCCAATATAGATCAGTTCACCTGGAGAAAATGGCCGCTTTAGCAATTGGACTCTATGGCATTGAAGTCCCTCCTCTCTCCAAACCCCACCCTCCTCAGGCTTTGCCTCCCCAATCTCCAGGTATTCCCCAACCATAGCCCTGACCAATATGGCTATTACTCCATGTGGGTCCTGTAACTCCCGGAATAAACTTTCCTGTAAAAAGTAAAAGCCAGAAATATCTGGTCCTTGCAGGATCTTTGAATCCAACCCAGTGTTGGTGAGGTCACACTAATGGTACACGTTTCACATTCCGTTGACAGCTGCAGATCCCAGCACATGCAGATGACACCACATTACTGGCAGAAAATAGCACAGACTTGAAATGGCTACTGATGAAGGTTAAAATAGGAAGTGCCAAAGCAGGATTACAACTGAACATCAAGAAGACAAAAGTAATGACTACAGGAAAATTACACAACTTTATGGTTGATGATGAAGAAATTGAAATTATTCAAGATTTTCTGTTCCTTGGCTCAATTATCAACCAAAAGAGAGATTGCAATCAAGTAGTCTGAAGGCGATTGAGACCAGGAAGGGCAGCCATGAACGAGCTAGAAAAGATTCTTAAGTGTAAGGATGTGTTGCTTGCAACCAAGTTCAAGTTAGTTCATGCCACAGTATTCCCCATGACTCTGTAGGGGTGTGAAAGTTGGACAATGACGAAAGCTGACAGGAAGAAAGTTGATTCCTTTGAAATGTGGTGTTGGAGGAGAGTTTTATGGATACTGTGGACCACCAAAAAGACAAGTAAGTGGGTTCTAGATCAGATCAAAACTGAACTCTCAAAGCTAAAATAACTAACCTGAAGTTATCGTACTTTGGCTACATTATGAGAAGACAAGAGTCTCTGGAAAAGACAATAATGCTAGGAAATGTGGAAGGCAGCAGGAAAAGAGGAAGACCCAACATGAGATGGATCGACTCTATAAAGGAAGCCCTTGGTCTGCAAACCTGAGCAAGGCTATTAACGATAGGACGTTTTGGAGGATATTAAATCATAGGGTCGCCATAAGTCAGAAGCGACTTGATGGCACTTCAGCACACACACACACACACACACACACAATGGATGTTCAAAGAAGTTGCCAGCCAGACTTGCAGTGGCATCCTAAGCAGAGTTACACCTTTCTAGGCCCATTGACTTAAATGGCAATAGAAGAGTGTAAGGTTGCACTGTATGAATATCATTCCTCTAGGGCTACCTAGATGCTTATCAGACCTGCAGGATGCTTCTTCCTGACCTATCCATTCAGATATAGCATTTATGGTATTTCACACTATTTGTAATCTATAATGAAGACGGAAATGGTTTGAAAAGGGAGAAGTTAACTAGTGGCATTCCCATCCCTCAGGGTATTTGAAAAACTTTATATCACAGGAAATTTGCATTTTATGGTTTTAATCTTGAGGCTTAAAAATCAGGATTTTCTAACCAGGAAAGTGTTTACTCATATAAATGCAAAAAGCTCTGTTTTTTTTTTTTTAAGCTTTGGTTGCATTATCCTATTATTTTGAGAGTTAATCCAGATATTGCCTTAAAGGTAACCATTAAAATACTAAGCATCTTGGACCTATTTTGAACCATGAATCTGAAAGAACCTTTGAAAGACATTTAAGCCTCAGCAGTGAAAGGGATGAAGACAGGGCACAGAGAGTTTTCTTGGCCTCTCCAGTTACAGATTCCAAGTAGCAGGCTTTGGGGAGGGGAGAGACTTCAGTGGGGTATAATGCCATAGAGTCCACCTTCCAAAGCAGCCATTTTCTCCAGGTGAACTGATCTCGGTTGCCTGGAGATCAGTTGTAATAGTGGGAGATCTCCAGCCACCACCTGGAGGTTGGCAACCGAAGGACTCAGTAAAATCCAGAGAGAAGAGACAAGAGTGCCCAGGGGAGCAGGCTGTCAACCAAAGGGAGCAAAATCAGCGTCCTCAAACCTTGGAGAATGACATATAATCTTGGAGGGAAGATATTGGAGGATAGAATTTCCAAATTGTTTCATCCCTCCCACGGTTCCTCAAGAGTTGCCAGCTTGTAGCTTATTTCAAAAGGCTAAAACAGAATAAGAAAAGGAATGGGCATCCTCTTTGTCTGGAAAGGAAGCAATTTATAAGCATCTCTTTAAGTTAGTGAAGTGAGGGCACTGTGAAAGTAAGGAAAACAGTCTTTTGCAAACTCCTTCATGCCAGTCTAATTATTTTCTCACTGAATGATAACTTCAGTGGTGGAAAGGACCTTTTGTATAGATTGCATAGCCTTCAGTTTAAGACTTTGGGTATGTCTTTTTTTTAAGTGACAGATAAATTTATTTATCTGTTTCATTATTTATTTAGTGTGTGTAGGGAGAATAATAAATTGTTAGCCATAAACAATGAAGCTATTTTTTGCAGGCTGGGAATGGAATTTTAATTTTTAACAATTTGGGATTGGGAGAACTCACTGCCCATTTCCCCAGGGCATTGCATTTTGCCTTATCAATACAATGAACTTCATTAGCTTTTGAATTTAATCAAATAATATCAGTAATGGTGATCACAATCATCCTAAGGTGCCTTTATCATTTAACTGTCTGTTCTACCTTCATCCAGAGTACAGCTATAAGAAACTAGTGGGTTTCTCACCTGAATTGAGAAATGGAGAATTGCACGGCAAATGCAACTATTTCTTCCAAAAGAAAAACTTTGGAAGAAAAGATGCACAAAGGCCTCTGCAGATGTTATATTGGTGTTGTTGAATCCAGCTAGGAAGGATCATTTTTCTCCTATATTCTTGAGCTTGCCTACAAAACATAATGATTAAAAGTTCCTCGGAAAGCAACATTTAGAAGGTCCATATATTGAAATAAAACCACTATCCTTAGTTTGCCCTTGCACTGTTAAGCATCGGTGCTTTATTGATTGGAATTAGGAAGTTAATAAGCTTCAGGATAATTAATCAGTTGGGTAGGGACTGGAACTGCATTGCAAGGCTTAATCAAGTCATCAAAGCTCTCCAAGCCATGGCAAAGGTAATTAAAGAAAAAGGATGCCGGTTATATAGTAACAGGAGTCTAGGAAAGGACAAGAGCAAGATAGAGAACCTCCATTTTCTTTTGTACATTTTTCTGGTATAAATCACTCCAATGACCAAGGTATAGTTTCCAGCTTCCTATCAACAAATGATGCTGGACAAATGTGTAAATCAGTCCACAGAAGTCATTTAGTCCAGCTTGTCGAACTGACAAGTTATGTTTATTTGAAATAGATTTATTTTGGTACTATTGAGGCCTTCAGCAGAAGCTACTTCTGCATGTGCCTGTTAACCCCAAGGTAATTTGATTTACTGGTGTGGTTCTAACAAACCTAATCAAGAAACTTTATTTGTTAAGAGAATAGATCAATTAGTGTGCTGGCAAAATGTTAAGGTTTCCTATTAGTCTCATGTAAAGAAATTAAATATGAAGTAGGAAAGTGAAAGCGGCTAAAACAGGAGCAAGTCTCTTCTGTGGTTTCATTAGGAGACAAGTTGCTATTCCCTAAGGTTGTCTTTTGCAACTACTTTCTGGGATTGTTTTTTTTAAATAATAACACCTTCTGGTTGTCAGCAAAGAAGCCTGCATTAGAACCACACTAATATTTTAGTAAAGGTTCTAGACATAATAGATATTTAAACAGAAGTTGTACATGTTTCACCCACAATAAACAAAACAAAAATCCAGTTTTACATTTTGGTTTCTTGCAGTTAACATAGCAAAAGGGAATGATATTTTCATACCATACATATGTTACAAGATATGTTCTGCTTCTGTGAGTTTTTAAAATATTCTATTGTATTGCTTTCTCATTTAAGATTAATTTCTATTGGAAATAATAATATGTACTTTTGACAAAATAATTTCTGCAGAAATCTGTTAATGGGCAGCCTGATCCACTAAAAAGAACTGTGCATAAGAAGGAGAAGAGTTGGTTTTTATATGCTGATTTTCTCTACCTTTTCCAAGGAGAATCGCTAGCTAGCTATCCACACACACACATTTATACTGCTCAAAGTGGCATACATTATTCTCTCAATTTTTATCCTAACAACAACGCTATGTGGTAAGTTAGGCTGAGTGTGTGTGTGTGTGAATGACCCACCAAAGATCACTTAGCGATACAGTTGCCAATCTCCAGGTAATGAATCATACTATAGAACATGACTAACTAACCTATATGGTAACATGCAAAGATATGACTAAACACACAAGAGGTACTGAACAGCAACTAGGTACAATATATACAAAAGACAACATGGCCAAATTAGCCAAAATGGTCAAGATGGTCAAAATGGTCCCACAATGTACTGATAGTGATCATAGGTACACACAGTCCAAAGCCAAAAGCCACAAAAACGGCTTGAACAATCTCACGAATGTTTTAGAAAGAATAGTTCAGCACAATATCTCTGCAGAAATTCTCTTCTTCCTGAGAGCACTGGACCTTTTTTAAGGCAATTGGGAATCTTCTTGAGACATGCAAGGCTGATGAAGCCTCGTTTGGTGAAACACAATAATTACCTGGGATTTGCGTCCTTTTCTACGCGGTCCTGAACATCCGACTTGTGGGTCCCACCAGGAATAAGAAGTTACCCTTTTCAAGTGATTTTTTTGACCTTGGTACCACTAGCGAAATGGAATACAACCGTCGCATTCGTGAGATTGTTCAAGCCGGTTTTGTGGTTTTTGGCTTTGGACTGTGTGTACCTATGATCACTATCAGTACATTGTGGGACCATTTTGACCATCTTGACCATTTTGGCTAATTTGGCCACGTTGTCTTTTGTATATATTGTACCTAGTTGCTGTTCAGTACCTCTTGTGTGTTTAGTCATATCTTTGCATGTTACCATATAGGTTAGTTAGTCATGTTCTATAGTATGATTCATTTTCTATAAACTGTGCATGTTTAAATATTGAGAGTGCTGTGATTTGTTTTGCTTTGAAGTTCCCATTACAGCACCGGGTGATTCTTATTTTGTACTTGTAACCTCCAGGTAATAGCAGAAGATCTCCTGCTATTACAACTTATCTCTAGCCGACAGAGATCAGTTTGCCTGGAGAAAATGGCTGCTTTGGCAATTTAACTCTATGGCATTTAAGTCCCTTCCCTCCCAAACCCCACCCTCCTTAGGCTCCATCCCCAAAATCTCCCACTGATGGCAAAGAGGGACCTGGCAGCCCTACTTAGCGAGCTTCATATCATATCATCACAACAGATGGGGATTTGAACATGGGTCTACCAGATCATAGTGTGGCACCCTAACATGAGAATCACACCGGCTCTTTTGTGCAAGCTCCTGTTTTGATGGTATACGAGCTCAAGCAAGAGTATTGGCCACTGTGTGATCAGACTGCTGGACTTGATGGGGCTTGGTCTGATCCAGCAGGGCCTTTCTTATGTTCTTATTGTGAAGATCTCCTGAACCTCAAGAGCAGCCTTTTGGGGAAAGCCAGGGGTCTCCAGAGGAAAGGGCAAAAATCCCTTCTGTGGACTCCAATCCACTGAGGAGGTCTGGGGATCCAGCACCCATGCAAATTCAGGGATCTCTTCCCCTATTGGAGTTGTATCATGGATGTAAGGGCTTTGTTTATAGTTCTTAGTGTCCAAAGCTGGTGATTCATTTAGGTGCCCACTTTAGTACTTGCCTGTATTGTACGGTGCTCCAACACAACAGTCAGCCGTGTGCCTTTTCTTCATGAAATCTGATTGGCTCACGCTGACTCGGACCAGATTGTTAGTGGGAGATAACATTCCAGGCTAATTTCAGCATTCTCTTCCTTTGAAACTATGATTTATATGCTGCTTTGAGCCTAGAGGAAAGGCAGGATATAACTGTTTTGATTCCTGCATTCTGCCCTTCGGAACAGATGCTCTCATTTGGCCTTGACCTGCTTCTTAGTTAAATCATTGTAATACTCAATGTTTGTTTGTGCAAGTTGCTGGGGGGACTGGTAGACGGTTTGTAACCTCTCCTCTCCACTGTTTGGTGCATTATTTCAGGCTTCTTTGCAACTGTTCCCCTTTAAGAGGCTATCCCAGAATACCTTAGTCCAAACAGGTTATAGTGTGAGAGCTGGAGGGGAACAGTTTCATTTGCTTGGTCCTTAATACCCTGTACTAAGCTGGGCTTACACAAAATCAAGCCAGGACTAACCTTGGACAGAGCAGCTTCTAGTTAAGTATCGTCATGTTTCCTTTTCAGACCAGTCATGGGTCAAAGTATGTGCGACCCATGATTGGATACCTGATTTTGTAGTTTAGCCTCTCAAAGCAGGTATTGGGGGGGGGGATCCAAACAGGGTTGCCAACCTCCAGGTACTAGCTGGAGATCTCCTGCTATTACAACTGATCTCCAGCCAATAGAGATGTTCACCTGGAGAAAATGGCCGCTTTGGCAATTGGACTCTATGGCATTGACGTCCCTCCCCAAACCCCACCCAAAAACCTCCAGCCAGTGGCGAAGAGGGACCTGGAAACCCTAAGTCCAAAGTTCTGGATGGTGGTGGCAGTGTTTAATATTTTGTTCCTGTGCCTCTCCCCAAATTAAAATGGACCCCTTTTGGCTTCTTTAAACACTGGAAGGGGAAAATAGACACACAGAACAGGCAACATTTGCAGGTCAGCTGTCAAAGTTGGTTAGGAGTGATGGCAGGAAAGTCTCGTTCACAGAGTACAGAAGGCAGAAAGGAGTGGGGAACATGTGGCCGGCATTGGATCATGCCCTGTGTGCAAGTGTGTGCGACACATCCTGTCTCAGATATTACATTTATTCTGTCAGCAGTACCAACTCATTGATATCAGCCAAGAAGTTGAATGTACAGTCCATTGTGGTACTCATGACCCACAGACCTGCAAATCATTAATATTGTCATTGTGAATGTCATTAGTGTTTTAGCCAAATGTTATAATTAGTCAAATGAGTGCTTCTAATTGAAGTAGGAGATGACTGTTTTGTGTTTATCAGTCGATAGAAGTGTAAACGCAGAGCCTATAAATCATGGATTTAATCATCATCAGTGTTTGACATGTGCAGTATGTTGGCCTAAGTGATACATTAGCATTCGGAAGAATCTGACATGTTTTATCCATAATGATGGGTTTATCACAGAGATCATTGATCATTTCGGCAGCCCTGCTTCTGCAGTCAAGCACAACATGTTGGTTTGATTCAGAATAATGAAGCGACCACAAAAATCCTTTCATATCTTTCCTTCTCATATCAGGTATGTCTTACGCTTTTAATGATAAACATTTTGCAAAATAATTCTGTCTTTGGAGACTACACCGTTGGTGACATTCATATTTCAGAGCTTTAGATTTTTTTAGTGGTAATGTAGAAGATGAAATATTCTGCTCCAATAGGGTATGTACACATAAAAATGTGTTCTCTATGTTAGAATCCAGCTATATCCAACATATCCCACAATATTCAATGTGCTTAATGGGAGTGGCTTCGCCCTACTTAACAAAATGTTTATAGCTCATGAAGGTTGTTGTCTTTAAAAACACACACACACAAAAGTGTCTTGAGAAAACCAAGTATGCTGATTCTTTCTGAAAACAAAGTAACAATTACCATCCAAGCCACTAACTAACATTCTTTATTTAGAGGCAGAAACAATACTTGGGAGACCACTGCACCTAATCAGCCTCCTTCAGTATTACCTAGGGGAAAATAATTTCTGATACACAAGAACTGAGATCATTTTGCTAATGACCCAACCAGATTGAGATGATGCTATTAGTAAAAATAGACTACCTATCCTCAAGCCCAGCCCAATCCCAATGGATGAATTAGATGTGGTTGCCAACCTCCAAGTGGAGCCTGGAGTTCTCCTGGAATTACAGTTGATCTCAGGACTGCAGAGATCCATCCCTCTGGAGAAAATGGCTGTTTGAGAAGGTGGGCTCTGGCATTGCACCCTGCTAAGGCCTTTTCCCTCCACAAAGCCCGCCCTCCCAAGCTCCACCCCTAAATCACAAGGTATTTCCTAATCTGGATTTGACAACCCTAGTTAGAGGAAACGTTGAGGGCAGCAGGAAAAGAGGAAGACCCAACAAGAGATGGATTGACTCAATAAAGGAAGCTATAGCCTTCAATTTGGAAGATCTGAGCAAGGATGTCAAAGATAGGACATTTTGGAGGACTTTCATTCATAGGGTCGCCATGAGTCAGAAGCGATGGCACTTAACACACAGTTAGAGGAAGGAGGGATGTGGGGTTGGGGGCAACTGGGGCATTGAGGGAAAGGGGTATGTTCATCCCTTTGATACCCTTACTCCCCCCACAATTCTAATTGGGAGTCTTTTTCCTGACATATACTCAACATCTACCATCCTAAAGATTCATTTGAGTAATATTGGACATCAGCTATATTATTTGGGGCATAGGTAGGTTAGCGAGTTTTGCTTCAGCTCCATTGGAAGTACATATCTCAAGTATAATAATGCTGACTACTGTAGTCCCAAAGCATTGTTTTAGGCAAGTTCACAAGCTTGTATGCATCTAGAAGGCTTAAAAAAAAAAAAAAAAACATTTGTTGTCCCGGAATAGATGAACCCACCCCCCTTTGAAACTCTGATATGTTTGCCAGGGAGCATTCATTGGTTGTTGCTAGTTGAGAAGAGGGGTGCAAATCTCCTTTCAGGCAAATGGAACCTGCTGCACATTTCTTTGGGACCCATCTTTAAGAGGCACTGATCTGGCCAAATTGAAGCAAGTTGAAGATCCTTCGATGTAAACTAGAGAATTAAACTCTTGCTCTCTTCTTTCCCTTTAAAACCACACCATTGCTCGGTTTGTTTGCTTGGAAGACCCACACCTCAATGACTGATGGAAACAATTATTGGGATGACATCTCAAAGACCAGTTTGTGGATTTTTTTCTTGATTTTCCCTGTATGCATTGATATATAATTAACTGTTATCAAGCAGGTATTTCAGTCCGTCAGTAAGACACATTTATTATATGGTGGTGAATTTCAAAAAGGAATCTTTTTGCCCTTAGGAATTGATGCTTATTAACCTTGGTCTAATTGTGCTCTTGAGCTGTCATTCATTTATTATTTATTGTCATACCCTCTAACCTAGTTCTCTATCTGTTTCAACAAAATGAGGCCTCCTTTCAAAATTCCTTATGGTTTAGAGACATTGATGGTTTAGAGACACTGATATCTCTAAACCTTGCCCAAATGGCCAAGGATGCTTCAGACCTTTGGACCGTTCTGGGAAAAGTTCAATTAGAAGCACAGCAGTTAAAAAAGGAGCCAAATGTTGTAGGTTTATGTCTGCCTGTTCATGCAGAAACTTCAAATCTGGTACTTTCTCTGCTATACACATGATTATATTGTGTCTGTGAAATAAGATAGGCACCATGTAAAGGTGCCCTTTTATTTTTAAAATGATGACATGTGGCTCCATGAGAAAGCGAGGAAATGTCTGTCTGTTGTCTACTTCTACAGTTAAAATTGACTTGAAATAATCTTTTGGTATAGGAGATTCAGTTGACTTGTTAACATGGGTACCAGGCCTTCATTTTTTCTTCACATTTTGGGCTGAAGTTAATTATCACAAAATTTTAAAGAATATTTTAATTAGAGTGGTCAGGTCTCCTGAGAAAAGATGGTTGATAGTACTGCTGGTTCTCAACAAATCTGGCGAGGCACATACTAACTACATAGTTATGTGGCTCATTCATCCATGGGATTGTCACTTCCATCTGCTTACTACCCTTTGAAATGTTTTTAACACAACTATTCCAAATTTCAGTTAGTAAGCTGCACGGCAAGGTTTCCCTTCATTTCTAGTAATAGTCTGCTTGTATTGTGTCATTTACTCCAACAGAGTCTTTGAGGCAGATTCATGCTAAAGGCCTGAAAGTCATAAAAGAGCAGCCCTTAAAAATGTACTTCTTGGTTAGTATCATTGAAATTGACTGAGTAACAGGTAGAATAATGAGCCCTGTGGTGCAGAGTGGTAAGCTGCAGTACTGCAGTCCAAGCTCTGCTCACAACCTGAGTTCGATCCCAATGGAAGTTGGTTTCAGGTAGCCGGCTCAAGGTTGAATCAGCCTTCCATCCTTCCGAGGTCGGTAAAATGAGTACCCAGCTTACTGGGGGTAAAGGGAAGATGACTGGGGAAGGCACTGGTAAACAAAAGTCTGCCTGGTAAACGTCAGGATGTGATGTCACCCCATGGGTCAGGAATGACCCAGTGCTTGCACAGGGGACCTTTACCTTTTTAATAGGTAGAATGGTGGTGGTGGGGAATTCACATACTGATGACACAAAGCGAGCAGAGGAGGGGTGGCTCTGCAAATTACACTCTTTGCAAGTGACAGCCTTATCCCATTCTCTATATTCTGACTACATCCTGACTATGTGGTATTTGCCCAATAGCATCTTATTTATATATATCCTGTGAGATACTCTAACCTCTACACCACATTTGCACTGATTTCCCTCCTTCCCCCCCCCCCCGCCAGCCTCTGCCTGGGGAAAGATTGGACAAGTGTGGTAGCAAGTTGCCACTGTTGGGCCCGACCATTTCACCCAAGTTGTGTGGAGGCTGCTGTGCCCAAGTGAACTGCCTGGCATCAAGTAATTTGGTAGCCACTGCCGCAACTGGGTCAATTGTGCAAATTGCATGGTAGCATGGACCCCCAGTGCATCCTTCCTCCAGAGCAGGAGGGAGGGGTGCAAAGGTAGACTGGCAGTCTAAAATAGCTGTGGAAAGGACCCTACCCGCCTTTTAATAACAGACTCCTAGGTTTGAAGGCTGGCAAGAATGCTGCAGTTGCCTAGTACCCCCCCCCCCACAATAGCCATTGAGACCTCAGAGGTCATCAATTTCTTAAAGGTACAGGTGCTTCTTCTATACTTTGAGGGGTGGGTTAACATCCAATTTTTTAATATATATTTCAGATTTTTCAGCAAACCTGGAGCCTTTTCAGGTTTGTAGAAAGATCTGTCATGTCTGTTTATAGCTCCAGTCTCTTCATTGACGTATTTACAGATGGGGCTATGTTTTAAATTGATGATGTCACCAGGACACAAGGCATCAAAAACAGGTTTGTATGATGACACCATCATTTTTCCATACAGATTCTCTTTACCACAGGGAGAGTCTCCCAGCACTGCTTGCTGCCAAGAATATATGTTACTGCCATAGAGAATCACTGTGCGATAGAGAGGATTAAGGTGCACAATAGAAATACATGGGGAGCTGCTAACATGCAGAAGTGTTTTTGAACATTCACATTATATAGATCCTTAAGATACAAAAAGTAAGAGTCTTGTCTTTATTACAGGTTCACTAATACCCATTAGACCAGGAGTCCCCAACCTTTTTGGGCCTATGGCCACATTTGGAATTTTGACAAGTCATGGTGGGCACAGCTTACAGCAACATGGTGGTCACAGCTTAACTTCTGTAATACAGTGTAGATCCTTGTGCTGTGGTGGCAGCTGCTGCCAAAGCAACTTAAAAAAAAATCTGCACAGCCAATCAAATTTTCAATACTCAATCAGAGGCCTTGCTGGGCAAAAGCCCTACCTGGCCCCACCCACTTCCTAAAAACACTTGGTGGGAGCCAGGAAAGGTATCAGCAGGTGCCATGGTGCCCATGGGTACTATGTTGGGGACTCTGCATTACTCTGTTCAGATACTTCTTATCATTTGTGGGGCAAAAAAAAAAAGAATGTTAGCACTGGAAGCTTTTAAATGGTCTGCTCTGCAAGAGGGGATGTTTGTGATCAAGCTGCTTGGTGTTAGAAGTGTTTTATCAGCTGGTAGTTATCAGTTGAGCCAATGACTGGAAACAAATGGATCAATTAGCCATTGATCCACTTGGTCCTATAGGGAGCTATTTGGAGAGTGAGTATCTGAATGATCCAATATTTTAAGGTAACCCAGCTTGGCTGACATTATGAGAGCTAATAAAACTCATTATCTTCCAGTTTTTAAGTTTCCTTCTGGCTACAAAGAGGGTGTTAATTTACCATTGTGGAATTCTTGTAATTAACTAATTCTGATTGTGGTCTAAGCTGATTGTACAAATACCCACAAAACGTAGAAAGAAGAGTAAGTGATACTTCCCATGATTTTACTGTGTCACAACAGTATTTAAATTTCAAACTAAGATGATTCAAAGCCATTCATGGGTTGTAGATAGTTTAGTACTGTAGACTGTCTTTCCGGTTATTCCTTCTATTGATACAACTATGGATTTATTGTCCATTGAGTGGAAATTAATTTTGTTTTAAATCCTTCTGCTTCTAGGGCTCACAATACAGTAGTGTCAAATAAAATATGTAATAAAACATTTAAACTACTGAATACTGAAGCCAACCCAACTAGAATGATTATATAATCCTTCTATCTAGATGACACCCTTGATTAGGCTTCAGAAAATTGAATTTCACAAATGTGGCATTATGTTCAAACATGGGCCAGACATTTTGCCTATTTCAAAGTTCTACCAGTCATTTAACTGCTGAGGAATGAGAAATTGAGAGTTTAAAACAGGAAGACCTTTTCTTATCAGAAACAAGTGTACGATGGTCTCCCATAACAGGGAAACATCTTTCAAATGCTCTTTGTTAGAGGAACCCTATATGAATCAAGGGCTAACTGTATTCCTCCCAAATGTTCACGCTTATCCTTCCATCTGTCAGAGAAGTGTGTCCACCTTGGTCCAAACCTAGGGTTTCTTGGTTACTGTTACTGTTACCCCTTCCTAGATGTTCTGTCTACATGACTCCATCTTAGCTCAATTCACCATGGCAGCCATTTTAGGAACTAGCAATGCCTTGCTTTTCAGAAGATAATGTCAAGGATCTGTTTGGGTTATGCTAACAAATGGCTGAAATCTTGGATTAACTGATGGGACATCTGCACGCCTCCCCATTGTCATAGGGGGCTTGGTCTATCAAGGTAATGTCATCAACAAATGGAAGTTTTCCTGAGTGCAAAATCTAATTACTGTCAAGTAGCCAGGTGAGCTTGATTACTTTTTCTGACCTTTCCTGAATCTCTTGCCAAACAGCCTCTGATATGATACCTAGCCTCCTGCACAATGCAGCTTGACTCTCTTTCACCTTCTCTTTATCTCCTAACTATTACATACATCCTTCTGAATGCAACAATTTCACTGTTCTAATGCTTAAGTACCTTTTCAATTCCTGTACCTCTATATTTCCCTAAACAAACTCTAAACCTTGTTTTGGAAGGTTGTTTCATGGTTACTGTTGGTAGCAGTGTCAGTTTTCCTTGCTAGCCAGGCTGTGAAAGTGGGAAGAGGTTTTCCCCTGACACCAAGCTTAATTTCCTCAAATTGGTTGTGGTTCTGGGTGAGTGTGGTTCTGTAATATAGCGTACATCAGGGGTGGGGAACCTTTTTCCTGCCAAGGGCCATTTGCGCATTTATAACATTATTTGGGGGCCATAACCAGGTGTAGATCTCCCGGGGGGGAGACTACGGTTTCCAGGTCTCCAGCCACCACCTGGAGGTTGGCAACCCCAGGGGAGACCACACAGAGAAGGCCTGGAGGGCACCCCCGCTCCCTTGTCCTCCCCCCCTCACAGGCGGGAGGGCAGCCAGCGGTAGGCCTGAGCAAACGAGGCGCCAGGAGGCAGCCGATCCACAGGGAAGGAAGGGAGGAAGGAAAGAAAACAGAGAAAGAGGAAAATGGAGGGAGGGGGAAAGAGAGAGAAAGGGAGAAAGAAATGGAGGGAGGGGGAGAAAGAAAGAAAAGGACGGAGGGAGACAGACAAAGAGACAGAAAAAGAGGGAGAGTGGGAGAGAAAGGAGAGTGACAGAAAAAGAAGAAAAGAAAGAAAAGCCTTCCCCCCCACACACACACCTGTGCACGCCGGCCCCACGCGACCAGGCCCCAACCTCCACGCCTCCCCCCCCACACCCCCGGCCCCAGAGCTCCCAAGGGCCGCAGAAAATGTCTTCGGGGGCCGCATATGGCCCCCGGGCCTGAGGTTCCCCATCCCTGGTGTATATAATCTAGTGATATAGTGCACGTAATGATTAATCCAGGCCTGGGCAAGGAACAAGGATTAAATCAGTGTTCAGGATAGCAGTATTGCTTAAGTAACTGCATGTGGACAATATGCTTTGTGAATTAAAAAAAGATCAAGTGGGCTATGAAAAATGCATCCCTCCCAACACTGCAGGCATGGCTTCCTATAACTAGGGCTACCAGGTCCCCCCTCTCCTCCGATGGAGGCTATGGGGCTGAGGTCGGGATTGCATGCATGTGTGCACATCACTTCCGGTTTACAACAGGAAGTGCTGCCTCGCGTGGGCCTTATACCTCTTAGTTTGAGTGGTAAAGTGGCCCTTTACCACTCAAACTAAGAATTTGGGTGATATCAGAACCCTCGCGAGGCGGCACTTCCGGTTGTAAACTGAAAGTGACGTGCGCGTGGTGTGTACGCGCATGTGCACGTTTGCCCACTGACCCTCAGGTGGTCGGCGGGCAGAGGGGTGAATTGCTGGGGGTTTGCCTGCCACCACCGGGCATCTGGCAACCCTACCTATAACACCAAAATAAACTTTAGAAAAACGAGTTGTCACCTTCAGCCATAATTTCCTTTGATTCTACTTAACGTGGTCTTGCAGTGAACTCTTCATTTTCATTAGGCCATATAATAAACAACATTGAAGCTAATTGAGGCCTGTAGCTGGGTTCCCAGAGGGGAACTGAAATAACTCTAGTGCTTGGGGATTATTTTTTATAACACATTTTCCTAGTGTAGACAGAGCATCTAAATTTACTTATAAAAAAAACAATTAACTGTGCTACAGTTGCACCAGCTTGCCCAGCAGAGAAAACCCTTGTGAATACAAGATGTGTTTCTCAGACTTTAAATAATGCTAAGTAGCAAAGCACGTAACAGACATTGAATATTACATGTAGATGCCTACTCCAGCAAGTGAGATCATGTGCTGAAACAAAACAGAGGTAGATGTGCCTCTGGCAATCAGTTGTAATCCCAGGAAATCTTCAGCTACCACCTGGAGGTTGGCAACCCTAGGTCTTCACCATTTGTGTCTGCAACCAGTAGATTTCATGTTTAACTGTTCCTTCCCATATAATACTCGCAGGTGTTGTTTATTTCATTTGTACCCTGCCTTTCTTTTTCAAAGGGGATCTAAAGCAGCATCATTCTCCTTTGTTCCATTTTTATTCTTACAACAACCCTGTGAGGTAGGTTAGGTTGAAACTGTGTGACTGTCCTGAGGTCACCCAGTGAGCTTTCATGGCAGAGTGAGAATTCAAACCTGGGTTCCCCGGATCCTAGCCTGACTCCGTTCATGAGAAACAGAAGACTAGCACAGCATAGGGAAGAATTCAGTCTCTCTCTCACACACACATGTGTGGTAATGCACAAAATGCAGAAGGGTAATTTTAAAAAAATACACTGGGTAAGGGGAGTGAATACGGTTGCCTATTCCTCTTAGCCACTGGCGGGAGGTTTTTTGGGGCGGAGCCTGATGAGGGCAGGTTTTGGGGAGGGGAGGGACTTCAATGCCATAGAGTCCAATTGCCAAAGCGGCCATTTTCTCCAGGGGAACTGATCTCTATTGGCTGGAGATCAGTTGTAATAGCAGGAGATATCCAGCTAGTACCTGGAGGTTGGCAACCCTAGGAGTGAAAGAGAACAAAACCAACAAAACCTCGGGAGGTGGTAAGTGCTCCTTCCCTGGAGGTTTTTAAACCTTCCCTGGAGGTTTTTAAGCAGAGGCTAGATGGCCATCTGTCAGCAATGCTGATTCTATCACCTTAGGCAGTTCATGAGAGGGAGGGCATCTTGGCCACCTTCTGGGCATGCAGTAGGGGTCGCTGGGGGTGTGTGGGGGAGGTAGTTGTGAATTTCCTGCATTTTGCAGGGGGTTGGACTAGATGACCCTGGTGGACCCTTCCAACTCTATGATTCTATGAAAACTGTGGAGGCAGCTGTCACTGGAACAATGTTTCTAATAATCTGCATAGTTGTATAGGTCTTATTTTAGCTGTATAATTATTCTTAATATTATTATCCTTTCCAAGCATGTACAAATATTGCAGGGGGAAAAACCCTCTGAAACCGTGTTATTTTTCTTGATAGTTGCAATCAGGTGGATTAAGAAAATATCCCAATAATGTGGAAGGTCTGAAACACTGCAATAGGTATACTGTTGCTTTCCCCCCTCATTTTTGTATAAAAGTAGCTGTCTTATTATAAGCTATTGTTTTATTAGTATCTAAAGACTGATATAACATTTGGAGAACTTTCATTCATAGGGTCGCCATGAGTTGGAAGTGACTTGACGGCACTTAACACACACACAAAGACTGATGTTAGTATTAATTTAGCAATAGATTGTGAAGTTATTATTAGGACTGTTGTTATTTCTTTTCTTCCTTTGCCACAATTTATCTCATTGCAAAAAATCATGAAACATACAATGAGAATAAGACACAGTAGTGACTAGTGACCTCAACAATTTCATATATGGGCTAGGATTTGTAGGTAGTATGCAGGGGAGTCCTAAGCAGGGTTATACCCTTCTAAACCATTGACTTCAATTGACTGAGAAGGGTGTAACTCTACTTAGGACTCCATTGCTTGTATCACAAAAGGTAAAGGTATTATATCAGTTTGTCTCCATTGATGTTCTGGTCACCTGATATTTGAATGTGTGCTTTAGCTACAAATGTTGGCTGTTGACATCAAATTTGCCTTAAAAATCACAACATTGGAAGAAGTGCATGCAGTTGCAAACTTTGGTCTCATGTAGGTATATTTTTAAAGCTTCCTTTGGGTTGCTCTCTTAAGCACATTTACCCAGATGTAAGTTTAACTGAAATCACTGGGATTTACTTTCCTGTAAATGTGTTTAGTATTGGGGTATAAGTCATTCTGTTAACTGGATGACTGATCTTCATTTATTCCTTGGGAGGTGTCTCATGAGGTTTAGCCCTTGCTATGACCTACAACTCCACTAATAAATCTAGTTCTCAGAGTGTGTTGCCTATACTACCTCTGTGAATGTCAGGCACTGTTCACAGAATAAAATTATTACCTAGCATATACACAGAGATTGGTATCTAATGACTTAGAATGAGTTTGTTAATCAAAACAAATCCAACAGACATTAGAGCCAGCATAGTGTAGTGGTTAACAGCAGTGGTTTGGAGCAGTAGATTCTAATCTGGAGAACCAGGTTTGATTCCTCACTCCTCCACATGAGCGGTGGATGTTAATCTGGTGAACCAGGTTTTTGTCTCCCCACTCCTACATATGAAGACAGCTGGGTGACCTTGGGCTAGTCACAGCTCTCTTAGAGCTCTCTCAGCCTCACCTACCTCACAGGGTGTCTGTTGTGGGGAGGGGAAGGGAAGGTGATTGTAAGCCGGGTTGATTCTTCCTTAAGTGGTGGAGAAAGTCGGCATATAAAATCCATCTCTTCTTTTTACATAGTTTTTCTGGGCTTTAACAAATCCCGATCAGTTTCAATTGCTCAGAGCAGTTTTTGTGAGTTGTGATTAGCCTATTTAGTACCTGCTATTGTCCAGGTTCTAGTTGAAGCAAAAAGTCTACATCTCTCTCTCTCTCTCTCTCTCTCTCTCTCTCTCTCTCTCTCTCTCTCTCTCTCTGTGATTTTGCCATCAAGTCACAGCTGATTTATGGCAATCCCGTAGGGTTTTCAAGGCAAAAAATGTTCAGAGGTGGTTTGCCATTGCCTGCCTCTGCATGGGCTAAGAGAGTTCTGAAAGAACTGTGACTGGATCAAGGTCACCCAGCAGGCTTCATGTGGAGTGGGGAATCCAGATTAGAGTCCACTCTTAACCACTATGCCATGCTGGCTGTCATCTACATACCTATCAGATCTTTAAAACAAAGCACTGTAGATCTAGCCCCATACCTTAACCTGCTGAGCTATTATCTGGTTTCAAGTACATCCTGTATTTACCTCTACCATTTTTGTTAGATCTATGCAAATGTAGCCTCCAGACTTTTTTTGTTAAGTAAATAGAGGAATCTAAAGAAGTCCATTTTACACAAAGCAATTTCATTACCATAACAAAAACTCCCACATCTCCTGTTTTTTCATTCCTGGTCTATACAATATACTTTTAAAATCTGTGTCAAGTTTCTAAGTGTTTAATCCTGACATCTTCTCTCTCCCCCTTTATCTATTTTATATATTCCACTACTACTTATTTTACTTCATTTTTATATTGGATATCCCTTCATTATGAGCATACAGGGTGATTGGTATGGCACGGAGTTGCTACTTGTCCATAGTAAGTTCCCATGCACTCTTTTTACAACACTGCTCCTGGGCCCTTAAATGTGAGAAACACTCATATCATCTAGCCATTTCATAGTCTCCTGTTCCAAAGCTGCCACCTGGAAATGATAATCATGTCACAATGGTAACATGACAAAACCCCAGAGAGTTTGATGTGTGTGTTAGTGATTCACATAGCTCTTTTATGTATGGAAGAGGATATGTGCTTTTGATGCTCATACAAATCTAATGGTTTACCGGGAGTTCATGTAATTGTTGAGTCTGTAATTGAGTGGAGCTAATTTACAAAAATTTGTCACATGGTTACCAGCAATTTTGCTCTGCGCCACTCATGTGCCACATATGAAGTCACATGTGTACAACGGCTCCCATCCTAACATTTCAAGATGTCTGTGTGACATCAGGCATACATCCTGTTTGTTTATTTGCTTCCATGTTCTCTATCAGTTTCCAACCTTCCTCCAGAGAGTTCAAAGCAGCGTAAATTGTATTTATTTCTTTATTTTACTATTCAGGTGCGCTGTTGACTGATTGAACTCTCAGGTTCCTGCTCCTTCTGAAGGAAGACAGTGTGTAAGTAATGAATCACAGGGGTAAAGGGGGAAAAGAGCAGTCTGCTTGCTTCCATGCCTTCTCCTTAAGGATGCCAGCCTCCAGGTGGGACCTGGAGATCCCCCAAAATTACAGCTCATCTCCCGGCTACAGAGATCAGTGTCTCTTGAGAAAATGGCTGCTTTGGAGAGTGGCATTGTACCCCACCGAAGTCCCTTTCCTCCCCAGGCTCCATCCACAAATTTCTAGGCATTTCCTAACCTGAATCTGGCAGCCCTACTTCTCCTTTTAGTGCCTGGGCCAAGGCTCAGCTTTCTCGCTGGAGTGGGTGAGTAAATGGTAGTGCAGTAAAGAGAACCAGCAGCTGCCTCCTGCTTGCTCACTTTCCTTCTCTCATTCTGAGCAGGGTCCCTATCCATTCTTTAGCTTCAACCCAGATGGAAAAGATGAACACATAAGCAGTGCCAGGGCAGTAAGAAGAAGGTGGGCACACAAAGGAAGAAGACTTGCTCTGATGAAGTAGGCCTCATGGAGTGTCCTGCCTGAGAGCCTCTCAAAACCTCAAGCCAGAACTGATGAAATGGGCAGTGAAGTTGATGGATATTGATGTGTTAATTGTATTATCTCACCCCTCCTATGAGAAACTCAGGTGCATGGTTCCTCACACCTCAAAACAACCTGTAAAATAGGTACCTTTTAAGGTAGGTTAGCCATGCACCAATGCATACATCTACACATTACTCACACAGATACACTGAATTTTGTTCAGCTTTCTCAGTAGAAAAAGCCATTTTTCTTTGGCAGAATAGCAGTCAGTGCCCAAGACATTGATAACTTTCTCTCATTTTCATTTGTTAACACCAGTACATTGTCAGAAAAACTATTTTGGAGGGAAGTCCTTCCTCCTAGCTGCCTAAAATGTAGTGCCAAGCCCTGTGTGCATGCTAAAATTAGTGAGATTCAGAAGTTGGATCATGATCCTGGTTCACAGCTTCATTCAACCTCCACCAGATATTCTCATCTTGCTGGCCGTGAAATATCCGACTGATAAATGCCCTTGCTGAGAAACACTATCTCTGTTCAATTAATGGACTGTGAAAAGACAAGCTTACCAAAGTGCCATCAGAAAACCCGATCAAAGAATGCGAATACTATCTGATTTCATAAAACTCATGGGTTTAAAAGGTTTAGGAAGTATCCAAGATTTAGAGGAAACTGGAAACCAGAGAAGGGAATGTGCTGTTAACGTAGACTACATGCACAAAATGAGTTTTTGCAAACATATATTGTCACATTCTCTCAGAGTTCTGAATTTTGCAGCTATTTATTTACAGAATTTGTGACCACCTTGCCACCCTTACAAGGGCCAACAAGGTGACTAACTTCCACCAGAGCTTGATAACATGTTATTGCCCACATAATAATAATAGAATTATGAAGAAATAAAAGACAATACGTCTGCCTTGACAAGAAGAAAGTATTTTTCTTTTAGAATTGATTTTTATTGACCTAAATAATTAGAAATATTATATCAGAAAACATTGCCCTGGCAATGTCGGGGGGGGGGGGGATGTGGCTCAGTGGTAGAGCATCTGCTTGGCATGCAGGAGGTCCCAGGTTCTATCCCCGGCCTCTCCAGTGAAAGGTACTTAGGCAAGTAGGTGATGTGAAAGTCCTCTGCCTGAGACCCTGGAGAGCCGCTGCCAGTCTGAGTAGACAATACTGACTTTGATGGACCAAGGGTCTGATTCAGTATAAGGCAGCTTCATGTGTTCATGTGGCATCCCTGACATAAGGTAAAAGTTTTCAAATGTTGTACATAAAAAAAGCTCTACTTTTAAGTTAAATTGGACTCTCTTTTATCTTGCCATTGCCTGTGTGAAAAGTGCCCAAACACCTCTGATTGTCTCTTGCCTAAAAAACCCTACAGGGTTGCCATAAATCAGCTGGAACTTGACAGTGTGTGCATGTGTGTGCGTACACACACACACACACAAAGTGCCCAACCCCAGTAGGGTTTTCAAGGCCAGAGATTACGAGAGGTGGTTTTCTATTGCCTTGCTCTGCACAACAATCCTAGCATTCCTTGGTGGCCTCCCATCCAATTACTAATCAGGGCTGCCATTGCCTAGAGCCAGCTTAAACCTCCACCAGAGCTTGATAACATGTTCATAAAGGTAGCCCTGTCTCTCTGTCTGTAGCAGCAGAAAACAGCAAGAGTCCAGTGGCACCTTAAAGACTAAATTTCTGGCAGGGTATGAGCTTTAGTGAGTCACAGCTCACTTCTTCAGATAAAGGTGATATGTGGTTGCCACCTGCTGGTCAGAAGAAAAATGACTGTTAAAACCATATATTTACATGAACCTGAAGTCCCAGCCATAATGGAGAGATGATATTTCTACTCAATAAACAACTCTGGTAGTAAATAACATTATTCTTCCCTATACACGTGCATTTGTGCTTCTATATATGACACGATGCCACAATTCTGCAGAGAAAAGGCAATTGTCAAGGAAGTCCAGATTTCTTTTTTGGGGAGCTATAGCATATGGAGGCCCCTGACCTGGATGGCCCAGGCTAGCCTGATCTCATCAGATCTCAGAAACTACACAGAGTTGGTCCTGGTTAGTAACTGGATAGGAGACCACCAAGGAATACCAGGGTTGCTATGCAGAGGAAGGCCATGGCAAACCACTTCTGTAAGTCTCTTGCCTTGAAAACCCTACCATAAGTCAGCTGTGACTTGATGGCACTTTACACACACATAGCATATGGAGAGACCCAGTGTGGCGTACTGGTTAAGGACCTGTTGGACTAGGACCTGGGAAACCCAGGTTCAAATCCCCACTTGAGCCATGGAAGCTGGGTGAACTTGGGCCAGTCACATACTCTCAGCTCTAACTCTGGCTAATATTTGGATGGGAGTCCTCCAAGGAATACCAGGGTTGTGACACAATGGCAAACACTTATGAACATCTCTTGCCTTGAAAACCCTATGGGGTCACCATAAGTCAGCTGTGACTCGACAGCAAAAAAACAAACATACATATGGGGTGTGTGGAATGGTATAGTATATCCCGAGATCTTGGAAGCTAAGCTGGGCTGACACTTGGATAGGGTTGCCAGGTCCCTCTTCGCCACCGGCGGGAGATTTTTGGGGCGGAGCCTGATAGGGTGGGGTTTGGGGAGGGGAGGGACTTCAATGCCATAGAGTTCAATTGCCAAAGCGGCCATGTTTCTCCAGGTGATGTGATCTCTCTCGGCTGGAGATAAGTTGAATTAGCAGGAGATCTCCTGCTACTACCTGGCAGTTGGCAACCCTACACTTGGGTGGGAGACCATCAAGGAAGACTTTGCATATGGGAGATCCACAGGACATCTCCCCTCACAGACATCCGAGATCCAATTCCAGTGTTACCTTTAGTGGTGTGGGAGCTACAGGGTAATGTTAGAAATCCAAGACCACATAACAAAAGTCCATGCTGTTGCTCCTTCCCACAAAAGCACTGGCTCTCTGGGGAACTGTGGTTATGCTGATGTGGAAGAACCTGAGGCACAGAGTTGTTCCACATAATACAGATGCCAGTGAATATTTCTCACATTACCAAGCATTGTGGGAAAGAGCTGTAGCCGCTCCCACACCACAAAATGTAACTTTGGAATGGGGACCTGAGACGATGGGAAGCTCATTGTTCCTGGACCATGCACATTGAAAATTGTTATGTTCACTCTCAAATATTACCAACTTTTGTCAAAGGCTTTCACGGTCAGAGTTCATTGGTTCTTGTAGGTTATCCGGGCTGTGTAACCATGATCTTGGAATTTTCCAAAATTCCAAGACCACGGTTACACAGCCCGGATAACCTACAAGAACCAATTACCAACTTTTATTTGTACATGTATTTTTTTAGTGAATGTAGGCCTCCAAGGAGAGACCATAATGGATTTGCCTAACTCTGGATTTATGCAACACTTTTTCTTTCACTATAATAAGTGGTGATTGTTTAAGGAGTGAGATTTTGCATAAACACAGACATGCAAGAATTTTTTTGATTTTGTCCTTTCAACCATGAACAGATTTGCTACCGTACTTCAAGAGACGGAACCTTCAGAAACAAGTTCAGTAATATTGCCCTCTTCTGGACAAATTGTAAAATAGCTCAGAAATGTCAATCCTCTGAAAATATCCTTCATGTATCTATGTTATTTTTAAAAATTATAACCAGCTCAGACTTACTTGTTTAATTATCTTCTTTCCAATAGCTCAGTTCAGCATACACATGTCGTCTCCCACCCCCCTTCCCAATCTGTATCATAACTATAAAGCAGGTTTAGGGTGTGAAAGAGTAACTGTCCCACAGTCACCAAGTAAACTTTATGATGTTTGAACCAGGGTGCCTCCAGCACTAACCACTATACACATTGGTTATTCTCCCATTTCCTGTGATCCATGGGATACAGCTTTGATGACTATGCAGACATCACAAATGAACCTCCATTTCCATGACAGGAATGTGCCAAGAAGTCCTTGATTTCATGCACTTACTCCTCTCACTTGCGGTGTGAAGGTGGAACAAACAGCAGTGTTTCCAGATTAGAGACAACAATTAATTGTGGGGTTTTTTCCTCTCTCTCCTATACATACGATTTTAAAGCACAATTTGATCTGGATTGGAATCCTGGTTTGCAGACAAGAAAATAAAGTGCGCCATTTTGCCAGATTCAGATGTTGTGATGGTTTGCATGTGCAAGAACTTGCTGGGTTGTTCCTGTTATGGACAAACTGAGGCTTGTTTGTCATGTCTGGATGTAGTATATGTTGTTTGAATAATTTGTATGTTTTATAGATCAAAATTGCAAGAAAAAGACTTTATGGAGATACTTTTCTAGTTAAAATTATTACATTATAAACACATCTGTTATAACTATTTACTCATTAACTAATATAATCTACATGTACATATAATTTCTAATCTTATAATCGGCAGAATGATTAACAGTTAATAAGAGGGGTATCATAATTCTCAAATGCCAGAATTGCTTGAGGTATCATGTTGTTCTAAGCACTTGTATGCAGGATAGGCATTGCAGGTGACTAATTCTTATGATTAGAGTGTAGATTTTATTTTATTAGTTTGCCATCTTTCATTTTCAGTAACTTTCTCAGGAGACTTACTGCATTCTCAGTTGTGGGTTCATTTCTGTCCCGATTATAGTGCATTATCCAGTATCCTCATTTCACACGTTCAGGTATAACTGTGGAGGTAAAGCAAAGTAAACCAGCAATAAGTACCAGAGACCAGAATCACTATATCTAATTCTCAACATGGCCAAATCTATGGATACTTAAATCCAGAGACTGGAGCCACTAACAGACAAGACTTTGCTCTACAAACCTGGAAAAAAGCTCCCGGTTTGCAGAAAAAACAACCCTGAAATATATTTAAAAAGTAATAGAAGCAGTGATTGTACCTTCAAGAAACAAATGCCCTCTATACTCATGATTGTGGGGGTTGCTAGGCAACCACAACAGTACTGCCAGACTTCAAGCATTTCTTTCTGTCAGTAAAAGGTTCTTTTAAGGGTGTTTTCACCTTTGAAGGAGGACATATCGAGGCCTGGCCTAGCAGGAACCAATGGACAACTTGATACCTCACAACTTGCATGACTCACCTAAAACTGGCTGCTCCTGCTGCTCAACAGCAGGCAGTCCATGAGGGGCAGTGCGGTGTAGTGGTTAGAGTTTTGAACTAGGTTCAGGGAGACCCAGTTTTGAATCACCACTCTGCCATGGAAGCTCACTGAGTAACCTTGTGTGTGTGTGTGTGTAAAGTGCCATCAAGTCGCAGCCGACTTATGGCGACCCCTTTTTGGGGTTTTCATGGCAAGAGAGTAAACTTGAGCCAGTTACAAATTCTCATCCTAACCTACTTCACAGTTTTGATGTAAGGATAAAATGGGGGAAAGGAGAATGATGTAAGCTTTTTGGGTTCCCATTGAGGAGAAAGGCACTGTATAGTTGAAATAAATAAATAAATAATAAATGTAGCTGAAGATGAGGAGCAGCTAAAAGGTTGCTTGGTGGGAAGGAGGAGATAGTGTGGGGAAGGGGATATGGGGTAATGAGGTACCCCCTCATAAGTCATTGCCATTTCTCCATTATGGAACTGGACTCGGCCCAACCACTGGCACTGCACAGCTAGCTTCAAGCTGGAGGCCAGCACTTTACAACTGAGCTATAGTTTTGCCAGGTAGAGGCTGCCGGGGTGGGGTGTGGGGAGAGGATAGTTAAAGACAGGGTTGGTTGGTGGGTGGAAAGGAGAGAAGGAAGCAGAAAAAGGGAAGAGGCTATGGGGGTTTTTAGGGAAGAAAAGAGGAAACAGTGGGGGAAGGGGAAATGAGATATACCCAGCAAGTCTTCACTTGTCAATATATCTAATTCTCAATGTGGCTCCATCTGTGGATATTTAAAAACAAAAACTGGGGCCATGGACAAACAAGACTGATCTTTCTATAAACCTGAGAAAGGTTTGCAGAAAAAGTCTGAAATTAAAAAGAAAAAAAAGGTGGGGGGAGAGAAAGAGAATGGGGAGTTAAAACCCTCCAAAATGATTGAAGCAATGCTTGTATCTTTAAGAAACAAATGCTCCCCAGGCACTTTGGTGACACCCCCCCCCCCAAAGGTGAAGCTGCTGGCTGGTGGGTCTCAGGCATGGCTTGAGTTCCTGAGCTGGAGGGCTGAGGGCATGGTGCCACAGCTTCTTCCCTGGGCTGGGACTGACCTCTTCTACCTCTTCTACCTCCTCCTCATCTGAGAAGATGTCAGCAGGCTGACCCATGACAGCCAGACTAGATGGGATGGTGTCCCTGGGGATGCAGCCACCATCTGAAAGCCTAATGAGGATGATTTTAAAATGCCATAAGTACCCTACCCTGATTGTGTCAGCAGCACAGCAGGATCAGGTGCTCTTGTTTCCTGAACCTTTTCAAGTGCCATAATGGTTGTGCCCGCACGGCTGTTTTGGCACTTGAAATGATGCAGGCGGGGAAAACAAGAGCTCCGTGTCTCACTGTGCTGTGGGCCTGATCAGGATTGGGCTCTCGCAGCATTTTTAAATCGCCTGCATTAAGCTTTAAAATTGTGATGGCATCCCCTGGTCAGATCTGGGGATGCCGTCATGTCTAGTTTGGCCCATAGAGATGCCAGGGATTGACCCGAATGCAAAATGCATACATTGCCACTTTGTTATTGGCTCCCTGCTATCTAATTCTGAATGTGGCTGACTGAGTGATTAGAATGCATATTTAACACCAATTATTTAATAATGATTAATCTAGCAATATTTTAGTCACAGAAGTCACAAAAAATTAATTTGCTCACATAAGCAAAATGTTGAGAACGCTCCCCGATTGTATGTATCTATCTGGTGAAATTTGCTGCAGAGTTATACATTTTCGGGGGCGGGGGGCAGAGAGAACTGATTTTCTGCTCTAGTTCAAAAGGCCATGATGTGCATTTTACCATGTTTTTGCTGAGTGGTAAGAAACAATGACAACCCACTTTACAGAGGAGCAAAGTGGTAGGATCCCATTAAAACACTTTCCCCTTCCCATGTACCCAGAGTGCCAGCAGTCTATGCCAAATGTATAAACAGTTTCTGACTCACAGGCACTTCAAAAGAAAGAAAGGGTGGGGGGGGAATATGATGGGCAAATTATCTGGCTGATTTCACTCTCTTCTTTATGCACTCAGATTGCCTGATGACCAAATGCATTTGTGAAATATTTGCAAATGTCAGATGTTTCACTGTTTAAAACAACAACAACAAAATCTGACTGGCCTTTCCCGTGATGAAAGAAAGGAAGGAGGGACACTTTTTGACAACTGACAAGGCTATTGCTGTGAATCATAGGACCACATGGACAAAAGCCATGTGGGATTGGGACAAACAATCCTTCATTCTGTGTTTCTGGAGTATTTCATCACAGTGGGGCAAAAATTCACAGCAGATGGGAGATCTGTAATTGGATCACCTGATATTTCTATTTTTTTTTTTTTTTTTAGAAGCATCTTCAAGGACTCCAGTTTGGAACAGTGTCACAGGAGCAGGAGGTTAGTTGTCCCTGCTCCCAGTAAGGAAAAAGACACAGGCTGAAAGATTTCTTCCTCCAACAGAGCCTGGGGGAAGGACATTTTAACTGGAAAAATGCCAGGAGGGGAAAAGTTAAACCACCTTCCTTTACTCTATGGCCTTGCTTTTTTTTTTTGGTGAAAGTTTACTTTGAGGTTTGATTCCACAAATTCCTCTACATTAAAAACCCACGAACCTTAATGGTAGTGATCTTTTAGTGATCTTTTTCAGGATGAGGTTTTCTAAGTAGCAATGTCTGTATATATTGCTAGAAAGGGTATTTTCATGTGTTTATTTATAGCAGATTATATAAGGAGTGGAGATGCAGAGTGTTGTTCCTTTGGATGATAAAAACATTCTTTTGTGGATATACAGCTAAAATGCAAATTAAATATAGCAGTCATCTAAATATGGAATTGTTTCCCAGAGAAGGCAGAAGATGGTTAAAATAGTTATATTTAATATTTGTTACATTTATATCCTGCCTCTTTCCATCATTGAGCTTAAACTAGCTTCCGTGGAATTCCCAGACTTGGACCCAGACCTATTTCATTTCAGCAAAGCTGTTGCATCAAGCTCTCGCAAACTAGTCCCTGAGACCAATTATGTTGGCATAGCAAGCAAAAGTTATGAAAATAATTGCAAGGACATTTAGATGATCTTGTGCAGGGAACTAATGTAAGTAAGGCATGTTCTCTCCTTAGGTTGGAAAAAAGCATCCATCACTTCTATACGCTTAAACTCAGCAGGGAATAATGATAACCTAGCACTCTCCAGTCCTAGTCTAACCACTACACGACTCTGATTTTCATTAGATTTCGCCTGCCCAGGGAGGTGGTATTCAGTACGTGCTACATTAAGTTATAGTACCCCTATCTGAAGATTCTGAAGTATCTGAAGTGAGCTGTGACTCACAAAAGCTCATACCCTGCCAGAAATTTTTGTCAGTCTTTAAGGTGCTACTGGACTCTTGCTCTTTTCTACTGCTACAGACAGATTAACACTGCTACCCACTGTGATCTATTCCCCTAAAGGATCAAGGACATAGCTTGGTGGTACTTTTAGATCTGTCCTTATCTTGAGATGCACAAGTAGCTTCTTTGGCTCAAAGCACCATTTACCCACTTCAGTTTTTACACCATTGTACCTCTTCTTGGAAAGGAATGATCTTGCCATGGTTATCCATGCTCTAGTCATGGCTTACCTAATCTAAGGCTATCTGTGAGTTCACAGCAGTGGTGAGGTTGATCTTAGGGACATTCTGATTTTATTTCAACTTGCTTGTCCAAATGTGCACTAAGCTCTTCTATTATTGATTTTCTGGCCTCCCAAAAAGGTGCTGATTCTCAGTACCGGTGAGTATCATCATAAAAATAAAAGCCTTGGACATACATATCTGGTTTGTCACCAGCTCCTATGTGAATCAGCCTGTCCACTCAGATCTTCATCAAAGGTCCTTCTCCAGCGAGTTTCCTGGGTTTCCAGTGTAGAGACAAGATTTGAATTGGAGACCACCCAAATCACAGTTCATTCTCTTAGCCACTACACACCAAGACCTTATATTATTTATATCCTGCATCCTAGACAAAAAAAAAAGCTCCTCAAGTAGCTTAGTTGCCAGCTGAAATGAAGTAGGGTTTTTTTTAGTCCACAAACACTGAAAACAGATTCGGAAGAAAAGTCATATGAGTCCATCCTTTGTTTTCTTTAGTCATAAAATGGCATGTGACAGCATCATTAGCTCATCTTTCATCTTCTGTCTCGTTCCGCTGAAGGTCAGCTGTGGTCAGAACCTGAGTGCCTTCTGGATATGATGTAAGATGTTATTTAGATGGGTCCAATTTACTGTGACATTATTTTAGCCACACCACTTATATTTTTAGTACCCGATGTATCTTTTAAAATCATTGTTAAGAGATGCATAGTGCTGTGCTCCTGAGGAATTAAGTAGTATACTTTTAATTTTATCAAGCAGCATAAATAATACCAGTTTTACTAGACTACTTGTCCTATGGCTGGTTGCATACAACTTTTCCTTTACTGATGAGTTTGTCTTGGCTTTTTCTCTTCTAGAGAGAGAGAATTGTAGGCATTACATGCCTCAGTTGTGAAATTTGACTCTAGCGTCATTTGTCTGTTTACATCTGCCTGTTTCACTTGTCACACGGCAGAAGACAATATGCAAAGAGCTCTGATGAATATAAGCATTCTGTAAACAGTGTGTGTAGAAAGTGTTATTTACAAATCCTGTTATTGTCACTTGTATCCACACATCCTTCTCAAGAGGCAGCAACTTAAAACATAGCCTTGTGTAAAAAACCTTCTACAGCACATGATTTATAGCGAAATGCATAAAATCCCCTTGATAGGATTAAACTACATTATTTGTTCCTCTAATCCCCCACCAATTAAAAAATCTAGATGTATCCTTTTGGCCATTAAATGAACAGACATATACAGATACAGTGATGTGCAAATTCATTCATAAATATTACTTGCTAAGTACAATTTGGGTGGTGCTAAAGGCATGACACCACTGCTGTTTTTTGGATTTTTTGTAATGGTCCCAAATGACTAGCTGAAACTTTTGGTCTATAGATGTAGTAGGTCCCCCCGCCAAAGCCTATAGAGGGGTGGGAGGGACTCTTAAGTATACTTTATTCCTGTGCATGCCAAAACTATCATGCTTGGGTTTTTAAAGTATACTTTCATCCTCTCTGAACATTATATGCAAATAAAACCGTTAGGTTTTTATTCTTTCAGGGTTGGGATTACACTCTTTTTCAATAGGTTTACCCAGATATTTTAATATGGATTTTCTGTCACATGCTGCAGTGAATATCTCCTTGGATGAGGGAAAGATATTATTTAGCATCACCTTTATTTGAATCAACCCAGGAATATTTTCTTTTCTCTAAAAATAACACAGCCATTGGTGACCAGATTTGTAAGTTTATTTTATATTTGTTTCCAGCAGTTAAGAGACTCAATATTCAGGAAAATCTTATAAAATGCATGAAACTGCATACCCAGTGTTACACAAAATGCATTTCCAAAGGGGTTAATCTCTTTGGCAACTAAATTTATTTTCTAGGAATCTTCAAACTTCTCCCCCTCCCTTTCACCTGCTTTCAATTTACATTGGAACATGTACATCGAGGAGCAGAAATGAGGTCAGCCCTCAGATATGAGGCGGGGGAAACATAATCCCTTGCTACTTGCTGATATGATGTTAAGGGATCCTTGCGCAGGCAAGACTACTGCCAGGTATACATGTGCTTTACTAAAATGTGTCAAAGCCTAACAGATCCAACAGTCTATAGAGGTAAATTAGACTCAAGTTAACATGTGTCTAATGAGCATGTGTGGATGGCAGAGTTGCTTCATTCTGGCCCATGTGCATTTCCAAACTCTTTTGGGGCGGGTAACTGATACCTTGGCTTCCAAGTGCAATATAGAACCACAAAAAAATAATAATCACAAAATCACACAATGTTGGAAGAGACCACAAGGGCCATCCAGTCCAACCCCCTGCCATGCAGGATCCCACAATCAAAGCACTCCCGACAGATGGCCAACAAAAAAATATTTTTACTTGTAGTAGTAAACTGTAATGCTCACTGCATACAAGGAACTACTCCACAGAAGATCTTATGAAGAAGAAGCAGAAGAAGAGTAGTAGTAGTAGTTGGTTTTTATATGCCGACTTTCTCTACCAGTTAAGGCAGAATCAAACCAGCTTACCAGTTTACAATCACCTTCCCTCCCCCTCCCCACAACAGACACCCTGTGGGGTAGGTGGGGCTGAAAGAGCTCTAAGAGAGCTGTGACTAGTCCAAGGTCACCCAGCTGGCTTCATGTGTAGGAGTGGGGAAACAAATCCAGTTCATCAGATTAGCCTTCACCGCTCATGTGGAGGAGTGGGGAATCAAACCCGGTTCTCCAGATCAGACTCCACCGCTCCAAACCACCACTCTTATCTACTACACCACACTGCCTCTGCGCTATTAGCACTGTTAACTTTGACAGCAGCAAGGAAGGATGACCTACCTGGCATCACTATTCCCCTGCCTCCCAGACTGTAGGGCAGTATAAGGGATGGGATAATTTCCCCCCTTAAATATGATTTTTAAAATTAGAATGTGGATGAATATTTCAGCAACAGATTTGCATCCAAAGCCAATGGGTTAAATTCAGCCAACTTTTTCATTCAATATCACCTAATCCCTACTCTTTATTAGTGGGATCCCATCCACTGAAAAGCCTTTTCCTACTATATTAACAATAGAAAGTGTTTGGTGGATGCTTCAGAAAAGACAATTGCTTCCACCCACAATCAGACACTCAATTCGCCTGGGCATTTCAATCTTTAGTTAAACATTTGAGGTTCTGAAAGCAAACTAGTCGTACCGCTCCCTCTCCTACTTATTAAGTGTACAAAGAATGAGGAGTTGTCATATGCCCATATGCAACAAGTAAATTTCTCTTAAGAAGAGATCTAGTGCTTTTTCTTCCATATTATGTGATCACATGATTCCCTGATTGGCACTCCTAATTACATTTCAGCCCAATCCTGATGGGAGGGAAGATGCGTGGAGGCTGGGAATGGTGCAGCCGCGCCTCCTTCTCAGAGGCTTCCTGGCCACTGCAGAGGCAAAAAAAGGCTTTTGTAAAAATAAAAATAGAGAAAAAGGTGGAAATCCTCCATTGCCTTCAAAGGAGCTGCACCACCAAAAAGGTGATGCAGCAGGGGGGCGTTCCAGGGGTGCACTAGCAGCAGGGGCTGGTGGTGCCCGGACACCGGCATGTTTGCCCCCATGCCGGCGCAGGTGCCACCTTATTCCATGAAAAGGTGGCACCTACGCCAGTGCGGGGTCACACTGGCTCCTAAAGAGCTCCCTCCCTTCAAGAATGGGCTCTTAGTGAGTTTCCTTAGATAGCTCTGAATGCATGCAGTGGCTTCTCTCACAATGCACATATTAAAGAAGATCAACAAAGAGGTATATTTTAAGAATAGCTTTAATCCTTACACTCAAAAGCTTTGATGTAGTTTGGAGGGTAATTTGGTACTCTTCTAAACAGAACACTGCTAGAGAATGAATAGACATCTTTCGACAGCAGAGGAAATTAGGCACAAATCTTGAAAAGCTGTCTAAGAATATATTTAACGGAAGGGTGAGAATAATTCAAATAACTATTTTTGTGATTATCATGTAAAATTATATGATCATTTTAAAGAGACAACCAGACTGTTTAAATGCTACCCCCTCCATGAGTTTCGAGCCTCTTAAACAATAAAGGCCCAGGGTACATTTCAGTGAAACCATGGAAACAGCAGGAATCATTTCTCATAAAGTGATGAAGCAACATGTGGAAACTTTTAGTTATGAATTACATTGATATTTTAGGTGAACACAGTCGTAGATTAGCATTTATAATGTCAATTAGGTAAAATATTCAAAAGTGTCCAACTGGTTTAGAATGGCAATGATGTGGGATGTTGAAACATTTAATGCTATTAGATTTTGTTTTCGTTTTGTTTTTAAATGTAGAAAAAAAGGGGGCTGCACCAAGGCAAAATGAAGGCAAGGAAACAAATGGTACAGAGGAAAATGAATTTTTAAATAATATTTATAACTCCAACGTGTTTCGTGTACAGCTTTGCCAGAAGAATCTTTCAGATTCTTTTTTGGAACGTCCCCATTCTTACATCAAGGCAAAAAAAATAATAAAAAAAAATGGGGACATTACAAAAAAGAATTTGAAAGATTCCTCCTGGCAAAGCTGTACACAAAACGTGTTGGAATTATAAATATTATTAAAGAATTTGTTTCCCTCTGCACCATTTGTTTCCTTGTCTTTGTTTTAAAATGTAACACTGGTTCTTTTCAATAGTTTTAATACAAAGGGAATATATAATTCATTTTCAGTAATAATGGTGATTTTTTTTTTTGCCCTGTTCCTATGTTATCAACATCTATGCAGTAGGAGCCAAAGGACAATTTACTGAATATGGCAACACCTGACAGTGGTTTAGCTTTAGAAATTTTTTTTAAAAAAAATTGTGTTCCCTCCTCTCAGTTCTTCTTTGTGATAGACCACATACATGAGAAAGTAGCAGGTGAGGATGAGTGGCATGCAAAAACAGTGGAAGTGACTCCAACCAAAATCAGGAATGGAAACAGCTCCTTTTTCTTCTGCCTTCCTTTATTGGTGAAATGATGATGGGCAAGCAGAACACCTGGCTTGTTACTCTTCCTCTCTCTATAACCAGATGTTGGGGCTAATCTCTTTTTTCTCTATTTATATCAAATCAATGGAAAAGAGGCTTTCCCACCTTTTGTCATTGGTTTGATTATTAAAGAAAGTAGTACCCCCTTCTCTAAAAAAATTAGGGTTTTTTGTCTTGCTTTATTGGTTTCAGCACTTACTTTAGTTGGCTGATCACAAGGAAGAGATACCAGCATTTTTCAGATGCAAGACTGGCTGTAGATAGGACAATGGCATTGGAATAAGGTGGGATGGATTTCCCAAAATGTTGTGTCCTGTGATACCAAAGAGGCAATCTCTGTCAAGAGGTTTTTAAAAAGAAAAAAATTGAAAATATGTTATTAGACCAATCTCCACCCCTTGCATTTTGACTCCCCAAAAGGTTATTTTCTGAGGTTGTAGAACCTGTGTGGACCCACTCGAGTTGCGGGGGTGGGTACAGCGAGGAGGAGGAAACACAATGCTCTACTGATGGAAGAAGGGGTGGATTCACTCCTCCCCCCTCATCACTTCCCCTGTTCCCCCGGACTCACACATCCATGCAGATCTTGCTTTCCCGGAAATAATAATTCCAGGCCTTGAAAGGAACTGCACAGTTGTAGAGGAATATAGGGGAAATCCATGCACGTTCCATGGACGTGGTTGGATTCAAGTCATAATTGTGGTGCCCCACAAGGGTTGTGGGGGGGGGGCCTCACAGGTCTACTCGTCAACCTCTACAGAGATGTGGGGCCTTTGTCTGCATATAATAGGCACCCAGCTGCCCAACGGAGCTCACCTTCTCACCAGCCCAGATAGTCTTTTTAATATGTCATGCAGGTGCTAAACCATCCCTTCCTATTGCATGTTAGTGAAACAGTATTAGCTTCCTTGCAAATTTTTCCAACCAAGGCCTGAAGACTTTATCTCCTCCACTATTGCCTACACCCATACAACTCGGAACGTCCCCATTCTTACATCACAGCTTTTCTCAAGGACCTTTTCTATACATGGGGGGGGGGAGGCATTTATCCACCTGGCTCTCATGGACTTGTGGGGGGTGATTTCAAAACCACTTGTTCCACTGTGTGTGTGTGTAAAGTGCCGTCAAGTCGCAGCCGACTTATGGCGACCCCTTATGGGGTTTTCAAGGCAAGAGACTAACAGAGGTGGTTTGCCAGTGCCTTCCTCTGTATAGCAACCCTGGACTTCCTTGGTGGTCTCCCATCCAAATACTAACCAGGGCTGACCCTGCTTAGCTTCTGAGATCTGACGAGATCAGGCTAGCCTGGGCCATCCAGGTCCACTAGAGAACCTCAATTGTTGAGATTCTCCCATCTTCGACATTTTGTATATATATTGAAATCATTGGATCCCCTTTGTTACTTTAGCTGTTGACTCTCACATTTTGTACTCACTGTTTTAATTTGTGTACCATCGTTTATTTCTTAGGTTGTTGTGATTAGATTTTTGTAGCTTATTGTTGTATTAGTTCCTGCTTTGCTTTGTAGTTAGATATTGCCATTAGATTTTTTTTAGACAGTTGGGTGTAATCAGGTAGCTCATTCCTTGCTGTATTTATTAGCATATAGTCCCCTTTATTTAGATTATGCATTTACTTGCCCCAAACAGCTTCCCAGTTAACTATTTGCATTCCCTTTTTTGGTTTAATAAATAATAATAATTTTTAAAAATTCAAAAATAATGAGGTACAACTTTATTTATTTAAATACTTATATCCTTTCTTTCCTTGTGGATCAAGGCAGCTTACACAGTTAAGACATTACAATTTACAACCAACAGAATAAAACCCAGTTACCCCTCCCCCCCATAAAGATGCCTGCAGTTTATACCACATTAAAAGCCCTGGCAAATAAAATGGACTTGCAGAGGTTCCTGAAGGTTTCTACTGATGGTGCTCCCCTCACCTCCTCAGGGAGTCCTTTCCACAGAGTGAGAGCTACAATGGAATATAAGATAATACATATAATAAACAGCGCAATAAACTACAGCCATATTCCCTTTCCTTGGTATGTCATTGTTGGAATAGGCAATGCCTGAAGACCCACAGAGAACAGCAAAAAGACAGATAGGATAGTGAGGTCAGCACCTTCTCTCCTGTTTAGTGTCATTTCTTGTCTGTCTCCAGATTGCTACTCCTAGGGCAATATCCTCCTTCTTGGAAGTTCCACTCAGTTTCTCTCTCTTTCTCACCTAGTGATGTAGTTAGGACCCTTTCTCTGACTCTTTACTATCAAGTATGTTAGTTCCTGAATAAAGCTTCATCTACACTTTAATCAGGTTGTGCATCTTTGCTGTGATAATTACTCCGCCAATAGTCATCACATTTGTACTTACCTATATACAGCACAACAAATATTGAATATTTTAGTTTAAAATGTTTCCAGTTATTACTTTTTTTCCTGAGTGCAACTCAAGAGTGTTGGTATTAACCTATAAAGTTCCTAAACTGTCTAACATGTTATTGTCAACACTCACTCAGTTAATCCACCAATTGAAAGCCCTTCTGGAAAAAAAATGTCTTCAGAAATCTCTTGCAGACCTGCAAAGATGGTGCCCCTTTCACTTGGTGTTCCACATACTGGGGGATGGTGTTCCACATTCTGGGAGTGGCAGGAGAAAAGGCCCTCCAATTAGTTCCTGACAACCTCACTTCCAACAAGGGAGGTTCATGCAAAAAAGCCCCCACCAATGATCTTAGCCATAGCCAGCTTTGTCCTTTATGGCTGTAGTTCTCTGTACATTTACAAAGAACTTTGGAGTTTCTGTGGAATTCAAACCTAGAAATAGAGAACAGGTGATCTGCCAAATTCCGTCTGATGTCATAATAACTACAATCTACTGATCTAACTGAATGTAGGTACATTTTAGGGGGGGGAAATCATACCTAAACCAATACAGCTTTGTATCCCTTTGATAGCTTTCTTGGGTATTTAATTTATCCACTACCAGTGTGGTTAACCTGTATCTAAGGCTGTATCACGGACTCAGCCTAATGTACTGTGTTTTTAAGCTGTCTCCATCTCTGCTCAACTTACAATATGCAGCAATACCAGAGACAGCGCTATCTCAACAAGGCTGAAGCATGCTGGGAGAAACCTCTGGAGTAGAAACCTCTGTGGAGCACTTGCTCACAAGTAGAAAACAGTGTTTCACTTACCTGTAACTGTTGTTTGTCCAAGGTCTTCTGTGCAGGCACACATTGGGGACTGCGCAGGCCTGCCGCCGGGAAGATTCTATAACTTCTAAAGGCTAGAATAGGGGGCGCCGCTCCCTTTGTGCATGTGTCCACTTTCCCGCCGAAACGGAGACCTCTAGGGGTGGCGCCCCCGTATTCCCTCAGTTCTTTCTCCTGCCAAGTGTATCTGTAAGCAAGCATAAAGACTAAGAAGCTCACCGCGGGGCAGGAGGGAGGGAATGTGTGCCTGCACAGAAGACCTTGGACGAACAACAGTTACAGGTAAGTGAAACACTGTTTTCGTCTACAGGCTTCTGTGCAGTCCCCGTGCTCAATCGTGACTGATTGGCCAGAAGAAGACCCTGCTTGGCCACCGATTGGCCGCAGGAGAATGCTGCTTACTAACTGACGGTTATGCTGCTGTGCCGAACCCCGAATTTGCTGAATTTATTCGCCGAACACCCCGAACTCGCCGAATTTGGCTCCCCGTTTTCCAGCCTTTTTTGAGTTCGGTTCCATCCGAACTAAAAACCACCGAATCGGGGGAAATTCAGCTGTTTTTCGGTTCGGGACAAACCGAATCGACAGCCCTAATTTAAAATATCTATAGCTAACTTTTGCTGCTAGTTAATGTGTAAAATTGACTAAAGAAACAGTTTGATCAGAAACATTTTAGTATAAGTAGTAGAGGGAACATTATTTCCTGATTAAAGCCCTCTTGGAAGCACATTTTGGGATGCAGTAACTGTAATCACAATAGTCCTGTCTGTAGCATATCAGAAAATAGCCTCAATCAACTTATTGACATAAATGGCTTCATGTAACTGGTTTTCAGAGACAGGGCACTTTATTTGTACAGCCTTTCCTAACAAAATTGTCATATCACAACTGAATTGGTTAGATCTACGTTGCCCCAGATTCTATGCTGGGTAAGTGGGTAAGGTTATGTTAGAGACAAAATCAAAAGTGGTAGAATAGTCCTGGTAGGATAATCATGGCTCCAGCCTCCAAGATATGTTATAGTTTATTAGACCCTCAAAAGTCATTGTCTCCGTGTATTAACACCTGAATAATGAGCTAAAATTCCAGCATAGTGGTTTTAAGGTAGCAGATCTTCTTTGGTGGAATTTCCTGGAATGTATTGCACTGAATGCAACATTTTCTAACTGTGGTCACTGAGACCATCTGTGGAAAACTGTGCAGTGTGGGAGATCCCCCCCCAGTGATCTGTGTATGTGCAAAGTTCCACCAAGTTGCAGCCAACATGGCAACCCAGTATGGTTTTCAAGGCAAGAGACTAACAGACGTGGTTTGCCATTGCCTTCCTCTGCATAATATTCATTGGTGGTCTCCCATCCAAGTACTGGTCAGGATCAACCCTGCTTAGCTTCTGAGGTCTGATGAGATCAGGCTAGCCTGGACCATACAGGTCAGGGCTAATGCATCAAAGAACTCCATGTGATACATTAGTATATAATAATCATATGAAAACGTTTGTGGGGACTGGCTTCTGCCATCTATATACCTCAAGACCAAAAACATAGACTTTGTGACATGCCAGACTTCCTTTCTTGTCTCTTGAGTCTAAAACTAATATCTGGCTGATCTACAAAACATGGAATTTATTAGTAATTCACTGGATGCCTGATGTTTCAAGGAATTTGTTGACCTACAGATTGGTTGAGACATCATTAAGTTGTATCATTCCTAGCATTTTGCTTTCCCAGGCTGTTAGTGAGGTGAGATGGATGAAGTAAGAGGACAGGTGAGCAGTACAGAAGTCATGCTAAAACTCTGCTGATGCTGACCAATGGCAGCATAGATCATTAGAACTATGTTACAGTAGGGGCTGTACTGGATATTTCCCCCTTTCTCATATATAGGTTCTCAGCTACATAGACACAATATTAAGAGGGAGTTCCTGCTCAATCTTAGGATGCAATCTTAGTATTCTCAGTTGCAACTCATCAGCTGTGGAACTCATCAACATCTGCAAGTAAGTACTTTATAGAAGTGCTGGAAGATCAAAGATAGTTTCAATGGGCATTCCACCTAACCATAGTAATGCTAATTAATATTAATACTCCCACTTTGTAAGCCACTTTGAGAACTTGTAAGGTTGAAAAAAGGTACAAATGAAATGATTAAATAAACAACCAGTTGGCTTGTCCCTGGTTATTTTGCAATATAGCCTTTGGGGTTAATATTTTAGCTGGGTTTATTGAATTGCTGTTTTAGACTGATTACCTGCAAGTCCCGAGAATAGGTTTCTAAATACACAAATGCCTGATTGTGAGGAGAAGCACACAGGACAATGATTAGCACATTACCTTTGATACTTTTTGCAGGACAATGATTCAGCTCAAACCCAACCCCTTTCTGACTATATATTACTCTTCCTACACACTTGACACTGAGAGACACTGCCCTTCAGTGTTACTCCTCTGAAGATGCCTGCCACAGCTGCTGGCGAAACGTCAGGAAAGAAAATACCAAGACCACGGTCTCACAGCCCGGATAACCTACAAGAACCAAAGAAGCACACATGTTTCTGTTTCTCAATGACAATCACATGACCAGCATAATGTCTGAAACTGGATCGTGCTTTAAAAAGTACAAGAAGACAGGTCCCTGCTTATATTCTAAAATTTTACGAAAGGGAGACAGTAAAGAGAAATGAGGGAGGTGGGGACAGGAATACATAGGGAAAGAATATGCATTCATCCCAGTCACACATACTTAGGCTTAGCTTCTGTAGAGCAAGAGGACTAAGGATTGGGCCAAAGGCATCACTGAAAAAGTGGCCTTTGAAGAGGGATTTGACGTGATATGAGGCCACATGGGGCCAGTTTCCAGCATCACAATGAAAGCTCACTGGCAGTAGGTCTTTGTTGCGGTAGAACCAGTTCTTGCCAACGATCCCCGCCTTTTTTTTTTCTCTTGTTGAAGTCCGTTTTATTCTTCAGGTGCTTTTTAGGGAAAACCCAATGCTGTTTCCTTTCTCCCAACCCCTTAACAAACTGCTTAAACCAGCTTTTAGTTATCTGATGCTGTTTTATTGCCCTGTACGAGCAACCTTCGCTTTTTATTATATTCTCCCAGGCGTCCCAAGGGCTACCTGACTGGAGAGGACAATGGCTGTTTTCATTACTTACTGCTTCTACCAAAACATGCCACAATCCCAAACCTGTTTCCTCAGTAGTAAGACCCACTAAACCGAATTGGGTGGTGGTGGAAATTATCCCCAGGAAAGTGTGCCCGGGGTTGCCCACTTTCCATTACCATGGAAAGAGCCAGCTTGGTGTAGTGGCTAAGAGTGGTGGTTTGGAGCGGCGGACTCTGATCCGGAGAACCGGGTTCGATTCTCAAGAAGAACAAATGGCGAAGCCCAATCCTAAACGGGGAAATAAATCTCCTTACGTTGCAATGGATGCTGCTTTGGAGTGCGGATCACGCCCTTTGGAGTGCGGATCATGCCCTTTCGAAGGCTTTATTGGGGCCTTTTAGCGCTGCCTAGCCGGCGTGCGTCTACTCACAAGTAAGCCCCAATATGATCAGTAGGACTTAGCCAGGTAAAGGCAGCACCCGAACCTAAGGGGAGAAGGCTGATGAGTGCAGTTTACCTGGGGGGGGGGGGCGACCTGAGCTGCAAGCCATAATACCTGTTACGTTTTCAAAAATAAGAGAGAGGTGTGCTGTTTTCCCCTGACTCCTGCCCTATGCATGGGATGGATTTGTGTCGGTCAACCCTTGCCACTATACAGTCCTAAAGCCAGCGTGGCATAGTGGTTAAGAGCAGTGGTTTGGAGCAGTGGACTCTGATCTGGAGGGCTGTGGCTTGGTGGTAGAGCATCTGCTTGGCATGCAGAAGGTCCCAAGTTCAATCCCTGGCATCTCCAGTTAAGGGACTAGGCAAGTAGGTGATGGTAAAGACCTCTGCCTGAGACCCTGGAGAGCCACTGCCGGTCTGAGTAGACAATACTGACTTTGAGGGACCAAGGGTCTGATTCAGTATAAGGCAGCTTCCTGTGTTCATGTATTCAACCGGGTTCGATTCCCCACTCCTCCACATGAGTGGCGGAGGCGAATCTGGCGAACTGGATTTGTTTCCCCGCTCCTCCACATGAAGCCAGCTGGGTGACTTTGGGCTAGTCACAGCTCTCTTCGAGCTCTCTCAGCCCCACCCACCTCACAGGGTGTCTGTTGCGGGGAGGTGATTGCAAGCTGGTTTGATTCGGCCTCAAGTGGCAGAGAAAGTCAGCATATAAAAACCAACTCTTCTTCTTCTTCCTCTTCTTCTTCTTCTTCTTCTATTCTCGTCATCCTCCCCATCTGCGGAGTAAACCCCGCTTGAATGTGTGAGGCATTTTGGGCTGCAAGCGAGAGGACGAAGAGCTCTGGGGCCAGTGTGAGGGAATTCTGTTGGTCGGTTGGGAGCAGTTTGTGATCCCTTCGGGCAAAACACACACACAAACTTTAGACGGAAGAGGGAGAGGGGAAGTCTTTATTTTGTTCATTACTTGTCTTTTTTATTATTATTATTAATTTTAGTATTGGATATTGTTTTTATGTTAACAGTAGAAAATAATTTTAAAAAACACACACACACAACAACTTTAGACGGAAGAGGGAGAGGGGGAAGTCATTATATTGTTAATTACTTGTCTTTTTATTATTATCATTTTAGTATTGGATATTGTTTTTATGTTGTTATGTTAACTGTAGAAAATATTTTTTTTAAAAACACACACACACACAACAACTTTAGACGGAAGAGGGAGAGGGGGAAGTCATTATATTGATAATTACTTGTTTTATTATTATTATTAATTTTAGTATTGGATATTGTTTTTATGTTGTTATGTTAACTGTAGAAAATAAAAAATATATTAAAAAACACATAACTTTAGACGGAAGAGGGAGAGGGGGAAGTCATTATATTTTTAATTACTTGTCTTTTTATTATTATTATTATTATTATTATTATTAACTTTAGTATTGGATATTGTTTTTATGTTGTTGTTAATTGTAGAAAATATTTAAAAAAAATATATATATTTTTTTAAAAACACACACAACTTTAGACGGGACAGGGGGAAGTCATTATATTGTTAATTACTTGTCTGTATTATTATTATTATTATTATTATTATTAATTTTAGTATTGGATATTGTTTTTATGTTGTTATGTTAACTGTAGAAAATAATAAAAAAATATTTTTTAAAGCACACACCCAACAACGCCCCCTCCCCCTCCTCCTTCTCCTGTGTTCCCAGCAGGCTCCTCTCTTGTCTCCCGAGCAGCCGCCCTGCGGCCGCCGGCGAGGCAGGGGCAGGTGGGAACCCCCTGCGGCGATTCGCGTCGCTTCCCCTCACAAAGGAGAGGGGGCCAGTGCGCCTGCGCGCCGCTCTCCGTCTCCAGGAGGGCGGCGGGGATCCCGCGGCGAGTGTCAGGCCGGGTGAGGAAGGCAAAATTGAAGGGGGCGGGGGAGCGGAGGGGTCGGCCGCTCGCTTTCCCTCCGCCCCAGCTCGGACGGGCGCCGCCGGCTCTCTGCCCCCTGCCGCCGTCCCGTCCTCCTTCCAGTCAGCAGAGTGAGTAAGAGGCTGTTATCTCCATCCCGGGAAGGGGCTGCTGCTCGTTGGGGTTCCTTCCCTCTCCCCCCCCCCCCCCACGCACCCCACTCCCCCCTCTCTCTCCTGGGTTTCCTTGGACTTCCAGACCGGCCTTCCCCGTGTAAAAGTTTTGGCTATTGGCGTTGCACCGGACACGTGTCTCCCCCTCGCCCCCTCCCCAGCCCCTGAAGGCGACAAAAGCAAAAACGAAGGCAGTTTTCTCATTGCTCCTCACGCAGCCAACAGTTTCTTGCGTAGGAATCGGCGGCTGCAGCTCAGGCAGAGAGGCGGGCTTGAGGCGACTGATATGATCACCATCTTCAAGTACTTGAGGGTCTGTCCCATAGAGGAGGGGGCCCGGTGGTTTTCTGTTGCCCCAGAAGGTCGGACCAGAACCAACGGGTTGACATTAAATCAAAAGAGTTTTCCGTCTAGACATTAGGAAGAATTTTCTGCCAGTTAGAGCGGTTCCTCAGTGGAACAGGCTTCCTCGGGAGGTGGTGAGCTCTCCTTCCCTGGAGGTTTTTAAGAAGAGGCTAGATGGCCATCTGTCAGCAATGCTGAGTCTATAACCTTAAGCAGATGATGAGAGGGAATGCATCTTGGTCATCTTCTGGGCATGTAGTAGGGGGTCACTGGGTGTGTGGTGGGGAGGTAGTTGTGAATTTCCTGCATTGTGCAGGGGGTTGGACTTGATGACCCTGGTGGTCCCTTCCAACTCTACGATTCTATGAGAGAAGTCCTCTGGGTGCTCTCTGTGGCTGCGGTTCCAGAAGCCTCTCCTACCAGTGAATTCAGTAGGACTCACCTTATGGGTAGAGATGCTTAGGGATTCTCCTGGAGGCATCAGATGCCTGGGGATCCGAGGTGCGCATGCAGGCTAACATATGCAGAGCTGTACGACAACCTGCTATTGAGATGCTTTTGGCTCTTTGGGGAGGCACTGCACATGCTGAGTATGTGAAACTTATTGAGCAGGCTGCTGCCTGCTACTGGCAGCTCTCTAGTTAATCTGGTCCACCCCCCCCACCTATTTTTCTCCCTTTCAGCATGTGGCAATGCCTTTATCAGTTTGCACAAAGCACAGGCAGACAGTCAACAAAGCCAATTGCTTCCAAAGAAATGCTCAGTCTAGTTACTCTTCCAGATGGAGAAGCAGATGGACATTCTTCTCTGTCTAAACACAGGGATGTAAGCAGATAGCAGCTGCAAATGCCCCCCGCCCAAAATATGTCTGCATTGAGTGTGTGGTGTGAACATGAATGAATTTATATGTGCTTGATGTTAATTGTATGTACCAAGTGCATCTAAGTAATGCCGTTGCGTCTTCTATGTATCTTGTCAGTTGCCATGTGTCCATCAAGATACATGTTAAGAGGCTCTTTGTTTCCTGTGTCTATTTGTTTCTTGTCTGGGGCGGGAGCTTCCTATGAAACTCCACTCTCTGTTATCAGGAAAGCAAACTGCATGAGGTCCAAACTGTCTGCAATATCCCTGCTATTTGTAGATGAATATTTATGCCTATTTATTTTTAGCCATGAAAATAAAGGAGTTGGTATGTTGACCTTTTACTATTGCATCGGGAGGAGTTATAATGTCTGCATACAGGACTTATGCCTTATGCATGTGCTCTTTTTGTGCATTCCTGTTTGCACAAAGAACAAATTGGAAAGGGATGTGTGTGCGCACTGCAAGGGACCTGGTCTTGTCTTCAGATATCTCATTTCTCTTTATAGGAGAAATTAAAACCGTGGAAGTGCTTTGATTGTTTCCTGTGTATTTAAATAAATGATATATCTGATGGGTTAGTGTTAAGATCATTAAAATTACTTCCGCCTTAGGGTGCACAGAAAGGGGAGGGGAGGCTTGTAGTGAAGGGCAAGAGGGATCCCAAGCATTCTGCTTTCCTTGTTCAAGGCAGAGAGCTGTATAATAGAGCGCCAGCCTTCTTTTCTAGCCCCAGGCAGCAGCAGCAGCTGTGTGAAGCAGGACAAAAGCAGTATGCTGACCTTCTTTGCTTGATCTCTCTCTCCCCCTGCATTACAGATTGGTAGAATTGCCATCAGGACGTTTTGAAGCAGAGGCTGGGGGACGTTCTCTCCCTGTCTGCAGCGGGGCTGCCAGTGATGTAGGCAGTGAAGGACTCTAGGTGGCTGGGCTTCAGTGAGAGCTCTGGCACTTCTCCGTTGCCAAACTTGGCTGACTAATCCACGTGGGAATGTTTCTGTAAAGGGGGAGAAGCCCAGCCCAGTCTGTTTATAAATTCTCCTGTTGGGTGAGCGGACAGGTCCCCAAGTGGCACGAAGAGTGATGGAGCCACCAAAGAAGCTGCTGGACATGTGCTCGGAAGCTTTGCTGTGACACTCTCCGGGATTATAGGCTCCTTATTCCAGAGAGGCTGCAATTGGCTCTGAAAGCCACAAGGAATGCTGGCACACTGTTGGGATGGAAAAGGCAGCTACGGCGGTGGTTTTCAACACGGCCATGCCTCTGAACTAGGAGCTGGTAGTTGAGCCCAAATCAGACTTGCTTTCAGAATGTTTTTGACAGGAATAACAAAGCACCAGCGCCCCTGTTCTCTTGAGGGACGGAAGCCAGAAAAGCAAGACGGGAGTTTAAGGTCTAAGAGTCTGCCGGTCCTGCATGGATCTTCTTTGCGGATTACCATCACCCAAAGTGCTCTCGTTACAACCAAGAAGTCCTTCTTGCAGAGTTTCCAGGGGGGCTCTGATCAGAAAGGTTGCCTTGATCCTGACCCTGCTGTTTCTGGGCCTGTGATGTCTTGTACACCTTCTAGCTTTTCAAGAATTGGAAGTTTAAATGAAAGAACAGATGTCAATAACTGTGCTAGCACTAGTCAAGGGGTTTCCCCAGCTTCCACGCTCCTAGTGATACCCGGTAGAAAATTTGTCAGCAAAGTATTGACAGATTCCCGGTTCTTCTTGGTTTGCATGAGCTTCCTGACGTTTATTCAGTCCCTCATGGTGTCTGGCTATCTGAGCAGTGTCATCACTACCATCGAGAGGAGGTACAGTCTGAAAAGCTCTGAGTCTGGGCTGCTGGTCAGTTGTTTTGATATCGGCAGCCTGATGGTGGTGGTGTTCATCAGTTACTTTGGGGGGCGAGGGCGAAGGCCTCTCTGGCTTGCTGTAGGCGGGTTCTTTATTGCTCTCGGGGCTGCCATATTTTCTTTACCTCATTTCATCTCTCCGCCATATCAGATCCAGGAACTGAACTCCTCTGTCTCTAATGATGGCTTGTGCATTACTGGCAATACAACAGGCAAAGACCAAGTGGAGTCACCAGCCTGTGCTGAGGATTCTGGGGGAAAAGACCACTCACTCTACGTATCTTTATTTATTTGTGCCCAAATTCTTATTGGCATGGGCTCCACACCCATCTATACCTTAGGACCAACCTACTTGGACGACAATGTCAAGAAAGAAAACTCTTCACTCTACTTAGGTAAGGTGGCTGTGTGGGGTGAAAGCGTTCCTGGGGTGTACCAGGAAATGACCATGACTCTTTTTAAAAACGTTTCGTAAGAACTGTGGCAGTTGTTACTAAATCCACTGAACATTTTAAGTGAAATATAGGTGCAATCTATCTAAAGTTAAGCTCTTTCAAACAGGCTTAAAAGCATTTAACTTCCATTCATTTTAGTATGAAACTTAAAAAGCTTCAGTTCAGTTGGATTGTGCCATAGTTCATATGTTTTTGATTTTCAAAATATAGTTACTAGGTTGTTAATGTTCTTGATAGTCTTGAGGCTGCAAACTTTAGTAAAGAATTCTACTAATTTGGTCACCTTACTTTAAAGATGTTTGAGCAGGGCTTATCCATGGTCCAGTATGATAATATTGGTGACATCTCTTGTGCATGCTAATTGCCCTTGGAACGTGTGGTGCCTCATTGCCATTGCTCCATAGAGCTGGAAACAACTGGGACATTTTATTGCATGTATAGACCTAAGTGTACATCTTCTATGCATACAGTAAAATGTCACAATCTTTATCCTGCAGCTATCGGGCTGATGCTTACTAGAATAAAGTTTAACCAAAAGTACGCCTTTTCCTGTTCCAGCAGTCTTCTGTAAGCATAGACTGATGTGCTTCTTAGTTGGCATTTAACTTAACATTTGTGTGTCGAAGACTATTTTTCACTCAACCTCAAAGTTTGTTGGCATGGTCTGAAAGTTGGACTGCCAACTTGAAAAATTAAATTCATCTTGAAATTCAGATGTTGATATTCGGAATTTTGGATATTTGTATTCTGTTTCTTAACATCTGTAACCTTCAAGAGCATACCTTAGAACAAGACCAGTTAAGGCATGTTTAGAGGTGAGGAAGAGAAGACTGTAGGTTTGCATCTTTTCTTTGTATTCCTTGCTCGATTGGTTGCTGTTTAGAGTATGTGCATGGACTCCCCACCCATAAATCCTTTTCTGTTTTAAATGCTAGGGGTTCATCTCCATACCAGGGGCAGCCCATTCCTGAAGGGGGGAGCAGATCCGTGGCGGCCGGGAGCGGTGTAGCTGCGCTGCCTCCTCAGAGGCTTCCCGGCCGCTGTGGAGAAAATAAAGGTATTTAATAAAAAAAGAAAAATGGAGAAAGGGGGGAAATGCCCCATTGTAAAAGTCGAGGCTGCACCACCCAAAAAAAAAAGGCAGCGTAGCCATTTCAAAGCTTGAGGGGGAGTTCCCAGGGTGAAAGGGGTTTGGAATCTGACTAATGTCTGCTCCACCCGCTGGAACGCTTTCACCCCACACTTATGCCTCTTCTGGGATTTCGTGCCTGGCTGGTGCCATTTTATTCTGTGATAAGGTGGCACCTACACCAGCACGGGGTCACGCTGGCACTTTGGTCCCCCTTCAGGATTGCATGGTTAGACCTCTACCATCTGAACACCCGATCCAAAATTGGCACCGGGGGAAGGGAGGCAGGCTGTTGGTTGCTAGATTGCTGTTTCACTGGGAGTGCGGAAGTGTAGTAAGTTGTCCCAGGGTAACCAGTCATTGGGTAGTGGAAGATGGAAGTTGAAGGCTCCACTAGGTGGAGCCTTCAAAGGGCAGTGGAATGGAAGCTAGAAGCGCTGGCCCTTCTGGTGGGAATTTCTGAGATTGACCAGCTGGTGGCAGAAGGAGAAGCATGCAAAAACCTCTCTAAGAGTTGGGCAGACTTGGGAGAGTGATGCGTCACCGGGTGGAGACTCAGGACAACAGCTCTTACACATCTTGGAGGGCTACATTCTGTGACGTTGGTATACCATTTATATTGGTGTGAAATAATTTGCAATGGCATGAAACATTTGGTTACCGATACCACTATGGTATCTCTATTTACTTATGGTATCCCTGTTTACTTAATGAACATTTGGGGGGGAAAATAGTTCAGTAATGTTCTTGAAAAGATTATTACTATAAGGAGTACACTTTAATATAGTAACAAAATTGAACATATATTTACAACTTTAATGTTTTAAACTGGAAGCTTGTTTTGTTGCTTTAAAAAGGGCAGGAGTTCTTGAGGATGGTGTAGCTATGTAATAGTTGAGAGCCAGCGTGGTGTAGTGGTTAAGAGCGGTGGTTTTGGGTGGTGGACTCTAATCTGGAGAACCGAGTTTGATTCCCCATCCCTCCACATGAGCAGTGGACGCAAATCTGGTGAACCGGGTTGGTTTCCCCACTCATATGAAGCCAGCTGGGTGACCTTGGGCTAGTCACAGCTCTCTCAGCCCCACCTACCTCACAGGGTGTGTGTTGTGAGCAGGGGATGAGAAGGTGATTGTAAGCTGGTTTGAGTCTCCCTTAAGTGGTGGAGAAAGTTGGCATATAAAAACCAACTCTTCTCCTCCATACCATAAGCAAAATGAGAAAGGGCTCTTGAATACAATTTTATCAGACCCTGTCATATCAAGATTTGTAGAAATAAAGACTGTTCATGATGACCATGTTTTGTTTTTTGCAAAGGAAGGTCACTGTGGTAACGTCTTACACATAAATAAGTAACAGTGAATTGGAGGCGAGTGGTTCTTCTTCCTTTATCCTCCCTCCCCAAGGCAGCACTTGCCTTATTCCTCTGTCATGTTTGTTACCTTTGTTAGTTTATTGCAGTGGGACTGACAGCTTTTCCCTTACAATGCATATTATGATACTGTAGTTAATATTCTTCAGGGTGAAAAGTTTGTGGTATAGCCATTTGCTTTGGTGTTTTTTTTAAGAAAACTGACATAGCATACCTTCTTTTTGTTTGTATACATACAATCTGTACAACTGTACCCAGTTAGGAGTATTGATTTTTGGCAACTGAAAGACACTAAGAAAATCACTTCATTGGAATGAAATAGTCAATGATGATTTGAAAGTAGTAATATTGCGGTTTAAGTTAAGGTAATTTTGCTTAAAACTGATACTCTGAAGAAAAACAGAATTAAAGTTTATAAATTTCAGGAGTGCTGACCATTTAAGTCACTCATTGAAAATGCCATGCCTTTAGACAAATGGTCTGTATGATTATGCTTATTCTTTACCTATCCTCTAAATGGTCAAATGTAGAACCTAAATCCCTGTAAGAAGGCAAAGATTTGGTGGGAAATCTAAGAGAGGCACGTCTGTTAGCAATAGATTAAGAATTCAAGAGCAAATGTACAGGGTCAGGCCAAGTGGGCCAGTATCCTGATTCACATAATGGTCAATCAGATTCCTCCACAAAGCTTACAAGCTGGACATGGAGACGAAAGCTGTCCTCCTGTTGTTACCTCACCCCCAAGATGGTATTCACAGGACTACTGCTGCTGAACTTGGGAATTCCATCTAGTTGCTGTAACTAATAGCCACTGAGGGACCTGTCCTCCACGAATTTGTCTAACCCCTTTTAAATCCACCTAAATATGTGGCCATGAATGTTAGGGAGTGTGTGCATGATAATTGTCCTGTTTCTGAGTTTTCCCCACTGTCAATATGCTCTTTCCCAAACTTGTTCTACTCTGCTCTTTTTGTTTTTGAAAGAATGCAGTCCAGGCACTTTAGTATGCCACCTGAAAGGAATAGTGTGCATTTTCTTGTTCTGCAAAGAACTTATATACATGTTCCCAGCTTCAGCCTGTTGGGGCGTAGGTTCAATTTTCCCCAACATTTTTTCCTACTATGCCACCAGGAGGCCTTTTGAGGGCCCTCAGTTATTGCTGTTGCACTGTACTTTTTATTTTTTATTTTACTTCATTTATAGGTTGTTTACGCATGGGTACTTTCACTCATGTTCACCCCGGTCTCACTTGGTTGTTCCTTGGAGTTATGCATGAGTTTTTTGTCCATTAGAGATGACCTTGCGGCCAGCCCTCACAAATCCTGGGTCTTCCCATGCCTGTAATAACCCGATTCTATGATCTCCTCTGAGATCAGCCCAGGTGAAATTTAGCATAAGGTAAAGCGTGTGATAAGGGAGTTGGGGGTGGTGATAAGGGAGTTGGGGTGTGTTTCTCTCAGAGAAAGCACTACAGCCAATTACAAAGCAGCGTTTCAAGGGGCGAGTCTCAAATGCCTACTGATTTCTCAGAGTTCTTTCTGAGCAGACTAGAAAGGATTTTAGAAGGATGCTTGGTTTTCTCTCCCCCCCACCCTGTTCCTTTTAGAGAGCTCTGTTTTTTGAAAAGGTTTGTAAAACGACACTTAGGCTTCGGACGGGGGTGGGGGGAGAGGAAATGGATGTTTCTCTCACAGAAAGTACTACAGCCAATTACAAAGCAGTGTTTCAAGGAGTGGAGACTCAAATGCCTCCTGATTAGAGCTTGGTGACTGCTGGAGCATAGATTTGCAACAGAAAAGTGTGGGTCGAGAGAACTTCAAGCCCCTGGTAAAACTCCCATGCATAAATGACTATAGTTCACTTTTGTTCCCATTTTATTCTCCTCCATTTTAGAAGAAGACGAAGAAGAAGAGTTGGTTTTTATATGCCGACTTTCTCTACCACTTAAGAGAGACTCAAACCAGCTTACAATCACCTTCCCTTCCCCTCCCCACAACAGACACCCTGTGAGGTAGGTGAGGCTGAGAGTGCTCTAACAGAGCTGTAACTTGCCCAAGGTCACCCAGCTGGCTTCGCGTGTAGGAGTGGGGAAACAAATCCAGTTCACCAGATTAGCCTCCACTGCTCATGTGGAGGGGTGGGGAATCAAACCCGGTTCTCCAGATCAGACTCCACCGCTCTTAACCACTATACCTTGCTGGCTGGGTTATTTTATTTGTGCTATAACGATCTTTTGCCACTTACCTATTTCCACTTCAAATTTTAATAGAATTGTTATAGCTCTATAGTGCATGTGCAAAGGAAAAAAGGAGCATTAAGCCCAAGAGCTAATATGGGGTGGCTGCAGAGCACATATGGAAGGCAGAATTGGGGGGAAAATGCACAGAAAACACCCATGTGTGAAAGCTCTGTTGCTACTACACATACTTTTAAATTAACAGCAGCCATAAAAACAACACAGAGAATCCTGACAGTAAAGAAGCAGCCTCTATCTACCTTTCCCACCCCATAAGAGGATAATTAAATGATCTAGTGGGCACTGTGTTTATAATCAAACTATACAGCTTTGAAAGAAAGTGTTTGTGAGATTGCATTATTAGATTTTCGAAATCAATCAATTGCCTTAAGAGCAGCCATTTTATAAGACAAGTTCTCACCTGCATATAATCAAACTAGGACAGTTGACCATCACTAATTTTTCTCACGCTACCAAAATGACTACTGAATATCGAATGTAATATTGGTTTTTAAACTACTGTTGTTAGCTGCATGGAGTTTATGAACGAGCGGGATATAATTTTTTAAAACATATAAATCATGTAGGCTGTTGCAGCAGGATAAACCCGTGGAAATGGGCTAGAGATCTTCCTTTACCCAGTGACTGGGTGAAAATTCTGTCTCTGCCCTTCAGTTCACCATCAGGGTCTCCCAGCCATATACCCTCACCTGTAGCCCGTCATCAGTTGCCCAGTTCTCCAAGCTCAGCCCTACTCATCTCTCACCTAGCAACAAGCTTGGATGACAGTCCTCACCTCCTCACAGTCAATCTAATAGTCAATAAGATCAGATTAAAACAGACTTTATTAAAACAGACTGTACTGGCTTTATTTCAGACACCAACATCCAGCTCAAATAAAAAAAGGTCTTTCAGTTTTTTAATTACACTTGAGGGTTATGTGAATCTTCCTCATGTTTGTGTGACTGAGCGATCTAGAGATTCTTCTGCTCTGAGGCTGTAATCTTTCAAGGGTGGCTTTTTCAACTTTTTGAGTATTTATACTCTTATTCTTTAAGGTCATGGTTTGAAAGCCAGGAGTGGCGATCCCCCTCCCCTTCCAATGATGGACAGATAGTTTCCATATTTGAAGGATGCCTCTCTCTGACAGATTGATTTCAGCAGGCCTGGCTGTCCGAAGCTGCTCAGGCAGATGGAACGTGAGAATAAGCCTTGCTGTAAATGGATTAGTCAAGTGAGCAGAGGGCAGCCGAGGCAGCCAAGGGCACCTGATAAATGCCATTTATCACATGGCTCTGCCATTGAGTCACATGGATGTTGCTGTCACTTATATGACATGCTGCCTAGTTTTTCAACCACAGAGAAACTGTTGCTCTCCAAACCTTTGCCATATATACATGATGCGGGCCAGTTTGTGGGACTAAAATGATCTAAGTCGAAATGCAACTACAGAAACATCCTGGGGGTGTGGGGAAGCACATGAGTGTTTCTAAAGCGTAAAGCGCATGCAGCTAGAAAGGAAGGGAAGGAGCTCCACAAATAGAGTTTAGGTTTTGAAATACGAGGGTGGTAAAAATGAGAAGGAGCTAAATTTTGTGACACATTGCTAGTGATGATCACCTTAGTTTATAGTCGAGTTCACAGAGTATAACAGTATGCTTGTGCCATTTTGTCTGTGTGCAACTCCTTTTATTTGAAAACGAATGTGTGCCTTGGTATATAGGTCATTTATGCATGGTCGCTTTAACATCCTTTATTCCCCATTTCAGCCAGGATCAAAGTAACCCGGGTTGGGGAAAACTGTATGCATTGGCTAGAATGATCAGGAATGAAACTGTGTGCTAATGGAGGCATGAATACAGAAAAGCAGTCTCCCAAGTTCAAATCAAGTCCCACCCCTTTAAATGCTGCTCTGTAATTGGCTGACTTCGCAGTACTCACCCTGAGAGAAGATTTCCTTCCCCCCAGACCCAACTGCTGCATAAAAGAGCATTTTAAGAACAAAAAACGGAGAAATCTGAAAGAAGGGGGGGAGGAGAAATCCAAGCCTCGTTTTAAAAAAGCATTTCTTTTACTCAGAATGAGCTCCTAGGTAGCAGAAAGCACTTGAATCCCTGCCTCTTTACACACTGCTTCATGATTGACTGTGAGAGAAGCCAATCTTCTGTGCTTCCCCTGTTTGGCTATCTGCATGCTGCTTGATGAGGGGTTTGGAAAAAGGTGGGGCAAAGCTCAACCCGAGAACAGAGTATGCATGCTCTATGACTCCGGAATGAGCCAGGATGAACGGTTTAGTTTGGGCCAGAGGAGGGATGGGAAAAGCCGGGTTCGTTTTGCATTGAAACAGCGTTGAGCTTCCAAGGAATGTGGTGACATGCATACTGAAAAACTTGATCCTGGCTGAAACAGGGAATAAAGGAGGGTAAAGCGACCATGCATAAATGACCATAGTGATGGCAAACTTTTATAGCTTCTTAGAACTCTGTCTCCAAAAGTGTTTTTAAGATCTGTCCATTTCTCAACTAACAGTAATTTTATGAAGTCTAGAGATCACTAATTCCGATCTTACAAAATTCGCCTTATGTAGCTGTGGGAGCTATTTTATTTATTTTTCAGGTTTAATCCAGCTCAGTGCTTGAGTGGCAACGGCATATCCTCTTAAATGTAGGCATGCAAGCTCAGGCTGGACAGCTGTTTTGACATTCCTGGCTGGATGTCCAGCATTTGATCAAAAAATGCATTTGATGCTTATACATAATCTCTTGGCTGCTATTACCCCAGTCCACCTGTCAGGATGGCGCTGGACCGGTTTACAAGGTGGAGTGTCATTCTTCTTCAGACTAAGCTATCAAGCAATTATATAATTACCAAGATGAGTCTGCTTTATAAGCCCTTCCTTATTTATTTATTATGAGGGAGACCTGAGAGAGGTCACAAGGGGGAGGCGATGCAATTTTCCCCACCCTTTCTCTTGTGCACTGTTGCCATTGTCTTAATTTTCCTTGCCTTTTTGCTGTAGCACTATCTTCCTCCTTCCTCCTTGTTCTGGCAGCTTCCAAGATACCTTGGCATGCATTCTGGCTGCTGTGGGAACCCACAAAGTCGGCCCAAATCTAACCAGGATTTTCCTGATGTCTGCGCATGCATGAATGTTGCAGCTAAACCTTTGGGGCTCTCTTACTTCCCTGTAATTATTAATTTTTTTTACAATTTTAATTGGTAGCTATGGCTAGCCTTTGCTATTTCCATGGGCAACATCCAGTATATATTAGACATAGAACTGGTAATAGATAAGTGGCACTCTCCCATTAAGGCACTGACTAGACCCCAGACCTGTTTAACTTCAGCAAGATGACTGCATCCGGACCATGTCCTGGAGCTGTGGTCTTCTCCCTCTCTGCCTTTCCCCTGCAGTGGGCTTTCTTGTAGATGGCAGTGCAACATGAGTGCATCGAGCCTCTTCTTGCTTGGTATAAAACAGATATTTAACAAGAAAAACCTGTAAATAACAGTAACAGTGACAGAAGGCTATATTTTGGACTTCCTTGATAAGCAAGTATGGCAGCCATGATGGTTGTTCAATTTCTGGAACCAGGTTGTATGGGACTTGGCACAAAAGATCTACAGGGGTGAGAACTGTGTGTGGATGAGAGCCAGCATGGTGTAATGATTAAGAGTGGAGGACTGTAATCTGGAGAATCGGGTTTGATTCCCCACTTCTCCACATGAAGCCTACTGGGTGACCTTGGGCTAGTTGTAGTTCTCTCTGAACTCTCTCAGCCCCACCTGCCTCACAAGTTGGCCAGTTGTAGGGAGAGGAAGGGATTGTGATTATAAGTCACTTTGAGACTCCTTAAGGTAGGGAAGAACAGGGCATAAAAACTATTTTTCTTCTAATTGACTACATGTCCATTATTTGGGAGAGTTGTCTGAAGGTGCAGGATGCTGTTCTACTGCTGAAGCTAGGCAAGTTTGGCCCTGTAAGCTGCCTGGATGGGGGATGGCTAGGAATCATGTGTAAGCTAAACTGAGCTCTTTGGAAGAAGAGTTGGGTATGTTTCATAAAGGCAAAAGATGAGTGGCTTCTCATGCTGCAGATACTTGCTTTGTATGCTTACAGCTCAATCCTGAGTGCGTCTGTGACAGTGATGGCCATCGGCCACAGTAATAGTCGGGGTACTGATTGGCCAATCTGCAGGTGGAAAAAAACAATGCATGCCCCTCCACTAGGTGCAGACCATAGAGAGAGTACTTGGGATTCCAATGTCAAACAATATAAGACAAAATAAGACAAAATGTATAATTTCTACAAAAGTCCCGAATATCAGGAATTCACAAACACAACGGATGAACGTCTATCACATTGCTCAATGAAACTTCATAGTACATTAAAGCAGAAGGCTAGTAGCCAATCTTGTGCGCGAGACCGGGCGTTTTTTTCAGAACCACCAGCTTGGGTAGATGTGCTCACCCGAAGCGTCTGAATTTACATCCTATGCTTCATGTCCTGTTATAGCTCAGAACTTCGGAAATTACACAGAATATTTATTCGGGACTTCTGTAGAAATTGTACATTTTGTCTTATTTTGTCTTATATTGTTTGACATTGCCTGTTATTTAATATATCACCAGTTAGCTATCAGTGCTGCTTTTCTGTTTTTGATAACCTCCAGGTACTAGCTGGAGATCTCCCGCTATTACAACTGATCTCCAGTCAATAGAGATCAGTTCACCTGGAGAAAATGGCTGCTTTGGCCATTGGACTCCATGACATTGAAGCCCCTCCCCTCCCTAAACCCCACCCTCCTCACGCTCCGCCCCAAAAATCTTCCACCGGTGGCGAAGAGGGACCTGGCAACCCTAACGATCCCTCCATCTGAAGTTATATAACCAGTTCCGTGGCCAGTATTGTGTTAATTTCAGTCCAACACCACCAAGGTGTTTTGGATGCTTGTGATATTGATTACAGAGTGAATGTGGATGGTGCTTATTAATTTTCTGCAGGTGTTTTAGTAGCCTTTCTAGATTCAGTACCTACTTTTAACTACCAGGCAGTGGCTTGGGAACCAGAGCTGCAAGCACATGACAGGAAGCAATGTGACATTAGAGTCCTGTGACAGGAAGACGAGGAGGCAGTGTTACGATATTACCAGTGACAAGGCTTGGACCATGCACAGTGAACTAGGAGAGCTGGGGACAGCAAATGCAACCCAAACACCACGTGGTGTATTGTAGTGAGTCAAACAGGAATCCTCTCTATCAGGGTGACCTCCCCTGACCCTCCCGTTCCTTCATTTAGTGTATGTAAGTGTGTGTAAACTAGAGAGACAGAATGCTTGGTGCCCTTGTTCTCAGTACGTGCATGATTGCAAGCTTGACATTCAGAACTTTTCATCAGGTGGGATGTTCGGTACAAACAAATGGAAGAGAAAAAAGATGGCTTGAAATAATTCTTTCCTCCTCCCTCCCCATTGATTTTTGTTATATATCCTTTTCTGAAGAATTCAAAAGCTTGCATTTTGTTTTGTGATATTTTGGTTGGTCTTAACAAGAGATATTTTATGCCTTCTTCTTCTTTTTTTTAACGGAAGAGATAGTTATAGTCTGTAATAAATTATTAAAAGCTGTAGATACTTAGAATATGATGGGCAGTTAGATCAACTTGATTTAGCACAGCTGTCTAGCAACGGAAGCATTGAGAGTATCCCTCTGGGAAATATGTTATCCAAGGGGAATGTAGATAATAACATGATCTTGAAGTCTGCAGTATGTTACTATAGATGCATCTGCTTCCCGTCCTCATAAAATTACCTGGCAGTTATGCAATAGGAATGTCTGATGTGAGAAAACAGCCAATGATGTCAATGAAATAGTAATTGGGTAGAGGCTGAAGCAAAAGATCTTTACAGATTAGTGCCAAGAATATTATACCTCATAATACCACAAAAGTGGGGTGATTAAAACCACAAAACAGATGGGAAGAATGGCATATGATAAGGTAAAGATGATTAGCTATGTTTTGCCTGTTTTTTTCTTTCCCCACTCTAATAGGTTTCTATTATGTCATGAGGGACCCTGTCTTAAGAAAACACAATTAATATGGAAAATTTGTCAGGGCCACTGCTGGTGTTTACTTCAGAGAAAGTTGCATACACCGATGTTTCCAAATAGGTGCAAATGCGATGTGAGTTAAAAATAAATACATTGTTAAATAAAACCCTAGTACGTAATTGAATAGATCTACTGTTATTGTATGTATCATTAATCCTCACAAAAAGCTGGTGAGGGGCCTGTTTTATGGCCCCTTTACATAGGAAGGTGGGGTATACTTTCCTTGTGTGTTCGTTTCTGAGAGAAGGTGATGTGTGTAGGGTTAAACGCTAATGTACTTTGGAAGACCAGGTTGCTGTCTGGATCAAGTATGTAGACACGAGCAAGACTCCAGTAGCACCTTAAAGGCTAAGAAAATTTTTGGCAGTGTATGAGCTTTCTTGAGCCACAGCTCACTTCGATAGTAAGTGTCCTTAAGTAGAGGAGAGTGAATTAGTCACACAATGGCAATGTAAATGTCAAAAGCAAGTAAATGACATTAGCAGGCGTGATTGGATTAGGTGTGATATGCAGAGGGGTAGTAGGCGTGGAGAAATTAGCATTGGTAATGAGACAGGAATCCCAGATCTCTATTCAGTCCAGAAGAATGCATTGTCTTGAGTTTCATTATTAGTTGTAATTCAGCAGTCTCTGTTTCTAATCTCCCTTTGAAATCCCTTTGTAAAACAACTTCTACTCCTTAAATCAGCAACTGAATGCCTGGAAGGTTAAAATTTCCCCCCTCTGATTTCTGAATGTTGTGATTTCTGATGTCAGACTTACGTCCATTTAATCTTTGTCGCAGGGACTGGCCTGTTTGTCCAGTATAGAGGGTGGAAGGGCATTGCTGGCATGTGATGGCATAAATCATGTTAGAAGATGAACAGGAGTATGAACCTGAGATAGTATGGCTGATGTTGCTGGGCCTGCTGATGGTGTTTCTAAGATCTATATGAGAGTAAATTTGACACCTTGGTTTGTTGCAGGCTTTGGTACCGGAGTCCATGCTACTGTTAAGTAGTTTATCATTGCGGGTGAGAAGTTGTTTTAGGTTAGCAGGCTTTCTGTAAGCAAGAAAGGGTCAAACCCGCCCCCCCCACCGTGCCTTAGCGAGGGAAGTGTCACAATCCAGCATTGGATCAAGTAAGGATTGACTGTTCCAAGAGAGCCATCTTGGCTTGTGCAGTGGAGCTTTTGAGTATGTGCATACTGTTCTCTCTTGGCCCATATTTGAGAGTTATTGGTGTGACATTGAATGAGAGTCCCGAGGAAACAATGAACTGTTGCCAGTCCCCAGGTGCAGAATAGGCATCTTTTGTGGACCTATGTCCAGTACATTGCGGTTCAAGACCATAAACGGTGTTTTGTGGCCCCAACTGGCACACTGCAAAAGCTTGGATTCCTGAGTTTGACAATGCTGAAGAGAAATCCAGGCATCTGGAAGGAAAAGGGTATATTAGGAGCTTTTGGTCTATAGCTCTGGTTTTTCCAGAATAAATAACAAAATAGAAATGAAAGGTAAAAGTTGCTCCCAGATACCTGACCTGATGATCTGCCACTCATTGAACTGTGTAGGTATTTCTGGTTACAAAGACTGTGGATTCTGTTTCAAAATGAACATTATCCTTTCCAGATAAAGTTTTACGTATGTTTGCATCTACAAATGCTAGGTTTAGCATTCTTCCTTTGTCTCTGGCATACTAGGTGTCCATATGCAGGGGGTTGTTGATTCCCCCCCCCCCAATCATGGAATATTAAGATTTGTGATTTGTCTGCCTAGAGTGAGTATATGCACCCTGTGATCCTGCTTGGTAAATGGTTGTTTGTATTCTGTGTTAAAATTGTTTTGAAGAATTGTGCTGTGACCTATTACCAGCCCTTTAAAATTGAAAAAAAATGTGTTCATTTCCCAAAACAGAATCCTTGTCTTTTAAGTTGATAACTGTTCATTTACTAGATGGTAGTCTTCCCTTCCTTACTGATTTTCCCAAGCTTTACATAACTTTTAGATTAACTGGTTGTTGGACCTTAGTAAGACATGTATTAAACTTCTTGTAGCAAAATCTGCCCCGACCTCGATGGCCCAGGCTAAGATGATCTCACCAGATCTTAGAAGCTAAGCAATGTTGGCCCTGGTAAGTATTTGGATGGGAGACTACCAAGGAAGTCCGGGGTTGCTTTGCGGAAGCAGGCAATGGCAAACCACCTCTTGCCTTGAAAACCCTACGAGGTTGCTGTAAGTCAGTTGCAACTTGACCGGAAAAAAAGTTAAACTTGCTTTGAACCTGTTAACATTTAACAACAATGTGTGCTTGAGCCTAAGAGAACATGGGTGGTACCAGCAGAAAGGAAAGGGCACAAAATAAGTTTATTTTGAATTGCTTGAGTGAGAGTTGCATAGATGATCCCATCACGTTCTGAAAGTGATCTAAATAATTGACTATTCTATGATTAACAACAAAGCCAAGGTTTGAGCAAGGTTGCTTGATTGTTGTACACTTGGGGATTTTGTCCTATTTAACCGTTCAACTCACTGTTAAATCATACACAGAAGCCATGGACAGGTGTACCAGTGGCTACTAGCCATGGTGACTGAAGAAGAAGAGTTGGTTTTTATATGCCGACTTTCTCTACCACTTAAGGGAGAATCAAACTGGCTTACAATCACCTTCACTTTCCTTCCCTTCCCCACAACAGACATCCTGAGAGGTAGGTGGGGCTGAGAGAACTCTGACAGAGCTGTGACTAGCCCAAGGTCACCCAGCTGGCTTCATGTGTAGGAGTGGGGAAACAAATCCAGTACACCAGATTAGCCTCCGTCACTCATGTGAAGGTATGAGGAATCAAACCCTGTTCTCCAAATTCGAGTCCACTACTCCAAACCACCACTTTTAACCACTGCACCACACTGCCTCCACATTCAGAGGCAGTCAACCTCTGAATCCCAGTGCCAGGAGGCAAAATCAGGGGAAGCCTTCGGCCTCTATGTCCTGTTGTTGGACCTCCAGAGGAACTAGTTGGCCACTGTGTGAGACAGGATGCTGAACTAGATGGACTACTGGTCTGATCAGCAGGGCTCTTCTGATGTTCTTATGCTGATGGATGGATTATGCTGGGAAGCTAAACTCAGCATTACAAACTCAGCACTATGCGTGGAAATCTCAAGAATGAAATGACCTTTTTGTTTCAGCAACACAGTAATAAGAATATGAATTTTCATTCTCTCTCGCATGTTGTTTAACATCTGCATGAAGCTTCTGGAAGAGCCCAAGTGAAAGTTTGGCATTTACTATAATAAATCAGCGATCTTTTGCTTTCCCTCATCAATGGTAAAATAATGAATTGTTAAGGTCTGGAGTTCACCAGGTGAAAGGTTAAAGTCAAATTTATGGTATAAGGCCATAGGCCATTACAATCTAAAACAATGTAACAGCAGATCTAAATCAGTAACTGCATTCCTAAGGAGAGTTACTCCAGTCTAAGCTCATTCATTTCAATGGGCTTAGACTGGAGTAACTCTCCTTAGGAATGCACTAATTCACCAGGTGAAGGTCCATAAACTTGAGGTCAATCAAGATGACAGAGAGTGTTGCTGGCTGGTGGACCTGTTGAGATGAGAGTTGGAGGATAACTTTTTTTGGAAGAGGTCACCTACCTCACAAGGTGTCTGTTGTGGGGAGAGGAAGGGAAGGTGATTCTAAGCTGGTTTGATTCTCTTTAAAAGATAAAGTCGGCATATAAAAAACAACTCTCCTTCTCTTCCTCCTCCTTTTATATAGCCTTGCAAAAATCCCTCTATTTCAGATTTGTTGCGTCTTTGTTCACTGTTCTGAATGTTATATAGTCAGTGGGATTGTAGCCATCTATAATCCAGGTAACAATTTAATAAACCCCAAGAATAACTTGCTGTAGAGGCTGGATAGCCATCCAGACAGTTTTACAGTAGACAGCTTTAGTAGATATTGAAGGTCTAGTATGGATGCTAAAAATGCTACATAAGGCATCTTAAAGTGTAAGCGTATTATTATGAAAGGAAAATATCTGGGTCTTATCTCAGAAATGCACAAAAATAGTCAGCAGTCTCTGTAGTCATTAGGTTCCATAAAAGAACATCATTTTAAAGATGGTATTTTGTCTTTAAAAATTTCTTCAGTTCAGCAGATGGTGACCTTAATGAATCTGATTTAACGAACAGAATGCAGTACTTTATGCATCTTTCTAGCTCAAAATATCTCAAAGGCATTTTGCAAAAGTAATGTGCAAAATATTGGCAATGCAGAGTTTTCAAATGTAGCAGACATAATTAGCTCAGCAATATTTTACACAGGCTTGCATGTTTGATTCTGATTTCTGATGAGGTATCGTCAGTTTAGTGTTCTATACACAAACGAATCCTGTCAGGATTGTATGTGATTGAAAAAATTAAGATAAGCAATATATAAGATGTAGATTTAGTGAGACATTTCAGCACCCATCTCCTTCAGTGAATGGAAATAAAGGTTAAATTTTAAGGCAGGAAATGAAAGACAAACTGATGGTACCGAGGACAGAGAAAGTCAGAGAGAATTCCCAAATGTTTGCACTTGCTGTATGAAAGGTGTATATTTCTTGAAGATTTATGGTTTTATTGTCAAAATTGAGCCTGTATGGTGTCTGCTTCCTCAGTATGTGTATACCATGGTTTTCCTTCAGGGTCACTTCCACACCTAGTGTTTGGTCCTGCTATGGTGTTCATGTGAAGCGGGTTTTCCCTCCACTTCTTCACAGCATTACGGTGCTCTCGTGCACCTTCTGGCATTTTCCTGGCATTCCTGTGATCTTCCTTAAGATTACTATGGTCTTTCTGGAAGGATCACAGAAGAGCTGGGGGGAGGGGCTGCCATGTAGATGAGAAGGTTTGGACCTTTTCTGGTACTGCCCACAATGGCCATCCCCTCCATGTTATAAGTGTGTGTGTCATTTTTAAAGAAATGTGGTATTGAGATATTGCTATAGTAAATTGTCAACTGCCGATTAAAAACCCCCACAGAAAATAGTATCTGGTGTGTGTGTGGAGGCTTGAATGTTTGCTAGAGGGGACTTTGGCTGGATTCAATAAGAAGCATTCCTGATGGTCAATTTGGATGGTTGGGAGGACTAGTTTTCATCACAATCTATAGTATGCTGTTAAATAGGATTTTCATATGTTGTGTCCAATCAAAATGTGAGCTTTTACTGGGTTCCCCCTTTGTTAACATTGCTATTGCCCTTGAGTTCTGTGATCATATGATTGTATGAACTAGAACCTGAATTGCTATTTGATTCCGAGGCCCATGCCTCATGGAGTATCCAAACGCCTGAGTAATAACCAAACTATAATAACTAGGGTAACATCAGAGGTACATGTTCCTACATTAACTTTATAGAAAAGACAGAACCCTGCTCCTAGAAATTTTACTTTAAATTTCGCCAGTTGAAGAGGCAGCAGAGGAAGAGTAAGGAAAAGATGGTCAAAGGTAATGACTATTTTAGGGAAGGAAGAAAAACTAGGTATGTATTACCAAATGCAGTTAAAAAACAATCTTTGTTTTGGTTACATTTTCTATGGAGCATTTACATTTTCATCTTGGCCTTTTCCCAAAGAGCACAAGATGGCATACCTTGTTCTGCTCTTCTCCATTTTATCCTAACAATCTCAAAACAAATGCTCTCGAATCAGTTTTACAGAGAAGCAAAGAAAGAAACCAGGAGTGGAAAATGAAGTTCTCTCGCATGCCCAGTACACAAATTTAAACAAACAGGTCCTGCGTCACCTTAAAAACTAACAAATACATCGTGTCATAAGCTTTGGCAACCAAGCATCTCCTTCATGGATGAATGTAGTGGCCAGGTAAGTAAATTGTATATTTGTATTAACTGAGGAAAATCTACACAGAGAAAAGGCAGAAAGACAACAGGACACAATATGACCAATGTGAGATCATGGGCTTGTCCCAGTTCTTCTGAGGCCTAAAAGTTGTATTTAATAAATTTGTATAGCACCTCTTGAAATCTGTTCGAGAGAGTGCCCAAAAAATCAGAACATAATAAAATAAAAGCAGAATACAAATAAGGATAAAACACAGCAGCATTCAGAACCAACTGAAGTTTCAGAAATGTATTCTTAAACAGCCTGGCATAGAACACTCTGCAGTATTCTAACCTGGAGGTGACCAGAGATAAATTCATGATTTAGAGTTTGCTGTGTCCAACTACAACTTTAGCCAAAGGGCACTGATTGTAGTCTGCACTGCCAATTAGTATTTAAAACTGCATTGCTGAAAAACTACAATTGTCAGAATTGTTTTCTTTCCTAAGAAAGCGTTCAATAACTACTTTTCAAGTCAAGGGAAAGCACATCAAACAAGGTGCATTGTTGATCTTTTTACGGGCTAGTGAGAAGTGAGCCTTCTTATTTGAAGTTCTTGTTTAGCCTGCTTTTTGATGAATAATGTGTTTGCGTGATAAATCAATAATAGTCATTAAGGAAAGATCTAAAATCTGGTGCAAGGCAGCTTAACCCTGCTGACCTGCAAGGTAGGGGCTGAAAGGCACAGTTTGTGTAGTTTTTGATACAAAAGAGAAGGACAGCAATCTGTTGTTGAGGGGTAAATTACAAGGATGTCATTGCTGCTTTGAGGGACTACTTTGAGCCTGTCTGCTTTACTGTATGCCTGTTTGGTTCCAGCAAGTATATTTATAAATAGATATTACAAAAATTCACAAGTCCTGCCCTCACAGGGAAACTGACCTGCTAAGAATGCCCTGTGACATTCCTCCTTACAAGGAAGTGGAAATGCAAGACAGGATTTATAGATGTTTCATGTTTGTCCTATTTCTTTTTGATGTGGCGTCTTCCATGCAAGAAAGAGACAAAATTAGAATACAGCCTATTAATATTTCTGCAAATAACATAGACAGAGGTATTTTTAGTAGGTGTAACAAAACAAACCTGTTGAATTACAGATTCTGTTTCACAGTGTAACATCTTGCTATATAGAACAAAATTAATTGGCAGTCTGTGTGCTTGGGACCCATTTAAGTTCTAAGAGATGAAACCTGGAAATAATGTCCTTTCTATTTCTTCCTTTCATAAGCTACTGTTGTACTCCTCAACATTCCTCCAATGCAACAACTTCCTCTACCATCAGCAGAAGGCTCCTCACGCTGGTGCCAATAGAATGAACTAGAAGGAGCCAGTCTAGTGTGTGAACTATATAGTGGTTTGATATGTCATGTTACTGCTTCAGAATTGTAAATGCAAATTTCTCCTTTCCAGCATACAGATTTGTCCAAGTTCTACTCCTTCACGCCAATGGTTTATGTGCTACAAAGATAAAAAACAAGAAAAAAATATAATTGTAATTTATCACAGTATGGGTTTCTTGAGGGGTTGGATGTGCATAATATCCATCAAGTTTACAGAATTCTTAATGACAAATATATTTTTAAAAGTGCAATGCAAGTAACAAGATGTATATATTAGACATTGCAGATAATTAAATTCAGTTTAGAATATAATCCATGGAAATCACAGCATCTGTATGATATAATATTCCTTCAGGAGTGAGTCTGGACTTCTTGCTACAGAAGGAGGATTACTTCCTAGATACTGAAAATCTAAGTTTAGGAACCTTCAGTTGTGCATTGTTTTGGCACTTTGATTATTTAAAGTCTTCAGGAGAAAAATCACGACTGGCGGAAGGAATACTCTGGTTTTGATAAAGTTGATCATTTATCTACATATTTTCCCCAGCACACTGATCATATAGTCAGGCTGGGGCGGATGTAGCTAAAATTATATCTTACATTTACAGCAGTGGTTCTCAAACTGTTTGAAGCTGGAGTCACTTCTAAAGCCCACAGAGGTGGGAAAAGGTATCCCCACTGGGGAAGCCGCAGCAAGTGGAGTAGAGGTGGGAGGGAATGTAGTCTGCATGTTCCATCCCTGAACCTTTTGTTGATGCCAGCAATCATACGGGGGGGGGGGGGGGCTTTAGCCTGGCAATCCCCTTTCCCCTCTCTTCCATTTTCCTGGATGAGCTGCAGAATAAAGCTACACTTTGGCTTAGCAGGGAAGTAAAAAAAGCCCTTAGAAGGGCCAAAAAGGGGGAAGAGGAAATGCTGATTTCAGCTCCAGCATTTTGAAAGCAGAGGTTAACTCTTCCCCCTTGCCATATTGACTGCATATGGAGCGTCCACATGGATACTCTGCTCCTTGTCACGTTGTAGTTCCTCTTTTGAGCTGGATCACCCTACAGTGTGACTAAGGGCACCTCCTTATGGTGGGACTTGTTCTGCTGCACACCTTTTTGTGCTTAGATCTGAAGAGCTGTGGGATAGAAACCCTTTCCTTACCTAAGATAGTGATACTGAGCAGGTTGAGAAGTGATCCTGTATGCTCAAAGAAATATAGCAATAATTTGTTCTGGGTAAAAGAAAAAGAAATTTATTTGGAGGCTAAACTTTAAAACATAAGAAGAACCCTGCTGGATCAGACTAGTGGTCCATTTAGTCCAGAATCTTGTCTTACACAGTGGCCAACCAGTTACTCTGGAGGGCAACAACAGGTAGGGTTGCCAAGACTAGCTTCATTGGGTGCCCCTGAGTTCTAATGTTTTGGGAGAGGTAGAAAAAGTTCTTTCTGTCCCCCCCGCCCCCGGTGCATAAACCTCTGTCGTGTCTCCAGTTAGTCAGCTTAGTACAGCAGTCACATGTTCAGTGCAGCCCCACCCATTGTGGAGATGCTCCAGTATAACCGTCCTGCCCACTTCTGATCACTGGGCTGCCATTGCAGTATCTCGCATGACTGGGCTAAAAATATATATTTTTAAAAGCTATAGCTACTAGGGTAGTATAGTTAGTTGGTCGGGCCACAAAGGGTGGTCCCACAGCATTTACTAGGGCATACTTGTGTGATCTTGGATAACATAATTTAATATTCCTTAATTCATTCATGCACATTGAAGTCGATATGATTAATGTGATTTTTCTTTCTTTCTAGAGGCAAAAAACAGCTTCATTAAAAATGTACAATTGTAATTACTTGGGCGGGGGCAGTAGGACATTAGCATACCGTTGTTAGGTGGATCACTATGTAAATTGAATATCAAAGTAATTATTGCTTCCACAAATGCACCCTAGAGCTTCTTCAGGGACCTTTAAATTATGAAAATACATAGTTGTGAATTTTTACTGGCATTTGAGAATGTTTGTAGAATACATGTGAGGAAACTAGTTAGGCTGAAGGCTTTTGGGTGATTTTTAATTGCTGCTTTAACATTCATTGTCATTCAGCAGTCTGAATGAAATATCTTTTGGTTGACTAGAAACACTATTGTGTAATATTACCTTTATTTTTTAGAAGTCTGCAGAAGACTTTTATAATACTACTCAATAAGAGAGCCAATGTGATTTATTCATTTACTTCTTTTATAACCTGCCTTTATCTCCAATATGGGTTACATCATAATGGTTACAATATCTCCAAAATGAGTTACATCGTAATGGTTAGAGAGTGTGATTAGGCTTGAGAAACTCAGGTTCAATTCCCACCTTCCTTTGAAACTTACTGTGTGGCCTTGGGCCAGTCACTATCCCCTTCTGCCAGTCTTTGGCCTTAAGAAAATATATTTTTTTACTTTTGTCCAGAGTTCTCTCCTTCCTGTCTTAGGTTTTAATTGCTGTCTATGGGCTCTGTATAATTTTGGTTTTTATTGGTTTTATAATGTATCTCTATAATGCTTTGTTTTAATTGTTAGCCATCTAAATGGCCTTGTTTGGGCAGAAAGATGGGATATAACTTTTGTAAACAATAATAAATCTCTCATCCTAACCTAACTGTGAGGATAGAATGGAGGAGCAGTAAACTATGGTTTTACTTCCCTCCCCCATATTTATTTATTTAAAACATTTTAATACTGCCTTTCTACCCAGTTTAGGGCTCTCAATGGAGGGGGGGGGCTTTAAAAACAAGCCTTTGAAATACCTAGGGCTCTCAGTGTGCGGGGGGGGGGGGGAGACTTTAAAAACAAGCCTTTGAAATACCTAGTATAAAACCCATTAAAAGCAACAATAAAAAAAAAACACAAGACACAATTAAAACATACACAGGAAGGAGGGAATGCCAAAAGAGTCTTGTTTTGCATAAGTTTGTTTAATCTTTTTTATCGTTGGCTCATGTCTTGCAGCAGTAGGGTTGCCAGCCTGCAGGTGATGGCTAGCGATCTCCTGGGATTACAACTGATCTCCAGGCAACATATATCAGTTGACCTGTAGAAAATGGCTGCTTTGGAAGGTGGACTCTATGGCATTATACTCCACTGAAGCCCCCTCCCCCAAATCCCACCCTCCACATGCTCCACCCCACAAATCTCCTGATATTTACCAACCAGAGCGGGCAATCCTATGTAGCAGTCAATTTCATATGTTAATAAGGTGTTATTCAAAGTAGTGGTTCCTGGTTTTTTTTGGGAGGGGGGTGTCTGAGTCTACTGTCAGTGGCCTTTGGGTAGCTCTGAGTTCTCTCTCTCCATCCTCTTCACCCTGTTGGTAATGTTTGATTGTCTTAACTTTTAAAATAATGGTTAGATTGTATGCTGTAGTATTCTAGAAGGTACTCTATTGTCCTAAGAGTGACACAGATTATTGCACATCCCTTCTACACAGCATGTAGTTTGTCTAATCTTTGGAGCAATGGAACAGTGATTTGATTAAAATCTGTTCAGATTCCTTAAATGGCCCAGGAAAATTAATATTGGCAAGCTAACATAGATTGAATTGGAAAATAGATTGCTCCCCCTTTTAAAAGCAGTCTCTTCCTTTGGAAGGACTCTCATTTATACTAATGTAAGTCTGAAGCATCCAAAATAGTACTACTAGCACAGGAAAGGAAATACAATTAATTTATTACATAGGGATTGTGATTGATTTAAAGATAACATGTGGCTATCATAATTGCCAAGAATACAATTATATGGATAGAACATTCTGCAGTTGTCATTTACCCTGTGGCTTTCTACCACCAATGACACTTGGCAGTAGACAATCTTTATTCCTCAGTAATTGAAACCAATGATGCTATGACATTATCAGCTGTGGTATCCTTAAGAATGTGCAGGCATAATAGAAGCCCCCCCCCCCATTGGAGAGCTGCACCAGTTACATACCTGAAAAACCAGGAGCTGTACTTGCATAGAACAACACCTATTGGAGACGCTAACACGTCATAACTGTAGCCATGGACTGCTGCAGGGCTTTTCTGTGGACACTAGCATGTTGAATGTGTGTGGAGGGTGTCTTAGTGGTTCTAGCAGGCAACCTTTTCATGTAGCAAGTTGTTTGATGATGGGAGTTTGAGCCACTGTCCGACTACGGTGGTAATAAATGGCTGAAAGTGAACAAATTGAAACTGAACCAAGACAAGATGGAAGCGATGCTGGTTGGGAAGGTGGAGATCTTGAAGGACACTGTGCTTCCCACTCTTGATGGGGTTCAGCTGATGCTTGTGAATTCAGTTAAGAGCCTAGAGGTTGTACTGGATCCATCACTGCTGCTGGAGAAGCCTTATTGCAACTGCAAAAACACATTCTTTCAGCTAAGTCTAGCCTACAAGATGGTCCCCTAGCTTGACACGGCTGATCTGATCACCCAGATCCACACCGTGGTAATATTGAGACTAGACTACTGTAATGTGCTCCACATAGTCATTACCTTGAAGTCAACTTGGAGATTCCAGTTAGTGCTAGGCAGAGCTTGCATATTACTCCCATTGTACAGCCACTCCATTGGCTGCCCATCAGTTAGTGGGTTTAATTACAGGGATTGGCTATCACATACAAAGCCCCTCATGACCATGGTCCTTCATATCTGCAGGACCTCCTCTTGTCCTGCACTCTGCCATGGCAGCTTTGCTCATCAGAGCAGGGCCTTCTGCAAGTGCCACTGTGCAAATGGGCAAAATCAACAACTGCTTGTACACATTCATTCTGGGTAGTGGTTAGGAAGGTTTCCACTCTCTTGTCTTTCCACAAACTATGCAAAGCTGAATTATTCAGGTGGGCTTTTTTATACAGGAAACAGGGCTGGACTGTAATGAAATTGTCTGTGCTGTGGTAAAGGAATAGGGATTGTGGACTATACTGCTGTGTACAGTCTAATGCTGTAAGTATGCTCATACTGTGTAACTTATGCATCATTTAATATGTCATGTTCAGTTGCTCATGCTTTGCTTCGCATTTGTTTCATCTGTGTTTCAGATTTCTGCTTGTTTTCAGATTTCTTCAATCCAAATCCTATTGCATTGTTTATTGGATGTTTCATTCTTGTTGATCATATTGATTTACACTGTGCAATCAGCCTTGAGCCTCAGTGAGAAAGGTAGACTATAAATAATGTGAATAAAAAATAAAATTTAATTTAAAAAGGTCCCAACAAGCTGAAATATTCGAGCCCTGGAAGTCTGTTTGCATTTGCATATTTTTGAACAGTTTCATTTGAAAATCTTTCTTCAGAGCAGTGTGTTGACCTACCTCCCAGTCATTATCATATATATAAAATATCCCCCCCCCCTCAGTCTTTGTTCATGCTGGATTCCCACTCTGGTACACTCTCCAGTCACTTAGGTAGTGCACATTCAGGTGCCAAGCATGATGAAGAAATGCAGGAAGAAAACATCCCTGTGCCCAGAAAACAACGTTTTTTCCCCCTTGTGTGGTCCTATGTCATTACTCTGAGGCAAGCCAAGGGAAGGCTTTGGGGTCTTATTCTGCACCACAGGAACCAAGATCAGTTTAATTACTTCCTCACTGCAGAGGAACGGCCTTGGATGTCCATAAGCTTTCTTATTCCACCTGTCATATGGATGAGCACTGCTAGTTTCCTAATAATAGTGGAAAATACAGTAAATAGCAGCAGCAGCAAGAAGCGTCCAAGGCATACTCAAATTTCATGGTGGAGTTGTACACAGATGCAATGTCAGTAGTGCGTGGCAGTGTCCTACTTCTTGGAGCAGAGACAGACCTACCTAGCAAACACATCAGGCAGAGAAGGATGGATTTCCCAAATCATTCTGGAAACCAAGAAGAGTATGTTTCTATAATATCTCTATTTCCATTCTTATTTCCATGCTCTGCAACTGAACCCCACCCCAAGCCTCAAAGCCATCTCTCAGTGATGGTAGCTAAATCAGTAGGCATGGGTGCTCTCACTTTCTCCTGAGAGAGTCCCATGTTGTACTTCATGGTTGCCTGTTAGTCGGGCCCATCCCACTCATTTAGAGCAGAGGCCAGTTTACAAGGGACACCACATGCACTATTGCTGTGGAATGTGAGTTTGTATTAGGGTGGCCAATCTTCAGGTGGTGGCTGGAGATCTCCCGCTAGTGTAGTTGATCTCCAGATGACAAAGATAAGTTCACCTGGAGAAAATGGCCACTTTGGAAAGTGGACTCTATGGCATTATACACCATTCAAATCCTTCCCCAAACCCTGCCCTCCTCAGGCTCCACCCCCAAATCTGCAGGTATTTCCTCATCCAGAGCTGGCAACCCTAGTTTGCATGATTTGTGTTTGTTTCTTGACTAGTCAAACTCCATTTCATCAGAAATATTTATGGTTCATCAGCAATTTAAGTGGTCATCCCATGCCTGGGTGTAAACTATTTGTTCTTCCTAATCCCAGTTTATGCACTAAAGAGTTAAGCATTAGGTCTGTCTTTTAAAGCGTCACAGTGTTTAATATTGATATTGCCAGTAAGGTATATTTACAGAAACTTGGAACCTTGAAAGCATACAGTACCTTTAAAATATTTTTAAGATTTTAGGCAGCATTCCCATCTCTAATGGAAAGGAGCCTGCATTTGTTATTTTTATCGCCACAGTACAGTAATTCTGCTTACTGTGAAACTAGTCTTCAAAGTCAGTAAGCATACATCAAATAAATGTTGCATTGTGTCTGCATGCGCTGAACAGCTGCTGCATGTTCTGGACTTAAATGCAGAAAGCTTATAGAAGCAACATCAGAAGAACTACTAAAATAGTTGTTCTGAGTTTTATTTTGTAATTCTTGTACACTTTTTGGGGGGAATTGAGCTCAAGTGGAATCAATGAGACATAGCTTCAAGTAAATGTTTAGGATGCCGTTAGTTCTTCCAGTGGCTTCACAGTTAATGAATGCTTTCCCTGGGGACAGAATATGTAGCCTCTTAGCTAAATTTCAGAAATGTATTGATGAAGGTGTCTTCATTCCACCGGCCATTTCCATATTAACACTGGTGCTGTTCATCATTGTGTGTGCACATGTTAAGTGCCATCAAGTCGCTTCCCACTCATGGTGACCCTATGAATCAATGCCCTCCAAAATGTCCTATTTCTAACAGCCTTACTCAGATCTTGCAAATTGAGGGCTGTGGCCTCTTTTTTAGAGTCAATCCATCTCTTGCTGGGTCTTCCTCTTTTCCTGCTGCCCTCAACTTTTCCAGCATGATTGTCTTTTCCAGTGACTCTTCTCATAATGTGACCAGAGTACGATAGCCTCAGTTTGTCATTGTAGATGTAATTAATTTCATTGGTTCCTGCTGACTACCTTTTTTATTGATTTTTCAGCTTTTAATGCTTAATGTTTTTGATAGTTTATGTTAGTTTTTGGTGATTTAGTTGATATAACATACCATTTTAAAAATCATATTTCATTCTTTTGGGCACCTGCATGATAGAAAGGAAACTTAAAAAGTCTGGAGCAAAATAAAATTGCCAGGTGAATGGGCACTGACATCACATCCTTTTTTGATCTGTGTAGCAGGTGTTGGGGAAGACTTTGAGATTTGTTTCACATTTGAGTGCAGCCCAGTTCTGCCTGAGACCCTAGAGAGCCACTGTCAGTAAGAGTAGACAAAACTGAGCTAGTTTGGCCAATGGTCTTATTCGGTATGAGTTAGCGTTAGCTGTTGCTATATGCTCAGTATGTAACTATAACAAGCAATTTGCCAACAAAATCTTTTTGATTGAACATGCACTATTTACTAATTCAAGAACTGTAATGCATAGTTAACATTCAGAATCAGTGCAGGGAAGCAGAAAGCCCTTTGGCCACCATGTCAGTCTCTCCACATTGGTTTATAGGCATAGTGTAGTTCGTTAGCAGAAGTCTGGAAAAGAATGAGTTTTAAATCATGTCTATACAAATGTTCTGCTTAATGAAAAGCATTAAGGAACATGAATAATTCCCTTAATCACTTTGTGTTTGGAGGTTAGACATCTTTTTTAAAATCTTCCCTGGCTTTAATCCACAGAAAAAAAATCTCTGGCATATTGAGAAATGAATAAAAATTGTGCATATGGAAATGAAGGCCTATTAAATTCAGTCGCTGATTCATCTATGTAATGATTAGTTTCTCACTTGAGAGGAGGCTGTCCTGACACTTGGGTATTCCCCTTCCCATAATTCCTGGAGGCAGGAAGCAGGTTGCAATTACCTGTTGTCTTCCGTTCTTCTTCCTGCTGCTTCTCTGAGAGCATTGGTCTGAATTCATTCCATGGGTGTTTCTCTGTAGAGCCTTTATTTCCCTTGTGGTGTGCCTTGAATTCATGTATTCTTTTCTTCAAGCTTTTCCTTCTATCCTCCTGTGCTTACAAAAAAAAAATAGGGCAAGGGTACATTCCTTAATCCTCCATTGGATGCTTCTCTCTTACCAGAGGCCTGTTGCCCTCAGCATCACTGGAGTGATCACACACACACATATATCAGGATGGGCAATACTACCATCAAAGGGAATAATAAGTCTGATGCCTTTCAACAAGCAGCGGTGAGTCTCTTCCTCCAAGCAGAAACACACCTGTGTTCATTGAAATAAATCACTTTAGTGTGTCCCAGAACAGTTATGCTATTTGCTAAATGTTTAGCATACAAGACCAAGGGAAATGGGCACTTAATCAGAAGGTTTTTCAGAAACTGATGTTGCACTTCAGTCAATTCCCAGGGTCTTTCTTGGAACTCAAAAAGCACTGTTTTGAGGAAATTCTCCTCCCACTACAATGGCTCAGAAGCAGAACAAACCGATCTTGATGGTCCTGTGGCCATATGGTGTTCCTGTACATCTTTACCATAAAATAAAAGGAGGTGGAGCTGCTCCATGCTCACCCAAGTGATTTGGTTTTCATGCATTGTGGGGTTGACTGAGTAATCTCTTTGGGAGTTTCTGGTCCCTCTGGACATGTTGACAGCCCAGTCCACTATCCAGACTTGGTCTGACTTTGTTCTGTTAAGTGCTCATGACCAAGGGGTTCTTGAAGTAAGTAATCAATACCATATTGTCATCTCATAGACTCCGCACAGCAAGGTTGTATGACTGTACTTAGAAGAGTATACAGCTGATGGGGTAAGAGGAAAGGTGTTGGATGAGAGCAGTGCGTTCAGCCAGACAGGCTATCAGGAGGTGTGAGGCTCTAATCCTTCCGACACAAGTAGCAGCTTTGACTGCTTTTTTACCTTTGTGGGGGGAGGAGTTGCGTCCAGACACTCATACATTAAGTGGTTTCCTAAATTGGGACTGATTCACCCCTTGTGACCCATCACTTCCTTTCCTGGAGGTTCCATGTGATGCTACGTGCTTCGATACAAGCAGCTCTGGAGGCGGTCTCAGTTAAGTTGGTACCCTACAGCTCCTCTTCCTAGTGTCAGTTATCTCTGCCCAGAAGTTTTCACAGATAGGAACTGTGAATCAGGAAGGACCTATGTGGTTTTCCTATATTCAACTAGTAAATCTGCCAAGCAGATATTAGATGTATAAAAATAGTCTTTTTATGCCTTTTTATGTACTTTGATGCTTCAACCCCATTGATTTCAGTTTATAATACTAATAATTAGTATCCTAAGTGCTCCAGCTGTTATTCATACAGCGTTTCATCAATTCAGTCTTTTCCAAAGCTCTAACGATGGTACTTACTCCAAGGCTCATGGAAAGCCACAAAATGCAATTACCACCAACCAAAAGGGCCACATGACTGAAGTACAAGCTGTGTACCACCCCAAACACACACATACAATAATATAGGATATAACTACTAATATTGAATATATTAATATTAATTATAACCAGATTACTTCTGAACATGTAGGGTTGTCACTCCCCACCATGGTTGCACTTTGTGTATCTGCAATAAGAGAAAGGATTTCCATCTTGGCCTTCTCTCAGTTATAAGGAACAGCAGCTTAGGCAAAATGGTGAGATTTCAATTTCCAGGTTTCTTGGAGGACAGCAAGCTTCCTGTTGAAAAAGGGGCAAGAAGTTGCAAAAGTTAAATGGTCATATAAAATGTTTATCTTTTTTTAGAATGCATCAGAAATTGAATTTGCTGCTTAAGAATTTTTTTCAATGTAGTTGCAAGGGAATGGATTCATGGGGGGCGGGGAAGGAAACTGGGAACTGCATAAAGGTAAAAGTTGTCCCTTTTTGGGATGTACACCATGGCCGTAACTCACTCATTTTCCTTTCTTCTGTTGTGTGAAATGTTGGTGGTGCTCTAGTCTGGTTCTCTGATCTTACTGTGTTTGTGATGTGGTACCATTGATGTGTTCTGGGTGTCCTTTCCTCTTTTGTTTTTACAGCCATAATGTATGTCATGGGAGCTCTTGGTCCTGCAGCAGGATATTTATTAGGAGGAGTTCTTATTGGGTTTTATGTTGATCCTAGAAGTCCTGTTCAAATCGACCAGAGTGACCCTCGATTCATTGGTAATTGGTAAGTTGCAATATTTTGTTTTTTAATGCATGAGATTAGCCATTGATGTAGGATTCATGGCTAGCTAACGAAAGTGAATAAGGCATGTTCAATTAATGTTGTGAACCATGGCGCTGGCACAGTGCTGGATCACACTTGTCATGATTGAAGGGGCATAGGAGCAACTGGAGATCCTTCGAAAAGGATTAGAGAAATTAATGGTAGATATTGACAGCTACGTCATGATAACTAAATGGAATTTCTGTGTTCAGAGCCAGAATGCTTCAGAGTACCAGATGCTAAGCGCAAGCATGAATGATTATCACCTTCATGCCCTGCTAGTAAGTTTCCAGAAGTATCTGGCTGGACACCATTGGAAATGACATATGGTGCTAGGTGCAGTGAAGTAAGCCAATTCTTACAATCTTCTAGAAAGCTGCTTTAAAGCTCTGGTCCACTGGCCAAGAATTTGATGCTGTTGTTCTAGTAGTCTCAGATTTTTGTTTAATCATTCTTATTAGTCTTTTGGAAAGCCCTCAGTGGCATTCTTGGAGCTCACAGGCAGTCTTTTTATCCAGGCACAGAGCAGGGTGTGGCCTGTTTACATTCAACAGTTTAATAGCCTCATGGACCATCGGGCAATTCAGAGCTTGTCAAGTACAGAAGCTCTGCCGGTCTTAACAGAAAGTGAGTTGGTAACAGCTGCAGCTACATAAAGGAGTAGCGATAATTATACAGAGTCACAGGGAAAGGAGGTACCAATTTAACTATGGTGAAAATAGTGGAAGTCTTAATATGTTGCAGACAAACTATAATCTGTTTGTTACAAAAAACAAGTCTGACCCAGTTGGGTTGTCATATTCCTTCCATCTCTGATCATGTGTAACTCAAATATTAGAACTTTCTGGTTCGTGAGAAACCACAATTCATTGTGACATCCCAATTAGGCAAAATGTCAAACTGTGCCTTGTTCTCTTGCTTACAAACCAGGATGCTAACCCATGGTTTGTAAACAATTGAACAGCCAAAACTTGTCATTTTTTAATGATTCTGATGGAAATAATTTACAGAATAATTACATTTTTGTAATGCAATCTTTTATTTCGTATGTATAAGATAAACTACAGATGTGACTGCTTGCTCTGCTCACCAGCCTGGTAGCTTGCTGTCCTCATGATATATAACAGTAGTTTGAATACTGAATGAGCAGTTTTGCTTCCTGCTAAAAGAGTTTCAGCAATTGTAGATGAAACAACGGCACGACAAATCATCCTTTTTTTGGCAAACTGTAGGCAAAATGCCATACTCTGCCTTTTTTCCCATTGAGGACCCAAAGTGACATACGTTGTTCTCCTCTCTTCCATTTTATCCTCACAACAGCCCCGTGAGGTGGGTTAGGCTGAGAATGTGCGACTGGACCCAAGGTCACCCAGCCAGCTGCTGTGAAAGAAGTGGGATTTGAACCTGGATCTCCTAAATCCTTGTCAAACACTCTAACCACTACACCACACAGGCTCTGCTAGGTTAGAGAAGTTGTTAAACTCCCTCTGTCTCCCCCTGAGAGGATATGTCCCACCATCCCTGTCTGTGCCATCCCTTTTTTGGCTTCTCTATGAGTAAACTTTTCCTTCCATTGTAAATAGCAGAGGAATGTACTGGAGCCAGTCTATGCCAGTATCTTCTGATCCCCTTCATGTTTGGCATTGCAACTCCAACAATCATCCTGAAGCTGGTAGCCAGCTTGACATTCCTAGCTTCATTTTCTGATGGACCTTGCCACAGACGGACGGACGGACGGAGAGACTCATCCTTTTATTGTTATTATAGAGACCAGACTAACACTGTTTTCTGTGATGCAAAAATTAGGGTGCCTCCCCCCAGTTTTTAAGTGCTTTCCTTGCAAATATTTGCTTGGCTCTGATTCTTATGTATTGATCTGGCATCAAAAACATGCTCGTTTCCAAGGGCATTTTGTATAGCTGGATTTTTAATAACCCAGTCTTATGCCACCATCTTTTACTACTGATATTATCTGGTGTTGTTATTAATGATGATACCCCTGCTGGTTTTAAGATATACTCCATTGTATTCATACTGTTTACAAATCTGTTTTATCATTTTACTCTGGCTCTAAGATTTTAAGATTCTTGTTTAATTTGGTTTTACTGTTTGTATATATTTGATTTTTTATTATATATTTTGAAATTTTGGTAAGCTGTGTTTTGAACACTCTTGAGAGTTGCATAGTAAAAATCTTTTAAAATAGATATAAGTTACAGAGTATGATAGCCATTTTGTTTTGTCCCATGGCTGTTTGCATTATACACAACATACAAGTTGCTTTTAAAAAATCTCCTTACTTTAGGTGGAGTGGATTCCTTCTTTGTGCCATTGCAATGCTCCTTGTGATACTCCCAATGTTTACTTTCCCAAAAAAACTTCCACCTCGCCATAAGAAAAAGAAGAAGAAAAAGATGAAGAACTCTGATATTTCAAGTGATGATGAAATTGTGAAAGAGAAAGCAAACAGCAAAAGCCAAACAGACAATGAAGTTCCTGCTTCAATGGGATTTGGAAAGAATGTTAAAGGTAAAATGTGTTTTGAATGGCATTTATTTTATTTTATTTATAGCCCACCTTTCTCACTGAGATGCAAGATGGATTACAGAGCATGTGCATGCACACACAGAATTTTTTTAAAGTTAAGTTATCATATAATATAGGACATTGGATGAATAATGCCGTAGGACTAGAAGTACAAAACTGAACAAAGTGAGCAACAAGGTGACCATGCAGTAAAAGATATATAATAAACAATGCAACTGAACAATGCACTAGCAGTTGGAATATACAGTTAAATGACAGTGCGACCAGCTGGCTGCTGAGGTCATCATAGTGCAAGCAATGCAGAATGTGATTATAAGGAATAGGCAATGCAGTACCCACTCCCATGTGAAGGCACCCTTCCAGACCATTCTGTCCTTCTACAGATCAATTCTACTGTAAGAATGCCCTCCTGAACATTTGTGTTTTGCGCATTTTGCAGAATGATAGAAGCTTGGGAGCCTTCCTGACCTCCTCAGGCAGGCTATTCCATAAAATGGGAGCCACCAGAGAATGTATGTGAGCGGGTGGTTGCTGATCTTATCATTCTGCTTGAAGTAAGCTTTAAAATAAGAGCCCCGTGGCGCAGAGTGGTAAGCTGCCCAATGGAAGTTGGTTTCAGGTAGCCAGCTCAAGGTTGACTCAGCCTTCCATCCTTCCGAGGTCAGTAAAATGTGTAGATGACTGGGGAAGGCAAGGGCAAACCACCCTGTAAACATAGTCTGCCTAGTAAACATCAGGATGTGACGGCACCCCATGGGTCAGGAATGACCCAGTGCTTGCACAGGGGATTACCTTTACCTTTAAGCTTTAAAATATTATGTTGATACGTTCTAAGCTCCCACTGTGGAGCATAGTAACAGAAGCAGTACTGCAAGTATGGGGGTCCAGGGCCATGAAGGCAGCCTTGTAGGTCATAAACACTTCCTTGAATGGAGCCCAGTTGCTGATCAGTACCCGATGGAGTGATTGCAGGATGAGTATGACTTGCACGGTCTGCCTAGTACTAATTGGGCTGCCGCATTTTGAACCATCTGGAGTTTCCGAGTTGACTTCTAGCGAAGTTTAGCCTTGATGTAATCATGGCATGTATCCTTGCGGCAAAATCAACTGAGTCAAGGTAGAGAGCCAACTGCCAAGACAGGTGAAACTGTGTATTATGTTCTCTACAGCTGCTCAGTTGTGTATGGACTTTTTGTGTGCATTAATATCCCTCTACACATTACCCTTCCCCTTGCCGTCAACACACCAAGACGAAAATGGTCACGATCCACTCCTTTTTTTTGCCGTCAACTCAACAGCTGACTTATGGCAACCCCGTGGGGTTTTCAAGGCAAGAGATGTTCAGAGGTGGTTTGCCATTGCCTGCCTCTGCGTCATGACCCTGGTAGTCCTTGGTGGTCTCTCTTCCAAATACTGACCAGGGTTGACCCTGCTTAGCTTCTGAGATCTGATGAGATTAGGCTAGTTTAGGCTATCCACTCCTACCTCTATGCAGTTACTGGGTTGTGAGCATGGTGTCTATATGTGAACGCTCCAGCCCCTCCCCTCTGAGACACGTGTATACACTCCCGCCCCGTGATACGGAATGTTTAGAAGACAGCATCCCCAATCACCAGGAGAGAGAGCTTACGTGCATACACTTCTTCTGTGTGTAGGTACCATCATCAGCTGGTAATCGGCTGTAGGTGGGAGGCAGAGCCACCACATTCATTCCCACTCTCCCACTTACTGCAGTGACCGAACAAGGGGAGGGGTCATGTGTAGCAGGTTATAGTATAGTTGGATCCCAGGCACCAAGAGAAAATGCAGAGAATGAGCTTTAACTGAGAAGACCTTCAAGTGGTGGCCACAAGGTATATGATGTACATCCATGGAGAATAAGCAAGCCAGAATGATAGTCCTCAGTGTTTAAGAAGCACTGGTGTAGATCTGTTTGTTCGTCTTGAGCCATAGGATAGTCCAGCAATTCCAAACTCATACAGAGGAGCATGCTGTGAATAAATTGCCAATGTGGATACCCATTTACCCAAATACCTGTCCACACACAAAAGGCTGCTGTCTGTGTCAGTATGATTTACTGCTTGCCTCCTTATGAGTGAGTGCTTTGATCCTCTGTCTGCATAATTAGTTAATTCATACTGCAACCCTGTGCAGAGCTGCTCTAGTCTAAGGCCAATAATTTCACTGTCAATAACCCTGATATGGTGGACTCTAATCTGGAGAACAGGGTTTGATTCCCCACTCCTCCACATGAAGCCTGCTGGGTGACCTTGGGCCAGTCACAGTTCTCTCAGAACTCTCTCAGCCCACACAGAGGCAGGCAATGGCAAACCACCTCTGAACATCTCTTGCCTTGAACATAAGAAAAGCCATGCTGGATCAGACCAAGGCTCATCAATTCCAGCAGTCTGTTCACACAGCGGCCAACCAGGTGCCTCTAGGAAGCCCACAAACAAGACCCTCTAGGAAGCCCACAAACAAGAAAAACCTACAGGGTTGCCATAAGTCAGCTGTGATTTGATGGCACACACACAACCCTGATATGGAGATTTAATAGGAAAACATTTTTATCAGAGAAGACTGCCTGTTACTTCTCTTTATGTCATTGCTCTGAGCTTCCTGTTAGGGACATGTACAGAACAATACAGACAAAAAGGAACCAGGCTCCTCTATAGATGAGTCATCCATGCTAAAAATGAACCTTTTGGGATAATATGTTTCTCCAATTTTAATTCAGAAAAAGTGTGCCTTGGGTATAAAACCTTGATTTAACAGCATTTATGACGGTTATTGTATTGAGGGTCCATGCAGCTGATATTGTCTCTTAGGCTTCCAGCTAAAAGATTTATTTAGGTGTATAACGATTAGTAATTTTATTGGAGCAAGGTTTAAGATTATACAGTTCCTATTAGCTTGTGCTGAAATTTCCGAAGGCAGCGGATGCTTGGTTATGACATTGAAGATTGGGTTGGTGGGAAAGCTGACGATTCTTATTTTTCAATCCACATGTGATTATGTCTCTGGAGTTCCAGTGATCTCTGGCCAACTCAAGCAGTTTTTCACATTGAGTGCTGTTTGGTAATCACTGCACATGCCATCTGCTCAAGCATAAGACCTGTTTAGGCATTACCGTTCTCACTGTCTTTTGCACAGCTGAAGAGTACAATGACGCTTCCCATCACCATGTTAGCACCGGTATCTGCTTCCTCATGTGGATGCTTTCCATGATAAACGCCCTGCATAAAAAGATAAAGATAAGTTTAGATAAAGATAAAGTTTAGTTCCTTTCAGATAAAGTTTATTTCCTAAAATGATATATGGGACAGCTGGTATCATGGCTAGCATCCAGACACTGTTATGAAACTGCCAGGTTCCTTCTAGCTTGAGGTCCAGGTGGAAATTACACAGCAGTTCTAGTTGGCCTTAATAGGTTAGCTTGCTCAGCATGAGAAGTGTGAGGTTTAGTAGCCCCAGTGTGGTTGCTGTCTCCTTTATTAATAGATATTAATGGATATAACATGAGTCCTTGCTTTACTGTTAGTAATAAATAGAAATTGAGCGGTACACTTCTATTCAGAGATTTGCCCAGTCTAGATGATATAGTTGTGAATTTGGCATTATCTGTAAATTGTTTAGAAGTGTTGTAAGATCCCATACCGTTAATTTAAAAATCAGGTGGTAAATAACTCATTCTTCTAGCTGCACTGAGGGTAGAAAGTATCTTCCTTCCTGGATTCCACTGATCTGGCCATATTTATCTGTGCATCTATAACTTCAAGACCATATTACTTTAATTAACTGCATGTGGGCCTGCCCTGATCTGGATGGCCTAAGCTAGCCCGATCTCATCAGATCTAGGATGCTAAGCAGGAACAGCCCTGGCTGGTACTTGGATGGGAGACCACAGAGGTAGTCCAGGGTGGCTATGCAGAGGTGGCTACCCAAGCTCAAGGGTGGCTACTCAAGTTCAAATCTGTACTCTGCTGTGGCAGGCAATGACAAACCACCTCTATTTGTCTCTTGTCTTGACAACCCTCTGAGGTGGCTGTAAATCAGCTGCAACTCAGCAGCATTTTCCACCACCAAGTTTGAGGCTGACCTTGAAGATGATGTTAGAGCTACAGTTGCTACATGTCTATTGAAAGCCCAAATGTGGGTGCATATTACTTCCATCATGAAATAACATTGGTTACTTGTATGCTTAAAGGTTCAATTTAGTGCTGCTGTCGACTTTCATATTCTACAAAATCTGGGCATGCTTGTTTGAAGGACTGTCATATAGCTATAATGCTATTTCAGGTCCTTTGAGTTCCCTCCCATCAGTGCCCTCCTACAGATTATGAGGGGTTTTGTTCTGTGGAGAACACAGACAGGGATATAAATTCTTTTATAAAATAAATTCATAATATGCAGCAAAATCTAAGTTCAGTGCCCCATGTGTTGTCAAGTTTTACTTATTGCTAGTTTAAAATTGGAAAAATTCAGAGAGGCGAGGAAGGCAAATGTTAATTTTTCTATGCTCTCTGTTTCTTTTACTATTGTCTGCTCTTGTGTTATACCTTTGGTTTATAATCAAATACCTTACTGTTCCTAAACACTGAATTTTAAGAGACTGATGCTGTTCTCATAGCTGCAAATATTGTAATTTGTTCCAAGAGCATTGGAAGAGATTTTAGCATTTTTCAATTTTATTTCTATTGTATCTCATCATTGTATTTTATCCCATCATTGTAAATATATATTGTAAATCATTGTAAATATTATTGTAAATATATATAAAATCTTCAATGTGGCCCCATCTGTGGATACTTGAATCCAGAGATTGGGGCCATAAACGGACAAGACAGGTATTTCCACAAACCTAAGGGCCAGTAATACATTCTTAGCCTGACTTACCACAAAGGGTTGTTGTGAGGATAAAATGGAAGAGAGGAGAATGATGTAAGCTTCTTTGGATCCCCACTGTGGAGAAAGACAAAGTATAAATGAAATAGTAAATGTAGCTGAAGATGGGGTGGTGGTGGTGGCAGATAATAGTGGATGGGAAGGCGAAAAGGAAACAAAAAGGTAAGGATATGGGGCCTGCCAGAAGGAGAGAAATAGTATGGGGAGGGGAATGTAGGGGAAATAAGGTGTTCCCTGCAAATCCGTGCAGGTTCCCCACTGTGCATCTTGGCCAAATGTTTCCCAGGGAGAGACTGCCAAGTGGAAGGAAGGAAGGAAAGCTGAAGATGGGGCAAATAAAGGTAGGTTGGCTGCTGGGTGAGAAGGAAGCAGGAAAAAGGGAGAGGCTATGGGGGCTTTCAGAAAAGGGAAAGAGGAAATAGTGGGGAAAAGGACAATGAGATGCCCCCCTCAAATTCTTGCGGGTCCCCCACTTGTTTTAATATATTTTTGAACTAGACATATAATCCATTGCGATCTTGAAGCTGCTTACCGCATAAATCACTTTTTTTTAAATTGTGACAAAGCTCATCTACAATAAAAACCTAAAACCAACAACCCGAGAATTCAGCAGTATAATAAAATCACTCTATCATCCATCCAGAGTTCCAGATGATCTCCAGGAAAGTTCACAAGTCTGCTGAGTGTCAGACAAGAACTGATAGGCAAGGCTCCCTGGGGAACAAATACCAAAGGCAGGGAGCAAGCCGAGAGAAAGCTGTTGATCTTGCTTCCATTGCTCACACCTGCAACCATGGGGCTACATAGAGCAAGGCCTTCTCTTTATATAATGGAGAACGTATGGAAGAAGGTGCTCCTTCAGGTAGAATATTTTTCCAGTGTGACTGTCCTATGGCATAAACAATTTTCCATTCAACCTTCATCATTGTAATTCCTGTGCTGTTTGTTATCCTAGTGTTGGCATTGGCATGAAACTACATCATCATTTTGCAGGCATATTGGTGCAGTTTCAGCTTTACCTCACAATGTCACCTTTTTGTTTTGACATTGCAGCATCATAATTGTTCAGTTAGCAATTCTGCAGATTTAGCTGCCTAAAAAATAATCTCTTTCTTGCTCCCTCTCCCCCCCCCACACCTTAGGGATGTGGTTTTGGCCTGCAGTGCATCTCCATTATTTTATACAAAACATTATTTCCCCATAGCCTAAGAGGAATTCTTGTCTACTGTTTCTCTGTGACAGCTCTCTTCCACAAACCGTACAGGAAACGTCACCAGTGTTTCTTTAGCTGATGTCTGGCTGATTTGCAAGTGATAAGGCTACACTTAACTGCACTTAACTGTCATAAGGCTGGGATATACAATTGAGTGATTTTCTCTTCTTTTTCTGTCTACTCCACCCACTGCTGTTCTCCATCAGGAGTTAGACTACCTCCTTCAAAAGGAGGTAGCAGAACCTATACCTCACTTCTAAAGGTGCCTGGGTTTCTACTATCAGCACTTCACTATCCTAAAGAAGGATGGAGGTCTCAACTCCATCCTTGATGTGAGGGACATCAACAAATTAATCAAGATGAAAAAGTTCTAGATAGTGACTCTAGCTGTGTTCCTGTCTCTTCTCCAAGCAGGAGCCTGGTTTACACCTGTTGACCTTAAGGGTGCCTATATTCATACATCTGATCTCAACATCATCGGTTTCTGCAGTTTACTGAGGGAGATGCCCACTACCAATACAAAGTGCTGTCCTTCAGCATCTCAGTGTGCCCAAGGGCTTTCACCAAGTTTTTGGCACTGGTTGCAGTATACCCTTGGTTAAAACGGATCACAGACTTCTCATACATTGATGACTGGCTCATGAGGGAGTTTTCTCAATCCCCTCTCCTCCACCACAAGTGAAAAATAGTTATCCAAATGGTCCTTTATGTCAGGACATGCACATGAAGAGGGTCTCCTACATGTGTAGAACTAGAACATGGATTCTGGAGTAGGGATCATTTGAGTCTAGTGTTTACACAGTTCCTAGAGGACATAAGTCTCCCATGGGGAAAAAAAAACTGTTGGAAGGGAGACATATCTGTAACCAGCAAATGACCCTGTTTCGCTATCAAGACACAGAGTGGAAAAAGGGGAGGTGAAATGGTGGTAGCCATTACAGCAAGACTGAATTTCTCAGTGGCAATAGTACAGTAGCAATTTATGTGTAGCAATCCAGGAAAAATATTCATGTTTGCACAGTCGTTGTGTTCATTTGTATTACTTTAATGCCCAAGTAAAGTTATGTTTTAATACAAATTGTGAACCTCCAATATGGCTAGTCCAGAGAAATGAACCCAGAGAGAAGATAGTGTGAGGTTGCCCTAAATGGGGCCAAAAAATACAAACGGATAAACAGGAAAGGGTTTTCAGGATAGGAAGGGAAGGATTCCATAGCCAGGTGTGGGGGAAACTTAAGGCTGTCTGGCCAAGAGTCAGCAAGGGAGACACTAAGAGATGATGAGCAGAAAAAGCATGCTCTACTCTCTTGATAAGGAGGTCCAGTGATCATAATTGTAATTAAGGCACACCTGTAAAAAACTGCTGAAATGAGAAGTAATTTATTTTCTGGATTCCATGAGCCATACAATGTACAGCCCTACATGTTCCACCAAATGTATCATCACTTTACTGGTGATGGTGCTGAAGTTGAGATAGTGATGTTTAATACCCTGGAGCTGCCATGACCTTTATTAGACATGGTTGCAGACTTACATGAAAAAGACACAGCCATTTCTCTCATTTTAGTTTTCAGTCTCAGAATGTTCCCAGAAGTAAAACTGTAACATGGAAAGTATTTTATTAATTGGTCTATCCAAAAGTTAGGGCACCTTATGATCTTACACAGTCCTTATGATCTTACACTGGTGGTATGTTCTCATGCTCAGGTAATATGAGAAGCCGTGGACTTTTGTGAGGAATCTGTACTGGGGTTCCTGCCCATGATAGCATTGCTTCTGTTTACCTGAAAGTAAAAGAAGGAGCCCCACTAGTGGCCCCCACACCCCCAGCATCACATCTTATCCTTTGACATCAATGTACTGCTGAACGGCATACCTATACCAGCCACATGTGTAGGTGTGTGTGTATATATGTATATATATATATCCATCTCATTTTATAGTTTTACTTATGAGACTTAACTTGTGTGAGCACACTGTGAATGTTGGAAGCATTACATACAAAAGCGAGTATCTTTTGTATCCAGGTATTGGAACCCATAAGAAGAATCATATCGTAACTGCGTGGGCAAGCCAGATTGGTTTCATTTCCCATTCATTAGGTATAACATTCATGTGGCATTTTTGTTGTTGTTGTCATTTTGTAGAACTCCCAAGAGCAGCTGTCAGGATCTTAAGCAACGTGACATTCCTTTTTGTGAGTTTGTCATACACAGCTGAGTGTGCCATTGTTACTGCTTTCATTACCTTCATTCCCAAGTTCATCGAGTCACAGTTTGGCATCCCAGCTTCCAATGCCAGCATCTACACTGGTAAGGCTTTGCCTGTTAAACAGGACATTTTGTAAGGATTATTTTACAGGAAGAACACCAGTGGAAGGGCTTTCAGCAATGCTGTTCCCAGCTTTTCTTTTTAAGTTTGCAATCACTCTGGCATAATTTGAAATAATGTTTTGGGATGTCTACAGCATGCTAAAGCTTTCTTACTAGGGAGTGGGGAGGGGATGAGGGAGGGAATGTGCAAGCAATGCCAACACTATTCAACACTGGCCATGAACGGATTATTAACTGCTTAAAAGTTGTGGTTTTTTTTTGTTTTTTTAGTATTCTAGCATATCTGACTCAATCAGTAGTCAAATGGTCCATCCATATCATACTTTTCATCTCAGCTCTGACTATAAGTTATTCTTATTGGCACTGCTGTTAAGGTTATTTAAACTGAAGATTGTAAGAACATAATTGCTGATCTACATAAGACAAAAGGGCCATCTAATCCAGTTTTCTGTCTTCAGCAGTGACCACTCAGATGCCCCTGGACAGTCACAAGCAAGGTCATCCCATAATGTTAGAGAGGTGCTTCCTCTGCATATGGAGGTCCCAGTATCAGCCATTGTAGTCTATAGCTATTTGTAGACTTTATTTTCATTCTCTTGTCTCATAGATATGAACTCAATTTACAAAAAGACCTAAATTTTATCATTGGAAAAACCATGAGCACACTTCCATAGGGCATGGAGGTTGTGCATTATGTAACGTAAATAAAGGCTTTTTTGATTGACAGACCAGTACAGAAGCTTCCCCAACCCAATGAATGATGTTAATAAGTTTTATGGTGTACCCAAGAGCCATGATGGCATCATTGCCTGCCATTATGTGCATACTTTAAAATATAAAAGTCAGGGTAGATAAAACATTATACTGATGAATTCTTGTTAATGTCAGTCCCAGGAATGAGGTAAAAACTGAAAAGTGGATGTATTCTCATGGGCCAACTTAGATCACTGAAAGAGTTCTTTGTCAGTAAGGATATAACAAAAATATTGTTGTTCTTGGTATCTCTTAAAATGTTGAAAATGTGTGACTGGAATGTTATGGTTATTGAAGCTATGCTGTCTAAAAGCATTTTGATTCCTCAGTAGAAAAGCCTTCTTCCACCGCTTGTTTGGTTTTGAGCCACGGCCATTGACCACAGCCAAGGTTTGGTGGCATTTGGCAGTAGAATAGTTTGTCATTCCTGAATTATTGGTGGCATTCCTTATGAAAACCAGCTGCTTGGTGCCAGTTCCAATAATACTTTTTATCAACATAAGTCATAAGACCTGTCATAGTCAGATACACTCTGGGCTTCAGTTATTGCAGCTGTCACTTTATGCTGAAATACACAAACCCATTTTGAAGGCATAATATACAAATAATATCTGACTCAAATTATTACACAGGAAAAGAATTAGGAAAGATACATAAGCCAATTTTCTAAGATGACAAAACCAACGGAAGCATGCTGTGAGTAGCTGAACTGGTCTTCTGATTCAAGCGGCATGTATTCAGGCAGCAAATCACAAAGTCCTGGAAAATTTTCCTGTGGCAAAAATGGGCAGGAGCACCTAATTCTGCTAAAACCTATTTTGCCTAAGTGGTGGATCCAGATGGGTATCTTTACTAACCCATACCTTAGCCCCTATCTCTACTTCCTTTCCTTTGACATCACTCGAACTTTAAGCTATAACTGAGTTATCATGCATTGCTGTTCTTAAGCTTATTATGAAGTCCCAGTCCCAGTTTAGGACCAATCAGTTCCTGACTTATGCCTGCTGCACAGTTAATAGGTCTGACAGTTAAAGAGTTTCTTTAACAAGAAGCAGTTTTTTGTGAAGAAAAACAGATACAATATTCCAAGTAATATTGTTATGAAAATCTTTATTAAAATATTTATTGACAAGGTGGATTTGTTAAAAAGTTAGTAACAGACTTTAAGGTAATTCTCAGTCATATAGATTAAATGCCCAGTTTGACACTAAACTGTCTTATTTCCCATCTGAATTTCACACATTTTTCCCACAACACTTGGAGCATGTTTCATTCTCAGGCTAGCGTAAAAACAAAGCAATATTTCTGTTTGTGCCTAACAATACTTTTATTTATAGTGTTTCTGCCGTCTCTGGGAAAATCATAAGGAGGCTTTTATTAATCCTTTGACATCATCGCAGGGTACTTAAAATTCTGACACTTGTTTGCCTGGAGAGAATTAGGCCTAGTTCTCAGAGATAGCAGATGAGCTGGTAAATTTGTGCCTTGGCCTATACCACTTTCAGTTGCAAGACACGGAGAAGGCTGGAGTAGAATCTTTGTCTGACCAAAGATAACATTTTACATGTAGGGAATTTTAATGTTTGCATGTAAAGTTTTGCTAGAATTTGTGCTTTTCTACCTGTGGTTTGAGTGCTGCACATTGTGCACTGTTTGCAAAAAGTGGGCTTTAATCAACATCGTTGATAGGGTGGAAATGTTATAGCATCACTGGTGGTGAAAATCTTTTTTTTTTCAGTGTTCACAGTAAATATTTTTATTCTATCCTTTCACCTAAACCAGGTGTGATCATTGTCCCAAGTGCTGGTGTTGGTATTGTCATTGGAGGGTACATTATTAAAAAACTCAAACTTGGTGCCAGAGAGTCTGCAAAACTGGCGATGATCTGCAGCGGTGTGTCTTTGCTGTGCTTTTCAACACTCTTCATTGTTGGATGTGAAAGTATTAATCTAGGGGGCATTAATATTCCATACACCACAGGGTAAGTGTCTTTTTGTCTTTTTTGTGTTGTGCATTTATAGAAAGGTAACAATGATTTTGTAGTGCTTTACAGGAGCGTCTTAAGAAGAGTTACTGACTTTTGTAGACTGCACCGCCTGCTGCCTCCGAGCCCATATGGACTCTGGAGGCAGCAGCAGCAGCACAGAGTTGAATATTGGGTCTGGCCAGCAGGTAAGTGAGGGGGACAGGGAGGGAGGAATTCCTCCCATCTTTTTTTTTTTAATGGCGGTGAGGCTGAAGCGACCTGACAAATGCTAAAAAAATTCAATATTATTCGGTATCTGCTTTTTGGCTCCCTTAAATCATTGCCATTTTTTTCTGGAGAACCCCCCCCCCCTGAAAAATACTCTGGGATTTTTTCCCAGTTTGGCTTTGCTGAATGCACACCCCTAGCTATGACAATTCTGGAAGCAGACCTTGTGATAATGGGAGATAGCCCAGGGAAACTGTACCATATGCCTCCCATTTATCTGTCTTGTGTTTTGGGCCTTACCAAAGAGACTGATTTTTCTTCTCATGGCTATAAGGGTCCTAGCATGTGTGTAGGTAGGGTTGCCAACTGCCAGGTAGTAGCAGGAGATCTCCTGTTATTACAACTGATATCCAGCCGAGAGATCAGATCACCTGGAGAAAAATGGCCGCTTTGGCAATTGAACTCTATGGCATTGAAGTCCCTCGCCTCCCCAAACCGCTCCCTCCTCAGGCTCTGCCCCAAAATTTTCCCATCAATGGTGAAGAGGGACCTGGCAAACCAATGTGTAGGTCTGTGGGCAGGTCTCTAGAAAGGCAACATATAAATTCCCTAAATAAATAGGTGTTCTATAAATGCCAAGTGGCTTTGTCCCTTATGTATGGGATCAAATGCAGATTTTTTATAAAAAAGCTATTATCTATTATCTAAGCGTAGCACAATAAATAGCCTTGCTTTTTGAGCAGCATGCATCCTAAGGCTGCATGGAGTGCCAGTACAGTGGGAAGAAGTGGGACAAATGGCTATGACATGATGGTATAAAATGCCACTTTCAGTATAAAATGCTACTTTCAGCTCTGGGTAATGGCTAACCTCCATCACTTTTTCTGATTTTCTTGTGCTTACTCTGAGTATTCACAATTGGCTGCAGAAAATGGAAAACTACTGCAAGCTTGAGGTTAAAAAGACGTTCTGCAAATATAAGTTGACACATTCAGCTTTGTGTTTGCTGATATGCTGTAATTTTCCTATGTCATCAGAAAGCACAAGGTCATTCTGTGCATTATATCTCAGCACCAGTACTGGGGACATTAGATTTTGAATAGCATGTGCTGTTGAGCAAACTGCATATTTATCCCATTAAATCAGAAAGTGAACTTCTTCAGTTATATTTGACAATTTCAAGAAGTTATTCAGCTGCTTCAGGAAGGGATAATTTTCTAGCTTGTTATAATTAAAGAAGGTTTTGTAAAGATGTGAAATAATGCAAGTTAGAGGTATGCAAGTTAGAGGTATGTATAATCTGTTATGATTTAACTTAATGGAAATTTCAGAACAACTCTAGATCTAATAAGACGCTAACTTGGAATAAAACATCTGAAGGGGTTCTGGCTTATAACTGGAAGATCTGGTTAAATATTAAAAATATTTGTACAAATGCTACATTGGCCTGAAATTTTTAATGTTATATATGTTTAGTATATTTGTACAAATTGTAATATTAAAAACATTGCATTGTACTTGAATATATGTTAAACAATTCTCATATAAAGAGATCAATATATATATATTATATAATTTTAGTTTAAGTGTATTTGTTCACCAGTGTATGCTAGCTTTTGTGGTTATTTGGTTTTATATACTGCTTTTGAGACAATATTGAACTTCTCATAAAATACATATGTAAATATACACAGTTTTTAAAATGCCCTTGAGGTTGGCAGCATGTCTTTTGTTGACTTGAAAGCAAACAATCTCAGTCACCTTTCGGTAAGTGATACAATCATGTGTATTCAACAGAATTTCTAAATAATTCCTGGAGGCATAAGAAGGAGCCATGAGGCTTTCATGTACAAGTAGCCAGGAATTAACAGTATCAGTATTTTGGCATAATAAAAACTATTTCATGGTCTCACAACTATGTTAAGTATAATGTTAACTAAAAGATGCAAAGTCACCAAACTCTCTGGGTTGAATCCAGACTAAATTTTCCAATGGCAGAATGGAATTTCCCTGCTTCCCCTACAGGACATTGATCTCTGTGAAATTCATCTCCTGGGAGATAGGGCACCCTGAGGAACGACAAGGGGAGTCTGCAGCAAGAAGGGGAAATTATTAGAAATTGCCAGTGCCTTCTACATCCACACCCCTGCCTAGTAGCCTACTTTTTGCTGTCTCCGTACATACCATATTTTTTCATAATCTGTTATGCATGTAGATGGTGCATACCAGGCTCATGAGTTTTTAAAACAAGAATGGATAGCTTGCCCAACCATATGCAGCCTATATGGTACCATCAGTGAATGAAAAAGATTGCTCAGTTCATGCATTTAAGCAAACTTATTAGTTCTAGAACAGGAATTGCTCTTCATAATGGTTGTGTGTATGATAAATTCCAGTGTGATGCTGAAGTCATTCTAAATTCATGCCAGTACATCCAGCACTAGTGATGTCTTCATCAGCATACTTTTTTCCCCCAAGGAAGGAAATGCAAGGAATTCTTGTAGTAGAATCTAAGAACTAATTCATGCTGAATTTCCCCAAATATAAGGGCACATGTGATTATGTGTAAGCACATTAACACACCTTGTACTGAATTAGACTATAGGTCCTTCATGGTTGGTATTGTCTACTTAGTGGCTCTCCAGGGCCTCCAGCAGAGGTCTTTCACATCACCTACCACTTGATTCTTTTAGCTGAAGATGCCAGGGATTGAATCTGAGACCTTCTGCTTGCAGAGCAGATGCTCTACTACTTAGCCACAGCTCCTCCCCAAACACAACATGTGAAGGGAAGATATGCATTAGCATATTTGCCAGCAAGTCTCAGTGATTGTGCAGCTGTTAATGTTTGCTGTCCGTCCCTCTTCTTCACACCTTAAGTACTATCCACACCAAGCATTGGTCTACTTGTGGGGCCACATAAAGTGTGAATTCACGAGGATAAAAGAGCATGGCCCCTTCATTTCTTTGTAACTCTAATATTTTTAAAAATCTGTAGGTTTCTGTGCTAGCTGGCAAGATGCTCACATATGTTTATCATTTTGTGCTTTTAATATGTACTTCACTTGCCTTTTTGTAGTCCTACTCTCACCATGGCGCATAGGAATCTGACTGGTAGCTGTAATGTCAACTGCGGCTGCAAAATCCATGAATATGAACCTGTCTGTGGGTCAGATGGAATCACATATTTCAACCCTTGCCTGGCCGGCTGCATCAACAGTGGAAATGGCACCGCAGGGGTGAGTTTGTCACTCAGCTACCCACACAATGGGTGTGTTTTGCTGTGAGGCAAGGAGGGTCCAGCTTGATGGTACTCCATCACGTTCTTCCAGGGTAAACAGTTCATTCTGGCATTGCTCCCTAAGCATGTTGGTTTATCAGAGCTTTATCTCATCTAAATAATTGTCCCAGCCTTAATCAATGACATTTTAGAACAAAATCCTAGATGTAGCATGTAGCTTTAAGCGAATGTATCCTTTTTATCAGAGCAGCCACCCATTTCTCCAGTAAATCCAGTGTTTCTGTTCTTACCAGCTTGTAAGAAAATGTTTCATGCTTTCAAAGAAGGCCCTTCTTAAACCTGTTCTTAATAACCATGGCTATTTCTCCTCTAATATCTGCTTTTCCCAAAACAGTGAACCTTTCCCTCCCATAAATATCTCAAAATATGATATCCTTCTCCAAGCATGGTATGAGGATGCTTCCTCCCCTCAGAGGACAGTACATTTGGATTTTGTGAGTTGTGAGGGGCAAGCACACAATGGCAAACTTTTCAAGTCAAGCTTCTGGATTCCTTAACCAGTTAGCTGGCTCCTGCTGTCATGGCATTGGTAGCTGGCTTAGTTGGGCAGTTATTGAGACCCAAACCCTGTTATTAGCAATTTAGCCCCACACTACTATGTTATCTTTCCCTGACACTAGATCTAATCTGTTGGAAGCAGTATGTTTTGTCTCCAACCTGGCCAGGTGCTGAACCTACAGGAACTGAGCTCTGAGTCTCCTCCAGTGATGGAAAAGACTTTAGAGTTCCTCAGTTCACTTACCTTACTCCTTTCTACTCCTCATTGTCTTCACTGTATCCTAGTGCTTTCCTATATCCTAGTGCTTTTCTAGATTAAGTTGTCCGAGTGTCCACCTCCTAAGCTGGAGCAAACCTCCCTGGTCTGCCTTAATGCAACCTCATTTCCCTTCTCATTAAGTGCTAGTCCATGAATACTCAAGGTGTTCTTGTTCTCTTACCCTGGTGAGTCCTCCAGTATCTCATGGCCCACCCAGTTCTAACAGTGTCTAACCCAGAGTTCCCCAAGGTGGTGCTCATGGGCAGCATGGCATCTGCAGGCACTTCCCCTGGTGCCCACTGAGCTTTTCAGAAACTGGGCAGGACCAATGAAAGGCAGGGCTTTGGCTGCTCTTATTCATAAGGTTTTCCATGGCTATAACAGCAGCCACAGGCATTGGAGGATCAGGATAACCGGGTTTGATTCCCTGCTCCTCCACATGAAGCCTCCTGGGTGACCTTGGGCTAGTCAGTTCTCTCAGAACTCTCTCAGCCCCACCTGTCTCACAAGGTACCTGGTATGTGTGTGTGTGTGGGGGGGGGAAAGAATGGCGATTGTAAGCTGCTTTGAGACTCCTTATGATAGAGAAAAGCGGGGTATAAAAACAAATTCTTCTTGGTTTGTGGTTTCATTCACCTTCAGGCTTTCCTTCCCCCTTCTTTATCCCCCAATCTCTTTCTCCCTCCCTGCTGGGCTTCTCTTCATTTCTTTTTATTCTCCTGTGAGGTTTTTTGCAAAGTGAGAAGGGAGGTTTGGGGTTTGGCTCCAACTCCTGTGGAAGTTGTTTGGGGTGGCGCTCACCACCCCTTTTCAAAACTCCCACAGGCTCAAACAGGTTGGGCCCCCCTGGTATAACTCTATACCTTCCTTTGAACCTCACCACCAAATCTGGAGCATTGTGTATCAGAAGATCTAAATTCCTTGGTTTTGATCTTCTGCTCTGAGTTATCCCTCTGACCACTCCTGTGAAAGACTCCTGTGGGTGAAGGGCTTTGACATAGGACAAAATTGCATGTGGCCTCAGCAAATATACATTCTCAAACATAGTTTCAGAGGGTAGCTGTGTTGGTCTGCAGTAAAACATCTAGATTCGAGTCCAGTAGCACCATAGAGTCCAACAAGATTTTCAGGTATAAACTTTCGAGTATCTGAAGCTTGGTCTCTAAGGTGCTCCTGGACTCAAATCTAGCTGTTCTCAAACATAACATGAAAATAGTGTGGGTGGGAAGGAGAAGGAGGAGTTTAGGCCTTTCTGTCAATTCCCCTCTGCATTATAAGACAAACACGGAACTGGGCAGCCCATGTCATTTTGCTTAAAGTCAGTATCGTTTCCTAGTAAAAATACAACGAAGAAATGCTGGGTGTTTGATGCTCCTTCTCTTGCATTTCACAGATAAGGAACTATACAGAATGTGCCTGTGTTCAAAGCCGACAAGTTATCACACCACCTACGGTGGGACAGCGCAGCCAGCTAAGAGTGGTGATTGTCAAAACGTATCTCAATGAGAATGGTTATGCTGTGTCTGGAAAGTGCGATCGAAACTGCAATACGCTCATCCCATTCCTTGTTTTTCTCTTCATAGTTACGCTTATCACAGCATGTGCCCAGCCATCTGCAATCATAGTAACACTCAGGTGAGAGGTGTCTGAATCATTAGCAATCACCTGCTACACACCCAGTGTCTGTATCATTATGTTTAACTCTCCTGAGTTAGGGCATTGTGGTTATTTGCGCACATTTTACAAGTGCATTTGGAGGCAAGATGGAAATGGGAAGTACAGTGGGAATGGGTTCACAGGAGGTGAATCCACACATACACATGAACACACATGAAGCTGCTTTATACTGAATCAGACCCTTGGCCATCAAGGTCAGCATTGTCTACACAGACCGGCAGCGGCTCTCCAGGGTCTCAGGCAGAGGTCTTTCACATCATCTGCTTGCCTAGTCCCTTTAACTGGAGATGCCAGGGATTGAACCTGGGACCTTCTGCATGCCGAGCAGATGTTCTACCACTGAGCCACAGCCCCTCCCCCACTGAACAAGTTGTCTGAAAAACCTCTTAAGATATTGGCATGAAAGATTCTTCGATTTGACTGCTGTACTTCAGCATGCATATCATAAATTGCTTTTCAAAAGAAGCATTCACATTTCCAAATTTCTTCCTCCTGGAAAGTTCTCACATATCATACAGAAGCCCTAAGCATTCGTCTCATGGCTGCTAAGCTTTTAGTTTAGAAAAGGGCAACTAAGAGGGGACATAGCAGGAGGTGTTGAAAAGGAACAGAGAGAACTTTTTATCCTTGTCCCATAATACTTGAACTTGGGAGCACCTAATAAAGTTGATTCTGTGTCATAGATTCAGGAAGGACGATAGGAAGTACAACTTGACTTAATGAGTAATTTGTGAAATTCACGGCCAGAGGATGTAATGATTTCTGTGAGCACAGATGACATTAAAAGGGGGTTAGGCAGATTCATGAAGGATAGGTCAATCAGTAGCTACTAACCACAGTGAATAAAGGAAAACCTTTGAATACTAGTTCTAGGAGGAGAACACCTTGGTCTCTATGCCCTGTTTGCTGGCCCTTCAGTGCAACTGGTTGGCTACTATGTGAAACAGCTTGCTTGACTGGGTTTACCACTGTTTTATGTTCTTATGACAAGTGTTTCATTGCTTTTTGGAAAGAAGCTATTCACAATCAGACATTTTTGTTGTACCAAGCAGAATCCCAGACTGCCTGAGAAAATTGGGAAATGTCAGATGTATACAAAATAACTTTCTTTTAAAGAGGGGAGGCAGTGATAAATCTATGTATTTATGGCCTCTCCTTCCTCTGAGGGGCTCAGAGTGGCATACATGGTTCTTTCCTCTAACCTAGGTTAGAGTGAGTCAGTGAGCGAGAGGCTCGCCCAAGGTCACCTAGTAAAGATTTAAACCTGGGCTTTCTCACTCCTAGCAACACCCTCATTACTACATGATAAGCTGACATATTATCTTTTCACTTATATGTTATGTAGAAGGGCTTCGCCTCTTTGACAATTGTATTAATCATGAGTTTTTTAAAACCTCAAAGTGGAGAGAGGGGGTCAGCCTTGTACATTTTATTGGACAGGGGGCTAGGAAGCTAATTTGTTAGCCTGCCCTGAATTCTTTGAAGATGGGGAAATAAATAAAAGGAATAGAAGATAAAGCAAGATGCACACATTTATTGAGTCAGGCTATACATGATGTTTTTCATGGCGGTTCTTCAGCTACAGGCACATTTCTTTCTGTCGGCTCAGAGATTGATTTTCTGTTGAACTGCCTTGGTGTCTCTTTTGCAATATCTGTGGCATTTGGGCAAATGGGTTCATCCTATTGGCTTATTCAAGATAGGCTGGTAAAGAAGTGCTTACAAACTGAAGATAGATACTTTACAGTTTTGTTATGCTAGTTTTAACTCTTTAAATTCTCTCCTGTGCCCTTTTCAGGTCAGTAGAAGATGGCGAGCGGCCTTTTGCCCTTGGGATGCAGTTTGTCTTGTTAAGAACCCTGGGTAAGTGCAGAAGTAGGTGCCACATTAAGCAATGTTGAAGACACAAAAGTACATGAAGGAAGAGCACAATTAGATGCAGTATTTAATTTAGCACCCATTCAGGTAAATTGCAGAGGCCTCTTTCTGATTACCATTCTAAACTGGATGTTATCTGTTGTTGGCCTGATTCTGAGTAAAGCAATACAGGGCCGGGCATTTCATATAGCTGATTTCAATCCATTAATGAGCCGTCTCTAAAGTGCTCTGAAGCACTCTAACCATTTCAAACAGTGCCATGCTTCCCCCCTGCCTTTTCGGGCTTTTTAAAAATGTTCTAAGATTAGTGCTATAGTACTGTATCCCCATAGCAATCCAATGCATCCAAATGGTGGTGATATAGCACAGAATTGCTATATCACCATTATTTGGATGTATTGGATTGCTATGGTGCTATAGCACTTACCTTAGAATGTTTTTTTTAAAAGCCAAAAAAGATGGTGCTGAGAAAAAAGGCGGGAAAAAGTGGTCCTTTTGGATGTGCCAAGCAGCACATGCAGTTATTCAGAAGCACAAAGCAGAACTGAAACAGGAAAAAGCAATTTTCATTAAAAAGGGCTGAGCCCCGGGATGCCAACAGGACACAAGCAGCTTTGTATGAAAAGGTAAAAAAAAAACCATTAGCAGCCAGGAGCCAAAACGGTTGTGTCTGAAATGACACAAAAAATCAGTTAGCAACTGGCTGCTCAAACGAATTATAAGGGCAGTATGAAAGGGGCCTTACTTAAAATTTGAATATCCTTGATTCCTGTGCCAAGTAGTTCATAAACAGCTCTCCAAGAGTGCCTCTTATTCCTTTTCTTTGTCATGTTGAAAGCTTTTTAATTTTCACAGTACTGGAATCACTTTACCAGGATAGACTCAGCTTATGATGCTGTTCTGTTGCCTGCATTCCTGATTTAATAGCCTCCTGTTGCTAACCCTTCTCCAATTCCAATTCATTTCAGCGTACATTCCTACGCCGATTTACTTTGGAGCCGTCATTGACACGACCTGCATGTTGTGGCAGCAGGAATGTGGTGTGCAAGGCTCGTGTTGGGAGTATGATGTGACGTCATTTCGCTTTGTCTATTTTGGGCTATCGGCTGGTCTCAAATGCCTAGGATTCTTGTTCATTTCCCTTGCTTGGTACTCGCTCAAGTATAAAGAGGAGAAATTGCAAAGGCATAGGTGGAGGGATTCACCTATCCACACAGTGAGCGAGTTGGTGGCTAACTCTGGACCTCAACAAAACTGTGCAAGGACTAGATCCTGCCCCACTTTTAGCTCTCGCAGCGAGCGTACTGAAGATCTTGGTCTGAGCAGCAGAATGCAGTATATAGCACAGACATATCCAGGACCCCTTTCGGAAGCAAGAAATGTCTCTGTTAACAAGACTGTGGAAGAAGCTGCTGCAATATAGTCCCATTTGGGCAACCTCAAATTGCTGTGTAGGTGATTTATGTATGGCGCCTTTTGAAACACCTGTGCCTTCTCTTTCCTAATCTCATCTGCAAAAGATGATATACCAACACAGCATAAAGCATGGAGCTGTGACTGATCTGAGGGCAGGCTCCCTCAGACCGACCTCAGGTCGCTCTTTCTTCTCTTGGAAAACTGAGTTTTAAAGTACGTTCATGAGGACTTCTGCTATGTCTGCTAGATCCTGACACGTTCACATCAAGTTTTACAGTGGGTAACTGCTCCTTAATTGAGAAATGCTAAAGACGACAGACAACAGTGCATTGGAGATGAGATAAAATGGTGTATCCATGACTTTTGTTTTCAAGCACAACTAAAACCTGTCTCTTACCTATGCATCTCAGAGTGGCTTTTCTTCTTGGGATTTTCCCCGAAATCTTTCATTCAACTGAACTGAAATATGGGCTATGATGAGTACAATTATCCCCCTAAGTCCTTTCACCCTGCAGTACTACTAGAAGCCATACAATAGTATATGTATATAGAGGGAAGGTCTGAAATGTTCCAGATGCAATAGCCTTAGTCTCACAATAATCATTTAATTTTAGTATGCTCCATTTTGGTTTAGCACTTGGTTACTAACAAATTAGCTTACAGGTTAAAAAACTGAAATGGTAAAGTATAACAAACTGATGTTTAAGGACAGGTTCGTTCTTTGCTTATTCTTACAACTATATATGGAGATTATTCCCCTTCTCTTTTCAAATCCATGCTTACGCTCTCAATTGAAAACAACCCTGGATGTGTGGCACCCCGAAGGGAACCCTGAGTATTACAGCTTCTTGTATGGTACACTGAGTTTTCATTTTTAAAGCACCTCAAAGGAAAAAAAGTATTGTACAACTGAGTGTGGATCCATCTGAAACCACCAAGAAAGCGGCTATTTCATTACATGCTTACATTTATTGTTTCTTTAAGGCCCATTGCAGAAAAAAATTTCTGACCCACTTTTAAGGGTGCAGTTTAGAGACCATATGTTTATCAATGAGATCACTCCCAACTGGCATGTCCTTTTGACCACTGCAAGATGGTTGCTTATTTCTTAGAAGTTCTACAGGTGCTAAATTGCTGTGCTGTTAGCTCTGCCAGCTGGCTGGTATACTGCATCAGGTACTTTTGAGTAGAGAAGGAATTCCCTTGCAATATCATTAGTTTTTCCTTCTTGCAATTAAAGGGCTTCCAAATGAATTCAATGCATGCAGTGGGGGCTTCTGTGACCAATTTAACAGAAGCAGCTTCTGCTGCCATGGCCATGCTGTTCCTGAAACTCACTGGATAGTCACATGGTCTTTGATGTACAGTTGCTGTCAGAAAAAAATGTTTATCTAGCATACACATTATGTATACCCTTCACAGAGTTTTGTGGATTGCATCAGCCCAGAACCAGTTCAGGGAGAAATGTTTACCTGTGTACTGGAAGAAAAATATTGTTAGATGCTGTCTCATAATAGAGAATGGGAAGTACATTAGACAATGGGTACTGTCAGAACTCAAGGCTGTATGGTATCCTATAAAACTAGGTTTTGCTGCAGTACATATGTAATACAAGGCCATAATTCACGCTGGAAAGTGGTGGTGGGGAGCAAAAAGGTGCAGCTGTTTGAAATTGGATGCCAGTCTTGCAAGCGCAGGGAGCCTGCAGTAGATCTGCATCAGGCTGGTTTGGGAAGGTACCTCACCGAGTCACCCTCTTGCAAACCAACAAATTGCAGACTTCTGAACTAAACAAGCGGCAAAATCTTCCTCTGTTCAATCAGAACAGGGCTCAGGCTTGTGTCGATTTAAGCCACATTTCTCGGGCAGGTCAGTTGCTGCGATTGCCAAAACAGCAGCGGCCGGTGTAGCTGGGCCTTTCATTGATTCCCTTGGAATGGTACTCACTGGCCCACTGATGGCATTTTTAGCTGTGGAAGAACTACTTGAAACATTCTTTTGGAGTAGCAAACAATACTTCAAAGGGTTGTTTTCCCCAGTACAGCCAACATTCAAGTCTTAACGTTTTGATATTGCAGGTATGTATATATAACGGATAGGGAAGTAGACAGCCATAAGTAGTAATGTAAATAAATGTTTATAATAGTATAAAGAACTAATACTACTATACAAGCCTAATATTGCTTGCATTTTTAAATAAAACGATTCTTCTGCCTGACTCCAGTCAATTCAGTGTTGGCTTCACCCTCACCATTTGAAACTTTATCCAAAGTTGCCTCCAGTGTTAACAGTGTGAGCTTATCTATAAATTTAAAAGCATTGTGTAGTTTACATATTTATAGTGCATCTTATTACTATCATTATACTCAGATGCATGGTTGTAAATTAATGAAAAGCCCAGCCTGGTGGCATTAGGATTCTAACCTCCCTTTTATGAGGTAGGGAAGAAAAATAGTCTCTTCAATGCAACGTATTCAACTGAATGCATTACATGTTAAGAGACATAATGGTTGGTCTGTCTGGTGCTAACAAAGTTTATCTTTCCGAGGGCACAAGAACTAATTTCAATAGCTGCATGTGCTGACCTTATACCATTCTAATTGTTTTCTAACAAAATAAATGTTCATACTCATAAGGTTGAGCACTGTTGCCCCCGCACATTGGTCATTTAGCTGTAATGGAGCAAAAATGAAACTAGTATATTGTGTGTTACATAATTGCTTACCTGAAGTCCTGATTTTGTTTTTAGCTCACAGCCAATCTGTGTATTCCTGGCCCTTGACAAAGCTGCAAGCATATAACATATTACTTCTGCGAGTTAACGATTCAAACATATTGTTGCACAGCTCTGCTCTTGAGACTTTCAGTGGAGCTAGACAAAACCACATTCTTGGAATTGTACAATTTAGACCATAATTGGGTTGGCACAAATCTTTTGTGCAGTAGGCAGTTACTAAATGTATGCTTGAGACTTGCTGAAAAGATGCAATACTTCTGGGTAAAATGAAAAAAAAATGAATTAAATGAATTAAAAGGAACTATTCCAAGAAATATGCAATTTTGAATGTGTTACTTTGCTTAGATGCTGCACACTCCCATTGAAGCAAAGGTTATTGACTTCAAATGAAACAGCAGTATCCTGTATATTATTACCAAATGTGATGCCTGAATGAGAAACGTTTTAGTATTAATCAAGGGGAAAGCTAGTTAAAAATGCCGTGTTGAATAAATACGTGAGTGCGGACAAAGGGAAGGCATTTGTATCAATTGTGCCTGTGATGATAAAAATACTGATTTAGTGAACATGTTTAATGTAAAGTAGGTTAGTTTAGTTTTTAAAAAAAACAATTCTCAGTGGAGCAACATTTTCAAAAACAATATGCAAGATATTGCAAAACCAACAACATGTACAGGCTTTATTGTGAACATGTATTTGCAAGTGAACCCTTAACACTTGATATTTTGAAATAAAAATGACTTCTCAGTAAACAAATATGCTTTTATTGTGTGATAAATCACTCCAAGGAGCAGAACTATATCATTCTGAGCATTATGTTTGTTTTGTAATCATGGAAAGGAGGGCAAAGAATAAAACTTTACAAGGAAGAACTGAAGATAGTGTCACTTAACCCTACCTATTACTGTTCATTCTGTATTGATGGCAAGTAAACATCTGAATACAGGTTCCAATTTACACTTGCAGATCCCTACCTGAAGTGGAGATCCCCTTCTCTGGATCAGGATATCAGTGTTTGAGTTGTTCTAGGAACCATGATTGTTCAGAAAATGTGCATTCAAAATGGGAATTTAAACCTGTGGGTTGTATTCTAAGTACTTCACCCAGCATCATGTTGGCACAGGATATTCCATTGGCAGAATACATATCCTGTAGCCATACAGAGTTCTGGGATACAATCCAGTGACTTAAAATTTGGTCTTTTGTCTTTGGTGACTTAAGGTACTGGTTTTAAATTGCCTCAACTCAAATAAATCTTGACTTTAAACAAAGTATATCTGCGAACAAAGTTAATATATCATTCAGGAGTACTACAAGCACACCAATCTTAGCCCTGTAGTGAAAGAGTTCTTGAATGACAAGGAAACCTAATCTTTCATGAAGACTGAAGATCAGCTGCTGCTGAGTATATCACCAAAACAGCTTTCAAAGGGCAGTTTTAACTCTTATAAGTACCATTGTCATAGAAGTCATTGTCATAAGTACCATTGTCATAGGAGGGATTGAACAAGCTGCTCCGGAGCAGACTTAAATGGTGTTACAGTGACATCCAATGGCTGATAAGGAACAGCACTGCATGTTCCTGTCACTGAGCAGTTTATGTGTCTTCAGAGAGGAGATGTCATACTCTTACTGATAACATGCTTCTGATAACATGTCAGAATCATTACAGAGGAGACTGAAATTCTGACTCGTCTCTTCAGTGCCTGTCTACCACACTTCCTTGCCCCTCCTAGTCAAGTTGTTGAACATGTTCTCAGTTCCTTGCCCCATTATTTAAAATCCCAGCTCTTACAAAAGAACAAATCTTTGAAAAGTAATAGCTGCACGCAACTCTACTTTCAGTAGCTTAACAATGGAATTTTGATTCAAATGTAGAGCTGAATGAAAATATAGCCGTTACTAATGAGTTCTTCAGTCCTAGTTCTTAAAAGAAAAACAGCCTCAATTGTCGATCACTAAATTATGCAGTAGTTAAAATAGTGCCAAAGAAAGATGACCCCAGGAATCTTATTGAGCTCCCAATTCAAATCTCAACTTCCACCACCACATTTATTATACGTGGCAATACTATTCACCTACCTTCAGACCACTGTAAAGCTTACTAAAATAAAGTGTTCAAAACTCTGCAAAGCATCATACATAAACATTAAGCATTATCAAAACATTTACTATTAGTTAATCATGAATGTTTCCACTCCTAACTTGTAATGCAGTGGTTGAGAATTAAATTCCTTTATTTTTTTAAAGGGTATCTTTCTATGACATGGTAATTTTGCAGGTTTCTTTATAATAGGTATAGTGGCTATTTCAAGAAATATAGCTTCCAGACTTTCCTGAAGTCAGAATTGTTCTATAAATGTATTGCAGAATATTTTATAAAAAAAAACAGAAGCCTAATAATATAAAAAAGTTATATATACAAGCATTCATGACCATAAATAAGTTTGTTTTGTCACTCAGCCCATAACACATACACAATAAACCACCTAGTTAATATTAAGTTTACAGAGTCACCAGCTTTTGGGGAAGTCATTAAATGCCTATGTAGAAGACACTGCTGCCTTTTTGAACATTTTTCAGAAACACCCTTTCCCCACATACATAGGGCATATCCTTATTTATCAATTAGATACTGGAAAAACATGATTTTGAGATGACTTGTGTTGCTGAATTTTTATGGTTTGGTCATTAAGGTTTGTTGTTGTTTTAGAAAAAAAGAACAACCTAATAACAGATAGATACCCTAAAAATTTCAAACTATTCAAGCAGTTGAAAGAAGAAAAAGTATGGCAAACTGCAGCAATGAACTTTAGGAGTTGTGTACTGAAACAAAGCGTTTAGTGCTTCGAACATGCATCATACATGATTTTTACCATTTCTCTCAGCTATTCAGTTCAAGTGTACTCCAGTGCTCAGGAATATACTAATTTAATTATTCACTTTGTCGGTTGATGGAGCCACATGAGGAGTTGCTTTTCTCTACTGAAATGAATGGCCAAAAGCCATTAAGCTCGCCATGCACTCTATGTGTACCCTGGAGATTTCACACATTGAAGGAGTCCCCTGCATAAGATACATGGATACAGTCAAGCATTATGAAATGGGGGCAGGGAGTAGCAGCCCTGCCATGCATTTCATGTCATAAAACAAGACACATATGCAGTTGTAGAATGCAGCAATAGTACAGGTACATTTCAGCTTGCTCAGATGCCTTCTTGGAATTGGGCTCCTTGGAAGATAATTGCATGATACTTCTCCAATGTCTTAAAATGACAGAAGTACTTCATTGAGCATGTCATGGCTCTCTCTTGATTAATGGAAATTAACATTCATTTGCAGTAAAAAATATATTAGAGAATGCAGAGCTTAATTAGTTATACTCCTACACAGTGAAGACTGAAGTCTCTGATTTAAACCATTGTCATAAACCAGTCTGAATGTCAAAGTTTAAAAATTATTTCTGATTTGGTTAGCTGATCTGTCATCCTATTTTATTGGATTGCTATTACACATTATTAGCAAAGAAAGAATGCAAGGGTATGGCACACATTATAAAAGTGCAATATAACTTTACTCTGACAGTATGAAATTCCAGTGGTTAATTTTTTTCAAATCAAAAATGTATTGTTCAGAGAACTTAAGTGGACAGAAATAGGGAACCATTGGTAGGGAACCATTCTCAGAACTGAGAAAATACAAAACTCCATACTCTTGTTTGAGGAAATCTTCATAGCAGTTTAGAAAATAGGGTTTGCACTGCAAAAATGACTTTGACACAGTCTCCTTCCACTACTGCTAAAAAATGGCAGGTTTCATGATGTATGTGAAACATCCATTTCAGATCTCATTAATTTGCTATGAAATATACCAATTATAAAATTTGGAATGTCAGTTGTCAAGGCTACTTTTATTTGCCAACTAATCCATAATAAGCAAGAATGGATATGGTTTGCATGACTTAATCTGAGGAAAGGGGGAATGAGGCACTGCCTTCCATAGCTATAAGCTGTGAAGATTCTTCTGGAAAATGTTCCCTTTTTTTCAACACCCTCTCAGTTTTATGTTCCACAATTAATGTGTTCAAAGCCCGATGAATTACTGCTTCATCTGAGTTTATGGAAAAGTAGATCTGTTCTTCAAAAATGTCTTCTGCAGAGTTACTGTCTGCGGCAGAATCTTTCTGAAGCATGCTAACTGGTTGTAAGATGAAGCTATGTCTAGACTCCAGCTCTGTCAAATCATTCCCACTAAAATCCATTTCGAAACTAACTGGTTCTTCGGCCTCTAGCAATGTTTCGCCTTGGTGACTATTCCAGTGCGTGGGATTTGGATTCCTTTTTTCAGGAATGTCATTGCTTAATTCAAGTGTGCTGTCCTGACGTAACATAACTGCTCTCATAGGCAGGGCCCCCAAATCCGTTGGCATGATAAGCTGTTCCTCTTGGTCTGTCAACCAACTCGAACCTTCGTCTGATCCAGCAGAGCTCATTTCCAGTAAGGACAATGATGTGGATGATTCATCCAAGTATCCACTGGGATGAGCAGTTGGAGTCTTTGCTCTTCCATTTTGCTCAGAGTAACTGTTCAGCAGTGCAAAGATTCTATCTATATCCTTCAAGTAATTTGTCCAGTCATCAGGAATAAGTTGGTAGTCATTCCTGGGTTCATATAAGCGTTCATTTACACTGTACAAATCTTCCAGTCCTTGCCAGTTGACATTTTCAGTGAAGTTTGGCAACTTAGCCTTCCCATCCATGCCATAACTGTCCTCTGTAAGAAAAGATGAAGAAATTGTTGACAACAGCCTAAAGTTTACTATCAAACACAATTGCTATCATCTTGATTTCAAGTAGCTGAGAATGTATGCAGCTCCTTGCATTTTGAAATCCCTCTTCACATTTTTAGCACAATGATATACCATGGAAAAAGGAAAGAACTTAAAAGTCATTATATATTAGAAAAAGGTGTGGGAGTAACCAATTAAAGTGAAATAAACTCTGTATAAGATTCAACTGTAGATGGAAAAAGCGCACATTTGAAAACGTTAACCAAGAATTAGTCAGATACAAGTAGATAAAAATGACAGGAGCAACCCATACCAAGATCAAAGTATGTGTGGAAGCAGATAAACTATCTGTTGAAGCATAACTTCTGGCTCAACCAAACCGTCCAAATCCTTTTTAAAATCAAAATGGAGGGAGACTCTCTTTGTTAACTTCAATCAGATTTTTGCCTGCCATTAATATATTCAGTTTAAAAAAATCAGGACAACAATGGCCTTGTTTTTCATGTTAAACTGGGCGGTTTAACACATGTTTGAGGCTTCACAATACTATTAAATGGTGGTGGTCCATTAGGAAAATAGCAGCACCTAGTGAGAGGGCTGGGTCCATTCCCATAACCTTCTCTATTATACCCTAGTAAATGGCCAAATTCTTAACTTCACAGCACAGGATGTTGGGAATACGAATAGACTTTTAAAGGATTTTTGTAATGTGCCTAACACAACATAGAGGCAAGCGGAAAACAAACAGGTATTATACAGAGTGCTATTCCTCCAGCAGCAAATTAGCCAACATTATGAGAACACCAACAAAAACCATTAATGATACAAGAGGGTTAAAGGCAAACTATATATATATATACTGACTTCATATCTTTTTCTCCTACGGTTGTTTTTTTTAAAATGAAAAGCAGCATTGGAAGGAAATGGTCAGGATACTGTGACACCGCAGGAGCAGTGTGGACTCCTCTTGTGCACTCCTTTTGGACTCAACAGCACCACTATTCTTCTTCTCGCTTCAGGAAAGATTAGTTCTGGTAGGGTAAAAAGGAGTACAAGAGAATTGTGCTTGTGCTCAGCTCATTTTGGAAAGAAATGAGAGATTGCCCCATAAGGTTTCTGTGACAATACAGGGAAAGTTGGGATAATCTCACATTTCCTAACAAGCCAATAACCCAGTAGCAGCCAAGCATGCTCCTTTTAACCTCAGGTATGGCAGTGGTTTCTGGGGTGACTGATCTCTCATTTCCTGATGTGAGAAGTATCTGCAGGTAGCAGGGAAACATACAGCCAGATTCGTTCACTGCCAGGAGTTCTCTCTATAACTGGGAAAGGAAATAGTAGATCATCTCAGTTTTTTCAGTCAGTGGATCTTGGTAAGACCCCAGGCATACCAACCGCTAGTAGTTGGGGCTTGATTTCAGTTTCATGGACTGTTAACGTGGCACGCCATTGTCAGACAACAATGTTACAGAAGGTAAAACACACTATCTTTTACATGCGTTCATCAGCCCTGATTCTGGTATTCCTGTAAAGAAACATTTCCCAATGGCACATTTAACTGTAATATGTTGTGATTTTCAGCCTAATTTATGGGTGAATTCAACAGCACAAAGCTGTGTATTTTGTGTCTATTACAAATCTTCGCAAATGGATAAATATAGACACTACCACATTTGCTAATTTGTAGATTGAAATCAAGCCCTGTCACATTCCTTAAATTAAAAACATTTTGAAAAGCTGACATTCAAGAGCTCTTCTGTGCAAAATTTCGAAGTGATCATCTTATGCCTGAGATATATGTGTTGGAGATCAAGGCTAACCTTTCTCTTGAGAGAGCTGACTTGCCTAGCTAGAGGGATTCTTTGAGAGAAGCTACAATCCAGTGGATATACAATTACCTGAAAGTAAGCCCCATTGAACACGATGGGATCTACATGTGAGAAAACATTAATGGGAATATATTCAATTACATTTTGTATTGGCAATTATGAGTAAACTGAATGGCCTTTGCTCATGTATCTTTACACCATATATTACAAAACAGAAACTAAGGGATCTGTATTAAGTCAAGGCTTCTTCCAGTACCTAAGTATACACCATACTACATCTGTCAAGACATAAGCATACTTCAAATCTTATGTACAAGGCCCCAAGATAGCCTAGCCTCAACAGATTTCAGAAGCTAAGCAGGGTCTACCCTAGTTAGTATTTGGATGGGCAACCTCCAAGGAATACCAGGGTCGTGACACAGAAGAAGGCAATGGCAAACCACCCCCAAACATCTCTTGTCTTGAAAACCCTACGGGGTCACCACAAGTCAGCTGTAACTTGACGGCACACACAAAAAAGGAGCACACCCAATGGCCAATGGTTCCTATATATGAAGGGTTTTCAGTCAAATGTTGCACATATGTAGGAGATGCCATTCCTTATGATCCACATAGAACAGCTAAAAAACTAGCTGGAAAGGTAAGTTTGGTATATAACTGAAACCTTTCAAATCCTTACTTTCTTGATTATAATATATGTACTTCCACCGGCAGTTTTACTGAAGAAACATCTTAATATATTTAACTATGGTTTTTTTGTATGTTTATATTTTGTAATCTGCCTTGAGCACTGTGGAAAGGCAGGATACAAATATTTCAAATGAATAAATGTATGAGAAGATAGTTAAACTGAACTGAGATGAGTCAGAGGGAATATGACTCTCTCTAAGTACACCAGAAGAGTCAAATGAATCAGCTTCTGATTTGGTTTTTGGGTTAAAAAAATCTTTGATATTACAATATTGATTGCAAATATGAACATCAATTTATTTATTAACCTGCTTTCTACTCAGTATTAGTATCATTTTTAATGTTTAAAAATTATTTATTAGATTCTGTGATGATTGGCTGAATTATCCCTACATTTCTAAGAAAAAATAATCATTCACACATCAGAAAAATGGAGAAATACACACTTAAAATGATGTATGCTTTCAGCACTAGCATGTCTCCCACTATGGAGTTTTGAAATGGGATTGGTTCTATAAAGCTGGCTTCAATGGAATTTTGGAGCTGCTCAGAGTCAGACAAATAAGCTGGAGAAAATAATGCAGCAAACTTTTACAACTAGACAGAAAAGTAAAAGCCATGGTAGGAATTAAAGTAGTAATTTCAAGCTACCTGCAGGGAACAGCAGAAAACCTATAGGATTTGTTTTTAGCATTAGACTTATGCTGTAAACAGGTTTGGGAAACACTATATCAGGGATGGGGAACCTCAGGCCCTGGGGCCGTATGCGGCCCCCAAGGACATTTTTTGTGGCCCTCAGGAGCTCCAGGGCCCTGCCACGGAGGCGCAGCACAGGGCGGCCCTCCCTGAGGGTGTTCCTGGGGCCATGGCTTCCAGGGGCGCTGCGGCGCCCTTTGGACCTCCTCTTGCCAACTGACGGCTGTTGGTCGCCAAGAGGAGGGGGAGGGATGCTTCCCCCAGGGCTGCCCCCTATAGCCACAGCATACAGGAACGCCGGGGCACACTGTAAGCCCCTCTTGCTGCCTGTCGGCTGTTGAGCAGCAAGAGGGAGGGGGGAAAGAGGCCCGCGGCTCCCGGCGGCAGAGCATGTGCGCAGGAGCCGATCAGGCTTCGGGGGGCCTTTTGTGGACTCTGGGGGTGGGAGGGCATGGAGCCTGGGGCCAGGTCGCATGGGGCAGGCGTGTGTGTGTGTGTGTGTGGGGGGGGGGGAAGGCTTTTCTCTCTCCTTCACTTTCTGTCTCTTTGTCTGCCTCCCTCCGTCCTTTTCTTTTCCCCCCTCTTTCCATTTCTTTCTCCCTTTTCTTCTTTCTCTGTTTTCCTTCCTTCCTTCCTTGCTGATCGACTGCGGGCTGCGCCCCCCTGGCGCCTCGTTTGCTCGGGCCCACCGCTGGCTGCCCTCCTGCCGGGGGGGGGGAGCGGGGCGCCCTCCAGGCCTTTGCGTGGCCTCTCCTGGGGTTGCCAACCTCCAGGTGGTGGCCGGAGACCTGGCAACCCTAGCCTCTCCCCCCCACCAGGAGATCTACACCTGGTGTGGCCCCCGAATGATGTTATAACTGTGCAAATGGCCCTTGGCAGGAAAAAGATTCCCCACCCCAGCACTATATGATTACACCTCTCCATTGTTTCACTCAAACAAGTATTGTCTGAAAGCAAGCCTTTTAAAGCCCACGGTGGTTTCTCATCCGAACCTGAAGCACATCAGTGCCCACAGACTTTCAAGAGTGCTACAGTATTCCATTCAATACAAACTTTTCATTTATGTTACACGCAAAAATTACAATTTACTTGTAAAAATGGGGCCATCCAAATATTCTGGCTCAGGTCCAAATCTTGGAGGTCAGTACCAGGATACCCACAGCTTTGAAAATACCAGTTCATACAGCACTTAGTCAACAGTTATGCAGTGGATTGTATGGCAGATGACATGCAGAGCTATTTCATTTGTTTAACTGCCATATGAGTCACAGTAGTTGCTAATAGTGACCATATTAACCAAGTACTTGTTTGTGAGCATATTTTAAAATGCAAGATATAGGGAAAGGTATATTACAGTAACAAAAACAGGCACTTCCACTTTTATAGGCAATAAAAAGAGCTGTGTGAAATAACGTACCTTTCAGAGAAGTGTGATATAATCCTCATGCCCCCCCCCAGTTTAATAAGATGGTGAATGAATTTCCTAACACAGCAGCAGGATTACTGTACAATGAGCTGATGAGGTTGCAGTGTGAGCAATGCAAAATGTAAAGTGGTAAGTGGCCAGGTGAACAACATTGGTAAAACCAATGGCTGGGTGAAGAACACTGTTAGGCACTCATATTCAGCAAAAGCTACGCAAGATGCAATGCGCAGAATGCAGACATTAGTCGAAATGGATTGGGCCATGCAATTATTTGGAAAGACGCTGCTGAGGAGAATAATAAAGGGTTGGATACCTGTGTGGATCATAGCTTCCTCCATCTTTATTTCCTGATATAGGAAAATACAAGAGTAACTTTTGTTAGTGTTTAGATTTGGTAAAAAATCATTCACAATGTAGCTTTCCATGCACAGCATCTAATTCCTAAAAAGAAATTTATTGTGTTATAAATAGGTAAAGTGAAAGTCCAACAAAGATACCAGGTAAGGAACGCTCTAGAATTATTCTAAAGCAGAAAATGTAAACGTAATCAATTATAAGAGAGGGGTTTTTTTGGGGGGGGGGGTAAAAGAAACAAAGTGAAAAATTTTGACAAATTGAGAGGTTTAAAAAAATCTGAGTCAACTGAAGAGAAGTTTAACATGAGATAAATACCACCTTGGGGAGGGGCTGCCGAAAAAGGATCCAGCTGTGTGGGGCTTGAGGCTCAGTAGTAAGAACTGATGCCCTTGGCAAATTCCTCTTTTGTCGTAGGCAAAACCCGGACTGTGTTGCTTACAAATAAATGCAAAAAAGATGGTCTCTGGTCTCACTCTTTCTTATGAGAATACCAGACCAACAGAGGTCTGGAAAAACAGTTCATAAAAACAGTGAGGGGCAACAGAGAGGTTGAAAAAGGATATGAAAAACCATCTGAACTGGAAGGCCTCACAGCGTTCTAAAAAGAGGAGATGAGCTCAAGCCTATCCAGAAGCCACTGCTTGTAGCCCTGTTTCCAGTTGTGCTTGGGTCAAATGGAGTTGTTTTATCAGTGGAGGAAAGAACTTTGCACCATGCTGAGGACCTGTGTTCTGGGTTATGATCTCACATGCCCCAGGTTGGCCCCCAACATTTGGAGGGAGGAGAATGCAGGTGGCCTATTGATTTCCAGCTCAATTAAGCCGTGTCAGACATGACATTTTACACAGAGGAAGCCACAGCACAATGTCAAAATATTTTATGGTCAGTAAAATCAGGTCTGCTTGCTTCTGTGGTGATCCAGCTATGATGCATTCATTTCTAGGTACAGTAAAGTGTTGTCTGTACTTTGGTTTTCAAGTTTGCCAAGCCTGTGCCTGAAAATATTACCAGCACCACATGCCAGTCATACTGAAAGCATGTTTTAGGAGGCATTTCATAAGGCACACTCTACCATACCTTTGTTGTAGTTGCCAAAAGAACCTTTAAGAAATTCAAAGCAGCTTAAAGGAATTTTTTGTTACCTGTGTTGAGTCCCTTTGGTCTTGGATTGCACTGCTTATAACCTTGGCAGCTTCGTAGCTCCATCAGTTGTATATGTAATTGGTTCAAAATGCCTCTTTCTATAGTATGTACGGTATTTGTCAGCTTGATACAGATAGGAAAAAAATATATGATTTTATTAGCGTCTACAATGACATTGGATACAATAGGTATGATCTTCAAGCTACCGTATTTTTTGCTCCATTAGATGCACCTGACCATAAGACCCCCCCAAAACTGGCCGTCGGGGCGGGGAAAGCCGGCTTGCGCTGGAACGACGCGAGCTGGCTCTGTGCGCCCCCCCGCCGCCCTGACTATAGAGTCTTGGGTTTTCACCAGAAGGGACAACAGTATGCCAGCGTGATGTCAGCTTGCCAGTCCCCATCCCCAAATCTCCCACAGTTGCCTGCTGCAGCCTGGCAACCCGAATTAGGGCACTTATCATTTCAGCATGTCAATCATATGCAAATCACTTCATTTAAAAAATGCAAAGAGGGTTTCACACACCCATAATGGGAACTATTCTTAAATGTTGTATATGGATCACAGTGATACATGATGTTCTTCACCATTCCTACAGAATCAGCTACAAGAAATCTCACATTTTGCACAGCTGCTACCAGCTGGCCGTCGGGGCGGGGAAAGCCGGCTTGCGCTGGAATGACGCAAGCTGGCTCTGTGCGCCCTGCCCGCCTCCCAGCTGGGAGGCGGGCGGGGCGCACAGAGCCGGCCAGCGTGCCCAGCCGGCTCTGTGCTCACATTCACTCCATAAGACGCACAGGCATTTCCCCTCACTTTTGAGAAGGAAAAAAGTGCGTCTTATGGAGCGAAAAATACGGTATTTATAAACGCACACACTTGCACTAAAGCCCATTTATGGCTGCTTAGTACATAACATTTGCATCATGGTATTTCCATACTAAATATATAAATCTTTCCCTGCTGCACTTGGCATCAGGACACAAGTACAAAATGTTTCACCAGAGAAGGAGAAGAAGAAGAGTTGGTTTTTATACCCCAATTTTCTCTACCTTTTTAAGGAGTCTCAAAGTGGCTTACAATCACCTTCCCCTCCCTTCTCCACAACAGACACTTTGTGAGATAGGTGGGGCTGAGAGAGTTCTGAGATAACTGTGACAAGCCCAAGGTGACCCAGCAGGCTTATGTGGCGGAATGGGCAGTTCACCATATTAGAGTCTGCCACTCATGTGGAGGAGTGGGGAATAAAGCCTGGTTCTCCAGATTAGAGTCCACTGTTCCTAACCACTATGACACGTTGCCATGGGTCAGTGAAAGTGCACATGCTTTGCATGCAGAAGGCCACATGTTCCAGCTCTAGTATGTCCTGTAAAAAGATCCCAGGTAGCAGGTTGTCGTATTTTGGTCACGTCATGAGACGACAAGAGTCACTGGAAAAGACAGTCATGCTAGGAAAAGTTGAGGGCAGCAGGAAAAGAGGAAGACCCAACAAGAGATGGATTGACTCAATAAAGGAAGCCACAGCCTTCAATTTGCAAGATCTGAGCAAGGCTGTCAAAGATAGGACATTTTGGAGGACTTTCATTCATAGGGACGCCATGAGTCGGAAGCGACTTGACAGCACTTAACACACACACACAGCAGGTTGTGAAAGACCTAAGGCCTGGGAGAGCCATTACCAATCAGAGTAGAAAATATTAAAATTCAACCAACCAATGGCAGCTTCATAGGTGACCCTTAGCCTTGTATTCAAGAACACAGGCTTAACTAACTTGAGAATGACACTTTGTTTCTGAATAGTTTTCAAAATGAATGTACCTGGTAGGGGTCAGTGTTCATGTCAAAATACTCCAAGAATCCAGTGGCAAACTCACAGAAGAGGAAGTTGTGTGTTTCATTAATTGTTCGCAAACACCAGTAAGTGTTGTTGTTTGAACTTGTGCAAGCACAAAAGGATCCCACTGTTGGAAAGGAAGAAGATAACTTTAAGCAGACTATAGCAGCACATGTCAATTCGGCCCCATTTAGAAAGGGCAATGCATACCCAGAAAAACAGATCTGCCTTCTGCATTTGGTCTCTGATGCGTTATTAGAGGATGATGCTTTGGGAGAAGTGCTTTTGCATCTGAAAGCACAGTCACACTCCTGCATTAATTCCCTCGTATGTATTTCTAGTTTGATTTGTAAGATCTTTTTTTTTAATCTGTTCTTTTTTAATCTGGTTTTTCTTCAAGTACAAGCTGTATTTGATAGGCTCATCGTATTTCTCCTATTAAGATGTGCTCCAGAACAAGCGAGTCTAGTGCCTTCCAAGCCCTCGAGCATTTATACCCTCCCCTATCCCCACACATCTGCTAGAAGTGGTCCTCACAATTCCAGAATGGAGCTGTCTGCCAGTGATTGTTATCATGCGTAAAGCAAGTGAGTCCAGGAAGGCTGCACTCATCTCCTTTCTTCTGGCGCCTTTTGCCTTTTCTTTCTTTCTTTCGCCTGCGGTTCTCTTTGAAGAGCTGAAGCTTGCCGTCCACCTCTTGGGCTGCTTCCCTAGTCAAATGCAAGCACATATAATAAATAACGGCATAATGCTAAATCTTCATCTAGTCCCTAATGGAACAAGTAAAAGCATGTTTCATTGCAGGAGGAAAAGCAAAACTGGTTTGTCTCTGAGTTCACCCTATACTTGTTTTCTTGAGCAGGCAATTCATACGGCAGATAGCAATGTTTAAATGCTGCTACTAGATACATGCCCTGACTTGGATGGTTCAGGCTAGCCTGATCTCGTCAGATCTTAGCTGCTAAGCAGGGTTGGCCCTGGTTAGTATTTGATAGGAGACCACCGAGGAAGTCCAGGGTTGCTACATAGAGGGAGGCAATGGCAAACCACCTCTGAACGTCTCTGGCCTTGAAAACCCTACTGAGTTGCCATAAGTTGGCTGTGACTTGATGGCACTTTCCACCAGCAGTAGATGCATTACCATTAATACGTGAAGCATTCACATTCCAGTATTATTTGTACACAGGCAATGCTGTTGTTCTGTGAAGCTTTGTGGAAAGTTTCATGAACTTTTAGCTTAAAAGAGAACGTAAAATCAACCAAAGAGACAGAGAGCCTGAAATGGTGCCCAAGAGTTTGCTGTACTGTTATCCATGCTTGTTCCTTAAAACCTGCCACTTATTTTTATACATATACACATGCTTTTATCATTTAAAAAAAAACACACAAAAAGGACGCAATGCTTCGGATCCTCTTTTTATTTTGTAGGAGAATAATCCAATTTGATGCATTCTCCCCCTTTTCTGGTGAACTAAAGGCTGTCAACCAAGGTTACTGGACAGCTTCCTAGACCCTGGCCTGACTAGCCTCCCCAAAGGAACGTCTGTGATATAAGCCCTGTTCACATTACAGTGAATGCTCATACAACCGGCATATATATGCATATACCTGTTGGTAAAAAAGAGCCAATGTGCATTCACTTTACAAATGAAACTGTGACCAGTACCTGGATAAATGTGTGGTTTCAATCACATGTTCAGCTGTACATGCACTGAATGTAACATGAGAATCACTCAATGCACATACAAATTAAAAATCAAGCGTACACCGTACATGGATTGTATGTATGTTTACTGTAACTTGTGAACAGGGCTGGTGATGCATGGCAGTAAGGGAGAAAAAGAAAGAGAGGGGCTTACTTGAAAGGATGAAGGTGACTCTTATGCTTCTCTTGAGACTTCACTCCCTTTTCTTTATTGTAATAGCTATAAGGAAACATTATGACCAAAATAAAAAATTTCCTAACATGAATACTTAAGATATATACATTTTGTTTAAATTCCTTGAAATGTCTGGAGAAAATCCAAGACACTAGTAGCTTCATAAAAAGCTTACATGGTAATAGGTACTAAACTATTTCAACCATTTATATCAAATGCTATTATACAAAGGAATTTAGTCTGTTTATACAAACAATCACATAAAAACAAAATATTGGGTAAGATCCCACTGACACATTCTGCTACCAATTGCACTTTCCTCTGGTGCAATGAATCCTCCCTGGTACAAGAGGATCTTGTGTTAAGGGAAGGCTCCCTACACCAGAGCAATGTACCACTGCCAGTGGAACATGTCCAACAGAAATATACTTCACAGCAATTAATACAGTCCAAACTCATTACATAAAAATGACTTTTTAGGAAGCCAGAAGCTCTATCCTGAATTTATTAGGATCATTTCCAGTTTCCCCCCACAAATATATATGTCTTCTGCATATGGTATTCCACAGTTGAAATTTATTAAATGGAGGGAAAAACAGGAATAGAAGTTGAGTAAAATGGTCTTTATAAATATGCTACAACACCTTAAACTACAAAAATCAGGACCATAACATTGCACACGGAGATTATTCATGTACCTATATATGTATGTCATGCAACCAATGTACATGAGAAAGACAATTGTCTTTACCTCTTTTTGCTGCAATCACATTCATCAGGTTTTCGTCTTTTTAGATGCCCTCTCACTTCTCTCAAATTCTTGATTTTATCTTGGAGAGCCTCAATCTGCCAAAAGCATTAATATGCAGGAATAATGATGAAGTTTTTCTGTCATACCATTAGCACTCCCAATGATAGATTTTGTACAATGTTTCCAAATTAAACCTGGTGCTTATTGCCATTAGTGGTTAATTCAGACCAAGAGATGATGACCCATTCATGGCCAACCCATTTGTTTCTGGACAAGCAGGAACCTAGATCTTTCATTTTCCAATTGAACATTTTAGCTGATTACTTTTGCTACATTTTTCCATGGTAAGGTATAAATACAGGTTCTCAATGAAGGAAACAGTCTTCTCACCTCTTTGTCAATGTAGGCTTTATGGTCTTTCCAAGCTCTGGCTGACTGGTAAAGTTCCCTCTCACAGTGAATGGAATCATTTGAAAGAATAAAGCACCTACAAAGACAAAATAGGTAGAAGAAAATTACCTGTGGAAATGTTGGTAGTAGATTATGGGCAAGATCTCTATGCAAGACCCTAGAGAACTACTGTCAGTCATATTAGGCAATATTGACCTTGACAGATTAACGGTCTCACTCTGTATCAGGCAGCTTTGTGTGCATATAAATAAAAAGCTAATACTAGAAAAAGCATTCCTACTTGTGTGTCACTCTGACAGAATCCGGTTGGCCAACAGTGTTGGTTCCATCTGCTAGCATTCCTGCATTGCCAGTGGTATCTTCTGCATGTTCCTCCTCCTCACTGTAACTTCCATGCCGCTTAACAATGCTTTTGGGCTGAAGAATGTGAAGCTCCTCCTCCTCCAGGTTAACATCATATATTTCCCCTTCAAATTCCACAGACAAGGAACGAGACTGGCGAGTGTGAACAAATCGAGGTTTGTATTCTATATTGCAAAAAGAACATAGCCATACCATTAGATAACTAAATAGCATATTATTTCAAAAGCAAAACAAAAAATAGAAAGCTGGACCTTGGACTGATGCATGATAACTGACCACAACACACCAACAATCCAAACAATCTAACAACAAATAATACTTCCCTGCATTGACATGGATAATTTCTCAGCCACCTGAGCTCTCACATATAAAAGCTAGCCTAAATAGAATCATGAACATATGAAGGGGACTTATTCTGACTCAGACCATCTGTTCCCATAGCTCAGTATTACCCGTTCTGACTAACATCCACTCTCCAGTCTTAGATAAACAAGGTCTTTCCCAACACTTACTAACATATTTTAACTGATATACAACTTTCTACAGTCAAAATGTGTGATCTACCACCACACCGTGACCTTCTGCTTCTGCAAGACTCTCAAAGTGGTGTGGAACAGAAAAGTGGAACACTGGCATACCACTTCACAAAAATCGAGGGACTCAAACAAGGGTGATCTGTTAAATGAGAACTGGCCCTTTGATGTTCTGCCAAGCAGTGAGAATTTTAACACACAGTTTGTCTGGATTTTTTAAAAAAAATCAAGTATGCATATGTTGTAAAATTCTCTCATGCATTTGGCAGCACATTAAAGACTTAGCAAGTGGTTACCTGCACACCATACTAAGTGGCTTCTTGGGAAATCATATCTTGTATTCTCCCTCTGTCTCGGTGTTCCATCACAACAGCTTTGTTCATCTGAGCAAAGCCTTCTGAGGGTGCCATCCTGCGAACGGGTATGATCAGCACCTGCCTGAACATACACATTCTCTGCTGTGGCTCCCACTTCTTGGAACGACCTGCCTTCTGCAGAATGTGCAGAACAGAAGTGTAATTATATAAAGGGATCTGAACTACACTATAATGGAACAGTCCAGGAGGGCATTTTTAAAATAGAATAGGAAGGTAGCCTAGTGAAATGTTTATTATATGTATCACCTTGTTTTTACTTTTACTTTTTACTGAATCTTTGTAATCCGCTCTTTGCATTGTTCATGGTATGTAATGAGTTTGACCGTTTTCCCCTAATTTCTATAATCCTAGTCCTATTGCATTGCTACTGGATGTTTTTTACATTTTGTAATTCTCCTTGAGTCTGTGTGAAAGGTGGACTATAAATGAAGTAAATAAATATAATGCAATAAAGAAAGCCATCTAAACAAGAACTAGCCCATATAAATAAAGATGGCTCCTAATCTGGTTATACATTTCAAAGCAATGTCTTTAGATACTTTGCTTTACAGATACATTTATGAAATACATACTTTTTGTTGAACCTTTAAAACATACTAGAAACGCTTATACCTCCCCCCTAAGTAAACATGTTCATAGTTGATGGCTCAGTTCAGTACTCTTTAAAGCTAACAAAGGACTCCCTGGAAGCACATTACTTAGCTAAATGAGACCACAGAGAGCAGATTACTCCACAGCCATGGTCACCCTGCATGATGAATCCCATACTGGGTAGGTTTCTTAGAATCCCAGTTTTTCTATCACTAGTCCCAAGGAATGATGAAAGTCAGTGGTCTCTTTCCCTGGAATTCCCATAACCATATCAGTGCTCTAACCTTAATTGTAGATATGAGTCAAATGCTTAATTTGTACTCCATATTTATAGGTTCCCGGGAACTTCTGCATCATTTTTATCAGACCTTGATACTCCCTTTATCTTATAGCCATGTCCTTATGGTTGTAACAGAAAGAGATATGGCAGCATTTGATAAAGGTTCTAATACTATAGAACAGGGGTCCCCAATGCAGTGCCCATGGGTGCCATGACACTTTTCTTGGTGTCTGCAAGTGGGTGGGGCCAGGTGAGGCTATTGCAAGGCTTCTGATTGGCTGTGCAGATTTTTTAAAAAAATTGCTTTGGCAGCAGCTGCCACCACAGCACAAGGATCTTCATCTTATAACTAAAGACAAGCTGTGTGTGTGTAAGAAAATATTTTATACAATATATTAATTTAGATAGGCATCCTGCTAAACAGAACATATGCTTGAAATGTTGAAGAGTTAATATTACAGTTATGCATGACCATACTCCCTGACATTTCTTGGTTGGCTCTGCCTCTTGTGGCTGACATTTTGTAGATTGTTCCACCACCCTGTATCAATATTCCAAAAATGTCTGCAGGCTGAAAAAGGTTGTGGGGGGTTCCTGTTACAGAAAGTCCCGAGGACTTTCCAGTGGTCACAATGAGGCCCTGCCCACGAACTCAATGGCAACTCCACAGCTGTCATCTCTCTACTGTACTGGCCAACATCTCACAAGTCCCTAAACTAACTCACTTTCTAATATTGTCCTCTTTTCCTAGGACACAACAGCACGCAATGTGTGCCTTCAGTCGTTACCATTCTACCAATGCTGGATGATGTTCATTACTATATACAACTTAATGCACTTAGATCAAATAGTCACATCATACCAGCATTATTTTTATTGATCAGTATCATGCATGCAAACTTGGCAGATATTAAATTTGCAGCAATGTTGCTTGACCTTTCTGAAAGCTCACGATCTGTTCCTGTCACCTACTTTGTACACTGGGATTTCTCAGAAAAGGTCTTTGATTTTTTCTTTGGGCTCTGCTGTTGCGGTACTCAGATTCACCACAGTCACATTCGTTTTCATTGCTGCTGTATCCCCGGGAGTGTATGCTTCGAGTTCTCTTTCTGATGGCAAGAATGTCACTGGACACCTTGCACTTGTGAATACGGAGTTTGCCAGATGTGTCTTCAATGCACTGCCATTTCTGCATGAAAACAAAACAAACCAGTTGTTCAACTGCACCTCCAGTTTTTTGGGGGGAAAGCAGAGAAGGTAATACTTTCCTAGTGATTATTAAATTTCTTTTCATCTTCTTGTTCAACATTCTAGGAAAACCCAAATGAGTATAAAACGATTTTTAAAAAATGCTAGCCAAAATAAATCTGACTAAATACATATTTTAAACACATGTTGAGATAAGGGAATCTACAACATACCAAACTTTAGAAGAAAAGCTTTCCCTCTTAGAAAATACCATTTTTCTTACTGTAGCTCTGATATATTTAATATGTATATTCTAGTAGAAAAGATTCTTCAGATACAGCTAGAATGTGATTCCATCTATCCTTAAGTAGAGAAGAGTGAATTAGACACAAAATTGCAATGTAAATGTCAAAAGCAAGTAAATGACAATAGAATGGGTGATTGGATTAGGTGTGATATTCTCAAGACAATGAATTCTCCTGGACTGAATAGAAATCTGGGATTCCTGTCTCAATGCTAATTTCTCCATGCCTACTACCCCTGGTTTCAGAAAAGGAAGAGGCACAAGAGATCATATTGCAAATATACGCTGGTTACTGGAGCATACGAGAGAATTTCAGAAGAAAATCAGCTTGTGTTTCATAGATTAAAGCAAAGCTTTTGACTGTGTAGATCATGAAAAGCTATGGCTGGTTTTAAAGGAAATGGGTGTGCCACTACATCTGATCATTTGATGCGCAACCTGTACTCTGGACAAGAGGCCACAGTTAGAACAGAATATGGAGAAACGGAATGGTTTCCAATTGGCAAAGGTGTCAGACAAGGATGTATTTTATCTCCCTATCTCTTCAATCTATATGTAGAACATATAATTAGGAAAGCTGGATTAGATTTAGATGAAGGTGGAGTGAAAATGGGAGGGAGGAACATTAATAATTTGAGATATGCTGATGACACTACATTATTGGCAGAAAATAGTGAAGATTTGAAATGACTACTGCTGAAAGTTAAAAGAGAAAGTGCCAAAGCAGGACTACAGCTGAACATCAAGAAAACAAAAGTAATGACTACAGGAGAATTACACAACTTTTAAGGTTGACAATGAGGAAATAGAAATTGTTGAAGACTTTCTATTCCTTGGCTCCACCATCAACCAAAAGGGAGACTGCAGCCAAGAAATCAGAAGGAGATTGAGACTGGGAAGGGCAGCCATGAAGGAGCTAGAAAAGATTTTGAAGTGTAAGCATGTGTCACTGGCCACCAAGACTAGATTAATCCATGCCATCATATTCCCTATTACTATGTATGGGTGTGAAAGCTGGACAGTGAAGAAAGCTGATAGGAAGAAAATAGATTCCTTTGAAATGTGGTGTTGGAGGAGGGTCTTACGGATTCCGAGGACTGCCAAAAAAACAAATCAGTGGGTTATAGATCAAATCAAGCCTGAACTGACCCTAGAAGCTAAAATGACTAAACTGAGGCTAAACTGAGGCTTGCAGAGATGCAAGGCTGTCAGATTAGTTTGACAGGTTGAACTGAGATCAAGTAGATCTGTAATGATGTCATAAGTCTGGAAAGTCCCTGGATAGCTTGTGGGATCTGGCCAGAACCGGTTTGGGCCAGATGGCTGATGCAATGTACTAGCAACAGGTGAATGACTTAGCATCTACTGTGATTGGTTGCCTGAGATGGCATATTGTATAAAGCTGTATAGAATGGAAGCTTATGTGTCGGGATGCTATGAGTGGAAGAGTGTAAGAGGAGTTTTTATTATACCTGTGCACTGTAAAATAAAGAAGCACTGCTTTTCTAGTAGCAAGGAGTTCTGGTGGTATTTTCCTGGACAACCTGCTTAATCCGCTAGCTCCTGCTTCAGTCATGTCATGAGACAACAAGAGTCACTGGAAAAGACAGTCATGCTAGGAAAAGTGGAGGGCAGCAGGAAAAGAGGAAGACCCAACAAGAGATGGATTGACTCAATAAAGGAAGCCACAGCCTTCAATATGCAAGATCTGAGCAAGGCTGTCAAAGATAGGACATTTTGGAGGACTTTCATTCATAGGGTCGCCATGAGTCAGAGGAGACCTGACGGCACTTAACACACACACTACCCCTCTGCATATAACACCTAATCTAATCATGCCTATTAATGGAATCACATTCTAGCTGTATCTGAAGAAGTGAGCTGTGGCTCACGAAAGCTCATAACCTGCCAGAAATTTTGTTAGTCTTTAATGTGCTACTGGACTCCTACTCTTTTCTACTGCTTTTGACAGACTAACCCGGCTACACATTGTGATTTATATTCTAGTCACTCCAAAAAGAACACATAAATGAAAAAGTAAACCAGTGCACAAAATAACTGAGGTAACAGTAAAATAATCTATTCAGGGCTTTTATTGTCTGCTGCATGCAACATGGGGGGGGGGGGGGGGAGAAAGTTAAGAGTCCAGAACAGTTAGAAAAACCATGAAAGAAATCTCAGGCTGCTAGTTTAAGAAACCACATTTTGAAGAATTTTTAATGGAAAAGCTAACAGAATGTGCTTCTAAGAAAATGTAAATAGTTAAGATTGATACACAGAGGTTATTCGAGAAGCTGTTTTCTCATCGAAGGAGGAAGAAATTAGTGCAGCTTGCTTCTTTATCCTGTCTAGTTTAGCCCTGTCCCGTTTCCCAATGGATATCAAGCTTCCAGACTTGCTATTTGCCCCACATGAGAAAACATACAAGAACCATAGAAGTACCTCTTTGTTTATTTTTCTGCGGGGCAGATTACAGCTCTGAGAGAGTTTGCAGCAAAGAAAACAAGCTGAGATCAATATTTGAACCCCCCCTTCTCCAGTAGTATGAGCCTGAACCAAATCAGTTGCCTTGCAACAATTTTTTGCCCTTAATAAAAAAGGGAGATTGCAAATTACAGATCTCTGGGACATGTCTGGTTTGGTTCTTTGGCAGGAGCTCACAAGAAGCAGCTAGGAAGAAGAAACTGGTCTAAGATTTCTCTCTGCACAGGTACTGCTGACCGGCCTCAGTAGAGCTTCCCTTTCTCACCTTGCAACCCAAACCATCTAGTCCTTGCTTAGCTAGAGTACCTCACCCAGGTGGCACAAGCCCCTTTGAGCCTTCGACATTCCCTTCCTGTCAGCTTATTACTTAGTGTCCAACCTGTCCAGATGAGTGCAAATGTTACCCAAGAGCTGGTCTTAGGGGTCCTCCCACTTCTCTGGCCCTGGAGAAGGCTCTGTGAGAAGTTTTACTTACATACATTTGTTTTGTATTTGTAAGCCTATTGGATACCCAGAAGACAAAAGGGGGGCAGAACTGGAGAATGGAGCCAGCAGTAAGTCTTTTTCTAAAGCTTCATAAAAGAAATATGTGAAAAATTTAAAACATCAGAATTGTAAAGCTACAAATCATGAATATATAGGGTTAAACATAGTGGCCACAAGATGGCACACATAGCTGCAAATAATTTGTGAGTGAGATGAACAAGCCCAGACCAATTTAGTATTCTGCAGCCAATTAGCTCACTAAAGCAGACCTCTGGAGTTGGTGTTAGAATTCCAGGGAGTTATGCAGTATGTTTTATTAAAGACTTAATTTGGTTAAAATTGTTAAGTATCTGTCATGCTGGAGAAAGGTGAATAAGAATCCAGTTTTAGCCGTTTCCCAATTATTTTAATATTCAGTGTAGGTGAAATTGGCTTTAGGGCAGAGGCACAATCTGAGATCCCTGGGTCCGATGTTAAGCTGACTGGCCTATAATTTCCTGGTTCCCCTCTGGACTGCTTTTTAAAAATCAGTGTAACATTTGCACTTTCCAGTCTTCCGGTACAATGGCTGAATTTAGTGATAACTTACATATACAGGCTAGTAGATCAACAATCTCACATTTGAGTTCCCTAAGGACCTGGACACCTAATGGTTTTTAATTTCCCCAGTAGGTCTAGAATTTCACATCAGAATGTGAATCCATCAACAGATAGAAGGCAAATCAACTGAGCAATACCACAGAAACCCAAAACTCACTGTTAAGTTGAATGTATTGAGAAATGGAGCAGTTATGTACATAAACTTTACAATGCTCATCTCATTTACATTCCCAGTTTATATATCCAATCCTACAAGGCTGCTTCACAGTTTTCACTATGATCTAGGGTGCCAAAAAGGCAAAAATCACACCAAAATAATCCATCATTAGTTCAGCTTCCTGCCAGCAAATACCTAATTTCACTGAGAGTGTTTAAAACAGAGACATGATTTCAGCCACTGCAAGCAAAAAGGAAGTTCTTTAGTTTATTTTGTAATGGACACTGGTTACTAGGTTAGCCATAATTTTAAGGAAAATTCCACTGCAAGAGCAGAGAACTCTGTGTAAATGATAGAGTTTAAACAGATTTTCAGTATTCTAAGAGCTTCCATTTGTAGTACACTTTATAAAGCTTTATATATTTTCCTTGTATAGAATTAAACATCTCTAGGAATGTATTTCAGGAACTTCAGGTGGGAAAGAACAAGTATCCAGGTTAGGTAATAGTTTACTGAGCACATCAAACAGGGTAAAATTAGTTCTTTTGTACTAAAAACTGCCATGTAAAAGACAACAAGATCTCATCCCAGCCATCCTAACCCAAAACCCAAGGGCTAATAAGAATGGAATAACAAAAAAGAGAAAAGTCCTTGATAAAGAAGTTCTCTAAAAATGGGCAAAAATGAAGTTAATCTTGCTCTGATGCTAACTAAACGGGCACTTTCCCATAGCTAGAAAAATGGATTGTGAGTGGAAGCAGACAAAAAATATGTGTCAGCAAAATACAGTTTCTTGCTAGATCGCACAATTGAAAAACGGCTGCTGCTTCTTCCTACTAGAAGTAAATTTAGTAAATAATTTAGACAGCCTGCAATGTCAGGGTGTTCTAATCCCATATAGTACTGGAGGAAAGCGCTATACTGTGAACACAGATAAAAAGTGCGTGATTCAAATACCAGAAGAGCTGGAGACAAAGATTCTGCAGGGCATGGCTGAACCACACGTAGGCTTAGTCTGCAGAGATCAATGAATTCTAGATGGGTAGACATGCTAGTCTGTTGCATCCAAATAAACAAAGAATATTTTAAAAGATTAACATAAAAGTGGCATACATTTTTGGGAGACGCATTTTGTCAGAGCCCCGTGACACAGAATGATAAGCTGCAGTACTTCAGTCAAAAGCTCTGCTCACAACCTGAGTTGATCCCAACAAAAGTTGGTTTCAGGTAGCCAGCTCAAGATTAACTCAGCCTTCTATCCTTCTGAAGTCGGTAAAATGAGCACTCAGCTTGCTGGGGGTAAAGTATAGATGACTGGGGAAGGCAATGACAAACCACCCCGTAAAACATAGTCTGCCTAGTAAACATGATGTAATGTCACCCCATGAGTCAGTAATGACCCGATGCTTGCACAGGGACTACCTTTAACTTTTACCAATTTGTCAGATGTACAAAAAGTTTATTTACTTCATTTACATTCTCCCCAGTGTGACCCAAAGTAGCTTATATTGTTATTCTCTCCTCCATTTCATTCTCACAACAACCCTGTAAATTAGGTTAGGCTGAGTGTGCGTGACTGGCCTAGGGTAACCCAGCAAACTTCCATGGCTGAGTGGGGATTTGAACCTGGATATACCAGTCCTATGCTCTGACCAGTACATCATGTTCAACTGGCAGATATATCTGTAGAAGGGTGCAAACAGAAAGAGGGTGTGTGTGAGTGTATGGGGGGCATAATTACAAAATGAGAAATCAGTAAATTGCACTGGACCTTATGTTATATGGAGAATTACTGATGTATATAGCCCAGCCGATCTTAAGCTTGGGCAAACAATAAAGGTAAAGGTGCAAGCACTGGGTCATTACTGACCCATGGGATGACATCACATCCCAACGTTTACTAGGCAGACTATGTTTATGGGGTTGTTTGCCATTTGTCATCCCAATCATCTACACTTTACCCTCAGCAAGCTGGGTATTCATTTTACTGAACTTGGAAGGATGGAAGTCTGAGTCAACCTTGAGCTGGCTACCTGAAACCGACTTCCGTGGGGATCGAACTGAGGCTATCAGCAGAGCTTTTGACTGCATTACTGCAGCTTACCACTCTGTGCCACAGGACACCTGGGCAAACTATATGATAAACTAAATTATTTTTTTATGGAAAATCACTGCAGAAGAAGGGATGCTATCGTTTACCCTAGATAAAAAATAAAGACTTTTTATGTTTATAGCACTCTGAAACTTCCAAGCACTTCACATACATTACTTCAGACCCAATCTATACATACAGTAGATTAGACCAGAGTGCAGATGGAGGGTCCTTTCTACAAAATATTCCCTGGACTCTACCTTTGGGCTTAAGAGAGAGACAGAGACAGAGAGAAGAATTCCACTTTCTCTCCTATGCTATTACATGTCTACATGTTGGGCTCGAGCTCTTTGTTTTATAAACTGCCTAGATTTATGCTTAAAAAAAAAAGGTAAAGGTCCCCTGTGCAAGCACCGGGTCATTCCTGACCCATAGGGTGATGTCACGTCCCGACATTTACGAGGCAGACTTTGTTTATGGGGTGGTTTGCCACTGCCTTCCCTAGTCAACTTCTCTTTACCCCCAGCAAGCTGGGTCTTCATTTAACCAACCTCGGAAGGATGGAAGGCTGAGTCAACCTTGAGCCGGATACCTGAAACCAACTTCCATCAGGATCGAACTCAGGTCGTGAGCAGAGCTTGGACTGCAGTACTGCAGCTTACCACTCTGTACCACGGGGCTCCTTATTTATGCTTAGATTTATGCTTTAGTAGATTTTAAAAATTCCTCCATAACCCCAACAGCTTGCTTTCAGACCAGTGTGTGTGTGTTAAGTGCCGTCAAGGCGCTTCCGACTCATGGCGACCCTATGAATGAAAGTCCTCCAAAATGTCCTATCAGGACATTATGCATTTGTGTCAAGCCAGGAGAACCTCATTTTTCACAGCCATGAAAAAAAAACTTAATATTTAAGCCTTTGTTTTAACCCCTAATTTTAGAAACAGAGCTTTGGGGGAGGGGGGTCTGTGCTTTAGTTAAATCAGATAAGAGTGATTTCTTTTAAAATGAGAGAATGGCTGTTTTTATTCATGAAGCTTATCACTGCAGTTCTTCTTGGTTGCCAAAAGGGGGCTGCAGAGCTCTGGCCACAATTTAACTCCACGAAATGTTCCTTTTTTCTGTCAAGTTCCTTCTGAGAGAAATATTATCACATAGCCTGTGTGAAACATCAACAAAAACATTTCAGGGCTAACTGCCACACAGACCAGGTCATGATTTGTTTATGTCAATGGCCTTGTCATGATATCTTCATCTATACGGCACCATTCAACTACCCAGCACAGGAAACACAGTCTGATGTCCTGACATGTATTGGCCCTTCTAGACACAGGTCGAGCTACCACTACCTTCTACACCTCAGAGAAGGATCCAGTACACAAACCGAATCCCTTGTTCTGTCGCTCTGGACCAAAAAACACCAAGTATAACTATTCAGTATAGGACATCTACCTCGCATGGAGACCGAGGTCATGGAGGATGTTCAGGTATTATGAATTACAGCTCGGAGCCAGCTAAACACAGTCTGGACAAGCTGTAAAGCTGACCCTGCAGTTAATCGGCAAGTGATTCCATATAGATTCTATTTAAAGGGTAGAAGCGTAGACACAACTAGGGCTGTCAATTCGGTTCGGCCCGAACTGAAAATCAGCCGAATTTCTCTTGATTCGGCGGTTTTTAGTTCGGGACGAACCGAACTCAAAACTGGCGGGCAACCGGGGGGGGGCCGAATTCAGCGAGTTCGGGAGTTCACGAATAAATTCAGCCAATTCGGGGCCGTCAGTAAGCAGCATAACCTTCAGTAAGCAGCATTCTCCTCCCCCGGCCAATCGGTGGCCAAGCTGGGTCTTCTTCTGGCCAATCAGTCAGGATTGAGTACTGGAGGAATCAGCTGATGTGCGGCCGGCCGGGGAAAGAGAGAGAGAGAGGGAAATCCTCATGTGTGTGTGAGGGGGTGCTTGTGCACATTCGCTCCTTTCCGTGGCTGCAGGGGGCGCATTTTTTGGGGTACTGACCCCAAACTTTCAGGGGATATTCAGACAGGTTTTTTTAAGAGACCACCCAAGTTTTGTAAACATTGGGTCAGGGGGTCCCGAGATATGGGCTCCCCCCCTTTTTCTTTCCATGGCTGCAGAGGGCGCATTTTTGGGTGTGCCGACCCCAAACTTTCAGCGGAGCATCAGACTAGGCTTCTTAAGATACCCCCCAAGTTTTGTAAACATTGGGTCAGGGGCCCCCGAGATATGGGCTCCACCCCTTTTTCCTCTCCCCCCTTTTCCATTTTCGTGGCTGCAGGGGGCGCTTTTTTGGGGGTGCAGCCACCAAACTTTTGTCATAGCTTCAGAGAATCCCTCTTAAGAGACCACCCATGTTTTGTAAAGATGGGTTCAGTGGGGGCTGAAATATTGGCTCCCCCCCTTTTCTCTTTCCATGGCTGCAGGGGGCGCATTTTTGGGTGTGCCGACCCCAGACTTTCAGCGGAGCTTCAGTCAAGGCTTTTTAAGATACCACCCAAGTTTTGTAAACATTGGGTCAGGGCCCCCCGAGATATGGGCTTTCCCCTTTCCCCTATTGGGATGAATGGATCACCCTCGAGAGATGCATACGTATGGATCTTATATTGGATACAAATGGAATCATATTGGATTACCCAGCCTCCCAGCCCCTCCTGCTGGAACAGAAGACAGTCACAGTAAGACCCCTTTGGGGGCTTTAATCTATATTTTTTCTTTTCTGTGTGTGTGTGTGGGGGAAAGCAGAGTCTGTGTGTGTGTGTGGGGAGGGAGCAGTTTCTGTGGGGGGGGGGAAGCCAAAGGGGGCTTTTGCCAGTTCTGCCTGGGGTGTGCGTTCCCCCTTCAGTCTCCCTCTCCCTGGTTTGAGGGGGGGCTTCATTTTTATTCTTCAGGTTTTTCCTCATTCATAAGATCAGTTAGGTTATTTTGATGCTTGCTCAAAACTGGTTTTCAAATGGTGACTTAAAGAATGCATCTGCCTGGTCCCAAGTCCAATGCAAAAGGAGAAATTCCACCCCCTCCTGCTCATTATGCATAGCTAGCTGCCTCTGTCCCTTTCCATGGTATGCAAACTCCCAGGCATCAGGTGTTGCTATGCACTGTTGCAAAGGTGTTGCATTGCGTGCTTGTGTTGCTTTGCAGTTGTATTGTTTTGCAAAATTCTTCACACCTGCCCCGCCCTTTGCATGTTTGCAAAGGGGTTGCTCTGCCGTTGTGTTGCTTTGCAAAGTTCTTAGCACCTGCCCCGCCCTTGCTCTCATCAGCTGTTTGTCGGGCCGGGAGCTTTGTGCGTGGGCCGCAAGCTCTGCGGAGAGATACACATTAAGGGTGGGAGGGACCCCTTTCAGGGCCCATATCTCAGCCCCCCCTGACCCAATCTTTACAAAACTTGGGGAGTCTTTCAATATACGTCCTTTGAAGCTCTGCTGAAAGTTTGGGACCTCTAAGCCCAAAAATGCCCCCCCCCAGAGCCGCGGAAAGGCGCTGTTGTGTTTTTAATGGCTTTATTCGGCCGAATTTTTTTTCCGAACTTTGAATTCCCGCCGAATTGAACGGATCCGAAGTGGGGGAGTTCGGACTTCGGCACGTACCGAACCCACAAGGGCCAAATTCGGCCGAATCCGAACTGTACCGAATTTTTTTTTTTTTGACAGCCCTAGACACAACTGCTAGTTGTCTAAAGGACACAAGTTGAACACTTCTAAAAGAGCTTCCAAGACCAGGAGTGTATGGGTGCTATAACTCTTGCTGTTGTCAGGACAAAATGCTGACCTTGAACAAGCGCATGAATTCTTCTGAAATATTATAATTTGGACATCACAAACTCTATAGTACCAACAGTTTATGGACCAATAAGACAGCAGTCACAAGCACACACGTAACACCATTTTTATTTTTTGTTGCACACAAAGAATTCCCAGCCTCATGAAGCTGCGTTATACTGATTCAGACCACTGGGCTGTCAAGTTCAGCATTGTCTGCTCAGACTGGCAGAAGCTCTCCAGTGTCTCAGGCAGAGGTCTTTCACATCATCTACTGCCTGGTATTAACTGCAGATGCTGGGGATTGAACCTGGGACCACACCAAGCAGATGCTCTAGCACTGAGCCACAACCCCTCCCCTTCTATCATTCTGCAGAATGTGTAATATAGAATTGTTCAGGAGGACATTGTCATAAATTGAATATGGCTGTAGTAACATGGAATTAAGAAAGGTGATTTTAGAAAGAGTGACTCTTTCATCCCTTCTCCTGTGAACTGTTATGTAAACCAACAGTCTCAGCATGAATTCTCTCTCTCACACACACACTCAATAAGGAGGTTGATATTTCCAAGCCCTCGGTCCCTTCTCTCCTTCTCATTCTCTCTCTCTATAAGCTTTATATATGGTTGCCTAAAAACTAACTTAAACAGTTACCTGAGAAATTCTAAATACCCTGATCATACGAATCTATTTAGCAACCATAGCCCAAATAAAGTTTGTATTGCAGCACTACAGCCAATAGGTTACAGTAGAAGTCTTTCACCAAACAAGGCATTTCAAAGCCTTTCCCCGTGATGACTTTATGGACTGGAAGAGCTGATTGAAATAGCAGTCCTCATGAACAACTGACTTCACTGTCTACAGTTTCATCATTAATATATTCCTAACAATGAAAACAAATTGCAGTGATAACACATTTCAAGGCACCATTTTAGCTTTTCCTTCTGCCACAGCCGGCAACTTATCTGGCTTCGAACAGTTACATTCATTCTCCTGTACTAGCAAGCTAAGGAATTCAACCAAGATTGGATCAGGACAAGCTATCCCAGAATTGATAGCCAAATGCCACAGAGCTCTACTTACAATCCTGTTCATGGATAAAAGGAGCTTCAGAGCCTTGATACAGCAGTGCAGGCAATCCTGCATATCACCTGCATTCCACACTTATATTTTTCCTTTCAATTAATGCAAGTCTTTCACTTGTACTTCCCAGGGCAAACCAGTAAGCAACCACAGTCCATCTCTCTGTTCCAGGCTCCCCAGGCCAAACTTTTCCACCTGAACAGAGCCCCATGGAATTCTTTCAAGAAACTACTAAGAGCAGCAATGGTGGGAGAGACCATCCTCAGACTTCCAACAAGCTTCCAGGGGCAAATCATGACACCTTCCTATTACTGAATTTGTGTGTTAATAGAAGTTTGCATTCAGTTCCCTTCAACTACAATAAAGTTCTCACTTAAGTATGTAAAATGAACACTGTTTACTTAATATGCAGCAATAGCTTTAGACAGCCATCAAACCTGTTCCTGTAATGAGGAATTAATTACAGAGGCTACAAAAGCTACCTCAATGGAAGGCATGTTTAGAGGTTACAGAAGACCTGGCAGCTTACAATTCTTCTCAACATGATCCTCTGGAGAAGCTATGCTTTTTCATTGTTTGTGCCTTAGCTACGAACTATCTTGAAACATGAAACATGTTGAGGGGAGGGGCCCGTTGCTCAGTGGAAGAGTCTCTGCTAGTGTACAATAAATAAAGCTTTATCTGAATAAAGCTTTATCTACAATTTAATCAGGTTGTGCACCTCTGCTGTGTTAATTACTCAGCCAACAGCTATTTACCAATAAGGAAGTTTCTTGTGGTCTCCAGTATAAAATTTCTTCCAGTCAAGTAGTAAGTTTGACTAGAACGTTTGTCAGGACTTTTGAATTGTGGCTCTGCAGAATCAGCAGGTTTCTGAGACCAGGCCCTGTAGGCCAAAAACATACAGTACCAACATTTTACTTGAAGTTGCTATTAACAGATATAGTTCAAAGCTGACATGATTCAACTTCTCGCTGTATTGTCTTACAGATGAGTGTTCTACAAGGCATGCACTGTTTACCTTTCATATTTTGAAAAGGTACACAACTGGCACTGATAAGGGAAGAAGGTGTCCATTAAATTTGTCTGGTATACAACTGGCACTGATAAGGGGAGAAGGTGTCCATTAAATTTGTTTAAAATCAAAATGGGTGTCCTTGAGTTGCTAAAGTTTGATAACTACTGCCTTAGAGTATATGTTCAAGAGAACTGCAGGGAACTTCCCAGTAGAAAATACTTAAGCTCCTATCCTCCTTTTCTTGGAAAGTAACACCTGTTCTATAACAGGGGCTCAGCGGCTCAACTAGACCTTGTTCAAACTCCTTTAAATTAAACAGGATAGAGTAATGGTGTTGGGGACTTTTTGGTCTCCAATCCTAGTTCAGCTCTGACCTGGATGGGCCAGGCTAGCCTTATCTTGTAGGATTTCAGAAGCTAAGCAGGGTCAGTTGTGGTTAGTACTTTGATAGGAGACCACCAAGGAAGCCAGGGGTGCTACGCAGAGACAGGCAATAGCAAACTACCTTTATTTGTCTCTTGTCTTGAAAACCCTAGTGGGTTGCCATCAATTGGCTGTAACTTGAGGGCACTTTTCACTGCCATTCCTAGTTCATCCTAGTTCATGGCTTATTCAAGCCCTTAGTTAAAACAAGCATCATTACAAAGATCTAGACAATATACAACCATACACAACATACAAAAATTGGGACATAAATAAAGCACTTCAGTGAACTTCCTATAAATATTTATGCTCTATGCTTATGAAAGAGAACTCAGATTACATTCAGTGAGATCCTTGTGCCTACTGGCCATCAGCTGTTAAGGTTGATTCTTTTTTGCTATGTGCCCCTGTTATAAAGGATTGGGGGAGAAATCTAGGTGCTGGGATTTTTATCCCTAGTGTGTGGTATTAATATAAAACAACTGTACTTCACTTACTATCAAAAGCCACTACAAGTGCAGAGAAGGGGCAGCCCAAATTCGTCAAAGTCGCCTAAGAAGTTCTGAATGCCTCCCCACATTTGTCAATCACCCCATTTGTAAATGGAACCCCAGATTTCAGAGGGAATGCATTCATGCATACCAAAGCTCTATGTGCATGGAAAATGCAAGTGTTACTTCACGCAAACAAACAACAACCACAGGTATCAGGAGGATTGTGCAGAGTATGCACACCCGTTACAAACATTTGGAACACATAAACTGTACATATGAAAAGGGTTTTATTCATTCACAAAACACATTGGGTCTCAAAGAGGCACATTTGGAAAAGGTATCAAGAAATATTGTAATCATCTGAAGCTTACCTGGCCTGGTTGCTCACAAGGTGTCTGATACCTTGCTTGCTGACACAACTCCTTTACTCTTTCATATTTTGGCAAGTGATTAGACTGCTGGACATTTTTGGTTGGCTCTTCCTTCTTGCGCAGAAATTTACTTCAGAAAGAGAAAGAAACAGCATTTTGGATTTCCCTCCTTTTTAGATCGCACACATGAAAAGACAATTGTTGGTCTGTCCCTAGGATCAGCAGGAAGTCATGGCACCCTCTTCATCAAACTAAGAGCACATGAACTACCAATAATTTATTAGAGAATTGTGCCCTATGCATTTTGAACTGGATGCTCTTGCTGAGGGCAAAATAAAGCCAGGGAAAAGCTCTGATCCCCAAATGACTTTCCAGATCTCGGCCAAAATAATGCCTTCCAGGACTTCTTTAATTATACAGGAGAGGGCAGTCTGTCTAGAAGCCATCCCTCTTCAGAGAAACTCCTTTCCTTAGTCACAAATAGGCTTGCCAGGCCCAGTAGCTCCGGGAGTTTTGTGGGGCTGTGGCGCGTAAAGCACGCACGTGCCTGGCGCAGCACACCCACACACCCCGCGCGACACACCTACATCACTTCCAGGTTTACCATAGAGTTTTAGCTTGGTCTGTTTCCATAGAGTTTTAGCTGAGGTTGCCAGAGCGTCCGCGTAGCTTCCGGGTAAACCTGGAAGTGACACGCGCACAGCGCGTATGCATGAACTACCAGCCGGCCCTCAGCTGGTCAGTGGGCAGCCTGGTGGATTGGCGGGATTTTACCCACCACCACCAGGCACTTGGCAACCCTAGTCACAAATGTGTGGGTTCCTATGACAACTTATTAACGGGAAGGTATTCTGCACACATTCAGAGGTATTCTATCTATTGCTGCAGATATTTCAAGGCAAGTACAAACACTTTTTAAAAAGTTTCCAGGTTTGAACCTGGGACAAAAATTAAACAGTAACAAAGGTTACTGAAGGGCTACAAATGCATGTGTCTTTGAAAGGATGGTTCTGAACAGAGAAGAAGTGAATGTTGAGGAACAAGAAAGTAACAGGGCCTCAAAAACTGCCACAAGAAGCTAGTTCATAGATTGTTCAAAATGACCAAGGTAAAGGCGATTGATGAGTTTGCAGATACGATGCAAGATTCTCTACTGCCCACTCAAAATGAAAAAAGGAGTGCAGTTGCTCAATAAGGCAACTTTCCCAGAGTTCTCGCAGCTTCCATAATTACCCTCTTTCCACTAGGAATGTGTCACGCCAGACTTTGGTTTTCTTGTTTGTTCGAAACCTGAAATCAAAATAATAATATTTACTGTTGGCATATGTGACTATGTTTGTCTAGACAATTAAAGGTGAAGAATTCATTTCCCCCCCTCAAACCAACCTAACCATCTTCTCATGCATTCCCACAGTTTTATAAATGTCCTCTTTAAAACGGTTTTGAATTAGGAAAAATGCAGAGCAGTAGCCAATTCCACTTATTTTTGCCCTAGTTCATTTTCTGTCTACTTTATTGATTTGCTCAGATAATAAAGGCCGACAACAGCCTTCAAGAAACAGTTTGCACCCACCTGTTTCCTGGTTTTTCAAGGTCCAGGAGTTTTAGAATAGATTTGCCATCCATATCTGGAGGCGTGTCAAGTCCTGCAATATCCAGAACAGTTGGAGCAAGGTCAATATTCAGCACTAGCTGAGATACTCTGCAAATTAACAGAAAAGGTCAGAGTTGTATTATGAGCATTAGACGTAACTTTTCGCATCCATGTGGAATCTGAATGCCAATTAATGCTTAACGGCACTTTGATTTAAAGCTGTATATAATGAGCTAAGGCTACAAGTTCCCCTTTCGGGATTGCAAGTTTACAACAGACACACTAAGCACATTACTTGATATAAAGACGAATCTTTAAGTTAAGCGGGGGGGGGGGGTGAAGCAGCTGCACAGCTCTCAACAAACTTGCAACAAAATCTATATTTATCCAAGTCAGGATGAGTAAAAGATGTCCTCACATGACCCCATTAACTCTTTAGCAGCAAGCACAAAGCAGAACTGCAATAGGCTATAAGATATGTGGGTGCTCATTTATGCTTTAACAAACTTTTAAAAATAACAATCAACTTATACATAGGGGGGGGGAAATCTTTTGTTCCTCTTAACCAATGTTTTGCAATAATCTTGATGAAATAAAACCAGCCACTAAGAAGGACAATCAAATGTGCTTACAAATATTTTACATTAGGTACAACAGCTGTGCTGCAGACTTAGGAGAACGTACACTGATCCCGGCTCTATACTTGGACCACGAATAAAGAAAGGGACACGAATATCAAAGTCATATGGCATTGACTTCCCCTTGACCAATCCAAATTGCCCGATATGGTAACCATGGTCAGCAGTGTAAATAATGTAGGTATTCTCCAGTTCTCCAGTCTCCGCTAGCATATGATATAACTGAAAGACAGCATATGAAAAAAATACTACCAGTAATAACAACACACACATAAGTACATACAGAAGCAATCATATGTAAACAATCTTATACAACTATTTAGTTCACTGGTAAAGTTACTAGAGCTCACAGTCACACTAAAGATTCATGCATGGAGAAGCAAGTATGATGTAGCAACTCTTAATGTAATTTACAAGGTATCTTGAGGGAATGTGTGACTTTTATGTAACACTGAAATATTCTGTTCAGTGAGTAAACACATTTCACAGCATGGAAATTCTATGCCTTTTTCCCCATCAGGGTGAATGGACAGCCTAGCCTGGCAAGATAAGTTACTATTCTTGGTGCTCATTCCCAGTTTAGGAAGTGAATAGTAGTAGCTAAGATCCACTGCCCAGAGAAAGAAAGGGGAGAAGTGGGAGAGGACATAGCTGCTACTTCTAGCTGCTGCCCTCCAAGGAGAGCAACTGAAGCAAATAGCAATGAACAGACACCCATTTACTGCTCACTCAATTAGCCTCTGGGCACCCTTCCCATCAGAAAGATCATTCAGAAGCTCCTATAATGGTGCAAGGTCTCTGGGGCAATGTCCTGACTGTAGAGCATGACTTTCACACTCTTTCAAGGCCTCACCCGTATTGGTGAGGCAGGAGAGATATGGGTTTGTATGCATGCACACACATAGCCATTGGGGAACATCTTGCTCAGCATGCACAGGAAGGGTGAAGAACAATGTAGACCCATCTTGCCATGATTCCTCCCCATGTGAAGATAGTCTGAAGGAGAGCTGTTGCAGGCTACATACTTGGTAACAATATTCCTTTCAGTTCTACATGATCCTACGGGTCTTCATATGTGCACGTTTTCCATATGATACAGAAAATGAATCCTTCCCTACCCACATTCTCTATAGAAAAAGGGAAGACAGTGCACTGACAGAAGACAAACAACCCACACGTGTGTGGAAAATATTAGAACCCTAGGATAGGGAGTTACTCTACTACCAGTTCAGATTAAAGTTACATTGCAGCAGCATTAAGAAAGGGTGGAAGAATCGTTTTCAGTGTTTCCATTAACTCACTCTTTCCATGGAATCATCAACCGATAGTAAGGTCTGAAGTCTTTTGCGCTGCAAGACATTTGTAAATTCCATGTGAATAGGAAGCATAGGGCCTGTATACTGCATAATCCAGTGTTTATCCATATTTGGTGCATAGTTGTAGCTGGGAGTTCTGGAAAACAAAATTATACTGAGGATTCAAAAGTTTAAAATCTCTTTGTCATATTTCAGGCTCGCACCTGTACCTGAGCATATGTTATATGAAATTTAACATAAGAGGGTTCTTTGTAGCTCTTTCCTTTTATCCCATTATCCTTCAGTAAGTAAAGCCAGCCAGAAAATCTATTGCAGTTCAAGATCTGAACCTTTAACCTCCCAATAACAATTCCAATATTCCATACACTAGACTTTATGGGGGCTTTTCTGAGGTCCTTAACCTCCATAATTTTGTTTCTAGGAATAATGCAGATGATCGCATAAAATGTTCATGAATCAGAACTTTAAAATAACCCTAATCTGAAACAAATAATTGTATGTCTAGCCTGGCCACTATCCCTGATTTTTCTCCTTAAAGAAAATTGATTATTGTCTTCACAAATGATTGTTTCAAGATTTAAAAGCATTTCTAGAGTCACTTGTGAAAAGTATCCAGTTAGGATCATGAACCCAGTCAGTTGTAGGATTTTACAAAGTTCCATGAGCCAAGTCAACCAACATTCCCCTCTCCCATTATCTTCAATGGGCTGGGCAGCCTCTCCCATTGCTTCCAATGGTCATTCGTTTTAGTACATCCCTTTTAATGGCTTTATTCCAATGGGCAGATGGGGGGACCCCTTCCGGGTTCCATAACTCGGGGGGCCCTGACCCAATCTTCACAAAACTTGGGGGTCCTTGCAAGAAGCATCCCCTCAAGATACACTGAAATTTTGTGATGTCTACCTCCAAACATGCCCCCCCCGAGCCATGGAAAGGCGCCAATGTGTTTTTAATGCCTTTATTCCTGTGGACGATTTGGGGGGGACCCCTTCCGGGCCCCATATCTCGGGACCCCCTGACCCAATATTTACAAAACTTGGGGATTCTTGCAAGAAGGGTTCTCTCAAGCTACGCTGAAATTTTGGGACCTCTACCTCCAAAAATGCCCCCCGGAGTAGCGGAAAGGCACAAATGTGTTTTTAAAGGCTTTATTCGGCCAAATTTTTTCCCGAGCTCGGAACTGGGCACCGAATTCCACGGATCCAAATTGGGGGAGTTCGGACTTTGGCATTTCCCAAATCAAAACGGGCTGAATTTTGCCAAATCCGAATTTTACCAAAAAAAATTTCAACAGCCCTAACACTGAACCATGCCCCCCAAAAGAAAGAAAGGCAGTCTTCTGTGTTTAATATCCCCCAAACAAGAAACTGTCTTCCCTTATTGAGTGCAGAAGGTTCAGGCAACAAAGAGTTCAACACAGTGTAGAATTGTAGGCTGCAGAATGACCACAGGGTCCAGTGCATCTTCCAGGATTTCCTCCAACTGCCTCCCTTCCTTCCTTGAGTGCACGAATGTGATGTTTAGATCATTCACTACAGTTAATTTTTTGGGTGGGACTTTCCAAGAAATGTTGTTCCTAAGGTAGGGAGAATAGTGTCTAATGATTAGGGTTGCCAGGTCCCTCTTCACCACCAGCGGGAGGTTTTTGGGGCAGAGCCTGAGGAGGGCGGGGTTTGGGGAGGGGAGGGACTCCAATGCCATAGAGACCAATTGCCAAAGCAGTCATTTTCTTCAGATGAACTGATCTCTATTGGCTGGAGATCAGTTATAACAGCAGGAGATCTCCAGCTACTACCTAGAGGTTGGCAACCCTATTAATGATCAACTGACCATGGGGGTGGGGTCACCTAACCACACAGAACTACTTATCTCAAGGCATCAGGCATCCTTAAGTGAAGTTGCACTCATTCTCTGCATTCCGCTACCCCGCCTGCAAAAAGTCCATCTATTACTCATCTATGAACTATTCTCAAGGGGGGGAAGAACTATAACAACTGTTATTCATATCGTTAACTTGATCCCCTTCCTTTAAAAAAAAAGGTAGAGAAAATCCAAAATGAAATTTCCCAGCATTAGCAATTCTTCAAATAAAGTACAGCCTGACCTTGATCTTCCACACTGAAGGGAACTTGTAGCTCTGGGATGCTATGCAGAGATCCAAGAACACTTGTTCTTCTGGAACAGGGCCTCACTGACTTCGACAGAATTGTGCCAACAAAAACTTTACTTAGGATTGCTGCCAGGACGTATATTATTTTAAATGATAATGTTTTTGTGGTTTTCCTATTGCTGTGTCTCATAACTTATCGTTACAGTTTATGGCATGATGCATGTCTTCCTTAGTGTCTTCTGAAAAATTACTTCAATGGTAAATTAAAAATGCTGTACGCAACATCTAACTAGATGCAATTTGTTCATATTGTGCACATTAGTAAAACGTTGTGGCACATTTATTAGTCATATCTAACACTAAATATTTCTCACATGGAAATTGCTAACATAGAAGGAAGTGCGCACAAAAATAACAGTTTTCTTCTTCAAAAGGAAAAAAGTCTAGTGGCTTTTTTGGCAACCCACAAGTTGTTCATTCAAAGACTAAAATTACAAATCGCATCCTTTCCCCATCAGCAAGATCCTTAAGTGGGAATATGACAGTAATCACTCAAATACAGTAACCCCCCTCCCAAAAAGCCTTTTTGACATTACAACAGCATTACTCATACCGGAAGCATTTCCAAAAAAAAAAGACTAACATCTCAGTAGGGCTGGGCAGGTTAAATGCTGCTACATCAATCAAACACATACACACACACATTTGTTTGAGGATGTTGATGGAGACTTGGTTCAGGCACAGACCCAACTACGTGTTAATGCTTTGCCTCCCCCCTTCCCTCTTTTTCTTTTTTATGTATCCTATAAAAACTCGATAAAAAACAATCAAACATAGAAGGATTCTGTCAAATTAAATGGCTGCCAGTGCAACTCTAAGCATGTTAGTTGAAACCAAGGCCTTGATATGGATTAAACTAAGGAAAATCTAGTGCAGCACTGAATTTTTGCATCCAAGCACCTTTAAAGCAAGAAATGGGCCTTTGAGGGATATGAAAAGAACCCTTGGAAAAACAAACAAACCCTGCCCCTCTGGCCTATCGCAGTTGTTCATGTCTCTTTGCTGCTTCAACAGCAATGCTATTGCAGCACATCCAAAACCATGTGCTCTACCTGATGACACCATAGCACCTTGGAGCCAATTCGATTTGGCCATTTTAGCCAATTGCGTTCCGTTACTCCAGTTACATCACTGAGGACAAAGCTCATGCACTACTTTCACTCGAAGTCCTCCTTCCCAGTTGCCAAAAGTCTTGCCATACTACATTGGTGGTTTATATTCTCAGCCAGCGCTATACAGCAAGACTTTCACTTGATCCAGTTCTAGCCTCCTAGGAAAACTGCAGCAGACCGTGAAAGGTGATGCACATCTTCGCCTATATGCTGGTGGTGGTGGTGTAAAGTGCCATCACATCACAGCTGACTTTTGGTGACCCCCATAGGGTTTTCAAGGTGAGAGACGTTCAGAGGTGGTTTGCCATTGCCCACCTTTGCATGGAATGAAAGAGGTCTGAGAGAACTGTGGCTGGCCCAAGGCCACCCAGCAGGCTTCATGTGGAGGAGTAGGGAATCGAACACGGTTCTCCAGATAAGAGTCCGCTGCTCTTAACCACTACACCACACTGGCTCTACATTCTGGTGCAGCTAATGTAGTCACTTCTAAGTGACTGCATTAGGGCAAGGAAGCAGTGATCCAGATGCTTCGGCAATAGGATGCATTCTTCTTCCCTCTACAAAAGCTCAAGGCAGCTTGAATAGTGGCTGGGGGCAGTGGCTCAGAAGAAGAACTCTGTTGTGCCCAAATTCTTCTGCATACAGAAAGCAGCACAGTGGCTCAGGTGGGTCATCTCTGATAGTATGAGACAGAAATATTCACTGGCTATCCCCTTCCTACTGCTCCCTTGGGTCACACTTTCCATTTCTAACTGTACTAAGTAAAAAATTACCAAAGAATCTTTATAACCATGTAACCAAAACAACCCCACATTTTAAAAGATGATAGAAGAGCCATGTTACAATTACCAAACCCTTTCCATCTCTACTGATTCAAAGCCACACTAAAAAGTCTTTCCTCACCTCTATAAAACACAAAAGGCCTATTCAACAGGTCTCCTCTTGTAGAGCACCACCAATATGAGGTGTCCACCAAGAATATGTGCCCTTATTCAAATATAGCACATAATGGTATACTCTCTCTGCTTTCTTTGTGGACACTTATTTTCAATTCGAAGTCTTCTCCACAACAAATTTTAATATTTGTTGTTTCTGTGAAATAGCTGAAAAAGTAAAATGATCTACTAAACAAGACCGGTGCTTCACAAATATGAACCCATAATAGCACAAGGACAACCTGTAAACAAATGTCATTACATTACATCATTACCTTTATTAGGCATTTACATCAGCATACAATAAACAGAGTTGTGAAAACGGTTAAAACAGGTTACATTAAAATGACAATACTTAGAAGTACGAACAAACTGCTCGCGAATCCTTTGTGCAGACAAGAGAAAACTAGCTACTTGTTGGGTGACAGAGGGGTTCCTATCAGATAAAAGGTACATCACCAACTGCTGATCTGAGAGACTCTGATCACTGGGCAGTAGGGGTTTGATACAGGTATTCCTCGGCCTCATGTAAAGCTGGCAGTACAACAGCACATTCAGGATCCCCAGTCTTACATGGACAATACCTATCAATAAAAGGGAGTCCTTTGAATCTTCCTTGTAGAATAGCTGAAGGAAGAATGTTAAGTCTAGTGAGCATAAAAACTCTGCAAATGTCCAGTGACTCCAAATAAGACAAGTAGGAAACTGTAGCTCCATAAGTCGGAGTAATACCATGAAACATGGGGGAACAGTGTCTATTAGCTAGGGAGGTTATGGTCTGCATTTCTATATCTAGTAGGCGCTGACGTATCAATCTAAATGCTTGCTTTTTCCCAAGCATCAAAAGAGAATCAAATGGAATACCGACAGACTTGATTTTCCTGATAATTAATTTTGACCACTGGCTTATGTAAGAATCTCCCAGGAGTGCAGGAATATAACCAGGATATTCAGTTAGAAAGTGCAGACGTAACCAGAACTTAATGGTCTGGATCCAAGCTCTGGTCTCCAAAACCCCCTGTCCCATCTCAAGTAAACAAATGTCTTTGATCCAACAGCGCTCAAAAGATGGACTTTCTACAGTCATCAGAATGCTACACAATTAATCATTAGCTTAAGAGTGCCTCTAATGTAAAAGGAATTTCACGTACACATGGTTCCTAGAGGACCCTGATTCTTCAGTGTTAATCATCACCTTCCACATAAGCCTGTAAAACCAGTGAACAGCATTGCTAAGGCTTCCCTGATATCACAACTTTTGCATTTTTAAAAACAACATCCAAGGTCAGCTGGCTGTAACTTAACATGGAGGAAAATGACACTTGACCACCAAGGGAGAAAATTCAAGGGTTAAATGTTCAAGTTACACATCCCCCCACAGGAGGATTGTGTTGCTGTCTGGACACGGATTTTTTTTTTTGGCGGGGGGGTATTTTCCACAAGACCTTGGATTCTTTTAATTCTTCGCTCAAGACAAGCTGACAACTTTCCTTGCCATAGAAGGCAGCTCTTTAGCAGATTTGCTGGCAGCTTGTATTCAATTTGTCGCACTTCTTTCAACAGAACTCTTAACCTGTTCACCGTTAATACAAAATAATCCACGTGGGTCTCTCTTTTTGCAGCCATTGAAGAAACAGGATGCCAAGAATATGAGACAACTAGATAGGCAGGGAGAGACATATTCAACTTGTGTTTTTTAACGTCAAGTTAGAAAGTTCAGTCATTTGTCTGAATACATTTCAGAGTATATACAAGTTTTCAGGTTCACTGTTGTCCTTCTCATGAAATAAAAATCCGGTGAGTTTGGGGGAGATGACACTGCAGAGGCAAATTCTACCCCTAACTTACATAAGCACATTTGAATGTGTGCAGCTACATGTATACAAATGTACACATGAAGGCACTCTCTGGTCTTTTATGCAGGGACATTTCCCCAAAGTCACCCTTCTGACTGCTTTGGGGCTTCCTTTTGATTATGCATGCCTTTTCCGCCCATCAGATGTTGCCTCACTCTCCCCACGCATTTTGCCCATGTTTTCCAGATGCCATTTTAGCCAGAATCTGGGAAATGTGGGCAAAATGTGCAGGGAGGGCGAGGTGACCTCTGAAGATGGAAAAGGCATGCATAATCAAAAGGAAGCCCCAAAGCAGTCAGTAGGGGTGACCTTGGGGAAACATCTGCATAAAAGGCCTCTGTGACCAGGAACCTGCTTTTTCAGCATTCCAAATCATGCAGGGAGGTGCCTATGCAGATATCTTTGTATGTGTGTGAGAAACCTTCACACACCTTTAAGTGAACAAGTTCAGTCTCCACAAAATGATTAAAGTTCTTTACACAATGTAAAAGGTTACATGTTCCATATGCTTCAACTTACTTTCTTTCCCCTTTTCATCATTATTTATGGCTTAATATTCTATGTGAACTGTTGAAAAAAAACCAGAGTTTCAGTCTCTGACTTGAAGCTAACTAGGGTTAAAACAAGCTCAGCTTGGTACAGGCTATAGTTAGTCCTGAGAAAGGTGAATTTGAGTGAACACATAGATTAGATAGATTGTTTATTTGCGGCCCTTGGCCAGATAAAACAAGATACATGGACTAAAATGGTCTTACCGACAAAGGTTTACAGTCCGAGTCTTAAATCACTTAAAAAATAATAATAATAACATCCAAGTTACATCTGCCATTTGGACTAAGAGACTACTCTTGCAACAAATTTTCATTGCAGCCGTACAAAATTTTGCTACCTGAGAGGTGATTGAGGGATTATCTCCTTGTAGGAGTTTTTCTATCTTTTCTCTTTCCCTGTCGGGTCCCATTCTCAGGATGAGGGGCTCAATAAACTTAGAACGGGGTATAGTGTAAAAGTTACAATTCAGGAGAAAATGTTCAGTGGTTTCTAAATCCCCGGATTTATAGGGACATAGTCTCTCTGCCCTGGGTATCTTCTTGAATTTCCCCTCTAACATAGCAGAGGGTAAGGCTGCGCACCTAGTCAAGGTAATATTTGTTATCTCTATCCTATATTTGTTTATCTCTAAGTAACGGAGATAGGCTACTGGTGCAAGGATAAATTTGGAGTGGGGGGGAGCCATAAATAGGGGCACTATTGCTAGATCTACATGTTGCTCTATATCTTTAACCCTTTGGTTCATAGTTGACTTAGCTTGATCCCACCCTAACTGAAGTAGTGCTAGGGGAGTAAAATCCAGGTTATTTAGTTTGTCTTCAATGGCTGTTATCCACTTTGACCTAAAGGTATCACAAAGAATCAGTGGAAGAAGACCTTTGGGGTTGAAATTAATTTTCAGCCTGAGATAAAGCGAGGACAAGACAACCCTTGCTTCCACCTTCATCATGCCAGTTTCTAAACGGATCATAGCATTTGATACACATCTTGGTAATTGCAGGGCAGCTCTAAGAAACTTGGATTGCACTCGTTCCATGGGAATAAGACATGAGGGTGGAGAGTCAAGTTGTGTTCCATATAACATTTGTGCTAGAATTTTTGCCTGAAAAAGTTTAAGGGCAGCTGGAATATAGTGTGCCGAGTGAACAAGTAAGGAGAAGCATGTGGCCCAAGGCAGGACATACAGGTGGGAAAGGAGGAGCACATGAGCCTGTGGGCCACTTCCAGTTTCTTAACCCCATTAAGAAATCAGGATAGGGATGCCAGCCTCCAGGTGAAACCTGGGGATCCCCCAGAATTATAGCTGATCTCCAGACTACATAGGTTAGTTCCCCTGGAGAAAATGGATATTTTAGTGGGTGGACTCTACAGAATCGTACCCCATTGAGGTCCTTGTCCTCCCTAGAACCCATCCCCAAATCTCCAGGAATTTCCCAACCTGGATCTGGCAACCCTACCAAAGCACCAAAAGGTATATGGTTTTACCATGGAGTTTTCAGCGTTTCTGAGACAAGCATGACATCACTTCCAGGATTTTTCTGGAAGTGATGTAATGCCATTGCTGATGGCTGCCCCCTATGTCACCTCCCCAGTCTCCCATTCATTGCCAGGCTGTGCCTGGCAACCACAAGAACCAAAATGTATTTGTAATTTCTGAATGCAGTCATCTCTGAAGAGGAAAATGTTACCCTAAGCCTACTACTATAGTGCTGTATTAATGAACCAGTGTGGTATATCAGGTCTCCTACTATGCTGGGAGACTTTCCTATTATAACCCTCTCTTCCCACCACTGCTCCTTTGAGTGGCAGGAGAAATGAAATGGCTGGCATCACGCATGGCATGACGCCACTTCCAGGGAATCCCTGGAAGTGATGTCACTTTGCTCTAGAAATTGCTGGAAACTCTGTAGTTTTACCAGAGTTTCCAGCAATTCCTAGAGCAATGTGACATCACTTTCAGTTTTCCCTGGAGGTGACAATGTGCTGCTCCTGGTGCCAGTCCCCCATGCTCCTCCACGTACTTACAGGTGCCAGCCATTGGCTGGCAATCCTTGTGGTATGGTATTTAGGTTGTCAGCATAGGATCTGGGAGACTCGGATTCAAATCCCCACTCTGCCATGAGTGGCCTTAGTAGGGTTGCCAATTGCCCGGTGGCAGCAGGTAACCTACCGCCCATCCATGGGCTAAGGGCCGGCAGGCACTGCGGGCACACGTGAGCAGACGCGGACGCTCTAGCACCCTTGGCTAAAACTCTATGGAAACCATAAAGTTTTGACTGGGATCACTAGAGCGACCCCGTCACTTCCAGGTTAAACCGGAAGTGACGTAGGTGCATTGCGCGCTAACGCCACGGCCTCGCGAAGCTCCCGCCGGTGGAGCTGCGGGGCCTGGCAAACCTAGACCTTAGGCATAGTTACATACAGTCAGTATGACCTACCTCACCTGCCATTGTGGTGATAAATGGAGGAGAGGAATGAGTAAGTTGTTTTGGGTTCCCATTGAGGAGAAAAAAGTAAAATAAAATACAAATAAAAATTCTCAATCTATGTAACAATGTCATTTTCTATGTAAAGAAGAATTAAGTAACAGCACAAATGATCAGTGTATCAGTAGTAAAAAATTAACTTACATGTGCTGAGATGCATTTGGGTAGAATTCAGCGAACTGTGGTGCCGAGTCTTCCGGGCCATGGGGAGCAGCATGGCTAATCACCATCATGATAGGTCTATGGGGGTATATCCTCTTAGACATTTTGAAATAATTAATGCTGTCATTAGTGATTAAGTCAGTGAAATAGTCCTGAAACAGAACATTCAACACAAAACAACATTTGCCAGCTGTGACATGTAGTAGGCCACATTATATTGCTTTGTTTTGCTGTGACAAATTATAAACTACTGTAATTTCAATCAGGCCCTAGTTGCAGTGTTTGGGCTGAAGGCAAAGACGCAATTCCAGATTGAGCCAGAATTGCAATCCTGTTCCAAATTCAGTTCTCTGCCCAGACGAACAGATGTGTTCTGGGAAAGACTGAATAAAAGGCAGCAACGCAAAAATCAGGCTAAAGGCAGACCATGACCAAAAGACAGATGGAAAGGTTGCTACTATAATAATTGAGGAACCAGTCCGAGAGGGTAGGATACCCTAAGGCACTGATTTGAGGGCTGAAATGGGATTAAAAAAAGTTTTTGGGTAGCACTGTCACCTCCAGGCAGGGAAATTCCTTGAGATTTGAAGGCAGAGCCTGAGAAGGGCAGAGTTTGGGGATGTAGCTCAGCAGGCTGTGATGCCATAGGTCATTTATGTATGGGAGTTTTACCTGAGGTTTGTTGCTCGCTGGGCCCACATTTTCCTGTTGGGAATCTATGCACCAGCAGTCTCCAAGCTCAAATCAATTCCCCGCCCCTTTAAATGCTGCTTTGTCATTGGCTTATTTTGTAGTGCTTACTGTGAGAGAAAATCCCCCCCAAACCCAATTGCCAAATAAAAAAGCATTTTAAGAAGAAAAAACAAAAAATGGAGCAATCTGAAAAGGGGGGGGGGAGAAATCCAAACCTCGTTTTTAAAAAGCTTTTCTTCTGCTCAGAAAGAGCTCAGAGGAAGCAGGAAGCATTTGAATCCCCACCTCTTTACATGCTGCTTTGTAATTGGCTGAATGCTTTCTGTGATAGAAACCAAGCTTGGGTGTCTGTGCTTTGCATTATGCACGGGAATTTCACCAGGGCTGAGCTCAGGGGAGAGGGAAGAATTGGGTTAACAGAGGCCCGGGAAGGTCTGGAATTTGTGAGGGCTGGCAGCAAGGTCATCTCTAATGGATGGGAAACTCATGCATAACTCCAAGGAACAACTGAAACGGACTGGGGGTGAATGTGAGTGAAAGCATCCATGGATAAATGACCATACCGTCCAACTTCTGAAGCTACCATTTTCTCCAGGGCAATTGATCTCTGTAGTCTGGAGATCAGTTATAATTCTGGGAGAACTCCAGGCCCTGCCTAGAGGTTGGTAACGTGGTGCCAGCCAGCATGGTATAGTGGTTAAGAGCAGTTGTTTGGGGTGGTGGATTCATGAGCAGTGAAGGCTAACCTGGTGAACTGGATTGGTTTCCCCTCTCCTACACATGAAGCCGGCTGGGTGACCTTGGGCCAGCCACACTCTCTCAGCCCCACCCACCTCACAGGGTTTCTGTTGTGGGGAGGGGGAGGGAAGGTGATTGTAAGCTGGTTTTAGTCTCCCTTAAGTGGCAGAGAAAGTCGGCATATAAGAACCAACTCTTCTTCTTCTGGGGTTCAAGCCCGACATGTCGTCTGCCGATAACATACACATAAAACAACACTCCCTTCCACACATATACACCTCAGAAGTCATTGCTATCTTTTTGGAAAATGTTATTGACTGAATACACAAGACACTGCTAACGCCTAAGTCATCTGCTTGTTTACTATATGTAATTCATCTAAGTCAGACTTATATTGTGTACTTAGAAAAAAAATTAAAAGGTATTTCAAATGGTTGTCTGAAAATTATAGTAAATAATGAATATTTGGGCATATAAATATTGAGGATTCCTTTCAAACAAAACATTTAAATCAATGCATCTGATGCACAAGTGAACTCTTGCCAACAAACTGGTTATATGTAGAGAACCAAGGGAGGAAATGGAAATCTGCAAGAGAAAGGAAAGTGGAGAGAACATGCAGAAAAATATAAAAAATTCAGAATTAAACTATCTTCCACTTTGCAGCATTAGTTTTGGCCCATAGAACTGGTGAGAGTGCCACTGAGCAGTCCCAAGACAATGGGTATAATTTAACATGCTTCAGGCACAACTAATCAATGCCATGATGTGGGTACAAGGCCTAAGCAGCTGCAAAAGCAATGCCTGAAAAGGACAGGGTTTGTTTCTCGCTTCTGTGTTTGGGGAATCATGTGAGTTAGAGCAAGGCGAACTATTCTTCAAACATCTTTTAAAATTTTTTTGGGGACTGGCATGAGGAATTGAAAAGAAGTTTAAAGAATTGCTTCAGGGCTTCCGGAAGGGGGAAAAAACCTGGCTAAAACCTCAGGTTTTTTCCCCCTTCCGGAAGCCCTGAAGCAATTGATTTAAAATATTCATATGCTGCCTTCCTGCCTGACAACACCTTGTAAGGCAGCTCACAAAACCAACATATAAAATAAGTGGCAGTGACAAAGAAAAGCATGGGGGAAATGAAAAATATATTCTCCCCGGGTCTTAGATGTTTCTGATGCTACTACTCCAACTTAGGGTTGCCAATCTCCACGTACTAGCTGGAGATCTCCTGCTATTACAACTGATCTCCAGCTGATAGAGATCAGTTCACCTAAAGAAAATGGCCGCTTTGGCAATTGGACTCTATGGCATTGAAGTCCCTCCACTCCCCAAACCCCGCTCCCTCAGGTGCCACCCCAAAAACCTCCCACCGGTGGTGAAGAGAGACCTGGAATCCCTACTCCAACTTCTTCTCTTTAAAGGTTTGCAATAGTCACTGAGGAAATAACTCCCGCCCCCAGACTAAGAAGTGTGCTATTGCCACCTAGTACCCAAGAGGATGGCCCAGGCTAGCCTGATCTCATCACATCTCAGAAGCTAAGCAGGATCAGCCCTGGTTAGTATTTGGATGGGGGACCACCAAGGAATACCAGGGTTGCTGTGCAGAGGAAGGCACTGGCAAACCACCTCTGTTAGTCTCTTGCCATGAAAACCCCAAAAGGGGTCGCCATAAGTTGGCTGTGACTTGATGGCAATTTACACACACACACATCCAAGAGTAGGAAGCACCTGATGCAATTTTCCAAAGAGATGAAATTTTTCCTCAACCAGGCAGATGCAGAGTAGGCAGCACTTGGTTCTTCCCAGCCTTTTGGTTACCAATGAATGCATTGGCAAGGACTAAAGGTGATGAACTGTCCATTTCCCAGGACTGAAATGTTTCTGCTGCTTCTTCTCTAACTGTTACGTACTGTTGTATGTTGCTATACTACCAATGTGCCACAAATGTAAGAGAGACACATGCATTGGAAGTTTTCCCTATAGCTTCCAAGGACAAATTAAAACCCAATTATGTTTTTACAAACACCTCAACAGATTCACCAAAAGCAGTCAGAGTTGCTTGATACTCTGCCAAGAAGATGCCAAGAAACGCCCAGAGCTACATCCATTTCTGCAATAAGTGGTGAAGATTCCAGATGAAGTGCTATATTAAACATCTGTGTGGCACTTTAAGATGTTTCCCCTAATTGGCAACAGAACTGGACCTTCCATTGGTCATCACTCCTTTCCATTTTTCCCACTTCAGGTTATGGGAAAACCCTGTGCTACACAAGGTTCTCCACATTATATAGCACACATACAAGACATGAGGGAATCCAAATCTTGGCAACCACAGAATCTTTACTTAACTTAAATGGTATGTTAATAATTAACATTGGTTTGCTAAGTAATACTAAGATAGTGCAATTGTTACAGGGGTTGGAATGAAAACCAGCTATTGTAATTTGCCAGTTAAAAGACTCATTGCATGGGTCAGAAAGTCCAGCTGCCGCATATGCAGAATCTTCCATGAACAACATCTGGAGGAAGTTTCTTACTGTACATATATGATTGCAAGGGTTGGGACTGAGAAATGCCAAGTATCTCACAGATAGCACAGTGAGCAGTTCTCCACAGCATATACTCCTAGCTGTGGGGGGAAAGCCAATAAAGTCAGACATTTCTGAAACATCGTTTCTGGGATATAACCACTTAACCTATCGGTTTCAGAGTTCGACACTAGGACTGCAACCAGACTGAATTTTGGACTAACGCAAGGTGAGGAGCAATCTCTCTTCCTTCCTGTTGCAGCCCCCTCCCCACGTAGTTCCTCAGGGTCCCCTGTACCAGCATTTAAGGGAGATCAAGGGGCTAAAGCCAGAGGGAGAAAGCAGAAAAGTTGTGTTCCACTGACAGAAGAGCCTGGCATGAGTGGAAAATTGAAGTCTGGATCCAACTCACTATATATTTCTGCTACACTAAAATGGAAGACTGAGACTTAAGCTTTTCTGCTGCCCGGTAGCTACATATTGTTTTGGATCCAGCACAGTGTTTCCACAGATGCTGAGATTTCCCCCTGCGGAGACTGGCTTTGCTTTTCCCCATCCTCCCACAACAGCCCAAAATGTGCTCTGAAAATCCTGTTCCTGGGGTTTCCCCTGCAAATGCACATTTAAAACCAAGCTGGGAGGGGAAAGACACATAAGAGGATGACCTGGAATGGAGAAAATGGGTTGAAGTCTCCTCTCAATAAACTCTTTTTTTCCTTTTTTTTAAAGCCTCAGAGGAGGAGGAGGAAGAGGAGGAGAGTTGGTTTTTATACCCTGCTTTTCTCTCTTTAGGGAGTCTCAAAGCAGCTTACAATCACCTTTCCTTCCCCTCCCCACAACAGACACCTTGTGAGGTAGGTGGGGCTGAGAGAGTTCAGAGAGAGCTGTGAGTGGCCCAGGGTCACCCAGCAGGCTTCATGTGGAGGAGTGGGGAAACCAACCCAGTTCACCAGATTAGAGTCCGCTGCTCATGTGAAGGACTGGGGAACAAACCTGGTTCTCCAGATTAAAGTCTACCGCTCCTAACCACTTCACCACACTGTATGCAATTTATAATTGTTTCCTGAGAAAGACTACTTAAGCATAAACTATACATGGCCTCTTGGAAAGTACTAGCAGTATTCCCTATTGGCAGCTGCCACAAAAATTGTGTTAGCAAGCTGCCACTGAAACAACACCTCTGATAGCCAATCAGAAGTCCTGCTGGGCAGGAGCCCCACCTGGCCCCACCCACTTTCTGAAAACACTCGGCAAGCACCAGGGAAGTTGTTGGTGGGTGCCATGGACACCACTCTGGGGACCCCTGCCTTGAATGGTTGACACCACCTGATACAATAGAAATATCTGCACAGTACCTTTGCATATTCAAATCCATGCTTCTCTTTGAGGCCATTGCGACAAATGGTGTAATTGTAGAAACGAGAGTTCTTGATTAATCCAACCCATTCTCGCCAACCAGGTGGAATGTAGCTGCCATTGTATTCATTGAGGTATTTTCCAAAAAAAGCTGTGAAAGAAGCAGTGCACGGTTTAGGTTATTTGACATCCCTCGATGTGGATCTTTGGTCTGGGTCATGATCACAGTTCCTAGATTAATAAACCTTTGTATTATAGAACAGTGGGACTTAAAAGCATGTGAATTTTCTACAGTTTCAGCTCACCTAAATTATGTATTTGGAATATATATCTGTTAAATATAGATGTATATATTTGGATGCCCTCTTCATCTGAGGCTAGGCAGGTGACAACCCAAGAAAGGGCCTTCTCAGATATGACAACAAATCTGTGGAATTCCCTCCCCAGGGACATCTGTTTGTCTCCATCTATCTTTGTCTTCCATCAATGGATGAATGGCATTCCCTTATAGCTCCTCCTCTTTGATTGTATTAATTGCTGTAGTTATATATGTACAGTTATAAATGTGGTTTTAAAAATGTCTTTTGAACCATTTGCTGCCTTGCAGGCCTTAATTGGGTGGAAATGCAAGATACCTGAAGTTTTATATAGATACATAAATAAATACATATTTCCTGTTGAAATATTTGTAGCCCACTTTTAGGTCAGAGTACCCCTCTTCCTACATCCCAATAAAATCTCAGTTACAAAACACTGAAATGTTCACCACCAAAATCACAATGAACAAGTCAAAGGTAACAGGCTAGCAACTGGGGGTGGGGGCAAGCAATTTAAAATTCAGTCAATCAAAACCAGTGAGATTGAGATTAATCCATATGACAAAAGAAAAAAAATTAATCTCATAAGCACATTAGTCTATACTCAAAAACTAACCAAAACCCTTCCAAGCAAAGAAAAGTTTTTAACCATCCTCCTAAAACATACAAGGAATAGCACCTAAAATATCTCATGAGGACAGAATGTCATAGCCACAATGCTGTCACCAAAAATACCCTGTCCTATATGGTCAACTGCCAAACTTCTAATAGTAGTGGCACACAAAGCTCCAAGTGAATTTTAAACTTAATATTCAGCTGTGTGATATTTAGATCAGGACCACGGCACATGGATAGGGAGAGTTTAGGCTTCTTCCTGCACCCTTTCCCTCAACTTGAAGTTGCCCGTATGAGCTATGGATATGCTCCAAAAAGCCATTAGCCTTGCAGTAGTGTTTAGTGTGTAGAAGTCTTTTCAGCATGGTGCCTTAGAGTTCACATGGATAAACCTAAGTACCCTACAGACAAAATATATCCACTTCCATTCCAAGGTTTAATTTCGAGTGTCTCTGGGAACCCTGAAGAATGACAACTCTAGCAATTCACAATATAGTTTTTAATATCCTCCCCCAATTCAGAAACATGGACAGTCCTGGAAAATATGGTGAGTTGGATCAAATGAAAGAATAGAAAGCCAGAGTGGTCTTAAAGGTAATTCACATGTGGGCTGTAATGTATGCCCACAGTTAGCAGGCTTTTCCACTGGCAAAAGGGAGAGGAGAGACTCAGTTCTGACCATCAATAAGGCTATTTTTGGGTTTGTAAAACATCTGTGCAAAGTTGCCAGCCCTTGGATGACAACTGGTGGGAGACTCAGAAGGGTGGAGACAGGTGGGAATGGCATTGTATGATGCCTTAACATCATTTCCAGCCAAAAACCTGGAAATGACATCACTGCATTGCATGATGGTCTACAGTCAGGAGGATTCTGAAAGAGATGACATGTGATGTCAATTCCAGTTTTCCAGCCAAAAATAAATAATGTTGTGGTATTGTCTGGTGCTATTTCCCCATCCTGATTTGCACCCACTGCTCATTAGAGTGGGGGGGGGGGGAGAGAGAGAGCAGAGATAAAGGTTGGGTTGCCTAGCAACCAGCAGGAGTGCTGTGGCCAGAAATATGGGAGGCTGCAACACTGGCTGCAGCATCACATCACATCTGGTAAAAAAAACAACAACTGGAAGTGACATAGGTAGGTCTAGGAGTCACCAGAAAGAGGTAACATGGCAGGCCGACCTATGAGACTAAAGTCATATGTGACAGTGGCTACAGTGAGTAGAAAAATCAGAAAAAGACAAAATGGAAACGCTAGTAGGATACAACCCATTTTATGTGTGGCCTGCCCATTCATTTAAACAGATACAGCTGATCCTTTGGAGAAAAGGAATACAATTAGTTCTGCTTCCATCCAGATGAGTGGAGTAGCCTTTGTAGATGCAGAGCTCTGTGTTCCAACCATTTTTTTAAAAAAGGATTGAGATGAAAAAGAACTGAGGTGATCACAGAAAGAGATTATTGTACCTTTTTGGAACAGCCAACGGCCTCTTCGTACTTATCAATTAATATATTACAAGTTAGTATACTGATAAAAAGAATATGGAAGTACACTTCTTAATCAACATAAGAACATAAGAAAGGCCCGGCTGGATCAGACCAAGGCCCATCACGTCCAACAGTCTGTTCATACAGTGGCCAACCAGGTGCCTCTAGGAAGCCACTAACAAGACGAGTGCAGCAGCACCATCCGGCCTGTGTTCCACCGCACCCAAAATAATAGGCATGCTCCTCTGATACTAGAGAGAATAGGTATGCAGCATGACTAATATCCATTCTAACTAACAGCCATGAATACCCCTCTCCTCCATGAATATGTCCACTCCCCTCTTAAAGCCCTCCAAGCTGGCAGCCATCACCACATCCAGGCTGCAAAGATGGCCAGTCTTTTAATATGACCAAGCTAGCCATTTTCAATCTTACAAACCATCTTACAAAGCTCAAAGGCAGACAGGGTTGGCTTTTGCCAAGAGGAGTCATGCCAAAAAATGATCGTAATGGGAAATACTATATTGAGCAGTGTCCAGTGTCTGGGGTGCAAACTAACATTCTGTACTAGATTTCAAGAGTTTCCTCCAGTGCTGCTATTTTAACAGTCCTCTCCACTTGTTTGATACTTGGCTCATAAAATCTACCTACATGTTCCAACTGGCTGCAGTTCTAAAGTTTTTGACTTGCTCGTGTCTGAGTACTATTCATGATGGCCTGCAGGCAACTTTATATATTTAGAAACAGAAGCAAGGAGAATTAGGAAGTCAGTTCTGTTTGTATAATTAATAAAAATACCAAGTACAGCTGAGTGGATAAAAATGCCATTAAAAAGTAATACCATTTCAGGGAACATCCTTTCATTATTGTCTCTAATGGAGCTCAAGGGGATAACACAGCAAAGATAAATGCAGATTTTTGCATTTTAATGAGACAGATTTTATCTGCATTCTGGCAGTTTTGCTAAGTGTTCCCAAGACACAGTTCCATTGTTTAAACACATGTAGCATACTTGGTTAGATCACAACAGCAGCAGCCTCTCTGAATATGCTCCATTAAGCTTGCATTAACAGCAACTCTTAGCAAGGTGAACAATTCTCACAGCTGATAACTAGCACAATTAAGAAGCACAAACGTGAACACTCTTCCTAAAACTTCTAACTGGCTTTATTTTTATTTTCCTAATAGTCGACCATTCAGTCTCATAGCAGAGAATAGGATGGCAAAATATCCACTGTTATTAATGCCCTGTCACAGCCCATAGTACCCTACCCCTGGAGGAGAAGGGGTGGAGGAGAGGCACAGTTGGAAAAAAGCAGCAGCCCAGTTGCACAGGAGAGGGAAGGACCAATGAGACAAGCAAGGGAGAAGCAGACAGGAGGAAGCAACCAGGACTAGATCCAGGGCTGCTAGTTCCCTGATGGTTTTACCACAGAATTTCTGGTAATACCTAGAGTGTTACAGGTTTCCCCTGGAAGTGACATCACACTGTCCTAGGGCGACCAAACTCTGGTTTGGAAAATTCCTGGAGATCTTTGGGGTGGTGACTGGGGATTGTGGAGTTTGGGGAGGGACCTCAGAGGGATATGTCATACACCCCCCCAAAGCAGACATTTTCTCCAGAGTACAAAATGTCCTCTGAGAGATCAGAAGTTAGCCTCAGTTTGAGGATAACAACCCTGCACTGTTGCCAACAGTGTCCTCATGTTCCTGCCCCCCTGGACTCCCGCTAGTTGCTAGCAACTACAATTGCCAACTTCAGATTGGGAACTACCGGGAGATTTTTGAGGTGGAGGCTGAATAGGGCGGGGTTTGGGGAGGGGAGGAGCTTCAATGGGGTATAATGCCATACAGTCCACCTTCCAAAGCAGCCATTTTCCCCAGGTGAACTGATCTCTGTAGCCTGGAGATCAGTTGTAATAGCGGGAGATCTCCAGCCACTACATGGAGGTTGGCAACCCTACTGGCAAACCAAACTAGCTCCCTATAGATCAAAGGCCTCCTCTAGGCTAAAGGCCTCCTTAAAAGAAAGGGCCTGCTCAGGAATAGGAGCAGGGAAGGAGGAAGTGGCCAGGTGAGGGATAAAAGGCTTCAGCTGATGGAGGTAAGGGAGACAGCTGGCTATCAGCTGAGAAGAAGCTGTGGACAGTCAGGCTTGGAGCCTCTGCAGCCTAAAGAGTACCAAGCTTCCTGGAGACTCAGAAGAAGACATTCTTGGCTCTGTGAGAAGCCAGAAGGAACTTTTCCCATCTCACCCAGCCAGACCAACTACACCCAGTTTAACCCTACAGAAAGGGCACAGCAACCAGGACAAGAGCTTAATGAACTAGGAAAAGGGCTCTGCCTGGGAAAGCATCCTCAGCACCGAAGTGTGAATAAGTAGAGATTATGAGAGATAAACTAGCTAGGCAATATAAATGTCAAAAGCAAGTGAATGACATTAGCATGCATGATTGGATTAGGTGTGATATGCAGAGGGGAAGTAGGCGTGGAGAAATTAGCATTGGTAATGAGACAGGAATCCAAGATCTCTATTCAATAGAGCAGGGGTGGGGAACCTCTGGCCCGTGAGGCCATTTTGTCCGGCCCCCAGCCCGCCTGCCAAGGCCTGGAGCTCCATGGCCCACCTGCTGAGAGCGGGAGCTAGCTATTGCTAGCCAGGCCCTTCTCCTGGCGCTTCGGGCTTTGCAGGGAGGCAGGAGAGCACGCTAACGAAACTAAAAGCTGATTGGGTGACTGTGGGGGCATTTCCCCCAAGTCTCCCTGCTTCCTGTTCCTGGAGAGAAAGTTATTGGGGGCACCCGAATCTCCTGCAGCTCTCCCCGGCCTGCGCCCTGGCTGCGGCGCATTTTAAAGTTGTTGGGGGCACCCGAATCTCCTGCCCCTCTCCCCCACTCTCATTGCCCTGCCGATGGCCGCGTAGCACCCTCCGCTGGCTCGGTGGGCTCCTACACAGCCTTCCCCTCACTCTCCCCCGAGGCCAATATACGCGCGCACAAAGGCGGGAGAAGCCACAGAGGCATCTCCCTGATGGCTCCCGGTCGCTTGCGCAGCCGGGGGCGTGCCTGTGTGTGTGTGAGGGGGGGGGGAAGCTGGGAACCCCTCCCTTTCTCTCTCTCTCTCCCTCTCTTTTCTTCCTTCCTTTCCCTCCTTCCCCTTCCTTCTCTGCATAGTTTCTCCAGGTGGTGGCTGGAGACCTGGCAACCCTAGCCTCTCCCCACCAGATACCTACAACTGGTATGGCCCTCGAATGATGTTATAAATATGGAAATGGCCCTTGGCATGAAAAAGGTTCCCCACCCCTGCAATAGAGACTGCATATCGATAAACCCAAACCAAAAATAAGCTGAAAAACAGCCATTTATCCACTGATAAATCAGACCAAAGATAACCCAATTTTCTACCGAAATTTATGGAAGTATTTTTGGAAACAAAAGCAAAAAAAAAAAAAAATCAGATAACTGTATGTATCAATTTTCATAACTGATGCACAAGTAAAACTTCTGGTAGCCAAGCCAAAAGCAAAATTAAAACTCAATACTGCTCCAGTAAATAGTATTTGCCACTGTTTACGCTCAGGACTGTTTCATGTGTTACACCAACTACCACAAGACATTAGTGGGTGCCTTTCCATGAAGGATGAGGTTTGCATAAAGAGGCTGTCCTGGAACGCATGCCAATTTAAATCACTAGAGCAATCCTCTCATGCCAAAAGTTTGTTGTATTTAAAACTGGCCTGAGCCATGTTATATTCTAATAACGAAGTCAGCCAAATCTAAGGCTACTTCAATCCGGTGACTGGAACTATGAATGGGCAAGACAGATCTCTCTACAAACCTGAAAAGGACCCCAGGTTTGCAGAAAAATGTGAAATCTAAAAAAAAAAAAAATACATTGGGAGATTTAAAAAAAAACACGAAAATGATAAAGGGAGTGCATGTGGTTTTAAGCAATGGATTCCCTCAGTGGCTGTTGCAAGTCAACCACAGTATTCCAAGATTTGGTTCTGTCAGTGAAAGCAAGGGGGAAGGGGGCAGAGCCCTTTCCTGGTCTATGTTAGCCTTTGAGGGAAGGCATCTTGGGGCCAAGCCTGACTAAAGTTGCCAGCTCCGGGTTCAGAAATTCCTGGAGATTTTGTGGTACAGTGTGAGGAGGGAAGGGTTTGGGGAAGGGGGGAAGCTTCAGCTGAATATATTGCCATAGAATCCACACTCCAAAGGCGTTATTTTCGCCATGATTTCAGTTGTAATTCTGGGAGATCTCCAGGTCCCACCTGGCTGCTTGTTACCGTTCAACAGTATGGTGTTCAGCAGTGTGGTGTAGCAGTTAGAGCTTCAGAATAGGGTCTGGGAGGCTCAAGTTCAATTCTCCATCTTCCTGTAGAAGCTCATTGGATGATTTTGGACCAGCTGCATACTTTCAGCTAACCTACCTTGCAGGGTTGTTGTGTGGATAAAAAGGAAGAGAGAATAATAAGATAAGCTGCTTTGGTCCCCATTGTGGAGAAAGTTGGGGTTAAAAAAGTAAATAAATAATAAATATAGCTGGAGATGGGAGGCAGATAAAAGGCAGGTTGGTGAATGGCTGAGAAGGAGAAACTGAGCAGGGAAAAAGGAGGGCCCGGGTAACTACCGACCCATCAGCTTGACGCCTTTACTGGGAAAAGTTTTCAAACAAATCATCCGTCAGTCCCTGAGCATTTAGAAAGGATGGATCTGATTATTAAGAGTCAGCACGGGCTTCTCAAGAGCAAGTCATGTCAGACTAATCTTATCTCCTTTTTTGAGAAAGTTACTACTTTGCTGAATCAGGGGAATGCTGTAGACATAGGTTCTTGTGGGTTATCCGGGCTGGTATTTTCTTTCCTGACGTTTCGCCAGCAGCTGTGGCAGGCATCTTCAGAGGAGTAACACTGAAGGACAGTGTCTCTCAGTGTCAAGTGTGTAGGAAGAGTAATATATAGTCAGAAAGGGGTTGGGTTGAGCTGAATCATTGTCCTGCAAAAAGTATCAAAGGTAATGTGCTATTACAATTGATCTCCAGCTGATAGAGATCAGTTACCCTGGAGAAAATGGCTGTTTGAGAGGGTGAACTCTATGGCATTATACCCTGCTGACTTCACTTCCTTCCTCAAACCTTGCCCTGCCAAGGCTCCACCCCCAAATCTCCAGGAATTTCCCAACCTGGAGCTGGCAATCCTAAGGGGGAACTGATCAATGTAGTTGGGAGATCTGTTGTGATTCCAGGAGATCTCCAGACCCCACCTGGGGATTGGCAACCCTAGAAGGAAAGAGGGAAGCAGGAAAGGAGAGAGGCTATGGGGTCTTGCAGAAAAGAGAAAGAGGAAATAGTGGGGGAGGGGGAAATGAGATGCCTCCCGCAGGTCCTTCGGGTTCCCTTGTGTAAGATCGAATTTGCCAATGGCTACCTATGTGAAAAGCTTGTGACAACAAGCAGCCAGATAGACAGTACACAATGTGTAAATCAGATCTTAGTGTCAAAGTGAAGAACGTGCTTATTGCCACTTTCACCACCATGATAACTCTACTGCAAAACAGAGAAATTGTAATGCATACCCATAAATCCTCTTGATAATCCAAAGGCACACAAACTCATCTAGGAAAATTAGTTTTTATTCACACAGGACAGGTGAGAAAAATGGGCCAATGTAAAAAATTCCAATACCCAACAAAGCACAGAAAAAGACTAGAGGCCCTGTTAAACAAGTCATCATTAAGCAAATATAGAGATCACAATCAGAGCCTCGAGTATTATTCACTGTTAGAAAAAGTATTATGACAAGATTTTTCTAACCCTTTCACATCTTTTTATTATAGAATTGCTTGTTAATAATCACACTTTTTGTTCACCTTATCTAAAACTGTAAAAGAGAATCTTTAATAGATCAGAGTTTCAGTGCAACCCTAAACAGAATTACACCCTTCTAAGAATTGTACCATAAAGGTCCAAATAGGGCAGCAACCTACTCCCAACAGCAGCCCCCTAGATGCCTCCACAAAGGTCACAGACCTGAAGGCAGCGACACTTCCTAGAATGTGATACGGTCAGATATACCACCTCTAAATATGGAAGTTCCATCAAGCTACAGTGGCTAATAGCCATTGACAGACCTACCCTATATGAATATGTAATATATTTTTATGGGTAAGACATTTAATTGTACTCCCTCTAGTATCCAGAGCATAGAGCCCACTTCTAGTTACCTATTTTTAGGAAGTATTAATAGATTTGGACATGAAAGAACAATCTGTAGTCTTCACAGAGTAGGACATTCCCACTTCTCTTTTCTGCTTCAGCCCAATGACCTCTCTGGGGCTCAGCAGACCTCTAGAAACAGCAGATAACAATGCACCTAGGGAGAATTGTTGCAAATCAGTGCCCTCTTATCTGCAAACAAATGCCATTTGTCGGAGAAACTGTGTGGCTGGATAAAGAAAACTTTTTTAAAAAATCAATGCGTTAAAGGTAATGTGCTGTCTTACCAGTCCTATACCCAGTGTTGTTGAGATACACTGCAAATGTTCGCGGTTCATGAGTTGCTTGCCAAGAAGGGGAAGAGCAATTCTCATTGTTAGTGTAGACATTGTGGTTATGAACATATTTTCCCGTCAACATTGAGGATCGAGATGGACAGCACATTGGGGTAGTTACAAAAGCATTGACAAAGGTGGCACCTCCATTCTCCATTATCTTCCTGGTTTTATTCATCACTTGCAAGGAGCCTGAAAGAAACACAAAGGACCATATCAAGAATTACATAGTTGCTAACAGAGAGCAAACTCAGAACACTGTACAAGAACTTTAAGCCTGCCAGATTTGTATGGGATGCACGCTATAGATGCAGGTGGGAATGATTGCATTTCTCTGTCTACAATACTGAATATTTCTGGTCCTAGAATTATGGGATTACAATAGAAACAACCCTAAAAAGTATTAAAAGGCTGATTTGACTGATTTAATGACTTCAGCAGAAATTAGAGCTGTCATAATAAATCCCTAATATTAGCATTATCTCTTGCAGAAGAGATAATAGCTTCAGTGAGTCAGCAGCTTGAGCACCTGTTTAAATAGTTCTATAACTCATCCTCAAAGGCCCTGCTTCAATTGTCCCCACCAGCTGCTTCGAGCTGTTATGGCCCTCCAATTCCTCCCTAGGCCTTAAGTGTGGTGTTCTTGGACATATACACCTATGGAACAGCAGGTGCACAGAAATTTTACCCTACAACTGGCCCAATCTAGTATCTTTGTGAGTTGCTCATGTAGCCTAGCAGCTCAAAATAATAATGGTTTCTACTTGTATTTATAGGCTGTAATAAACCATGGCAATTGGACAGTTGTATCTATTAAAACACTTAACATAAATGAGGTACTGTTTTCTAGAAATTTTTCATTCCTTTTGACATCAACAACATCCCAAGGATGGGGAAGGATACATTTCCAACCTGCAGCACGAGAGATCGGAGGACGTACCACAATATGCAAAGCTTAAGATGACCTCAGGAGGGAGGGCAGCATGGTATAGCCTGATCTTGTCAGATCTCATAAGCTAAGCAAGGTCACAACTGGGAAGGGAGACCTCCAAGGAAGGCAATGGCAAACCATCTCTGCTTCTCACTTGCCTTGAAAGCCCCTTGCTGGGGTCGCCATAACTCAGCTGGAACTTGATGGCACTTTACACACATACACCTCAAGGGCTGATGTGCAACATGAGGGAGTGGCAAATGTATATCCAATCTGTCTTTGCTTTAAGCTGGGCGTGCAGTTCCATGTTGCAAGCTTCCAATAGTGGGCACCCTGCCAGGGAACTTCCTTATACAGCAACCTAGGGTGCATATTTGCCATTTCCACAAATCTCATCATATGAAAGCCTGAATTATTTGGTATCCTGAGTCAGGGCAATCAATATCTCTTATTCTCAACATGGCCTCTTCTGTAGATACTTAAATATAGAGATTGGAGCTATGAACAGACCAGACAAATGTCTTTCTACAAACCTGAAGAAAGCCCTAGGTTTGCAGAAGAATCTGAAGTCTGTTTTTAAAAAATGGGGTTTTAAAGTCTCTCCTCCCCTCCCAAAATAGAAGCCATGCCTGTTGCTTTAAGCAATTAATGCCTTCTCAGTGGCTGATGTGGGGTTGCTGAACAACAGTATTGCCAGTCTTTAAGCTTTGGTTTCTGTCAATAAAAGGCAGGAAGATGGGGAAGGCCTGTCCAGGCCTGTTTTGGCCTTTGAGAGAGCACTCATCAGGGCCAGGACTAGCAGCAGCTAACACACGAAATCCAGTATGGTACAATGGTTAGTTTCAAAGCAGAATCTGGTCAAATCCCCTCTCTGACATGGAAGCTCACTAGGTACTCTTGGCCCACTCACACACTTTCAGCCTGTCGTGTCTCACATAATTGTTATGAGGATAAAATGGAGGAAAGGAATACAACGTAAGCTGCTTTGGATCCCCATTGTGCAGAAAAGTGGGCATAACTGAATTAAATAAATAAATAATAAATGTAGCTGAAGATGAGGGGCAGATAAAAGGCTGGCTGGTGGATGGGTGGGAAGGAGAGAAGGAAACAGTGAAAGGTGAGGATATGGGGGTTTGCCAGGAGGAGAGAAAGAGCAAACTATGTGGGAAAAGAGATACCGAGGAAAGTGAGGTGCCCCCTGAAGTCCTTAAAGATTCCCCACTTGTCATAAATAATCAGAATAAAAATCAGCTATAATCTTTAAGATAGCAGTATGTATAAGATTAATACTATATATAAAAAGAACCAACCACCATATTTGTATCCCGCCTTTCCTCAAAGGAGCTCAGGACAGCATGCACTGGTTGTCCCTTCCTCTATTGTATCCTCAAAAAATGCAGGTCTGGATATACCTGACCACAGGTAACTTTGTGAGCTTTAGGACTAAGGATCTGAACCTAGATCTCCCCAATCCTCTTCCAATACTTTAGCCACCAATACATCATACTTGCAGTAAACTTACTGTTAAAATGTGAACAGAAATTTGAATACACATGATACAATATGTATCAGGTGTTTCAAATGCTTAAACCTTATAGGAAAATGGACCATTAGCCACAAAATTAAATACTGCTGACAGGCAGCTTCCTGATTTTCCATTTCATTAGAAGTAGCTAAACATTAACATGTATTGATTCAGTAATGTATCTTTCAATCATCTAAGATGTATTAACTGAAGGGAGAAAGTTGATATAACACCTTCCCCACCCAAACAGGATTCCCAAATCTGTCACGTGTGATACTGTGGTGGAAAGATAAATATGCCAAGTATCAGTTATGGAGCAGAAAGTGACTGGGGAGGGAGAATCCAACACAAGATTTTCTAGTATCATCACACAGGGAAAACATGGCAGCCCCTGCATCACTGTGTATGCGGGCCACACTGTTTCCCCTCAGGTCTCAACGTGATGCTTCTCTATACGACTGCGTGGAATTATCTTGCGATACGTAATAAAGACTCACCAAGTTCCACATCCTGGTCATCTGTGAGTACAAGGATAATGTTTGGTCTAATGTTTTTTCGTTCTTGCAGCACACGTCCTCTGAACCTTGGGGATTTGACAGTAGTACTGAGACTCTGTAGCAGTTCAGTGCCAAGCACAGTCCATATAAGTGCAATGAAATACTGATTCATTGTAGTTATCCCAATACTGAAGTTAAACAACCACCTTGTGCAAATGTTTCTGGTCCTTAAAATTTCAAACTCTGTAAAAAGAAAGAGATTCCATTTAAAACTTGACTTGTAGTAAAAGTACCAGGTCAAAAACACCCCCTCGATTCTGTTTACATTAAAAAAAAAACCTCTTTTGTGAGGAATACTGGCATCTGTCCTCAGTAACACTGAAAGAGAGAGACCAATTAAGTTCCCTTCTGCTTACATGTAGACTCTAACTATAGAAGTTTGCATAGTAATATAATCATGTGCTCACCCTTCTTCACCTCCATACATTTTATTACATTTCTACAAATCTAAGTCAATTGGGTGCTCCTTTGAGCTCCAGGGCACCTGAAAACTACAGAGCTATTTAAGGTAAACTCACCTGCACTTCTGAAGCATGGATGTCAGTTGCAATTGGCACGGTAACATTATTTGCTGCTATTTCAGTTCCTGTTTGCAGCTGGATAGAGAGCTCATCCTAAGTGACAGTCCAGATTATTTTACCCAGCACGGTGAAACCCTGCATGCCTAACCCTGCTCAGTCAGCAATGAGATGGAGCACATCATGTTTAATGCACATCAGCCCCAAGCAAGCCCTTGCTTCCAAGACTCTGTTTTCATTTTTAGCTCTCTGAGCCTATCAAACCCCTTCCTTGGGGTCAGTTAGTCAACCAGCGGCACAATCCTAAGCCCCAATGCAACCTCTAGAGAGAATATCTCTGGGCTGTGGGCTGTGCAAAATGATTGATTGGCTTCACAGCTAAAAGGTTGGCCTCCTTTGTGTTAGCATTTCTTTGCTCTGTAGACAGGACACCTCCCTGAGGAAGAAGCTTGTGATGATGCTAACTTAATTTAGAGGTTTGCTTTCTGTTTTTTTATTATTAAAAAAAACATAGTTTGGATGGCAGACAAAATTATAGGAGACTACTTCCATGGGAAAGTTGGCTTGGAAAAGATGCGACACCAGCCTTAATGAGAATAGAATACAACTCATCAGAAGATCAGTACTCCCACACCTGAGACTTCATATTTAGACATGCAACATTAACTAGTAGGAGATAAATCAGCAGAACTAATTAAGTGGAAGCATAGCAGAGAATGAAGAAAAAAGGTCCCATCACTCATCGAAAAATGCAACAAAGGAGAGATGCTGACTGGGGAGGGCCTTGACGCAGCTCACCAGCAACCTACATTATATACATTTATTTTAAATTGCAGATTCCATTTTCTTTTCACACCCACCCCATTCCTTGAAGCCTCACAAGAGATTCTATAAACAGTTCCCTGCACCTCACTCTTCGGGTGACAATTTCACTGGGAGAGTGCAAAGGCATTTCAAGAACAAAAATCCAAGTGTCTGCAAGCAGAGAAATCCTGTCTCCATTGTCTGTGTACAAACATTCCAGTCTCTGATTGACATGACTGTAACCTAAAGGCAGGATGCCGGAGGAATCAGCAGTTTAAGTTAAATACCATTGCCCTGACTACATGACATTCAGATAAGTAGACTGGAAGTCCGTAATTAGACTGAGTGGGTTTCTTTTTTTCCCCCTTTTTCTTTTAAAGAATACTTTGGTTTCTATCTATTTGCACTAGCTAAAGACAGAAGACACTGGAGAAGCAGATTATGAGCCAAGTAAGTATTTTCCTGTCTGGTACAGCCACCACCACCTGCACTTAGTGTAAAGGCTAAACAGAAATTTCTCGGATTGTTTGCTAAACAGCCAGACTTAGATTCCTTACACAAAAGCCAAGAAAAAGGGAACTAAGGGGTGAGGGTGAGAATTAGCATTTTCTGGGTCAGTCGATGCTGCAAAGAAAAAAGTTTCACACAATGTCATTCCAGTAAAGGACAGTCACTCAAAATTCACTAAGCAGAACACTGGAAGGCATAGCTGAATAATCCTGCCCCGCTATGGAATAGCAGTCGAGGACATTTGAAGCCAAGGTTTCTTGTGTTCAGTGGTGGCCGAACAATGGGTACCACACAAGGCCGATGCCACCCTTCCTCTCACCACACTCAGCATCTAACACTCCTTTCCTTCTCATTCCAGAGTAAGGTTGCCAACACGTTGGGAAAATCCTGGCAATTTGGGGGCGGAGCCTGAGGAGGAGAGGGACCTCGGCGGGGTATAACGCAATAGAGTCTACACTCCAAAGGAGCCATTTTCTCCAGGGGGAGCTGATCTCTCTCATCTGGGAACAGGGCTGCTAGCTCTGGGTTGGGAAATACCTGGAGATTTTGCGGGTGTGGTTTGGGGGAGAGAGGGACTTCAATGGGGTTTAATGCCATAGAGACCACCTTCCAAAGAGGCCGTTTTCTCCTGGTGAAGTGATCTCTGTCACCTGAAGATCAGTTGTTTTCTTCGGGTTTCTGTCCCCAGGTGGGAGATTGAGTGGTAAATCATCCCGTTGCACTGCAGCCCTTCCGGAAATAAACCAGAAGTGACAGGATCGCATTGTTCACGGCTGCACGTGTGCGATCCCCACCCCAAAAATCTCCCGTTGGAGGAGAAGGGGGACCTGGCAGCCCTACTCATTAAACAGCTGCCCCAATTGCTCTAGGATTGCTGTTGTGGTTACTCAATGGCTAGAAACAGTTCAGAGAACTTTCTCAAAATTAACCTAGTCATTCTAAAAGGGAGTACTTCATTTTAAAGAAAATTGCATCCCCCCACACTAAAACTGCAGATAACGGTAATACTTCCTTTGCAACTAGGAACACTAGATTGTGTAATGTTGTTTAATCTCCTGCTATTACAACTGATCTCCTGGAGAAAATGGCCACTTTGACAATTGGACTCTATGGCACTGAAGCCCCTCCCCTCCCCAAACCCCACCCCTCTCAGGCTCAGCCCCAAAAACCTCCTGCCGGTGGTGAAGAAGGACCTGGCAACCCTAAACATCATTAGTACATTTTAATACATTTCTCACCCAACAAAACATTTCTGAAGTCTTCCCACTACTGTTTATTTCCATTACTGCACACCATTCAGCTATATTTCCAGGCCTTTTCTTAAAGTAGCTGGCAAATTTGAGAAAAATAGGAGCGCCTCTTTTTGTCTATGATGAGGTACACATATTCATTGTAAGAACACAGTAAATTGCTCTTAATCTACATCAAGTTAGCACTGCTTCCCTCAGTTGTTACTAGAACCGGTGATCACCAATATTTATAACCCTTTGTCTATTCACTCTCTCAAAAGCTTTAGTTATTTTCAGATATTAATTTCCATGAAGGCTGTATGTGATCAGGGTTGTGTTCAAAGCCTCCCTGCAAGCTCCAGAGGTTCAAAAGTTTGCCTGATTGCCTGCTTCTCATCGGTTCTTTTTCTCAAATTATACTCAGAGAAGGCATTTTGATCTTATGGCAGGTTTCCTACCTCAAGCAGCAAACAGATTGTGCTTTTCTCCAAGCGAAACACAAGGCAAACCAACGACAACTTCACCAAGGTGTGAAGATAAACTAAAACAACGGGAAAAGAATGCAGTATGATATGCTTTCAGACTTCCAAGAAAAAAATTGGAAACGAACATGTGCAAAGAAAAAAAAGAAAAGCTGTGATAGATGTGCTTGGGACCAATACATAACCATAATCAGGAGACACACTGCTGGTTTCAGTACTGGCAGAGGATTATGAAAAGACTCAAGAATGTCTAACTTCTGGTACAATCAACTCAAAAGCTGGAGCTAAGATGGATCAAAGATCTCTTCTACTAACTCCTCATTGTCTCTATCATGTTTTGAGAATTCAAGCTGAATCCATTTTGCAGGAGCTTCTTTTTTTTAATCACTTTAAATTAATGACTTCATTAAATCACCATCTCCCGGATGAAATCCATACATTGATTTTCAAAGCATTAATTTCCTTTACGAGAAGGGAGGACAATGCTTTAAATCAGTGGTTCCCAATCTTTTTTTGACCAGGGACAACTAGGACTTTTTTGTTCGGTGCAGGGACCCCAAGGTTCAAAATAAAAATTCTGAGAATTTGAAAATAAACTTTAATCATAACTGTTAGTTAAACATTAAACTTAATATAATATTTGAATATATATTTTATAATAGAGAACTTTTAATTGAAAATATCAATTTATTATGGGTTTATAACTTTGTTTCGCGGACCTTAATTTAGTTCTCGCGAACCCCTGGGGGTCCACGGACCCCTGGTTGGGAACCAGTGCTTTAAATGAATAGAACCTCAAAGTAAGGCTTGGGGACAGCCTTAAAAACAGCATGAAAGACAGAGTTGATAGTGCTCAGAGAGACTTTGCTGACATGACAGAGAACACATCTATTCCGTTTGCTCCCTGTCACCGCTATCCAGACACATTTCACAGGTTTTTGAACAATGCTAAAGCCAGCAAAAACTGCTTACTAGAAGAAAAAGTGAGATGTTGTGAGCACCATGAACAGCGATTCCTCTTTTAAATCATCTTGGGGTGGGGTAGTGGGGGGAACCTGTTTGTTTAACTATCATCTGTCTCCAGCATCTAACAATAAACTCTGTTTCAAAAGCATTTATTGCAATAAGTCCTGGCCTCACACAGTTGCACAGGGTTTGACATTTCCCAAAACTCAGTGTGTATGTATTACAGTATCTTATTTGCACGAGCCCTTCTTTCCTCCAAAGTGACCTTCTTTAAAAACCAGCAGTCTTCTCACAGCCTAGCTTTTAAAGCCCAAAGGAAATGAAGCAAAAGTACCACCCCTACAAAGTGTGGGGCTTCATGGGAGGACAAGAACACAGTGCTTGTCTTGGCTCCTTCTCACTAGCCTACAAGTGTCCTCAGAGACACTGCAATTTGTCTTGAGAAACAGTCAAAAGCAGGAAAAATTAAAAGAGCAGCCTTGTTCTTCACACATGGCTAAAGAACATACAACATTGTGCAGTGTCCAAGAATCGAGACGCGACTACAAGTTGCCTTTCTTCTCCAAGGTAAATGCAAACATATTGACTGCAACTCAAAAATACGCTATGTGGAAAATATAAAGAGTTTTTTTGTACAGGCATGTATATATATCAGCAGATCTCAGAGATGGAATCACAGCAGATGAAGTCAGAGAAGCCTTTCGAATCAGCAGTTAGCCCTTTCCCGTTTACATCCTAGTCCTTAGGGACTACGACTACGAAGCAAGACCTATTTCAGCACACTGACTTGTACTTAGCAGTATCTTTAAAAATAAACACCAGTCTGGTTGATTTTATTGCAGAAATAATTGTACAAGGGGTGGCTCTTTTAACCACTCTGCATTCTGTGATCTATTTCTATTAAATGTCTGTAGTCTCACCTTCTGTTTTGTCTCCCTTCTAAAGTTATACTTCCCTCACTTGAAAGACAACATCCTCCATGTTATTGGTGATTTCTTAGTTCTTCAGCTGGCGGAGATTTGATGGTCAGAGGCTGCCCTGTATTGTATCATTGCAACCCACAGCAGCTTCTCCAGGGCACATCCATACCCCTCCTCCCCAACTGAAGAAATGGGTCTACATAATTAGGACTATCTAGGAGTCTCCAGAGCTGATCTGTGACCTCGTGCTCCATGGCCATCATGCCCAAGTACAACAATTGAGACTAACCAATAACTTCCAAGATATCCTGCATCCTGTAGGGTGTGGGGAGGGACTGTGGCTCAGAGGTAGAGCATCTGCTTGGCATGCAGAAGGTCCCAGGTTCAATCTCTGGCATCTCCAGTTAAAGGGACTAGGCAAGTAGGTGATGTGAAACACCTCTGCCTGAGACCCTGGAGTTGCTGCTGGTCTGAGTAGACAATACTGACTTTTATGGACCAAGGGTCTGATTCAGTATAAGGTAGCTTCATGTGCTCATGTGTTCAGTTCTCACTATGTTCCATTTTTAGGAGCCAGAGACCACTTAATTACGATTTTAGCCTGGATGGAGTTGAACAGCTCCCCCTCAACAACCTTAAACTGACCAGAGCTAGAGGAATATGAAACACTGCATCAATCAAAATAACCTCATCCACACATTGGGGCTGCAATAACTAGAAGTCATCTAAAGAACTGAAAGAAGAAAAATCCCAGACACCTCTGATTCTGGAAAGACTCCCAAAATGGAATCTGACATAGCAGATACAAATGATTTTGTCTGTAAAGCGATGTCCAGACATGTCCGTTTTGCTTACCACTGCCTTTTCTATCATGAGCGAATGGATAACACTGCACATTCCAAGTACATGCTTGTGGAACACTTGTGAAAAGAGAACTGGGGCCTTTAATCTGAAGTTGGCAGTGAATATTGCTAGTGAAAATAGGATGCCCAGGTTCTGAGTTCTACAGCTACTTTAAATTTGCAAAAAGAAAATGTTTGCCCTTCCTGCTTTAACCCTACATATCTACCAAGTTCCTTTTTCACACATTATGAGTAATGTAAAATAATATGGATGCACATACAGACAAGTGAATGTATCCTTGCACATCCAGTTGTCAGTATTTTATGTAATACACAAAGAGGACCCTGAAGATCCAGCACAGCTTGCTAGTAGCTAGAGCAAAGGCTAAGATACAGTTATCATTCAGCATGCATTACAATATATAATGTTTTATTGTGAAACTGCCATGTTTCTCATAGCATATAAACATGTTACATTGCTATGATATCTAACCGGTTGTGAATTTTGCACCACAGAGCTTGACAGAAAACTCAATGTTTGATGAATAATCAGTAGACTCCTATTGCTATAAGGTTTAGCAATGTCTTTTTTTATGCTTAACAATGTAACCTTCCAACTTTGGGATTGGGTTCCATGGATCTGTTCCATTAATGGTGGTGCCTTCCTCCAGTGCAAGGCACCTCTCTTCACAGAGCTGATTTGTGGGTCTGCTTAGTTTTCTTTGAGTGAAGGTGACTATTTCAGACATGAAATGAGCTGCCAATTATTCTCAAATGAGATGCCTAAGATCCTTTGTCATGGATAGGTCTTGTTGCTTAGTCCTGCGGTCATTTGGAAGGCTGTCACAAATCAATGCCACCAAAGCTTAAACAAAACTTGGTGACAACACGTATAGCTGAATTCTGTTCTGTCAGTACTGGACCAATATGAGTTGCAAAAGATCCATCACTCCTCTTTAGTGGTTAATGTGGGGTTTAGACTAAAACAATGAAAAGAGTTGTATTAAACTCACTGCTCTGTGGATTCCAACTAGTTAATAATAGATTAATTGGCAGAGGCCAACATTACTTAACTAAACATTTAGTTGACCAATGTATAGAATCTCGGAGCTCTAATAATTGCTATCTCTAGTTAAGTGTGCATAAAAACGATTTTTGAAGTTCTTTATATTAAATATGTTCTGATGTAAGATTGTATACATCCTAGCTCTTCAGAATTAATGTGACCAGTGAACAGTTTAATTTTTCTGCTCTACTCACATGCTTGGCTTCGATGAATGTACCATGGAAAGAAGGAACCTTTCAGTATTTGAACAGGTGCATGGTTAGGGGAGCCTGGTAATTTTATGAGCTAGCTAATTTAGAATGTATAAGATTACATAATTAAAAGTTCAAGTAAGGTTTGCTGCTGAATGTGGTCAGATCAAATCTGATGTATAGATGATTTTAATGTCTTTTTGAAATATTGCGCTGTTGCAACCAAGAGTTCTACTCAAGAACAAAAGTTTCCAGCGTTGTATTAAAATCCCTGAGAATTAAAGAAGAAAAAAGTAATTTTACACAGCATCTTTGACAAACAAGCATAATAATCACATATGCAATCATGAATAACCCGGTAAACCTGCAGATCAATTTCCTGTGGGATATCAAGCCTCTTGCCATGGAAAATGCATTTACAGTACAACAAGTCAGCAGGATCTACTGCCTCTCCTTAAAGGTTAATCCATTAATCTTAGTTGTAAAGCACTGGATTTATACCAAAGACAAAGAATATAGTTTTTTAAAAAGTAGGTCTAGCATTTATCTGTCTGGTCTACAACTTATTTACCAGTCAATCAGAATTATTTCTCACCTCCAAAATATAATCTGCCTATAATTATGATGTTTAAACCATGCCTAAGGTTAAATATACCCACCAACTATAATTTAGATTAACTGGAGGTACAGAGATTTTTAACCCCGTAATAAGTACATTGTAATTTCACAAACAACTACAACCAGTGAATTGCCGCACAAGCTGTTTTGACAACAAGAATTCTTGCACAGACATGAAAATGTAGCATGCATGTTTTAATCCACTCTAACAACATCAACATACATGCTAAGCAACTTCTTAAGTCAAGAAGACTGCTTATTGTTTCATATAAGCCGCTCAAAGTTCTCATCTACTTTCTGTACAGCCTGGCTCACAATACTTTGCAGAGATGCTCAGTCTAGGCCTTCTTCTGAGACAGTCACATACAGAAGCAACTGATATACTTGAAATTGAGGGGATATACAAGGACTATCAGAGATAAGGCAATCCCTTTCTTCTCCAAGGCAATCTTCTTCTCTGAGAGCCAGTGGGGTGTAGTGTTTAAGAGCAGTGGTTTGGAGCAGTGGAGTCTGATCTGGAGAACCGGGTTTGATTCTCCACTCCTCCACATGAGCGATGGAGGCTAATCTGGTGAACTGGATTTGTTTCCCACGCCTACACACGAAACCAGCTGGGTGACCTTGGGCAAGTTACAGTTCTCTCAGCCTCACCTATCTCACAGGGTATCTGTTGTGGGGAGGGGAAGGGAGGTGATTGTAAGCTGGTTTGATTCTCCCTTAAGTGGCAGAAAAATTCAGCATATAAAAACTAACTTTTTTTGTTCTTCCAACAGACTCTTCTTCTTCCAACAAATTCTAATTGTCATGATCCTGGAAATGGCTGCAGGCCATTTCCATGACCACATGGTTACTTGAGACCATGTGAGCATGCACTTTGTCTAAAGTAACCATGTGGTCATGGAAATGGCCTGCAAACTAAGCGAGTGTGCACTTAGTAATAGTAAAGTTTACGTGGTAAAAAAATGAATCCACCCTTTGAAAGATCTTTGATTTTAGTCTGCTTGCATCATCTGGATGTAATTCAGTTCAGGAAATCTGCTTTGCACCTAGAAAGCCTTCAATGGCCTTATTTACATATACAAGAGAATGAGGTGGCATCATGCTGTGGTGGGGGTAGAATGCACCTGGGGCACACAATAGCGTGATGCTGTCCAATCACAACCTCACCCCCTCCTGCACAGCTAAACCAGGTCAATGTAGTGATATCAGAATGATGTGTCCTGTCCATGTGTTTCCATTATTTGCAGCAGAAATATAACTGATTTTCATTTTAAGCAGGCCCACAGCTAACAATTATGGAAGTGAATACAGGACAGGCCAAAGGCTGGTGCATGAGTCTCTCTCCCCTATTTTACCCTAACAACCGTCTTTGAGAAACCAACTGGTACAAGTATGGTTGCCAGTTCTGGCTTGGGAAATTCTTGGGGATTTGGGGGGGGTAGAAGAACAGGAGTTGGTATTTTACATCCCACTTTTCTCTACCAAAAGGAGCCTCAAAGTGGCTTACAATCACCTTCCTCCCCCTCACCCAAGAGGCACCTTGTGAGGTAGGCAAGGCTGAGAGGGTTCTGAGGGAACTGTGACTGGCCCAGGGTCACCCAGCAGGCTGCATGTGGAGGAGTGGGGAATCAAACCCGGCTCTTCAGATTAGAATTTGCCCCTTTTAACCACTACACCACACTGGGGAGGGACTAGTATTTCTCCCAGACTCTATGGTATACCATCTAAAGCGGCCACTTTCTCCAGGGGAACTTAACTCTCCTTCTGGAGATCAATTGTAATTCCAGGAAAACTCCAGCGCCATCTGGTGGCTGGCAGCACTACGTACAAGGTCACCCAATGAGCTTCACAGCAAAGTAGGAACCAGAACCAGTTCCACCCTCTAGTACCGTGTTGGCAAACCTATGGCACGCGTGCTGACTCCGGCACGCGTAGCCCTCTCTGCCAGCACACGCGGCTCAGCTGGGCGGCGGGGGCTTTGAAGGGCTTCGCACTGCCTTGAAAGCCCCCGCCCCCTTCCCTGGACGCGTGGAGCCCTTCAAAGCCCCCACGGCCAGGGGGCGGGTCGCCTCGCCTGGCTAGGCGGCGCAGCCTCCCTCCTGCAGTGCTGCAAAGGCAGGCAGGCAAGCAAAAGCAAGAGGCAGGCAGGAGCACGTCAGGCTGGAGCTCCGCCGAGCGCCTTGGGGAGCGAGCGAGCCCCTCCAGTGCCCCCCAGGATGAGAGCCAGATAGTGTGTAGAAGCCTCTTCCTCCGATGGTGCACCTCATGTGGTCGGAGCGGCCGCAGCTCAGGGCGCCGCTCGCCTCTCCCGCTCTGCGCTGGAAGACCGGGCCCCCGGGGGAAAGACAGCGAGAGAGAAGCGAGCCCTGCTCCGGGAGGCCAGGTCATCCGAGATGGTAGACCTGGCCTCTGGGAAAAGCCATCCGGGCTGGTAGACCTGGCCCCTGGGAGAGGAGGAGAGAGGCAAGCGATCCCTGCTCCCCCCTACCCCCGGGGAGAAATGGAGCCATCCCTCCTTTCAATAAAAAGTTGTTTGTATAATTGAAAGCTCTGTTATTGTTTTTTTTTTAAGATGTTAAACTATGAGTTGTTTTTTCTAAACCAAAACCTCAGTATTCAGGTTAAATTGCCATGTTGGCACTTGGAGATAAATAAGTGGGTTTTGGGTTGCAGTTTGGGCACTCGGTCTCTAAAAGGTTCGCCATCACTGCTCTAGTATATGTAGTGAAATTACAAGATTGGAACAGGGGAGGAGCAACTAACAGGAAACAGGAAGTTGCAAGGAGACAGAGAGAAAAGAGCAAGCAGGCACTAGGGAGTAACTGTTGACTTTCCTTTGTATTATTGAAGTTCAAGAAACACCTTGTTATACAAATACCTGAAGTCCCTGGCATTAATAAGACAGTATACTCACAATATTAGAAGTTGATTTTAAAGAGATCTCTTTAATGAAAGGTGCTGTTTAAATTATTCTATGCCATTTAACCTTTTAGACAAAGTGAAGTATCAAGAAACACAGTCTGCAGCCACAACACTTAAAATCTCACTGAAATGCCGAATCTGAAACGAGTCATTTTGTTGTGGGAGCAAAAAGAAAGGTTCAAAGGAGTAGGGGTGGGTGAAGAAGAATGCTCCCATGCGCCAGTTAGCTACAGGCCTGATCAAAAAGTAAAAATGTGGCAAGCTTTTTAGGTTTATATTAACCATATGTGACATGAAAACAATCTAAGAGAAAGCTATACTGTATCTTTCAGCAAAAAAAAAAAAAAAAAAGGAGGGGGAGCTTTTCCAAACAACCCTGACTCAAGCTTTTAATACGCTCTTTCCTAACTTTGTTTTCTCACCGTCTAATTTGCTTTGTTTTAAAGCTTCATATTTCAGCTCACAAAGAATTGCACTTGTCACACAAAGGATGTTGATATAATTAAGCCAGATGACGTGCCCCGCAAGTAAAATCAACCATTCATGAAAGCTGGTCACCAGAGGCCATTTCAAACAATGCATATTTCAGGGTAATCTAAAGTAATCCCTTCTCTCTGCTGATTTGGTTTCCAGGCAGTCTTAAGCACATGTGTGCAGCAAACAGGGGGCTTATTAAAACCTGATGTTATATTGGAGATTATAAAGCAGGGGACTTATTATTGAACTCAGTGTCTATAAGCCTTCAAAGCAAAATTTCACCTCTACGTATTAAATGGAGAAGTGGGAGGGAGATATACCCCATAAGAGTGCTAGTTAATTCATTATGGAATAGGAACTATTTCAGCTTCAAAATTTCCAAAACGCTGATGATCATAATTTGATTTCAGGAGCTACAAAAAAATATGTGGAAAAAATTGCCAGGTCCTTTTCAGCTATAAACAATGACCTTTGTGTTTAGAGGAATTTAGGCTATTTTTTACATCCCCTTTATAAGCTGCATACCTTTGCTGTGCCTTTGCACTGCCCAGCAGTGTAAAACTATTAGGAAAAGGGAACTGTAAAATTACCTGCCCAGGATTCAGTGATTCATTAAAGGAATTTTAAGTCTGCTAACAAAACTTGAAACAAGGAAGCTGGATGTGTGTGTATAGTAGATTTTTTTGCCGTCAAATCACATCTTATGGTGACCCCTGGTAGGGTTTTCAAGGCGAGAGACTAACAGAAGTGGTTTGCCGTTGCCTTCCTCTGCATAGCAACCCTGGTATTTCTTGGAGGTCTCCCATCCAAATACTTGACAGAGTTGACCCTGCTTAGCTTCTGAGATCTGGCAAGATCAGATGGCCTGGGCTATCAGGATCAGGATATATGTATTTAGTATATAATATAGTATATACTATGACAGACACATATTTAGGAAGATTTTTATACTGTCTCTCCAGGGAACGTGCCTGAAGCGACTTACAAAATAAGACATTACAAAAACAGAAAAACATTAAAAGTTGCTTAAATAATTCAGCATGAAAAACCCAACTGGAGCAAAAGACACCGAGCAGCATAAAATGAATTTAACAGTTTCCAGTCTAAAATTACACTATAAAAATTGAGCTAAAAACCCCAACCCCTTAATTAAAGGTCTGGGTAAACATTTTGCCCTACCACCAAGAATAAAGCACTGAAGGTGCCAGGTTCACCTTGAGGAGAAGGGCATTCTGTAGGCATGGTGAGACCCTGTTTCTGGTTGCTACCCGCCTTTACACAAACTCTTCCCTTTCCGGCCACTGTGCAAAACAGGATACTGGATTAGAAAGATCATTGGCATGATTCGCCATGGTTACTATTATGTGCTTAAAATGTATTTTTTTTAATGAAAGCTTAAAAGGCTTGTAAACAGGACTCATTTTCTATGTTGAAAACACCGGTACAGCATCTTATGAAGATTTTCCTTAAAAAACAAACAAACACAGATTTGTCAAACAGTTCATTTTCATACACTGGATGAACTTCATTCTCACTGTGCTGAATTGCATTCTAACAACGTGTGGTACAAAACCAAGGCACACATAATGATACGTAATATATGGGCCATATGTCAAAAACAGAACTACAAGATAAATATTAAGTCATCCAACACCCAAGTTATGCGGTCGGTTTTCCCCCTTTCACATTTTGCCCAGAAATGCTCCATCACTTTGATGGCTTTGTTTGCAAGCTGTCTGTCAAATGTTTGGCTGTGCTGATTTTACAAACTCTTCATTTGTATGAAAACAGTTCACAAATGTTCTTAATTGAGAATAAAAGCTCATGTGTGCATGCTGACACTGCTTTCCCATGACTTTCCCCATCCACGGCTACCACCTCCCCTCTCTGCCTGCTGTTTGCGCCATAAAACAGTTACATATTGCAGTGAGTGACTTACTTGTCTCTCACAGCTGCTTGACCTAGCGTTTAAAAGGAAAGGCAGGTAAACGGCCCAGGTCAGGAATAATCTGGACATGTGCATTCTTATAATGCCTCGCCACAGGTGTCCTTCCCCAAAAGCCGCTTTCCGCCTGAAGGGGAAAAATGTTTACAGGTTGTCACTTCATTAGGGATGAACTCTCCACAGCCAGAGCCTATTCCTTCAGATGTTGGTGGTTCTTTATATTTCCTAAAGGTGTATGCTTTCATGGCTAAGAAAACCTTGGTCAACTTCATGTCAGGATTCTAGGTGCAGAGTTTATGCTTCTCCAAACTTTAACAATGACAGGACGATCTTATGTAGAGTTCCCCCAGTCATTGCACCCTAAATCAATTGGATAGGCTGGAAAACTCTGAACAGGATTGCACTATTAGAGTGCTATCGCAGAAGCAGGCAATGTGAGCAGGCTTGGTGTATTCGCTTTGGGGAGAGCAGCTTTGTGCCTAGGAACCTGAAATGAAATTAGGCAAAGCAGTCATAGCCACAGGGATGCATGCCTTTGAGGAACATAAATCCTACTCTAAAAGGAAAGAGTCTTGGCTAAGAAGAACAAGGAGAGAAGGATGGGGAGGAAAGTTGCCAAATGCACAGGCACAAAAGCAGCACATGCAACCTAATGTAGCTGCTTTTAAAAGAGTCCTCCCATGCTGACCTAAGGCATAGTAATCAACCATCCATGATTAGCAGTTACCAGGTCACCATAATAAATTCTGGCACTGTGAAGACGAAACACCACCTTATAATAGTGTTTATGAAAAATTGCTGAGGCAACAAAGAGGTTCAACTTGACAAAAAAAAAACATTTTTCAATTCCAGCAAGGTAAGTTAAAATGGCAATTGTGATTTTTGTCACTTCTCAGCATTCCTGTTTTTGCCAAGTGAATATTATCCAGTGTATGTTCCAAAACCCATGTTTCTAATACCTTCCTGGATGTTCTAACTTGCAATCCTACCACCTCAAGGTCTATGCTGAAAAGCGTTGTAGAAGTAGTTTCATGGCAACTCTTTTTCATAAAAGAAAATGGGGGGCGGGAACTGTCCAAAAGCCTAAATGTGTTGACTCTAGAAAGCCAGCACGGACACAGCCCTGCTTCCTGTCTCTTCTGGAGAAGGTCACTGTTAATCTTCTTAGTCTTTAAAGCCTGAGGGCAGTGGGTTTGCAATAATTTAGTTTATCTTTTGCCTCCTGGAGTTTTAGAAAGTTACTGCTAAATGTCAAGAAACCTTTAAAGGCCGACATGTACCTAAGTGCTTTAAACACCAACTTTTCAGAAATGTCCAGCATTTGCCACCTTTGAAAAATCATGGAGATTATGGAGGGATTAATTCCATCCAGTGTACAAAATCATCCGCTTCAGCCCATCTGTTCCAGCCTAGATGGTGGAGGGTAGCTTGGTAGTATAGAATTAGACTGGGATAGACCAAATCTGTGGAGTAACAAGCCGACTACGTTTGCCCAAAGGCAAGTATGGAAAATGAATGTCTCGTGCCTAAAGCAGTTGGGCTCAAGGTCAAAAAGGAAACACCAAACTGCATTGCAAACACTGGACAGAGAATGGCTCAACTTCTTCCACTTTCCACCAATATCAGGGTTTAAGGGTTGTATGTTGCAATCAACCTAGATGACAGGCCTCTGCATGAAGCGCGATCCTCTTGGTATAAGCCAAAGGGTGAAAGCACAAGGGGCCCTGGCGCATGGCTCTTTGCCTGGGGTGCACAGCTAGGGATGAGCCATTTCACAAAAGTGTAAGAAGCTCCACTACTATAAGAGAGGAAAAGAGATACCACCCACTCACCTGCAACCCAAGATGAGCCCTGGTGGTCAGCACTAAAGTCAACTCTCCAAGATTGTAACCCTGGATTGCTGCACGGCTTCACTGGATGGTAGCATGCTGAGTGTGTGTGTGTGTGTGTGTGTGTGTGTGTGTGTGGAGTCTTAGTGATGCATGAGGCAATCTTCGCTTGAGGCAGGATGGTTGATGAATGCACTGTTATAGCGCAGATGGGAGCTGGTAGATACAGGAGTGGGATCTTTCAAAGATAGTATTGGTTAATATTTGGATGGGAGACCACAATTCCTGGGTTGCTATGCAGAGGAAAGCAATGGCAAACCATCTTTGATAGTTTCTTGCCTTGAAAACCTTACGGGGTCACCATAAAATGGCTCCGATTTGATGGCACTTTACACACACAAATCAAGGTACAACAGGACTAAAAAGAAGGATCTCCCCTGTGAACCTAGGGTGCAAGGAAGACTAAAGCCAGGAATGCACTGTTAGGATATATGAGAACCAGCAATGCTTAAACTACATGCTCACAAAAATGAACTTAACATGTTCACAGCGCTGCTTCACCCTCGAGGGAAGTACCCCATGAAGTCATACTGATTGCTCCAATTGCAATATATAATGAGCTGTAGTCCAAGTGTATTTGTGTTTACACCATTGATGGTGTTCATTAGCAGCCTGTGTATTTGTTTTGGAAGTGAATCAACAAATGAACACCATTTGTTTCATTTTATTTCTACAACAGAAATAAATAAGCTGCAAAGGAATTAAACAAATGAAAAAACCCATTCATTTTGACAACACAAATCCCAGCACTTAGAAGAGATTCTGGTGTATAGAAGAAGAGGTGGTTTTTATATGCCGACTTTCTCTACCATTTAAGGGAGACTAAAACCGGCTTACAATCACCTTCCCTTTCCTTCCCTCCAACAGACACCGTGTGAGTTAGGTGGGGCTGAGAGTGTGTGACTAGTCCAAGCTCACCCAGCTGGCTTCATGTGTAGGAGTGGGGAAACAAATAACAGTTCACCAGATTAGCCTCTGCTGTTCATGTGGAGGAGTGGGGAATCAAACCTGGTTCTCCACATTAGAGTCCACCACTCTGAACCACTGCATTTAACCACTATACCTGGCTGGCTCATAAGACAATATTCATATTTTACTGCTTTGACATTCATGATTCAAAATCCCAGATTAATTATTTTTTTTATAGTACCCCTCTTAGACATTACCCTGCTCACATAAAATGGCGGCCACTATGTGTGATATCCCCTTATGCATGGTTGGCTGTAATGACTAAAAAGGGCTAAGGACTTTAGTCCTTTGAAGGCACCCAAGGAAAATTAACCAGGGGCTCCTCCACAAGGCTGGCGTATAAGCTTTTCATTAAGTGCCCACCCAGCTCAGCCAGTGATGCCTTGTGCTATATTTTAGTTAATGGGGCTGGCACATCTATAACAATGGCACAGGAACAGCCTTGAATTTTCTGAACAAATTATCTGTGTTTTTTTTTTCAGTTGTCTGTATATTCGGTTTGACTGCTGAATGAATGGTCACAAAGCTAGAACCTCACTTTCATGTCCTCATGATACTCCATTAATTTCCAAACATTATCTTCCCACCTGCAAAACAGTACCTGTATCCCAGTCCCTAAAGTGTCCGCAGTACCAAACTCCACTCTTACTCCATCCAATGACTGACATAATTGTCCATCCAGTGACTGAAACAGACTGTCAGTGACCTATAATTGACCTGCTGCAAGGAAACCAAGAATGCTGTTTCCAAAATATTCATGGTCTGATGCCAGGAGAAATAGCAGCATTCCAGAATCTGCATACCAGAATAATCATGCCAGGTGAAAAAACAGCATGTTTTTCCATTTAAATATTCTAATAAATACAGCTGGCAAATGAAGGTGTATTAAACAGGGTACCAGAACTTACATGGGACTCAGTTCTGCATTCTGATTTGAAAAGAAGAAGAATTGGTTTTTATATGCCGACTTTCACTTAAGGAAGAATCAAACCAGCTTACAATCACCTTCCCTTCCCCACAGACACCCTGTGAGGTAGGTGGGGCTGAGAGAGTGTGACTAGCCCAAGGTCACCCAGCTGGCTTCATGTGTAGGAGTGGGGAAACAAATTCAGTTCACCAGATTAGCATCTTCCGCTCATGTGGAGGAGTGAGGAATCAAACCTGGCTTTCCAGATCAGAGTCCACCGCTCCAAACCACCACTCTTAAGCACTACACCATGCTGGTTCTCTTTGGAGAAGAAAATACTCTCCTAAGAAGGTTAGCCCTGCCAAAAGACCCTATTTCGATTTAAACAAGGTACCATGGAATTATAACTGTTTGGTTTTAAGAGTTTCTGTGGAAATAAATTATGATGTTAGAGGTTTTGCCACACAGTTATCTCACAGATCAAGCATTTAGATGCAGGTTGAAAAATTGTAAAGAAGTTATATAAAAACTATGCATTTCAAATTTAAGACCCATTAAAAACACACGATGATGCTCTCTACCAAGTTCAATCTCTGGTTCACCTAAACTAGTAACAGTGCCACATCAAAGGGCAAAAACACATGGTCGCTTTAGCCTCCTTTATTCCGTTTCAGCTAGGATTCAGCCAGGATCGAACACATGAGTTTCGCTGAACGTCCCCTGTATCCCCCACATTACCTCCTCTTCCTTGTCTCTTGGCAACCCCCATAAGCTCTCTTCTTTCCCTGCTTCCTTCTCTCATTCCCACCCACCAACCTACCTTTTATCTACTCCCCTCCATGGTCCACCAAATCATTTATTTACTTCATTTATAAGTCACCTTTCTCCACAATGAATACTGTCCACTGGGTTGCTGTTATCTACATGTTTGTTCACGTTCTCAAAAAATGAAACAAAAACTTAATTAGAACCCATTAAATTTGTTCCCATCGAACTCATTTTTACCGTTGCTCATCTGGCAGCATTCGCCACTATTACAAGCATTTGAAGCCGACACATTTTACGTGATGACCATGAGCTTAAGCTCTGAGAGTATCTAACCATCTTGCTCATTTGGCAACCCAGGGATTTTTAATTTTTTTTTACATTCTATGAAGTATTTTAATGTGAGTGACTGCCACAGCAATGTGGACAATGGCATGCTACACTGCTTGCTAATTATGCATGACATCAATTGTAGCCAGTACAGCACAATGACCTCCAAAAGGACCGTAAAATCAGTACCAATCATGCTAGCATATCAGATTGCTGAAACAGTGTTTAGTTTTTATTACTATTCTGGGTCTTTGTTCTCAGTCTCTCTGAAGGGGAGGGGAATTCTCATGGAAAGCACTCTTCATCATTCCAAAACAGAACTTGGTTGGCTCTACCAGCATTTTCCACCTGTCAGTCACTGATATAGAACAGACACGAGCAAGAGCCAAAGACTTTGTCAAGTAAGAAGAATGGCTAAGGATGCTTTCATAGCCAATACTGAAATGCTTTTTGTCTAACACACTTAAAAATAAAACTTGAATATGCTACACAGATAATGAAAAACGGCTATTTAATTCAAACGATATCCTCTGTATTTAAACTATCAGAACACCATAGCAGTTCATGTGTTGTGTGGCAGTGTACAGCTGCGGCCTTCAAAATGGGCGGTACCAGATGTTGCCATTTTTTGCAAGAAAGTAATACAGTACCTGGACTAAGCTTCCTTCTGGGGTATGGCTTTTGCCATACTGAAGCTGGACAATCTATTAATAAAATCTGTATGCCGCCTCTCCAATAGGGTTGCCAGGTGCCCGCTGGTGGTGGGCAAACCCCCTGTAAGGTGCCCCTTTGCTCGCCGACCAGCTGAGGGCCGGCGGGCAATAATGCACGCGCGCGCTGACATGGCACTTCTGGTTTACAACTGGAAGTGCCACCTCGCAAGGAGCTTTAGACCACTCAGACTCTTAGTTTGAGAGGTAAAGGGTCACTGCGAGTTTGAGTGGTTTAAAGCTCCTTGCAAGGCGGCACTCCCGGTTGTAAACCGGAAGTATCGTGTCGGCGTGCGCGCGCACACGCACACACACAAGATATGCCAACAAACCTCCCGCCGAAGGTGAGTGGGGACCTGGCAACCCTACTCTCCAAACCTGCTTCAGGTGGCTCACAGTTAAAACGGTAAACACAATAAAAACCATAATCAACAAGAATAAATAAATTAATACATTTGACCATGCATAATTCAGATCGATGTGATATATACCATCGTACAGATATTAGAAAGTCAACTGCCAGCTTGTTCCTTGAGCCTGTGTTTGTATGCACAATCAACGTTTTTACTTTTATGCTAAGGCAAAACACACACACAGCAGTATCTTCCAAGTTAATTCCACACTAAGCACTATACAAACTAAGCCCTATCCACAGCCTCAGAACATAGAACATAACTTCCCCCAAATCCTTGCTTTCCCACTTTGTTTCCTTGCTGCCTCATATCAAGTATAATAAACATTCTGGACAACTCACAGAATGCTATTACTGTCTGCTGTTGGGACATTGATGCCTTATCCAAGAACTATTCACTAATTTTGGCAACCAGCATGGTGCGGTGGTTTGGAGCAGTGGACTCTGATCTGGAGAACCGGGTTTGATTCCCCACTCCTCCACATGAGCGGTGGACGCTATTCTTGTGAACTGGATTTATTTCCCCACTTCTACACATGAAGCCAGCTGGGTGACCTTGGGCTAGTCACAGCTCTCTCAGCCCCACCTACCTCACAGGGTGTCTGTTGTGGGTAGGGGAAGGGAAGGTGATTGTAAGCCAGTTTGAGTCTCCCTTAAGTGGTAGAGAAAGTCGGCATATAAAAACCAACTCTTCTTCTTTAAAAGGGATCTTTTACTAAGGACTTTGCCAGCTATTACAAGATTTTTAAATATATATATACATATTTTAAATATATATACATACATACACATACACACCTTCACAGAAGAGCTGGGCAAATTTTATGCAACATGGCAATTAGGCATTCAATATCATCTATTTCCTTCTCCCAATAAAAGTATATCACACTAGCAATCCAAAGCTTCCTGCAATAAGAAAAGTGCTTTAACAAGGAAAGCCAGTCCATGGTAGGCTTCTTGCCTTACATATTCTACTGCCAAGGCAATAAGGCAGATGGCTTCCTAGATCTGGGATTGCGTTCCTTTGTCCCTTGCTACTGATGTAGTAAAAAAGAACTGCAGGATTAGGAAGGAAGCAATCTAAATGTCCACTGGTTTTCAGTCTTCATGTAAGGTCTTTGATGTTTAACCTCCTGACATAAGAAGGTGTCTTTCAGATAGACAATTAGTCTCATTCTCACTTTGCTAAAGGCAGCTACAAAATCCCTAGACATCATTTCAGCACTACTTTGTACTTCCACTAAGATTTATTAAGCTGCATTAACCATGTGCTCCAGGTTCTCATCTCAGCGACCAATCACCAATACTGCTGCAAAGAAACGAAGCATTACAGTTTTAAAAATAAATTAGGATTAGGGAGTTGTACTGTGACATAAAGATCTCTTCTATTTAGGGAGTCCAAAACTTTCAATTGCTATTACATTTAAACAGCATTATAAAATTCAGGTTAACAGAACATTTCTTTTGCAGGCATAACAGTTAACCATACTGGAAAAAAGGAACACAAAACATGAGCAGAAGTAGACGGAGAGCTTGCATTGTAGTTAGGATGTTTAAAATGCATTTGTACTCAATGCCAGTATTGTGTAGTGGTTAGACCACTGGCCCAGGATACAGGAGATCCAGGTAAGAATCCCCACTCTGCCATGGAAGCTTACTGGGTGACCCTTGGATAGGGTTGCCATGCCCCGCTTTACCACCAGTGGGAGGTTTTTGGGGCGGCCTGAGGAAGGTGGGGCTTGGGGAGAGGAGGGACTTCAATGCCACAGAGTCCAATTGCCAAAGCGGCCATTTCCTCTAGGGAAACTGATCTCTATCGGCTGGAGATCAGTTGTAATAGCAGGAAATCTCAAGCTAGTACCTGGAAGTTGGCAACCAGCCATTTTCTTTCAGCCTAACCCACCTCACAGGGTTGTTACTGTGAGGATAAAATGGAGGGGGAAATTTTATGACATAAGACACTTTGCAAGATAATGTGCTAATGAGGGTGTGGTATGTTAATATGGAACCATTGTATCCCGAAGTGATCTGTTAATGTGTGAAATCCAAAGCTAATCTGCATGGTTATTGTGGACTGTAGTCTTTGTTAGTCTGGAGGTTTTCAGGACAGGAAGCCAAGCCTGAAAGACTACATTATCTTGATACTTACAGGACAATGATTAGCACATTACCTTTGATACTTTTTGCAGGACAATGATTCAGCTTAAACCCAACCCCTTTCTGACTATATATTACTCTTCCTACACACTTGACACTGAGAGACACTGCCTTCATTGTTACTCCTCTGAAGATGCCTGCCACAGCTGCTGGCGAAACGTCAGGAAAGAAAATACCAAGACCACGGTTACACAGCCCGGATAACCCACAAGAACCAGTGAACTCTGACAGTGAAAGCCTTCAACAATACATTAAGGACAGTACATAAATCAAGTCAGCCTTATGTATGTTCACCATTAGGGATGAGATGTCAGCCAATGAAAATCCGAAACAGATCTCCTCTTTTGATATATATTTGATATTCCACAGACAGATATTAAAGTTAACAATTATCAGTAGTGTCTGGAAATCTTTAGAATGGCCATTATTCTCAAGCTTTTTACAGACACATGAGGAGAGGTAGCTTTAGGGGCAACAAGTGGTAACAGATGGGGAACCTTCCAAACAGGACAGTCAGCTTGTCCAGACAGGTATTTTTGTCCACAGTGTTTCTCCTTTCCTTTCTCGCAATCACTGTATTGTCTCCATAGGGCTACTGGGAGGGTGTGTGTGGAAGAGTCTCCTTGATTCTATGTTAGCTGTGTGGTTCTGTTCTCTGCTCTTAAGCTGCACCTGTCCTGTCTGCCAGGAGCAAATATTTTACTTGCACAGTCTGAGGCCGGCACTGCGGATTGCGGAAGGAGAAGAATACAAAGGCAAGAGACTACATTCTCTCTCCCCATGCCTGAAGGGGAGATGGGAAAACATTTTTTTTGTTCTGTTTGAAATCCAGGCACTCAGGGGAAACAGAGGCAGAAGCTAGATGTTGCTATTCTGGTGGGCCTGCCACTACAAAATAGATTTGGGGAGGGGGGCATTTAAGAAGCAAACTAGCCCCCATTCTCCACCTGGAGACCTGGTGAAAGGAAAATCTCAAGCACACTAATGTAGTCACAACTTCCTGTGAGAATTTTAACAGGGACCTTTCTCCTATCTGCCTGAAATGAGGTGACGTCACTTCTTGACGTTTACTAGGCAGACTATGTTTACGGGGTGGTTTACCATTGCCTTCCCTAGTCATCTGCACTTTACCCCTAGCAAGCTGGGTGCTCATTTTACTGACCTTGGATGGTTGGAAGGCTGAATCAACATTGGGCCGGCTTCCCGAAACCAACTTCTGTCAGGATCAAACTTAGGTCATGAGCAGAGCTTCTGATTGCAGTACTGCAGCTTACCACTCTGCGCCACGGGGCTCTAAATATCTCCTTAGGTAATTAAAATAAGCTCAAAATCCCTCACTGTCTAGCTAAAAGTTCATGAATTCCTTTGGGCAGGGGGTGTCCAAACTAAATGAAGCCACAGATTACAGATTTATAGAGATTTCATAATTCCCTCAGCTGTACACTGAACAGGCACACAGGCTCTCCTCTCAGGCCGACACTGCAGCATGCCAGCTTCCCCGGATTCATGTTTAAAAAGACCCTGAAACAGACTTGGACTCAGAAGCAGCCTGTCCTTACTTGCACGGTCTGTACCTGGAAGCATGACCTTTCCTGCTGCAGAAGGGCACTATCTTGCCCAAAGGTATGTTTAATGAGCATCCTTTAGATCAGTTTTGACACTACTGTTAATCCGTGGTTTGTGAATTTACTAGAACCACATAATTTTCTTTGAAACTCCCAGCATTTCACAGATAAGCAACCTTTAAAAAGAAAAAGTGCTGTCCCGACTTTTTACATAGAAGTAAAGAATAGATGCCAATAAAAAACACCATCTTAAATCGCCTAATTCTACTGGCAGTCATAAAGCTCACAGTCAAGAAAGAGATTTTAAAAAAATGATTAGACCAGGGTGGTAAATTTGATCAAAATAGTGGACAGTTTTTTAAGTTTTGTGATAGAACATTCACATTGTTTTGTTTAAATACAACTCCAGTTGCATAAATGTGAATTCATATTCAGTGGGCACCAGGCTACTGCATAGGGCATGTTGGGGCAGTATCATTGATACCATATTTAGTAGAAAACTACAATTGTCAGCTCTTAGGAACCTTTACAGGTCATTGTTACTTTACTGTGGTGATCCCTGGCGTGACGTATGGACAATACTCTGGAAAAATCTACCTCCTCTGGGACCCCTCTCCCACAAAATGGGCCAAAAGGCACAGAGCGTAAGCATCTTATCAATGTGTGAGAGATGGGCAAACTCATAATATGTGGCTTCTAAAGCAGCTTACATAATTAAAATCCCAAACGTTTAAGATCAAAATAACATTACACAACATTTCACAAATCAATTGCAATGGCTAAAATAATGTCTGCAAGCAACCATATATATATAAAAAAATCAACAGTTTAACCAAACTCTGAAAGCACAGATAAGTTTTCACCCAGCATTTAACCCTAAAAATGCTAGTTGGTAGGCTAGTAGATCTTGAGAGGGAATGCCATAGTCAAGATACCACTGCAAATAATCTCTGGCAAGTACACACTACAGCTATAAGGTTGGGGCACGCAGAGGAAGACCTTTGCTAGAACTTCATTAGGAGATAGGTTCACTTAAATGTTTCTTTCAGTATCCTGGGATCCAGTTAGAGTACTAAGAGGTAATAAGCACGCTGAATTGTGTCTAGAAATTAAGACACAGCCACTGAAGTTCGTTAAAAACATGCACAGTACATTCTTTATAAGTTGTGTGGGTCAGCAACCTCACAGATGCATTTTGGGGTAGTCAAAGTTTTTGAACAGTCTCCAAAGCCAGCCCTACATAAAGCACATTAAGATAGTCAAGCCAGACAATCAGTAACCGATCAGATCATGTTTATCCAGCAAAGGTCATAAGTATCAAAGTTGAACAAAGGCCCTTGCCTAGGGTTGTCAGCCTCCAGGTGGTGGCTGGAGATCTCCCGCTATTGCAACTGATCTCCAGGTGACAGAGATCAGTTCCCCTGGAGAAAATGGCTGCTTTGGCAATTGGACTCTATGGCATTGAAGTCCCTCCCTCAGGGAGCCCTTCTCAGGCTCCACCTCCAAAATCTCCAGGTATTTCACAACCTGGAGCTGGCAAGCCTACCCATGCCACTCAATAGACCTGCACTTCCTTCTCTAAGCACAGATTTAACTACAGAGTGCTACTTTCGTGCAAGTGCAGTGCTATCAAGAACAGGCTGATTTCGTAATCACTGGTTGCAATGCGAAGCAATAGTACATCACCATATTGTGCTTCAGCTTATTGGTTGTCATCCTGCCTAGTCATGGGTTCAGAACACACACTGAATCAGCTGAAAAGGAGAGTTGTGTGCTATATGACAGATACTTCACCCCAAGATCTAGGAGAATCAACAGGACTGAACTCTCCCAGTGAAGACTGTCAGCCATGGAAACCAATCCATTTTTCAAAAACCAGATCTGAAGCCAGAGAATCAATTTCATCCAAGATATCCTGAAGTCAGCAGCCAAACACTTGAGGCACCGTGCCCCAAAAGAGTTCTCACATACCAGCTACAACTGCCTGTTCATGGACATTCCCTGTGGTGGGCTCCCACCTGGTAGAATGGCCTGCCTGAAGTGGTCAGGAAGACCCCCACACTTTTGTCATTTTGCAGAAGATGCAAAACATAAATGTTCAAGAGAGCATTTTATAAAGTTTCAGAGTATGAGCTTTTGAGAGTCAAAGCTCATTTTGTCAGACATGAGTGGTCAAGAAATCCTTGAAAACATGTGTAAGCAATATCTTCTAAATATTAAAATATAGTAGACAACACAGAATACATGGTCTGTCAGGTGTTCTGTGCTGCCCACCATTTTATCTCCTGTCCTTGAGTCCTTTTTCAGCGGTCCCATCTATTACCTTACCACCAGGGATCTTTCCTCTCCATTAAACGCTTACTGTTTAACAGTGCAAATGGAATCAATTAGAAAAATTCAGTACATTACCGGTCATTTTCTGGCATGCTTCTTATTGCAGAATGACTTTTCTTGTTGCATAACTTTAGTGAAATGCTTTTAAAAAGTAGGTGAAAGTTCTAAAGCGACTAAAAATCCAGGTAAATTAATCTCTTCTAGGATGTGCTTTCATAATCAGAAGTATCAGAAGGATACGAACACTAAGCCTTTATTTGCTTAAGCAATTGCCTGAAAACAGAGCCATATTCCAACAAACAATGTACTCCATGCAGAAATGTTAGTACATAAACATATAATCCTTCCCCTTCTACTTTACAATAATGAACATTATTTGCATTCTGAATTCTTAAGTTCCAAGCATCACCAGTGTGTTATTGTAGGCCCTGTATTGTTTGGCTGGATACTGATGTGGTTGATTATTTCCATTCTGGGTTTATGCCAGGAAAGGGATTTCATTCTCAGAATTTTTTCCATGCCCTGAATACATAGCTGTAATCTTAATGATGCTATAGGGTTCCCTCAACATTAGACAGCTTGAAATACAACAGTGCCACTGGGATCAGATTACTGGTAGGAGAACATGTGGTTGACCAAAACATTTTTCATGATCTCAAACTCAAATACATGGATAGAAGGAAGCAGAGAAATGTATGTGATCACCTTGTGGAATAACATGTTTTAAACAACTAACAAAAGCAACTATTTTGAAAAGTTTGTTCCTGGCATTTCATTAACCAAAGCAATTCACTATGAAAAGTACAATAATACATCCAATTCAAGTCAGATAAAATAGCCTCTGCTATATTAGGGCTGTTGAATTAAAAAAAATTCGGTATAGTTCGGATTCGGCTGAATTCGGCCTGTTTAGATTCGGGATATGCCGAAGTCCGAACTCCCCCACTTCGGGTCCATTCAATTCGGCGGGAATTCAAAGTTCGGGAAACAAATTCGGCCAAATAAAGCCATTAAAAACACAGCCGCGCCTTTCCGCGGCTCTGGGTGGGCATTTTTGGGGGTAGAAGTCCCAAACTTTCAGCGGAGCTTCAAAGGACCCTTCTTGCCAGACCCCCCAAGTTTTGTAAAGATTGGGTCAGGGGGGGCTGAGATATGGGCCCCGAAAGGGGTCCCCCACCCTTAATGTGCATCTCTGAGCAGAGCTTGCCGCCCACTCCCAGCCCCAACAAACAGCTGATGAGAGCAAGGGCAGGGCAGGTGCAAAGAAGTCTGCAAAGCAACACAACTGCAAAGCAACACTGCAAAGCAACACAACGGCAAAGCAACACCTTTGCAAACATGCAAAGGGAGGGGCAGGTGCTAAGAAGTTTGCAAAGCAACACAACTGCAAAGCAACACAACTGCAAAGCAACACCTTTGCAAACATGCAAAGGGCGGGGCAGGTGCTAAGAAGTTTGCAAAGCAACACAACTGCAAAGCAACACTGCAAAGCAACACAATTGCAAAGCAACACCTTTGCAAACATGCAAAGCACACCTGACACCTGGGAGTTTGAGAACCATGGAAAGGGACAGAGGCAGCTAGCTATGCATAATGAGCAGGAGGGGGTGGAATTTCCCCTTTTGCATGGGACTCGGGACCAGGCAAATACATTCTTTAAGTCACCATTTGAAAACCAGTTTTAGCAAGCATCAAAATAGACCTAACCATCGTATGAATGAGGGAAAACCTGAAGACATACAACTGAAGCCCCCCCTCAAACCAGGGAGATAGAGACTCGAGGGGGCACACCCCCCCAGGCAGAACGGGCGAAAGCCCCCTTTGGCTTCCCCCACCCACAAGAACTGCTCCCTCCCCACACACACATGCAGACTCTGCTTTCCCCCCACACACACACACACAGGAGAAAAAGTATAGATTAAAGCCCCCAAAGGGGTCTTACTGTGGCTATCTTCTGTTCCATCAAGAGGGGCTGGGAGGAGGACTGGGTAATCCAAGACGATTCCACTTAAGCATGGGACGTTTTGCTCTGGAGATGCATACAGGATCGGGTGATCCATTCATCCCAATAGGGAAAAGGGGAAAGGGGAAAGCCCATATCTCGGGGTCCCCTAACCCAATGTTTACAAAACTTGGGGGGTCTCTTAAGAAGGCTCGTCTAAAGATATCCTGAAGGTTTGGGGGCTGCACCCCCAAAAAAGTGCCCCCTGCAGCCACGGAAATGGAAAAGGGGGGAGGGAAAAGGGGTGAAGCCCATATCTTGGGACCGCCCTGACCCAAAGTCTACAAAACTTGGTGGGTCTCTTAACAAGGCTCGTCTAAAGCTCCTCTGAATGTTTGTGGTCTGTACCCCCAAAAATGCGCCCCCTGCAGCCACGGAAAGAGAATAGGGGTGAGCCCATATCTTGGGACCCCCTGACCCAATGTTTACAAAACTTCGGGGGTCTCTTAAGAAGGCTTGTCTGAAGCTCCACTGAAAGTTTGGGGTCTGTACCCCCAAAAATGCACCCCCTGCAGCCACGGAAAGGAGCGAATGTGCACAAGCACCCCCCCACACACACACACGAGGATTTCTCTCACTCTCTCTCTCTCCCTGGCCTGGCCGCGCAGCAGCTGATTCCTCCCGTACTCAATCCTGACTGATTGGGCAGAAGAAGACCCAGCTTGGCCACCGATTGGCCAGGGGAGGAGAATGCTGCTTACTGACGGCCCCGAATTTGCCGGATTTATTCGTGAACTCCCGAACTCGCTGAATTCGGCCCCCCCGGTTGCCCGCCATTTTTGAGTTCAGTTCATCCCGAACTAAAAACTGCCGAATCAGGGGAAATTCGGCTGTTTTTCAGTTCGGGCCGAACTGAATCGACAGCCCTATGCTATATAGAATCAACAACCTAAACAGAAAATGTTTAAATGCTTCCAAGATTAGATCTTCTTGCCTAGAGGCAATGAAAGAGTTTTTCATTACAGCTAGGACTTCCACCATCATTGTATTACTAACCTATATTTCCAGGTTGCCTTGCACCTACCACCCGAGCAATGGGGGATAGAAGGAAGAGAGGCAACAATTGGCTGATCAGTAGCTCACAGCTGGTTCCTGGAAACTCAGAGAAACTCAGACCCTGGAAGCATTTGACAGATAGTGAACTTATCCAACAGAAAGAATTTCAGGGTAAACATGATCCACATGGACACATGAAGCTGCCTTATTCTGAACCAGACCTCTGGTCCATCAATATCAGTACTGTCTGCTCAGACTGGTTAATGCAGCTCTCATCAATCTTTGCTACGGTTGGCTCCAGCCTCAGATTGGCAGCAACTGTCCAGGGTCTTACAGGGTTTTTTTCATCACCTACTAAGTGATCCCTTTATTTGGGAAGACTAAGGATTGGATCTGGGACCTTCTGCATGCCAAGCAGATGCTCTGCCACTGAGCCACAGCCATTAAGATTTCAACCTTATCATTCTAATTACCTAAAACCAGGAGTATCAGCAAATACAGGCATATGAACATGTACACCCTGTATAGTCTCTGGAGTCATGTTCACTTATATATCAACTAACAAGTTTGTAGAGAATAAGTTAGATGCCCAGAACATATATTCCCAAGTAGGAGAAACTGACGGGCAGTTAAGTACCTCTTTACTATTCCTTTCATGATCCCTTTGTACTGTTACTGCAGTATTATTTCAATAGCCAAAACAGACAGATGGGCCACACACTTCCCAGATACAGTGATTTAAAAAATGAAAGCTGTCCAGAAATTTTGATCTACCCAAACTTTTAAGTGGATCAACATGATTAACCCCATATGTGACAATGAATGTTCAAATTAGAGTTGCCAACTGCCAGGTACTAGCAGGAGATCTCCGGCTAATTCAACTGATCTCCAGCCGATAGAGATCAGATCACCTGGAGAAAAATGGCTGCTTTGAACTCTATGGCATTGAAGTCCCTCCCCTCCCCAAACCCCGCCCTCTTCAGGCTCCGTCCCCAAAATCTCCCGCCAATTGAGAAGAGGGACCTGGCAACCCTAGTTAAAATGCAGCTCTCATCAATCTTTGCTAGGGTTGGCTCCAGCCTAAATTGGCAATTTCCACTCATTCCCCCCTTCTTACTGCAGACCCCCCCTTATGTCATTCTTCAGGGATTTCTCAGGAAGTAGCATTTCATGGAGACCATGGTAGGGAAAAGGAAGAAACATTCCTTTCCACTGATGGAAAAATTTCTCTGAACTAACTACGAGTTGAGGAAAAACCGGCAGTATTTTCCATAGATACACAAATACATAACCGTGCTCCAAAGGTGTAGTCAGTATAATTTCATGAACTTTTCCAGCACACCTCTAAACTCCTTCTCCCTAAAACAGCACCTCTGCCCTGAAAAGTTGTTTGTAATTGATTATATGTAATGCATTCAACTTTTCAGAGCTGCAGGGTTGGTCTTTTGGGTGTTGCAAGATATGCACAACATCTGTGTTATCATCTTGAAGATACCAAAAGCCATTTACTCTCATGATCCCAAAGAGCTGTTAGTTGCTGCAGTTTCCATTCAAAGTAGGTTAGCTGCACAAAATGCCAAAATACCCTTGGTCCTCTAGGAAGCATTCCCTGAAGTACAGGAAGCATTCCCTGAAGTAGAACTACAAATTAAGGGATGTGCTTCAGTCATAAGTCACAAATGTTTGCTTTATTTCTTTTGACAGCCATCAAAAGAATAAATGGTATTTTATATGTTCTTTTTTAACTTCTGTGATTTAAAAAAAAATAGTCGAGCTTTTCGTTGATACATCAAAATGAACACTGCGATAGCAAATATTTCTTTTAAGACACACATTAAATAAAGTTTGGATTGTTGCCAATAACTTCCTTTTAAATACAGCACTGGGTAACCGTACCTTTCACCAAGAGCACCTAAGAAGGACCAGCAGTGGAAACAGATATGCACCTGTGCTGCTGTAAATGGAGCATATTTATGGAAATGACTTTTCCTGCCTCCTCACCACCCCTTCCCAAAGCTGTTCCTTGGGATCTTGGGAAGATGGACTTCAGAGGGAGGGAAGAGTTGCAGTAAGAAAGGGAAAGCAGAAGAAATCATCTCCTCCTCTGGCAAGAGCTACAGTAGTATACATTTACAACTCATCACTGTGCTGAACCTCATGCTGTCAAGATTTAACTAGTTTCGTTATTACTGACTCACCAGAGTATGGATGGTCTGCTGATCATGGAGAACTTAATGTTTGACAGGATGTGAATCATCTCAAGAAGATTTACTGCTGGATGATTTAATTATTGACTCGGTTTCTTATCCAGGTGATGCAGATCAGGCCCGTGGCTTATTTGGTCCAATTCATCCACCAACACAATGCTGGAATTCTGTGCCTTGATGTTTTTTTATACACCCAAAGTGTCTGCACCAGCTGCCCAGTACTGAGAATAATCAGTTTACCCAGTTGGATTACTACAATACAGACCTACAAAAAGAATGAAAAAAAAAAGAGTTACTGTTATACAACTGTTACACACCACATCCTTTTTGGCCCAGTCAATCACTAGTTCTTAACAACAACAAGGTATTTATGTATCATTGATAGTGCTTGAATACGTTAGAGTTATATTGGACTATGCATTCCACTCCAAGCAAGGCAGTGCTGATATACAGCATCTGCATTCTTGTAGACACTCACCCAGTTAACACCTGAGGCTCCTAATCAACAAGTGATACCTACAAAAACCTGATTTTACTCTCCTTGCACCCAGGGCAAGTGTCCCCACCAGACCCTCCCCCCAAGATCTGACCCTGTGAAGGCATACATCTAAAAAGTCATTAAGAAACTAGTCCTTGATGATAAATGAATGAGCAATGGCAGTATAAGTTAACGGATATGTTCAAAGAAATTCCCTCCCACCACCAAGTATTTCTATTCCTCAGCCTGGTAGTCAGAGAGATCTCTTTGTGGTATAGTGATGTCTTGGTATGTAGCCTATTTCTTGCTATTCAGTATTACACCCTCTTCTTACCTTATGCTGGTAGCATGAAAGACACTGCAGCCCAACTATTTCATGGCTGTCTAAGACAATATGAAACTTAGGTACAGGGGACAAGCCCTGTAGCTTGCAGCTCCTTCTCATGGTATGGGGAAGAGAAGAGCTGCATCAGGGGTTCCCACATGCTGCTTATCACTTTATCCCAGAGACATAGGATGTAGCCATGCCGCAGTAACTAGTGTGAGACTAGGAAGTAGCATCAGAAATACTGGAAATGAAGATCTGGCCAAGCTGCCTGAGAGTACCTTGCTAATAACAGTCTCTATCTTTCCATAATCAAAACACACAAGGTTTTATTAGAAATAAAACAAACTCCAGGAAATATTTCCCCCCGCATCTGGTAGTCTTGCTATAGAGCTGTACTTCAGATGTATAACATAGTTGCATATAATGCAACCCAAGATCCAACAGATCATCATTTCAGTTTTGATACCACTGGTAACGTAACTAAATATGCATTGAAACTAGGGTTCCATGATTAAATAGGGAATTTGAGCATGCCATCCATTGGTAATTGCTAAAAGTGGAAAATGAAAAACAGTGCCAACACTTGATTAAACAATACAGAAATAGTAACAGAAACAGACAAGTAAACTCGTCGTGTGTGATCACAAGACAAAAAGTCAAGACCACAAAAATAATTTGGGAACCCGTATTTTTACATCCATGCAAAGACATGATACATTTTCATAAACAATGTTAGTGAGAGGGAAGCCTTATTATTTTAAAAGAACGTTAAAAATTTGAGGCATTGTTAAGCTAGTATATACTGGGAGAAAAGCAAGAATGCAGCAATAAAAACAATGACTTCCAGTTCCTCATCGTTTATCATTACATTGGAAAATGTGTTGGAATTTGAAGTTGCAATTCAGATATAGAATTTTCACCAGACTCCACAAAAACACATGAAGCTACCAGACAGAGAACATTGATGATGTTTAGGGCTGCCAGGTCCCTCTTCACCACGGGCGGGATATTTTTGGGGGCGGAGCCTGAGGAGAGTGGGGTTTGTGGAGGTGAGGGACTTCAATGCCATAGAGTCCAATTGCCAAAGTGGCCATTTTTCTCCAGGTGAACTGATCTCTATTGGCTGGAGATCAGTTGAATTAGCAGGAGATCTCCTGCTACTACCTGGCAGCTGGCAACCCTAATGATGTTGGTGACACCTCCATATACACTTCTCCCAGACACCAAAGTAACTTTCCTCAATATTGCAGTTAATGGGAAAATCTGTGTGTACATTGGAACAGAGCCTAAGAGTGTTGGATCAAACTCTTTCCTTCAAAACAAAAAACAAACAAGCAAGAACTTCGCTTGTCTAAGGTGCCACTGACCATTAGGCATTATTATTTTGTGCTTTTGTCCTGTTATTTTATTTTTTATTTTATAATTTGGTTTATAAACTGCTTTGTTAATTACTTTTATTGAAAAGTAACATATTTAAAATAAAAATAACAGAATACAACAAATACTTTAAGCCTCAGCTCTGTAACCCACTGCAAAAGTCATTTTTAAAAAGTTGAGTGTGCTTGATTTCCCCCCATTTAAAAAACATTGTTTATTTTCATATGCAGGCATTATACATACATGCTGATATACTAGGTACATTGGTGGGGAAATGCCAGAAGAAACTTCAGTGGAAGTGGCACTACATTGCCAACCTACAGGTAAGCGCTGGAGATCTCCTGCTATTACAACTGATCTCCAGCTGGTAGAGATCAGTTCACCTGGAGAAAATGGCCTGTTTGGCAATTGGACTCTATGGCATCAAAGTCCCTGCCCTCCCCAAACCCCATCCTCCTCAGGCTCCGCCCCCAAAACCTCCTGCCAGTGGCAAAGAGGGACCTGGCAACCCTAGGTGGCACAGTGCCAGCCTACTCGAACTTGCAGCAAGTTATCATGCCTGGCCTGTCTGTCTTTGCCATGCAGTGACTGAAGAAGAGCACCTGGCAGCTGGGAATGGTGAGAACATGACACTTGCTCCAATCCCAGATGAGCAGTGGGATGATACCTTGCCGAACTAGGAATTCAGTCTCTTAGCAAGGGCAGTTTTCACCTTCCATTCTCTTACAAGCAGTCCTTTGAGTTCAAGGTGTACTCCTGACATTCCTTTGAGCTTACAACAAAGTTCCTGTTGGTTATATACCTGCTAAAGTTGCCAGACTTCCAGCACAATCTGGAAGTGATGTCACTGCGCAGGGACTGACACTCTAGCATCCCACCCCCAAAAAAACCTATGGTTTGACCATAGAATTTTGGGCAAATGCTAGACTCTCATCCAATGTGATGTCAATTCCAGGTCATGCCAGAAGAAACGCCTCTAGTGCTGCTGATTGTCCCCCTTTCCCCCCATCACCCAACTGAGTATTTGTGGGGAGAGCAAGAAACCTGCCCCCCAGTACCTGCTGTGTGGATTCTCTTCATAATACTTAGGAGTGGTACAGCAGCAGTGGCTTACAGAGGTCAGACCTCTAAGCAGAGAGAGGGTATGTGGCCTGGCCCAAAGGCCTTAGATTTCTGGCAGAAACTTTAGCAGAGGATGCCTCAGACCTGATGCTCTGTGAATCTATTCTAAGGTGCTAAAATTTTGTCTGTGTACAGTTAGAGCGGTTGGCCTTTCAGTACTGACTTCTGTCAGCTCCTGACTCGGGCCTGGCACCTCTCCATTCCTCTCCCCCCATTCTACACAAATGTACTGTTTGCCAAGACCACAATCTTACAGGGACAGGTCACGACAGCAAAATGTGTCACAGTATCTTATGCTGAGAAAGTTTCTCCCAACTGATGTACTTTACTATCTGCTCTTGAACAGTCATTTTGATGTAATCATGTTATTGGTGTCATGATATTATTTCGATGCCATATTATAACATTCATGGAGAAAATGCATTTGTAAGAACTCAGAATACACTGTGCTGGTTGGCTTATGCTGGATCATCTCTTGCCAGATGAACAGCACCATTATGAAACTGCTGTGGCTTACTAATAATAGTACAATCTACCTGCCACACACACACACACACTCACCCTGAGCATACCAGGGAGCTTGCATCCTATTACCAGTTTTTAGAAGTAACGTTACTTGGGTCCTGCTCCTACAGAGAGATGTTAGCAACCTTTGCTAAATTGAAATAATGTATTTGTGCTATGTCAATATAGGCAAAGGAAAAAACATGCCACAATTTGCATTTAAAAGATGATATCTCTCAATAATGCAGGCTTCTTACCACCAAGATGGGGAGGGGAGTCTTAAAGCAGAGAAAGGAACACCTACTAAAGGTGCGTTGACACCTTTAGCTACGATATGATAGACGCTAATGAGCATTATTATGTTTGTCAATGTGCTTTCTCAGTTCTAACACATCTTTTTTTTTTTTTTGTCAGTCCCTGCCTTTATTTTTGGCAGATGGTTCCCTTTCCCAAGCAGTCAAGAGCAGGATTTGTGTTGCAAAATAATGCTAACTAGACATGGTGAGTACTGAGGAAGAATTAATAAAGCAGGTTTCCTGGATTTTAACATAACCTTCAAAACAAAGACAGCGAGACCTGCAAACTCATGCCTTTATATTCATCATCTGCCCTCATTTTGCCAGCTCTCAGATTCCTGGAGATTTAAGTATGGAGACTGGTACAGGCAGGTTTTGAGGAGGGACCACAGCAGGGTATAATGCCATGGAATCCACACTCCAAAGCAGCCATTTTCGCCAGACCTCTGTAGTCTGGAGATCAGTGGTAATTCCAGGAGATCTCCAGGCCGCACCTGGAGGTTGGCAGTCCTCATCTGCCCTCCAAACATAGAAGCTTAATTCACACATAAAAATGTGTTTTCAAAAGCCTCTACAAGGAACAGTCCAACTGCAATTTAAGTACTGAATGGAAGAGAAATCTATTGACTAGCAAGATAGCCTACCTGATTTATTTGATATTTTTTTAAAAAATCCCAGCCTCCCTCAGAGTTGCACATTCCTCATAGTTGCACATTCCTTAGTTTTCACAAGAACTTGTGAAATACGTTAGTCTAGGAAATGGCTGTTCTATGGTCATCCTGTAAGCTTCATGGCAAGAGTGAGTACTGCAAAGTATTACATGTGGCTACATGAAATTATTGCTTCTTCTGGTAGATTTTAGTAAGACTCCAAGCAAAATGCTGTTAAAGTATTACCAACTAGACACATTTTTTAAAAAGCTGCAAATTGCTCTCATAACACAGAAGGTTGAATCCAAAGGTCCTTATCCACCAGCAGAAGAGCGGGGACAGGGACATTTTCAGCAATGCCCTTTTCCCATTGTAGACCCCCCCCCCGCATTAGGACCTAGGGTTGCCAGGTATCCCCTGGCCACCAGTAGGGGTGGTGGACCTCATGCAGCTCAAAAGGAGCAACAATTCAGTGGCATCAGTGAGTAGCAGCAAGAAATTGTTGAAAATCATCTCCCTTTCACTGGCAGAACTGATTTATGCTAGTGGAGAATGACCTTTTGGATTCAACTCACAATGCTTTAGGGCTGTCGATTCGGTTCATCCCGAACTAAAAAACAGCCGAATTTCCCGATTCAGTGTTTTTTAGTTCAGATGGAACCGAACTCAAAAAAGGCGGGGAAACGAGGAGCCGAATTCAGCAAGTTCTGGCTGTTCGGCAATTAAATTCAGCAAATTTGGGGTTCGGCGCAGCAGCATAACCATCAGTTAGTAAGCAGCATTCTCCCACGGCCAATCAGTGGCCAAGCTGGGTGGTCTTCTGGCCAATCAGTCATGATTGAGTGCATGAACCCAGCTGCTGCGCAGCCCTGGGAGAGAAAGAGAGAGTATCTGTGTGCGTGAGAGAGAGATCACCCTTGGGGGGGGGGTGCGTGTGCACATTCGAGCCATTCTGTGGCATAGCTTCAGAGGACCCTTCTTGCAAGAACCCCCAAGTTTTGTAAAGATTGGATATGGGGGGGCGAAATATGGGGCCAGGAAGGGGTCCCCCCCACCCTTAATGTGCATCTCTGACAATGGGGGTTTGCAATTAGCAGAGCTTGCCTCCCACGCCCAAAGCTCCCAGCCCCAACAAACAGCTGAGCTGCGGGGAGCAAGGGTGGGGCAGGTGCGAAGAAGATGGAACAGAAGACATCCACAGTAAGACCCATTTGGGGGCTTTTCTCTATAATTTTTCTCCTGTGTGTGTGTGTGGGGGGGAAGCAGAGTCTGTGTGTGTGTGGGGAGGGAGCAGTTTCTGTGGGGGGGAGCCAAAGGGGGCTTTCGCCCATTCTGCCTGGGGGGGTATGCCCCCTCAAGTCTCTATCCCCCTGGTTTGAGGGGGAGGGCTTCAGTTGTGTGTCCTCAGGTTTTCCCTCATTCATAAGATCGGTTAGGTCTATTTTGATGCTTGCTCAAAACTGGTTTTCAAATTGTGACTTAAAAGAATGCATTTGCCCGGTCCCGGTTTGCCTGGTCCCATGGTTTGCAAACTCCCAGGCATCACATGTTGCTTTGCATGGTTGCAAACTTGTTGCTAACTTCTTTGCACCTGTCCCACCCTTGCTTCCCCCAGCTCAGCTGTTTGTCTGGGCTGGGAGCTGGGCCGCAAGCTCTGCTAATTGCAAACCCCCATTGTCAGAGATGCACATTAAGAAGGGCGGACCCCTTTCAGGGCCCATATCTCAGCCCCCCCGACCCAATCTTCACAAAACATGGGGGTTCTTGCAAGAAGGGTCCCCTCAAGCTACGCTGAAAGTTTGGGACCTCTACTCCCAAAAATGCCCCCCCCCCGGAGCCACAGAAAGGCGCTATTGTGTTTTTAATGGCTTTATTCGGCCGAATTTCCCCCCGAACCCCAGATCTCATGCCGAATTGCACGGACCCGAAGCGGGGGAGTTCGGACTTTGGCATTTCCCGAATAAAAACGGGTCGAATTTTGCCGAATCTGAATTTTACCTAATTTTTTTTTTCAACAGCCCTACAATGCTTTGGAAACTCTGGTGAATCATTTGAAGCTGCACATTTGAACAAAACCATTGAGGGTTTTTTATTTTTTATTGAGATTTAAATACATATATATATATTCTGAAATTGAGGTTTTTTTATTTTTATTGAGATTTAAATATATATATATATATATATATATATATATATATATATATATATATATATATATATATATATATATATATATATTCTGAAATGGAAAACCTACTTTAAAATAACTTCCTTTAACATGTATCCATTTAGATTAATTAAGAGTGCTGCTTTTATGTTAACATAATAACAGAGGAACATTGGCAACATATTTGAGGTCTAAACAGTTAGAAACAAATTCATGCAACAATGGTGGTAGCCATAAGCAAATGTCTTAATAATCAGTTGTTAGGTAACACAGAATAAGTGGCTTAGAAGGATAATTAGATACATGTTTAGGAGTCTTAATTTAATTTACTGCCCCACAAATATTTTCCCAGCAGTTTAATTATTACAGCTATTGAAAGCTAAATGGGGACAAATTGAATATAGAATGATTTAGACATATAGCTAGGGTATACAATTTGTTCCAGCATGATAGCATTTCATTAGCATCTCGCAAAACTTGAGAGGCACTATTTTACAAGGGAAGATTTTGTCTAACTGGGAGAAATAAATCCCCACTTCATACAAATTAATGTTTTCTTAGGCCACCCAAGACTCAGGTTGCTTAGAGACATTTTGTTCTTTTCCTCAGTACAGAATGATGGTCAAAGCAGCCCTCACATCAAGGTCCTCTTCCACCACACCCTTTTCATCTGTAGTCACTCAATTACATGCATTACACCAGCCACTAGAAAGTGTTATTCCAAGCATTAAAAAACCAATGCCCTTTGCTTCAGTATCATAACCAACACTTTGTCAGACACAAAGCTTTAAAATTAACAGCTCAAAAGGCTTCTAAACATTGTTGGTTCTTGTAAAGCCAAGTGAGCTCTCTCTAAGCTTTGTATGAGAACACACTATCACCCCATTTAGGCTCTAATATTCAATGTCCAAAACAATGTGTGTGTGTGTGTGTGTGTGTGTGTGTAAGTGCTGTCAAGTCGCTTCGGATTTAAGGTGACTTCATGAATCAATGATCTCCAAAATGTCCTGTTGTTAGTAGCCTTGCTCAGGTCTTGCAAACAGAGGACTGTGACGCCCTTGAGGGAGTCAATCCATCTTATGTGGGATCTTCCTCTTTTCCTGCTGCCTTCAACTTTTCCTGGCATTATTGTATTTTCCAGTGACTCCAGTCATCTCATAATGTGAAGAAAGTATGATAGCGTCAGTTTAATTATTTTTGTTTCTACAGAGAATTCAGGCTTGATCTAACCCACTACTTAGTCTTTTTGGCAGTCCACGGTATCTGTAAAACTATCCTCCAACTCCACATTTGAAATGAATCAATTTTTTTCTTCGTTGTCAACTTTCACCCCCATACATAAGGGAATTATCTTGATCTTTTTTCCCAGCTGCACATCCTTACACTTAAGAATCTTTTCTGACTCCTTCATGGCTGCCCTTCAATCTACCTCTGATTTCTTGGTTGCAGAAATGGTGATAATGGAGCCAAGCAATAGAAAATCTTGAACAATTTCAGTTGCTTTATTGTCAACCTTAAAGTTGTGTAATTGCCCAACAGTCATTACTTTTGTCTTTTTGATGTTCAGCTGTAATCCTGCTTTGGCACTTTCTACTTTAACCTTCATCAGGAGTTGTTTCAAGTCTTCAACTATTTTCTGCCAATAAAGTGATGTCACCTGCATATCTCAAATTGTTAATGTTCTTTACTCCAATTTTAACTCCACCTTCGTCTAAATCTAATCCAGCTTCCTTTATATGTTCTGCATACAGACTGACCAAAACAATAAAAAAATTAAGCCTTCAGTTTTCTATTTATCATGCCAGTATTCTGTATGTCAAGAAAATAATAAGTTGGACCAGGTAAGAGAAGCTAGTTACACTACCCACAAAGCCAATTCAAAAAGTATGCTGGTTTCATTAACCCCTATATTTACAAAGCCTGAGGGCAGAACCAAATAGGACCGTCAAGCCCCTGGTGGGAGCAGGGCATTCTCCACCTCCAGGTCCTTTTACTTGCCACCACTTTGAGCAGTAGCAGGAGAAACTGTTTTTAACCAAAAAGGCAGCATTATGTTTTCAACAGAAGTTCTTACTTGAAGTGACAAACGGTAGTTATGGGTATTGCTGGAAACTCTATAGCAGGGGTGTTGAACTCATTTATTACAAGGGTGGGATATGACACTTGGCTGGGCCGGGCCATGCCCCGCCAGTCCAGATGGGGACTGGAGGGGGTAGCTGCCTCAGCTGGCTTCCGGGCCCGATAACAAATCTCAAGGGGCCGGATCCAGCCCCCGGGCCTTATGCTTGACACCCCTGCTCTATAGTTTCCTATGGCTACTCTTTGTTACTTCTGGTGTAATTACCAGAAGTGATGCAGCACCACATGCAATGCTGTGGCCCCCATGGCCCCACCCACAACTCTTGCTGGTTGACAAGCAGTGCCTGGCAAGCAACCCTAGTCAACCAAACTCTGTGTGTGTCTAAAATTCACCAGACAACTGATTGGCCATCTTGGAGGAATAGGGTTGCCGGGTCCCTCTTCACCACCAGCAGGAGGTGTTTGGGGCACAGCCTGAGGAAGGTGGGGTTTGGGGAAAGGGGAGACTTCAATGCCATAGAGTCCAATTGCCAAAGCAGCCATTTTCTCCAGGTGAACTGATCTCTATCATCTGGAGATCAGTTGTAATAGGAGATCTCCAGCTAATACCTGGCTACAGGCAATTAACTGCAGTTCATCAGAACATCATTGCCTGACTATGATTCAACTTAAGTGGCAATTCAGAATCATGAGTAGCGAAAATAAAGGCAACACATTACCTAGACCAAGGCTGGCCCACTGGGAACTCTCAATTTGTATCCATCCTTCAGGCATACAATTTATTGGCCTTCCTGAGCTTGAAACCTGGCATGTTTCCCCAACCCACACCCAGCTGGAGCCTAGCCATGTCTCCAATCCTGCTATTATTTCACGCAGGATTTCCCGAGAATTGAAAATAATGCTTGTAGTGTGTCAACTTCCAGTTTCCATTCACTGGGCCCTCCAAGTAAAAAAAGATATCACTGAGACAACAATGCCAAGACCTCTGGGCCTCCCAGTACTTCATGTGGGGAGGCCCTCAAGTTGGAGTAAGTGCTCCTTCATTCAGTGCTTCCAGCATCAAAAGACACTATGACCAACCAAAAAAAAAAAAAAAACCCACCAGGTGTAATATAATGGACAGTCACTGCCCAAGTCCACGTAGTTTGGTGTTTTCATTCTCAAAAATGGTATAACACCCTTGCTTTAGAGAATCTTAAATTATGAAACAGAAGACCAGTGGCACCTTATTTTGTTCTGCCTTGGCTTCCTTACAGCAGCACTGTTTTCATGAGTTCTGACTCGTGAAAGCTTATGCTGGAATAAATCCAGTTAGTCTCTAAAGTGCCACTGGGCTCCTGTTTTATTCTGCTGCTCAAGAGTAATATGGCTACCCATCTGGAATTAAATCTACATTGTTTCCAACAGTCTTCTCAGGACCTAAGAAGTCTTACATTTGATACAAAGCTAGACCGTATACAAAATATATTTTAAGTTTTTACTAAACATTACACATCAAAGCTGGCAGCACATAAGATAATAAAACATGGTTACTGTGAGGCAGTTTTGAGACTGAAGGATCACTATAGATTTACAAATTGACAACAAGAGGTCTGAGTCAGCAAAAATTAATTCAGATTGCAGAAACTTGTGGGCACTGAGAAATCAAGAAAATCCTCTTTAGAATAACGGGTTACTTAGGCAAGTTAGCAAAAAGATAAATGTCTTAAGATTGTGCAGAAGCATTATTATATATTGGTTTAAGTATACGGTATGCTCAGAAATCATTCAGAGAACATTTCTAGGAAATGAGCCAAGTATAACTTGGAGCATAACTGTAAAAAAAGAGAATCTAGGGAGTGTGTAGATACAAGAACTTAACACATTCAAGAAATAAATTATACTTCAGACTGTTCACAAAATGGTTTGACTGAAGGCTAATTGAAAGTAATTATTTCTAAAAATCAAGAATGATTTGATGACCACACCCTACAAAATTTCCAGTACCCCATTAACATTCTTTGATATTTTATATTTATCAGGGATGAACTAAAAAGCTCCCCAAATGGTTAGCCTCTAATTTTTTTATTGAAATTGAGAAAATAAGGGGGCAGTTTGCCCAAGGATTATTTGAACATACCTGAATTGAAGCTTAATGTCCCTTCAACTAGCAGAAAGTATTTCCACTGCTGATACCACAACCATATCTATTCCTCGGTTCCTTCCCTGCTTTTATTTCCAAGTATATTTAATATCCTTTCATTCAGGCTCATGGACTTCTACATGCTGTTCATCAGAAACCTGGATGAACTGGTCAAATCTCCCACAGGTTGTTACACTGTTGTACCCTATGGTACAGGAACTGAGCTGATACCTGACAAACTGCCCACGTATACCAACTGCTGCAGTATATAACTCATGGGATTTTAAGCATGCCCCCTTCCCCAACACAACATGCTCTATTTGGTTGTATAAAACAAGAAAGTTTTCCTCATATAATAAAGTAAGGCCAGCTGGACCAGACCAAGACCACCACCTCAGGTTAAAAAGCTTCCCCAAAATGGCACTTTTGTGAAGGGAGCATGATTGTAGTCTATTCCACTGTTTATTGCATTATTACATTTATCTTACTACATTACATTTTACTTTTGCAATGCTATTCTTTTTTGCACTGTTTACGACATAGGATCACAAAAATTAGAAAATGCAAAAAACTGTCGAAGGCTTTCACGGTCAGAGTTCATTGGTTCTTGTAGGTTATCCGGGCTGTGTAACCGTGGTCTTGGAATTTTCTTTCCTGACGTTTCGCCAGCAACTGTGGCAGGCATCTTCAGAGTAGTAACACTGAAGGACAGAGACACTGTCCTTCAGTGTTACTACTCTGAAGATGCCTGCCACAGTTGCTGGCGAAACGTCAGGAAAGAAAATTCCAAGACCACGGTTACACAGCCCGGATAACCTACAAGAACCAATGCAAAAAACTATTTGCCTTGTTTGTTGGAAGTCTCACACTACTCGACTGCATTTTTTTTTACCCGTGTAATCGGCCTTTATAATAAATAAATCCATGAAAGATTGAGTTTGTTCCGGAGAGCCAATGCAGAATGGAGTCAACATGGATCACAATGTGGTAAACTTCATCCAGCAGGAGAACCCAACGGATGGAAAGCTAGAGATGAATGCTGTTAGTTGTGTCTGCCCTACCACCATGAAGGAGTCAACCTCCTTTCTCCAGGTTTTAGGAACAGGTCACCTTGAAGTTTGTTGTGACTTGGTTTAAACCCAAACCTGATGTGTCATGTCATCTTTCCAGGGATCCAGGAGCAAGTATGCCAAAATAAGTAGTTTTCATCCATTTCATAAGTAGTTTAATTCTTGCATGATTAACATCAGTCACATGTTGAGTCTTGTCTAAAGGGAGCAGCAGAAGAGGAAGCCAGGATGATGATGCTGGCAGCCAAGCTAGCAGCAGTAGAGTTCTATCTGGGCTGATTTTGTTTCCCTTTTTCCTTTCAGATAATTAGTCCAGGAAGGGTGAGAGACACACACCCTTGCACATAAGCCAAAGGACCCTTAGCTCTTAGCCCATTGCTTGCAGCCCAAGATGGTCCAAATATGTTTGTGTTTTCTTTGTCTTATTTGTTTAGACAGTTTTATTATCTAGAATTTTCCATAAACTGCTTTGGGTCCCTTATCTAGAGACAAATCTCGCAAAAAGGTTTGGATAGACTTTGTAAGCCTCTGAAGAAGTCCACTTGCATAACTCTTGCACGGCTAGTTACCCAAAAAAGTACAAGAGCCCTGCTGGATCAGACCAAGAGCTCTTTAAGTTCAGCATCCTGTGTCCATCAGTGGCCAACCAGATTCCCTGAGACTCTGACCAGGGCATGAAGGCAACAGCCTGCTTAATCGCTTCCTAGCACTCTGATACTCAGTGGCTCAAGAGCCATCTGTGGTTCTTCTGGGTCCTGTTCCCTACAGAACCTACCCCATGTTCAGGGGAAGTGAGCAATTTCTTTAGAAATTGGAATGCCAGTACTATGGACCCAATATAAAATTGCTTTATTTTTTAAATGCAGCACAACATGCTCACGGTGATATCAAGGTTGTGTAGATGTAAGGGTTCTGCCTATGAAGCTGGGTCAACATACACAACTGAATGAGGTGGTAGAATGGCACATACCATTGTTGAATGCTGATTCAGAAAACAAAATTCCCAGTACAGGGGAAAGACAACTGTACATGTTCAGATGTACTCCAGTGACATAAAAGTTATGTAGTTATATATTATTGTTTGCTTGGAATGTGTGTGTGTGTAAAGTGCTGTCAAGTCGCAGCCGACTTATGGCGACCCCTTTTAAGGTTTTCATGGCAAGAGACTAACAGAGGTGGTTTGCCAGTGCCTTCCTCTGCACAGCAACCCTGGTATTCCTTGGTGGTCTCCCATCCAAATACTAACCAGGGCTGACCCTGCTTAGCTTCTGAGATCTGATGAGATCAGGGCAGGCTAGCCTGGGCCATCTAGGTCAGGGCTTGGAGTGGAGTACAGGAGCTGAATGAGGGCAGAAGCAGGTGAGGCCTCTGTGTGTGCAGGGAAGCCGGCACTGAGTGGATCACCCAGTTCCGGCCTCCAGGAGGCCTGCCCCCTGGGAGCCTCAAGCCTGATTGGCTCATTCAAAGAGAGGCTCCCAGCACCCAGGTGAACACACAGTGAAGCACATGGCATTTCTGGTGGTCCCTTCCAACTCTATGATTCTATGGGGGAGGTAGTTGTGAAATTCCTGCATTGTGCAGGGGGTTGGTCTAGATGACCCTCAAAGTACGAATATTAAATCATGTGTCTTTGCAAAAGTAAACTGATCACTTCAGTCAAAGTCACCTTATTCTTCCAGACTTTACAACATAAGCATTTCCTCCCAATCATAAAGCTTTTGGAAATACTGGATCGCATTACATTTCCCCAGAAAAATTCACACACAAGAATTCAACATCTTATGCACTGGTGAACAGTTTTTATCTTCCTGTATTTCTAAATCACCTTTTATCTTGTACTTTTTCTTAGATATATTTGACAAGTCTGCATCAACATTTTCTATGTGCATACCTCAGTGGGATTCATCCCAGAAATCACTCCCAAGAGCAAACTATTCTAGATATGTTTGGGTACCATGTTATAAATATTCTTGCTACCATTCATATCACTTTAAAGTGTACTATATAAATATTTCATACATAGTACTACAGGGATACTAATGAATTACAAGTATGTTTGTTGGCCTCCTTGCAAAAGCTATGTGATTGAATGCCTAGGACACTAACCTGTAGCCTCAAAGAACCTGTATTCCCTGTAGATTTTCAACATGTCACTGAAGAGAGCTACATAAGACTGTTAGTCTCTATATGATCCAAGTACAAAAACTACAAACTCCCTTTGGGTTGGTGGCTCTTACATTAAGGGATTGCAATGTTTGTCTTTCTGCCTTAGTTCTATCAAATGTTGCCCTACTCAGCCTACATATCCACTGTATTTTCTTGCTATTTGCACCATAAAGAAAGCACAACTTTTTACAATTTGCATTAAACAGTTGCAGCCTTTACAAGGGACTGACTGGTGTTGAAAAGTGCTAATATGTTTCAAAAGAACCTGTGCTATTTGATCTAGACAGCCTTAACTGAGGACATGCAAAGGTGGAATTTCAAAGAGGAAGGAAGGGCGGTACTTTTTTTAAAATGTAAAAATCTTCCTTGTCAAAACAGAAGGTTTGCTTTTTGGTGACAGCAGACTTGCCCAACAGAATTCTGTGATAAAAATACAACTGGCTATTGTAGCCATAGGTTCAACTATTCACTATATTAAAAACATTAGCGTAACTCATACCATGGACAGTTCATTCACTGAAATGAAGTTTTGGCAGTTCCTTGCTCATGACAGTGATTGAAATCTAGTCTCCATTTAGGTTTACTTATAGTTTGCGAATACTAACTTTTTAAAAGCATACCCTGATTTTTTTTTTTAAAGGAATAACCAACTGTAATATTATTAATATTATTCAGTGTCTTGAAACAAAATGGTCTCTAATCACCTCCTGCAGTGCTAGTGAATTAGTTTAATTAAATGGCACGAGACATTTATGTTTATGCCATACTAAAGTTCCGCAATACTAATGTATTTTATTGAATTTTATGTTTTTATTATCATAAGCCATACCAGGCATATTTTATGGAGTTGTGGCTAAGAAATAACTCAAATAAATACATAGAGCGTTTTATGGAAGGGAATCCCAAAGTCCCATCAGAGACTGGCCCTGGCCCATCTTCAACATTTCTGTAGTTAGCTTGAACTAAATAAATTTTTCAGCCTGTGCCTTTTACAGAAGAGTGACAAGTGATAACTATATAGCAAGAAAGCATGCCAGTACAAATCTAATTAAATGTTTGTAGCATTTAATTAATATAACATTTATATAAAGTTAACACACTTTTGTTGCAAGTTGTAAAGGTTTGCCAAGTAGAACGGCGCCTATTTGTTTACCCATCCCATTTCATTTCTAACCCAGCCAGAAAGCTTCCTTCTTATTACTCTTGGCTGCTGTACCAGGCCAATCAGCAGCTCCCATAATGGGTCCAAGAAAGGATCCCCTTTTAGTGCCATAGGATGAACCCATGACACAACACCAGAAGAATGTGTCATCAGGTTGCAGTAGACTCATGGAAACCCCCTTCCAAAAATCTAAAAAGAAGATGACACAACATTGTGAATCATGCAATGCTTCCAGTCGGGAATCCTTTACAGAGGTTAAGATAAGGGCTTCATGACCATCAGCTGTTGGCTTAAATCCTTAAAAGTTTCAGTGTCCATCCAACAATTTGCAGACCTCGCACGGCAGGTCTTTCCCACTTCCTTCTCCTGCCACAGACCACTAACCTCCACAAATGTTCCTGTGGGTTCAAGAGACCCTCAGAAATAGCAAAGGGGACAAAGTAATAGGGACATATATCCATGATTGCTTGATATAGAGCAACATGTCCACCATGTCCCCAGTCTGACATTTCTCCATCTTGGGGAAATCTAAGTGGGCAACCATTTACGACCACACAATTAATATCACTAGACACTCCTCCATCTTACTCATTTTTTAAATTCATACAATCAGAGTGGCTAAGAAGAATAGTAAAATGGTGTATTTTTTCACACTTACAATAACTAATGCTTATGGGTAAAGTGGAGATGCTGCTCTGTATTAAGAAATCCACAGAACAGAATTACATGGTGCCTATTCAATTTTTCACTAATGTAGTTTTTTTCCAAAGGAAATGAGATCATATTTTAAGATAGCTAATGGGCAAGTCATAGCACTTATTGTGTTATGCACTCAGTGACCCACACAGGGCCAAACATGATGCAATTTGCTATTGGGCAACAAGTCTGATTTATAACTCTGAACCAGTTACCTCTCAAACAGCCTCAGTAGTTCCCTATCTCACATAAAAAGATAACCAAAGAAAAGAGATGATAAACAAGAGCCACCACCCATCCCTATAAACAGGGGGGATTTGAAGAAACCTGCCTATTAATCAGTAAGTATGGTGTTGGGAAAGAAGCTGCTTCCTGCCTGGACAGGGTAACTAATGCCATTGTAAATCAAAATTAGTGCCTGGATATGAAAGCTAGATAGAATAGGGAACAATCCTAAGCAAGTTTATTCAGAAGTCTCATTTTTTTTCAGTGGGGCTTACTCCCAGGAAAAAGTTCTTAGGATTGCAATACCCATAATAAGTACTCATCTAATTGTGAAACAAGCAGTAAAGGAAAGTGCAAAGAGGGAAAAAATCTATGATACTGGTTTATTTTAATTCTCTTAGTAAGCTTCTCATGCCTATGTACACTAAGGAACAGTTGTATGCTTTTCAAACATTAATCTTCTGAACCTCAAAGACACTTGTGCTGAGCCTGTTGCATGAAAATGGCATTCTCACTGCAAAAAAATTGTAATTCTTCCCTTCCTGTTCAAGCTTGGTGAAGTTCTTTCCATTGCAGCAATATTATGACACAGCATATGGGGTAACAATGGTGGTTACCACTGGCGTTTTACGATTACCACCATTAAACACCATATCATCTAGGCTTACTTTGAAGGAATTTAAACATTCTAGTTAAAAATATCAAAGCTATGTACATTAGTGCCTCCCCCGCCCCCATGGATGACTACAGAAAAGCTGGGAAATTCAGAGATGACAAAATCAGTTCTGAGCCAACCCGCCCCATCCAATAATTTTGGGATCTTGGCCGGAAACCTGTGGTAACACAAGAACAGACTTTTTGTTTTCAGGTTGTACAGCTCCCACAACACTTAGTCAGCTTTGTGAAACTGTTAGCAGTAAATCCATCTCTACGTGCACAAATCCCTGGATGTCAAGAAGTCATCCTTACATATTCAAAGCTATGAAAAATCACAACCAGGAATCCAGCTTCATATGGTTGTAATAAGCCCTGTCAATATACAGAAACACTGTTTTTTTTCCAAGCCTGATATGCCTAGACAGCTATACGATTGTCTGGTGTTTGACTCAAAAGCTTGATAATAAACTATCCAGAAGAATCTCTGGCAATAAATGACCTAGTCAGAACGGTATTTGAAAATCATATTTAAAAACCATTCTTTCCATATATGCCTAACTTCCTGAGAGTGTTGGTTTATAATACCTTCCATATTTGGAAATGCTGCCTCAATACTATCTCAGCCTTTCACAACCTTTTTCCATTGGTCTTTGCTCAGGGTGAACATTTTGATAAAACAAATCTATCTACTATCCTGGTACCTACTACTAGGAAACCTGTTGAAGGACCCAATAATTGACTTTCAGGTGTCACAGAATGAATTTCACTGTATTTCAGAAGTCATGCATTCAAAACCTGCTACATATCTTCCAAGAAACTTATCCATTCCATCTTTAAAAAAAATCGAATAGTGTTTTAAAAGATACACCCTTCTGCATTGTTCTATACAAAGCATTAAGAGTTCAAAATGCTAAGCAACAACCTTAATATGTCACTATTTGAGCAAAGTCACCTACCTTGACTAGAAGTGCCAAAAGGAGGAAACCCCTGCCAAGTAATAAACTCACACACAATTAAGCCAATCTACATCAAAGTAGGTTCAGTCTCCAACAAGTTATTGCATTCCTTGCCATTTGTTTGACCAAAAAAGGCTGAAAAATAATGCAACTATTCAATAAAACTGCATTCCTCTGCATGGAAACCCAGGCAAACAAACACACACATGGTTTTCAGTCCAGCTCTTTTTGAACACAGCCACTTTCAGTTCATCCCCACAACAACCCTGCAAGACATGTTCAGTGGAGTGATAGGAATTTACCCAAAGCTGCCTGTTTGCTTTGGATAAAAAGGCAGGATAATAATGTTTTAAATACATAAATAAATAGGAAATGTCAGGGATATGAATGTTTTCTGGTCCAATTTCAAAACTATAGCCATTGCACCAGCTTGCTTCTGGACAGATCTGGTATGTCTGGTGTTTCTTAAAGAAGTCACCAAGGCCAGAAAGAGGCAAACCAAAGGAGGGGTCATGCATCTTGAATACAAATAGTAAGGTACTTCTGCAGCCTGTTATGACTTGCTGAAGCCACAGTGGTTCTCCAAGATCTCAGAATGAATTGTCCTTGTCCTTCAGGTAACCTGACTGCCCAACATCTCTTGAGCTCTGAACAGTTTTACAGCTGTTGTGTTGCTAATGGGAAATTCGTGTGTGCAGGCGTGTGTGTGTGTATGTACCCAGGACAAATACTGTCAAGAAGAAACCAAATGTCAACTTGAGGTATGCAGCAGTAGCCATAAATTTTTCCTTTGAACATTTACCATCTGGAACAGTGGATTATGTTTTGACAAAAACAACACCAAACAAAACCCTCCACCAGTTTAAGGGCACTGTTTTTTTTTCCTTTTAAAGGCAGGCCCATCAGGTCAAGCAGCTTTGCTTCTGCAGCCTGCCAGACCTCTTGAAGCCACAGCGGTTCTCCTACCTCAGCTTTTCAAATAGAAGGGGGGAAAATGGGCACTTGGTTTTGCCTGAACTTTTCAGGAATATTCACATCATTCGGTTAGTCAGCTGAAATGCAGCTGCCTCCTCACTGTGGCAGAAGCCCTGTTGGCATGTTTACATTCTTGACACCACCGCTGCACCTTGGCTGCGTTATAAGGTTACCGGCTCCTATAACTTCAGAGGCAAGCTGCCTGTGGGGACCTGGCTTTGTTTCTGTCCCTTTTTCTGCTGATGTAAAGAAGTGCAACTCGAGGCGTTTAGTCCAAACACCAGTCCTTCACAATTTGCAAGTGGCACTTTTCTGGCTTAAAGTATCTGGGAAATTTTCCACATCTCCTTTGCAAGCGTTTGGGGGGGGGGGAGAAACCCCTTCTATTTAGTCACCTAACTCCCAGACTAATTAGGAGTCTGCTAATGCTCTTATTTGATATTGCTGGAGGGATTAGTTATAAGGATTCCCTCCCTGCACAGAGGTATGTTTGAGAATTAAAGCAGAGCATAATCTGTCAAGCAGCCAAACAGAATGCTTGGGTGAAGGGAGGGGAGTATCCTGAAAGGTGCTATACAGTTTTATGAGCATTGCTTTTTGGTGTAGCCAAGTGTCAGGTTCACAGCACACCCATCACAGACCCACGCAACCTACACCTACTCCAATCTCATTTCAGAAAGGATTGTGCACAGTATCCTTTATAGAAGCTCTCACCTGCAAAGACTGAGGACAGTACTGGAGTTTTGCCCCTCCACCTACCCACAGGAGAGGCAAAATCTCCCTCATGTCCCATAAGGTATGCAAGAATGACTGTGCATGTCTATCTTTGACATAAGGCAACAGAGTACTTATTTTAAAGCAGGACACAGTGATTTAGGTACACTTTTTAAAAATACAAAGCCAAAAAGTTAAAGCAAATGTTGAGCTTCAGAACATCTCAAGCCACATATTATAAGCAGTCGGAGAAACAACTTCATTCTAAGATACCTGGGTGGCAAAATTAAACCATCTATTTTAATTGGTGAGTAGCACTCTCAACCCTTTGAAGGACAGCAACAGCCATCCCCATCCTATTCTGTTTTACTCCAAAGTCAATCCCATGGAGTTCACATGAACACACGGTGCTGCCTTATACTGAATCGGACCCTTGGTCCATCGAAGTCAGTATCGTCTAAGACCGGCAGCGGCTCTCCGGGGTCTCAGGCGGAGGTCTTTCACAATCACCTACCTGCCTGGCCCCTTTAACTGGAGATGCCAGGGATGGAGTTCAATGGGCTGACTCTCAAGTTCTATGATCCCACTGCAAGCCAAAGCCCATTCTACAGGGGCACCATCCCACTGAGGGATCTGGGAAAGTTTTCTGCTGGGGGCTCGACAGCACCGGTCACACCAACCCTCAAAGAAGCAAGGACCAAGCCCCAGTCAAGCCTCCACTTCTGTGCCTTCCCCAAACATTTTTATATATATCCCCCTTTCAATTTAATTAACACTTCACACAGCCTGCACATAATCTACAAATGCAGCTAGACTTTAATGATCCGTTATGGCGATGCTACTTAGTTTTCAGCGACTCGTAAAACTTTCGCAAACAGACCTGCAAATGAATTACATCCATCTGCTCCGCCGCAGCTGCAAAAGGCAGCTCCCCGTATTGCTGCCCTGTGGCTCGCTGCTGCCTCTCCCTCCACGCGAGGAAGCTTCGCCAAGCCCAGCAGCGCCAAAAGTTCTCCAAAACGCGCAGCCCTCTCCAAAGGCATTCCCCCCCCCCAAGCATCTGGCTTGCTTTGCAACCCAACGCAGAGCAAGCCGCATCCTCCCCGGGACATCAGATCCTACGCCAGGGTTGCATTTAAAAGCGAGTTCTCTTAAAACTTGGGGATGGGGAGAGGATACAGAAGCATTTTCGACACCAACTTGGAAGCGCCGCCGCCCCCGGCGCCCCTGTCAAGTCCCCAAAGTTTGCGACCCCCCGAAAGCTGGGGAGGGGAAAACGGTCCAGCGCGGGGCTCCCCCTCCTCGACACCTTGGGCGAAGCGTGACCTCGAAAGGCATCCAGAGGCTCGGCGCGCCGCGGACGGGCAGGCATCAAGCGATGCCCACTGTTATCTGTCAGCTATACAATAGCAGCATTGATAAGGCAGCAGCAACTGGCTTTGACAAGTGTGCTGGAGCAGCAGTCCATTCAAAGCCGGGAGAGAGGGGAGAAAGGGGGGGGGGAGAGAAAGCAGGGGCGAGGAAGCCCCTTTACCTGAACAAGCGGCTGCTCCCTTGCTGGAGGAGAAGAAAAGGCACCCTCATTGCCCCCTCCCCTCCAAAAAAAGAAAAAAAAAAGAAAGAAAAGAAAAGCCCCTAAACCTGAAAGGCACCTGGGGTTTTTTAGGAGGTCTTTGCTCCACTTGGGAGCACAAGACCGCAACCAGCTCCGGCGAGGCAGCCCTGGCTGGGCTTCCCCTAATCCCCACTCGAACGTGATGACACACACTAACCCCAACCATCTGTTGCGGCGCGTCCTGGAGGAGCCCCCGGCGCGGTGCTGTGTCAAGGCGGGCTGCCCAACCCGAGCGGCGGGGAGAGAGAGCGAGAGCGGCGGGGCTGGGCGGCCGGAGCCCGCGCTTCGCCAAGTAACCTGAGAGTCGCCGGCGGAGAGGGGCGGCTATTAAAAAAGAGCGAGCGCGCCTGGGAGGGGGCGGGGCCGGAGGGGAGGGGAGGCTGCCTCTCGCGGGGGGCGGCCTCGCCTCGCCCGACTCCTTGCATTCCCGAAGGACCCGGGTGGAGATGCTCCAGAGGGAATCAATCGATTATTATTTTCTTAAAGCAACAAGGCTTTGGGGGGGGGGGGGAGAGAGAGAGCGTCTTTCGAGAGACGTTTCCCAGCCTGGATCAAAAAAAGAGAACTTGAGCAAGTGTGAATGGGGCTCGTTGGCGCTGGAATGGGACATTTGAGTCTTCTTGCAGTCCTAACACCCACCTCTCCCGGATTACCATGTGGTCTCTTTGAGCTCTCCGGGAGAGGTCGAGAGTGAATGACCATGTGTGCTGGAGACTCCAGAGTCTTTCTTATGTTAATGAAGTGTGTGTGTATCCGCTTAACTCAGAAACGTTTTCACCTGCACTTTCTTCCACTAAAAGGGTGCAATATTTTAAAGGCAGCTTTTCAAATACGTGGCTATACAGATGGATGCAAACAGTACCAAGGGGCCGAAGTAAACCTCATCTAAACATTTCTACAAAATAAACTCTATTTAAGTATTCATCTTTAAGTATTGACCCTATAAAGGAAGCCACAGCCCTCAGCTTGCAAGGTCTGAGTAAGGCTGTTAAGGATAGGACGTTTAGGAGGACGTTGATTCATAGGGTCACCATGAGTTGGAAGCAACTTGACAGTACTTAACACACTCAAGTGCTCTGCTCATCATTTTTTGGCAAAGATGTTTAAGATGCCAAGTCTATGCAGTTATTTGGGAGAGAGCCCAAACTCAGTGAAACGTACTTCCAAGTTAACAAGCATAGGATAAAGTAAACTCAAGCAATTCGTTTGCTTACTTTAAAAATTACAATAAGTCCAAAGTTGCAAACTTTTCTGATTATTGATCAAGACACACAATAGGTCTTTGAATTACACCTTCCTAGGCATTTGGAAGAAGTCACAGTATGAAGAGATTCCATGAAAAAAGTGTGCCAATGCACAGATGCTGGATGGGAATCTCAAATATATCTTAAGTTTTCTATTCCAGGACTCATATCTCAGTGTCCTATTTGTAAAGCAGAACTGCTAATGGCTAAAATCAGTGGTAATGGGGATAAATAACTGCTAAAGCCAATAAGGAAACAGAATACTCCTTGCTTGTTCTCTGAAATAAGCAAGTGTGGAAAGAAGAATGAAAATGTTTTTGTTTTTTTTAAAGGACTGTGGATTTCTAAAAATTCATTCCGAAGTGTCTCACTTGACACTTCTGTTAAATCTACATTTTACATGATGACAGATGTTGAATTTCTTTGAACTGGGAAAGGAATTCTAAAAGGAGAACTGTCATTAAAAGTTAAAGTGAAAAGATCCAATGTGAAGAAAGGCTTGTAAATGTGATTTGCTTTAAGTGCTAGGCACATTACCTAAAATGATCTCCAAGCCTAGAAACGCTGATTTAACATCCTTGCTTTTAAAAAACACACACCTCAATGCAGGTTACTGGAAGGTATGTTAGGCTCACTGATGGCGAAAGGATATTTCATAAAGTATTAATTAAGGGAGGTGTATTTTTGTACCCGTTTAGTAAACAACCTGTAAATGGGAAAAATGACTCGTTCCCAATTCATTTGCTTTAGTGTCCTCCCAGAAGTGATTATATGGTGTCTGTTTCAGCTTATTAAACTTAAACTGCTTTCACAGATGCGGCTTATTCTCTGACATACAACTCCCTAATCTTCTAAATCTAGATAAACAAACAACAGGACAATATTTTCTATAATGGTAAGTGGCAAGACCTTGATGGAACTATTATCCCTTGGGCATCATAAGATTTTAAACAGTGCCAATTAATGCTACAGGGCAGGCTTTGTTTTTCTTTATTTCCTTTTTCGACCAGACTGTGGTCTGGAAAGACTCTGGGTAACCTCATCGATTTTGGAAAACCCTGGAGGCATTCTCAAAAGTAGTTTGCTTTACATGCTCTTTAACTGTACGCTGAGTACCAGAGTAAAACCCAAGAAGCTGTGAAAGTGTAGACTTAACAATTTTACCAGTATTGTGTCAGTAACACCACATCAGAAGTGCACACCAGTCAGAGACATGGGAAATCCAAAATATTGCAAACAGCTGTTAGGATATTCAGTCCTGAATTAGGCTACAGTGACAAAGCAGGTAAAAAAAAGTGCTTGCTTCAATCAAGTAGCTTGTCAAATAGCCACTGAGTTAATTTACGATCTGATTGAGAGACCTTTTGGGGACTCCAAGATGCCAGTGACATTTTTGGAAGCCATCTAGAGTCCATAGTCATAATGAATTGTTCATAAAATGGTCCCGTAAGTACAAAAGCAATATGTTCCTATAATTGGTATACACAAATTGTGATTATTGATACATGAAAAGAATATTGCACGCACACACCCATGGGTTGCCCAGTAAGAACCTAAATTTGATAGCTTTTTAATGGCAGTCTATGTGTAGACATGTCCCTACAACCACATAACACTTGCAAGCTGTCCATTAAAGCATGGCTATGTACAGAAATATAGAAGGAATTGGTGTGAGCATGCATCATGTGCTGTTTTCTCCTCTTCCATGACCACCCCTTCTGCTGTCCGTGGCCCTTGGACAGAGATGGTATTAACTTATGAAAATGTATATATCAGGTCGGATCCCATGGCTGCCTTCCATCAAATCTTCCTTCAATGGAGAATTTCTTTTTCTGACAGAGAAAAACTTCCTCGGATGGAGAAAAATTCTTCATTGTTGAAGGAAAATTTGGTAGAAGGGAGTGATCGGATCCTGCTTAGTTGAAGGAAATCATAAGATCCAAATGTGTTACCCGATAGGGTCATGACAGAAGAAGAAGAAGAAGAAGAGTTGGTTTTTATATGCCAGCTTTCTCTACCACATAAGGGAGACTCAAACCGGTTTACAAATCACCTTCCCCTCCCCACAACAGACACCCTGTGAGGTAGGTGGAGCTGAGAGAGTGAGACTAGCCCAAGGTCACCCAGCTGGCTTTGTGTGTACAAGTGGGGAAACAAATCCAGTTCACCAGATTAGCATCCGCCGCTCATGTGGAGGAGTAGGGAATCAAACCCAGTTCTCCAGATCAGAGTCCACTGCTCCAAATCACCAGTCTTAACCACTACACCACGCTGGCGCTCCCAGTTTACAGCTTACATTGTATTATACTGAATCCTGTATCTGTAGAGAATGCAAGAGAAGGCAATAGGTATGAATGGCCCAGAGGGAGGTGTGTGATGATTTATGCCTCATCCCTACCAGATAGCTGCTGCCTTTTCATATGAACACATGAAGCTGCCTTATACTGAATCAGACCCTTGGCCATTGAAGTCAGAACTGTCTACTCAGACTGGTGGTGGTTCAAAGGAGAGGTCTTTCACATCACCTACTCCCTGGTAATTTTATCAGGAGATGCCAGGGGTTGAACCTGGGACCTTCTGCATGCAAAGCAGAGGCTCTTCTCCTGAGCCGCAGCCCCCTTCCATTTCCCTGTCTCAAACCCACTGCTGTCTTTCCCACTCACTTGTGTGGTCTCTCAAGATATTTTCCAGTCCTCTCCATATAATTTGTGTCTGACAAAGATACATGTCTTTACTTGGCTCACAGTTAGCATGGGCACACCTTGAGGTGGGGCAGCTGAAGGGGCCCAGGGCTTCTGGCAGGACATGGCTGCTGCAGACCCGACTGCCTTGCCCTGCCCACTTGTGAGTGCTCCACAGTCTGCACTCCCCACTGCACATGTTTCCCAGGTAAGGATGTGCAGGTGGTGGCACAGTGGTGGTGCTCCCAGCTGTACACAACACACTGCATCATTGAGGGGAGTGGGAAAGCTCCCAAATGGGCAGGGGAAGGATGCACAGGCAGGTGGGACATGAAAGTGAGCCTCCCAAAACCTGGAACTGGCCCTGACTCAATTCTTTGGCCCCTTCATGCCTATTGCTGCCTTTCCCCCTTCCTTACAAGTACAAAATTCAGTATAATTTAGGCTGTCATGATTCTATAACATATACACTTTAGTTAATTTAATGTCTAACCAGCCCTGCTTAAGTCCTCTAGAAAAAAGGGCAGAGACCCTGCAGATTTAGACATAAATCAGGCCAATGCTGATATTCCCACTCAATTACATGCGTCAGTTTTTGCTCCCTTAGGCATACCACCCATTACCTTTCTTGACCTCAACTTTTTAATGTTACTTTTCCCACCCACATTAGCAAAGATATTTAGGAAGAGAATATGGACAGATTTATAAAATATGTATAGCCAAGGTGGCCATGAGATTCCAATGTTGCCTCTTTGTTTAAAACGAACATGACCGAGCCAATGGGAAGGCTGATATCATAGAAAAGCTCACCACATGGTGCAATTTTGAGTACAGAGAATTCATTCTCCTGCTAGGAAAAAGAAGACTTCTCCTTCTGTCATGACAAGAGCTGTACAAGTATATCAGACTTGCATTCAGCAGTAACGTATGGATCTTATTAGTGAGAAATTAGCAAAACTCCGTAAAGGGTGCCAATTGCCTGCTTAACTACCTATGTTTGTGTGTCTGTATGGGTCCTGGCACAAGACAGTGTGGATACAGGCTCAGAGTTATAAGCAGTCCTAGAACACAAAAGCAGGATATGATCCCCAAGGGTTTCCCCCTTGTTTAGTGGTAAACATGTAGTACAAGGGTCAACAAATGAAAGATATGAACACATAAGAAGATGACAGGGAGAACATGTAAACTGGGTGGACTAGTTTGGAATGGTAGGAAGCTCTCAGTGCCCCTGGATCCCTCTCTGAGATGGACAGAGAGGCCAAAAATAGTGGAACCTGCAATTGGCATGAGATGTGCCTTATTTTTGCAAGGGGTATACTTCCAAATCATTCTGATCACTGGTGCACTCCCCAAACACTCCCTGATTCAAAGGAAAATGTCTGCCAACATGATCCATGCCCTCAAGTTTGCATGGAGAAAACAGTATATGAATACTGTAACTATGCCCACTCAGGTATCAGTGCTGAGTATGTGCTTCAGGGCCATATATGAATAGGAACTTGAGGAACACACAGCATCAACTGCTCACTAGTTTGGGTATTAAAGTACCATCAAAATTTAAGGCTGTTATATAAAACATTACTTACCATATCGCTGCTTTTCAACAGAGTTGATGCATACAGCCAGTTAACCATCGTTGTGGGGAGAAAGAAAAGAAACTTTGTATCTAGGGACCTTTTGTGAAGGATAGAGAAGCAACATAACATGCTGCTATAGGGGAAAAAAATCTTCTTTTTGGGAAGTTCAAAATAAAGTTTTTGCAACAGACACACTATTGCACTGTTTAAACTCTGGTAATCCCCAAATCCTGGTTATCTAAAGCAGCCATGTGCCTCTGATATGGGCATTCTGGTTAGATTCCCCATTATCTGAAAATGATTCTCTTAAGCTTTGCCTGTCCCCCAAGGCCCTTAGATATACAAGGTTCAACCTCACATGAATTGAAACTTCCCAAACATCAATGACTTAAAAAAAAAAAAAAAAGTCACAGCTTTCAGTTCCATGGAATAAAATCTTCATGTACACTTTAACCAAGGAGTCATTTAATGTTATTTTGGGGTAATTTGCCTGCAATGCTCCAGATTTAGTTTTCTGTATTTTAAAAAATATCTATAACAACCCCCCTTCACGTTCTCTTTTTTCTCTCTGTCCCACTTCAGAAATTTACTAAACAAAACTGAAGGGCAACTACTAATTACAAAATCTTAAATGTCAGCTACACTTTTTTCTTTCAAACACTTATCCACACACTTGTTTGCACAGACTTTAGGGAGAATAATGTCCATTCAGCTCAATGGAAGTTTCTCTGCTGGCAATTGTGTGTTAATATTGCATGTTTTACACTGTATTTAATTTGGAACTTGGCTCACCTTTCCAAGCTGGAAAAAAAGGCTGTTTAATCTGGCAATGTACATCTGTACATTGCATCCTAACTCACTTTGCTTTTTTAGAGGTCATAAAGGGGTGGCTGTAGTATTCTACTCTAACTACCTGCCGTCAAAGATGCATTTTTCAAAAAGCTGAGAGGAAAATGGAAGTCCTGGCCAGGTCAGAATGACCTCACTTAGATAAAGTTTATAACATAATAAATAATGTGTTACTGGAAAGTAACTCATGACAATCCTAACATGCAAGATCAATTGTTGGTAAAATATTGTAAATACTGAAAAATATGAATTTCTACTTGGCGTCCACAGTTTACACATGTCTGAAACATGTAAATGTAATATGTGACTGTGATAAGAGGGACTACTGCTCTGGTAGAGCACAGACATTGCATGCAGAAGGTCCCAGATTCAATCCTTGCCATCTCCACTTAAAGGATCGCAAGCATAAAGTATTGGGAAAGATCTTTCTGTGCCTTAAACTTTGGGCAGCCTCTGACAATCAGAGTAGAAAACAGCAAGTTAGATCAATAATCTGACTCTGGATAAGGCAGTTTTGTACATTCATATTTGCTCTCCATTCATCTGGTCTAACCTGAACTCCCCACTTCTCTTTCCCTCTCCATTCAGCTGCTTCCATTACTCATGATTTTAAATGTAGCCAGTGTGGTGTAGTAGTTAAGGTGTCAGACTAGGATATGGGAAACCCAGGTTCAAATCCTCACCTCTGCCATGGAAACTTGCTGAGTAAACGTGGGTCAGCCGCACACTCTCAGCCTTGACCCTGACAAGTATTTGGATGGGAGACATCCAAGGAATACCAGGGGTGTGCCGCAGAGGCAGGCAATGACAAACCACCTCTGTACATCTCTTACCTTGAAAACCCTATGGGGTTGTGATAAGTCAACTGTGACTTGATGGCAAAGAAAGAAACGAAAAGAAAGTTACTAGGTGTTATGCAGATATAGTTAGAAACTGTTAGTTCAAGAATTTGAATGTAAGAAGTACTGAACTTCCAGTGAAGCCCTTTTCTTCAGGAACAGGATTCTGGCGACAGAGGACATTTCAGGGTTCCATTGGAGCGGGAGCTGAAAAAGATGATGATGCTTTGCTGGCAGACATCCTTGCTAGATCTAACCCATAACTGAGTGAGGTTAAAGATAGGGTTGCCAACTGCCAGATAGTAGCAGGAGATCTTCTGCTAATTCAACTGATCTCCAGCCGATAGAGATCAGATCACCTGGAGAAAAATGGCCGCTTTGGCAATTGAACTCTATGGCATTGAAGTCCCTCCCCTCCCCAAAGCCTGCCCTCTTCAGGCTCCGCCCCCAAAATCTCCCGCTGGTTGCGAAGAGGGACCTGGCAACCCTAGTTAAAGAACATGTGCAACGGTGGTCAATCCTATTTTTGCCTTACTTCTTAAATATATCAACAATACATTTTTCAACGCCTGTGTTCACACATGACAAACAAAGCTGAGTTTGTTTATGACAAGGATGAATTAATCTCATTTTAAATATCTGAAAGTATCTGATTTTTTTCTCAAGCCTAGGCAGCTGTCAGGAAAACAATATATTTCTTCTTCCTAGATGACCAAAAATTCAACACTAGATGTGGCACAATAGGTTAGGAAGAGCCTTAAAGGAAATCTGGGCTAATAAGATTACCCTGAAAACCCAGAAAACAGTGTACTAAACTGAAGGAAATCACACTTTCAAGTTACAGTGCCATCCTAAACAGAGTTATACCCTTCTAAGCCTGTTAACTTCAAGGGCTTAGGGTGTAAATTTGTGTAGGATTGAGCCTTTTCAAGTGCTGAAGCCACACATGTGCATACACACACCCTGTGGCTATTTTGGCACTTAAACAGTGGAGAGGGGGGAGGAAGATAGCCCGCCACACTGCTGGCCCCGGTCATGACTGGGCCTTGACAGCATTCACTTTAAAATGGTGGCGGTGTCCTTGTGACAGACATAAGGATGCCATCATGTCTAGTTTGGCCCACAGTTCATGGCCTTCTAGAGAATCTGCATTACAGAGATCAAAAACTTTCTAGAATAGCCACCCCAAGACAGCTGTGTTGACAATTTTTACAGTTTTAATTTGCAGTTTCAAACAGGCCTGTAAGAATCGAGGGAATTATGTTGCTGGGTTTTAATAAAGGAAGTTTTCTGGAACAGTGCAAGAACAGCTGCTGTTATGTGATTTTAAGTTTTTGTTCTTTGCTTGGTGCTCCCTAGAGCACCTTTCTTCCATACAATCACTTGTAAAACACTAAGTTTCCTACTATCAGTTACTATCATTACCCATTCCTATCCACCCCTAATTGAATTATCTATTGAAGAGGGTCAGGGGAAAGGTTTTCTTCAAGGCTGTCCTTCACATTGCATGCAGCTGTGTGCATCTTTTCTCCATCATTTTCTTTTTATTACTAAAAACAGCCTGAAGATTTAAGCAGAGGAATGGCAAAGGCAGTATCTACATAATCCTTTGCCTTCCAGCTGTTTTAAAACTTGAAATTACCTAAGAGCTGCTATTTTCCCCCATAGGAAAAACATATGGGAGCCTGAACAGGGATTGAAATCCTAAGACCCATTAAATCCATAGGAACTGCTGGGAAAGCATGCAAAGGATTTCATTATAGATGTACTTCAAGTCTATCCCAAGCTTCCTATATGCACCATTTAGTGGTATCCACAGGGCAAGGATTCTTTGTTTCCCTGCCATAGCCACTGTGAACACAGAGAAAGTAGGTGCATGGTTCCCTTCGTTGCTATTTCTCCTGCACCCCTGGATGGCTTTTTCAGACTTGCAGGCGGCGGTGGGGAAGGGTAATTGATAGATTCAGAGGAACTAATAGGTCATAGCGAAAGATTGTTATAATGCTACAATGATCTAGCAATTACTGATTTTACAATCTCCCTCCAGCTTGAAGATCGTTATGAGAATGTGTTAGGCTGCTTGATGTTTTCTGCTCAGGGTTTTAACATGATTTTTATTTTATTTTTGAACTGCCTTGAGTGACATATAAATGTTTTAAGTAAATAAATCTACAGCAAGAGGTGAGCATTAGTGAAAATTCCCCGCTCCTTAACATAAGTGAACGCATGTTTAAACTAGTTAAAATGTATGTTATATGTAATGCACACATTTAAATTTTTTTTTATTGTTATTCAAGTTAAAAATATTGGAGTAAGCCATCCAAATCAACATAATTTGCCATAATGCATCAGTTGGTTTAGGAACCCACGAGCTTATGAAATCCAAGTGTTAGCATTCTACAAACTGATCAGAATGAAATCTCTCCATTTAACGAGATCTCACATCTGAATTCCTTCCCAGCTTGGAAACTTGACAGTAAACCGGCTTCGCAATGTGATAGACAAGGAGTGATATGAGTAATCCACCAGCTTTAATATTTCCCCCTGAACTAGTTTCTGTTATTACACAGGAGAGGAAGTACTACTTTCCTTATAAAATCAATAAGAAGAGCAGCAGCAGTTCTCTCAACAGACATGGGAATGGACACAGTTTAAGGGTTAGATCTTTCTTCATAGCAGTTAGGGGAAATGAACATTGTTCATGGCATTTTTAGATTTAGGACATTTGTTGTTGTCTTTTCCACTGGTCGGTGACCGTATTAATAATTATTATTAACACTGTTCATGGTGACAACTGATCATTTAAATCCCACACTTCATAAAAGTAATACAAGTAATCCTTAGAGTGCCACCTTGAAATACGGTACTATGTGGAGACATAGCAAGGAGAGTAAGAAGGCATGGTGTATTGGTAATCTATTACCAATTTGACAATTTAATTCCCTAACCTATCAATGCTGAAGGGTCTAGATTCCAGGAATTTGTCATATGATCATTCCATCTGCTATCAGTACTTAAAGGTGCCAAAGGACCAGAAAGCAAGTTGCTGCTCACAATATACTCTCTCACACACTTGAAAAACCCCTATGCACAATGGCAGCAAAGCAAAGCAAATAAAAGAGATCACCCACATATAAGCAACAGAATAAACATGCCTGAATCTTTTCTGAAGTCATTTCTGTGACCTAGTGAGTGAAGTATAGGAACTGTGTGTGAGAGAGTATGCCATCCTTCCTCCATAGGGTTGCCAACCTCGAAGTGGTGGCTGGAGATCTCCTGCTATTACAACTGATCTCCAGCTGACAGAGATCGGTTCCCCTGGAGAAAATGGCCCCTTTGGCAATTGGACTCTATGGCATTGAAGTCCCTCCACTCTCCAAACCCAAACTGAGAAGTCCCTCCTCAGGCTCCACCCCCAAAATGTCCAGGTATTTCCCAACCCAGAGCTGGCAACCGTATTCCTCCAAGAAGACCAGAGTGGTACAGATGATCCCCTCCACTTATCTTCATAACAGAGTAAGAGACTGCTAAAGATCATCCAATGAGCTTCTTAGCTGAGTTCCAGGGTACACATGACTCTCAGGAATCTTTTGGATTTCTTCTCCATTTATTTTAAGAAGGTGAAAATCCACTATGGGGAGGAGGGTAGTACCCTGGAGGCAGGGTAGGTTTCCTAACACAAATTGACCCCTGCCTAAGCTGTTCTTTGTATCAGAAGAAAAAACATCAACTAATGTTTTCCCCTTACTGGCTGACACAGGAAGCAAAGGTTGGGGAAATGATACAGTACTATGGACTGAATCCACATAGCCAGCTGCTTTGGGCAGGAGTTTCCAGATCCAGTCTAGTTTGCCCCCAGTCTTAGTCCAACCTTCTATACGTAAACATAAACACACATGCAAAGACACCCACAAAACTTTAGTTCTGCAAACACAGTGATGATTACATTATTCACTGGGATTTAATTATGTGAAGTCCGTTGACATACGCACAAGACCATTTGCTGAGTCTCCAATCATGAAAATTCCAAACTGGAGAAGAAGAGGGGAGAGGCTGGCAGATGGGAGACTAGTTCAGAGCACAGAGGAACTATGCAACTCATTGAAATGTTATGGCAACTGGAAGCCTTGCTGAGACTCTAGTTAGATTTCCAGACTCTGCATATATTTACTCCCCAATGAGAACTAGCACTTATTTTAAACAATGAAAATAAGACAGGACACTAAAATCAGGATACTATTCAGCCTGGGACTGAGGCAGACTCCTATTTGAAAACATCAGAAGTCATTATTTCGAGTTGCACTTTTAGGCTACAGTCCATTTCTGTCTCAAGCAGACACTGGGTTACACCCTTATCTAAAGAAAACAAGATTCTGTTAAGTAGGGTTGCCAACCTCCAGGTACTAGCTGGAGATCTCCTGCTATTACAACTGATCTCCAGCCAATAGAGATCAGTTCACCTGGAGAAAATGGCCACTTTGGCAATTGGACTCTATGGCATTGAAGTCCCTCCCCTCCCCAAACCCTGCCTTCCTCAGGCTTCACCCCAAAAATCTCCCACCGATGGCAAAGAGGGACCTGGCAACCCTAAGAGTATGAGAAGTATAATCTTCCTTCTTTTTTAGCTCAAGGACCTGACACTGAAAACTAAGAACCAGCCAGATAATGTTTAGCAGATGCTTTCTTAGTTAATAACATGTAAAATTTTCAGATTATTTTTACTGTCCACTGATCAAAATTCATGAACAATTTTCAGTGACCCAAGCACTGACCTAATAGATTTACCAACAACATAAATGCAATATAAGAGCTAGATTTGAATCCAGTAGCACATGATATCCCAACAGATTTTCGGGGTAGGAGATTTTGAGAGTGAAAGCTTCCTTCCCCAGGTACTCCAGTATGTTGAGATAAGGCAAAATTTTAGTCAATTGATCTCCAAAACTATTTTCCTAGGATCATGGAATATTTTAGAGGATGGATGGTGATAGAGCTTAAGATGTTAGTGATGCATCTGAGTTCCAGTACCTTACAGCTGTAAATATTTTGGTTCCAGACAGTACCCTTAAGGCATGATTCTATGCATCTTGAGCCTCCAAGTTAATGGAATTTGCAGTCATGTAAGTGGGTGTAGGGTTGCAGCCTTGGTGACCTTTGGTAGCGTGTGCATATATACTTGTTCCTCTGGCCTTTACAGAAGCCTATTTGATGACTGACTGCTGGGCCTCAAACCACACACACTTTTGGCAGGAATGAGCACTTCAGAGTTATGTCTTTCATACAGAAATCTAGGCAGTAGTAGTACATTTATTGCGGCATTGCGCCAATAAAGATTAAGAACATTACAGCAATGTTACCACGGGTACATTGATATTATTTAAAAGTTATGTCATATTAAATTGAAAGAGTATATATAATTAAAATAATTTACAGTTAGGTTAAAAAAACATTTTGACACATATTTAAAAAGAGAGACTTTCTCTCTCTCTCTTCTTCGTTTTCCGTAATTTCTTTGAATTTTATCGTAAAAGACTTTGACGAAGTTTATAGATTGCTGCACAGAATTTGGCGACCTAACTAATTTGGTGGGGATTTTCCTCTGAGAGGAGCTTCCTAACCTGAAATTTATCAGAATATCCTGAAATTTTCTCAGATATGGATCGAGTAAGCTTAGAACGGGCAACCTTGTAGAATGGGCATCTAAGAAACATGTGATCCAGTGTTTCAACTTCCCCAGAATTGCATGGACAAAATCTCTCTGAGCTTGGGATCTTATTATACCTTCCCTGTAAGACCGCAGAAGGTAGGGCTGAACACCTGGCTAGAGTGAATGCCCTTCTATGGGTGTGGATTTCCAAAATGGAAAGGTAGGCAGCTGGGGCCGGAATGTATCTGGTCATAGTGTGTGTAAAGTGCCTTCAAGTCGCAGCCGACTTATGGCGACCCCTTTTGGGGGTTTTCATGGCAAGAGACTAACAGAGGTGGTTTGCCAGTGCCTTCCTCTGCATAGCAGCCCTGGTATTCCTTGGTGGAATCCCATCCAAATACTAACCAGGGCTGACCCTGCTTAGCTTCTGAGATCTGACGAGATCAGGCTAACCTGGGCCATCCAGGTCAGGGGTATCTGGTCATGGGGCAGACATAAATCCGGGTGCCCTCAGCAAGTCAGACTGCCTTTCAATATCATTAACTCTCTGGGTTATAATTTTCTTTGCTTGATCTCTACCCATCTTCAGCAAAGCCTGGGTGGAGAGACCCAGACTCTCCAACTTGCTTCAGAAATCTAGGCAATAATTTCTTCTCACATCCAGATTTCAGACAATGCCTTTCCAGAGCTACTTTCCGGCCTTTAGCCCGTCTTGGATGATAGCTGCATGTAGTAGATTCACAGAGTAGTATTTCTGCTCTCCAGTCAACAGGATTGTCATTTATTTTCTGAACCTTCCCTTGTGTCTTTCACACCACCCTGTCTCAGAACTGTGGAAGGTGACACTTTTCTTGGGTTGGAGAAAAATGGTGGGAAAAGCATCTCCTGTTATGTACTTCCACCTCAGCCTGCTGATAGTCAGAGAAGCAGACTCAGTTTAAAAAGGGAAGATTAGGGTAGGTCACCTATATCTTCCCCCCCTCCAAATTTCCTCACAGTGAAATCCACACAGAAGACTTCTCACATGTTCTGGAATTATGGACCAGTAAGAATGGATCAAAGCAGGAAACACTTGCATGTGTAGTCACGTCTAATTGAGATATTTTTGCACCAAGCTAACCTCTGTCTATTTTGTTAGTTTAATGTAGAGAACTCCACAAATGGCTTTCCTCAAAGCATTTTCTGAACTCCAGAGGCAAACTGTGCTATGAGTGACCCTTGAACTGTCTTTTCTTTGTGGCAAAAGTAGCACAATGCTACTTCAACACACAGGCCTACTGCAAAACATGTCTTAAGAGAGAGATCTGTGAGAATCAGATTGGAAGCAGCTCCATGAATACACTCACTGATCCTGTAACCGTGTTAAACAGAGCTAAAATATTTTCCTTTCTTCAGAAAACCATGAAAAAAATCATTTAGACATGCATAGAATGTCTGGTGACTACAGAGACTCCTCTTTTTAATGAAGATGTGTGACTTCAGTTAAGATAAAATTGTGTCTTTTCACAAACATTTTTAATGTTGTATTGCACTAGACTATGATTTGCCTTGCTCAGAGATTCTGAAAAGTGAAACCCTGTCATGATTTCATGCAGGCTAAACCAGTGCCCTTCGGCACAGAATCCAAATGCAGCAAGGATGAAATAGGGTCTGGTAAGACCCTGGGAGGGCTCATAAATCTTTAAAACTACAAACCTAAACACACTTAATAGAGAGCATAAAATTCCCATTGAACTCCATGGAACTATGCACATTTCATACTATGCATTTCACAGAAAGAGCAAAGGTTTTGCTTTTATCCTCAAATTGCTTCAGTGGCTACAGGTTTCTCTTGTATGAAGACTTTAAAAGTTCAGTAGCCTTCTCTCATCCTGGATCTAGCAACCCTAGAAGTAGCCCGTAAATTGATCTTCCAACTACAACATTCTTTCATTGACAGCACTCAGTTTGTCAGTAAGTGAAACAACAGAGTGCTGGTTATCATATGGCGAGTTTATCTTCCCTTAATATGAACTAACCATGAATGACCATATATGTAGGATTGAGGGAGCAGTGGGTACCAGGTATATTGGAGTTCTTCTAGTATCTCCCGCTCACCCCATGTCCTTCGTTGAAAATCAAGTGATTGTTCCTGGTATCTATTATTCATAGCAAAAAAGACCTAAAATCTCCCAACAGTTTTGTTAGAAAGAAACCTATAATCAGATTAGAATCTTTCTCAGAAGACGTCCTTTCAGTTTTGTTCATCTAACCCCAATGGCACTTTTCACTTTGCCTGGCTAACATTCCCTTTCAGCATCTTATCAAAAGCAAAGTGCAGTCAAGTTAATCATCACACGTCAGCAGTGATACCATTGTTCTTAATGCATGATGTCAAATAGATGTACATCTGCAAGATAGCTCCCCTCCCCCTGTAACAAAGGCTCGATCCTAATGCAAAGCATGGGAAGGAAGCAAGGATAGGGCCTAACTCAAGTGTGCTGCATGAACCAGTGGAAAGGGCCTGGAAGCACCAGTTGCCTAGGCTCCAGTGTACCATGGCCGTCTTGCACAACGCACAGAAATCAGTTGTAAAACTGATAAAACAAAACACAAATTATATTTTAGCACCTTGGTTGTGGTTTATCCGGAAAACAAAAGTAGTCACAAAATACTTTTCCACCTGAACTATGAGAGATGTGGAACTGCTGCTGTTCTTCATGGCTGATGAAAATTATACAAGATATGTCATCACACTACTTCTCTCACAATCTTTATTTGTTTATGTTATTTATAGTTCACCTTTCTCACTGAGACTCAAGGTAGATTACACAGCGTAAACAAATGCCATCAGAGAATCATAGAGTTGGAAGGGACCACCAGGGTCACCTAGTCCAACCCCCTGCACAATGCACAATAGGATGAAGCATCTAATGAGCAATGTAATAGGGCTAGGAATTGTGGAACTTTGAAATGGAGTGGTTGTTTTTAACAAAGGATCAGTATCAAATATGACACATTAACCCAGAACCTGGTTTTACATCAGTAGAAACACAGTGCAATTTCTTGGGCCAGTCTGTTACGATGTAGCCCTCTTTCCTTTATAAAAAATGCCCTCCTGGAAAGGTAGTAGGGTTGCCAAATTCCACGTGGGGCCTGGAGATCTCCCAGAATTACAGTTGATCACAGTACAGAGATCAGTTCCCCTGGAGAACATGGTGGCTTTGTAGGGTGGCCTGTATGGCATTATACCCTGCTGAGATCCCACTCCTCCCCAAACTCTGTCATCCTGAGAGTCCACTCCCAAATCTCCAGGAATTTCCCAACCTGAAGGCCATGAAGGGCTTTGTATGTGATAGCCAATACCTTGAACTGAACTTGGTATCTGATGGGCAGCCTATAGTGATTCTAGAATGGGTGTAATATGCATGCTCCACCTAGCTCCCAATAATAACCAAGCTACACCAACTGCAGTCTCTGTGTTGATTTCAAGGAGAGATCCATGTAGAGTGCATTTCAGTAGTCTAGTTTCAATGTTACTGTGACATGAATCAAGGTGGATCGATTGGCTAAGTCAAGGTAGGGAGCCGTCTCCTGGGCTTCACTAGACTTCCCATTACACAGTGTTTGTATTAGATATCTAGGGTTGCCAGGTCCCTTTTTGCCACTGGTGGGAGATTTTTGCGGCGGAGCCTGAGGAGGGTGGGGTTTGGGGAGGGGAGGGACTTCAACGCCATAGAGTTCAATTGCCACAGTGGCCATTTTTCTCCAGGTGATCTGATCTCTATCAGCTGGAGGTCAGTTGAATTAGCAGGAGATCTCCTGCTACTACCTGGCAGTTGGCAACCTTATAGATATCACAGCAGAGACAAGGGTAAAGAGACTTGGAGCGCTGGCAGCTCCTTGATTTAAAAGACATCTAGCTTGGCCCTTTGGGGTTCTCAGCCCCATGGCGCAGAGTGGTAAGCTGCAGTACTGCAATCCAAGCTCTGCTCACGACCTGAGTTCGATCCCAACGGAAGTTGGTTTCAGGTAGCCAACTCAAGGTTGACTCAGCCTTCCATCCTTCCGAGGTCGGTAAAATGAGGACCCAGCTTGCTGGGGGTAAAGGGAAGATGACTGGGGAAGGCACTGGCAAACAACCCTGTAAACAAAGTCTGCCTAGAAAACGTCAGGATGTGACATCACCCCATGGGTCAGGAATGACCCGGTGCTTGCACAGGGGACCTTTACCTTTTTTTAAAGACAATGAAAAACATGGGTCTCCATCTGAAGCATTCGTAACTCCCATATTCCAAACTATGAACTTGTCTGTTAAATTGTCCATTCGCTGAAGTTTGCAAAGATGCCTCTAGCTAATGCCAGCCCTTTTTTAGAAATTGTAACCCAAAGCAGTTTGTATTATTTCTCTCTCTTTTTTTTAATGCAAAAGAGCCCTTGTTAGTTTAAGGGCACAAAAGCTTTGTTTGTGAATGTAAATACACATGAGAATATAGTCAGTGGGCAAGTTCTGAATAACTTGTGCATCAGTGCAGGTTACCAAATAAAGAATTAATTGGATCAACGAGCAGCAATTATAATATCAAAGCATTGGATTTAAAACACACACAGAGAGAAGGTTCATGCACAATGACTGTTTTGCAGTGGGTTTTGAAAACAGGCTAAATGCAATTATCAGCTCTTCAAAGCAGCTTAAAGAAGAGTAACACAGCAGTTTGGTTTTAAAAGACCAACTTGAAACACAGTCACATCTATCTTATCTGAATTCTGCTCCTATGAACATCTGTGAAAAAGGAGTAGAATGCCAAAAATAAATCGCCATGAATTGAGGGCAAAATTTAAAGAGCTTTGTAGCATTCACATCCAAGTAATTAAAAGCTAATAAACAGGGACGATAGTTAATAGCCAAAATTTGGTAGATTCCCAAAGATTAACAATGGATCGAAAATGTCTTCTATGGCTACTTTAAGTCTACTTTAAGGCTTTTTAGTCTTTTTCCCCCTCCCCTAGCCAGGGAGCCATTTCTAACAAGGAGAAAAAAATGGGTTGTGGGGGGGGACTTAAATTTTAACTTCCCCAGCACCACAGCACTAATCCAGATGGAGTTTCCATGCCTGCTTTTCAGGATGAAATTACACATCGATTCCAATTGCAGAATGCTGGACTACATATAATTCGGCCTTTTGTATATACGTAAAATGGTTTTCAAGTTGCTTCTGGGGCAGGAAGCAAGCAATGGCTCTTCTCCCTCACAAAAGCTAGCACTGACTTACATGTGCCTCTAACGTTGATCAGAATACACAGGACCCTTGCAAAACAGAAAGACTACTAGTGGAAGGTCTATTAACAAAGGTGAAAAATTAATGATATACAATTAGGGTTGCCAAACTCCAGGGGGTTACAACAAAACAATTACCTGTGCCAGAGTTAGAGTAGCTAAAGAAAATGGCAGCACGAGGGCTCAAATATAAAAAAGGCAAATTCCAAAGTATATAAGTTAGACCTTCATTTCATGCTAACTAGAAAAAAGCAATGTGGTATATACAGTGAATAAACAATATTAGAAGTGCAATATATACAGTGAGGCAACGGTAAAACGCAACCATATATACAAACAGAGGCCAGTAGCCTTGAAGTACAACAATGCCCCACCCTCAGTTCCAAACCGGAAAAGTTCAATCACAGGGAAAGAGCAAAGTCTGACATGCCCAAAGACACGGGTAGTCGGGTACTCGCCCGAAGACGAGGGTCCAAATTACTATCAGCTGCAGTACGTGTGGCTAGTCATACATCCACCTTTCAAGAGGCTTCTTCAGCTCAATGTGATATTCAAATTAACCAGCAACACTTCAAAACTAATTGTATTCCGTGTGTCCGGTGTGTGTCCGGTGTGGACTGTCATGCTAGGAGAAACAGCATCCTGGGTACGTACCCAGGATGCTGTTTCTCCTAGCGTGACGGTCCACACCGGACACATGGAATACAATTAGTTTTGAAGTGTTGCCGGTTAATTTGAATGCCACATTGAGCTGAAGAAGCCTCTCGAAATGTGGATGTATGACTAGCCACACGTACTCCAGCTGCTAGTAATTTGGACCCTCATCTTCGGGCAAGTACCCGTGTTTTCAGGCACGTCAGACTTTGCTCTAACCTCCAGGTAGTGGCTGGAGATCTCCTGCTATTACAACTGATCTCTGGCCGATAGAGAGCAGTTCACCTGGAGAAAATGGCCGCTTTGGAAATTGGACTCTATGGCATTGAAGGCTCTCCCCTTCTCAAACTCTGCCCTCCTCAGGCTCCGCCCCAAAAATCTCCAGGTATTTCCCAACCGGGAGTTGGCAACCCTATATACAATACATTTGGAAAAAGTCAAGAAAAATACCCCCTGACTAAGTTAGAGCCTCTCTTCCTTTGTTATTCCACACAACTTTTTTTTGGTAAAGTTTTTATTGTATTTTAAGGAATACAAAAGGGAAAGAAAGGGAAGGGGGGAAGATTTGCATCTGTTTGCAATAAACGATATTGTCTCAATCAATAATATACACAAGTAATACAGAGATTATACTTGCTACAACTGATTCAGAATATTGGTTTCTATTCTATTTTTGCTCGATAAAAAAGTAATCGAATATATTTTTAAACATATTAGACAGCCACTAACATGAGAAAAAAAGAGAGGTAGAAAATAAGATAGTATTAAAAATAAACTGTTCCACACAACTTTTAAGAAAATGAATTAAAGATGTTCGAAGCACTGGTAAATAATGGTGATTTCTAATCTCCATCTCCGCATTTACCTACAATATGAAACTAAACTGAAGACAGGTTGCCTAAAAGACAATGGGTTTGGCTCCAGGCAGATTTCTGCAGGAAGCAAGCTTTGGTGCTACAGCCCAAAAGGCCTTGTCCCCAACACAAGAAAGGGGCACACAAAGCAGTGATCTGAAATTAATCTAAACTGTATGATAGGTTTATATGGGAGAAGGCAATCCGTCATAACAATATTACTGTTGTTATATCTGCTGCATAAATGTTACAATACTATTAATGATGCTTTATATACACAAAAATACTAGTTTGACAAAAGATCCCCACCTGTAAGGGGCCCAGAGGACTGAAGTTGCCAGCCACCATTATGGGGCCTGGAGATCTCCCGTAATTATAACTGACCGCCAGACGACAGAGATGAGTCTCCTGGAGAAAACAGCTGCTTTGGAGGGTGAACTCTATGGCATTATACTCCACCGAGGTCCCTGCCCTCCTCAGGCTCTGCCTCCAAAGTCTCCAACAATTTCCCAACTTGGAGTTGGCAACCTGGGGTTTTTCTCTTATAAGCATGGGAACGTTGAAACAAGTTGAAGGTTCATTTTTTAAAAAAGGAAAATGGAGAGGTGGGGGGAGAGATTGGCCTGAGTTTACAGTATCCTGGAGTGGACGTGGGAAATTAGGATTGGAAGAAGCATGGCATAAAACAATTGCTCTAAATCCCCATGTTGTAAACTTTAAAGGACTCTGGCTATTTGAAATGAAAAGAACTTGGGGTTGGGGAAGATAATTAGGATCAAAGAAAAAGTGCAAGTCAATTCCGTAAGTTTATTAGTTCTTCCATGAAGAATTTTTTTTTTTTTACCCTGAACCTACTGCCAGACAATTTCATTGGATAAACTACAGAGGGGAAAATTCTTTCTATCCAATATTTCCACACAATTCATGATTTATGGAATCCCTCTTCAAATGTTTTTTTTTTAAAGTTGCAAATCCATTAGTATTTTTTTATATGGAACTTCTCCAATCCCAAGTCAGTTTTACTTGTTCTTTTGTTTTACCTTTTCCAATGTTCATCTTTTATTACAGACAGTGATCATTCTGCTGAAATGCAGTAACAAGATTGTAATCAAAGTCACATCCCTGGTAATGTGATGCAGTGATCATAGATCTGGTCCCATTGCTGATGCACAACTGTTAACAGCAACCAGAAAGGATAATTACTGGGTAATAGACTATTTCCATAATCAAAAGCATTCATATACTATTAGCCAGTAGCAATAGAACTAAGATGGATAACCTATTCAATGAACAGAGATGGAATGGATGTGGCTTGCTTAGTTTAGGGGGGGAAAAGAGAGCAGGGAATATGAAAGCACTTAATTATATCATAGAGGGAAGTATAATACAAAGGCAAATGATGTTTTAGGCTGAAGACGAACATTTCATAAATCAAGAGTACATGCCAATTTTGTACTTGTATCGTTCTCATTCTTCAGACTAGACCGGAAAAGGCAGTGGCTGTGCTGGTACAAATTCATAGACTGCTAGAGTAGAGTTTTCTTTTTAAGCATGGTCTTTTATGCACTTTGACTTACTTTCTCTGCCAGTTCAACTCAGTTTTTTGTTGGGTTTATACATAAGTTTTCTGTTCCTCAGAGATGACTTCACACCCAACCCATGCAATGTCTGAGTCTTCCTGATCCTGTTGTAAAATTATTCTTCAGTCTCCCCCAGGTCAAATTGTCCCCATTTCCACACATAAGCCAAAGTGCGGGAGAGGGGAGCTGGGTGGGGGTGACATTTTTTCTCACAGTAAACACTATAGCCAATTAAAAAGCATTGTTTTCAAGAGGCGGGGACTCAGATGCTTCCGGATTTTTGATGCTGATTCTACAGTACTCTGGAAACCCCAGGATTTCTCCAGGGCAAACAACAACATGCATAGCCTTTTAAGGATTTGGAACAGAAAAGTGTGAGTCAAGAGAACCTTGAACACCAGATAAAACTCCCATGCATAAAAGACCTGTGTATAATGTGGAGAACATCCTGGCTCTTAAGTCATATAACGTGAACAATCAACATGACTGATAATTCCATATACAACTCATGGGCCAGGCATGCATCACAGAAATGTGTTTTTAAAAAGCAATTAACAAGTTCTGCTGCAAAATCAAAAAAACCCCCGAAGTATGACCACAAGAATCTCTTGTCTCATAAATAAGAACCCAATTAAAAATCAACTGAACAAGCCCAATAAAAATTGACATTTCCTGCAATGCAACTACAGTAAAATCTAGCTAGCAAAAAATAAATATCAGTGTAGCAACCTAGCAAAATTCAGCAGCCTTTCCAGCTCAGTGCCTGCACTTCAACTCCCGAGTCACTGTGCAAAAAACAACACATATACACAAAATCATGTGATCCAATTTAGAGCAAAAGCAACCAATTTTTACTTGCATGAACAGATGCCATTCACAATTGGTGAGTCATTTACAATTTAAGCTGAGTTCAGAGTTTCACTAGTCATTAAGGCAGAACTTATTTCCTAAAAAAAGAAAGAAAAGAATCTGTGGCCCAGATCATACTATATTTATCACATTCTGATCTAGAAGCCCTTCTCCTGCTAATGTGTGGAGACAGTTTAACATTAATCATTACACATGACAATACACAGCAAACATCTGAATGGGAAAACAAGATGCTTCCCTTTCCCCAGGCCCTGTAAATTCAGCCCACAGTCTAAACAGTGTATAAACTAGGGCTGTTGAAAAAAAAATTCGGTAAAATTCGGATTTGGCAAAATTCGGCCCATTTTGATTCGGGAAATGCTGAAGTCCGAACTCCCCCGATTCAGATCCATGGAATTCAGCACCAAGTTCGGAGTTCGGGAAAAATTCAGCTGGATAAAGCCATTAAAAACACATTCGCGCCTTTCTGCAGCTCCGGGGAGGCATTTTTGGAGGTAGAGGTCCCAAAATTTCAGTGTAGCTTGAGGGGACCCTTCTTGCAAGAACCCCCACGTTTTGTGATGATTGGGGCAGGGGGCCCCAAGTTATGGGGCCCAGAAGGGGTCCCCCCATGATCATCCCATTGGAATGAATAGAAATAAATAGACCGTTTGGACTCAGAGTTTGCAAAACCATGCAAAGCAACACGTGACGCGACCTTGGAAGTTTGCAAACCATGGAAAGGGACAGAGGCACGCTAGCTATGCATAAGGAGCAGGTGGGGGTGGAATTTCCCCTTTTGCATCAGCCTCGGGATTCGGGAGACTCGGCACCGGGCAAATGCATTGTTTAAGTCACAATTTGAAAACCAGTTTTGAGCAAGCATCAAAATAGACCTAACCAATCTTATGAATGAGGGAAAACCTGAGGACACACTACTGAAGCCCAAAAAAACCAGGGAGAGATTGACGCGAGTGGGCACACACACACCCAGGCAGAACGGGCGAAACTCCGCCTCTCAAACCAGTATGGCTCAGCCCCAAATGGGAAAAAAACCAAGGAGGAGGAGGCGCGGCCCAGGTGCCAAGCGGAGAGAGACTCGCTAGCCACCACACAGACTCAACTTTACACTTTAAAACTTTAAAAGCAGAACACACTCCTGCAGAGGCGAGCGGGCACACACCCTTTGGCAGAACGGGCAAAAGCCCCCTTTGGCTTCCCCACCCACCCACAGAAACTGCTCCCCCCCCACAGACTCTGCTTTCCCCCCCCACACAGGAAAAAATTATAGAGAAAAGCCGCAAAATGGGTCTTACTATGGATGTCTTCTCAGGAGTAATCCAATACAATTCCATTTATGCACGGGAGGTTTTGCCTTGGATTTGCCGCTCTCTAGATGCACAGGATCGCAGTGGTTGGATGGGGGGAATGCATAACTCGGGACCCCCTGCCCCAATCGTTACCAAACTTGGGGGTTCTTGCAAGAAGGCCCCCCTGAAGCTACACTGAAATTTTGGGACTTCTACCTTCAAAAATGCCCCCTGGAGCCGTGGAAAGCCGCGAATGTGCACACGCACCCCCCCCACATGGGGATCTCTCTCACACACAAGCAGACACTTTCTCTTTCTCTCCCCGGGCCGCACAGCAGCTGGGCTCACACACTCAACCACAACTGATTGGCCAGAAGAAGACACAACTTGGCCACCGATTGGCCATGGGAGAATGCTGCTTACTAACTGACGGTTATGCTGCTGATTCAGAGCCCCCGAATTTGCTGAATTTATTCAGCGATCACCCCAAACTCGCCAAATTCGGCTCGCCGTTTTCCCGCCTTTTTTTGAATTTGGTTCCATCTGAACTGAAAACCGCTGAATCGGGGACCTCTACCTTCAAAAATGCCCCCCAGGAGCCTTGGAAAGCCATGAATGTGCACATACACATTCCTGCCTTTTTTTGAATTCGGTTCCATCTGAACTGAAAACCGCTGAATCGGGGAAAATTCGGCTGTTTTTCGGTTTGGGACGAACCGAATTGACAGCCCTAGTATACACACATGAAATTCTACACGCAAAGGCTCTGCAGACTTCCTGACTGTGATGTGCCTACAAGCATGTAGTCTCTATTTATACCTTCATTTGAACACATGGAGATGTGGTCACTGACCTAGGTCGTTTATGCATGGGTAGTTTCACTCACGTTCACTCCTCGGTCTGTCTCAGTTGTTCCTTGGAGTTCTGAATGAGTTTTCCTGCCATTAGAGATGACCTCACTTCCAGCCCTCACAAATCCCAGACCTTCCCGTTCCTCCATTAACCTGATTCTTCCCTCTCCCCGAGCTCAGCCCAGGTGAAATCTCCGTACATAAGACAAAGTGCGGGACATGCAAGCTTAGTTTTGCTCACAGCCAATTACAAAGCAGCACGTTCTGAGGCGGGGATTCAAATACTTCCTGCTTCATTGGAGCTCTTTCAGAGCAGAAGAAAGGCCTTTTAAATCCAAGGCTTGGATTTCTCCCCCCCTCTTTTCAGATCGCTCTGTTTTTTGTTCTTAAAATGCTTTTTTATGTGGCAATTGGGTTTGAGGGGAGGGAACTTTTCTCTTACTATAGGCAATTATGAAGCAGCATTTCAAGAGGCGGGGATTCAAATGCTTCCTAATTTGAGCTTGGAGACTGTTGGTGCATAGATCCAACAGGAAAGTGTGAGTCCAATGAGCAACGAACCTTGGGTAAAACTCCCATGTATAAATGACCCTAGCCAACTGCTACAGTCATCTTCTGAGACCTTGTTTTGGGTGCCCCCACCTTCTGAGATTAGGTGGGTGGCAACCCAGGAAAGGGATTTCTCAGCTGCAGCAACAAAATTGGAACCCCAGGCAGATTTGTCTGTACCCTTCTGTTATCATCTTCCGCCAGTGGATGAACACTTTTTTTTTGTTTCATTTGGCATTCCCTCAATGATCCTTCCTGCCCTATGTTTTCATTGCAATTTTAAAGATTTTAATTTTAGCCTTTGTTTTAATGATGTGCTTTTGTTTGGTTTTAATGGTTTTTGGTTTAACGGTTTTTAAAACACAGTTGTACTGTGTATGTTTTTAATCTGTCAGCCACCTTGATGAGGGTAGAAACGCAGGGTACAAATGTTGAAACAAATTAACAAGCAAACACACAAAAAATATGCTATTTATTCTAGGGCCAGTGAGGTATAGGGATTAGAGTGCTGGGTTAGGACAGCTGTGCCCAACATGGTGCCTGTGGGTGCCATGACACTCATAAACACCTTTTCTGGCACCCATTAAGTGTTTTGTGAAAGTGTTCTGGGCCAGGTGGGTCTTTTGCCTGGCAGGGTTCCTGACTGGCCACTGGAGATATGACTGGCTGTGCACATTAAAAAAAAAATTGCTTCAGGAGCAGCTGCCTCCACAGCACAAGAATCTTCACTGTGTGACTGCAGGTTAATTGCAGCAGCCATTTTGTGGCTGGCTCCGCCACCTGTGGCAGCCATTTTGTGACTGTGCCTACCATACTGTTTCAGAATTCCAAAGGTGCTCCCAGGTGCAAAATGTTGTGGGTGGGGAGAATCTGGTAGACCAAGCTTTGAACCCCCTCTCGGCTGTAAACTTACATAGGCCCTCTTGAGACTCTCTTAGTTTAACCTACCTCACAGGATTGTTGTGATGGGAATATGCATGAGGAGAGACCCATGGTCACTGCCCTGAGTTTCTTGAAGAAAGGGAAGAAGAACAATGTACTAAATAAATAATATTGGTTCTTGTAGGTTATCCGGGCTGTGTGACCATGGTCTTGGTATTTTCTTTCCTGATGTTTCGCCAGCAGCTGTGGCAGGCAGCTTCAGAGGAGTAACACTGAAGGATGCCGGCCACAGCTGCTGGTGAAACGTCAGGAAAGAAAATACCAAGACCACAGTCACACAGCCCGGATAACCTACAAGAACCAGTGAATTCTGACCGTGAAAGCCTTCGAAAATAAATAATAGTTGCAGTGTTCTGTGTTGGCATAGAATTTGAAGTTTTAAAATATGTTTTGGTTACATAAGCCTGTTTGTACTATATGTTGGTGCAGGTTTTTGAGATGGAGCAGGGAATGAATTCCAAACTCAGAAAACAAATCTGTAGGGAAGGGTGTTTAACCTACCTTGTACACAGGCGGAGGCTGAACATACCCCTCCCTGTTGTTCCTGCCTGAACTGAACACATGAACACATGAAGCTGCCTTCTACTGAATCAGATCCTTGGTCCATCAAAGCTAATATTGTCTACTCAGACCGGCAGCAGCTCTCCAGGGCCTCAGGCAGAGGTCTCTCACATCACCTACTTGCCTAGTTCCTTTAACTGGAGATGCTGGGGATTGAACCTGGAGGCTTTTGCATGCCAAGCAGATGCTCTACCACTGAGCCACAGCCCCTCCCCAAACTGGGTCTTCACATGCCTGAAAAGTAAACTTAAAAATTCCCAGCACATGTCTGGTTTGGCCCTCAGACTTCAGTTTCATTTTCATAATTAAGCACGCACCTGTCACGGCTGCCTTTGGTTGTTGTTAATGTGTAGCCCTGTAAACTGAACTTTTGGGACAGCCTAAATTGTTTACAAACATATCTGAGAAGGTTAATGTATTTTAATCACCCTCTTATGGTGAGCATTTGATATAATCATTATGTAATCAGTAATCAAATTAAAACTATCCAGAAATTAAGCCTAATTTAAAAATCACCAAGGAATGCACTAGGGAATTAAGGGATTAGAAACTAGAAATAAGAAGGTAGCCAAAGGGGCATGTCTAAAGACAGTAAAACTTTAACAGCTTCGTGATGCTCACAGAGAACTGTGTGTGTGTGGCATGCTAATGTCCTTGTTGAAAGTCATGATTGTTAAACTATCACCTGAATCTATACATGCCTATCCTACTTTAATGTTGACTGGAATACAGTATAGCAAGGCCAACTATGTAACAGAGGATTCTACAGTGCACATTTCAGCAAAAAGAGAACCATGGTAAATGCAAGGCAAGAATAAAGAAGAACCAGTACAGAGTACATACAAGTTCAAGCATATGGTACTTACCATGGAGTTTTGGGGGGCAGCTACTTGATGTTCTTACATCACACACAGGTTTTTGGATGGAAGTGATGTAACACATTGCGTGATGGCATTTCTGCCTGTCCAGAGAATGAGGGTGAGCTCATTAGTGGGAGCTCTCCCTCCAGTAGTGGGCACCTGGCGACCCTAGCCAACATTAGACTAGTGTTAGCGTAGCATTAGCTCTCATACATTGCAATTGGCCATTGTTTTGTGTGAAGTGCCTTCAAGTCACTTCCAACTCATGGCGAACCTATGAGTCAATGTCCTCCAAAACGTCCTATCCTTAACAGCCTTGCTCAGATCTTGCAAATTGAAGGCCATGGGTTCTTGTAGGTTATCCGGGCTGTGTAACCGTGGTCTTGGAATTTTCTTTCCTGACGTTTCGCCAGCAGCTGTGGCAGGCATCTTCAGAGGTCATGGCTTCCTCTATAGAGTCAATCTATCTTTTGTTGGATCTTCCTTTTTTTCCTGCTGCCTTCAACTTTTCCTAGCATTATTGTCTTTTCCAGTGACTCTTGTCTTCTCATAATGTGACCAAATTACAACAGCCTCAGTTTAGTCATTTTAGCTTCTAGGATCAGTTCAGGCTTGATTTGATCTTTAACCCACTGATTGGTTTTTTTTGGCAGTCCATGATATCTGTAAAACATTCCCCTCCAACACCACATTTCAAAGGAATCTACTGTCTTCCTATCAGCTTTCTTCATTGTCCAGCTTTCACACCCATACATAGTAATAGGGAATACGATGGCATGAATTAACTTGATCTTAGTCGCCAGTGACACTCTGTGACACAGTTGCCTATTATCCATGGCTCATTGAAAAATCACACATGTCAACCACAAAAAATATCTCTTGCAGAAGGTTAATCTGTAACAACACTTTTGGAAGACAAACAGGCCAGTGGCCATTTTGTCCAAAAAAAAAAAATTGCTAACACCTACCTCTGCACTCTGTGAATGGGAAGCCCCATCCCGCAATAGACAGCAAAGCTGGCTGTAAAGTTAAGGACACACTACACACTCTACAACATACTGCTGTGTTTATATCTCAAAGTTTAGAGAGGAAGAGTAAATAAATTCCAAGCTGAGGCTCATGCATTCCCAAGCAGAGTTCAGAAAAGGTTCCAAGAGGCTTCCTGGAATTGCCTGATGGCAGAGGGTGCAGCACTGCAACAAAGACTCCTTCACATCTCAGACAGATGAGTGGCCTAAATGCTCAGGAAGCCAACCAAATTGTAGGCAACCTAGACCAGGACATGGTGCCAAAGTCCCTTCCTTTCTGGTCAGCCTCAGAGAACTGTCCATTCCGATGGGCACTTGCATTGGCATCAGCTACAATTTTAATCACTAGAGCACTCTTTGGGGACCCAAAGCAGCGGTACCACATGCACTGACACCCTTCTAGTTGTCCCTGGCACCATAATGCACCAGCAACCATACCTGCAGCAGAACAAGAGGTTTTTGAAGGTGGGACAGATGCAGTGTTGATCAACTCCTTTCACTAATTAAAGCAGAAGACATACTTAGGTTATTGACAACAGTTGTAGGAATACCAGTACTGGAATGCTATGTAACTTTTTAAAAGGAGGCTAACAGCAGTGGAACTGGTCACACTTTACATCCATTTTGTCAATCAAAGGCAGATACACATGATAAAAACAATTGTAGGTAGGGCAGAAAGATGGAGTTATGCACTGGCTATTCTTTGATGAGGAGTACATGGTAACAATGAGTTTTCAGCAACTGCGTTGGAACCCTTAAAAAAAACTACAATTAGGATTACTGACTGTCAGGAGGGGAGAAAAAATCCTTAATGGGATGTTATTTGCACCCACACCATGACAAGCTTCAGCTGCCCATTTTCACACAGTAAGCCTCTGTTAAAGGGCCAGGACATTTTTATCCAGGCCTGTTGGCAACCTTAACTATAAATAACTTTTTTAAAAAAGGTCCAAAACAGAGAAAACACAGAAATGCAATACTCTGAGATTCTCAGTGATAAATGAGTGGGGAAAGGGGAAAATGGCTAGCTAGTGTTATGGTTTGGGTCCCTTTCAACTTCCCAATTTTCTACTTGGAGGCACCTGGCACAAGGAAATTCAGCTCATTCCACAGATACTGCTAAGAACATGAGTCAGAAAGCATGTTATTTTTGGATAGCCTAGATCAGTCACAGATTTACAAGGAGATGTTAAGAGCACTCAGCCTTAGGCTGCGATCCTGTGCAGATTTACTTGGGGGTAAATCCCACTGACCTCCACGGCAACAGGTCAATTTCCAGGCTGTTTCATGGCTTTATAATAAACAGAAATAGGTAATGGAGAAGACCCATACATACCACCTTTGATGCTTCCTAGCGACCTCTCACAAGACATTTGCATGATATTTATTAAGGCTTAGACTTGTGCATACCTTCCAGACATGGTGCTGATCAGTTAATTCTACAGTAAAGAAATTACCCAAATGCACTCTAAATGTACTTTAAATGATAGTCTCGGAGCCTGGAACCTTCAGCGTCTGCATTTTAAAGCATCTCAGGTAGCAGATATTGAGAAGATCTTTCTCTGCTTGAGGCTCTAGAAAGCTGCTGTTATACAGAGCAGACATTACTGACTGACTCAGTAAAAACTTTCTCCATGTGCCTGTTCAATTGTGGAAGCAGCCTCTAGACTGAATAGGAAAAAAATCAAGAGGATTAAATTACCTAATCTACATATTGATTTGTCTCTTCCAGACTTCACCCTTATTTATAACCTTAATGGTACCTTGTCTTATGTCAGGGAGAAACCTGCTACCTGTCTTTTTCTGATTACAAAATAACTTAATCAAAGACCGAGGAATTATAGTAATTGAGCACTTAAATATACTTGTATGTAATTTACAGAAGAGCCAAATGTAACGCCTAAATCACTTTCTACTTATTCTAAAGTTAAGAATCTTATATTTGGTTTCTAATTCCACACTTGGGGTGTGTGTGTCAAGATACTATATCTGCATAAATCCTCTTTGGGGAGAAAATGTTTAAATGTATGCCCATGAACAGAAATTAAATAATGGCAAAAGACACAACCTATTACAGTGACAAATGTTATATACTTGCAATTAGAGTCTGTGAATGCTTGGAGCAAGGGAACTAAGTACAAAGAGGTGCTAATCACACATTTAGTAAGTTGCATATTCAGCATGGTCATAAATGAATTTGCCATCACTCTTAGAACAGGGACTATAACCTTGCATTGTGGCTGGCAACTGATACACAGGTTCAGTTCTAACAAGGCTAATCTATAAAACTTGTACAAAAACTCTTGTGCGGCTCTCTTTATGCCCAGTTTTCCTTTCCTGTTTCCTTTGCTCCAAGGGCACATCTCCCAGGAAACAGTGATCCCACTCTTTACCATAGACAAACAGTAGCTATGAGGACCAAGATTGGTTTTGAGTGTTTTCCCCCTGTGATTTATATATTTAAAATCCTGCATTGGAGTGTGGATTTAGTTTTACACAGTACAGATTTCAAATGTTTTTATATGAAAACCTGCTAGGTAGGGAAAGTTAGGTGGGAGCAAGATGCATTGTTTAGTGTTGGTACCCTTGGAAGCACACTATGTAAGTAGCATAAACAGGCAGAAAGAGTAAGAATATTTTAAATCAATCAATCAATCAACTACATGTCAGATTTTGTTCACAGCTAAAAGCTGTTCAAACGCCCAATTTAATCAAGTTGTGAATGATACTGAACTGATACAGTTTAATGAAAGTGTTCACCTATTGACTAAAGCATGTATATATGAAATAAGTCTTCAGATGAGTTGGCAAGTCAGGAAGCTAGCAAATGAAAACATTTTTCCTCTTGAGAAGTTTTCATTTATTTAACTTCTTTTATACCCTGCCTTTCTTCACCCAAAGTGGCTTACATTGTTCTTCTCACCTCCATTTTATCCTCACAACAACCCTGTGAGGCAGGCTAGGCTGAGAGGGCTGCCTGGCCCGAGGTCACCCAGCGAGCTTTCATGACAGAGTGGGGATTCAAATCTGGGTCTCCCAGATCCTAGTCTGACAGTGTAACCACTATAACCACACTGGCTCCAAGTGACAGCAATATGTTATAACCAGACTAGGTTACCCCTGCGGTAGAACTGAAGATCTGTTTAGACTGTTTTTACCATACGTAAATTTGCACAGGGAATTCATTTCTTGCCCTTTAAAATGACATCTCCTTTCTCCTTGTCAATTGAACACATCTTCCCGGGCATTCAGAAGTGGTGGCCCTCATTTCCCTGCCATTGTAATGGCTCTTCTCTCTTCTAGCTCCCACCCCCCTTGCATTCTGTCACCTTTGCCCTTTCATTCTATCGGAGCCAAACGCTACCTTTAGAGAACTAATGTACCAGAGAGAATGGAAGTATGTGGCTGTGTATCTCAACATGCCCATTATTCAGTTCATTCAGTTTCCAACCAAACCATGTTTCTTTGGAGCAAGTTTTCATCAGCTTTAAAATCATTTAACACGTCAGCCTTATTTGCCAAATGGAACCAAAGGTGGAGGCTTGGTTTCCCCAAAGCATCGTAACTTTTAAAAAGCTGACTCATTCTAGAATGAATCTTTGATGGGAAGAAAGACTGCCACCCTGAGTGCTTTACTTCACCAAGAGTCCCTTCTTGCAGCTGCTTGGGAATGGTGTTTCTGTCGAGCTCCTGCCTGACACAAGAGCTTCACCTTCTTTTTGGTCCCACAAGTGAAGCCATGTGGAAACAACTGAGAGTGACGTCACTCTCAGCATTATGATTTAAATTCAGGATTCAGAGAAAGAGTGGAGGAGGATGTTTCCAGTTGTGATGGCCGAGACCTGCTGCTATGCACAACTGTGGACTCTTAGTCACAACCGTGACAAGGCAAATTATGAAGGTTTACTGAATTACTGTACATGTTCAGCTCTATTAGGAGCGAGCATAAAAATGAAGCTGTTCCTCTCTCTTTTCCTTTCTGTGTGAGCATAAAAGCTAATGTATCTTTCCAATTAATAATTCCTTGACAAACTAGTGCATTCATTTATTGAATGTATTTTGGCTCTGGGCTGTTAGCTAAAACTGCACAAGGCAATTTACAAAAATTAAAAACAATAGATTATATTAGGAATATAAATTCAACACAAAACCACAGATTCAAAGCCACAATATAAAAATCATTTCCAAAACCCAAAGCAGTAAAACAATGCCCACGATGCTAAATATCAAAGAGGAGAAACCAGAAAAATTAAATACAAATAAGATTAGTAGAACCAAAAACTAACCACCCAGCCACCTTCTGTATCTGTCCACAAATGGCCAGGAGAATAAGATATCCAGAGTTTAACAACTGTAGTGCTATGGAAAGAGTTCGTGAAGTGAGGGGCCATAGCGGGAAAATCCCGGTCTTGGTGGCCACCTACTACGCTTCTGGATTGGAGGGCAGAGTCTCTGAAGATAATCTTAACTGTTGGGAAGATTTACATAGCCACAGGCAGTCTTTTGGATATTCTGCTCCCAACCCATTCAGGGTTTTATAGGTAAGAATCAGAATTCTGCTGGAAATCAGTAGATAGCTAGTGAAATTCCTTCCCTGTGATATATACTGCTGATGCATTTTGAACCAATTGAAGTTTTTTTTTTCAATCTTCAAAGACAGTCCTTTGTAGAGTGTATTGCTATAATGTAACCTCAGTGTGATCGGAGGGAATAACTGTGGCATCTCAAGGAAGAATTGCAGTTGGTTCACCTGCTGAAGCTGGTTAAAAGCCCTATATGTTATATAAATGCTACTCAAGCATCCATCTTGTAAACATGGATTTGCTTGTGCCATCAAGCTGCAAACTTGGTGTTTAGAGGGGCTATGCAACCCCATCTATAACAGCCTGAATCCTCATTTCCTGATTAGTTGTGTTAGAAACCAACAGCAGCTTATTCTTATCTGCACTAAATGGGAGACTAGGCACAGCGGAGGGGGAGACAAGAGCACCTAGTTCCACTTTGTTGTGGGTCTGACTAGGATTGGGCCTTCGCTACATTTTTAAATGGCCCAATTTCTAGTTGTATCCTCAGTTTTCCAACACTGTGAACAAACCCAGAGAGGCAGCTATTTGGCTAAGGCAACACTGACTTCGTAGCCCAGACGTGTACTGAAATATTGCCAGATCCAAGTTTACCTAGTTTTTATGCTAGTCTTGCTAGGTTTTATGGTACAATCTTGTGCTCCAGTTATTTCTAGAGAGCCACAGAATGGCAACCGACAGTTCAATACCAAACAGAGTAACACATTAAATCTGCTGGCTTCAATGGACTTTAGGAGACATTCTGTGTTGGGACCGGTGCTTTTCAACCTGTTCATCAATGACCTGGAGTTGGGGTTAAACAGTGAAGTAGCCAAGTTTGCAGATGACACCAAATTATTTAGGGTGGTTAAAACAAAATCGGACTGTGAAGAGCTCCAGAAGGATCTCTGCGTACTGGAAGAATGGGCATTAAAATGGCAAATGAGATTCAATGTGGCAAGTGTAAAATGATGCACATTGGGGCAAAAAATCCCAACTTCACATATACACTGATGGGATCTGTGCTGGCAGTGGGGTGGTAGTGGATCTGGGGTGGTAGTGGATAGCTCAATGAAGATGTCAACCCAGTGTGTGGCTGCTGTAAAAAAGGCAAATTCCATGCTGGCCATAATTAGACAAGGAATAGAGAATAAAACTGCTGATATCATACTGCCAAATCTTTGGTGAGACCACACTTGGAATACTGTGTACAGTTCTGGTCACCACACCTAAAAAAGGATATCACAGAGCTTGAGAAGGTGCAGAAAAGAGCAACCAAAATGATTAGGGGACTAGAGCAACTATCCTATGGGGAGCGGTTAGGATGCTTAGGGCTGTTTAGCTTGGAAAGAAGGCGGCAAAGGGGAGACATGATAGAGGTCTATAAAATTATGCATGGTTTGGAGAGAGTGGACAGGGAGAAGTTTTTCTCCCTCTCCCATAATACTAGAACACAGGGTCATCTGCTAAAGCTGGAGAGCGAGAGATTCAAAACAGATAAAAGGAAATATTTTTTCACACAACACATAGTTAAATTGTGGAACTCCCTGCCCCAGGATGTGGTGATGGCTGCCAGCTTGGAGGGCTTTAAGAGGGGAGTGGACATATTCATGGAGGAGAGGGGTATTCATGGTTATTAGTTAGAATGGATACTGGTCATGCTGCATACCTATTCTTTCTAGTATCAGAGGAGCATGCCTATTATTTTGGGTGCGGTAGAACACAGGCAGGATGGTGCTGCTGCACTCGTCTTGTTTGTGGCTTCCTAAAGGCACCTGGTTGGCCACTGTGTGAACAGACTGCTGGACTTGATGGGCCTTGGTCTGATCCAACAGGGCCTTTCTTCTGTTCTTCTGTTCTTATGTAGGAGGGTATCACCATGCTAAGGATAACACTGTAAATCCCCTATAATGGCATATCTTGAAGATATGCTGGGGATGGGATTTCTTCACTAGCAAAGCAGCACAAAAGCATTGGCAAGGGGACTGGCAGCAAGGGGACTGGCAGCAACAGGGGCGTAGGAAGGAGCAGGATTTAGTGGATCTTAGTCTTCTTCAGAGTTTACAACCAATCATAACTCACCTACAGCATATCAGCCCATGATAACATACCCATATATCAGATGACAGTTCACAATGTATAAAGCTAAATGTTTCTGGCCTCACACTGTACACATTCAGAACTCACAGGTGAAAACTTTGGTGACAGGAACTCTGGAGAAAATGTTTTGCATGAAAAGGGAGCAATGTGCAAATACAGCCAGAGCTGGTAAACATTCTGCCTGTCATGCCTGTCATGTAGACAGGATCTCTGCTAGAATAAGAAGTTTGTTAACTCCATTCATGGGACTTTCTTTTGGATCTCCATTTGAATCAAAGTGTGGATAGTTTCACAGTTGTCTCTCTGTGTTTATGATGCATAGCAGCTAAAGATTATTATTTTTTTACCACCTCACTGTTCATAATTCACGTCAATGGCCTTCAGGATAATATTCTCACTGGTTGGGGCTGGTGTGTGTGTGTGTGCACTTTCTGACTACTTTTTCCCTGGCAAAGAAGAATACAAAGTGTCCTCTGAGTTAACATTCTTCCTGATCTCTGATATAGAGTATGTGTGAAGAATAAAGGCTACAGGCAGGAGTCACTAACCTGATGAACATTTTTGTCTTCCACGTTCTGCTCTGTGTATAGACATCCATGACAGTGTCACAGATACATGCCAGTATCACCATGTGACGACTGCCTTTTTCTGTGTAGAACTAATGCTGTTGGCATGCTGCTTCATGAAAGATGGTGTTGGGATTTGAACCACAGCTTCTCTAGTCTTACCACACTGATTCTATGGTTTAGTGCATGTAGAAGTGGAACCTTCTAATCCTATAGAATTACTTTATCTGAGGCATCCACCTTATCCTGTAAGAAAGGACAGGAAAGCTCTCCTGCTCTTGCCTCCATCTTAAGACTGAGTTATGAGACCAATATGGAAGATCAGTTGCTCCACTGCTATCTCATTTCTGGTACATATGCCCTTATGTGCCTTACAGGACAATCCTAAAAAGAGTTACTCCAGTCTAAGCCCATTCATTTCAATGAGCTTAGACTGGAATAAGTCTGCATAGCATTGCACTGTTAGATGTGTTATCCTAGAGTGGTTTCTGCAGAAGTTATGCCTGTACAATGTCACCAGCCGTAGCATCTAATTCTGCATCACACACTGCAAGGCTGACATTGAACATCATAAACTCAGTAAACGTTTCTATGTTGTCCTTAATTCCCAACTATTTCTAAATCTGAGAATACATTTATTTGCCTAGAAGCTGCTCTTCCGAGCGCAAAGCCTAAAGGTTATGCTGCTATTTTGAGCACAAAGTCTAAAGACTATCTAATTTTCTAAATAGGATAGATTTTGTACAATTAAACATACAGTGTAGATGAAAAATGTGTCTCATATCTAGTCACTGGGGCTTTATACACATATAAAAGCTTTAACAAATACCATCCCGTTGTTCTAATGATTATGTGGCCCCAATTTTATGTATCTGTTAATTGAATTGATTTTGCCTCTCAATTGCACTACATAAAATTTAATTGGGTGGCAGATATTCCAGTTATATTTAATGGCATGGAGAAAAGATATCATAATTGCTAATGCAATTATATGAACAAAAGCAAAGAATAGGTCATAAAAATAATAGAACCAATCCATTAGCTTTATTAGGCTAACATGAGCCACTGAGGGATCTGCTTTCTATAATTAAAATTTGGTAGTATATTATTCTACACTAGGCATACCTGAAATTTAAATCTGTAAAAATATTGATTAAAGAAGCAGCAAAGTATTTCTGGGACAATTCACACAACTATGTTTATTATATAATAATTGCCAATAAACACATTAATGTCTCAATAAAACGAATTGTTGCAAATTATCTGTCATGGACAGATTTCAGATCACATAAATACAGTACTTGCCAATGGTGGCAGACTGATCAGATGCCAACATTTTCATCGGGTAAATTATCATTTCAGCTTACTCTTTCTTATCAGCTCTTTGTGTGGAAATAAATGCTGTATGAACTCTTCAAAGGCTTGGCAGAAAAGAGACTGCAACTTTCATTAACCTGAAAATGTGTGGTTCACATCCAACCTAGAACATGCATCTGGAGAGAGAATCCGTATTATTCCTACTATTAAATGGCACTGTTAATGGAAGCTAGAAGTGAGAGCACAATAGCCACCACTGCGAGATTTTCATTACACATAAAGCAATCAAGAAAATCCTGATACATCTTTATATTTATAGCCAACATTAAACCTTGAAGCTGACTTAATAAGGCTGCTACCCTGACACCACTAACTGAAAGAGTTATATGAGCAGTTAACAAGCTCAGGAAATGTCACATTCACCATTGCAGCTGAATAGCTGCATTAGAAAACAACAGCTACTATTGAAGCTAGAAAATGGAAGTTTCATCTTCAGTATCTCACTGTATTCTGTTCTCTTTGACAAAGTGTAGTATGAAAACATTAGTTATTAGAGCTGGTTATGTTGAATTTAGGCAAAGGTGTCAGACAAGGATGTATTTTATCTCGCTGTCTGTTCAATCTATATGTAGAACATATCATAAGGAAAGCTGTATTAGATTTAAATGAAGTTGAAGTGAACAATGATGGAAGGATAATTAACCATTTAAGATATTCAGAAGACACCACTTTACTGGCAGAAAATAGTGAAGAGTTGAAACCACTACTAATGAAGGTTAAAGCAGAAAGTACCAAAGCAGGATTACAGCAAAACATCAGCCATTTATGCAGGGGTATTTACTTTGCCATGAAAACCCCAAAAGGGGGCACCATAAGTTGGCTGCGACTTGAAGGCACTTTACATACACACACATTTACTTTGCAGTCCCTGCTGAACTGCTTTGAGGCTTCCTTTGCTATATTCATGATTTTACCGACCTTCAGATGTGACTTCGCTCTGCCATTGTTCTTCCCCCGCAGTTCTAGGATCTTGTTTTAGAACAAATTTAAATTCTGTGATTCTAAGTAGGTAAAACAGCAGAGGGGAAGGCTTTCCTTGTGTGTGATGGTCCTACTATAAATTTGGTCAAGGGCAAGGCTATCTCTGTCCTCGACTGTACACAGCTGTTACATCAGTCTAAGCTTCCTGGGCTTCCCAAATAAAGGCCAGATTAAACAGCACTCCCACGTTGCAACCCTGCTCTTTAAGGGGAAACAACCATTCAGGGAAAGCTAAATGCAAACTCCTGGCATGGTTGAACCACTTAACAATTGGAGTATATTAGCACCTGTTCAGCACTTCCACTGCCTCTTCTGATTTAGATGTAAAAGAGAAGTAGATATTCTCCCTCATGTCCTCACCAATTATCTCCACCCAGTCGTGGCTGGGTAATGATAAAATGTCAATGATTGGTCCAGCCCATGTAGTGGCAGGCCTTCAAATATTATAGCAGCACTATGGGCTGAACCTGTGGAAAAATGATTTTCATACCACTCCTGTATTGCCTAAGGAGCACCACAATCAAATTTGCAATTGAATGTATTTTATGTGTATTGGACACAACATAAGGCAAAAGGTTACAAATATACTTCAGTTAGGACTGAAATCCTTGAACAATAAATATCAGTAGGACAAATAAAGGCATTAGCAATTGATACTTGGAATCATTTGAACACACAAACCTCTACCTCTCCTGACAAATATAGCATACACTAATGCAACATATGAACATTCAGTAATGTATTAATGTGTTATACAGGTTCTAGAGCCCAAAGTTTCTTTGTTTGCATCAGCCAGCTATCGAAGTATCTGGCACAGTACAAATTTAACAAAACAAAAATTTATAACCAGTAAATCACTGATTGTAAAATGCAGGGCAACACAAATGACTGCTAGTAAAAAGGTTATATCCCCCCTCTACACAAAGCAGCATATGTTCTGTATTTGTAGCTCTCTTATTTTAACAAAAGAACCAATATAAAATGTTTTAGGGATCTTTTAAAATTTTTACTGATGCATTTTCGTATTCTATCCATCTGTAAAGCTAGGCTACCTTAATGACTATGGGCCCCAAGTGCAGTCAAAAAAGAAATCTCTATGAAATGTTGGAAACTTTAGTCTATTGTATTTTTAATTGCAGTGTGTTAAACCAATTGGTCAGATGTATCAGACAGATGGTTCATAAAGCAGAGATACCATTTTCAGGGGGAATGATGCTTTCATCAGAAATCCAAGCTAACAGTACCTATTTACTGGGAAGAATTTTTGCTTTTATTCTATTCTATTTACAGTGCAGCCCCTGAACACTGGCAAAATCTTTGTTCAAGAAGCTCAGGGCAACATATATGGTTCTTCTCCCAGCTGGGGATTTGAACTCTGGTTTCTCCAGACCTATTCTGATACTCAGTTTTCTATGGGGCCTATGATATAGATAGGTTTATTCTCCCCCCCTCCCCCATGTACTTTTTAGTTTCCAGAATAGTAATCAATGGTGGCAAATTTCAAATGGTAAAGAATTAATAAAAGGGGCATGTAGGGACTTACTTCTGAGGATTGTGTAAGGGGCTTGCGGTGGCCCAGGACATTTTTTGGTGTTTTTTCTCCTTTGAATGGTTACTCTCTTCCTGTATGACATGCAGTGAATTACTATTGCCGTAAACTCCTCCATTTGAAACACAATGACCCATAAAGCCTTGAGAAACTGAAAAGTCGCCTCAAGCTCATGAAAGGCTCAGTTCTTTGGAATCTGACCATGGCGCCCATTCATCTTTACATAAGCTGCAGCTAATTTTCCTAGAATTATGCAATAGATACTGTGGGACAACTGCCCAATTCTCCATCTTAATTGAGGTACCACATCTGAAAACTTTTACTATTGCCAAACGGTGTCATTACATTAAATAAAGTAACCCCAATAATCACTGTTGCTGCAGACAGCAGTCATAGAGATGAATCCAGACGGGCAGCCCATTCCTGAGCCTTTGGCGGCCAGGGATGGCATGGCTGAGGCACCTCCAAAGTTGTTCTCCGGCTGCTGAAAGGCTTTAAAAAGCCTTTGGAAGATTTTTTTTTTAAAAATGGGGCATTTTGCCCCATTGAAAAGAGTGAGGCTGCACCAGCAAAAAACTGGTGCAGCAACACTGTTCTTTTGTCAGTGTACCTGGGGCGAAAGGGGTCAGGAAGCTGCCTACTGGAGGCTCCACCCCCCCCCCCCCAGCATGCCCCGGGAATGCCCCCTGGGATGCCAGTGTGAGGCTTTATGCCGGTGGGATGCTGGCGGAAATGCCAGCTGGCATCCCTGGGCGGCGCTGCTATGGCAGCACCGGGAGGATGGTGTCTGTGTCCCTCCGCCAGCGTCCGTACCACCCTGGATGTAAGTGGCACAGGCGTAAGTGGCACAGGCACCAGCGCAGGGGAGGGGGCACAAATGCTGTCATAGTCCCTTCCTGGTTGCCTAAGGACTTTCATCCTTTCGGGTCAGGAATGGTCTGTAAATCTGCAGTTTCAACCAGCTCTGCCTTCCCACTGCAGACGCACTCCTGTCATACCTGAGGAGCAGCATTTCATGGAGATCAGTGGGCTGCAGTGGTTCCATTCTGCCATTGGAAAAATTAGTTTGGATCCAACCCGGGCAGCCCATTCCTGAGGGGAGGGGTTGGATACATGGCAGCCAGGAGTGGCACAACCGTACCACCTCCTCAAAGGATTCCCAGCCACAAAACAAAAATAAAAGGTGGGGGAGATGGAAAAGGCAAAAAATACCCCATAGATAAAAAATGGGGCTGTGCCCCCAAAGAGGGGGCCGTGACAATGCTACAGTGGCAAGGGCGTTCCCAAGCTGAAAGGGGTCTGGAAACTAACATCAGTTCCGCACCTGGGAACACCCCGAAGTGCCCCCCCATGCCAGTGCAGGCTTGTCTTCTGGGAATTCCCTGCCAGCATGGATGAACTGGGGGTGGAGGTGGGTGTAGCTCCGTAGCTCCCCAGAGCTAGTGTTTTTGCTCCCACGCTGACGTAGGTCCCACTTTGCGCCTTGGTAAAATGGCACAGATGCTGGCGAGGGGTCACGTAAATTCCTAAGGTGCATCAGCCCCCCCTTTAGGACTGCAGCCATAATCTTCCAAAAATATTGGGTGATATGAAGGCAATATTCTCTCTAGCTTTCCATCACAAAATAAAGAATAAAAGCTATTCCCTTTCCCACACTAAATGCCATCTTCAATAAAAATAAAGTACTGGATTCTTGAGAAAAAGTTATATTTCTTGAGTTCTATAGGTTAGGTTTTTGAGGGGAACGTAACACTCTAAACCCCCTTAGGTATTTTTTTAAAAAATAAACTTCTTTTTGCACTTAGAATTTATTGCCTTATTGTGCATAACTTTGGCATTTGCTTTTCACTTTGTCAAAGAGCCAGAATTAGATTAGGGAATCATTGTGGCAGACCAAACGATGCAGGGCTTAAAGAGGCTAACCTTCTCTTGTTCCGTGATGTTAGCCAATTACTCAGGATAAAAAAGCAGGAATCAGAACAGTGAAATAGACATTTGCCAATATGAATATAGGCAGGGCTATAATTTACAACTTGACTTAATCTGGGTTTTGGCTAGAGCAAATGCTTGCTCTGGAAATAAAGACTCTGCAAATAAAAGAAATATCCAGAAACAACAACCCCAAATGCTGCAGGCCCCAAGCGATGGTGGTGGTGTGGGCCCAAGGGGCAACATGCCTCTTGCTACATGTAGCCACCAGCGGGGAGTCAGGTGGACCCCAGTGGCCCTGAAGGACTCATATCTGATGGAGCTTCTTTTTAAAGGGTAGTTTATTTCTGGGAATCTAATGGAACACAAGCCCTGACCTGGATGGCCCAGGCTAGCCTGATCTCGTCAGATCTCAGAAGCTAAGCAGAGTCAGCCCTGGTTAGTATTTGGATGGGAGACCACCAAGGAATACCAGGGTTGCTGTGCAGAGGAAGGCACTGGCAAACCACCTCTGTTAGTCTCTTGCCATGAAAAACCCAAAAAGGGGTCGCCATGAGTCGGCTGCGACTTGACGGCACTTTACACACACACACACACACACACACACACACACACACACTGCAACAAAATTCTATGAAAGTGTGAATGACTGACCTACCTGTAACCCTGAACCTGTCAGAGAGAGGTTATGGAGAGCAGTAGGCACTCTGTGTGAATGAAAAAGGTGCATCACATCGATCTACTTTATAAAAGAATAATAAGCAACCATATATGAACAAACAAAAAGCATTTATCATTTAATTGCTACAATACTGCCCTAATATTTTGTCATCAATAACACTTTATATGTTGGCCAAAGGAAGATAAGACACTGAAGAAACATTATAAGACAGGCATTCAAGAAGGTATCTGAGAGTCACCTTCTACAGGACAAGCACAGCAGAGAAAACAAAAGAAACCTACTGGTTGTCATCTACACATACTTAAAACCTCTCTAGGATTTCATCAAGCATCTACGAATGGTCCTGGAGAATGATCCTTCCTTCTCACAGGTTTTGGCTGTGTAGGCTGGTCCTTGTTTACAGAAGTCCTCCAACCTGAAACAACATCTCACCAGCAAAAATGGACCATTCAACAGAATGAATATTCAGGGGTTATCTCCTGCAACAACACATGGTGCCAAATCTGTTTTCATATTTAAAGTGACTCTATCATAGGATCCAACAAACTTATTTATTTATTTAGAATATTTCTATCTGGGAACTTGCCCAAGAGCCTTGAAAAAATAAAATGCCATAAAAGTTAACAATTAAAACCCAATATTAAAACCCACCCAGAGCATAAAACCAAACAAAACATGGGGTAGCAAGAAGCAGGCATGAAGCAGACTACAAAATGTTGAAAAACCAACCTCCTTACTTAAAAGCCTGGGTAGAAAGAAATCAATGTGGGAACATTTCAACTTCCTTGGACATTCAGCAATAATTTTAAGGGCTCCAGAAGTTTCACATGTTTCAAAGAAAATTTTTAGAAAGAAGTTGTTGAGTTGGAATTCATAAACAGGTCTGATACTATCAAATTTGGACTCAGTAGGGACACGGGATAGTTAGCTCACAATAAAAAATACAGATTTATGTTCACTGTTCAGATACATCCTACTTTGCCAATTAACAGTTAGGAATGGTCCACATCCACTCAGAGTTGATTGTTTACTTTTTTGATCTGATCTTGTTTTAACTTGTGCTTTCCAATATCACATAACCTAAACTTGCAATACTGAGATAATTCCTTACGCTAAGGCGATGTGTTAAACTTGTGTTTACCCAGATGTAAGAGTACTGGACACCATTGACTGACAAAGCTTTATGCTCAAAAGGAGGAAGTAATATCCGGAAATTCCGTCTCCTGATTCTTGATATTTATACTTACCGGTGATCCAAAGCTGATCTCCCAAGAGCATATACCTGTGGTTGAAAAGGAAAAGATTCCTTATCAATTGGAGGAAACAATGAGAACAGTAGCCTCCCTGCTCTTCTCAGCCTCCCTTATGCGAGGATGGTGTGACTCGTCTGTTCTCCTCACCTTATTTGCAGGGTCATAAAAGAGACAGAAGCTGACAGGAACCACATGTATTGCATGTATTGTGTGATGTTTAATGAGACCCTTAGAAATGTCAATGAAATATTAAGAAGGCAATGATACCAAAATAGAATTTGACACTGTTTGCAAAGGCTTGCCAGTTACCTGGTGTGTGATTTTTACCATCAATGCTGTGCACTGTATTAGGTTCACATTAGTGCTGAAACTTCTCTACCTGTCAAAAGACAGAATCAGGTGCTCAGAGCTACTTGAGGGTCCTGCTTTTAATGTTCAAGAGAGAAAATGTAAGTGGCATCACAAAAAGTTGAAATGATCATTTTATAATTTTGGGACAATAATATAATTTGACCCAGTTGTACTTTGGTGTTGCACAAACATTCTGTAAGAACACATCCATAACCTGTACAGCAGCATGTAAATAGATCCAGTAAAATCCTTCCCAGACACATGAAAAATTCTTATTTTGTAAGTACACCATTTATTGACTTTCAATAAAGTGAATCAGTTTGAGATTGTATACCGATGTTTAACATTATATGTGACTAGGGCTGCCAGCTTCCAGGTACTAGCTGGAGATCTCCTGCTATTACAACTGATCTCCAGCCAGAGAGATCAGTTCATTGGGAGATAATGGCTGCTTTGCCAATTGGACTCTATGGCACTGAAGACCCTTTTCTCCCCAAACCCCACCCTCCTCAGGCTCCGCCCCAAAAATCTCCAGGTATTTCCCAACCCGGAGCTGGTAACCCTATATGTGACTGAAGAACACAAATCAGTTTATCATATTGAAATATAGCTTGTATATATCATTGTATCACTGATCCTCTATAAATCCAGGTTGCTATCCTAAGCACATCTATTAGGCAGTAAGTCCCATTGATCTCAAAGGGAATAATTTCTGAGTAAACATGTTTAGGATTGCAGTGCTAATTACAGACAGGCATAAAAATATTACTGAAAATTGTATTCATGAACAAGACAGTGGTGCCTTGAAAATTTAAATAATAATTAAATTCTTTCAACAGGTGCAGAGAGAATTGTTCTGTCAAGCAAAGAAGTAGTTCATGTAATAATCTGCCATTGTCTGGCAGGTTGCCCTTCTAACAGATTTTTAATGTAATACTGATATCAGCAAACATAACTGGCAGCAGCAGTTCCAATCATTATTTTCCCTCCTTTTTGGAAAAGGACACTCTCTAGTTCTGTTTCTCTTTGCTCTGTCATTAAAATGCATACATTTTCCATACCTATCGGAAATTGTCAAAGAGTTCTGAGTAAACCAGACCATAGGATCTATGTATGTTATAATCCAAAGCACTGAATTGATAGGATTTGGAACCTTAAATTCATTCATGTCACAAACTTCCTTTAGGCAAGTATTTCCTTTTTACACAAATAGACTATGGCATACTAAATCCATACTAATAATCTGTCTCCTTTGCAAAATCTATGATTGAAGCAGAAATTTTCAGAAACTCAGATTATAATTACCTGGCAATCTTTTCCAAACATTTTAAAAATATTTCTTCTGTATCAGTAACTATGAATTCCAGTTATGCTCTGAATTAAATATTTGGTAGACCCTATATTAATTTTTTTTTGCCCTGACCCGGGTAGCTCAGGCCAGCCTGATTTTGTCAGATCTTGAAAGTCACCAGGGTCAGCCCTGGTTAGTACTTGGATGAGAGACAGCCATGGAAGTCCAGGGTCACTATGCAGAGTACCGTATATACTCGGGTATAAGCCGACCCCCCAAATTAGAGGCCAGAAAAGGGAATTTCTTATTGACCCGCGTATAAGCCGAGGGGCAATAAGAATTTTTTTTTACCCGCAATGCTGCGCTCTAAAATGGCGGCCGCCATTTTAGAGCGCAGGGCCCCTGCCCCAGGTTGCCCTCCCGCCGCCTCCCAGGCCCTCCCGACCCACCCCGACCCCACTGCCATCCAAGGGGGGGAGGGGGAAAAGCCCCTGAACCCACTACTTACCTGGAGAGGCGGCGAAGCGGCGGCGGCGCGTCCTTCCTGGGCCGGCAGGAGGCCCCTCCAGGCCGCTGCCGGCCGGAGGAAGGCGCCCAGGTGCGTGGACGGTAGCGGCGCGATGGGCAGGGGCCTCCCATGGCCCCTCCTGGCGGGGAAAATGCGGCGGGGGCTGGGGAGGGCCGGGGAGGGCCGGGGCAGCCTTCCTGCGGCTGCAGAGAGGCTGCCCAGGGCCCCTCCCGGCGGGAGAAAATGGCGGCGGGGGCCGGGGGGGCCAGGGCAGCTTCCCTGCGGCTGCAGAGAGGCTGCCCAGGGCCCCTCCCGGTGGGAGAAAATGGCGGCGGGGGCCTGGGGGGGCCAGGGCAGTCTCTCTGCGGCTGCAGAGAGGCTGCCCAGGGCCCCTCCCAGTGGGAGAAAATGGCGGCGGGGGCCGGGGGGGCCAGGGCAGTCTCTCTGCGGCTGCAGAGAGGCTGCCCAAGACCCCTCCCGGCGGGAGAAAATGGCGGTGGCTCGGCGGCGGCGGTAAGTTCCCTCCTCCCTCCTCCCCCCTTCTACCGTATTGACCCGTGTATAAGCCGAGGCCGGCTTTTCCAGCCCTTTTTTTGGGCTGAAAAACTCGGCTTATACACGAGTATATATGGTAAGATTGCCAATTCCAGATTTAGAAATACCTGGAAAATTGAGGGTGGAGCCTGGGAGAGCAGATTTTAGGGAGAAGAAAGACCTTGGTAGGGCATAATGTCACATTGTCCACCTTCTAAAGCCGCCATTTTCTCCAGGAGAAGTGGAATTAATGCTATAAATAAATAAATAATAAGGGATTTATGTAGTCTGTAGATCAGTTTCAGTTGCAGGAGATCTCCACCCCCTCACCTGGAGGTTGGCAACCCTAACAAAGAGGCAGGCAATGGCCAACCACCTTTGTTCGTCTCTTGCCTTGAAAACCTTATGGGCCACAACCTGATACATACATGTATAATTTTTTTCCAGTGGCACTGTCTGCATCTCCTCTTTCCCCTAAAACATATTTTAAACTGTACTGATGCCACTACATTACTCTGGCTGTTCTGACATCAGATGAGGATCTCTCAGAATTTCTACCAAAGAAAGCATTTGCCAAAATCAAAGTCAAAACCCAAATGTTAGGAGTTTTTCAGTTGAACTAGGAACCCTACATTGTGGTCCACATCATAAGGGTGGGGAGAAGGAAGCTGCCCACACAAACACAGGAACAAGCTGTATTTACACACAATCTCAGTTTAATTGTGTTGTGATGTCTCAGCCCTGGTACTGTTTCATTCCTAGTGCATGGAGGTGTTCTGCAAATCTGCTGTCTTTTATGTAATTTAAATATTGGCTTAATAAAAGGACTGTTTTTCAAATAACCAGTGACAAGAATGGTATATAGTTGGAGCTGGTGACATATATCAGACATTTCTACCAAGTAAAAGAAATTTTCCTCAAAAAAGATTTCTCGTTGCTAAGTCTTCTAACTGCCAATGTTATGAGAACAGTTTTTGGAGCCGCTGATGCTTCATCCCAGTTAATCTGTTGATACCATATTATTTGGTTGGATTTCCTTCTTCCGTGCATCAGTTATCATCCGTAACTATGGCTGCCAACCTCCAGGTGGTTAGCATGGGTGAATGATACACAAATGCACAGAGCCAAGTTACAACAAACAAGTATATAATAAGTGATAAAGCCAGAGGTATTTCCCAACTCTGAGCTGGCAACCCTATCTGTAACAGGCCTTTCTTGGTATGCTCCACCTTTAGAAGATAGCTGACAAAGACCAGAGACAGCGGCCTCCACTGAATGATTTGCCGCCAAATTTTAGGCACCAGGCAAAAATACTTTTATTTATCTCGTTTGTAATTTTTTTTCCCATTTTTCTTCCTCTTTTTCTTTGGTCTGGATTCATCTTTTATGCTGAAGGGCAGTTTTGCTCGGTTCTGTCTTAATAGGACTTTTGTTTTAATGTTGGTTTAGTAACTAAATATATATTGCTGGTGATCTTGGTTGAAATTTTATTACTTCTTTCTGTCACTTATTTATTGTTATTTGTTTTTATGCGTAATGTTTTATGTGTTTAATTACTGTTGTGTTCTAAATAGAGGCTGGGATCCTGCACTGTGCAAGTGGAAACATAAACAGATGTAATGCAGTTCTGCTTGCACAAGATCATGTACAAAACCTAGTGTTTTCTTCCCTATATTGGTTATTTTATCCTGGATTATATTACTCCCTTTCTATGATTTCCTGTCATTGTTATTTATTTATGCTGGTTATGGTTGAGGGTGCCTGGTTTTCCAGTTTAAATTATGAAATCAATTTTAATTGTAAATTATGACTCTTTAAAATGTATCTGAAGTGTTGTGAGCCACTCAGAGCCTGACTTAGTCAGAAATGGACAGCATACAAATCCAATAAACAAACAAATTACAGCGCCCAGAAATTGATTGCACAAGATCTTGTGCAAGTGGAAACGCAAGTGGGGATACCATAAGTCTGACTGAGTGCAAATGGCTACCACTTCCCCCCTTACATTTCCACTTATGCAAGAACTAGTACAAGTGGAACAGTGAGTACAACATACAAATCAAATAAAGCTTTTTTCCTTCAGCACTACTGATGATGATGGGTTTTTTGTTATCATAACTGGCAATTTTAAATGATTTGGTACCGTTCTTGTTCTTTTTAGCAATATTGTTAACGTTTTAGCTCAAACTACAAAACTACATTTCATTCCATGCCCAGGCAATATATGAAGCACAGTTTGATTAAAGTTTTTCGACAGCCCCCAGAACATCTACAATATGCTTCTGCTTTACTGCCATTGCATGAAGGACTGCCTCAATTACTTCTTGTTACTTTGGACTTGGCTGTTCTGTGCCATTATATCCCCTCACCAACAAACATTCATTGTACCAGATGAGCAGTATGTGGTGCTCAGTCCAGTGGCAGAAGTGACTGGTTGCCTTGTTACCTTAACAGAGGCAATGCCTGTGTTTTGGTGTGTGCAAATTAGGGTTGCCAGCAGCCAGGTCCTCCATGGCCACCAGTTGGGAGGTGAGAGTAGGGTTGCCAGATCCAGGTTGGGAAACTCCTGGAGACTTGGGGATGGAGCCTGAGGAGGACAGGGACCTCAGTGGGGTACATTGCCAGGGAGCCCACCCTCCAAAGCATCCATTTTCTCCTCGGGAACGGATCTCTGTAGTCTAGAGATGAGCTGTAATTCTGGGGGATCCCCAGGTCCCACCTGGAGGCTGGCATCCCTAGTGCAAACTGACCACTGGATTTTCCATGGTTTGGTTCACGAGTACTGAAGCTGCTGTTCACAAATGCAAACTATGCATATTTCCCTGGTTCACAGAACTCAGGACACAATTGGTTCTCGTTGGTTATCCGGGCTGTGTAACAGTGGTCTTGGTATTTTCTTTCCTGACGTTTCGCCAGCAGCTGTGGCCGGCATCTTCAGAGGAGTAACACTGAAGGACAGTGTCTCTGGAGAGTAGGGCTGTTGAATTAAAAAAAATTCGGTATAGTTCGGATTCAGCTGAATTTGGCCCGTTTAGATTTGGCATATGCCGAAGTCCGAACTCCCCCCCTTCGGGTCCGTGCAATTCGGCGGGAATTCAAAGTTCGGGAAAAAAATTCGGCCGAATAAAGCCATTAAAAACACAACCACGCCTTTCCGCGGCTCTGGGGGGGCATTTTGGGGGATAGAGGTCCCAAACTTTCAGCAGAGCTTCAAAGGACGTTTCTTGAAATACCCCCCAAGTTTTGTAAAGATTGGGTCAGGGGGGGCTGAGATATGGGCCCCGAAAGGGGTCCCCCCACCCTTAATGTGCATCTCTGAGCAGAGCTTGCCACCCACGTACAAAGCTCCCAGCCCCGACAAACAGCTGAGAAGTTTTTTATGAATGAGGGAAAACCTGAAGACACACAACTGAAACCCCCCCTCAAACCAGGGAGAGAGAGACTCGAGGGGGAACACACACCCCAGGCAGAACCGGCAAAAGCCCCCTTTGGCTTCCCCCCACCCACAGAAACTGCTCCCTCCCCACACACACACAGACTCTGCTTCCCCCCCCCACACACACACACAGGAGAAAAATTATAGATTAAAGCCCCCAAAGGGGTCTTACTGTGGCTGTCTTCTGTTCCATCAGGAGGGGCTGGGGAGGACTGGGTAATCCAAGATGTTTCCATTTAGGCACGAGACGTTTTGCTCTGGAGGAGATGCATACAGGATCCCATTCATCCCAATAGGGGAAAGGGGAAAGGGGAAAGCCCATATCTCGGGACCCCCTGACCCAATGTTTACAAAACTTGGGCGGTCTCTTAAGAAGGCTTGCCTGAAGCTCCGCTCAAAGTTTGGGATCTGCACCCCCAAAAATGTGCCCCCAGCAGCCACGGAAAGAGAAAAGGGGGGAGCCAATATTTCTGCCCCCACTGAACCCATCTTTACAAAGCTTGGGTGGTATCTTTAGAAGGATTGTCTGAAGCTATGCTGAAAGTTTGGGGCTGCATCCCCCAAAAAGCGCCCCCTGCAGCCACGGAAATGGAAAAGGGGGGAGGTAAAAAGGGTGGAGCCCATATCTTGAGACCCCCTGACCCAATATTTACAAAACTTGGGGGGACTCTTAAGAAGGCTCATCTGAAGCTCCGTTGAAAGTTTGGGGTCTGTACCCCCAAAAATGCACCCCCTGCAGCCATGGAAAGAAAAAGGGGGGAGCCCATATCTCGGGACCCCCTGACCCAATGTTTACAAAACTTGGGTGGTCTCTTAAGAAGGCTTGTCTGAATCTCTGCTGAAAGTTTTGTGTCTGTACCCCAAAAAATATGCTCCCTGCAGCCACAGAAAGGAGCGAATGTGCACAAGCACTCCCCCCCACACACGAAGATTTCCCTCTCTCTCTCTCTCTCTCTCCCCGACCGGGCCGCACATCAGCTGATTCCTCCAGTACTCAGTCCTGACTGATTGGCCAGAAGAAGACCCAGCTTGGCCACCGATTGGCCGGGGGAGGAGAATGCTGCTTACTGACGGTTATGCTGCTTACTGACGGCCGAATTTGCTGGATTTATTCGTGAACTCCCGAACTCGCTGAATTCGGCCCCCCCGGTTGCCCTCCATTTTTGAGTTCGGTTCGTCCCGAACTAAAAACCACAGAATCAGGGGAAATTCGGCTGTTTTTCAGTTCAGGCCGAACCGAATCAACAGCCCTACTGGAGAGACACTGTCCTTCAGTGTTACTCCTCTGAAGATGCCGGCCACAGCTGCTGGCGAAACGTCAGGAAAGAAAATACCAAGACCACGGTTACACAGCCCGGATAACCTACGAGAACCAATGAACTCTGACCGTGAAAGCCTTCGACAATATTCAGGACATAATGTCTGAAAAGGGCTATAAACAACACCATCAATAGCTAACTTAGTTTGGCCATTCTATTTCCGCCCTGTGTATTCCAAAGAGGGATTCAAAGTGATCACATAGTTATCCAAATATGCTAACTGCTCCACACCTGAATTTTCCCCTCTTTCTCATTAGGTCAATAAGAAATCTAGTAAACTCATAAATGCAGTGATGGGATTAAAAAGCGAATGCTAAAGTCTCCAAACAATGCCTATTTAATATATGGAGAGCGGCTGTTTCCAGAGCTTAAATTGCGACTTGCTTTAATCAGGTACTTTAGAAATAAGCCGCACACTGCCATGCCAGGGTTTTAATAAAGGGTTTAAGTCTTATCAATGAAAAAAGAAACAGCTCCTCAACCTTGGCCGTGTCACTTGAAACAATAAAGAACAGACAAATAATTCTTGAAAGGGCCCGTTGCTTGTAAAGAGGAAACACTGAGTGAGCAAGTACTAGTTTGCAATCACTGTGAGCATTGCTCTCTTCTCTATAGTCTCCTTTAAAATGCCATCTTTTCTGCACCTGGCACTTCAGTGAAATGGCTGCTGAAAGAGGATGCAGCAACTTGTCGATAATAGGGTTGCTCCCTTCCTCCAGGACCAAGTGGCCATTTCAATGGCTGCAGATGTGAAAGGAAGAATGGCTACTCCTAGGTACCATTCTTCATTTGGTAATTCTAGGGTCCTTGTTGTAGTCAACAGCTTGAGCTCTTTTAATTTATACCACTGCCTCCTGATAAAAGGTCTCAAGGCAGCTTTGATAGCCAACTCCCCCTCCCCTTAAGACTGTGAACATGTGAAATGGAAATTCATGGCTTTTGAATATATGTTTACTTTAAAGACTTTTTTTTAAAACGAAGGTTTTCTCCCCAGTGCTTTTCTGTATAAAAAGATATGCCTAGTCAGATCTGCAGTTTGCTGAATTAATGCAAAAATCCCCGTTAGAACTCTGGTTCTCATTAAAGTGTTAAAACGGGAACACTGAAGGGTAGCTTAAAAATCAGGTGCATTTAATAAAACTCTGTTTGAATTGGCACACACGCAGCTCCCATGTGCTTTCTAGTTAGCTAGTGTTGCAAGTTTATCATCTCTGTTACTGATGGTTAAATTTTACTTCAGTCCAATAAAAATAGGCATCACTTACCATTTTTATCAAATGTTGTTTCAGTAAATCCACGGCTAGATTCATTAAGTAAATGTTAGGAGGCAAAAACAACACACCTATTACATTTAGGGTATCTGGAAGAACAATTTCATGCCTGTTGATCAGATAAGGGTGTGGAGAGAGAAAAAGCAGTTTAAAAGGAAATGTGTACTGCAATGTTTACCTAAGGCTGTTAATTCATTTTGCAAAATGGAGGGGACCCATGTGCAGAAATACTAAGAATTTTGCTAAGTGTGATTGCCTGGCATGTTACAAATTCAAAATAACCATGTCTCATATACTTATGCTGTTAATGGAGAAGTAAACTTTTTATGAGTTTCCATTACAAAAAGACGCTTTCCCCCACATCTGAATATAGATTGTCCAAACCCACTGATGTAAGTGCACACACTAAGGGTCCCAACCTGCAGGTGGTGGCCCCTGCTATTGCAACTGATCTCCAGGTGATAGAAATCAGTTCCCCTGGAGAAAATGGCCACTTTGGCAATTAGACTCTATGGCATTGAAGTCCCTCAACCTCTCCAAACCCCACCTTCCTCAATCTCCACCCTCAAAATTTCCAGGTATTTACCAACTTTGAGCTGGAATCCCTAGCACACACAGTGTAAGATCCTGGCTTCAATCCCACTGTTTCTGTTTGAAGGATCTCAGGTAGCAGAGCTAGGGTAACTGAGACACTGGAGAACTGCTGCTCGGCAAAGTATTTTATAAGGTGGGTCACCAACCTGACTCAGTATTGGGCAGTTGCGTATGCTATTCAGTGGGTGATCGTAACAAGTACAACATGGGTGCCTTCCATGCAGTCGTAGGTGTCACTTCTACTAATTCAAACCAAATCAACAAAATGTTTGGTATGAACCAAATTATTTATTCTACTTCCTCCCTTCCTAATAAAATGTTGGTCCATAACTTGACCATTAGACATCGCCGAAAAGGAAATGGAGAAATTCCAATATTATATATCTTTTAAATAGTGTCACATTCCTGCTTTACACTATGAGGTATATGCCTAAAGACATGTTTGAAGGGGCCCTCTGTGTTCTTATAGTCTGATTCCTTCATATGCTAGCTTGTTTACCAGCTATGGTACATAGTATTGTTTTTGCTCATGGTATTTCCATTCCCACAGTTCCCCTGGGACAACTACCCCAGAGTGCTAGATGGAAAATTAATATCAGTGAAACTCTGAGGTTCTATTAATATAATGTAGCAGCTTGAAAAACAGAAGACTCATATATGCCAAGTCAGTTTGGCAAGATTTTTTTAAAAAATAACTAATAGAACTAGAATTGTATTTTTCATTCATTCAAACTAAATTATGGAAAACAATTCATATCCCTTGTTCAGATAAAGATCATCTCTATTATTAGAGTTGGCTGTTGGAAAGTGGTAATTATGCTTGAAAATGGTACTACAGATTTTTTTTATATAAAGGTGGCAGAATTCAATGTATTTCTGTATTATCTTTGCTGCTGTTGATATTTGGTTTGTCCTTCAAACTAAACTTTTCTGAAATTCAGTGCACAAAGTTTGCCAGAGAAATAGACAATCCAATTCACTTCATCTCATAACATTGAGTCTGGAGTCATGGGAATATCAAGAAATGAAAGTCATCATTGCAAGAGTTTAGATTTAACAAAACTAGATTTTTTTTGGAAGCAAGACATTTGTGGCTCAGTAGCAGCATGGTAACACAACAAAGCTCCAAAAGGTTACCCAAATACTTCGGAAAACTTTAAAAATTGCATTCAAACCAAAAAGAAAACATCAAATGAAGTGCATGAGTCATAAGCAAACCACTAAACTATCATGTTGCATAGCTCTCCACCTGCCAAAGAGACAATTCCGGTGGAACAATCCAAAAGGAAAGCATTCCCCCATTAAGATTGCCCTAAGCAAGGCCTGCAAGGCTTGCCCAAACAAATATTCAAGAAAAGAAAAGCTTAAAATGAAAAGGGATTTTCTTACAGCTATATAATATTATAGGTTGATTACATGTTGGTTCCTCAGATTCTACACTTCTTTAGCCTCTTTTAGGGCCAGTTAGTACTTCTGTTGAACAAAGCAAGCTGTATCTGGTTACAATATTTTTGCTATATTTGGAAGCCCTGCCTGGGATGTTGCTAATGAGCCTCACTCAAAGCCAGTTGGGGAGCGGAAAAAGATACAACTAGCAACGGTAAGCTCATGTACACCTGTCTTTGGGAAATGGTTTTTACAAGGCAGTGCTAGCTGGTAAAGTACATTTACCGCTGGAAGACAGCTGGCTTAAATTGTCCCTGAACAATCAGCTGTTTGCATGTAGAAGAGACGTGCTGCAGATTCTGGGGAGGATTCTGCTGAGTCAACCTGCGTTATTGCTCCTGCTGCCAGCACTAGAGTGCTTGAATAGGGTTGCCAACTGCCAGGTAGTAGCAGGAGATCTCCTGCTAATTCAACCTATCTCCAGCAGATAGAGATCAGATCACCTGGAGAAAAATGGCCGCTTTGGCAATTGAATACTATGGCATTGAAGTCCCTCCCCTCCCCAAACTCGCCCTCTTTAGGCTCTGCCTCCAAAATCTCCCGCCGGTTGTGAAGAGGGACCTGGCAACCCTATGCTTGAAAGTGAAAAGCCGGTGGTTGCGAGGGAAGGGAATGAGCAGTGGAGGCAATGACCCCAATGTGTCATATATACAACAGCAACAGAATTTGCAAGGAATTGAGTGGATGAGAGAGAGAGTCGTGCATATAGGAAATATGCACATTAATGAGTGGGGGATTCTGATATATATATATAGTCATGTGGTGTTGCATTTGACAATCAGAAGGGGAAAATCAGAGGAGGTTAGCACAAACGCTGTGCCATTAGTGCTTTTTCTCTCAGAATGGTACTGCCTGTTTAGTTTGATGGCAAGATGCTCTTTTAAGAGTTGCTTTAGCTTTGGTTTTCTTCCAATCCATTGGTATAAAAGTCTCAGGGCCTTGTATCCCTCACCCAAGAGATCCTCACATACACATTCAAGACAGGAGAATTGGTTCATAATTTTTTTACAGAGTCAGACATGAAAACATTAACAGCTGAAAGGAAAATGCTTCAAGCATCAGGGTAAGGTACCTCTTGCTCACATGCTGATTTTGCTTAAACATAGACCTTGTTCACCCCAGTTATGTGGTATATGAAGAGAAGATTGCCTTTTCCCCTCTGCCGGTACTACTGCCAGTGCCTTTTTATGAAATTAAAGATGTTGAGACAGCGCAGAAATGTGATCCTCACTGATTCTCATGTAGTATGTAGAGAGATCTGATCTTTCTTCTTCACGGATCTCTTGTATTTCATCTGGTGCGGTCCTGCCTTTCATATGAGTAGAAACATTTGCCCCTATCTCCTTCAGTTTTCAGCAGTTTAGCTGCCTGTTTTCCAGAGGGTAAAGGTAAAACGTTAGCCTTCCTCCATTCTGGACATATTGTACATCATTGGGGGGGGGGAATGACACATGTAGCCTCTACTCCATCCCCCAACCAATCTGCAGCATGTTTTTTATTTATATTTAGATGTTTATACCCTGTTTTTCTCCCCAAGGGAGATCCAAAGTGGCTTTCATCATTCATCTCTCCTTCATTTTGTCCTCACAACAAGAAGTCTGTGATGCAGATTAGGCTGAGAGAGAGTGACTGGCCCAAGGATCATCTGTCAAGCTTCTACTATAGGGTGGAGGTTCATGCCTGGGCCTCGCAGATCCTAGTCTGACACTCTAACCACCATGCAATGCTGACTTTTTTCAGACAGTAGAAGCAAATATTTGCTTCTGGCAGACAGACGAGCACCAGAACAGAGATTGGAATAGCAAGCAAATAGAACCCACTTCTGCTTATCTACTCTAAAAATCCAGAAATAACCAAGTACAATTATTAGTGGAAAGCACTGCACAGAACTGTCTAGGGGGACAATCTTCTTTAGAGGAAACATCTGCTTACTCTTCTAGTTCATAGAAGCCACAATCAATTAGATTATCTGCTAAGTAACTTTCTCCTCTTGCTGCTCCTTGTGCTTCCTTTTCTTGCCATGCAACTATGAACATCAGAGGAAAAGGTGCATATTTGAAGATTTTCAGAGATTAGGTAGTAATGGCTTTTAGTGATCAGTTTACTGACATTTAAAATATTAAAAATATAGTGGATCTCATTTGGATTTTGTTGCATTAATTTTCAAATGCACAAACCTAATTTACGTTGCAGCATATTTTGTGCTGTTTCAAAGGGATGTGCTGTTACTTAATTTTTAATGTCCATTTTCATTTCAAAAGCTTCATTTGTTTTCATTATATTCATTATTACAGATGTTCATTTTTGTAACTATATTTTTGTTTTCATTGAAACCAATGGAAACACATTTCTTCCTGTCCCTCCTTTGTTTTCCATCCAATTTGTATGAAATTGGCAGATTAAATTCTTTACCCGAGGATCATTCCTGCCAAATTTCAGATAGATGGGGGGGGGGGGGGTGAATCCTAGTTTCAAAGGCATTTGGCAAAATACTTAGTTGTAACTTTTTGTTTCCTTCCAACATGGATGAGATGCTCAATTGTATTCCTTTCACCCAAGGGATTATCCCTCCCAAATTTCAAAGAGAACATTCTCCATTTTATAGGCAATTAAAATAAAGGCATGACAATCTTTTTTTTTTTTTTTAAAGAGTTGAACTCTTTTAGAAAGTTATGCATTCAATTGCCATGAAATTTGGGGAGACGTACTCTCAAGCGAATTCACAGATGGAAGAATAGGCAAAGACAAACCTTTGGTACCCCCAAAGGCAACTAGCATTTCAGAATAGGCGCAATAAAGACTTTAGTTGCCCTATAAAGGAAGGCAGTGTTACAGATCAGGTACCGGAAGGTGTCTAGCTGCCCAAAGAATGCTGACAGAATTACAAAGCAGTCAGAGAAAGGCATTTGGCCAGCCCAATAAAAACAGGCAGAATTACAGAGCAGGTAGGAGAAGGCATTTGGCAACCCCAAAATGACAAGTGGGGTTATAGATCTGGTGGTAGGTTGCATTTGGCTTCCTTAGGCTGTAGTTACACAGGAAGAACAGAGACAGATGTTTATTTATTATTTCAAAGCCAGGCTCAGAGTGGCTTACAAAGGGGTAAAACGTCCCAATTAAGTAGATAAAACCTTAAAACAATATTTAAAATAGCCCTATAAAACAGTCATACAAAACAGAAATGTCCTAAATTATCTAAGGCACTTCTGAGGTGTAACATAAAGCTACATCCAGGTGAGCAGATGGATAAGATCCCAAGTTGGATATAGGGGAAAAAGTAATAGCAGTGGAGGTTAGAGGAGGTCAGCATTTATATATAAGGGAACTGTATTTTGTTTGTACCCCAGGGAAAATTACAGAGGTGTCACAGAGCAGATGTTTTGCTTGCAAGAACGCCAGGCAGAAGTTTAGCTTCCAAGAATGCCAGGCAGATAGCAGGGAAGAGAGGGTGGGTGCCATGTAATCAGTATTAGTAACAAATGCAGATACACTCACCCTCTGTAATAATCAGTAACTCATGACTAATACAATCACTGATTTTGAAATGCAGCTTCATACTAGAAACTGAAAGGGCTGTCCATTAATACATCAAATGTAATGTTTCTGAACCTGTTTGATATATTTATTATCCATGCACTGATTATTAATCTGTTTCTATTTTGAGGAGGGAATTAAAAAACAGATTTTTTTTAAAAAAAACTTGGCTTTACTGCAAACACCTTTCTTCTCTGCACTGCCGTACAAAATTTTAAACTAAACAGTAGAAAATGTGTACATTCCCCTTGGGTTTATGAAATTACATTCATGCCTGGCTTTCCAAAAGACATTGTAAATGAAATGAATACATACTTATGGTACGTTTGTGTTGCCAATCTAAACATTGGTTGCCAAGTGTCATGAGCACTTCCTGTTGCAAGTGGAAAAAATTAAACATGAAGAAAGAAATGACAACAAATGCTTCCCATTTCTACTTAAAGTCTTGGGGATTTTGCTCTTTCTTTTCCAAAGAGAGGTGATTCATACCACATTTCTTTAAATATACCAGAGCAGCCAAACTAGAAGTGGAAAAGTTACATCTAGACTGGATTGTGCTCACCATATTAAAACATTTCCATCTGAATAAACTTGGACATTTATAATGCAAAATTGCTCATCTCAATAGGCAATTTGTCACTAAAATCAGCTTTCTTTCCAAATGATTTTAAAAAATGATGGACGGATGAGCACCTTCCCTACACAGAAAAGATAAGGAATTTGAGGCGTTTAGTTTATAGAAAAGACTTTGGGGGTGGAAAAAGACATTATAAGAGGTTTATAAATGGGGTGCATGGTATGAAGAAAATGGATAGAAAGAATATTCTCTCTCTCTCTCTCTCTCTCTCTCTCTCTCTCTCTCTCTCTCTCTCTCTCCCCCCCCCCCCCCCCAAATACTAGAACTCATTGAAATTAATGGGTAATATACTGAGGACAGACAAAAGGACATTATTAGCCCGTGAGTTGCAAAGAATAGTTATCTCATTAAATTCACGTCCACATGATGTAAGTAATGACCACTAGTTTAGTTTGCTTTAAAAGGGGATAGCTTTATCAATGGCTATTAGCCAAAATGATTGAAAAGAACTTTCATATTCAGAGGCAGTAATTCCACAAATCCCAGTACTGAGGGATAACAATATGGGGAGGCTTTGGTCTCTATGCACTGTTTGTTGGTGTTCTGTGGGCACCTGGTTGGCCACCATGTGAAACAGAACACTGGACTAGATGGATCATTGGTCTGATTCAGCATGGCTGCTTGTACATTTTAGGTGTGCATGCATAATACATCCACACATTATATGTTTACTGTGATACATCTCTAGAGCAAGTCATCAAGTGCAGAATGGCCCTTAGTTCTTTGATGGAAGAGGTTCATACTTCTAGAGCCAAATGCCTTAACAGTGATTCTAGATTGCCAAGCTGCCTCATTTCAGATTGTACATTTACATTAATTGTTATGGACATTGGCCAGCACAATTTCAATTTGTAATTTTTGCTCAATTCCACTTTACCTGCTGCCTAGGTATGTGGGAAGGGAAAATTTGGTTTACTTGTGTGTAGTATAAAGGAAGACCCAACAAGAGATGGATTGACTCTATAAAGGAAGCCACAGCCCTCAGTTTGTAAAACCTCATCAAGGCTGTTAAAGATAGGTCATTTTGGAGGACATTGATTCATAGGGTTGCCATGAGTCGGAAGCGACTCAACGGCATTTTACACACACAGTTGTTGTTTTTTAATTAGCATTTTTTTTCAATATAGGAGTTAAACCTAATTGCATTAACCAATTGACCAACCATTCCCATTGGTTTCAACTAGAAATATTTCTAGATGTAATTACTCCTCCCGGAATGAAATTATCATGGGCTGTATTCCTTACCTAAGAGTTCCTCAGTGCCAAATTGCAGACAGATAGGAGAAGGCATTCATGTTCTAGCATTTAGCATTTTGCTTGCAGATCAGGCAATGAGCTTTTTCTCTTTCTGGGATGCTCAAGCAGGGGTGGACCCTGGAACAGACTCCTTATCTGAGAGGCAATAGTATGGCTTGGCAGCAGATGTTCTTAAATAACCCCTGTCTGGGCTCCCCTAGTACCTGAGCACCTAGTTTCAGAGGTCTCAGCAAAGGAAACTACAAGAGAAACCACATCAGAGGTTCTGATGACCTTCCAGCTTCTTGGTGAGTCATCCATTGGCTACAAAGGCCAGAACCAGGACAAGCCAGTCCCATGTGCCCCTCCTGTCCAATCACAGGAGACAGAAGATTTGTAAGGAGATAGCCCAGTGTAGGATGACTGCCCAGCATGCAGCCCATGATAATGCCACCATTCAAGTCTGCTGCTCTGGCATCTATAGAAGACATCTAGAAAAGGTGAGAGAGTTTTCTCCCAGCGCAGTGGTTCCTAGGGCTACCTACTGCAGCCTCAATCCTGACTATGATCAATCCTGACTCTGCCAGACTAGCTCTTGGATACCTGTTCTTGCCAAATTCCTGATTGAATGACCAGACATAATGCTCTGCCCTGTATAACCAAAGCCTTTTCCTATGTTGTTTTAGGAGCTTAGGAACTCCTAAGGGGCTTAGGAGTCATAGGCCTTCATCGGTTTCTCCTAATCTGTTCTGCTTGCAGGTACAAGCCAGGCTTTGGCCCCTTCCTAAGAGGCACAACCTGGGAGAATGAACTCTCAGATAAAACTCATGTATATAATAGAATCAGATGCCCTCCCAGAAGTGGTTATGCTGCTAACAGGCCCAACCAGGGCACTTATGTTTGGTGGAAACATCAGTTAACAGTTCCAGTTGGACAGTGACACAAGCAGGCACTAGCTGCCTTGAGTTTGCAGGGATAAGGTGAAACATAAATATTTTAAATTAATTAAATAAATATCTACCCAGAATAACTGTCAGATAGAAAGGTTTCCAGTATCTGAATGTCAGGATTTGTTTGGATTTGGAGCATTTTAAAATCTACGAACAGTCATGGTTTGTACTGGATTTTGGTTGGTAAAAGCTGTAAACTGCACTTTGCTGGTAAAGGTCTAAACTGCATATCTCTGCCGATTTCCTCCTGGATTATTCAGTGCAGTCTGCTATTTAATTCTGAGTCCTAGTTTCTATGGTTTTATCAATTCATGTTTCATGATGAATATTTCATTTCCAAACATACAGTCCTGTAAAATGTTGCCCATCTCATCTTTGCAAACCTTCTTCTCCAGATCAGAGTCCACCGTATCTGTATTGATAGGAATTAGTAAATAAGTGTATTTTTATCAATCTTTTCTTCTGGATCTTCAAGAGGCCATTATAGTAAGCTAATGGGTTCCAGCCTCACCTGGAGCCCAATTTGTCAGTGCCAAACCACACACATTCAGTATTTGACTCTCTTTAGGTGAAAAATGAGAGTAAACATTTATTCTATACATCTTAGAGTACTGTTGGTGTGTTCATGAGATTGTAACAAGCCATATTTTTGGCATAGCAGAAGGAAGGAGAAATGTACAACTATACAAATGATAGATTAAAAAATAATGATATTCTTCTGCCTCTTAAATCTCTGGCTGTTGTCTCACTTGGTTTTGATTCTATCACCCATACTCAGTATTACTTGAGAAGAAATGGGGCAATAGAATTAAAACGACTTCTGCTTTTTTGACAGTCACCAATATTCCTAACTGAACACTTAAACAAATGGTTAAGTAAATTACATTCTGGCTGCAATCCTAAGAACACTTTCTTGGAAGGGAACATCGTTGAATAAAATCAAATCTCTGTCATGTTTTGAATATATTCTTTTTTAAAAAAATCACCTCTCTCTCCCTTTCACATAAACTTTGTTTCTTCATTGATATTTTGTGTGATATAAAATGAATTTTAAACCTTTAAAATAGAGATACAATCTGAAAGCATGAAAGAGTTCTCAGTATAAAAAAATGCATTTGCAAATGGGGCCGTTAACATCTCACTGAAACAAATCCATTTGCTTGTGCTTCAAACACCAGTGCACCCCCTCCTTAGCAACTCTATCACTTAGCACTCTATCACTTAGCACTGCTTGAGGCTGATGAGGTATCTAGTCCCTTCCCACCACTCTCCTGCATCTCCCAGCATTTTGCTAGATTGGTTGATTGGCATCACCAGCTTTGCAAGCACGTTTTGATCCACTGAGCCTAACCTTCCATTAAGGCAAGCTCGCAAGGAGGCCTTCTATGGAATACAAATGTGAATTAGCCATGAACTATACAACTGCAGATATTTAACCCAGAATTTTACTTGATTTGTGGTAAGCACGGTCTCCATGTGCTAGAGACTGTTTCTTAACTCTTAGTTACTATTTCTAGGCAATTATTTGTTCCTGTTTTAAAGCAGAGTGTTCATTTTAGAAACTGCCTATATTCAACAAATACTGAAGTTCCTACATCCTATATCAATTAGTATCTATAGTATTTATGAATATGGCTAGTTGCATCAAACATAGATAGAAATATGCTTGGATAAGTGACTTCATTCCTATATTTACATACAATTAGAGACTTGCAAGCAGTTTTTAAAAACAATGTACCGTTATTTGCCTCAGCAGTTCCTGATTACTTCTCTTCTCTGTTCCTTCTTGTTCCCAGATCTCTTTTGCCTTTCTTTCCTTCATTTATCTAGACCACTCTCTCTTCCAAGCCCCAATATTTATTTCCTGAGGCTAACTGTTTCTCTTGGCTTTCTTTCTCTGGTGCAACACTCCATGAATGAATGCAGCGACAGATGTATTATAGCTCAAAATAAGCAGACAAAGCAGCTGAAAGGTCCTTTTGGGCCACTAATGGCCTTTTATAAAGGGAATTATAATTAACAAATAAACAAGCCTTAGGGAGCATGAGTACAAAATTTAAAATCTGCCACAGTGTGTTACAATTACAATAAAAGTACATTTCTCCCACATTGAAACATTAGCAATACAATGAGTAAAAATATTTAAATATTAACAAGTCTACACAGCAAGACCCATAAGTTATAAGACTCCATAAATATGTCTTAGTCATAACATTTTAAGAGCTGTTGAGAGGTAAATTTTAGAGAAAAATACAGATTTATCTAAATCTAAACATTTCTTTATGTATAATCCTCAAAGATTATAAATAAAGCTCAGCCCAGTAAAGTTAAGTACGTTTGAATCTCATTTATTTCAAAAGTATATGCTTAACTTTCTCATTAAAATTGATAAAATTTAAGATATGTAATTTGGCTGAATCATGCCCCAAATAGATAGATACCTGAATATGTACACAAAGTGCTTTGAACACTGAAAGTACTGATTACATGTTGCTGTTGTAGTTGTGGTGGTGGTAGTGGTGGTTATAATCCAGCATTTAGTATGTGCTATAAGAAAATATAGGCTTTGAAATTTTCTTTTTTTCCATGGATACTCTAATATTGGAAGTCAATTTAAAAAAAAACTTCAAAAATACATAGTACAATTAAGACTACAAGAGTAGACCTGCCAAACATTTTGTGACTTCCACATCTAAATGTATGCACTCCACCAAAGGCAACATAGAGCAGTAATACAGTATGGCTGGTACTGAGACTCTCTGTAACTCGGGGACAAGTTTACAGCTGAAGCTAGGGACTTGGAAGCAGATGGGCAGAACCTTTGTTATTAAGCTTAATTTCTAAGCAGACCTGTGAGGTAAGGTTGATCAGAAGACCGTAATAATGTTAACAAACTTTGGATTTATCTGGTCAGAATACAAATGCCTCCAATTTATAATACTCAGCTGCAGAATGAATTGAATGCTATTTCCCCAAGAAATTATTTTGTGTGTTCTCTGGTCAGCAAGAAGTCCTGAGATGTGTAATACTCCAAGTTGCCTGATTATTCATTAGGGCTGTTGGGCTCCTTAGAATCTACATGTTATAGGTCTTCTTGCTTTCCCAGGGGATGCTGTCCTGAGCATGTGCAGTAGTTTCCTACATAGAGGAGACATGAGGCTTCCAGGACACCTGATGCCACTGCTGAATAGTCAGGAGCCTTGGAAAACAGTACATCCCAGTGTCCATAGTACCTGGGATGCTACTGTTTTAGCATTTCAGAAGCCTGGGTGGACAGCTGGACTTGCAGAGAAGGAGAACCAGTTGTTGACGTTGTAGCTCAGTTTGGGTAAAGGAAATGGGCAGCTTGAAAAGCTCAGGACCTCATTGGTGGAAGATGTGGAGTACTTGCAAGGTTGGAAGAAGCCCTCAGGCAACCCTAGTTGGCAACCCTAGTGAAGGGGGCAATCAAGAAAAATCATACCTCAACTTGTATACCAATGACAAAGCTCCATGAATGGAGCAAACACATACACAAGATTAGATGGATAATTTCTGCTGATCCCCACCCATTCTTGCTGCACCCTCCCAGGCTTCACCTGATGCTGTTCCTATGGGGAACATAACATTCAGGAACCCTTTTTCAGATATTTGTGGAGGGGGTTGCAGTGGCAAAGAAAAGAAGGAAAGGTCCTTTCTATGAAATTGTTCTCCTCATGGAAGAGTAAGATCCAACCCTTAGTTTTTAACAGTGCAAGTCCCTTGAGGTCAGTTGACTTAGGTGGGGTATAACTGAAGAGAATAAATAAATAGGCTTAAACTATACATCTACCGCATGCTCACCATGGGAACATGCAGCCATATGAATGGCCCCAGGAGGCATGATTTGCCCCATCAAAGGACTGTGCATGCATTGAATGCTCGCACATGCAGCCCACGGGGCCAACAATGTCCCCCTAGAGACATTTTGGGTCAGGAAAACATGGAGGGGGAGGCAAGAGCCCCTCCTCCCCCATGCTGCTGTCCTGATCTGAATTGGACCCCTGCAGCACTTCTGACTTTAAATTCCCACAGGGAGCTTGTAGCTGACATCCTGCTGCGAGTCCTCATGGCGATAATGTGGGAGATATAGTTTGGCTTGTAGGAGCTGTAACTTTGTTTAGGACTGCACTGTAAGATTCTTAATATCAAATGTAAAAAACTGATTCAAATTCACCACATTTTCAAGTAATCCTGACAAAAGACTACTTGCTGTTGAATGAACAACAATAAAAGATCCATCACTTCAGTTTAATAGGAAATGGAAAATAAATTTAAAGATGGAAACAAAGATTTTATTAGTAAGAAATCCAGACACCATAGAGCTGGCATGTTCAGATGCACCTGCTTATTGGTAGATGATCTAGTAAATGCTTTTGAAGATGCAGATTTCTACTGGTTGTTGACATTTTATTTCATCCACTAAGTGGAAAACACCCCATTAAAAAGAAGCCAGCCTAGACCTCCCCTGCATTGCCAGCACTAACAACACATTAATACATAATTAATATCCTACGTGCAACCATAAAAATGCTTTTCTTTTTATCTTTCTGTTTATGATAGTGATGTACCAAACTGCAAGTGAAGCTGAAAAGCTATAAATTCTTATTTTAGTTTACAGTAGAAGAAGGCAATTTAAAATAGGCATTACATTCCTTCAAACTCACTTATCAAAGTCAGCTTTAGTTGCTGAGGCAAGCAAAGCATTTGCTTAAAGTACCAGAATTGAGAATGTAAAAATAGAAGCAGAAAGAAAACATGAAATGAGAACTAATATCATGGAACAAACACATGAAACAATAAGGGATGATAGTCAGGACAGAAACAAGTTCCAGAGCTAGAGACAGGCCACATTTCTTAAGATCTTCCTTAATCTTACAAAAATGGCCAAGATTCATGGCTAAAGTAACTGAAAGACTGTCTGCAGGAAGGGTTTCCTCACTATTGTAACACTTTCAACTCAGTTATTACTATGGTTGAACACATGAAGCTGCCTTCTACTGAATCAGACCCTTGGTCCATCAAAGACAGTATTGTCTACTCAGACCGGCAGCATCTTTCCAGGGTCTCAGGTAGAGGTCTTTCACATCAGTGTGGTGAGAGCCAGCGTGGCGTAGTGGTTAAGACCGGTGGTTTGGAGCAGTGGACTCTGATCTGGAGAAACGGGTTTGATTCCCCACTCTTCCACATGAGCGGCGGAGGCTAATCTGGTGAACTGGATTTGTTTCCTCACTCCTACTCATGAATCCTGCTGGGTGACCTTGGGCCAGTCACACTCTCTCAGCCCCACCTACCTCACAGGGTGTCTATTGTGGGGAGGGGAAGGGAAGGTGATTGTAAGCTGGTTTGATTCTTCCTTAAGTGGTAGAGAAAGTCGGCAAATAAAAACCAACTCTTCTTCTTCTTCTTCATCATCATCATCATCACCTACTTGCTTAGTCCCTTTAACTGGAGATGCCGGGGATTGAACGTGGGACCTTCTGCATGCCAAGCAGATGCTCTACCACTGAGCTACAGTCCCTCCTCCATGAGGCACCTGTGTATCTCCTGGAATTACAACTGATTGCCAAATGGCAGAGATTGGTTCCTCTGAAGAAAATGGCTGCTTTGGAGGGCAGACTGTATGGCATCACTCAGCAGGGATGTGATGCCATACAGAGTTCCCTCCCCTGACTGAACTCCACCCTCCCCAGACTCCGCCCCCAAATAGTCAGGAATTTCTCAGCTTGGAGTTGGCAACCCTAGTTATTACTCACAACCTGGATGATTTGTCCCAACACATTGCTCTCCTTATTTCTTGTTTAGTTGTCACAATTTAGTTATTTAAAAAGCTATTGTGGTGTGTATAAAGACTGCTTATCCAGCCAGATGGAGGGTTTTGTGGCAGGTTAGAAATGACCCCAGGAAACTGTTTTCCTCTGCTCATGATCTTTGTGTCCACATTGCCACAAATTTCTGACCAAGCTCTCTCTCGCTAGCCCTGTGCCTTTTCTCAGGGAGCTCCTGGACCTCCAGCAAGTTCTTTCTGCCCTTAACTTCTCCAAGTCCAAAGTGGGGAATTAAAAAAAAAACAAAATTATTGGTTTATACCTTTGATGAAATGCACTGTCAGTGCTCACAGGGCACCTGTGAACCAGTGTCTTGTTCTCTCATTCAGTAATTTGGTTGTCTCATTGCCTTGCCACAATAATCACCTGTTCAAGCAGACTGGGGTGAATAGTGGGCATGGAGGCATGAAGGCAATCTGGATATGTTGTGTGTGCCAGAAGTGATGTCACCATGTTGCCGGAGAGGCCTAGGCCTCCTTGTGTTGCCAGCTGATTGGTGCCGGGGGAGGGCCCCAGAGCAAGGGATCCCCCGTACCCGGCAGGTGCGGCTTGATGGCACTTACCATTACCACAGGCTTCTAGGAGATAATGGGTTGACAGAACCCCCAATAAACATGATGCTCATTCCACCCACATATGCCATTGGATACCACAAAATCCACAAAGCAAAACCTCATTTGGGATGTCAGTGGGACATATAATGCAGAATCACTTCCAGCATGAATTTCCTTAGGGAAACCTGCTTTTGTGTGAAAGTGGGATAAACCCCACAGGAGTAGAAGAAACAGTAGTACAGATTGTTCCCAGACCACCAGAGCAAACATTTTAAAACACCATTTGCTGAAATACAGTGTCAAGAATGCCAATCCATTTGGCAAACAGGAATGCTTGGGAGTTAATCTCATGAACTTAAACAGAGACTTTGAAAATGCACGTCAGTTCAATACATTAGCAATCCCTGTGTGCACAACATAAGCATATGTTATAATCCATCTCAAGCGATGTTTTGTGTTCTACCATCCCATTTAATCTTACGCATAAAGCCAAGAAAAGACCCCATGGCATTCCATCACTGATAGCTGAACCATTTCCAGGGACTGGTAAATGTTGTGAATAAAGACAAAATTTCTTTTCCTAACCTGTCTTTCCTTGCCTCTCTGGTATCCACCCAAAATAATTTATCATTTTAAAGCCAGAAAATAAGCTTCTTTATCTAGCTTTCAATTTTCATTTTATAGGAGTCTCCATCTCAGAAGTTCAAAAGAATCTTACATACTATATAATTTAAGGCTGTACAGTTTGCCAAAATTCTGTTCTTGTGAGAAAACAAGCTCTCAGTCATTGCTATGTGAGAAGCCTTACCATCTTAAAACACCTATAATTTCCACTTTAATTTCTGATATGGAAGTCTATGGCTAGATCTAACTCTGCTAATTACTTCCAATTTCCTGCTTGTTTTGACTTGTCCCAAAACATTAGAACACAGAATGTTGGACAGGTTTGGGTGAAATGGCAGACACAACTTGTTTCTTTCTCTCATCCTGTCCTCCAGTATTCATAGAATAGAATTATAGAGTTGGAAGGTACCACCAGGGTCATCTAGTCCAACCCCCTGCACAATGCAGGAAATTCACAACTACCTCCCCCCACATCCCCAGTGACCTCTACCCCATGCCCAGAAGATGGCCAAGATCTCCTCTCTCTCATCATCTCCCTAAGGTCATAGAATCAGCACTGCTGACAGGTGGCCATCTAGTTTCTGCTTAAAAACCTCCAGGGAAGGAGAGCTCACCACCTCCCGAGGAAGCCTGTTCCACTGAGGAACTGCTCTGTTAAAATATTCTTCCTAATGTCTAGATGGAAACTCTATAGGGATTTTATTGGCTGGGATCCAAAGAACTGCAGATCTAGTTCCATGTAACTTGGAAGATTGGAGTGTGTGCTTCTCAGACAGGAACCCTTGGTGTCACATGGCAAATTGTTCTTGAAACTGGACTTTTAAAAGCAGTTTGTGATGGAATTATTCAAAGGGAACATTAAACAAGAAGTACCTTTTTGATAGAGTTGCCAGCCATTGGCAATGGCATCAAGTCATTGGCTAGCAACTGGTGGAAGAGGGACAGGGTGGAGATGGGGGGTTGGCAGCAAGGGGAAAATGTGGGAAGCATCATGCTGTTGTGGTGACATAATTTCCAGTTTTGCACTGGAGGTGAGGCAACAACTGTTCCCCCCTCTGGCCTGCTCACAGTGGAAGTAGGGACATCTGGTGGAGGGCAGGAGGTTTTCTGGCACAGCAGGAGACCTGGTAAGTCTACTTTTGGATCCCAAGCAATACATTTTCTTTCATCCTAGAGGGGTATGCATGGGGGAGTCATTTCCATGCACACAACCCGAAAGTAGTTTTGGTTTTCTTTGGGCAAGGGAGTTTATAATGGAAAGGGTAATGCTCCAGCCCCTTTTCTCTTAAGTAACTAACAGCGCATTCCTGAAAGGTATGTCTGAGCCTGGCTTAGGAGGCAACCCAGCGGTGTTGCCTCCTAAGGAGGTTTCGGCACCACCAAAACCTCTACCCGGTACAAAAAAACCATTCAACCCTCATAGGGGCATAAAAAAGGGGTGTTTCCAAGCCAAAACGGTCAGGAGGCCAACGAACGTCACCCCGGCCGGCACTGGAACGACCTGGGAACGCCTCCTGGGGCGCCGTCATGCCTCCCGGCTCGCCGCTGCGGCCTGTGCGAGCAGCCAGAGGCTAGCAGGAGGCTGCGGCAGCGTCCAGCCCCAGCGCTGCCAAGGTGGTGGCCAGGGACCGGCGCCTGGGCCTGCACACCGGCACTGGGGCCACTCACGCCAGCGTGCGCCCTCCAGGCACCGGTGGTGTGGGCCCCTGTGCAGGCGGAGGCCGACAGAGGCCTCCTAAGGCCTTTCGGCCCAAATTTCAGGAATGGGCTGTAAGTGTACTGGTGTGGATAGCCACAGTTCAAAGGGGACAAAAGCCCTCTCCCTCTGCAGGGATGGACTTGTTTGCTTGCAGTGCTGATAGGGTTGCCAACTCTGGGTTGGGAAATTCATGAACATTTGAGGGTAAAGCCTGGATAGGGTGGGGTTGCTGAGGGACCTCAGCAGGGTATAATGCCATAGAGTCTACACTTCAAACAAGCCATTTTCTCCAGGGGAACTGATCTCTGTACTCTGGAGATCCGTTGTAATTCCAAGGGATCTCCAGGCCCCGCCTGAAGGTTGGCAACCCTAACTGTTGTTACATAATGACAGATTGGTTTAGCTAATAGTCTCCCACCATCTGGACTGTGTGGTAATTGCAATTAGGAGACAGGTAGGAAGAGAGAGAGGGCAGTTTAGGGTTGCCAGCAGCAGTTGGCAACCTGCAGGAGTTGGGGGATGTGGTTGTGGGGGCACCACAGAGCTTCCAGCAATTCCCAGAGATGCATGATGTCACATTGATAGCAATTTTGTTCTTTATTTTTTGCCCCACTGGTTTCCAGAGCAACAGCAGATAACAGGAGCTTGAGGCAGGAGACTTCCCATCCCCAGTGGGTAACTGGAACCCTATGGCAGCTTGAGTTGCCTCATTTGGCATAATGGACCAACCTCTATTGCCCCCAATACACCATTTCAGCCTCAACTCTCATTTCCTATCTAGTGGGAACAATGTTGAGTGTTCCTTGATTGCTAAGAGAGTGTTGGTTTTCGGCCAAAAGTAGGCCTGTCTTCCATAAATCTGATAAGACTCCTTTAATATTTTATTTTCAGTACCATCCTGATCACCTTTTCAGAGTGTTTTAGTAGAAAGTATCATATCCTGCCAAACAGTCCTGTACAATTAAAGGAATTTACGAGGTGCAAAGACAGCCCATAGGCAAGACAGTCACACACAATAAAATAGGCCCTGTTATTTTCTAGTTTGCTGCTTTTCAGAGAAAATAGTCAAAATGATGTGCCTATGAGATATTAAAAGTTAAAGATGTTACATATTTTCTAACAGAGACGGTGCGGGGATAAATATTGAACCTAAGGGTCTATGAAGAACAGACAGCTCACAGCTCAATATTCACCTCTATATTATTGATTCTACTAACACAGTTTCCTTAGTTTATGATAAAAAATCAAGACATAACCCTACATGTGATACCATAAAATAAAACATGAAAATTATACATAAGTTTATCTAATACAAACATTTGTTGCAAATTTTGTTTTATCTGATTATACTGTTTGAGATGCTTAGTGCTGAAGAACATTCCCTGCTCATAATCCTCCTTGGCCAATTCAGTACTAAATGATTTTCATTGGGTACAGCAATAGTACTGTTGGAATGGTTGGCAATTGCAAACTCTTCTGTGGTGACCGAAAATATTTTCCCCCTTAATCCCCTGACCAGGAACCTGTCATAACATAAACAGCAACCATCTCATCTCTCTTAGCACTTTGCTGGCAAAAATAAAAATGGAGCCATTCCACTTTACGATGCTTATATCACTTTTATGGTACAGTTCACACATTCACCACAATGGAGAAACAAGTACAAATCCCTTTCCTCTAGTCATACAGAGCCCCTTGCTTAGAGACCCAGTTCACCTGATTTTCCCATCTCCGGAAAGTGAAAGATCACATGAAGCAGGTTTCTATACAAGCAGGCACTCAAGGGTTCAGTTCACATTAGAAGCCATGTGTGTGGCAGAACCAGGTAGCCCTACCACAATGGGGTACAGCCCTGATGAATGTATGAATCAGGAGTATAGGGTGGTCAACCTTCAGATGGGGCCTGGAGATCTCCCAGAATATCATACAATCTCCAGATGACAGAGCTTAGTTTGTCCGGAGGGTGGACTCGATGGGATCGTATCCTGCTGAGGTCCATCCCTAACCCTCCCCAAGCTCCTCCCCTCAAATCCTCAGGAATTTCCCAACCCAGAGGTTGCAACGCTAAGTTTTAAGGGACTGCTGGCACCAGTATTGTTAAATATTTTTATATATACTTGTTATGTTGCATTCGTGTTTAATAAAAAAAAACCCACTAAACAATTTCTTGTCATCTTGAGAAATCAAAGATTTTTGGGACTCTTTTAGACTGTAACTGCCATGACACTAAAGAGCTATTCTCAAGCCACTTAACATTAGAACAGGTTCCCAAAGATTATTTGTTAGGGACGCAAGGTTACGTCACTTTTCAGGTGTGGTCAGTTGGGGATTGCAGCAGTTTAATTGTGTTTGGCAATAACAGTTTAAATCATTTTAGTTGCTCCTCCCATTGTCTGTTCTGCACTAGTAGTAATCTGGCATTCCTTTCCATTCCACCACTTCATATCCCATTGGATAAGCAATTTTTTTTATAGTCTCTGATGGGGGATGAAATCAAGGTGAATGCCTGGTTTAAACAACTTTAAATAAAAGCAGGTCCTTCAGTACTCCTCTTGTAGGTGTGGAATGCCAGCATATGGAGCTTGGTGGCTGACATTTAGGAACCATTTGACACAGACAGCATATGCCCGTGGAAGCCTTAAACATGCCTGGAAAGGCTTGGTTACAATTTTGGGGAAGACATGTTAAAAAAAATAACATTTTTATTATTTTAATACTGACAGTGGGCTTTTAAAATAATATAAAATGTTGCTGTTTTACTCAAATACTGTCACTATTTAAAGGTAAAGGTAAAGGTCCCCTGTGCAAGCACTTGGTCATTCCTGACCCATGGGGTGACGTCACATCCTGACATTTCCAAGGCAGACTTTTTTTGTAGGGTGGTTTGCCATTGCCTTCCCCAGTTATCTTCCCTTTACCCCCAGCAAGCTGGGTACTCATTTCACCGATCTCGGAAGGATGGAAGTCAACCTTGACTCAACCTTGAGCCAGCTATTTGAAACTATTTACAGATCCTCAGTATAAAAGTCTAAAATGCAATTACTCCTGTCAAAGAAGCCCTTGATTAGACTTGCCAGAGCAGAGCACAAGTCTGGCTGCTGTGGTTCAGAATCAGGTTTCTTCACCCAGTCAGATAAGCTTGCACAACTCTCTCTTCTTAACCCACTGGGGAAAAAAAATCTGTTTCTATTAATCTGAAAAGTGATTACAACTGACAAATATTAATCATATTAATCATTTAGAAAGGAAGGAACAGCACGAGGTTAAAAACTGTGTTAATAGATGCAGGGCTGATAGAGTTACATTACTTCGCAAGTGCAGTCTTAAGCACAAGGAGCAGCTGTGTTCAGGCATTCAATATCACCAACACTGTGCATGCCTAGAGGAGAACAGGATTGGTGCCTGCTGGCTCTGCCTCCAGATTTCCATGGCTTTAGCCAAACATCTGCAGCCAGCCCTGGATGCGTACAAGTGCCGCATAAAACAAGGTCCCAATTGTACTTTCAAAATCTAGGCACATACCCTTGTAAAGGTGTCATGCTCCTTGCAGATATTTTGACTTTATGTACTGCTGTCCAGGAGCAGGGCTAAGGAGTGGAATCCTGTTCCAATCTGTGTACATACAGTATCCATAACATTTCAAAACAGAAGCCCAGCTGTACCTTAAAGACTAACAACATTCATTTCAGCAGGAGCTTTCATGAGTCAGATCTCACTCCCAAAGGTGACATGAAAAGGAAACCAGTAATCATTTCATTAATTATTAATTAATCATTAATAAGCTAGTGATTTATTCTTCATAGCATCTGAAGAAGTGAGAACTGACCAACGAAAGATCATGCTGAAATAAATGTTGTTAGTTTTTAAGGTACACTGTCAGTACTGAGACAAAAAAAAGTTATTTTTAACATTTTATTTTGCTACAACAGGCAAACACAGAATGTGTGTTAAGTGCCGTCAAGTCGCTTCTGACTCATGGCGACCCTATGAATCAATGTCCTCCAAAATGTCCTATCTTTGACAGCCTCACTCAGGTCTTACAAATTGAGGGCTGTGGCTTCCTTTATTGAGTCAATCCATCTCCTGTTGGGTCTTCCTCTTTTCCTGCTGCCCTCAACTTTTCCTAGCATGACTGTCTTTTCTAGAGACTCTTGCCTTCTCATAATGTGACCAAAATGCGATAGCCTCAGTTTAGTCATTTTAGCTTCTAGGGTCAGTTCAGGCTTGATTTGATCTATAACCCACTGATTTGTTTTTTTGGCAGTCCATGGTATCCGTAACACAGATACCGCTCCACAATTATCATAAAAAAATGAACATCTGAATATGGCTACTGTGTTAGGATGGAATTCCTACGTATAAATCTGGGCTTATTACCTTTGAGTCATTATGGACTATCTGTCAGTCATCTACTTCTGAGCGTTAGAGTGAGAATCTATGATGCAGAAAAAGTAAAACATACTGTTGACAAAATGTTGTATAGAAATGGCAGACCTTATCGTTCTTATCTCAAGATGTTGGAAAATCTGGGACAGTATTAATATGGTAATTCTTGTGTTAATTCTTGGATTTTTTTTTTTTGTCATACATTTCTGCCCCTCATCCAGATCTAAAGCCATCGTTTAAAAAAATGTTTATTTTGGAAAGGAGGGTAGTGATTGAATTTCCAAGCAGCTCTTCACTATGCTCAGAAACTATCATTCCCAGGAAGCAATATAACAAGGCAAATGTGTATGGCAACATCTGCCATATATATATGACAAGTTCGGAGCAATGTCTCTGAAAACAAAAAGTGTTTTCAGAATGCTTCCCATTTCCCTTTGCTCCTTCAGAATTACCAAACCAAGAAGATTTCTCCTTTAAAGAATTACAACCAGGGAGAGGCATACAGTGTATGGCAAGAAGATTTTTGTAGAAGACTTTCCCACAGAATGGGAAAGAAGATTTTCACTGGGGCGATATCATTTACAAGTTCATAAAGCTTGATGAATGCCTATGAGTGTTCTTCATCCAAGTTGTCTTGGTCATCAATGCAAAAATTGATGTAATAGTTCTGGGAAACGCTATTAGATGATACATTTTGTGTAGGAAAACTATTTGTAATTCCTTCAGGGAAAAGAAAATTAAAGTTAATTGCCAAATGATGGTGTGCTCTTAATTTTGTTATTACCTTTAATGTCGAATCATATACAGCTGCTTGCTGAAGAAGCAAATTCTACTAAGTATGTCACTGAGTGATTTCAGATGTTGCATACTTTTGTGTATTAGCAGAATGTTATCATCTGGCAGGCCAACCCTATGATTACAGCAGCAGCTAGTATGCAAGTGCAGATGATGCTATAATAATAGTCCCTTTACAGACATTACAATCACATGTACCAAGAGACTACTAACCATGTGTACCAGGAGAGTGCACTACCCTCCATCATCCTGATATGCATAGTCACCATTTTGTGTGAACAGGGGCATTTACATGGTTCACATGAATGCAAACCTTGGAAAAGTCAATGGTGAGTTAGTGAATACCAAAGCTGTATGGGGAGGAACATACGTGCACTGCCCCTGTTCACACAACATGGTGACCACATGTATTGGGGGAATTGCAGGTAGCACATGCTCCTGTTATGTGCAGCTGGTAGGCTCCCAGTATGTGTGATTGTAATATATTAAACAATCTATAGTCACAGTCTTATACACTTGGAACAGAAAAGCAGAAGTCAAAATAATAACTTTAGAAACATGCAATAACCTGGTAACATTGAAGCCCCTGGCAACTCTGCAGACACTCATTGGCCAGCAGTGATGCCTCCACACTACCCATCAATTCCAACCAAAGGACAAGTTAAATGATGAACTAATAACATGTTTCACCTGCCTGTCTCATGTGAAGAATTCAAGGCAGCTAAATAATGATAGCAAACCCTCCCATAAATTTCAAATCCCTTTAAAAACAATGAGAACACCAGCCACTACCAGAACACAACACATGTGACATTAGTGGGATTGTAACAGTGGTATCACCCAGAACAATCCACACTGTTACAGGTGACACAAAATTTTACAGCATCTTCCATAGCCCAGTGGTTAGGAAAGCAGCAGTAAACTCCTGCAGCTAAAAGCCACAGGACTTCCTTCATATGTGTGTGTGTGTGTTGGTGGTTGGGGGGAGTTGAATATCCTGGCAGTCTAACAGTGTGCAAACAAGTAATTCTGCTTTTCTGCTGATGAAAAAGGGTGTAAGGGTTACCCTTTGACCACAAGAAAGTTATACTGGAGACCATGAGACATGCACAGACAAAAGACATGTGCAGTGAGGGCTGGAGTAAGATTAGGTAAGACTGAGTAAAAAACAACAGCTGGCTGGATCCAACCCAAGCTTACATTCTTAAAAATCAGCATCACATAGTAACGAGAACTAGAGGTGTGCTGCAAAACAAATGAACGAACAAACACACAAATAAATAAATTAATATTTTTCAGATCTGGATATATTGCAGCTGGAAAATATTGGTATCCTTGGTTCCTGGGTTCCAAATATTGGTATGGTATTCGGATCCAGCTTTGTTTCAGGTTTCTGGTATCTTTTGGCTCCTTTATTCCCAACAGAGAATCTTTCTGGGAGTCTGGGGGTGTTTTAAAAGGTACTGGCACCATAATGGCAGAGGAACTGCTGGTGCCTGCCCTTTAAATAACCCCCAAATTTCAAGTCAATTGGACCACAGAGTCCAATTCAATGACTCCTTTAACAAGAAGCCTCCCAGCCATCCTCCACTGGTTCCAATGAAGGGAAAAAAACCCTATGAGAAATGTAAAACTCAAGAATCCCCCATAGGAATGCTATTGGGAGGTATTGCTAAGCCTAATCAATGTAAAATAGGAGAATCTGAACCTGTCAAATGCAAGAATTTGAACCTATGCAAAACACAAGAATCTAAACCTACATAAAACAAGAGAATCTGAACCCACATAAAAGTACCACAGCTCTCCCCATTCAAATGCGAAAGGAATGCAATGACACTGGGATATTTTGTAAGAGATCTGCAATTAAACTCATAAGAAATCTGTAAACCAAATGTCATTCTCAATTCAGTTCTACTGAACACAAGAGCACGAAGCAAGGCCTCAAAGAAATGCTTTCTTCTTCAGCTAAATCCATTTGCACTAATATGCCTTTAGTATTGCCATGTGCTCATGCAAATGAAAGTTCTGAGACAAGTATTTGAGACTGAGAATGTATTTTACTAGCAGGTGTTTGAACCATAGGGTTATAAAGTTGCCTGTACTTGTGCAGACAAACTGCAACTGATATCGTGGGATTTGGTGAGATTACATGAAATGGTTTGGAGGGGGAAAGTACAACTTCAAGAATAATGATGTTTTGAAAGTACAGCATTTTTATAGGAACACTATATAAACTGCCCAATTGCAGCTTTGATGTAAGTAAAATAGATTACTGTAAATCTGGAAGTCGTATTTTGTTCATTGGATGAACCTTCAAACTTTAAACTAAAATGTTGTTTCAGTGTGAAATAGGCACAGATAACAGATTATTCCAAACACCATTCTGAACTTTGGCAAACTCCATTTCACTTTGTTGCTGACAATGCATTTCTAAACAGAATTAACATTTTTAAGCCCATTGGCTTCAATGGATTTAGAAGGGCATAATGCTGCTCAGAACTGCACTGTAAATTTGCCTTTTTGATCTGTGCTGCATTTCTTATTTTATTTATTTCAGAAAGAAAATAATTCAAGTTGCATCTATGAAAGGAGAACAGTAGTGTCAGTAGGAACTTTTAAAGCAAAGTTTCAATTTGCTTAAAAAGGAGACTAATGAAATACAAACCCATCACTCCAAGATGGGTATCTATATTTGTCAATAGAACATTGCCCTTCCTCTATGGTGTAAGTAAACAGTGGACAAATGAGTTATATTCTCCTTGATCTGAGCCAACACAGCTGTCATGCTGAGAAAAGTTCTATCAAGGTCATCCTCTCATTTTGACCAACAGCCACAGCTAGCTATTTTAGAATGAGCCAGATCATACATCTACTGTATGGACAAGACATACAGAATACTAATTTATTCCTCATCCCAGAAAAAATAGATATAAAAATAGGAGACTCAGTTATCCTGGCTGCAGTATCAACCATGCAATTGAAACATAACATTTACCAGAGCAAACATGATCAGAACATCTGAGCATAGGATACAAGTTTTAGTCATGGTCCAAATTCTAATGAGAAGAAAAAGAGGCCAATACCACTATCTTAAGCAGAGTTATACCCTTCTTTGACTTCAAGACTAGACATCAGGCATACCTCATGATATTTTGGCTTCTTTCCAGTCTGTCCCCCAAACTTGACCATCCAGTCTCTTCTCCCAGACACCATGTGTGTGTGTGTGGGGGGGGGGGGGCTTCAGCTGGTCTCATCTGATATCCAGGCAAATTATTGAGCTGCAGCTGTCTTCTGCTATACTATTTAGGTTGTGATGGGCCCCAAAGAAAAAGGCATGAGATACCCACAATATAGGGTTGCCATCCTCCAGATGGGGAGTTCCTCCAGAATTACAGTTGATGTCAATATCCCGGGAGAAAATAGGCATTTCAGACAGGGAACTCGAGGGAAATCCCATTGAGGTCCCTCCTCAAACTCTCCCCACTGTGACTGCTAAGGCAGTTCCTGGTGCCAATATGAGCTTATTGATTTTAATTAGGGGTTTATCTTATTAGCTTTTTAATGGTCTGCTCTTTTTTATGGATAGTTTTTATGCTGCTTTTGTCCAATGGCTTGTGTTTTACACTGTGGTCTTTAATTGAACAGGACTCTGAAGAGGAGGCATAGAAACAGAGGTGTATAATCTTTATTTATTTATTTATAAATAAATATTATACATCTCTGTTACTTCCAGGCCAAATGTTTCATGTGCGGCACCGAAAGTTGTCCCTAGCTTGTTTACTTTAGTCCTGTTACTTTGTGTGGTCATTCTGTCATTGGCCTTTATCGCTCACATGTCTTGCACACAAAGCACAAATAAATTAAAGAAAGGAAGACTCCAAGCAGTATGGGACTCATTGTCTCATTGCAACAGGAAGAATTTCATAAATGATGGTTCTTCTGTCAAGAAGCATCCTTTATACATTAGGTCTGAGAGGGGCCTGATTTCATTTGATCTTTTTTCATAGCACAGATGAAGCAAAAGTATTTTTACCTCCTCCAATATGTCCCACGATTCCTTCCAGGCAGAAATTATCATTAGTCACCTGAAAAAAGTAACAGCTATTGTATCCTTTCACATTATCTCTCCATTAATATGAGAATGCTGAGTGTCTGTTTCTACTGCTCTATTTAGAAGTGAAAATGCACCTTGTTCTGGAGAGTTCCCACATGTCCAGTTACAAGTGTGTACTTAAAAGTTCTAATTAGAACTTGAAGATCCAGTAGCCTTCTCTTCCCGTACACAACTACTGCACTTCAGCACTAGGGACCAATTCATTTCACCAGTCAACTTTAATGTAATATACAAGATCTGCAGAGACAGTTTTTGTACCAAATGAAAATCTAATGTCTTTCGCCAAGGAATTACCATGGAACATGGCCTTGAAAGACTAGCCTAATCAGCCCCCTGCATTGATAATATCCTGGTTGGTTATTTTCATCCTGTAAAACAAATTGCTGTTGCTCAGGCCAATTTGCATTGGAGTGGTTCTGACTGTGACTCAGCATTCATTAAAGGGAATATAATTAGCCACAGTTGCTGAAGTTTAGTGTGCAGACATCTGTGGGTCATAGACACTAAAAAATTACTAGCCAATTAGGGTGTCAGAAAAATATAGATGCTACAGCTAATTTAGTGAGGTATTTCAAAAGGTGTTTCTGAATAAGGTCGTCTTAAATACTGAAAGGCATTTTCGTAATGTTTAAAACAGGCAGTGTGTAAGAACGTAAGAGTAGCTGAGCTACAGCAGATCAATGGTACATCTTATTCTGTTTCTGACAGCCCAAAGCCACAGGCCCATAATCTAGGCCTGCAACCACAGCCTTCACCTGCTGAATACTCCCCAGCATTTGACAACCAGTGGCATTCTTCCTCTGAAGCCACCTGTCAACCCCCTCAACCCATGCTTTGGAAGCTGGGCTGCATACCATTATACCCTACCGAGGTACCTCCCCTCAGTAACCACCACTCTCCCAGGCCCCACCTTCAAATCTCCAGATATTTCCAAACCCAGGGTTGGCAATCCTAGGCCTTTGCCACAGAATGTGGGGAGCCCTGCTGGATTTGACCAGTGGTCTGTCTAGTCCAGCATCCTGTTTCACATAGTAGCTAACCAGTTCCTCTGGAGGTCCAACAACAGGGCATAGAGGCCAAGGCCTTCCCCTGATGTAGCCTCTTGTCATTGGTATTCAGAGGTTTACTGCCTCTGAACATGGAGTTTCCCTTTAGTCACTATGACTAGGATTCACTGATGAACTTGTCCTTCATGAATCTTTCTAATCCCCCCCTTTAAAGCCATCTATGCCTGTGTCCATGACTACATCCTCAGACAGCGAATTCCACATCTTGGCAGTAAGTACATGTTATGTGAAGTAGTAATTCTTTTTGTCTGTCAAATCACTTTCACAGGATGACCTCAAATTCTACTAGAATGTAAGAAAAGTTTCTCTCTACCCACTTTCTATATAGTAGAAAATTAACCTGACCTGGAAGCTTATGTAGGGCTCAGTATTTATAATTTAGATTGCTCTTCAAGAAGCTTTAAAAAAAATCTGGTTGGTTATCCAGTAGTTACTTTGGCCAGAACAGGTAAATTCATGGATGGAATCTCTATTTGTCATCCAGAGGTTTAAATTTGAGTTCACACACCTCTGGTGAACTCCTCCCAAGGAATGGGAAGGGATAGGGTTGCCAACCTCCAGGTAATAGCTGGAGATATCCTACTATTACAACGGATCTCCAGCCAATAGAGATCAGATCACCTGGGCCATTTATGCATGGTCAATTTTCATGCTCGCTGAAAACTGTTTTTTAAAATGCGACTTTTAAAATGCCTATTCTTGGTCCTGACGCCTGCTCCTTCTCTCCTTTGTTTGCATAGCCAAAGGCAATGGTCATTTGCATAGCTAAGCCACGTTTGTAATTTTTCATGGTTCTTTCAGTAAACTTCGGTGCGGGGGCAGAGCAAATACAAAAGGTCGCGTTAAAGGGGCTCTTAAGAAATGAGAAGCAGATATGCGCTGGCTTCGCAGTCACTTCCTGAATGACAGTTCAGCGTGAAAAACTCAAAAAAATATGCGGGGCACTTCAGCCTGGAACGTGCTGCTAATTACCAACATAAATGGCCCTGGAGAAAATGACCACTTTGGCAATTGGACTCTATGGCATTGAAGTCCCTCACCTCCCCAAACCCTGCCCTCCTCAGGCTCTGTCCCCAAAATCTCCCGCTGGTGGCAAAGAGACACCTGGCAACCCTAGGAGGAGAGGCCTCTTACACATTTAGACAGGATGTGAGGCTCTGGCTTTAAGGCCCATGGCACTATACAACCAAAAGGCCAATATGAGGGGCATACGCTTGGTCAAGCTCTTAAAGAATTCAGGCATTTGCCAATGCAGCTATTCTAGTTTTCTAAAGATAAGTACTGGAGTTTTTATGTCTGTCATATAGTAGACACTTTTGTTCTTTGGATCTTATTTATAGGCACCTTTTATTTTTGTCTTCACTTTTGATTGGTTGGAACTCTGATGGCCATGGTGTGGTATATGGAAGGGAGACCATTGCTGTAAGATTTCTGCCTATGAATCTGAGGGAAGGAATAATTTGAAATGGCATACTTAAACAAAATCTCGCATGGTAAGCAACATAATGGTTATATTAATCCAGGATGTTTTACCTCCTCTATAATTACAGGATTTTTCTGAGCAATGTTTATATAACAATGTATTGATAACAGGAGCTAGTTATCATATCAATTACAAGATAAATAAAATGGGAGCCATGTCTCGACACTTGTTAAAACAGGCTAATGTTTTCCAAGAGACAGTTAAACAGGATTAGAATGATATCTTGGCGCACTTGAATGTTTTTTCTCATGGCAAGAAAAGCCCAAACACTTTATCATGAAAAGGACAAATGATAACCAGTCTGTCACGTATAATTTGACAATTTTCAATGCTTGAACAGCAGGAGGGCAAGGCAAATATTTCAAACATTGCTGCTGATGGAAGTATACAGTTCCCAATTACCATGCTGGATCAATGTCCTGCTTGAAGGTGGTAGCAGGACAGATAGTCCTTAAAGCATGTTGCACTGGAACCAGAAAGTTGATAGATTAGTTTTGGTCTTGAAGCTGCTAATTATTTAAACATGCATAGAAAGTCAACCTGTGATCAACAGAATGATCAAACGCAAGCTAACAGATGTACAAAATTAGCAACTGCAAATTAGCGCACAGAAACCCCAGCTCCCCAATTGTCCTCTAAGCATGAAAGTGTGATGGTTCATTGTTCTATATTTAGGTTAGAGGGGAAAAGCAAAAGAAACAGGCTTTGCATGTCCTTTTATTCTTTCTCAAGTAAATACACTTACTAAGGGGATGTCATAGAACAAGAACTTGTACTTGTGGATTGGACTAGACTGACAGGGTAATTCCAGCAGCTTTTATTCTGCTGAAAGAAATGCATCCTCAAGTAATCACAGCCACAGTTTTAAATCATCTTGAGCGGCAAAACTGAAAGAAGTTGCAGAAGATGATCAAATCTACTTCCTATTAGCAGTACCAAAAAGAGATCAGCATTCATTATGAAGCTTGTGTGAGACGTTTATTAGTAGGTAGAGAAAGCAGAAAAACTTTTCTTAGTATTCTGTTATTGGAAACAACTTAAAAGCAGCACCATAGGATCCCATATTTATTGTGCCACAATGATTGTCAAATAAAACATGTTCAGTTTATAATAACATCATGCCCAGCTTGTAAACCTGCCATTAGTCCTAGAAATATTCTTCCTTGTGAGAGAGAAAATGCCTTTGGCTGAACTAGTTATTAGTCCCATACACTATTTTCCTTCCTGAGCAGACATATCAAGAGGCCGAAGTGTAACAAAACCCGATGGTTCCACAAGGGGTAGCTTTTTAAACAGGACAACTATGAAGTTGCTGCACAAAGAAAACAAATATTTCTAGGCAATGTTGTAGAAGGTGATGATGGAGATCAGTCCATCTACCTGGGCTTCCAGAAGCAGTGATCAAGACAGAAGCATATGTGGGCTTCATACCTAAAACTTTAGGAAGAAGACAGCACCAACTGAGACTGGCCTGCCATCTTCTCTAGGTCGTATGAACCACCAATCTCCATCCGTTTTCTTCTGCCCAGTATAATATATTTTCTGTCATCTAGCTCATTATACCCACAAAGCACTTTCATGCTGTACTTTCACTTCTGGATTAGATGGAGTAGAAAAAAAAGAGCAGTGCATGTCATGAGTTTTGTGAATTTATTGAGGTTTATATTCAAGGACAACATGGGATCACACAGCAAACACAGATAAGGCAAATATATCGAAAAAGATAAAACATACTTTTATTGCAGTAGGTTCACATCCATTGTAGTAGATGTAGATAAAAGCCTAATCTAAAGAATGGTGGTGGAAAATGCTGTCCAGTTGCAGCCAAGCTACGGTGACCCCATAGGGTTTTCAAGGCAAGATGTTCAGAAGTGGTTTGCCGTTGCCTGCCTCTGTGTGGCAACTTCCTGCATGGACTTCCTCTGTGTGGACTTACTCAGTGGTCTCTCATCCAAGTACTAACCAGGGCGGACTCTGCTTAGCTTTTGAGGTCTGACAAGATCAGACTAGACTGAATTCTTTCCCCTAAAACAAAGGGCTTGTATCAAGTGTGTGGAAGTCTGATCTGCTTAGGCAAGTCTGGACTTGTCCAGCATGTCCTCTCACAAGAGACCCTCTTAGAAGACCATGAGAAGAAGAGGAGAACACAAAAGGAAGAGATGGAGGAGTCAGAGGAGCTCCCTGCTTAGACAACAAGAGGCACCCTACTCAGTAAGAAGATAACATACACAATCTGAGAAATATAGCATCCTTCAGTGTAGGCGTGCTGAGTTGTGTTTACTCCAATAACAAGCATATTAATGACACCAAGCTCCAAATTTCAGGCAACCACACTCACTTTAAATAGGAAGCATGGTGTGCTGCTTTGAAAAAAAAAGGTCTGCCAATGACCTGAGACAACATTTGTTCCAATGGTCAACAAGATCCTATTGTACATGATATTAGGTTGGTAGATCATGGCATTTGTGTGCTAATTCCAGAGCTTTGCTGGTGCATTACTACAATATGTTTTCACTGCTACCAATATATTTTGCCTGAACAAAAATTCCTTCTTTCTTTCTGGGAAACACTTAGTGGCACAAAGACTGTAAACTGTCTGCTTGCCTCAGTTCCATTGCCAAAGAGCAACATTTTTTTTACCTCTCAGAAACATGTAGTGTAATCTGTTTTCCTTCTGTTTGTTTCCCATCCCCCCCCCCCATGGTTTTTGAGACCATCTCTGAAGAGATTTTGCTGTTTGATGTGCTGTGGAACTACCTCTTCTGTAATGTGAAAAGAAGCGGTCATGACCTGCTTTTTTCTTTTTTTAACTGCACTGCGCCAATGAAGTGCCATGGTTTGAAATGCAAAATAGCAATTCACATATGATTCATAAACAGATTTGCATGCAGTACAAAACCTCAGCACTCACTACAATTTAGGCAGAGCTGAGCAAGCCCTATGTCAAGATATCTAGTCCAATGTTTAGGCTGAAATGAAAGGATAATTTTAGTGATATTATATTCTGACTTGTTATTCCATTATTCCATTTAAAGGTGTGTTTTAATAGCCTTTTTGACTTTTCAGTTTTCTGGCCATCAAAGTCTGATTCACTTTTCTTAGGTCCCCTATCATTCTGTAGGCCCCAAAAGAACAAAAAATTGGTTCCTTTTACAAAAAAACCGTACTCCCTAAATAGAATAAGATGGACAGCAATATTAGAAGTAACAGAATTTACTGGCTGATTGCTTCTCCTTTTCCTTTTGTCATATCAACAGTTTGCTGTACAAATTTAAAACAAAACAGTTTGGTGACAGATGGCTATGAACCCAAAGCTTCCTGTGAGAATGTGCGGGCATGAGTCACTGCCAATTGCTCTGTTCTGTATTGTTTGAATACTTTAAAACAGGCTTGTCCAAACTGCACCCCAGGACGGCCATGAATGCGGCCCAACACAAAACCATAAACTTACTTAAAACATTATGAATCAGCTATCGTTAGTGTTAGTGCATTTTATGTGTGGCCCAAGACAATTCTTCTTTTTTCAATGTGGCCCAGGGAAGCCAAAAGATTGGACACCCCTGCTTTAAAAGGAACCTGATGAACAGGTCTGAACTGCTAGTCAACAGGTCCAAACTGCTAGTCAACTGCTTACCTCCATTACGTGTTTGAGCATCCCTAATCCAAAGTGCAATGAATAAAGCAAGGCAAACATAACAGAATTTCTTGCCTCTACCCTCCAACCACATTCTATTGACCCTCCCACAATTCTGCTTCTGGAGGCCAGTGGGCCAAAAAACAGGTGTGATAGAGTAGGGAGAATCATGTGAGCCCTGATCTGTAATCTGAAGTGGCAGAGACCAATCGTGCATTACTGAGGGGAATGCCTGCTCCGGGCTTAGGAGGCAACCCAGCGGTGCTGCCTCCTAAGGAGGTTTCGGGCCCGCCGTAACCTCCGCCCGGTGCCAAAAATTTGTGCAACCTGCATAGGGTTGCGCGGGAGATACGCCACCTAAAAGGCCTAGGGTTGCACAGGAGATCCACCACCGAAAAGGCCTCCTAAGCCGTTATGGTTTAGGAGGCCACCTAATGGCGGCCCCGCCCCCAGGCCGGCACTGTGACGCCCCGGGAACACCTCCCAGGATGCCGTGACACCCCGGGAATGCCTCCCGGGAAGATGACTCGGCGTCCCAGCCTTCACACTGGCGTTGGGGCCACAAATGGCACCGTACACTGCCCGGACGCCGGCACTGTGGGCCCTTGCACCAGTGCAGACCTTCGCCGGCCTCCAGAGGCCTTTCATCCTGGCTACCAGCGCAGCTCAGGAGTGCTCTGGAAATTACCATTTTATAGTCTGTGAGAAATAGGCCATACATGTCAAACTGTGGATACTTCAGGTAGAATAAGAATCCATAACCAGCATTCACAGGCCAGAACTTTAGCCACAAGTATATAACACAATGTTGCAACTAGGGATGTGGTGAAATTCTGCCACAGAAAAGTTTGAGCTACAGTGGAACCACAATGCATGGAGCAGGAAAATACTAGAATCTATCACAAATGTGTTGGTTCTGCAGCATAGCAGAATTCATTGCCTGTGTTTAGAATATTTCTGTGCTGTCATGGTCTTGGGTAACATGGGTAACATATTTAGAGAAAATCTGGAGTTTTTCTACACTTGATGTGGAAACCCTGAAATTCTGTTAAAATTCAATTTGGAATTTATATTAGAGTCCAAAGAGACTTGGGTTATTGGATAAAAACTGGAGAAAAAAGAATTACTCAGATTTCAACTTGGAAGTTCATCTTCTTGCGCCAAAGACTGCTTCTCTTCATACTGTTTTGTAGCTCCCCAATTCCCTAAGCAGTGGGAAGTTTCAGGAAGGGACTGGGTAAATTTCCTCTATAAGGAGAGATTTTTCTAAGCTGTTTGGGCAAGGAGGCATAGACGTCAGCCAGGTATGCTAGCCTGCAGAGTTTCTTCAAAAGCAAACAGCTTGGAGTCATCCAGATTGCTTCTTCCTGGCAGGTTGCAAACTCATACTTTTTCTCCTTTCCTTTTTAAATACATTTCAGTCCAAATTCTTTGTTGCCATAAATATAAACAGAGAAAAGACTGATCTCTACCACAGCACTAGCTGGCAATAGTAACTAGTAAGCACCATCCTTCAGTAACTAGTAAGCACCATTCTTCAAGGACTATTGATTTTTTCTGAAGAAGCCCCTTTAGGCTATTATACAAAAAAAATAAAATAAATCTAGGTTGTTTATGCATGGGAGTTTTTCCTGAGGTTTGTTGCCCCCCCAAACCCAATTGCGGCATAAAAAAGCATGTTAATATCATTTTAAGAACAAAAACAAAAACCAGAACTATTTGAAAGGAATGGGTGGGGGTAGAAACCCATGCCTCATTTTAAAAGCCTCCTGCTCAGAAAGAGCTCCAAGGAAGCAGAAAGTATTTGAATCCCCACCCCTTGACATGCTGCTTTGTAATTGGCTGTCTACTTGCTGTGAGAGAAACCAAGCTTCTATGTCCAGCGCTTTGCCTTATGCATGGGGATTTCAACTGGGCTGAGCTCAGGGGAGAGGGAAGAATTGGGTTATCAGAGAGATGGGAAGTCCCAGGATTTGTGAGGGCTGGCAGTAAGGTCATCTCTAATGGAGGGAAAACTCATGCATAACTCCAAGGAACAACCAAGACAGACTGGGAGGGGATGTGAGTGAAAGTACCCATACATAAACAACTGTAGGAAAATGTGGACAATATTTGCTATATTTTGGAGTAATGAATTTCAAGATAGTGTTTGCCCATAAATATATTTTAATAAATTACGGAGTATGTTGTCTTAACATATATTACACTTCCTTTTTTCTATCTTTGGTTTGTAGTGATTAATTTTAAAAAATCATAGATTTGGTCATTCTTCCACCTGACATAAAACCCTAGCATCCCTATTAGGATGCATTCAGTACTTCTGAACCAACACTGAAATGACATTTTCATTTTATTTATTTACTTCATTTATACCCTGCCTTTCTCCCAGTGGTGAACCAATGCAACGTAGATCGTTCTCCTCTCCACCATTTTATCCTCACAACAACTCTGTGAGGTGGGTTAGGCTGAGAGTGTGTGATTGGCCCAAAGTCATCCAGCAAAGTTTCCATGGCATGAGTAGGGATTCGAACCTGGGTCTCCCAGATCCTAGTCTGACATTCCAACCTCTGCACTAGACTAAGTCCAATCCAAACTTAATATTACATTATGGAACAACCTGGAGGTGCGCCTGGCCCCCTAACTTTTGATATCCGGGAGGCAGCTGAAGACAGTTTTATTTAGGACTGCATTTGACTGATTTAGTTTTTATTTATTGGCAATTCTAACTAGAGTTTTTAAGTTGCATTTTTAATGTGTTTTTATCATTGTTTTATTCATATTGTTTTTGTTGTGTGTGTGTGTGTTTGGTAATGGTTTTATTTATACTGTAAGCTCCCTTGAGTTCCGCAAGGGAGAAAGGCAGTTAATAAATATTTTAAATATATATATATATACACACACACATACACATTAATACATTAACAGGTCTTAAATAATTCCTATGGATGCATAATTGCATGTTAACACATATACATCAAAAGTCGAGGGAATCAACTGTGAAAAAGCACTATAGGAATTATGTGCTATAGTTGTTGATTGGAACTATGCTGGCACCAATGGTCCTGTTTGTTAGGATTAAAAGCAATCACCAGGGGATCAAGCAAAAACTATTTCTCAGATGCCCACAATGCAACATGTTTAAGCATGCTTTTGTGGAATTTGTTTCATATGCAATATGAACAGCATGTTACAATGTAAGTTTTTCATATGTTGGAATATTCCAAGAGGCATCATATGTATTCAGAAGTGTAGCGCTTCACGGGATTCTTGCAGATTGTATATTTTAGTCCTGCCATTTTTGTTGTTGCAAGACTCTGGCTGCAATCCTAAAGGGGGTGAATCTCCTTAGGAGATTCCAGTGCGGGGCAAATACGGCGGTGTCTGGGAACCATGGAGCTCTGCTGGTCCCCGCTGCCAGTGCTGCCACTCTGGGAACTAAATCCTGGAAGAGAGCACCTGTGCTGGCATGAGAAAGGCATTCACTGGGTGCCCCGGGAATGCCCCCTTGAGTTGTGGCGTGGCTGTGTCACCTTTTTTGATGGTGCAGCCTCACTTTGTTCAATGGAGCTTTTTGCCAGGAAGCCTTGGAGGTGGCAGCATGGCTGCATCATTCCCAGCTGCTGTCCAACTGTCTCCCCTTCAGGATTGGGCTACCCGACTAAGAATAAAGAGGATATTCAGTGTTGCCTCCCATGAATGCTTCCTCACCTGATCCAACTGAGAAGATCCAAACAGGGAAATAGTGCCCTAAATTAGCTGCCACCTATATATACACGATATTGACATAACATGTGTTCTTTCATATGCATCTAAATGCACATTTTCATGTTCATAGGGGTAAATGTGATAAAGAAGCCACACTGCATATTCCATAGGTGGCAATCAATGAAGTACAAATAGACTGCATTTGCACTCAGATGTTCCTTGCATCTTCTATGAGCCTTTAAACTGTGAGATGATGTTCCCCCTTTGGAGGTGACAGGAGAAAGGCAGTCAGGCAGAACACATGAATGATAGATGAATTTTCCAAAAGTAATTCCTGTGGTAGATTCATATGGACTGATAGTATTCCTTGCAGTTTAAAAGGATATTTGGACAAATATTGGGCTTGGTGAAGGATGCCCATCTGAAGGTCCATTCTGCAAGACCAACAGTCCTTCTATAACCCTTTAAACCACAAATCATCAGGAGCCAAAGAGAAGCCACATTTAATACTAGTTTTAAAAATGGGGAGGGACAGCAATAAATGCTCATTAGCTCCGTCTCTCCATCCTGAAATGTTACCACTCCCTGTAGCCAACTCTATTTTGACAACTACACTTCATTAATCACAGACAGCTATGAAAATTTCAGCCTTCTCAATTCTCAGAGGAATTATGTAGATTCATTAGCTAGTGTCTAAAAACAGATTGAAATGTTAATTAATATAAATAGCAAGCAGAGCTAGGTTAAAATAGGCCATATTTTTAAGAAAAGAAATCTTCCTTTATGCCAATGATTTATTTGCTTGTTTTCCAAAAGGAAAGAGTTTTTCACTTCAACCCTGATGGAGAAAAACAACTGGAGCCAGACATGCATTCTAGTATGTCAATCAGTAATAATTTTACACCATGATATCACCAAAGGACAACATGTAGAATATTTACATTTCTGCCTCATTACTCAAATATAAGATGTCACACAACTCGTTCAAGTAGACATACTTGTTGTTAGTCTTTCAGGAGCTCTCTATTCCATAGCTTATACTTCTAGCTTTAGAGAGGTGGAGGAAAAGTGTGTAAAGCTATCAGTGTACACAACCTTGCTTAAAAATACAGAGTTGAAAAGGACATAAAACCATCTGGATTTACTTCTGGATTCACTTCTGGGATTATTCTGTTGACAGCTGATCTGCACTTTCTGGAAAGTCACATGATGGAGTCTTTCCCAGACTGCACTACTTCAGTTTGCAGTAAGGGGTTTAAATGCTATAGGCACACAGAAAACTACCACTTCAGGGAGGCATCTTACTCTTAATGATTTCTCTCTCCAATGTGCTACTTTGGTATATATTTTTTCATCATAAGTTGGTTCCATTTTAGACTAAGGTTAAGCACAATATTTTGGATCCCCCTCCCCCATTACATATCAACTACTGAGATGGTAAATCCATCAGTAGTTTTCCTTTCAAGTAGTGACTTTTCCTTTGAATACTATGACAGGTCACAGACAAGTAGTGAAATGAGACTTTTCCAATTCTTGGAATTTCTGTAAGCCAGGAGTTGGCAAGCTGCATTCTGACCACATCTGAGTAGGCAAGGAATTAGAACCAGGTTTCCTGTTTCTGAGATCAACAGTCACATTTATCCAAGCAGATCAATCCAATGGGATTGCAAGCACGCTTGATTCTCAGAGTGCTGTGCAGTGCACTTGCCATGAGAGCTGTAGCTAGATTTCCTGAGTTACTGAGAATAGTTTCAGAGTAATTGGGTATGAACTGACCCTAAGGATTTTTGTGAATGGCTGTCATGTTGGGGACTGATGCAATGATTTATCAACATCTAGGGAGTATGTTAACGTCTAGATTTGAATCCAGTAACACCTTAGAAACTAATAAGATTGTCAGGCTATGAGCTTTTAAGAGTGAAAGTTCCCTTTGTCAGATACGTGTTGCAATGGAGATCTCCGAGTCTTTATACTGAAAAGTCAACAAGGCTGTTAAAAAATACCTTTTAACAGAATAACAAGTCAGAATATAATGTTGTCACTAAAATTATCCTGCCATTTTAGCCTGAACATTTGACTAGATATCTTGACATAGGGCACCTTCACATTTTCATTTTAACCTATTTTCCCCATTGCATGCTCAACTCTGCCTAAATTGAGGTGGGTAGGAAATCAAACGTCTGCACTTGTATAAAGCTCAATAAAGCACATACAAAGCGCTTTGCAAGCAGTTATATTGTGAGGTGGAGCCTCACCAAAACAATATCCCAAGGATATAAATACAGAGCAAGAACTTGTTATAATGCGATAAATTTACATCAGGTAAGTGTATATACACAACAAAATCAGGTGCACAAAAATTGACAATCCAGAATGGTAATGTCCAAATGAAGCACGGAACAGATTTCAAACGCAATGAGCTTCCGGTAAAATCCCCATTTCAGAGCTTTTGTCAAGCTTCAAGGAGTACCGCGTGCAAGTATCACCAAAGTTTGGAGAGACATCTATTCTGCCATTCTGTTTAAGAGGCTAGCTGAGGTGGGAGCTGAGGTTATTGTACTTTGGTCACATTATGAGAAGACAAGAGTCACTGGGAAAGACAATAATGCTAGGGAAAGTTTAAGGCAGCAGGAAAAGAGGAAGATGCAACAAAAGATGGATTGACTCACTCGAGGAAGCCACAGCTGTCAGTTTGCAAGAGCATGCCTGTTAATGATAGCACATTTTGGAGGTCATCCATTCATAGGGTTGCCATGGCTCAGAAGCAATTCGATGGCACTTAACACACACACAGATCTCCATTACAACTTGTATTTGTTGAAGGGAGCGAAGAAGAAGAAGAAGAAGAAGAAGAAGAAGAAGATGAAGAGCTTATACCTCAAAAATCTTGTTGGTCACTAAGGTGCTACTGTACTTGAATCTAACTGTTTTACTGCAGAACAACACAACTACCCTCTGAAACTGTTAATTTCTAGCAAGATTATAACGTATTAAGTAATCCTGCAGTGCCAAACCAAAACAAGGAGTGGGGAAAAAATTCTGCACCCAATTAATACTCATAGTCATCATAGAGATGACTGTTAGAATTAAAGGCATTTGTTCCATCAAATATCAAGCTCAGCATATCATTAAGATCATAAAAGTTGATGACTTTTTGCTTCTGTTATGGGAATCCATAAATCCTCCATAATGAGAATTTTGCCTCCCATGTCAAAGATCAAATATTTAATGAGCATTTCACAAGTATCTACTCACTGTAGATAGCTGAGAAAGGATTTTATAGGAAAGGAATCCATTTGATCTACTTATATACTTTCAGTATATGCTGTTATGAATAACATATTACCTTTTGATGTAAATAGCCAGATGTGATCTTTATGGACTTCTGTACAATTACTTAAATATGCGTCGAAATCATTTCCATTGAACTAATGGAATAATATGGGGTGCAATTAAATGTATAATAAATATGTATTCGGAAATTTTTAGAGATATAACAGAAAAGGAAACCGTAAGGGTACTGCAAAATTGTCTAATTGTTCACTTGCATTTTTCAGTTTACTTAATGTGTAGTCTGGGATATGAAAGTCCAAGGTGTCTTTTATTTCTTGTGTGAGTTTTATCTGGAGACCCAGGTATTTTTAAACACTGTAGTGAAAACAATGAAGAAAGCTATTGTATTCATGCTTGGATTATTAGCTTCATTTGGCTGGTCCCTGTTGGAAACAGAATACTAGACTAAACAGACCTTTCGTTTATACAGCAGGTCAGTTCTTATACTCTCATTGAAGTCAGAAACCTATTCTAGAGTTGAGCCAAGACTACTTTTTAATTAATATTTTGACCCCCTGAGAAACGCCCTCTTCCTTTGATAATTATTCAAAGGGCAAAAATGTTTGCAGTATTCCTCTCCTGATACAAAAGAATGGAAGAGTTCTCTATCTTCACAATGAATGAGCTTTCTAAAGTCACCATGCCGCTTGTTCTGATTGGCTCATGACAATCCAGTTCAAAGTAAGGCCTTTTTTTTGTGCCATCAAATCACAACTGACTTATGTTGAACCCTTGGGGTTTTCAAGGCAAGAGACATTCAAAGGTGGTTTCCCATTGCCTGCCTCCACGCCACAACCCTGGTATTCCTTTGAAGTCTTGCATCCAAATACTAATTTGGGCTGACCCTGCTTATCCTCTGAGATTTGATGAGATCAGGCTATCCAGGGGCTATTCAGGTTAGGGCAAGTAAGGCCTAGCCAAATATAATTGGCTGTGTGGCTTTCTGTACAGACTATATATTTATGTCATGAAACCCAATCAGAGCAAGAACAATGCTTTCTACAGTATCTCTAAATTGGCTTCATAATGTCAACATATAGCCAAACCTGACTGGCTTTCTTCCTTACCTCCCTGCCCCAACTTGCCTGTCATCCCTCCCTATCCATCCAGCGTCTTGCCTTGTATCATTGGCCTCCTTCACCCCCATTTACTATAGTTTCCCAAGATCTGTTTCCATCCATTATCTGCACAACTGCAAACAATTCTTCATTGGTTTAGAAGGTTTGAGTTTGTTGAAAAATTTCCCCTCTCTGTACATGGCCCAGCTTTATGGATTTTTAAATCTTCAGTGTAGGGCCATGTTCAAATTAGATATATGATAGGGGTTTTTTAAAAAACAAATGTATTTACATTATGTTGTTTACATGCTTTATAGTCTGCCTTTCTCATAGGGACTCAAGGCAGATTACACATAGTGAGTCAGTACAATTTGGATAAGGATATATAGAGCTGAGTATCATCAACATATTGATGACAACCAAACCCAAAGCTACAAATGATTTGACTTAAGGGCTTTAAATAGAGATTGAAAAGCATGGGGGATAGAATTGTACCCTGTGGAACCACACAAGATTATATTGGTTGGAGCCTCAGTGTCTTCTCTGTTTGGGTAAATTGCATTAGCTTCCCTAGGATCATTATAAAAAAGCAGAAAATTACTATTCTGATAGTGGTAGAACAAACAACCAAAACCTGGATTAGTTAACAGAAAACAGAAAACAGAACCTTTATTGGCATTAACAGTAACAAAACAAACATGTAAAGCAGCTAGATATGGATCTAAAAAAGAATGAATACACAGTTCATTGGTAAATATTATAATAAACAATTAAATGAGGGTTCCCCTCCTTCTTTCTCCCTCCTTTAGGACCTTGGCCAGGAACTCGGCAACTTGAGTGGTAACTTCAAAGCTTTTGTCATCCAATAAATGGGCTATCTTTCCAGTAGTCATTGCAATAGTAAATTGGGGAAGGGAGCTAATTAAGCTGCATCGAAGCTGTGTGAAAAGTGGATAGTACAAGAGAATATGTTGTATTGTGTCAGGTTCTTTGCATTGACACCTACAATATCTTGCTTTGCGTGGTATTCCCTTGTATCTACCACTAACAACAGCTGAAGGGAATATATTAAATCTGGCCAACAAAAATGCTCTACGGTGAGAGGGTATAGTTAAGTTAAAAAAATACTGGGCCATAGAGTTTGTTTGATAAGAAAGGCCTAAAAAACGAGGGGAGCAGATACCTTCAGCACCGGCTTTTATTATTTGGGAATCACTGTCCCATATCCTTTTTTGGATTGTCCTAAAAATATATAATTCACTGGAATTGGACAAGGAATCAAGATCAATCCCGAGTGATCTGATCCTATTTAAGATAAGCCGAGACCATCTAGAAACAGTTGAGTCAGTACCTGGATTAGTTAATATGAAGTGCTGCTAGCTACATGTACCTTGACTTATCTTTCAGAGGTAACTGGAGAGAATTTGACACAAAGATAAAGTGTCAGCTAGAAAGGTGAACTATCAATAAAGGAAAAAATTACCATGTTCATCAATTTGTAGATTTTGTCCTGAACAAGTCAAATTAACCATTACATTATGTGTCTATTTTTAAAACTTGTCAGTTAAAAGTCTTGTTTTTCATTTGTAAATCAAATCATATGCTAACTAAAAATAATCATTTTAGCTGTTTCAATTCACTCCCATAAAAAGAGGTTGCATTCATTTATGGCTTCATTTCAGGTTTTTCTGGCATTTGCATATCCTTCTTGAAGGATGCTACATTCATAAGAGTTTTGTCACCCTACTGATGACTGTATCTGGGAGGCTTTCTTATACCAGGTCAGACCACTGGTCCATCAAACTCAGTATTCTTTGCTATGCCTGGCAAGGACTGTCCAAAATCACAGGTAAAGAGAAGTCTTTCCCAACACCATAAAAATCTTTTATCCATAAAGCAATAAATGTTCTACCACTAAGCCAAGGCCTCTTCCCTCCCAAAGTGACATTCAATAGTACAATCTATAAAAGAGGGGCTACAACCAGCTGAGGCAGCTAATAAACAAGAACTGTTGCACACTCTACCAAGCCACTTTAGTGTGGAAGAGAAAAAATGAGTGTCCAGAATCCAAATTCATGATGCATGTGCTTCTGCTCCCACAGCTGCATATATTTGTGTCTGGGTTTGGCAACACCTTCCTCTGACTTATCTGCAACTCCAGGGGCAGGCCAGGAGGTTGTGGCAATGTTGGGCCAGAGGAAACCCCTCCATGCCCCCCCATCAGTGTCAGGTCCAGGCTGGATGGCTGCAGCAATGTCAGTGGTACAGGAAAAGTCTTCCCCACTCTCATATGGTCCAGCAAGGCAGTGTTCGAGGGTTGCAGGAGCAGAGAAGCAGTGGAAGCAGCCAGGGATGGTGAACAGGTGGGCTGAAGCAACTGACCTGCCAGGAGCAGCCAGGGGGGAGAGAGAAAGGAGGAGGCCTCATTAGCACCAGGGACAGCTGGCCAGGTTGACACGGCCATCGCGGGCAAGGGGACTGGAGTGAGTCGGGAGCAGGTCAGGAGCAGAGGCCTGGAGACAGGCAGAAGCAGGGCATGGTGATTTTCTTGGAGCAGTGCTGGTCAGCAGGAGGTTGTTTTGAAGCCTCAGGTCAGGTGGAGCTGATGAGGGAGGGGGAACACAGAGGGAGGCCCGTTAGTCCAGAAATTGGGAGTGAGCTCGGCCCAACACCTAATTAGAGGGCATTGGTGGAGCCCGGAGTGGCCCCCTCTCCAGGCAGGCATTTATTAGGCATGACCCCAAGGTGGTCTGAGAGTAGGGTTGCCAGGTCCCTCTTCACCACTGGTGGGAGGTTCTTGGGGTGGAGCCTGAGGAGGGCAGGGTTTGGGGAGGGACTTCAATGCCATAGAGTCCAATAGCAAAAAGGGGCCATTTTCTCCAGATGAACTGATCTCTATCAGCTGGAGATCAGTTGTAACAGCAGGAGATCAAGGGGTTCTATACAGAGACAGGCAATGGCAAACCACCTCTGTTGGTCTCTTGCCCTGAAAACCCTATGGAGTTGCCATAAATTGGCTGTGAGTTGATAGCACTTTCCACCACCTCAATTAAATCCTTTCTTTTCAACTTTTTAAAAAACACCTCAGATTTCTATAAATAACTATTACTTCCACACCTGATGCAATTTTTTTGGATTTTTTTGATCTATACTTTGAGGCCAAGTTCAGAATGAGATATTTATTTGAATTAGATCCCATGAATCATCAGCATAAGGGTTGGGAATCTCCCATATTCCACTCCACCAGCAATCCCATCCATCTCCCAAAAAAAGTTGATTCCTTGGGTCATGAGATCCAGGTATAAAAATACCCACACACTTCAGGAGGCTGAAGTGGGAAGGAGAAAGAGAGTAGAATTACCCTATCCTCCCTCTTTCATGAGCAGAATTCCACTGACTGATTCCACATTGGCCTAAAACGAATGGCCACTTACCGCGGTTTCTGCCCAGGCTCCTCCCCGTTCCAGTCAGGATTAAATGAACCCGGGCCGGGGGAGTATCTGTACGCATTACCCATGGCGAAACTGTGCGCTGCTCCGTCCATGCAAACAGAAAACGTGGGAGCAACAAACTTCCTGGTCGTCCAGCAACACCCCCCCCCCGGTGATTGGTTGATTCACTCTCACTGACCAACCACAGCCTCTGGTGTCCACGCCCCGCTTCCGGGTAAGTTGAACGAGCCAGGGATAACGTTTTGGCTCCTCGAGAGCAAATCCGGGTTCGTTTTGGGTCGACACATCGCTCGGCCAGCAGCAAATCAAGTGCCGTTCGTTTGTGAGGATTTGATCCTGGGTGAAATTGGGAATCAACAGGGAGGAGCCTGGGCAGAAACCGCGGTAATTGGCAGTGCGTTTTAGGCCATAGTCTTCCAGCCCATGTGATTATTGGTCCACACAGGTTCTGTTATTCTGGGAATCAACTTTCTCAGAATTTGATGGGGCTGTTGGGGAAATGGTGAATACAGAAAAGGTCTATGACCATCAGTGCCTTCCACTGATGGGTCTCAAGATCCAGTGTGTGTGCATGCATTTGTGTGTATGCTTAGAACATTATGAGATGCACATACCTGCTAATCTCATAAACTGTGATGCAACCTAGGCCATAAATCTCAGGTAACTTGTTTCTTCAATCACTGACAACAAAATATAATGTAAACTATGGTTTAAATTTGGTCACTAAAGTCTCATCTAATTCCTGGCAATCATGCAGACTGGCCTGTTTTCAGACTTGGCAACACAATCCTCAACACCTTTATTTTGACCTTCAATTCCATAAAAGCTAGTTGCATAGTAAGACCCGTGGCTTCAACAGGGCAGGAATAACCCATTAGGATGCCCTACCTTGGTGATGCCATTAGTTACAGCTTTCTACCTGCACCCTCACTGGTGAAATGCAGGGAGTAACGATGTATCAGCACTTGGAAGAAAGTCAGGTCCCAGCTTTGCCCTTGTCCCATTAGGTACTCTTTAAATTCAGTCCTACATGCTCCAGCAGGAGAGAATCAGAGGATCAGGCTGTTAATCTGTTTCATGTACTTGCGCATATTGTTTACTGTACTCTTTTCTCACATAAAAACGTATAACAAAAAGACTTATATGATCCTTTTTTTCAAAAAAAAAAATTGGCATTCAAGAGAGATTTTCCTTAAATTGAAGTGATTATGAGAACTCATGTGAAGTAATGCTTTAATCACAAACTTCTCACAGGAAGATGGATCAGTTCCAGCATTGCCTTTCCCCAAGAATGTCTACTTATAAACCTGTCATTTCAGAAAGAACCACAGCAGATACAAGAAATGTAACGCTGCATCTCACGATTTTCTTTCAGATACGTTAGTTTTGCTAAATGTGAGAATTCTCTCATATTTAAAGAATCCAAGTTTCCTCAGTGCAGCAGTTACTCTGATGCCAGCTGTTTTAGGAAGGATCACAGTATCATTTATTAGTGTGGCTGGTAAATTTCAAGCATGAGTGTAAGTAGGCTTGACAGGGAGAAAGGGATCAGGTTACCTCTAGATCAGGGATGGTCAACCTTTTCAGCCTGTGTGCCCCAAACTCCGTCATGACTACTTGTGAAAATGGTGGTGTGATGTTGAACAAAAGGCAGGGAGAGAGACTACAGTTGTAGACATTCAAGGAGCAAGCTGTGGAACCACCAATGGTGCCCATAATGTGCGGCTTTGCCCCATGTGAGAAAAAAATCTTTATTAAACCCATGCAGCCTTTCCCCACTGTAAACTACAACAGCATAGTAGCTATAAAACAACATGATCATGTTCTGCAAATCATTCAACGGTACATTTCTATTAAGGTACCATAAATTCTGAGTAAAATTAAGAACAGCTTTTCCACCAGGCATTCCCTCATGATTTACACATTTTCACTCTTGGCTAGTTGCACCCCATGCCTATTTAACCACTTAATCTATGTCTGCCATGCCTTTTTACTATATAATATTCTGATAGTTCGCTGAACACGCAGATTACCAGTGTATGCAGACAACTGTTTTCTAACTGATCCCAACTATTCTGTCAAACCTTTGGCTTAACCTCGTAGATGTCATCCCAAATATAAACTAAGCTCAGGTATATGTGTGACTACCTTTGCTCACAGCGTCCATTTTTTACTTTCCCCTTTTTACTATAGTCTCTTTTTCATCCTTCCACCCCCCATCCCGTTCTCCTCAGGAACAGAATTTTGGAAGGTATTTCAGACTGCTGCAGGAGCATGGACCTAAGAAAGTCATCTTCTGGGCATGGAAGTCCTTGAGCCCATGAAATGCCATGTTGGATCCAAACCATTGTCATTAGTCACATCTAGGGCTGTCAATTCGGTTCGGCCCGAACTGAAAATCAGCCGAATTTCCCTTGATTCGGCGGTTTTTAGTTCGGACGGATCCGAACTCAAAACTGGCGGGCAACCGGGGGGGCCGAATTCAGCGAGTTCGGGAGTTCGGCGAATAAATTCGGCCAATTCGGCCGTCAGTAAGCAGCATAACCGTCAGTAAGCAGCATTCTCCTCCCCCGGCCAATCGGTGGCCAAGCTGGGTCTTCTTCTGGCCAATCAGTCAGGATTGAGTGCTGGAGGAATCAGCTGATGTGCGGCCGGCCAGGGAAAGAGAGAGAGAGAGGGAAATCCTCATGTGTGTGTGAGGGGGTGCTTATGCACATTCGCTCCTTTCCGTGGCTGCAGGGGGCGCATTTTTTGGGGTACCGACCCCAAACTTTCAGGGGATATTCAGACAGGTTTTTTTAAGAGACCACCCAAGTTTTGTAAACATTGGGTCAGGGGGTCCCGAGATATGGGCTCCCCCCCTTTTTTCTTTCCATGGCTGCAGAGGGCGCATTTTTGGGTGTGCCGACCCCAAACTTTCAGCGGAGCATCAGACTAGGCTTCTTAAGATACCCCCCAAGTTTTGTAAACATTGGGTCAGGGGCCCCCGAGATATGGGCTCCACCCCTTTTTCCTCTCCCCCCTTTTCCATTTTCGTGGCTGCAGGGGGCGTTTTTTGGGGGTTAAGCCCCCAAACTTTTGTCATAGCTTCAGAGAATCCCTCTTAAGAGACCACCCAAGTTTTGTAAAGATGGGTTCAGTGGGGGCTGAAATATTGGCTCCCCCCCTTTTCTCTTTCCATGGCTGCAGGGGGCGCATTTTTGGGTGTGCCGATCCCAGACTTTCGGCGGAGCTTCAGTCAAGGCTTTTTAAGAGACCACCCAAGTTTTGTAAACATTGGGTCAGGGCCCCCCGAGATATGGGCTTTCCCCTTTCCCCTATTGGGATGAATGGATCACCCTCGAGAGATGCATACATATGGATCTTATATTGGATACAAATGGAATCATATTGGATTACCCAGCCTCCCAGCCCCTCCTGCTGGAACAGAAGACAGCCACAGTAAGACCCCTTTGGGGGCTTTAATCTATATTTTTTCTTTTCTGTGTGTGTGTGTGGGGGAAAGCAGAGTCTGTGTGTGTGTGTGGGGAGGGAGCAGTTTCTGTGGGTGGGGGGGGAAGCCAAAGGGGGCTTTTGCCGGTTCTGCCTGGGGTGTGTGTTCCCCCTCCAGTCTCTCTCTCCCTGGTTTGAGGGGGGGCTTCATTTTTATTCTTCAGGTTTTTCCTCATTCATAAGATCAGTTAGGTTATTGATGCTTGCTCAAAACTGGTTTTCAAATGGTGACTTAAAGAATGCATCTGCCTGGTCCCAAGTCCAATGCAAAAGGAGACATTCCACCCCCTCCTGCTCATTATGCATAGCTAGCTGCCTCTGTCCCTTTCCATGGTATGCAAACTCCCAGGTGTCAGGTGTTGCTATGCACTGTTGCAAAGGTTTTGCATTGCGTGCTTGTGTTGCTTTGCAGTTGTATTGTTTTGCAAAATTCTTCACACCTGCCCCGCCCTTTGCATATTTGCAAAGGGGTTGCTCTGCAGTTGTGTTGCTTTGCAAAGTTCTTAGCACCTGCCCCGCCCTTGCTCTCATCAGCTGTTTGTCGGGCCGGGAGCTTTGTGCGTGGGCGGCAAGCTCTGCGGAGAGATCCACATTAAGGGTGGGGGGGACCCCTTTCAGGGCCCATATCTCAGCCCCCCCTGACCCAATCTTTACAAAACTTGGGGAGTCTTTCAATATACGTCCTTTGAAGCTCTGCTGAAAGTTTGGGACCTCTAAGCCCAAAAATGCCCCCCCCCCAGAGCCGCGGAAAGGCGCGGTTGTGTTTTTAATGGCTTTATTCGGCCGAATTTTTTTCCCGAACTTTGAATTCCCGCCGAATTGAACGGATCCGAAGTGGGGGAGTTCGGACTTCGGCACGTACCGAACCCACAAGGGCCAAATTCGGCCGAATCCGAACTGTACCGAATTTTTTTTTTGACAGCCCTAGTCACATCTGCCGTTAGCTACACAGTAAAAATTTATACAGCTTTCTCTATACAATGTGAAGCTTTGTGCTTAAAGGAGGACTGCAGGCGGTGGTACGGGGTGGGGGGTATTGATTCACCCAACTAGCTCACAGCATACACATTCATTTTATCCAGGAAAAATATATGCACAACTTGAAGAAGGCAATCCACAAAGTGGTTAAGTGAATCAGTCCTTACAGAGTTTCATAAGGCACAAATGTGGTTCCCAACCCACCACTGAAGATGAAATCTTTGAAGCCACAAGGCTGCTGATTACCTCTAGGATGTTTTTTAAAAAATGCTTTCTTTTCCTTCGTAGGCATTTTTGGTTATCAGTGTGCCACTTTTCTTCTTAACAAGGGAAATGCAAAAGAAATGTTAAACTCATTATGGAGCTGAGGAGAGAACACAATGTGTGCCACCTCTTCACCTTAATGAAGTTCTTCTTGAATAATTCCGCCATCTACAACCAAATTGGCTTAAATAACAACCTGAAAAGTGAATGCCAAAATTGGAGTCATTACTATGACTCATTTTAAAGCGTAAAAGACACATAATTAATATTCCCGATGACTTGCTTTTTGAAAAACTGTACTGATATGGAACCAAAAGACTTATGTGAGCCAAATATTTCATAGGCATTTATTTACGTTATTTATTGTCCACCTTTCTCACTTGGACTCAAGGCGGATAACGCAGAGTGAGTCAATACAATCAACAGGATGGGACATTCAGTAAACAATGAAATGGGATTTGGGTTGTAGAACCAACCAGAAGTCTAAAAACAGAACTGAAACAAGGCATAAGTGTTAACATGACACATTAAATTATTCAAAAATACACAATAGGACCCAACCCACAGCAAACTATGCACAGAAGTACAGAACACAGTCCTCAATAATTTATCCAAGTAACTTTGTGACACCTTTTGTACAGTGCTACCCTACTGCCTGTGTAGAAAAGTGTATCTGGCATATTTAATCATGTTCATTTGTTCATCTACTAAGTCCCCCACAATGCCCTGTATTCAAACTTGAAACCTGGGGCCCAGAGATCTCTGAGACGTACAACTGATTTCCAGACAACAGAGATCAGTACTCTGGTAGAAAATGGCTACTTTGGAGGGTGGACTCTATGGCACTGTACAGTGCTGAGGTCCCTCGCCTCCCCAAACCCCCCCCCCCCAGGTCTATCCCTAAATCTCCAGGAATTTTCCAAATTAGCCTGGCGTTGGCTACCCTACAACAATGTTTTCTGGATTAAAACAAGATTTAATACAACGGTGAAATACTTTTTTACAATTATACATAGGTGTTTGTACTTCTGGGGAGAATATACAATTCTTTATCTTATGTTACATGTTAAAGACTCTATGAATGTTGACAGTTAACTCTAAATCAATGTTTTACAATGCCAATGGGAAATGTCAGAAAATACTGGTATCTTGGAAGGCCATCCTCATCTCTATCATTTAATAGTAAATATTGCCGTTAACTGTGGTAGATCAAACACAAGAGCCATGATACAAATAATTTATGACATTTACTGGTAAATCTCAAGAAACATCAAATGTCTTTAAACAATGACCCAATGTCATGCTGACTTCTCTAATTTACCAGTACAGACTGGAAAAAAAGGAAATTACAGAGCTTGAGAAGGTGCAGAAAAGAGCAACCAAAATGATTAAGGGACTAGAGCAACTGTCCTATGAAGAGCGTTTAAAACGCTTAGGGCTGTTTAGCTTGGAAAGAAGGCGGCTGAGGAGAGACATGACATAGGTCTATAAAATTATGCATGGTTTGGAGAGAGTGGACAGGGAGAAGTTTTTCTCCCTCTCCCATAATACTAGAACACGGGGTCTGTCAGAAATACAGGCATGTCATAATATTGTGACAGACAGCTGGTCAGTAAGAGCTGTCAAGGACTTGTCAGATCAGTAGGATCTGAGCTGATGCAACAGGTGGCAATAGCCTGGAAGCAGCAGTGTAAACTGGGATAAACCAGATATGGCCAGAAGCAAGATGTAACACTGTGGGTGTAACAGCAGGTGGCCTGATAGATATCTGGATGTAGATATGTATTTAAGTGAGTAGCCTCTAGGGCTCAGGGTTGGGGTGTTATGCTGAGAACTAAGCCGGAGGCTATGCTGGAGAATATACTGAATGGAAGTGTATGCTGGATATTTTATACACTGTAAATAAACTAAGCACTTTTATAGTAGCTGAAGTCTGGTGGAGTGTTTTGGACCAACTGATAAACCCGCTGTACTCCACGATAGGGTCATCTGCCAAAGCTGGAGGGTGAGAGATTCAAAACAGATAAAAGGAAGTATTTTTTCACACAACGCATAGTTAAATTGTGGAACTCCCTGCCCCAAAATGTGGTGATGGCTGCCAACTTGGAAGGCTTTAAGAGGGGAGTGGACATGTTCATGGAGGAAAGGGGTATTCATGGCTACTAGTTAAAATGGATTCTAGTCATGATGCATACCTATTCTCTCCAGGATCAGAGGAGCATGCCTATTATCTTAGGTTCTGTGGAACACAGGCAGGATGGTGCTGCTGCAGTCGTCTTGTTTGGGGGCTTCCTAGAGGCACCTGATTGGCCACTGTGTGAACAGACAGCTGGACTTGATGGGCCTTGGTCTGACCCGAATAATATCATGTGTGTTATTTAGTTTAGGATAAACTGGCATTTTATTAGCTGTCCTCAAACTGTTATGTTTTGTGCCTAGAGACAACTGTTGCAATTAATTAGCTTATTTATCATTAGGAGAAGGACAACTATTGAACTAGATATTTTGAGTAATTTTACAGCCCTAATTAAACTGCAGACAGATGCATGGAAGGAATAAGATATGCAGATTGGCTACTTGACCAGACATATCTGCAATAAAAGTACATTTGGTCATTTTCATGTCAGTTACTGATATATGACAGCTTCTGTCTGTTTCTGAATACATTGTTTTAACAGAAGTTTGTACTAGGCACATGATGTTCTTGGGTGGACATTAAGCTCAGGAGAAATAAGAGCTTAAGTAGAGCCAAATGTTCCATTTAAAATAGAAAAAAAATGCCTCTCTTATCAGTAGCAACACCACTATTAAGGCAGAAAATGGCTTTGCCTGGCCAGCACAGGAACTAACTACTTTTGTCCAGAATGCTTCAGATGGGCTCTGTAAGTATTTTAAAAGGTATAGGAAATATAATCTCAATAGGCACATAACATTTCAATAGCTGCTATGAAACTTTCCCCTCTTGGCTGGTGTTCAGGATGTCCAGGTCATTTAATTGTTTATTATTTATTAATTATTTAGTTCCTCTATCACAGAATTCAAAGGAAGCATACTTAAATTCCTAGGAAGTCACCCGTCCAGGCACTGACCAGAACCAGAGCTGCTTAGCTTCAGCAAGGTTCCTGGATAACGTGCTCTCCAATGATCAAAATTATTTTTATTTCGTGCCATTGCATCTAAGCAAGTGAGCTCTGACTCACAAAAGCTCAATAAATATTGTTAGAAGCCTGGTGGCATCTTCAAGATGGTTTTGATTGCTATAATGGACTAGCACAGCTACTTCAACCCTCTCCCAATTTTCCTATCTGTGCAGGAATTGGTACCGAAAATTTGGCTAGATACATCAAAACCCCAAGATATAAGCTGACAGTTGTAATGAAAGGTAAGGTACCAGGTGGACATTAGCAAGAAGTTTTTTACAGTTAAGAGTAGTTCAGCAGTGGAATCGGCTGCCTAGGGACGTGGTGAACTCCCCCTCTCTGGTAGACTTCAAGCATCGGCTGGACAAACACTTGTCAGGGATGCTCTAGGGCGATCCTACATTGAGCAGGGGATTGGACTAGATGGCCTGTATGGCCCCTTCCAGTTCCAACTTTATGATTCTATGAATGTTTGGTTTATATTTCTGTCATGGCCAAGCTGACCTACAATCTTGGATTTCTGAATTATTGGCCAGCACAAATACATTCAATGTGCAGTTGACCTCTAGTTGCGGGTCCCCAGCAGCAGCCACACTGCACTTATTGAGGGTGCAGTCCACACATAGATCTTTGTATGAGCACTGACATGCCTTATTGTCTTCAACATTAGGGAATATTTCAAATGTTCACCTGACCTGGATATAGAGAGCTCTCCCCAGTGCTGACTGCTGATGACTTCTCTGCATGTTTAAAAGCAGAGCTTTGGAATACATTTGTGATTCTTCATTCTGTTCATTTTCTGCTGCCATTTCAGTACAAAAACACAACTTCCTCTATTGTTGCTCAGTCATTTTCTATGAATGTACAGACCCATTCTTTGTCTCTTTGTTACATCATGAATGCTTTCTATCATATTTGCTTTTATTCCTTTGTTTGGCAGTTTTATTACTAGGATTTTTACTCTCTTTTTAGAATATGAAACCTAAGGATACATTATACACCCTCACTGAAGCCAGAACATTACTAAGACATCTGTATATAAAATATAATATGCTGAAACATCAGCCCAAGCAAGAGGCTCCAACTTGTCAGGATTTTTTGCTTTTTATATGCTTGAAAGGTTTTCTGGAACAATAAGGCTCTACCCATGACCATCTGGGGGATCATAACATAAGACAGAGAGATGCTATTGTTGCCAGATCCACCCATTCCCAGTTTAGTTATCATGCTCTGCCTATCTGTATTCTTTTAGGAAGTCAAGAGTGATAATGAGAGCATAAATATGGCACACCCATTGGCTTATTATACATGGTCCTTTCCTGAAATGAATTAACACAAAAATAAAAATGACAAATAAATGGATGTTCTCCAGAAAACGAGTCATTCAAACATGTGAAAAGAGAAAAGTTGTCCTTGGTATGTTTTTAAAATGTTCATTATAACTTAGAAAAATAACACAAAATCATTGGGAACACAACGAGAATGATATTTTATTGAGCCCTAGATGTGAGAAACTCATGCGCCTCATAAGTCTACTCAAAGTGGAATTTGCAGGTGAGGCGAGACCTGGGTTTACTTGTGTGATTTTTATTTCTACTTGCTTGAGGCAGAAAACAATAAACTTTCACTGTTTCATCAATTTCCCATATGATCTGTACTATTCTTACTCTGCTAGGGAAAATAATTTAGACTATGAATACATAGATCATTAATCCATATTCATAGCAAAAGTATTTAGCCTACACAATTAGAGATTCCAAGAGTGCAATCCTAAAAGGGGTGTGTGTGTGTCAAGGTGCTCAGCATGCCAACTGACCTTTATGTTGGCATATCTTCCAGATATGCCAGCTTAAGGGCCAGTTACACTGTCACAGGTCCCCAGTGCCACTGTGCTGCTCCTGAGCACCGACGCAGCCCTGCAGCGGCTCCCTGGTGGCACAAGTGAGGCAAAGTCCTCTGCACTGGTGCGGCTGTGGGTGGTTCTGGCGCATGGCTAGAGTTTCCTAATCCCTTTCAGGCTTGGAGTGCCCCCTGTTAGAGGCACAAAGTCACAGCACCAAAAACACAACGTAGTTTATAGGCACCAATTGTACTAAAAAATCAAGTCCCCCCCACCCCACTGCTGTGGTCATGTCCATGAGGCCTGAAGCAGCCCAGGATGCTGACTACAGGCACAACCAATCATCTCCCTCCCTTGCAGTGGCCAAGCCCCCTTCTCAGCACTCAATTGCAGCCCCCAGCCCTTCAAAAGCCCCAGCTAGGAAGACCCACAACTCATGAGGTACGATGCAAAGCATGAGACTCTGTCTGACACCTCCCTGCCATGCAGACTTCGAGTGAGTAGTGAGGCGCTTTGGTGGTTGGAAAAACAACAAGAGGGCACTTAGCACTGCTGGGCGAGCACTTTGTGCCAACGCCCACAGGGGAGAGCAAAGTTCACACCCTGTGGCTGACCTCTCCTATTCCAGAACCCAAACAGCTACCCCATTTCCACAGGTAGGACCCAAAGGGGCTGCTGAACACTGACAGGTAACCAGGGGCCTGTTCCTCAAACCCACTTCCCTGTTCCCCTTTTTCATGGCTGGGAGCTGCCCCAGCTGCATCGTCTCCCACACCTGAGCCTAGCAACATTGCAGTTGAGCAGGGGCAGTAGGAGTTGGGGCCTCATGGCCCTCATGCGGGCAAAGGGGATTGGTGCTTGGTGAGTTTCCGGAGGAGGGAGCCCAAGTTTTCAGCTCCACAATGGGCTGTAAACCCATTTGTTTGCTGAGTCCCCCCCCCCCGGACAGGGTGCTTTGGTGGGGAGTGTGGTGGAGCCCCTCCATTTTAAATGTAGTAGGTTTCCACACAACCCTTTAACTCATTCTCTTGCAGGAACAGAGCCCTATGCTGCAGCTGCCATAGTGGATGCATCATTAGCACTCGAGCACTTCAGTTCAGGAAAGATGAGCATGGTTTGGATGGCACCAGCCTTGGGGTTTTTTTTTTGACGGAAACCCTTCCCATGGCCCATGGACTCCCTGGCAGGCAGGTGACTGACATGGCTGAACCCACCAAGACACTCCTAGCCCCTTTTGTTGCTGCACGTGTCTCTGTTTTGCTTTTCTGCAGGTGAAGGTCCAACAGTGTGAAATCCAGCCCAGGCCAGTACTTCCTCTGGCGCTGTTCTGCTCAGCCTGTTGCTGTTGTTCTCAGCCTGCTGCTCCATCTGCAGCTCCACCCCACTTGGACACTTGCTGCACCAGGAGAGGAACAGTCCATTTCCCTGTGGCTTATTGGAGGTGATCTCTGGAGTCCCCAGCCCTTTCCCCCATTTGCTGATCAATAATGTTTTGTTGATGTCTCTGTCTGTGTGAGGGATGTGTGTTTTGTACTTTCCCATACAATGTGTGAGGTTAGTGGCATCAGGGCTGGAGCAGAGAGGAACAGTTGCAGTGAAGCATCTTATCAAATGGGAGGACCTATGGGAGAGTCTAAATAAATAACATTAATGTTGTTTGAGCCTAGGGTTGCCAGGTCCTAAGGAGCCTAAGGAGGCTGGGGTTTGGGGAGAGGATACCCTTCAATCTCTATCGGCTGGAGATCAGTTGTAATCGCAGGAGATCTCGAGCTAATACCTGGAGATTGGCAGCCCTACTTGAGGTTGGCAACTCTACTTGCGCCTGAGTACAATGTATTTTTTGTTTGGGGATCCCTTAAGAGATGATCCCTTAACAGTGCAAACCTAAGCAGAATCACACCCTTCTAAGTCCTTTGAAGTAAAAAATAAATACAGCATGTCCACTTCCACAAAGTACTGGTGCTGTTTCTGGGTGACTGTAAAGCCTCCAAAAGCAGTTTCAGAGGGTAACCATGCTGGTCTGCAGTAGAAGAGTTAGATTTGAGTTCAGTAGACACCAACAAGATTTTCAGGGTTTGGGCTTTTGAGAGTCAAAGCTCCCTTTGTCACCAACAAACAGTTAATCAATCATTGGATTTGCTTGCTTTATGAGGACAATGACTTTGTTTCTTGGGTATCTCTGAAACAGAAATGGGATGCACCCCCAGAGTGGAATGGGAGAAATGACAATAAATACCTCAACAATTCAGGAAGAGATCAATAAGACAAGACTGTCAAACTTGCAAATACATTTTGTCACAGTTTTAGCAATGTGGATGACCTTCAATTCAAGACAGTTCACATTATTTAAATTGTCAAATAGCAATGAGCTCCAATTAACTCTCTCCTTCACAGCATACTCAAAAATCACCAACATTTCTTATAGTCAGTCTCCTTGTTAGCAAAGACTGTACAGTGTACAACCTGGTGTAGAAAGAAACATTCTGAAAAAAATCCTCTCATTTATTTAAATATAATCACATAAATGTTCACCTCCATCTGAAAATATTTTTTAACTTCACAAGAGCGTCTTTCCCTTCTCTGTAATTAAAACATTATATAGGGCATGAGGACTATTAATAGCTAAATAAATCTATCAACACACAAAATAAACTTTAATTATGCTCCCATTGAAGTCAATGGGACCCTTGCCATTGATATCAAAGAGAACATATTTGGGTTCAGTCGGTTGGAGAATGAAGAAAATAAATCTTTGACTTTCCAGAAACCACAGAAGACAGACATCTTTAATAAGTCATGATTGAAGGGGTTCAGCAGCCTACAGTGTAACATCTGTACATGGGCAACACATACATGGATAACACCATGAACAGGAAAGGGATATCCATAGCACTTTTTCATTTCCACAGATTCAGTACAAGTAATTGCTCATTGGCATCACCCACAGAAATAAAACATAAATAAATACAATGACAGCTAATGGCAAAGGAAGTTGAGACCAAGAGGAACAAATGTTAGGCCTATTTTAGCCAGCTAACTCATAAATTTATGAAATGCTAAAGAGCAAAGCCCAAGAAATAAATGAAATGGCTCGGGGAGAAATCAATAGAGTGCTGGGCTGGGTGGTGTTAACATGTAGTTACTAGAAATGCAGAGAAAGACATCTAATTCATTTAGTGCATTAGCATCCCTGCACAAGAGAAGTGTTTGTTGTATTTTCCTCATGATTTACTGGAGTCTTGGGCTGCAATTCTATAATTCTAAAATTATGTAAATTTTATTTAGTTAAAAAAAACTTTTAACTGGACTTTCTCTTAAAAAGAACTAAAAGTAGCCATCAGAATCTTAACTTCAACAGATGTGGCTGAGTGGACTAACAAACTATTTGACTTTGCTTTGATGTCAAAATTGACATGTTTGATGAGAAGGAACTCAATCGATGAATACAATTTGAGCTGGTAGCCCTTATATGAAAGATATTCATCAGATCTTAATTCTTTGGTCTTTTAGAGGAAAGAGATTTAAGTCGACAAATTAAAAATCATAATGTATAGAATTGAATATAGATAGAAGAAATATTCAGAGTATGTAAAGTACAATAGTATAATGACTAATAGGGGATGGTGATATAGAACTTAAAAAATGATAAAGTAATGTCTTCTTGGGGCAGATGTAGGATGCCTGTATGTAATGTTTTAAACTACTTTGACACAGATATCAAGAGCTATTATTATTTCCCCCCCTTTCCCCTAATTTTCTTTCTGTACCCTTATAAGAAAAATAAAATAATTACAAAAAAGCATCTTAACTTCAAATGTACAGCCACAGTCCAGAAATTAGTACACATACGCAGGCTACACAGGTCTAAGACATAGTCCATGATCTAAGAAAATTTTGATTTATGATTGGGTAAAGCTTGGTTCAAAAAAGAATAAGAACAAGAAGTAGCACAGTGTCTTTTTCAATCGCTGTCAGGGGGACAAGTTCACAGACAGCAAAGGGACAACCCCCCACCCACCCCCGGAAGCCACAGAGGTTCTCGCTATTGTGGGAGCTCCATTACTATTATGGATCTCCTGTGAAAAAGTTACACAGTTTGCTTAAACTTTAAAGGGATTCCTCCTGGAATTTGCTGATTTACAGCTAGTTTGACTAGAGGTTTAGTTTGCACATGGATATAAAAAAATCTATAGACAAACTGAATCTTCAGATTTTGGGATAATTGTAGCTTGTCCCTTATGAATACAATGAAATGGTCCTTATGAATTGGCCCTCATGAATTCAATGGAATTCTTGCTGCAGTTAGAACAGTAGCAGTTTTAGCAGTTATCAAGTTAAGAGTATGATTCTAGTTTAGTCAAATATTGGTACAATGGAACCGCCGTGAAAAATACCCAATAAAACCATAACATTAAGACTTAGGTGCAGGTAGCACAGACTGGAAATGAGCCATCCAAAATGGGAGAACTCAGCAGATCTTCTGTTTTTCTGGTTCACTTTAAATTTCTTTCTAATCTGTAAGATTAGCTTTCCTCCCCCTTCTGAAGAAGTACCACAGATCACTCTTCTGTCTTCCATAACTTATTTCCCATGTCCTTCCACTACACATGTTGCCATTCGACTCAAAGGGGTATTGCTGGTTGTTCAAAACATTGAAGTGACATGAGAGTACCTTCAGCCCAAACTATGCTAACCCCTCCTCATTCCTGCAATAGTTTCCCTCTACAGCAAAATGTCTGAATTCAGGTTGCATTGTGAGTTGTTCCAAGACAAGGCAAAGGGCAACTAACAGGTTCAGAGCAGGATCCCCTTTCTCCTGCTTGCTTCTTCCGACACTCCTCCCTTCTTTCTTTTTTCTTCTCAGCAAGGATCCCACAGGATCAGTCACAGTATTTAGGGTTGCCAGGTCCCTCTTCACAACTGGTGGGATATTTTTTGGGCGGAGTCTGAGGAGGGCGGGGTTTGGGGAGGGGAGGGACTTCAATGCCATAGAGTCCAATTGCCAAAGCAGCCATTTTCTCCAGGTGAACTGATCTCAAATCTTGCTCTTAACATTGAGTTTAATACAGGCATACAAAAATTAAAGTTGTCTTGCATATTTTGCATTTTTGCATTGCTAGAGAAACAAGTTAACAAAGCTGTAAAAATTGATTGATTGGATTTATAGGCCACCCTTTCCTGGCCAAGCCGGGCTTAGATAACAATCTTATTAAAATAATTTAAAAAGCAATCCAAAATATACAACAATAGATACAGCTATAAACAGCATTAAAACCAGGGGCCCTTAACTATAGCAGTAGACCAGTACATCTATAAATAATAACATATAACAGTGACATAAGCAGCATTAACACTTTCAATTTGTGGGAACAGCAGAGGCGAAGAAAGGAGAGGAAGGGGAGGCCAGCCAGATGTCCTCAACCATAAGCCTGGCAGAACAGCTCAGTTTTAGAGGCCCTGCAAAAGTCCCACAGGGCCTGAACTTCACTGCTTTCTTCCATCTTTATTTAACTCAGAAGATGGTTCCCAATCTTTACTCAGCCAGTCTGGCCACATGTAGATCCATGCCATGGTGACCTTATGACTAGACTATTGTAATGCACTCTACATGGGTCTGCCCAGGGCAAGTGGAGAACATGTCCTCCAAGCATCAAATTCTTTATCTCTAGCATAGATCAATTTGGCCACAAGTTTTTTACACTGCTCTACAGAAGAAGAGTAAAGGTCTTCCACCTTTAAATGTGACACTTTTTAAGTTAAAGCTGAGCCGAATTTAGGTACTCAGAATTGGTCCATAGCTTACAGGTAGAGCAGAAGGTCCCAAATTCAATCCCTGGCATCTCCAGTTTAAAGGATGAGGTAGAAGGTGGTGTGAAAGTCCTCTAACAGAGATCCTGGAGAGCCGCTGCCAGTCAATGCTGACCTTAAGGGACCATTGGTCTGATTCAGTATAAGGCAGCTTCATATGTTCAGACAGCAATAGCATATTTAGAGCATTATAAGACTTGCTTCATGCAAACTGTTAGAATACACTATTATTTGCAGATTTTTGCTTGTAAGAATGGGACTTGGGGGGTGAAGTAGGAGGGTAGATAGTTCAGTATTTTGAGAACAAACTAAGCTTCAAATGTACATTTACCAAATGAACAAAACAGACGATACTGCTGTAATAAAATGTTTGCAGGTTGGTTTCTGTATTTGATTTTCTTCTTATACAAAACTTTTTTTTTGTCAAGAAATACTGCTTGCGTGGGGGCATCAGGAACAGATGGAAATCAAAGGGATGAGGCATGCCCACCATGCTGCGGCTTCTTTTTTTAGTCAGCCGGTCATTCCACCAACTCTGATGGAACTTGGTGCAGACCTCTCCGCTTTATCCTCTCACAATATTCAAGTTTCCTCCTGGAAGGCATTATACTTTTTCTTTTGTGCTGTCTGGCACATTGCGTCTGCATATCTTGTAAGTACTAGAGTAACTACTGCTTTCTAATCTGCAGGTTACAATGCAGTCCTAAACAGAGTTCTATCCTTCTAAATCCATTGGAGTCAGTGGACTGTGAGGGACGTAACTTTGCTTAGGATTGCAGAGTTAATGACAACCTGGTACCAATTAAGTGCAAATATGACAGTTACATTTATCAACATTTCAAACTGTCTCTGAACTCTGTATTTCTTCTGATTTCACTTTCAACATCCTATCTATCTTCTTTGCAGCTTGCAGCTACAGCTAATTACATTAAACAATTTTTTGCATCTTTCAACACTTTGATGAGATGTGATTTGATCATAATTTATATGAAAGCATCTAAAGCATGAGCCTGGGACCTCGCTATCATTTGCCTTGCAGAGTCCTTGACCTTTCAGCACCTTTTGATTAAACTTGCCGCCAAATGTATTTATTGCAATCATCTACTAAAGCTGGATCTTCCTGAAGTCTAGCCCTGCATATCCCTGGTGTAGGAATATCTGGTTCAGCAAATCATTAATCTACTGCAGATTATTTTGCTCCAGGCTAGACTTGAAGGATGTAAATCCAACCACACATGCTTTCAAATATGATCTGTAATATTAGGCATGAATATGTGTTCAAGATCAGGGTGCAAATTCTTCAGTCTTCAGTTGTAAGTATGAATGTTCTTTCAGGGATTTTGCACACATCCTGGTTCCTGTGATAAAATTTCTCCACTAAATAACAAAAAAGGAGATTGACTCAGATACTTTGAAACCAACTTCACAGTAATCCTAAATAAAATTCTACATGATCAGTCTGTACCAACGTTCAGCTATATGCTTGTGAAAAAAATTGAACATCTGATGAATTAGCATTTTGAAGGACACCGAGGGTAGTTCATTGCAGAATGATATAATACCATGTTCAAAGGTGTGTGATAAACAGTGGCATACTATACAACCACATGTTAAGACAGTGAATGGAAACTGCTGCCAGATCAGTATCTATCCTTTTTGCTATTGAGAGTTATTAACTGTATATCTTACCTAGCACACACAAATCCTTTCAGGAACATCTTTCTGTGAAGTTAACCTAAAACACACAAATATGCTGCCCAGCTCTCCATCAGAGTTCTATTTTCATTCAGTTCCCAACATTATGTGATTTGCTACCCTGAAACTGCATTTGCTGATAGACAAATCTCAATGGGTTTAAAGGTTCAAAGTTTACATGTGCTTATCTGAACTTCTAAGTCCTGGAAATCTCACTCTATCAGTTTCTCTCATTATTTCCAGGACTTCCTGTAAAAGTTTTGCTATGGAACAAAGTCCCTGCAAGGATTCAGGAGGCCAGAGTAAGATACAGATGTGGGCTTTTGATAGACTTCAAGGGAACCAGGGAGAGAGTAGACTTTAGCAACATCAAAAGGCAGATAGTACCTTATTTGATTCTGGATTAAAATGTTCATGTAGGAAATGGAACATTTCTTCAGTATTGAAAATGCTGTGTTGCACATGTTTGCAGTTGTCTTTCCATTAAACAGCTACTACTGAAACCAATTGTCAGAACTAAATCCAAAGATAATTTTTACAAGTACATTACATAGACTACTTATGAGAATGGATGATGTCCTAAAAAATTCTTCCTGCTTTTTAATAGGAACATACTAGTAGGAACCACAAGGACTTGTGGGAGACTTCTCATTCCCCACTCCCCCACAAATCCGTTTCCTTTTCCTGCAAGCCCCTATAGCTTCTCTTTTCCTATTTCCTTCTCTCCTTCCCACCCAACAGCTGACTCACATTAATCTGCCCCTCTGTCTTCAGCTTTCCCTCCCCCCAGTAGCTTTTACATATGAAAACTATGGCCCAGTTGTGTGGTGGTGGTGGCCACTGGGCCAAGCCAACTTGCATGGTAGGGAACTCTCAAGGACTTGTGGGGGGCACCTCACTTGCCCCTGTATCCTGGAAAAATGGCTGCTTTGGAGGGTGGAATCTATGGCATTATACCCCTCTGAGGTCCCTCCCCTCCCCAAACTCCACCTTCCTCAGGTTCCACCCCCAAAAGCTCTAGGAATTTATTAATCTAGAGTTGGCAACCCTATCTCCTTCCCACCCAACAGCCAGCCTACCTTTTTTTGGCCCTCTGTCTTAAGCTTTCCCTCTCAACTAGGCAATTGGGCTCTATGGCATTGAAGTCTTTCCCATCCTCAAACCCCGCCCTCCTTAGGCTTCACCCCCAAAATCTCCAGGTATTTCTCAATCCGGAGCTGGAAACCTTACTCTCCCCCTCCCCAGCAGCCTCTACTTTATAAAAATTGTGGCCTAGCTGTGTGATGGTGGCCACTAGGCCAGGACCACTTGCATGGCAGGTAGGGTTGTGCATATTGATAAACCTGAACCAAAAATAAACCCGAAATTGGCTATTTTGGTAATTTTCAGGTTTACCGAATGCCAAAACCTGGGGATCTCCCCGAAGTTGATTAGGCGATTCCCAAAAAAACAAAAAATTATTCGCCTTTGCTCAGAGGGATGGCTCTGTGCTTTCCCCCATTTTTCTATCTTTTTGGGGCTGGTTTTATTAGGGGCCCATAGTTGGGGCTCTTTTGAGGTCGGGGTTGTGTAACTGGAGACAACTTGGTCTGACCAACCATTCAGTGGGTTGATGTGGATCAAGCATTGGGGTTTTTTTTTTAAAAAGGACAGGGCTCACAAAGTCCTGTCCGGAGGACTATACCCTCCAACTAAAAAGAATCAGCTTCAACAACTGCTCACACCACCAGGCTTCCAAAGGAGACTCCCTCACCTACGCGAATGAGCAATCTCCTTCAGACAGCCCCTATGGTCGAGACTTCGGTTGGCTCCGATATCACTACCCCTGGAGGATGGGAGTGACCCCTTTATGGGCCCATAAAATTGGACTCCCTGTCCCAAAGTTCACCAAGCTTCAATGACCATCTAAGGAGCGTCTGTTGCAGCCACGCTGCAAATTTGGGGACTCTACCTCCAAAAATGCCCCCACATGAGCTTCATAAAAAATCCCCACAGAATATAATGGACCCTAATTTTTTGGTAAATCCAGTAATAAGGTTGAAAACTGATATTTACCAGTATGGGTATTTGGCTTATTCCGGTTTACCGAAAAAATTGGGCCCAATAAACCAGAACCCAACATTTACTGAATTATTATTATTATTTTGCACAACCCCAATGGCAGGGCCTAAGAGTCCCCTGGTGCAGAGTGGTAAGCTGCAGTACAGCAGTCCAAGCTCTGCTCACGACCAGAGTTCGATCCCAACCGAAGTTGGTTTCAGGTAGCTGGCTCAAGGGTGACTCAGCCTTCCATCATTCTGAGGTCGGTAAAATGAGTACCCAGCTTGCTGGGAGTAAAGGGAAGATGACTGGGGAAGGCACTGGCAAACCACCCCATAAAAACAAAGTCTGCCTAGTAAACGTCAGGATGTTATGTCACCCCATGGGTCAGGAATGACCCGGTGCTTGCACAGGGGACCTTTACCTTTACCTTTTTAATGGCAGGGAACTCTCAAGGTGCCGGGATACTTCACTTTCCCCAGTATCCCCCTCCTCACACTATTTCCTCTTTCCCTCCCTCTGGCAATCCCCACATCCTTTCCACTTTCCCCTCAGTCATTCACCACAAAATCTCGAGGAATTTCACAACCTGGATCTGGCAACCCTAGCCAGGCCTGGCCCCAATGAGTCCTCCCTCAAAGGCCAAAATAGGCCCGGAAAGAACTCTGCCCTCCCTCCCTACCTTTTTTCTCACAGAAACTCCGCCTAGAATACTGTGGTTGTCTAACAACAGCCACTGAGGGAATCTGTCACTTAAAGCCACAGGTGCTCCTATTATCATTTTTAGATTAAGTTGTTGTTGTTTTTATTTTCACATTTTTCTGCAATCTTTTTCAGGTTTGTAGAAAGATCTGTCTTGCACATTCACAGCTCCAGTCACCGGATTTAAGTATCCTCAGATTTGGCCAATTTGGCCATTTGCGTATAGGTAGTGATGAGGCTCATTCTTTTCATTAAGTAGACTGATTCTAGGCATGTTTGAGAACCTGCTAGTTTTGCTCATGCTTTGTTTTCTGGTTTATTTGTTCATTAATTAATTAATTCGTTTTTTAATTAATTCATTCATTTATTCATTCATAGTCCACCTTTCTCACTGAGGCTCAAGGAGAGAACCAGATCACTCAGCATGTTCAGATTAATCCAAATGAAATGTGTGTTCATTTTCTGTGGTTAGAGTGCTTTCTTATACAATTACCTTTTCCTTTGATCCCTTAGAAGCTCCTTGATCAATTGATCTTGAGCAGCATATATCTAGTGTTGGAGGGATATAAGGATTGAAACAAATCTTGCCACTGACAATGTAGCCTTGGGGTCCCTATCGCTTAGTAAAAAAGGCATTATGTCAGTCACAGAGGCATTGGATTTGTATATTAAAAGGGGGGAAATATAGTGCGATCAAAGTTCCTCGTAAAAGCGGCATTCCAAAAGGGCATGGGCTAATGAGTCAATAGAGCCAGAGGAGCAAGGGCAGATCCTGTCTGAGTATGGTATATTCAGAATTCTGCCCTGCATTACCATAGAAGGGTTAGCATTCAATCTAGCCAAGCAAAAAGCTCTACAGAGACGAGGAAATGTCAGATAATATGTATAGGCAGGCAGACCACATGGAGGGGGTATTCCGAAGAACTGGGATGAACAGACGCGACGAGCACGAAAAGTAGTGCTGTTATAATCGAACTCTTTAATGCGCTCTTTAATTTTGGCAAAAGCTTCATTTTTCCCAAGATCTAATAACATATCCTGCAAGAAGTCCAACAACGACAGTTTCTCATCTAAGATTTTTTGCCATGAGGATTTAAAAGGGTCATGTTTCAGAGAAGCTAGGAACCCCTCAGTGCTAAAGCACAGTTTAAGGTGTAGTTTAAAGGTGGCCAACCACACCCTAGCTTCAAGTGACATTTGGCCAAACTCGGAATGAAGAGTAACGCCAGCAACACATCGAGGGGCATTTAGGAGTTTTCGTAAGAACTGAAGCAGTGGACGATCTATAGATTCATTAAGTGTTGAACACATAATTGGTTGATCGAGATGGTCACTGCCCATGTAATCACAGACTTCCATATTATTGATTAGAGGTAAGAGATCTAATGAAACCAGAAAATAATCGATAACACTGGTACCATTTTGGCTAAAAAAAGTAAAATCCCCATTAGGGTTGATCCGCGATCGCCCATTTACTATTATTAGGTTCCTCTGAATAGCGAATTGGGCCAGACTTAAGCCGGAAGAATTAATTACCGAGTCCCTGGAAGTTCTAGTATACCATAGGGAACTCAGGAAAGACTTATACAATTACAGTGCTTTTTTGGAGAGCCTCCCCTCCCCCGTATACTTGTCTGTTCGAGACTCACTACTTGAGTGTCTCTGGGTGGCTATCAGGATAATATCTGCTTTGGCGCATATTAGAAAGCATAGTTAAGATTGACAACCTGCATCTGAACTGTTTGTCATAGTCACCATTTTTTTGAAATCCCAGCTTACAACATTACACTATTTCTCCAGTTAGGCACATTCCTGGTGACATGTCATAATAATGATAATCAGTTCAAAGTTTTAAAAAATTATGGGAGTTATACCTCATTGATGTTAGTAAACAGAGTGGGGAGTATAATCAGATCACCAATTACAGTGCATTATTGCAGCACCCACCCCACACTCATCTGCCGCTGCTTCCAATTTTAAAAGGCTCACAGTTAAAAGGAGAAAAAAAATCTGTTTGAACTGAGGATTACTATTTAGATGTCCTTTGTGTTTCTTCAGTATCTGTCTGTTATGCTCGTAAATCCTCTTTCCTCTCTGTTCACTTATGCCTGCCATCAAGTCACATCTTACTTATGGTTACCCCTGGTGGGGTTTTCATGGCAAGAGACGTTCAGAGGTAGTTTGCCATTCCCTCCTCTGAATCATGACCCTATTACTCTTTGGAGGTCTCCCATCCAAATAATGGCCAAGGTTGACCCTGCTTAGTTCTGAGATCTGATGAGATCAGACTAGCCTGGGCTATCATGATGTAATGGTGACAATTTCAAAATTTTTGAAAAAACAAAAACCAAGCTAAGATGTTCAAAGGTTGACAATTGGAACTCCAACAACTGCAACTGCAACAGCCTGGCCCTGTAGAATAAGTGGCTGCTGAACAGGCACAAAGCTACTTGACATGACCTTTGACAATGACCATCAAGGTGATTCAATCAGAAACTCTCCTAACCACTAGTCAAGGGTGTCAAGCAAGCTCTTGTCAAAGTTTGCAGCATACCTAGCTGACAGCTATGCATGCCACAGGAGAACAGCAAGGTATCACATCATTTACTGTCTTTTCCCCCCTACAAATAGAGGGCCAGGGCATGTGTCTAACTTTGTGCATGGCCAGAATCCAAACTAGCCTTTACTATGATATGTTTGTGGAGGATTTTTAGTTGGTGTGGAAAAACAATAAACATGTGATTACCTTACAATTTCAATTTTCAATACCTTTATTTGCATAATATCAAGCAGTCGATCAAATAAAACAGATTACCTTATATAGTATTCAGTGCAGTGGTCTATGAATGGCTGTCCACATGATAGTTTTGACCATGCCGTGTCACTTAGAAGCCAGACAAAAGACAGCACAACATGAAGATGGCCTGGCTGCAATCTAGATTAAAAAGAAGCTACTCTACTGAGAGGAACTGCTCAAATACAGCAGAAGGCTGATGATATGCCTAAGGAATAAAGCTTAAATTTAGTTACTTATAAGACATTTTGGAGGGAGGAGATAGAGGATGGCTGTTTAGAGAGAAGGAACTTTAAGGATATTCCTTTTAGACTAACGTTTGGAAATGGCCAAGGGTTGACTCAGATAGACAGGTTAAATGTGAGGACAGGTTTCAAGATACTTCTCTTTGTTTAACAAAAAATGAGGCATTATGGAATATTTTACATTTCAGCCAGGGGATGATATTACACAGGCTACATAGATTATATGGTTCTCAGGAAGATAAGGCATGAGCACATGGAATTTCAGAGAGCCTGCTGATGAAACACCCAAAGGAGTGCTGTGTAATAAGCACAAGTGAGGAAAGCAGCTGCACTTTATCCACAATAAAAATTGAATGACTGGGGACAGTGAAAACAAATATAATTTTTGGCAAGGTTCATCATCCTTCTAAGTAGAACCACATGAATAAAACCATTGATTTACCTCAGTATACTGATTGTGAATCTTTTAAAAGTTATCTTATTCTCAAAACCTCTACAGGAGATACACCATAACTTAATTTAGCTTTAGTGGAAGATGAACTGATATAATATTTATTTATCCTACAAAAAGGATATCATACCTTTTTGCCCTCATGAGGGCCACCAGGATAGCTAACAAATGTACATAATAAAATCACATCTTAAAAACCATTCAAACCAACAAAAACACATTAAAACAATTAAAACAAGAGCTAATATATATATATAAACAACAATTAAAACATTGAGCAGGAAGAAGAGATCACTGAGGGAATTCCAAATGAAACAAAAAAAGTCTTCACGCACTTGTGGAAAATGGCAATAGAAGGCTATAGACGAGTCTCCTGGAGAGAAAGTTCCAGAGTATGGGGCCAGGACTGAGAAGGCCCTCTCCTATGTTGCCACCTGCCTAATCTCAATAGGTGGGGCACGTAAAGCAGGGCCTCCGAAGATAGCCACAGTGGCCAGGTTTATAAGGGAGTAAGCAGTTCTTCAGTGATGTTGGTCCAAAGCCATATAGAGTTTTAAAAGGCAACACCAGCACCTTGAATTGCATACAGAAACAGATAGGGAACCAATGTAGATGGGCCAAGACTGGAATGATATGGTCTTTATGACCCACACTCCAAGGAATCATACTCATGTGTCCATCTCCTGGCATAGGACAGCCATAGGGTTGCCAACTTCCATGTACTAGCTGGAGATCTCCTGCTATTACAACTGTTCTCCAGCCAATAGAGATCAGTTCTCCCAGAGAAAATGGCTGCTTTGGCAATTGGACTTTATGGCATTGAAGTCCCTCCCCTCCCCAAACCCCACCCTTTTCAGGCTCCACCCCAAAAACCTCTCACTGGTGGGTAAGAGGGACCTGGCAACCCTAAACAGCCATCAGGGCAACCAAGGTTGTTTCAGTCCCATAACTAGGCCTAAAATCAGATTTGAAAGGATCTAAGCAAATTGCTTAATCCAGGAAAGCTTGAAGTTATCCAGCCATCACTACACAGAGTGAGTCAATACAATCAACAAAATGGGACAAAAACATTCACTTTTCTACACAGGTAATAGGGTTGCACTGTACAAAATGGTTTTAAAGCTTACTTGGATAGATGATTAGGGACTGTGATCTATGCTGTGCATAGATTATTGTAAGTAGGATCCTATAATGTAATTTTTGCATCACTTAATGTGTCATGTTAATACTTATGCTATGCTTCTGTTCTGTCTTTTAGATTTCTGGTTGGTCCAGACTTCTACAATCCTAATGTTGTTTATTGAATGTCCCATTTTGTTGATTGTATTGACTCAATGTGCGTAGTCCACCTTGCGTCCTTGTGAGAAAGGCGGGCTACAAATTATGTAAATAAAATAAGTAATAAAAAACTGTAGAGAACTGTCCTAAGCAGGTCTACTTAGAACCCTACACAGGTCTATTCAATGGGGCATACTCCCAAGAAACTGTTCTTAGTATTGTGCTGTAACACTAGCAAAATTCACTCATTATTAGTACAAAAAAAGAGTCAGGAAATTATGAAGTGAATACAATGAGAACGTGAGCACAGTAATTAAAATCAGAAAGAGATGATGGCCACTGAAAAGTGAGCATATGATCCCCTATGAAACCCAGCATTTCAGATAACTTGTGTTTTCTTTTCTGAGCACTGTAAGCTCTCACCTTTCTCTGCAGCAAACCTGGAGGTTCTAGAGTGAGTGGAAGGCTGGAGAGATGCAATACAAGACAGCAAAATAGACACTGGAAGATAAGTAGATGAGAATGGGAAGGTGTAGAAGTGGGGGTGGCGGCAGAAATTAGCTATCTTCATGGCTTCAGAAGAGGTCTTATGAAGAGTTCACACATTGCTTGGCAATGTTTGCATTACCAGTATTTCTCCTCTACCATTTGAATACAAAAACCTAGGACACTTTAAAATTTGCTTACTGCAAAGTATGGCTGAATCAAGATTTGCTAACTATTTCTTTTGAAGACTGTAGATACAGAAATAGTGGCGGGAGATTTATGCCACCCATACTCAGGAACAGTTGCACCCAATATATCATGCGCTGGTTGGGGAAAGGATGGGGGAACCATTTCCATGCTCAGTGGAAAAGAAAATCTGTGTAACCACAAATATAGGCATACTGCAGTCCATTTAGTGACAATATGTCTTACCCCTTAATGTTTCACAGGCCTGGCCTGGCAACTAGTGGGAGACCAGGGTGCAGGAACAAGGGGGGCAGCCACCATAAACAGCATGATGTCACTTCCAGGGAAATCCCAGAAGTGATGCCATTCTTCTCTAGGTGTCACCAAAAACTCTATGGTTTGCCCCAGAAGTGACATCACATAGCCCAACAGACATATTTTATTTTATTTTTCTCCTGTTCAGTAGCGGCACTAAATTAGACCTGGAGTGGGGGATTCCCTGCCCCCCCCCCGGAGGACTGGCAACCCTGCCCTAACTACTGGAATGGAAAGGAGAGTTAAGAGGCTGTGATCTCTTTAGGCAGCTTTCTTCCCTCCTTCCTCAACTGTTGGATGTCTGCCCTTCCGACCAAAGCTCCAAACTCTTTGTTGGGTGTGGAATTCAGGGCTGATTGATAGGACTAGAGATAGCATGGATTGAGGCCCCACGTGACTAAGCATTTGAGACTTGCCCCTCCTCATGTGCACACCCACCTGAATTTGAGCATGGCATCTGCACACATACACTCCATGCCCGATGATTAAGAATGTTCAAAAGGTAGCATTCCCAGTCACAGGAATAGGCTCTGTATCTAAGTACATGCAAATGCATATAAGCTTAGAACTGGCCCTGCACATTCGGTCAGGATGGGACCGTTATGCTTGCTCCTGTTCCTGTGCCCACTGGATTGTCCCTATTTGTCTTGTGCGCGCGGGGCTAGTCCCAGCCCATGAAGCTCCTTGTTCAAACCCAGGAGTCCTTGTCGGAGGTTTAATTATCAAGAACTTACATTTTCTTTGAAAATAAGATGATTAATAAAGTGACAGTTAAACAACATTTACGTTTGCACGCTGTGATACAAAATTTCACTGCAGCAATTAAAGATGATGCACAAATGTAATTCTAAAAATATGAACTGCTATAGGAAACAACATTTCATCCATTCCCAGGGGTAAAACACTCTGCTTTGCAATATCATCATCCTTTGGAGCCAAGACACTGAAGTGTTATGGAGGCGACACTTTAATGAAGCTTGCAGTAATAGAGATTAATGCAGTGTGGGTTTATGACTCACATAAAAAAAAAGGAGTTATACAAGAGAGTTCTAAAAAGTTGAGTATAATGAAAATAATCAATTTTTCTTCCTAAGCTGCACTGGGCACACTAAGCTGCTATTAAACTCAATATTAGCCTTGTCAATAAAATTCTGTTCACCTATGGCACTGCGTTTTTACAAGCCTGCCTGAAAAGTTATTTCTTCTGAGAACATCTAAGTCAGACTAGTGGCAACTTGCAGACTTGGTTGCAAGGAATATCCCCCCACCCATGAATGTCACTAAAAGGTGAGAGGGTGGCAGAGACCTTACTGATGAACTGTTTTGTTGCTTTAATTGTCTCCTTTCTAACATTTCATATTGTCTCCTTTCTATCTTTCGCAGCCAATAAAATTAAACCACTGAATTTAGAACTGTCCATTATCCATCTTAGCACCATCTCTAGGCACCTGTTTGGCATTTCTGCAGGCTCAAATGATTCAAATGTTAAGGAGAAGTAGAGCTGGGTGTAGGGTTGCCAGGTTCCCCCTGGCCACTGGTGGGGGATGGGGTGGATAGCATTTCCAGATCCAGATTGGGAAACTCCTGGAGATTTGGGGATGGAGCCTGGGGAGGGCAGGGATCTCAGTGGGGTACAATGCCATGGCCCATAGATTCTACCCTCCAAAGCATCCATTTTCTGCAAGGGAAGTGATCTCTGTAGTCTGGAGATGAGGTGTAATTCCGGGGGATTCCCACATCCCACCTGGAGGCTGGCATCCCTAGCTGGATGTCCTCTGAGTACGTTATTCCAAATCCTCCAATGCTCTCTCCCATTGGTTTCTTGTAGATGTTGAACAGCATGGGGGACAAGATAGATTCCTGTAGGACTCCATAGCATAAATGCCATGGGGACAAGCAGCAACTCTCCCTAGCACCATCTTCTGGAAGTGGACAATTAAGTAAGAGCAGAACCTCCAAAGACCACTTACCCCTAATCCCAATTCAGCCAGACTTCCCAGAAGGATACAGTGGGTGATGGTACTGAAAGATGCTGAGCAGTCCATGAAAACAACTGGTATGCTCTTTTCCCATCACTCTCACAGTAAAGACCATCAGTTGGGGAAAACAAGGCCATTTCCATCCCAAACTCAGGCCTGATTCCAGATTGAAATGGGTCTATATTTACGAGATAATATAGACTGATACATTACAATGGAATTGAGTGATTAGATTTAGAATAGTTTTTAGTGACCAAAAAAGAAAAACAGACTTCCAGCAATAATATCAGAAGGCATGTATGATAGTATGTAGCAGAAAAATACATGATTAAGAGAATATGAGAGGTGTGTATAGCTTATATTTGTTTTATCCTTTTAACATACAGAGATAACTCAGAAATGTGAAAAGTAGAAACTGTTCTGGCCCATACAAGTAATATAATAATAATTAATCACAATTGTACTGACCTTAATGTAAACGCTATCATCTCCCCAAAAATTCACAACACAGCAACTGATTACAACTATGACATTTTGAACGTAAGTTTTACTACTCTACTCTATCCCTGAAATTTAAATTTCCTCTGTCTCTGATTTCACAATGTCTGACACTGTTCATGAATTTTGCATTTGCCCTCATAACTGCCTGGTTTGATGTCTTGTCAAGTCTACCAGATGTCCTTTATAAATGTTCAGAAGGAAAGTGTATGGCTTTGGTATAGCAACAAAATGTACCACTTTGGTGTATACTACTCATTAGCTCCCTAGTTTTGAACCAGCTTGGAATTTCTTGACCACTTCTTGAACTGACTGAAGAGACCTTTTGACTGAAGTTTTTTTTTTAAAAAAAGTTCTGAGCTTAGAGTCTAATGTGCAAGTTTAACACAATAATAAGACTCTAGTTTACAAAAAGGGTGACCTGATTCAACAGGTCGCCCCGTTGTGGGCTTACCGGGCGGCGAAGAAGAAGGGGGGGGAGGTCTCTTGTTGCCGGACGGCGCATGGGGCCGTCTCGCGAGGCCACGCTAGCCTCGCGGTTTCTTCTCTTCTCCTCCTGGGGTTGGATAGGGCGCGGGGGGGGGGTTGACGTCAGGCGCCCTGCCCCCGCGCCTATTTAATGCGTTCCAGCCCGGCAGCTGTCCTCTTTGCCAGGGACGGCGAGGATCCCGCCCACCCACCCTATGTTATGTTGCTGTGTTGTTAGCTCTTTTGTCACAGTTTTTGGGCGGTTTTTGCATGGGGTCTGATCCAAGAAGGGAAGATGGGCATTTCCTTCCCATTTGTGGGGACCCCCATAAGGGGTCTTGGGATGGAGCTCAACAGCGTTGCCCAGCTCGGGGACCTGTTTGGGAGCTACAATCCCAGGTGGCGCTGGCTCCACATAGAGATGTGCGTCGGGTGGGGCCACCTAAGCGCTACTCCGGTGTGGTACCCCCCCACGGGTGTTGGGGGGGTGTTATTGAGCGATTCGATACTATCGGGTTACAGGGTGGTGACCCGATATCTTGGATCCGCCCCCATGATTTTCCGTCAACGCGCCATTCTGGTTTGATCAATAAAACTGTGGCCATTTATTTCCCAAAGAATACAGTGTATGTGTGTTTATTTGAATTTTTACTCCCCTACTTCCTTGGAGCCACTTGCCCGTGGGTCCACAAGAGGAACTAATGCATGTCTGTCTTTGCACAGGAGAAACTATGAGCCATGATCTAGAAAGCTGCAAGCAGGAAAAAAAATACCCAAGTCCAATATTGTACCGACATGCAAGCCACTGGCATAAGCTATATATGTAAATAGTTCTGTGAATAAAACTTCCATATGTAGAACACATTCTCTAGATACAGCTTGATTTCCTCAGGCAAAATTCTTGCACAAGTCATACCTGCTTTGCATGTTAAACATGATTTGTGGATGTCCCCATTGTGGGCTGTTGATATAGTGCTGAAAGAACTTCAAGATTCTGAGCCCTGTTGGTTTTCAAGAGTGAAGTAAACAGAATCCATTTCCCCCGTCGACTCTATTTGATTCACTGTTGTAACTAGCCATATTGCATCACCTTTAATTGGTCCAAATTTAGGAATTTTATTAAGCCTGGACTACTACAGTTCCTAAACAGAGACATCAATGTAATAATTGTTTTTATTCTCTTTAACGCTGAAGAATATGACAACTCACTAGTTTGACCTCAAGTCACTTGATAAAATGGCTTTGTGAAAGACATAAAGCTGTAAAATAAAACCACAAGTTACTAAGACTTGAAAAATGCTGGGAAAGAAGTGTTACTTTTTTTCCCACCTCAAGTGTGGCTGTGTGAATTGGCCTGAGTGATTTCTTACTGGAAGTCTTCTAGCTAAACCAAAATGCTAACATCTGGCCTGTATTCTTCTGAGCCTATTTTTGGTGGGTGAGTGGGTGGAGACTACAGTTGTTGCCCAATGGGATTAACAGAAGTACATTTTGCTGCTTCTGATAATCATGTTAAGCATTTCCCTTACTCTCACTTCAGGAATGTAGCGAGTCGCATAACTCTTGATCTAAATTATTGTGACCTTTCTGGAATTTTATGATGTAAACTAGTTTCCTGAAACAAATAGAAGAAAAACATTTTTGGACTATTACACTTTTTTTCAGAACAATAGATATAAATCTAAAACATGACATGAATATTAAACCAATCTTAAGCAAAACCCTATGCCTAGTTAATCCTAGTTCATGTTTTAGTTTAGTTGGAAGGGTCCATACTCAGTGACAGGGTACATGCCTGCTGGCATAAGATTCAATCCCCCAAATCTCCAGGTGAACAATGTAAAGTAGCAGAGCTGAAAAAGACCTTGGAGAACGGCCATCAGTCACAGCAGAATTGGCTTAGATGGACCAATAGCCTGACTTGGTATAAAGCAGGGGTGGGGAACCTTTTTCCCACCAAGGGCCATTTGGATATTTATAACATCATTTGCAGGCCATACAAAATTATCAACTTAAAAATTAGCCGACCAAGCCCCAAGCAGGCAGGCAGCTGCCCCAGATGACCCCCCCCCGGGTGGGCAAGCAGGCAGGCATCCAACCAGTGGCACACTTGCCCACCTGGTGGCACAGGATGGTCTGTTGCACCAGCCAGGCATAACCGTCCAGGTGTACACTGGAGTTGCTCCTGCTCTGCATGGTCAGGGCCGGATTATACAGCCAGCTCCTGCTACCTCTGCCTGCAGGGATGAAATGAGGACACACTGGCTAAGAACCCCCCCCCCCCAAACATTCTGGCCCTGCCTCCTTTAACCCCTCCATTGTCGCCACTTCCTCCCCCAGCCCTCTTGTAATACAGAAAGAATATGTTTCTCCATGGCTCGGGTGGGAAAGGGTTAACCCAGTTTCTTGGGCAATCCTAGCAGCTCCATAGCTAATGACTCTTCTGCAAGGGGGACGGGAAGGTTCCTTTTCTTGGCAAAACAAACTCACATCTGCCTTGAATAGAGGCTATTCCTGACCGAGGGAGGGAGCGGATCACCAGTCTTAGATCCTTCTGAGCTAGAGATCTGGCAGGACCCACGAAGGGCCAGACCAAATGATTTCGCAGGTCATAAAAGTGAGGTCATCTGTTGAAGCTGGAGGGTGAGAGATTCAAAACAGATAAAAGGAAGTATTCTTTCACACAACGCATAGTTAAATTGTGGAACTCCCTGCCCCAGGATGTGGTGATGGCTGCCTACTTGGAAGGCTTTAAGAGGGGAGTGGACATATTCATGGGGGAAAGGGGTATTCATGGCTATTAGTTAAAATGGATACTAGTCATGGTGCATACCTATTCTCTCTATTATCAGAGGAGCATGCCTATTATATTAGGAGCTGTGGAACACAGGCAGGATGGTGCTGCTGCAGTCGTCCTGTTTGTGGCTTCCTAGAGGTACCTGGTTGGCCACTGTGTAAACAGACTGCTGGACTTGATGGGCCTTGATCTGATCCAGCAGGGCCTTTCTTATGTTCTTAAATGGCCCCGGGCTTGATGTTCCCCACCCCTGGTATAAAGCAATCTCATATGCATCTTTTTCTTTCAAAAGCCAGAAATGGTCATTGCAAACAAGACTATTACTTCATTTTAATGTTCAAAATCAAAGGCTAATTTACTGTTTGCTATGATTTTAGGATGCAGTCACAGCAGCCAAACTGAATTTACTTTGCATTACAGCTTTACAAATTTTAGCTACATTAAGGGCTTACAGTGGGCTTACTAAAGACTTATGGTATAGGATTAAAATGGGCTTAAAGTGGAGCAACTCTGGAAGGAACTGCACTGCTAGTCACTTCAGAATGTGTGGTGGGCTTGCCATTTGACTGCTGAAAAATTGAGGGGAAATGGTGCTGATGGTACTGCTCTAGGAATTTCCCCTAGCCTCTATGGCCTTTACCATAGAGTTTAGGGGAAATTCCTAGAGCATCACCCAGAAGTGACACATCACATCCTCTTAAAACTCCACCCCAACCTCCACTCTCCCCAAATCTCCTGGCATTTGCCAGAACAGGACTGGGATCACTATCATGGGCTTGTGATGATGAGTTTTGTAACTGGAAGGTTTCTACCATAGGAACAGACAGCATTCAGAGGCAGAGAAGTCTGGAAAAAGTGCAAGAGAAGTTTTTAGGGAAATAAACTCTGTGGGGTAGCTTAAGTTAAGAAATAATGATTGGTTTCATAGCCAATAGGGGGATTTAAATATGGATCCTAGTCAGATCTCTGACTTCCATGATTTCGGCTGAACAATGACTGAGGATGGGGTTAGTCAAGGTGTATAGCAGAACTGCCAGTTTCTACCTATGATATCATCAGCTCACACTCACTGCTGTTCATGATAGCATTGCAGCATCTGTACAGTAATGTTACTGTGTAGGCATGAGCTCTTCCCTCCAAGCTGTAGCAATCTAGCTATTACACATCACCTTAACTACCAGCCACTATTGGCTCTTGAGACAAGTTCCCAAAAAACCCACTGTGAGCTCAGAATACCTAGATCTTAAAGCTTCCACTTTAGGGAATTACCAAGGCACAGAGTAAAACAAAAGGACCTTCACAAACAAGCTACGAAACCTGTCTATGCTAAAGACATAGGTATACTAAATTAGTATAGTCCAGGGTATACTAAATTAGTATAGACAAAACAATAGACAATTCACTTTTGTGGCTAATTGAAAATATATTGAAATAATAACTACTAAGAAAGTGAACTATTCCACATGTACCAAACTGCATAATCCACCACAATCCCTCATTATTTTCAAGGACCAGAAATAACTATAAAACTTTTTTTAAAAAAGAAACACATACATTACAAATCCTCCAAAACCATTCTACTGGATTTTCACCTTCTGAACAGTGACATCATCTGATCTGGTTTAAACATAATCACAGATTTCACAGGTCAAGCAAGTAAAGCAAGGTGATGGCATTTTTAATGTGTGTGCTTTTTTAGTTTATGAGTTCAGGTAGGTGGCCAGCTGCTATTTCAGGGGCTCATCTGTCCGTCTGGAGCTCTATTTGTACTACTATGAAACTAAATGAGAACATTGTAAACTTCTTTTTTTCCACTGGAAATATAAATATTTTCTTCTCCCTATAAGACTGCTGCCTAGTGTAACAGGAAGTGATCTCATATTTCATTTATTGGTCTAATATTGCTGAAAGGTTTGAGTTTAATTTGAACAGTCAGCAAATTCACTGCTTTGCAGGTGCAATACTATACATGGGGAGGTGGAAAAAGAGGGGGAAGGACTTTGTAACCTTTTTCTTTTGTTGTTGCAAAAGAGAAATTCATTAGAAGGACAAAATGACCTTTGAATATGGTTGTTTGGATATATGTTCAAGATGCTTTAGGATAATTGAGTTATTTCGTTCCTTTTCAGTTAACACTGTGTCACCTGATTCTTTATCTTGAATTTTGGAGACATTCCTATTGTTCATGTTAGAATTATGAAAATTAGTTGTTAAACTAAATCCGAATGAGATTGCCAAGGTCAATGAGAGTCAAGGCAATTTCTTGGTGATCTCTCCTGTATGTGTGTTGATTGGGCATTCCAATAGACTGTCCTACCATTAGGGATCTCTCTCTGCATCTCTTCCCACTTGTTGCCAATGGTTCCTGATAGAACAGAAAGAAGCATGTGGAAAACAGTGGCCAGAAAGGGAACTAATGAGAGTAGCAGAAATAGAAGCTGTTGGGTGCTGTGAACAAGGCTTCCTGCTAGTTTTGAATAGTTAGGGTTGCCAACTTCCAGGTAGTAGCTAGAGATCTCCCACTATTACAACTGCTCTCCAGCCAATAGAGATCAGTTCACCTAGAGAAAATGGCTGCTTTGGCAATTGCACTCTATGGCATTGAAGTCCCTCCCCTCCCTAAAACCCACCTTCCTCAGGCTCCACCCCCCAAAATCTTCTGGTATTTCCCATCCCGGAGTTGGCAAACCTATGCACTATAGATATTGGCACGTGTCCTTTCCCTGCACTTGACAAACTTTGAAGCCTTTCTCCAGCCTAATGAGCCTTCCTTCAGTTGGGTTCTTCCCCCAACAGGTCGCCAAGAGAACTTCCTAGCCTTCATGAACTTAGGCCTCACTGATAATAGTCTAAAATGCAAACACTATACTATATTGGCTTTCTAGGAATCCTGAAAGTTTATACATTGTTATGTTCATGTAGTGATTTTATCATACTATGCATAAGAATTATGGAATTTCGTCCATGCAAGTGACCTCTGTTTACAAAATGTGCTACTGCATATGAAGAAAGCTTCATTTTCCAATCATGGTAAGAATACAAAACTGTCTGCAAAACAGCTCAAGACCCACCCACCCCTTTATATATATATTATCCAACTGCTACTTTGATAATCACTAATTTTTAATGGTTAGTTTTCTAATTTACAAAATTTGTTCAAAATAAAATGAGACATAACCACCTGACAGAAAGGACATTCATGTTTCCTTCTGCATTTTGGATGGAACAGCTATTTTTCTGTCTTCTAATGTTTTTATAATGTTTACTTTAAGAGCTCTGGAGACCAAGTCAGACCATCTTCTAGTTGCTTCTCCACACCCATACATCTGGCAGTACAAATTGCTGTTTACCAAAACATACAAACACACACACACACACAGATGTGAAAAATTTGTTAACTCTAAAGCATCACTGTAAATAACATGCTGTGATTTCTTAGGCAAACTGAATCCCACGTGAATTTTTATAGGAGGGCAATGCTGAGAAAAGCTGAAGAGAATGCCATGAACAGGTTCTTCTGAACTATATATCAAGAAAGCCAACATTTTGCCCACTCACTACTAACTAGGGGTTGGCAAAAAATAATAATAAAATCAGATTTGGGTAGTTGCCTTATTAATAACTTGACTTGGTTTCTTCAGTATCAGAATTAAAGCTAGTCATATTGGGAAATCAATTCAACAATCACTTCCAATTGGTTTCAATGGGAAATGGTTTCCAACTGAAACTTTCTTTGTGTGTAGGAGTGGGGAAACAAATCCAGTTCACCAGATTAGCCTCCTCTCCTCATGTGGAGAAGTGGGGATGTACTTCTCTGGGACACTACATTCATGTGCTTTCCTGATACAATGCACACTGAATTTCTGACCAATACAACTTTCTTAAATATAAATAAATAAATAAATGAGCCTTTCCCTTGGTGCCTTGGTTCATGTAGTTAACAGTGTGGCTATATAATATGCAATAAACCATACGCTAAAATAAATAGCCCACTTTAAATAGTAAAATGGCCACAAAACTAAAGTCTATTTTAAAAGTGTATTCCACAAAGTAAACATTGCTCAAGTTTGATTGCTAAAAAATACCCATGAAATGTTTACACAGGCTAGAACCACCTGCATGTGCACTCAAAAAGGGTTATTACTGTGTTGCTGAGTTCCCAAGAGGCAATTTGGTGTAGCAGCAACATTATTACATCAGCACAAGACAGCTTAACCTTGAACTACCCTTGCTATGTTTCTCATCCTCACCTTCTTAAATGGCCTTGCATCCAAAGCACCACCTTGTCTTTCCCCCCCAATTCAACTATATAGGGGAAAAGATTTCCATTTCTTGTACATTTGCATTTGCTTGTACACTCATGCCAAAACCTCATAATCCTTTCATCAGTGCCTGGGAGCTCTGGGGCTGAATCCGGGCTGCTGCGCCCTCCGGGGTCCCTTTCTCCTGGACAGGGTCTTTCAGAGCACCTCAGACAAGCAAGAGCACCTCAGACAAGAGCACCTCAGACAAGGCGGTTACATTCACCCAGTTCCCTTTCCCCTCCTTTCCTCAGGTCTCACCCACCCACACCAGGGACAGGCTCTGGCTCTTCCTCCCCAGCGTTCCTTCATCCTGTCCTTAAAAGTATTTCCTTGTGGAGGGGCAATCACTGGCTCTTCCATATCCTTGTCAAGCAGGGACTGGCCTTCTCAATTGGCAGGGCTCCAAGCCAGTGTGGGGTCTCCCACCTGGCCTCCTCCCTCCCATACACCTGAGAGGGTTGGTGCCTCAGGCCTTATTATGCCCAAACGGGACAGGGTCATCTGCTTCTCGACCTGCTTCTCCTCCCTGCATACCCTGCCTCTCCATCCCAGAGGCTGTCTTGCCAACCGCAGGTATGGCCTTGCCATGGACTTCCCTCTGCTGGCCTTTGCCACCCTCCCCCCAAGAGCATTCCTCATCACACTTGTAACGGACAGGGGCATTTCAGGCCATGCCATCATCTGCACCACCACAAGTGGCTGCATCGTATTCTGCCATGGCTGAGCCCTGCTGTGCCTTTGTTGCCTCTGCTGCCTCCATCCAGGTGTCTGCTTTCTCCACAGCCTGCCAATAGGGTTGCCAGATCCCTCTTCACCACCAGCAGGAGGTTTTTGGGGTGGAGCCTGAGGAGGGTGGGGTTTGGGGAGGTGAGGGACTTCAATGCCATAGAGTCCAATTGCCAAAGCAGCCATTTTCTCCAGGTAAACTGATCTCTATCGGCTGGAGATCAGTTGTAATAGCAGGAGATCTCCAGCTAGTACCTGGAGGTTGGCAACTCTACCTGTCAATGATGACCATCACTGCCAGCAGTTTGTGGAGAGGCCATGAGCTCATCCTCCTGGGTCAGTAAGTGCAGGAGTATGGAGCTGCCCCCACACACCTTTCTTTGACTATGACATCAAAATAAGGTGTGAACAAGCTTCTCTGTTTTCTTTTTGTTCAGCTAATTACCACCTGCCTGTTTTGTTTCAAGAATTGCTTTATATTTTGTATGGCTCCCCCACCCTCAGGCCAATCACTACCATTTCTGCCATCTTCCTCCTTGCTGTCCAAGCCTGGATCTGGAGGCCCAGGGCAGTCAAGGTGCCTCCCTAATCTCACCAGTAGCTGGACTGTTGCTGGCCTCAGCCTCAGGTAATGGGGACAGCAGTGCCAGCTAAAGAACCTTGCCCCCAGGGAAGGCATGGTCACAGCTCTCACATGGCCAACTGGTGGGCAGGGGGCCAAAGCTTAATTCCCATCATGATGAAATCCAGAGGGAATCTCAGGGTGGAAGCTGCTGACTGGCTGGAGTTGTAAGGGCATGGCTAGAGACAACAGAGCCTCCCATAAAACCGTGAGTAGGTATGGAGGAAAAGAAGGGCAGAAGCTGAGCCCTAGAAAGGGGAAAAGGAGGCACAGCAACATGGCAGAGTCCTTTAGTTGGTGGGAGTCTGGGAGGGGAGGATAAAGGTTGAGGGGGAAGGTTCCTGTAAATATGTAGATAATTTTTATACACATCTACATGAACTTATTCAGAATTAGGAATGGAATCTATATACCAATAGTGAAGATGGCCAAATCTGAGAATACTTAAATCTGGTGATTGGAGCTATGAGAGGGGAAAATAGATTTTTTTTTACAAACCTTGAAAATATCCCAGGCTTGCAGAAAAAGGTTAAATCTAAAAAAATACATTGGGGGGTTTAAAAACCCCAAAATGACAAATCGAGCACCTGTAGCTTTATGCAATGGATTCCCTCAGTGCTGTTGCTAGGCAACTACAGGTCCCAGGCTTGGTTTCATCAGAAAAAGGCGGGGGGGGGGGCTTTCCAGGCCTATTTTAGCCTTTGTGGGAGAACTCATTGGGACCAAAGCTGGCTAGGGTTGCTACCTTCAGGTTGGGAAATTTCTGGAGATTTTGTGGTGCAGTCTGAGGAGGGCGGAGGCCTCAGCTGGATATAATGCCATAGATTTCACCTTCCAGAGCAGCAATTTTCTCCAGGGGGCAGATCTCTGTTATCTGGAGTTCAGTTGTAATTCTGGGAGATCTCTAGGTCACACCTGGTGGTTGGCAACCCTAGGCCTGGAAGTATCCTCTGCGTGACTTGATATTACCTGACTTTTGTGACTCAACTAGGCCTGGCTGTTTGCTACTATTCAATGGCAACCACCCTATGAAAACCATTGTGGTATAGTGATTAGAGCTTCAGAGTAGGGTCTGGGAGACTCAGCTTCAAATTCCCATCTTGCTGTGGAAGCTCACTGGGTGATTTTGGACCAGTCACACTCAGCCTAACCTACCTCAGAGGGTTGTTGTACAGAAAAAAGGAGGAGAGAATAATTTAAGCTGCTTTGATCCACACTGTGGACAAAGATGGGGTATAAGTGAAGTAAATGAATAATAAATATAGCTGAAGATGGAAGGCAGATAAAAGGCAGGTTTGTGAATGGCTGAGGAGAGAATGAGGCAGGGAAAGGGGAGAGGATATGGGGGCTGCCAGGGGGAAGGAAAGAGGAAAAGTGGGAGGAGGTGAAAAGAGGAGAAAGTGAGTTGCCTACCCCACATGTTCTTGAGGATTCCCTGCCATGCAGTGGTCCTGGTTCAGTGGCTAGCATCACAAAACTGGGCCACAGTTTTCCTAGGTAGAGGCTGCAGGTGGGGATGGAAAGCTTAAGACAGAGAGGCAGGTAAAGGCAGGTTGGCTGTTGGGTAAGAAAGAGACAGGGTTTACCAACTCCAGGTTAGGAAATACTTGGAGATTTGTGGGATGGAGCCAGGGCATGGTGGGGTTTGAGGAGGGGAGGGACTTTGGAAGGGTATATTGCCATAGACTCCACCCTCCAAAGCAGCCATTTCCTCGATGGGTACTAGGCTTGTCAACCTCCAGGCAGAGGCTGGAAATCACTTGGAATTACAAGTGATCTCCAGATAACAGAGATCAATTCTCCTGGATAAAATGTCTGCTTTGGAAGGTGCACTCTATGGCATTATACACTGCTGAGTTCCCTTCCCTTCCCTCCCACCACCTTGCCTTCCAGAATACTATTCAAAATTGCAGAAAGAGGCAGAGGAGGATAGGATTGTACATTTGCTCTCCCCCCCCCCCCGGCAATTAGGTGATGAGGTGAATGGGTGCATGACTCCCTCTGTGGTTTTGAATAGTATTCTGGATGATTTGGTGATATATCAATATTACATCAGAGCAGCAGAAAAGAAAACACACAGGGAGACCAGAGAAGGAGGCATCTTTTTCAGTGGGGTATTTTTCACAGTGGATTTTGCTTCGGTTTCGAATGGGAGCAAACAATAAACCGATTTAAATAGCTTTTTCATAGCAGCGCAGATTCTCCCCCCATCCCGAGGCATTTTCAATTTTTCACGGGAGAAACAGTGCACTTCTCTGCGCTGCTTACGTCTGCTGCCGCTCATGACTCACTGCTCCAAATCCGCCTAATCCCGCCCACTCTTCCCATGATCCTGTGTGTGTGTGTTTGGGGGGGGGGGCATCCTGAGAGTGGCAAATCCAAGTCAAACTCCCATCACCCTTCTGAAGAGGGGCAGCCAGTCTGCTCTGGGTCTCCCTCCAGCTGGTGTGATCCTATGTGTGTGTGTTGGGGGTGGGCATCCTGAGAGCGGCAAATCCAAGCCAAAACCCCCATCACCCTTCTGAAAAGGGGCAGCCAGTCTGCTTTGGGTCTCCCTCCTGCTGGTGCGATGCTGTTAGAGTGGCAACTCCCCCAGCCAATCACCGTTCTTGGGGGAGGAGAAAAGAGATGTCCCGGGGAGCGAAGCAAATATTTTTTCATGGGCATCCAAGCAACAAAACGCTCTTCTACTGGAAAGTACGGCTCAGAAGTGGTTTGGATTGCCTCTCTTTTAACCCGGCTTATTTTGCTCAGTGGGGGAAAACACGGATCTGCAGTGAATAATCAAAATTTGCCTCCAACGCAAATCAGTGTCAAAACAGCAGCAAATCTCCGTGAAGAATACCCCAGTGAGTTTCAGCAAGTGTGTGTGTACAATTGAGAATCCCCCCCTTTTACTTTTGTGGATGCAGTTCAGTACTTCATTTTGCGAGATGGCTGTGAAATGGCCACTTACCAGGGGGAGAAAGGAAAGGGGCGGGGTGACGTTTTTGTCAGAGTAAGCATTGCTGCCAATGACAGTGAAGTGTTTCAAGGGGCGGGTACTCAGACACTTCCTGATCTGTGCTTGTGATTATGCAGTGCTCCTGTGACTCCCAGAACTTTCTTCACAAAATGCATCACCCGTGCATAAGGTTTTCCAGTCTCCGGATATAAAAGTGTGAGCAAGAGAGGGATGAACCAAGTACCTACTAACCATGCATAAACGACCAGTCAGCAAAGTCATTTTTTTAAAAGTCAAGAAAATAGAGGATAATATTGATGAATTTTGATTTCTTTTTCACCTACTCCTAGGTCATTTATGCATGGTCGCTTTAACTTCCTTTATTCCCCGTTTCAGCCAGGATCAAAGTAACCCGGTTGGGGGAAACTATGCATTGGCTGGAATGATCAGGGACGAAACTGTGTGCTAATGGAGGCATGAATACAGAAAAGGAGTCTCCCAAATTCAAATCAAGTCTCACCCCTTTAAATGCTGCTCTGTAATTGGCTGACTTTGCAGTACTCACCCTGAGAGAAGATTTCCTTCCCCCCAGCCCTAACTGCAGCATAAAAAAGCATTTTAAGAACAAAAAACTGAGCAATCTGAAAGGGGGTGGAGAAATCCAAGCCTTGTTTTAAAAAAGCCTTTCTTTTGCTCAGAAAGAGCTCTGAGGTAGCAGGAAGCACTTGAATCCCTGCCTCTTTATACACTGCTTCGTGATTGTCTGTGAGAGAAGGCAATCTTCTGTGCTTCCCCTGTTTGGCTATCTGCATGCTGCCTTGAAGAGGGGGTTGGAAAAGGGTGGGGAGAAGCTCAACCCGAGAACAGAGTATGCATGCTCTGTGACTCCGGAATGAGCCAGGAAGAACTGTTTAATTTAGGCCAGAGGAGGAATGGGAAAAGCTGGGTTCGTTTTGTGTTGAAACAGCATTGAGCTTCCAAGGAATGAGGTAACGTGCATACTGAAAAATTTGATCCTGGCTGAAATAGAGAATAAAGGAGGGTAAAGCGACCATGCTTAAATGACCCTAGTGAACGTTTCTCCCTATCAATGCTACCAATGCACTGCCCACAACAATCCAGACTTCTGTTTTATTTCACATGGTATTTTTAAAGAATGTACTCCCCAATTTGCCTATTCATTATCAAGAAGACATTAAAGAAATAGCCAATAGTTGTCACTGAGCCTGTTGGTAACACATGCCACACAACAATCACTCTAATTGGGGAATACTAGAATTTTTCCAGACATAAAATATAATGGTTTTGGTACTGAAGACATATGGTATTCCTACTACAGAAGCAACATGGAGAGAACCCACTTTTATTCAGTACTACTAATAAGTAATAACTTCACATTTATTGAATTAATAACTGATTGGTTAGAAGGACCCATATGCCAATAAAGCAATCATGGTCTGTGCCAAAACACTATAAAAAACTTTATGTCAAGTCTGATGTAAGCATTTCAAAGAACTATACAGTCCATTTTCCCTGCCAGCATTGAGAACTGGCCCTTGAGCCTGTAGGGACCAGATGTGAATAGAAGCATTTGTTTAAACTCTTAAAATGTGACGGAGAGCATTTGAAAAGCTAAAATGCATATTCTTTTTCACCTTGTAAATATTCAGTTTTAACATTCACTGCTCCTTTTAAAATAACACATTTATATTTAGCTTTCTCCCATTGCCACAAAATGAATAGATAAATCATATCTAGACACCCACCATATTTTATGTTCTTCTGAATCCAACATCAACACTTCTGCTTCTGTGTAAGTCCCACTAAAATGAAGAGTGGTTGTACAGCAGGGCTAGGTAGATGGCTCCCAATGTGAGAGATGATGTTGAAGTATATAACAAAATTAATTTAAAATATAAAAGCAGGAGCAGCAGAAGAGTAAAAGCAAGATGACACTCCTCACTCCAACCCCCAAAGAACTGATATACATACAGACCACAACTTTAATTCAGTCTTCAAGTAAATGCCAAGGAGTCATTTTTGACAAATGTTTATTTTTAATGATCATTTCATTTATTTATATTAACATAAATATTAATGACACAACATCTGTAGTTTGTTTCAATAGCACTTGGCTTGAGCTGATTGTCCATCACTTGAGCAAAAATATCCAAACATGTGCCTCATTTATTTTAAAAGCCCCTATCAAAGCATTTTTGCCACAAAAAATATATTGTGTGTATGCCTGTCTGCATATTATTTTTCATGGCAAAAAGCCTCCCAAATGACATTGTGCTCTGGACACAGGGTGTCTGATTAAAGGACAGGAAATAAGAGTCATAGCAAGGCAATTTGGCACCTATGGTTGCATGAAGAACACCACTTGACATCATATGTATGACAGAATTTTTCCTAGCTTTCAGCATTTCAGGAGAAGCATTGTGCAAGCAATAATTACAACTCTATCCTGATATGTTTCTCCTGAAATGTTGAAAGCAATGAAACATTCTGTCATACACATGGTCTCTAGAGGTGTCTTCCATTCTGTCAGTGGTGGGGTCTCCCAATTCCCCCCAGGCTGCATTACCTGGTTATTCCATGGAGAATGGGGATAGCTGTTGTCCAGCCAGTCACTGGCCTGGGATCCCTGTGCTGGGGAGCAATCATAAGAAAGGGGAAGGGGAAGACAACCCTGACCCCCTTTTTCTCTTAGCCTCCTCTGGCCAGCCTCCCTGCAATTCTATCATTCCCCAGAGCCTTCGGGGGGGGGGGGAGTATTCAGCACACTGCTCCTCTTCCTCTGCTCACGGCCTGCCACTTGCACTAGAGTGCAAATTCATGGGTCCCTTGGCCCTTCCTCCTCCTGGCACCCTAAACAGGCCATGTCTTGCGTAGGCCCCCTCAGGTCTCCTGCCATGGGAGGTGAGGATATAAAGCTGGTAGGGCTGGTGGTTGGGCTGGCCCCTGCCAAGGCCTCCCAGGCTGCATAGCTCAGCTGGTGTCTTCAGGATTACACCCGCTTGAGCCCTGCCTTCTTCATGTTGTGCCAGCCAGGAGAGTGAGCTGCACCACTTCTCAGTGGTGCCTCCAGTGCAGCATCCCTGGGGCTGACTCATTGAAGGTTATTGCTGGTGTCATCCTCCCCACCTACCTCTATCTCAAAGTAGCCACCCCCTGTTCAGGAGTAAGTGACTGTCCGCTGACACATTCTCTGCTCAAGAACTCTGTCCATCATTTTCCATCCTTTTCTCTTCCAGTAGTCCCTCAAGATGCAACTAGGGTCTCTCTCTTATTTCTTATGCCCCATCAGATCTTATTGTAAGAGATGACACAGTTGCATTATTATAGGCAGCCTTAATGGAATCCCACTTAGAATCCATTGCAAGGGAACCTACCCAAGATTTATTTATTCATTAACTCCATTATGCTCCATCTTTCTCTCCCCAATGGGAGCCCAAAACAGCTCACATTGTTCTTCTTTCCTCCATTTTATCTTCACAGGAAGCTTCTGGGGTTGGTTAGGCTAAGAGTGTGTGGCTGGCCCAAGGTCACCTAAAAAGCTTCTATGGCAGAGTGGGAATTTGAATCTAGGTCTTCTAGCCACTACAATACACTATACTTCTAACGACTACACCGTGCTGGCTCACAAGCTGGTTGGCATTATTGCAGCAGTGGACAGAAGGATGTTAACTGGCTATGGATACATAATAAAGCCCCCAGCAAGAGATGTTGTAAGAATAACATGTTCACAAAACTGAATTCTACACTATTAGCATATGCACCTGCTATCTTGTTCTCTGTCAGATTGTTCTGGAGTATGTGTAAATTTACATTAATGTGTCAGAGCCACCTCTAACAGTATGGGAATTGAAACCCCTATGTATGCTACATTCCTAAATGCATCACAAATGCATCACAATGAAATTCAGTATGTGTGTGTGTAAAGTACTGTCAAGTCACATCCAACTTATGGTGACCCCAGCAAGGGGCTTTCAAGGCAAGTGAGAAGCAGAGGTGGTTTGCCATTGCCTTCCTCTGCAGAGTCTTTCTTGGTGGTCTCCCTTCCAAGTACTGACCCAACTTAGCTTCCGAGATCTGACAAGATCAGGCTATACCATGCTGCCTTCCCACCAAGCCATTCAGTACCGCTTTGAAAACTTTTGCCTGCATTGTACAGTATAGGTGCTGTTAGACTCTCCATGACAACAGTGGGACAGATCAATATCACACTGTGCAGACCGAATCAGGCCAAACTCACAGCCATTTCTTGGTAGCTTCCCTGGAATCCTAACTAATTTTACCAGGCTGGAACACCAAAATCTGGCTGGAACCTTATATGACCTGTGATAGCAGCCCTTTCCCTTTCCATATCCTCCCCACTTCTAGTAAAATGCGATTATGAACATTTTGCACTTTTAAATTTTATTTTACATATACGTAACACTAACATGATAAGCATACATTTGATTCATCTCAGTCTCTGTGAGTCCAGCAATCTATAAACCAATACATAACATCGATCTCAATGAATCAGGTGGATTATAGATAAAAATAAAATCATAGAGTTGGAATGGACCACCAGGGTCATTCCTGCACAATGCAGGAAATTCACAACGACCTCCCCCCCACACCCCTAGTGACCCTCTACACCATGCCCAGAAGATGGCCAAGATGCCCTCCCTCTCATCATCTGCTTAAGTTCATAGACTCAGTATTGCTGACAGATGGCCATCTAACCTCTTCATAAAAACCTCCAGGGAAGGAGAGCTTACCACCTCCCAAGGAAGCCTGTTTATACTGTGTACTTGATTTGCATTGGAAGAACAAGGGGCAAGGAATGTACTTATTGTACTTTTTTAAATCAGACAAATATTTTATGCACAAGACTGTTTTCCATGAATAGTCATCCTGCGACACATGGTTTGTCAATTATAGTCATAGCCCTAAGATCCTGAGTTACTGACTTCCGGACTACACAAATCTACTTTTCAGATGACCCTCAACTGCCAGACAGTTATGGCTTAAGCAGAAGACAGGAATTAATAAAACAGAAACCAGAAAACCGTTACTAGAAAGTCAAATGTTCTGATATGACCTACCACCATTTATAGACATTTTTACAAGTTAAAATAGTTAGAAGAATATGCTCAATACTATCAGTGGCACTCTAAACCACTCCACTTAAAATAATGTATTGGATCCCAGCTTCATCTGATTTCAGGGACCTTTCCTGCAGTAAAGGAACAATGATTGTGGCTTTACAAAAAAAAAAAAAAAAAAAAAGGAAAACAATCCAACCTTTAAAATGAGTGACAGTGGAATCACCAGTCTAATTAAAACATCTTCCAGGTAAGTACTTTGAAGATCGGGGCTAGAAATCAACCTTGTTCATATTGAATAACATTACAGATTACAGTAACATGGTGATAAAATGTAAAATATATAAGGGTATATCTCAACAACCTCATTCCAAATCTTAACTAGTAGAGTAGAAAATCTCTGAGATTTTTCGCTATGTACAGGCAGGCTGCACAACTCACACCATATTATATTCTCTTTATTTTGGCAGACACATGAATGTAAATTTAATAGTAACTGGAATTTTCACATCCCTGCCTCTGGTGAAAACAGAATGTTAACTCATACCTACTACAGGTGGCAGAACAAAAAAATCATGTCTGAATTTGAATTAAAGAAATAGTGCAATTCTAAGAACAAGCCCCAGTGAACAGATCTGAGTAGAATTCTGAGTAGAACTGCTTAGGATTGCTCTCTTAGTTTCCTTTTTATAGCTTTCTTGACCACAAACATGCTTAACAACAAAGAATTACCACTGAAAAATTTGACAAAACTGATGCTATGCAAAATGTTTTGACCTTCCTTATGGACAATGAAGAAAGCTAACAGGAAAAAAGTAGATTTCTTTGAAATGTGGTGCTTGAAGAAAGTGTTACGGATACCATGGACAACCCAAAAACAAATAAGTGGGTTCTAGAGCAAATCAAGTGTGAACTGTCCCTAGAAGCTAAAATGACTAAACTGAAGCTATCTTTGGCAATTTATGCATGGGCGTGTGCTGATTAATTTGTCCCTCTGAAATAGCACACTTTCCCCAAAAAACTGCATGCATGGGGGGAAAGGAGCGCATGGCTGGAGCCGCCGCCACTTTGCTCTCCTCCACCCGATGTCTCTGGGCAGAGGTGAGGGGAAGCCAAGGGGAAGCCGGCAGGAGTGGAGGTGGCGGCTCTGCCCATGCCGTCCCTGGTCAGAGGTGAGGGGAAGACAGCAGAAGGGGGGGAGGCTGCCATGGCCAGGTGGAAGTAAGAGGAAGCTGGAGTGGGGGAGAGGGAGAGAGAGGGGGGCCACGGGGTTGGGGGTGCTGCTGCTGCCGTCAGGCCTGCCGGACTTCTTCCGGCAAGGGAGTCGACCCGGATGCTAAACGCTCCGGGAAGCTCTCGAGGTTGCAGCGGTCTTTAAATTTAAATCACTGCAATCCAGCACTTTGCAGACCCGGGGAAGTTCCGGTATTGGGTGGGTCGATCGCACCGGCTGTGCGTGTAGCCTCATTAGATTCTCCACAAGCCAGGGAGTTTAGCAGGATAACAGCCATGTGTAAACGGCCATAATTTGGTTACATTATGAGAAGACAAGAGTCACTGGAAAAGACAATCACGCTAGGAAAAGTTGAAGGCAGCAGGAAAAGAGGAAGACCCAACATGAGATGAACTGACTTTATAAGGGAAGCCAAGGCCCTCAGTTTGCAAGACCTGAGCAAGGCTGTTAATGCTTTGGAGGATATTGATTCATAAGATCGCCATGAATAGGAAATGACTTGATGGCACTTTACACACACACATGAAGCTCATAGGTGATTCATACATTTCCCCCAGCATTGATGCATGACTTTTTCAATAGATCTGCATATCCTAAAATTCTTGTGAATGATTCAGCACATTGCATTTAAAGAAAGCTTTTAGAAAGAACTGAAACATTTGGCAGGGATGCTTTAGGTTATCCTGCACTGTGCAGGGGGTTGGACTGGATAGTCTGTAGGCCCCTTCCAACTTTTAATTCTATGAACCCAGACATGTTGGTGTGTAACACAGACATTCTTTCAGCCATTCACAACAGACATTTATCACATTTAAATCATCTAAAAATGTCAACTTGTATAAACTTCAACTGGTAACTAACGGTTCTCTGCAGGCATGGGTATCAGTCATCTTGATGTTATAATTTTTGTTGGAAGGCTGAATTACAACTATTCTTGTGTAAGCAAAAATACTGACTGAAGCAGCCTGTAATAGCCCTATCAATTTTGAAATAAGGCTTGGCATAAAATGGACCAAAGAAGTAAGGCTTAGTTCCATATTTAAAATTCCTTTAAATGTACAGCATTTTTAATATTCTAAAATATTGCTGTTCCTCATTTGCAAACCTTACTGAAAGCTATTCCCTGATGGAATATCAGACTCCCCTCCTTCCTTCCAAAAAACGGAGTCTGAAGTCCAGCCAGATCTTGCACAGTGCACATACAGTATGGTGCGGAAGTTAAAGATATGCATGAATACAGATGTGTGAATCAAGCTTTATGTATTAATACATATTGTACATTAATACATATACAAAACAGGAATGTGCATATCATCCACTGAGGAAGATGTTCCATTGGGAACAAGTACGTCTGCATGCCTTAAACATGAATGGTATGCTTGAATTCAGGAAGTGTGACTCCTCTCTTTATTAGCACATACCATCAAAACAATCCTCTCCCCTGGTTCCACAGAATTTGTTTTCAAGAAAGACTGTCTGAGTACTCGCGTGTGTGAGTTTTGTCATCAAGTAACAACTGACTTATGGTGACCCCAAAGGGTTTTCAAGGCAAGAGATGTTCGAAGGTGGTTTGCCATTGCCTGCCTCCATGTCATACCCATGGTATTCCTTGGAAGTCTCCCATCCAAATACTTGCCAGGGTCGAGGCTGAGAGTGTGTGACTGGCCCAAGGTCACCCAGCACAGGTAGTAACTAAAATATAGAAGTGAGACTGATCTGTGCACAGTTGAGAGTAGTGCTTATTCTTTTGTCCCCTTCTTCTATAAAAGAATCAAGAGCTTTTATTATTTGCCATTCATCCCTTGGCTCATGAATTGTTTTGGAGACTCTCTCTAGTAGCCTCCGTGGTAGTAAATGGTAATATGGAGAAGAACCACCACCACAGGAAACTAATTGACTTGTAGCATGCTGAAAAACATGTGCACCACAGAATCTATCTATTCGCATAGCCATATAGGTAATGAAGAAGTAAACATCAGAGGCAGTCATAATATGGTTGTAGATTAGTTGTTATTAGCTGAAATAGTCACTGTATACTCAATATCCAAGTTACTTGAAAACTGTCAGTTATGCCTGTTAATGAAACTATTTGTGAAAGACGCAAAACAATTAACAATCTTTATGGATTTTTTATTCAAACAAATCCTCTGGGAACTTCCCTTCCCCCCCCCCACTTGCACTCCTAAAATGCATTTAGGGAAGTACCCTGAAAATGGTTGAACCTCTTTATAATGTGCAGAGATGAGTTTCCCATTTGAAGTACAAGTTTATTTGTATGTTGTAAAGACTTGTTGGCCTTTTATGCACAGGTTGTTTGCTTGGCGATCACTACCACCCTGACTACTTCGGGGCTTCGGTTTCATTACACATGTCTTTTCCGACCTCTAGAAGTCACTTTGCACTCTCTCCGTGTTTTCCCTGCATTTTCTGGATGCTGTTCTGGCAGCATCCAGAAAATGTGGGGAAAACGCGGGGAGAGAGCGAAGTGACTTCTAAAGGTCAGGAAAGATGTGCATGATGAAACTGAGGCCCTGAAGTAGGAGGGAAGATCACCACAGAAACAATCTGTGCATAAAAAGCCATAGCCAGACATGCTCCAACTAATTTACTCAACATGAGGGGATCTAAAAGCATACTGTCTATTTCATAACAACATTTGATACTATTGGAAATTAAGTTTCGGAAGAGAACCAAAGAAGTATAAACAAAGTAAATTCAAAATCTATGATCTTACCAGTATTAAATGGGGTGATTTCCTTTTGAAAGTAATGAAAAAATGAATTGAATATTAACCATGCACTGTATACATTATGGTAATGTAAAAGAATAGGAATAATAGGAACAAAAATGGATGGAAAATAATGAAATTGCAACCAGAAATGTGTTTTGCCTCTAAAACTGAGGACCTTTTCCTATCTGTCTTAATTGGGATTCCTTGGATGAGAGGTACATTTCCTATCAGCATCATCCAAACTGAATAATAAAGAACAAGTTATAACTGGAAATGTTTCCTTTGAAACAAGAAGAAAAGAAAATGAATGTAGCAACAAAAATGAACATGAATAATAATGAATTTAACAAAAAAAAATGAAGCTTCTGAAATCAATATGGATACAACCACCATTGCAGATCACATATATATGAATGTGCTTAATGGTTAATAAATTTGGTTAATGGTCAAATTACCTTATTGGAAACTATCAGCTTATTAAAAGTTGCCCATCACTTTTTATACTGTTTCTCACAAATCTCTCCCCTCTCCCTTCCCTTTGCTTGTTGCAGACGCTTACACTTGTTTTGGCTCATGTTCTTTTAGGGCTTTTAAAAGGTCATTTATCAGCCATTGCTACTTGTCACTGCCCTTCAGTCCTCTTGTGGCCTGTTGGCATGCAATGTGATGAGAACATCTGCGGAGAGACATTTTGTTTACTTTTCCATTTTTCCCATATCTTTTCAACGGCTGTGCTGATTATGCATAATAATACAAGCACCTCAGTCAAATATTTCAAGTCTTGAATGCAAACATTATGATATATGTTAAAGTTGGTTTTTTTACCAGAGTGAAAGCATTCTATTCTTGTAATGTAGATGGCTGGAAACAAAGCTGCTTAAAGGAAATGAGCTCAGTTATTGTTTTTATTAGGCATTTTTGTTTTAAAATATTCATTAAATTCAATTTTTTTATTCAATATCCAAAACCAAATTGAATCTATTCTAAGAAAACATTAGTGCCTTGTTATTGTAACCTTCAGTTAGTAACAATACTTCACACGACAGTAGATGTTAGCCATTTTTGATTAGTTTTGATAAACCCAGCGGTTAGCCAGCTTGAATCCAACACACTGAAGACTTTGGCTCCTCTTCTAGGTCCTATTGCAGTCTCAACAATCAACAAAATTCTGTATTTATACATACCATGCAATCACAAAATGACTCTATTTTGCTAACACAGAGGTTTCAGTGCAAAACCTTTTCTGCTCACACAAGATGTGCTTCAATGAGAGGAAAGTTCTGCCTTTAGTGAAATGCACACAGAATTCAATCCATAATCAGTATTCATTATAAATACTTCCTTCCTTCCCTTGCCACCTCTGAAAAAGCCCTGTTGGTGTTCTCTACCTGCTTCACTGTTACAGGCAGGGACACAAAGATTGATTCTTAGGAAGAGGATTTCAACTGGTGGGCATGACGGTTTGTGAAGTGGATCACCTCCTCCTAACCCCCGGCTGTCAGACCCCTGCTTCTGCACAGTGCAGGGGCTGAAAAGTGACATCACATCAAGGTCACAGTGTCACTTCCAATTGTGTAATCAGAAGTGATATCCCATGTCACCATAATGTGGTAGCAATCCCTCAAAACTCCAGAGTTTGGGGCTTGCTAGAGCATCATGGGGGATTGTTAGATATTTATGGCAACACATGACATCATTTCCAGTTATGCAACCAGAACTGACATGGCAGAATTGCATGGTGCCACACAATGCCTTGCCCTGCCTCCAAAAACTACTTCAGCTGACAACCCTATGAGGAGGCAACCCTTCAAATTCCCTAGCCCTAAGCCAGGCCTTAAAGATTGAGCTGTAACAGCATAATGTATGCCTGCAAGGAATGATTCCACAGTGTTCTAGGTTACAAAAGGGAAAAATAGAACCAATAAAGTTAATGAAGAAAGTGAGAGGGGATTTATATGGTTATTTTTCTTCTATTTCTGCCTTCAGAAATTGGTATCTGGATCACAAGTTCAAGTAAACTGATCCTGGAAGGAAAACTCAACCAAAATTCCAAGTTTCATCTTTCTTATACATTGAGGACAAATCCTTCACCTTATTTCAGTGATTTATTAGTTCACAAAACATACAGACTAAAACAAGCTATTTTCATGAAATTGTACAACTTGGAGGACATTTCAATTTCTTTTTTTTAATAATTTTTTTTATTATTATTCCAAAATTATTAATCACATAGTTTAACAATAACATAAAGAATATAAAGTAAAAACAAATAAGTAACATTGTTAAAAAAATCTATATATAATCAAAAATTGTTGACTTCCCCTACACCTCCCTTCATCTTGTGATAGAATTAGTAAAATTCTAATCCTAATACTATTGTTAATATTTATTGGTGTCTTTGACATTTGTATTTTTCAAGGAAAAAAGAAAAAATTAATAGTTAGTAATCTCATATAAAGGAAAGAAAAAAGAAATAAAAATAAAAGGAAGAAGAGAAATAATAAATCTCACTAATAATAAATGGATTAGTATAATAAAAAGCATTTGATTATTTCCATTAAAAATTAATTATTTTGTAAGTCCTCCATTTCTCCCTAACGCCCATTTAATACATATTGTTTTTCTAGTAAATTGATATCATATATAGTTCTATTTCCATTATAACCAATCCTTTTAACCAGTTCCTTTTCGATCTTATCCAGAAAAGACACTAGACTCTTTTAAATTAGTCCCTTTGTCCGGAATTTCCAGCATTTCTTTCTTTTCCACATTAGCAGTAATCATCGAAGAGCATCCTTGGAGATTGTTGGTAAAGTCTCTTCTGCAGATAGATAATTTCCATGGTAAATCCATGTTGCAATATCTTCTATCCCAAATTCAAAGAAAAAGATCCTGACAGCCCCAGTGTTTCTACTCATTAAATCCTCCAAGCAGATGTTGAAAAGTTCATCAAGCAGATTCAAGGGACAGAAGTCAAAATCACTCACGTTCAAATCCATTGTTGTCAGATGGGCTATTGCAGATTGTTTATTGTAATTCCTCGTTTCCTTTGCAAGGTTCTTCTGTTCTTCATCTCTCTTGTCAGATAGAGGGCCCTCTAGTATCTCCTCTAATCTCATTGTGATAGTTTGGGTTTTTATGTCTTTAAGATCGTCTAAGATGATGTCCAGTTTTTGATTAATGAGTTGAAATGAATTGTTCATCAAAGCAGAGAGTTGTTCCATCTGTGTAATCAGATATTCCATGGTTGCTACTTTTGAAATTTCTGTTGAAACTCAGTTAATAAGATCCAGGCAGATTCCAGTGTAGTAAATAACAAGGAGGTGCTGCAGGAATCAGGGTTGTAGACCTTCCGTCTTCTTTGTGGTCAGGAACTTGAGAAATATTTGCCAGTTACACACTAATACCACACTTCCGATTCCAAGTTCTCCGACTCTCTCGCGATGATAGATTATTTCCGGGAAGGACGTGGCAGGAAGGCTTTGTTTAGTTAGAAAGACTACTCTTCGGGGTGGGGGGGGAGTTTCCACTCCTCCCTCCCCTTTATACGTAGTAATTCCTGATTGGCAACTGAAGTGTCTTTCAAAAATCTTAGTTGTTATGTCTTCCCACTGATCAAATTGATAAGATCCCTGCCGGGTTATCAGATCTTTTCTTGTTTTTAAAGAGTCATTTAAACATTGAGTGGGGAGATACGGATTCGACTGATGTATTTAACAGTCTCCTGGGACTTCCAGATCCAGGTAAAACAAAAGAGTTCTTTTAAACTTACTCAGATTTTAGGAGAGTAGGTATTCTTGCTTCTGTATAGTTGCTAGATGGTAATAGGTAGGGGAGAGCGAAGCCTAAATTCCAAAGAGACGTCTGCGACGATTTATTACTCCTCAAGCTGGCGGAACTACTACTGAATCTCCGAAGTCATAAAACTCAGAGAGTTCAGGAGTCAAACCGCTCTTCATTGGCTGCAGGAGATTTCCTGATACCCGTTCCACTATTTAGTAATCGGGAGGGGCGTGTTAACACCCCTATTTAAGACATTTCTTGGTTCCCCCTCCGGGAGCCCCCAGGGAGACGAGTGCTTTGCTCAGCTGCCCTAGCGGACGTCTGAGGACATTTCAATTTCAATTCAATTTTATTGTGGTCAATTGACCAGTCCTACATAAAATTCAGAAATCTACAACAGTCACGCTTCCAACATCCAAAAGGAGTATATTTAATAAATTATTTATTTTTGTAATTATTGTTCATAGTTTTTCCACATAGTTTTTCACATAGTTATAAAAATCCTATTAAAAGATATATAAGTTTGTGTTGACACCCATTTCTTTTTCAGCAAGACAGTATGGGAACTTCAAATCTATAACCTATACATCTAAAAAAACCCTTCGGATATGGATCGCAAAAATCATGAAATGGTTTGGGAAGGCAGCTGTGCTTGGAGCCTGGAGGAGGGAGGGGGAGGGAGCAAAGGGCTGGATAAAAAGGGACCAGGGTAGAGTTTTGCCCCCTCTTCTCCTCCCTTCCTTTGTCATTTATCCATTGAGGGGTCATGGTACTTGAGTGGACAGACACTGAAAGATAAACCAAGCCAGTACAACCTCAGGGTTGGCTGCAGACTAACAACACAGGGGTGAGCGGTGACAGAATCACAGACCAATTTAGTCCAGTATACTGTTTGAAATAGTAGCCAGTCAAATGCCTATGAGAAACTTACAAGCAGGATACAAATGCAACCATTCTGTTCCATCATTTGTTTCCATAATCTGAATTTGAGTTTCCATTTATCATGACTATTAGTCACTGGCAGGTTAATAAAGGACAAACTTGTGTTTACTCTGTTTAGAAGTCTTCCTAGCTTGGCTTTTATAGCCCCCTGATCAAAAGACAATCACTGCTTCCACAATATTACCTTACTTCGAAATAAGTAATTTTTGTATTCTTTTTTCCACAGTCCTTTAAGAATACCTCCATTCAGAGTTGAAATTGAAACCTTGATCTCACTGAACCAATCACCCCTTGGCACTTTAGCAGGTGAAACAAATGTCTGGCAGGAGCGATTGAATTCAGAGATCCTTCTGTGAAAGTGATGGCCATTATAACCATAACTAAACACTCATGTGGAGATCGATGAATGAAGCTGCTGTTTTTAAAATGTTGAGCTGACTGTATAGCAAACTTTTACAAAGTTGTGTAGTTTATAACCTGTTCATAACAGCTATGTTAAGTGTTCTCTGTATTTTAACAAATGAACAAAATCACCTTTGTTTTGATATAGCACAGGCAGAATATCATTGTAATGTTTGACAGATGTTGCATGTTTGACATGCTTTGCAGTGTCTTCCGTAGACTACATGAGCCACAAATCAGAGTCCTAGAGCTTTAATTTTGGTAATTACAAATGGGCCTAGACTGGAGCAATATGGTCCTTATGACCTACTCTGGTTAGCATTATCCACCAACTGAAATTTCTGAACACTTTTCAAGGGCAGCCCCAGTGTAGAGTTCATTGCAATAATCTAATCTAGATGTAACCAGGGCAGTGGCCAGATCTTTTCTACCCAAATAAGGCTGTGGCTGGCTAACCAACCAAAGCTGGTAAAAGGCACTCCTCAGTCAAAGCTGCCACCTGCTTATCCTGCAGTAGGCCTGGGTTCAAGAGCACCCCAAATTACAGACCTGTTCCTTCAAGGGGAGTGCAACTCCATACGAAATGGTTGAAACCTTAAATCCTGGGTCAGACCTTCCATTCACCAGTCGTACATATGTCTCTTTGGGATTAAGCTTCAGTTTATTAGCCTTCATCCACTCCAAAACTGCCTCCATGTACTGTCTAAGGGAATCTACAGCTTCCCTGGGATCAGCCAAATGTGTGAGGCAGAGCTGAGCATCATCCAGATATTGGTGACCACCCAGCTCAAATCTCCAGATGACCTCACCCACGGGTTTCATGTAGATGTTGAAAAGCATCGGGGACAAGATGGAAATTTGCAGGACCCCAAAGGCTAGATGCCAAGGGCTGAGCAGCAGTCCCCCAGCACTACCTTCTGAAACCCACCCTCCAGGTAGAACTGGAATCACAGCAAAATGGTGCAAAACAGAGTACAGGAAGTTTAGAGAGAAAGAGTAGCTAGAACTAGAAAAACTGGACAGGTTTTTCAGCACAGGAGATTTCTTCCTTCCTACCTCTAGTCTAATCCATCTCATTGTCACTCATCCCAGAGTTCACACACACATATCTTCCCTGTTACCCATCCATACATCTCACTACACAAAAGATTCACAAAGTTTACCAAAGGAAATTCCAAGCAATTTCTGCATCAGAAAATACTTTACTTTTCACAATTCTCTGTCTGTCCCCTGCCGTATATTCACTGCTGACTTCCTGTGATCTGCACCACTTTACTTTACACAACACGTGTGCGTACCTTCATCATGCCAACAGGTTTATTTGCTGTTATCAAAGAAAACCTAGAGTCCAAAATGACAATCCTAGCAATATTCCAGATTAATTCTAGTCTTCTCAGTAAACTTATTGTTTAAGACCTTTTAGGCTAGGGGTCCCCAGCCTTTTCGAGCCTGCAGGTTCTGACAGAGGGTGATGGGCACAACCACAAAATGGTGGTTATGGGAGATGGCGCCAACCACAAAATATCAGGGAGTGAGATTATGCATAACTCTGATAGTAGCTCTTCAGACACAAAGCTCTGTTAAATATGATGCCTTTTAAAATTAACATGGTTTCAAATATTTTCTTGCATACACACAAAACAGGCATAAACATTGAGCTAGCTAAAAAATCTCCTCATTTTGAAGACATCTAATGTACTTATGCAAAAGGAAAAAATGGTTCTTCTCCAGGCTATCCCTTTACATGAGCCCTTCTTTCCTGGGGCCAGCCAATTTGAACTTTATAGCAATAACAGTTGGTGTGAAGGGCTAGAAAGATCCCCTTGAACATATGTATGGTGAGAGAGAACGATTCTGGCCAATTTTTGAGAAACATAAATTATTTTTGAAAAGTGAACAAAATTGCGATGTTATTGTCAACATCCATCTGAATCATAAAAAAATACACTAAGGCTGGGAAAATCTTATGACTGGCAGCAAAAAGAAGGAGGAGGTGCATTAAGCATTGTAGCTGTGCAGCCCAATTGTGTTTAGCCAGAATCAAGTCCCACTCTGCTATTTGTGCAGGTAAAGCCACTGTCAACACTATGCCATAAACATTAGAAACTGAAGATGCCCATTTCCTAAAAATACTTGGTTGGTGCCAAGAAAGGTGTAGGGGTGCCATTGTGCCCAAGGGCAAGATGTTCTAGGTTCTTTGGGCCCTGGAGCTACATACAGAGATGCCTTGTCTATTGCTTGCATATAGTTTTCCTGATGGTTTCATCATTTTTCCATTACTGGGAAATTATTTCTTACACCAAGAAGCTCTACAATTCCTTTCTTGGCTTTGTAAAGTTATTCTCTTGTTCTTTCTGAAATGCTGCCAATGACTATATGGGACTAGGATGATTAATAGGACTACCAAATCTGACAATGAGAATAAAAGGGAAAGCGTTATTTTGACTTTCAGCTTCTACTTAAACCAAATGAAAGATGGAAACTTTTATAGTAATTGAAGATTCATAAACTACCAAAAGAAATTCCCATTTGATGAGAATTGGATGTGAACAGTATATATGGATGCGTGTATATAACATCATAATGTGTCAAAATATTGGATTTTGATGGCTTTGTTAGGAAATCAATTTGAGCTGCTCCTTCTCAGTTTTCTACTAAACCACAGATCTTTATCTCTTTCTACCTGTTCCTCTGTGCCAGTGTTCTTCAACTTTTGCAGACCCAGAGCCCACTGAGCAGCAAGCATACAATAGTAACTACCATAACCTCAGAAACACATAACAGGACGGAAGGGGCAAATTTATGATCTCACTGACGTTATGCTAGAGCAGTGGGCAGACAGACATGTGAGTTAGGGAATGGTGAATAGGTGCAGCTGCTTGGGTGACTTAGGGTTGCCAGGCCCAGTCTGGCAACTGGTGCAAATCTGGGAGTGGACAGGGACATGGGGGGCAACAGCATGACATCACTTACATGGAAAACCTTCTAGGAATTTCTGGAAACTGTGAGAAAACTATTGAGTTTCCTGCAATCCCTCAAGAATATTGATGTCACTTCTGGGTTTCCCATGGAAGTGGTATCTTGCCAGCTGACAGCAATTTGTTGTTTATTTTTCTTCTACTGCTGGTTGGAAAAGTGGTGAAAAACAACAGCTGAGAAGATGGGCAAGAAGATGGAAGCCCAGCTGGGTGTCCATCTAGGAAACCAGCTTTGCTTCTCTATAATGCGTAGAATGGTCTTTATAAACCTCCAGCGCTTAATAATTATTGTATGGTCAGATCATATTGCTTGCACGTATTTACAACTTGCTCAAGTTTTTAATCATCATCTCCAAGTTCAGAGCTAAGGAAATTTGTTGAAGAAATTGCATTCTTTATTTTTTCACAGCTTTAACAAAATGTAATGTTTCAAAATCAATAAAACCGATAAGTTTTTTTTTCTGTACCACAACTCATTTTACATAACCACTGTGGTTTACAGCTCAGTTTTATATTTAGTTTTTATTCTTGTTTGATAGCATTGGTGTATCTTCCTGAAGAGCTCCACTGAACTAATGCATATTCTAACTGACCCCTTTTTCACCTTTCACCAACTCTCTCATAAAGTTCAACTAACTCATTCTGGGAGAAGAGGATTCACTGTACTTTATTAAACAGCTGGGAATAAAATTGTAATTGCTATACTGCCTATATATGTTATACTTGCTCTGAGACTGTTACGTGTAGTAAATGTTAAAGAGAAGCCTGTTCTGTGTATATATCCCACATATGTTACTACACATTAATCACTGTTCTTGGAAACTTTGTTTTCTTCATTGCCTAGAGGTCACTAAATCTTATCAAAAACTCAAATCAGCTCATAAAACTCTCTCAGAAAAGCAAGGCAAACTGATAAAACAGACTCATTCACCAGAAGCTGCTATGTCGAGAATAACACGGGGGTAACAGTCATTGTCATATGCACTCCTAACAAGATAGTCAAAGAAAACTTGGGGGGGGGATTGCTAATACATTAGTGTAAATTTCACCAGAGCATCTACACCTCATTCCCAGCCACCCTACTGTTAAAGCAGCAATGCAGACAGAAACCACACAACTATAAACAGCAGCCTCACTGGCTCAAGTTGAAACTGCATAAGCCAGAGAACTCCAATTACAGTTAAATCCTCAATCAATGTAAGAGGAAAAACATTTATATGAATGATCTACCCCCTTACAGCAGCCAACAATATAGGAACTATACTCACATGTGGGTTCCACCACTTATACATGGGGGGAAATGTGGCCCCATGAAACAGTGTTATCATATGAGTCTGGGAACACTCATGTCAGACATATAAGCGACTATGTTATATCATGAAAAGGTGATGACAGTGTCGGAATGCCAGACCCCAGCACCCACTCATGGAAGACCCTAGAGCCAGGTTCGGCAGGCCCAAGATTATGTAGCAACATGCAGCAACTTGGGAGAAGGGATTAAGGCATTGAGGTCTGCCTGTGCATACATTCAAGGAACTCGGGAAGGTATACGTGATTCCCCCCCCTTCTTTATAACATCCCTTTGAAGTAGGGTATGCTGACAAAGAATTGCCTTCCAAGGTCACACAGTAACCTTGAGTAGAATTTGAATCTGCATCTCAAGTCCTTCTTGGGCACTCAAAACCATAATACTACACTGACTATGAACACTGACCACCTTTTATATGGTCCAAAAGCTTTGTTCAGGCACAACTGTAAGGGGGCTTCTACAGCTGGCACATTGACATTCTTATTATATAACAACTGGAAGTTGAAACCTACCCAGGAGACATTGTATGTCAATAGTATAGGACATTCACTGGGCAATTCATGCCCTGGCATTCCTCGTGAAAGCATGTCAGTTAGGAAGTGCTGTAAAAGATAGTTGCCTGAGACCCCAAAGATTTTCTGATGTTTGGAGTAAGCAGTACATTCATCTATTCAGATTTCTATTTTCCCCTGAACTGAGCATGGGGATGCTAGCCCTCATCTCCCTCCCCTCTCATGAGAACACTAATTGGCCATATACTCTCTCTTCTCTATTCCTTTCCTTTTATCCCTTAGAAGCTCCTTGATCAATTGATCTTGAGCAGCATATATCTAGTGTTGGAGAGATATAAGGACTGAAACAAATCTTGCCACTGACAATGTAGCCTTGGGGTCCCTATCGCTTAGTAAAAAAGGCATTATGTCAGTCACAGAGACATTGGATTTGTATGTTAAAAGGGGGGAAATATAGTGCAATCGAAGTTCCTTGTAAAAGCGGCATTCCAAAAGGGCATGAGCTAATGAGTCAATAGAGCCAGAAGAGCAAGGGCAGATCCTGTCTGAGTATGGTATATTCAGAATTCTGCCCTGCATTACCATAGAAGGGTTAGCATTTAATCTAGCCAAGCAAAAAGCTCTACAAAGACGAGGAGTTGTCAGATAATACGTATAGGCAGGCAGACCACGTGGAGGAGGTATTCCGAAGAACTGGGATGAACAGACGCGACCAGCACAAAAAGTAGTGCTGTTACAATCGAGCTCTTTAATGCGCTTTTTAATTTTGGCAAAAGCTTCAGTTTTCCCAAGATCTAATAACATATCCTGCGAGAAGCCCAACAACGACAGTTTCTCATCTAAGATTTTTTGCCATGAGGATTTAAAAGGGTCATGCTTCAGAGAAGCTAGGAACCCCTCAGTGCTAAAGCACAGTTTAAGGTGTAGTTTAAAGGCAGCCAACCACGCCCTAGCTTCAAGTGACATTTGGCCAAACTCGGAACAAAGAGTAACGCCAGCAACACATCGAGGGGCATTTAGGAGTTTTCGTAAGAACTGAAGCAGTGGACGATCTATAGATTCATTGATTACTGTTATCCAGATGGCAACACCAAAGAGGATAATTGGGGTAATTTTCAGATTAAAAACCTGAATAGCCCCTGGAAGATATTTGCCACCTTAGCTGTGAAAAAAGTTGACAATAGCACCAACCCCAGGTTTAATTTTGTTGGACACTGCTTTTTGATTGGCATTCCAATTTAGGTTATGGGGAAAAAGAATGCCAAGGTAAACAAACTCCTTGACTTGGTCAACCTCAAAGCCATCTAATACCCAGCAAAAAAGAGGCATTTTTCTCCTCTTAGTGAAGATCATAATCTTAGATTTATGATGGTTTATTTTAAGACCTTCCCTAGAGCAGTACTCAAAAAAAGTTTGCAAAGATCTTTTCAAACCAATTCTTGTGCGGGACAGGAGAACTGCATCGTCAGCATAGAGTAGAATTGGGGTGGGATGACTCGCAAGCTTTGGGGGGTGGCAAAACTCTGAGAAATTGGTTGCCATATCATTCAGGTATAGATTAAACAAGAGAGGAGCAAGGAGGCAACCTTGTCTAACTCCCTTGACCAGTTCAAAGCGAACCTGAGCTGTGAGGTCAGTATGAAATTGCTGAATAAGCCATAGTAACCTCCTATCCATAGTAGAATTTGATAGTTTCAACCATAGCCTCTCCCTCGGGATGGTATCAAAAGCTCCCTTAAGATCCATAAAACCCACATAAAGGGTGCCATTTCAGGGGGAGGAATATTTCTTGGCTAGATGGGAGAGCACTAAACAGTGGTCCGTGACAGACTCTTCTCTATTTATGTATCACCCATGCCCAGAAGATGGCAACAGAAGAAAATGGTAATGTGACCATTTCTCAAAATTTCCACAGCCTTTTCTGCCTGAAGATGTTCTGGCTGGACAGTGATAATATGATTAATTTCCTGAGTTAATTGTTGATAAAATAGTGGAGCCAGGACTGCTTGCTTGTTACATGATCCAGAACGAGTTGCAACACTTTGTATTTAATAAATTATCCTTAGACAGTACTTTGATTCTTATTATATCCATTAGTTCACTACAGCTAGTATAATTCTATGAAGAACAGAATGGGGGCACCACCTAATTCCCAAGCATAACACAATCCTCTTGTTAATATGTTAATAGGTGCTCTACTGGGTCAAGAATGCCTCAAAACCTAGCAAATCACAAAAGGTCCATGATGAGCCAGTGTGGTCCAGATGACAGAAAGATGGACTTGGGTCTGGAAGACCTAAATTTAAATCTGATGTTCACTTTGAGTCAAAAGCCACTATAACTTCAGTCCTGGTTCCCCATCTGTAAAGTAGTAGTAAGAATGGCCAACTGTCTCACAGAATGGCTGCAAAGGCAAATATTGCAAGTCACTTTTGCAAATTCTATAGATATAATCCATCATGAAAGTAGAGTACAGGAGAAAAAAATAGAGGCTCCGTATGGCATGACCTTAAGTATGATTCATACAGCTAAACAGGAACTGGCTAAATGAATACACAGAGTATTTGGCATGCGCTCCCAACTGTGAGTATACAACTGTATTTTTAAATCTCACTTTGTAACACAATCTAAACAGATTACACATTTAAATAGATACACTTCTTTATAGCAAGTATTGACTCTTTTACTCTTAGTTTATTTAGGTTTATCTTGGCTTATCTGATTTTATATTATTCTAGCATTCAATGGCAGCTTGCATTTTACGAACACTGTCATAATTAGATCTTTAATTGTAGATAAAATAAATTTCATACTATTAATTAATTAAAACAAATCCAATGGTTAAAGACTAAATTAAAAACTTTCTTCCTGCCAAAGACTATGTCTTGAATGCATAATTTCTAACAGTAGACCAATGCATTCTAACTAGAGGTGGCAGATTGCAGTCAAAATTTTGCCCATTATGCTGATCCAAATTTCAAGCAAGCTGAATAACTCAACTGAATTCTTATCTTTTCTAACATTTAACAAATGTAATGAATGTTTTTTTGAATGTCTCTTTTTCTGGCAGTGGGTGCTTTATATTATGATAAGGATATTTCATTAGCTGTCACAAACCTAAAAGAAGCTTATCCTCCATGGTAAAGAGAAAATGGAAAATATATTGGCATCAAGATTTTTAAGGCAGTATAGCAGCTCAGTTTTGTACATCTTTCCTATCCAAAAAACTCTCCCCCAAAAATGTTTTGGGGACACCTACATTTTAAAGATATTGAAAGGAAAATTATCAACCTTAGCAAAATACCACAACTCTTTCACCAAAATACCCATTGATGTTAGCATATGTTCTTATTCTTCTATATTTTCTGGAAAACATCAGTTTGCTGTTATGAACTCTTATGGCCGTTATCAAATAGTGAAATTTCTTCAAACCTTACGTTCTTCTATCCTTTTAAGGGTCAGAGCAGCCAATTTTTCAGAACTTCCTTGGTCCATAGAATGGAAAACATTGGGTTCTTAAAATCTAATGCTGCAGATATTCTGACTTTATTAATGCCAAGTTTATTTATTTAGATATTGAATTAAAACATTTTTATTCCACCTCTGCAGGGAAGCTGCCCAAGGCAGTTTACAAACTAAAACAAGCATTAAAAGTTGTTACTTAAAATCCAACATTAAAAAATCCTGCCAGAGCATAAAAACTTAAATCACCATGAAGCTTAAAATGAATTTAACATTTTTCAGACTAAACGCACACTATAAAAATGATTTAAAAGATCAGTTCCTTAATTAAAAGCCTGAGTAAACAGAAACATTTTCAGAGCAATCCACAAAGGGGGGCAAATGCCCTTAGTAGCCAGCATGACCCCTGCACCGGCATTAGTGCCACTTGCACCAGCAAAACTGGCATTAATGTTGGCACAGGGCCACTTACACCAGTGCTGGGGAGCGACAGGGCCAGCCAGAGCAGGGCGCTGGCGGAACTTTGCCAGCAACATATCTCCAGCACAGGGCCTCCTGCTGGTGCCTGGGAAATCATGGCATAGCCATGGAGCAGTTTCATAGGGCCTGGGGAGGATTTATTTTGTTACTACTGTGCCTCTGCAAGCCACTCTGGAGGTGGGGTGGCTGCACCGTTCCTGGGCAACTCTTAACTATCCTCTCTTAGGATTGTGCTTTTTGCCCTGGCGCCTTAAAGCTAGTAGTATAGGCACCAGGCAAGCCTCAAGAGAAAGTGCATTCACAAGCAAAATGCCACCAAGGAAAAGGCCCTCTGGTTGCCCCCCACCTCACCTCTGAAGGCAGGGTATGGACTGCAGGGCTGGTGATGAGGCAGATTTTAAGGGGTAGTCTGGCCAATATGGGAGGAGGTGGTCCTTCAAATTCCCTGGCCACAAGACAATTTAGGGCTTCAAAGGTAACAGTCAGCACTTTGACCTGTGCTCAGAAATAAATGGGCAGCTAATACAGATTTTTCCAACACAGGGGTGAAACAATTCCTGATTTCTGACAATAACTTGGCTGCTGCCCTCTGTACCTGCTGAATTTCCCTGTCCATTTTCAAAGAGCCCAGCATACAGTACAGTACAGTAACCCATTATATTAACTGTTTTGCATAAAGTCTGATATCTCATTTCCAGGTGTTTTATTACTATCAACCTCTCATCTTCAGAGATTCTGTCCCTCAGTTTAAGGTAAGGTAAAGGTAGCCTGTGCGAGCACCAGGTCATTCCTGAGGGTGACGTCACATCTCGACATTTTCTAGGCAGTTTAAATTGCCGGAATTGATTCCTAGGTACTGTAGGACTTATACTTATCCCTGTTTTTCTTCAACACAATAGCCCTGCTACATGTACAATCTGAAATGTGGGCATACCTGTTTGTAAGAAACAGCCACTGAGCATTCACTTTACAAGAAGAAGAAGAAGAGCTGGTTTTATATGCCAACTTCCTCTACCTTTTAAGGAGAATCAAACTGGTTTACAATCTCCTTCCCTTCCTCTCCCCACAACAGACACCTTGGGAGGTAGGTGAGGCTGAGAGAGTTTTGAGAGAACTGTGACTAGCCCAAGGTAACCAAGCTGGCTTCATGTGTAGGAGTGGGGAAACCAACCTGGTACTTCAGATTAGAGTCCACCACTCTTAACCACTACACAGTGCTGGGGACCATTACCTGGGTAAATGTGGGGTTTCAATCACACGTTCAGCTCTATGTGCATTGAATGTAACATGAGAATTTTTCAATATATACATAAAGAAAAAACAAGTGTACTCTGTACACAGATTGTATGCACATTCATCATAACCCATGAGCAGGGCTAATACAGTGTTCACTTATGAGGTTGCATGCTGTTTGTACTTTACACATACTAATGGAGGCAAGGAGACTGTGGGAAATATAGCGTCTTAAAACTTCATCAGTAGCTCCTGAATGCTTGAATAATGATGCCATAAGTTTACTTATCCATTAATATTCTACATAAAAAACGTTTAAGGAATGGAATTAAAGATAATTTGAGCATTTTTGAAGTATTAGCTGACCTTAATTTACACCAGAGGTAAAATCAAGAATATCATGAATAACATTTACATCTTAGCATTTAAAATTTTTAATGGTTCTAGAATTGTTATAATTCTGTGGGGGTTTTTTCCTCTGTAGAAACATTTGCACTCAAATAACATCAAAGAATCCCCAAGTTTCAAGTGAATTGGCCAAAGGGGTCCAGTCTTACAGCCCCTGGAATAAGGTGCCCACAGCCATCCTCTCTGGATACGGGCAAAAAGTGAGAAAACAGTCTCTGGTTTTCTAGAGCAACTTTTTAAAAGCCAAACTTAGTAACTGCAAGTAAAAGTAGTCCTTCCAGTGTGTCTGTCTAGTACGATCCCACCAATCACATTGCAGGAGAAAGGGAGCCTATCTACCCCAAATTGGAGGTTATGACACCTTGCTTATTTCCTGCCCATAAAACTCCTCTCCTTTGTTAAAAAGTCCTTTTCCAGGAACAGTATTCTAATCCCACTTACCTGTAAAGACTTGCATACCTTCTTGGGATATTGAATTTATGAAGAGCTACTAGCACAGTATATTCAAACATCATAAAACATATTCACACTCCAATGACCTGGTAGCCAGTCACTGTCTTTTAACAGTGCCAGCATGGTGTAGTGGTTAAGAGCGGTGGTTTGGAGTAGTGAACTCTGATCTGGAGAACTGGGTTTGGTTCCCCACTCCTCCACATGAGCGGCAGATGCTAACCTGGTGAACTGCAGCATGAAGCTAGCTGGATGACCTTGGGCTAGTCACACTCTCTCAGCCCCATATAAAAACCAGTTCTTCTTCCTCCTCCTCCTCTTCCTCTTCTTCTTCATATTGTGATTCCCATTTTCCTAATATCACTGTTAGCAGCCATCCCGGGACACATTTTGGAGCAATTTCATCTTCACGTCAATCTTGTGAGGTAAGTATGACTGCCCAGTGAATGAGCAGGAATTTATACCCAGGTTTTCCTAGTAGATGTCAACATCCTATCCACCACATTTCTTTTGGTGGTGGTGGTTTGCAATCCATGTACCATACCATCTATGCTTTGATGATTACAAACAGTCAGAACTTCACGTCTCCTCTCCATCATCACAAGCAGCATCATTCTTTATGTATATATGTCTGAAAGGCTTAAGAAAACATAGTCTTTAATAGACCCTGGGGTTTTAAAATATATTTTATGATTAAGCATTAGATGCAGTGTACATCAGAGTAAAAGAGTTGTTCACTTCATGCAAGGAATCATATGATTATGGTAACTGAAAACCATTCTATTAACTCCAATTGAAGTGTCAAATATGTGAAATATAACTTCATGGACAAACTTGTTAACCTCCAAGAGTAATGCGATCCTGCTATGAATCAGTTCTCAAGAATAACGGATCCTAGCCATGGCTAAGGAAAGAGAAGGCAGAAAACCTAAGCTGTCTGTGAAATTTGCTCATTAGCTTGGGTTCAGGTTAGATTTTGCTGTCCCAACATAGATACAAATAGAATGCAATTAATCACTTAAGACAGAAAATTGAGCTTAATATCTAAACTTCATCTTACATTAAATCTGTAAGCTTCTCTTGAGGGTCTTTGAAGAGCTACATGAGACTGCATAAATCTCCCAATTTTCAGCAAGCACTTTATGCTTTTCACAATTTGATTGGGATTTGAACAGAACATCTGTTTAAAGAAAACATTATGGAGAATCACATGGGCCACCCAGTTGTGCAACATTCTACTAAATGTTGGTCCCAAGCTCTCCTTGGCCTATTCTCTTTTTGGAATTACTCCTCATAAGGTATTTACTTGTGCAGAAATACAGATGGCTGTATCTCTGTACAAGTAAATACGCCATGTGGAGTAATTCCAAAAAGAGAATCAGTATGATCAGCCAGTCTAGTATCAGACCTGACAACCAGTTCAACACCACTTACTCAAAGTTATCAGAATCCTATTCCCAGCTCAGATAACAGAATCATACTTACAGGGCTGGGCCTCTGAAAAGTTTCAGAGAAGCCAGATACAGTCAATTGAAAATGTGATTGCAGCCACCTAACTGAGCATAAAATACCATTAGTGACCTACTATTAAGAATGTAAGAGCCAATCTACATATTCACACAATCATAGAGCATGGTGATCCATTTCAGACTGGAGGAGTGGGCTGCATGTTTAACTGTTCCTCCACATTTTAAAAAAAATCCTCCCAGATTCAGAAAACCAGTATATAAGAAACATTACTTGGCTGCAGCTATCTTCCTTATGTAGTAATGTTCTAAATTCTATTTTTTAAAAAGAAGTAAATATGATGTGACATTCATACATGCAAAGTTCTATCTATAGCCTGAAAAGGTATAAATGCAATAGGATTGTTCCCAATTTGGCTCAAAGAGTCACTTTACATTGCATTGGCTTCATTAGTGTTACATTAGTACTAGTAAAAAAAAATCATAGTTTTATTATGATTTCCAGTATGGAAAACACAAATATGGGACTCTTAGGCATTATGAAAAACACCTAATGCAAAATAAAATTGGGGGGGGGGGTGTTGTTTTTGTTTTTGTTTTTTGTATTTAACAGTCAACAGTCAACAATTAGACCAAACAATTGGTCTAACAATTATTCGAGCAATTTAAACAGGAATTTATGTGTGTTTACATATATATACAAACTAGTATTCTGAAGTCAGTCTTTGTTATTTATATAATTTATTTCTAGAGCTGAATGGTCTCCACTGAATACTTTTTGGCACAAAAGGGACTTTCAACAGAGTTGATTTTCTTGAAATATCCAGAAATTCTGACCTCTTTCCATGTGGCTCATGGTAGTTCTCAGTTCAAATTGTTTGAAAAATAGGCCAGCATGGCGTAGTGGTAAGAGCGGTGGTTTGGAGCGGTGGACTCTGATCTGGAGAACTGGGTTTGATTCCCCACTCCTTATACATGAGCAGCGGAGACTAATCTGGTGAACTGGATTTGTTTCCCCACACCTACACGTGAAGCCAGCTGGGTGACCTTGGGCTGGTCACAGTTCTCTCTTAGAGCTCTCTCAGCCCCACCTATCTCACAGGGTGTCTGTTGTGGGGAAGGGAAGGTGATTGTAAGCCAATTTGATTCTTCCTTATGTGGTAGAGAAAGTCGGCATATAAAAACCAACTCCTCCTCCTTCTCCTCTTCCTCTTCTTCTTCGCAGTGATGTTAGTCACATGCCCTGCCAGATTTCGCCATGCCACAGCACTATTAAAGACAAACAAAAGTAATTCAGACTTAAGGTAGAGCTTCATAGATAGGCATTTCCCAAAGTCTAAATTAGCTTTGTTTTCCCACTCCAGTGTTGTCACAAAGCCAGATATGATTGGCTGCATGACAACTCACTGTCACTAGGAAGAAGGGATGTTTTCCACAATATGGTGTTGATTTTGCAACCTACCTCAGCTCTCAATGAAGTGCTGCTGCTATCACCACTTGAACATTGAAAAGGGGCTAGGAATATGGGACGCCAACTAAATAGGGAGCATCATGTCCTCCCTGCAAAAGGAGAAGAAAATGCTTGTAATAGCCATCCTACCCTGTTTCGACAGCCCTATTTTTTGCACTGCAAAAATGTTGGCTATTTGTAAAAAGTAACCCCATATTGTTCACTTAAAATACGCAGCCAGTTAAAATGCTAAAGTGTACTCTTATGTATGTCAATTGGAATCTATTTTTAAGTACCTATCCCATACTTAAAATATAACTTAACAATAATGCTGAGACCGGGGACTACAATGCTGGAAAAACTGAGTTACTCTACAGGTGTGAGAAAGAAGACTGAGAGGCTGAGGGACTGAGAGACAACCGCAACCTAACAGCTGGCATGTGAACCAAAGGGGAGTATGAAATTTGGAGAGAGCATTACCATCAGATTGAAACCAGATTGCGTTAAATTCATCTGTTGGACTGTCAGCCTTGCGCTTCATTCTAGGACTTTTTTCTAACTCACACGAGGACAAAACTCTATATTTCAAGATCAACTACAATTGCTGAACGTTGGAGTGCAAAACAGGAACTGCAATGGCCACATGTTGAAATGTGGTTGGGAGAGATGCTGGACATAGTAATAAAGGCACGCTAGAATTAGCACTATTTACAAATTAAAGGAAGCATGCCGTTCATATGCAGTGTTAAAACTACAGTTGTTTAAAGAAATATCATCACTTCTCTTTTCTGTCAGTTATCTTCTGTCTTTTATTATCTATGCTCATGGTTTTGGGAGAGAAAATTAATATTATGTAACAAGGTTGCACTAATTGTGAACGTCTGGATAAAAAACTTAATTGCAATAAAATATTATGATATAATCTGACAGTGAGGAAAGGACAGGTAAGAAATGTCTTAACTAGGCTGTTAAATCTGTGCTAAAGTAGCAATCACATATTAATACATTGCAATTATTTATTTATTAAAACATTTTATCCCACCTTTCCTCATGGTTCAATGCAGCTAAAACATTTCAGTTAAAACCACAAATAAAATAGTAAACCTTAAATCTTTCCCCCTCTCCCCTTAAAAGATGCCTGCCATTCAAACCCCCTCAAAAGCCCTGGAAAAAAGGCAGGTTTTGCATTGTCTCCTGAAGAGCTCCCCGTTAGGGCTGTTGAATTAAAAAAAATTAGGTATAGTTCGGATTCGGCTGAATTCAGCCCGTTTAGATTCGGGATATGCCGAAGTCCGAACTCCCCCACTTCGGGTCCGTGCAATTCGGCGGGAATTCAAAGTTCGGGAAAAAAATTTGGCCGAATAAAGCCTTTAAAAACACAACCACGCCTTTCCGCGGCTCTGGGGGGGCATTTTTTGGGGTAGAGGTCCCAAACATTCAGCAGAGCTTCAAGGGACGTTTCTTGAAAGACCCCCAAGTTTTGTAAAGATTGGGTCAGGGGGGGCTGAGATATGGGCCCCGAAAGGGTTCCCCCCCACCCTTAATGAGCATGTCTGAGCAGAGCTTGCCGCCCACGCACAAAGCTCCCAGCCCCGACAAACAGCTGAGAGGTTTGCAAAGCATTGCAACAGTAATGCAAAGCAACTAGACTGCACAGCAACACAACCTTGTAAGCAACACCTTTGCAACTGTGCAAAGCAACACCTGACACCTGGGAGTTTGCAAACCATGGAAAAGGACAGAGGCAGCTAGCTATGCATAATGAGCAGGAGGGGTGGAATTTCCCCTTTTGCATCGGACCCGGGACTAGGCAAATGCATTCTTTAAGTCACCATTTGAAAACCAGTTTTGAGCAAGCATCCAAATAGACCTAACCGCTCTTATGAATGAGGGAAAACCTGAAGATACACAACTGAAACCCCCCCTCAAACCAGGGAGAGAGAGACTCGAGGGGGAACACACACCCAGGCAGAACCGGCAAAAGCCCCCTTTGGCTCCCTCCCCCCACACACACAGACTCTGCTTCCCCCCACACACACACACACAGGAGAAAAAGTATAGATTAAAGCCCCCAAAAGGGGTCTTACTGTGGCTGTCTTCTGTTTCATCAGGAGGGGTGGGAGGAGGACTGGGTAATCCAAGAAGATTCCATTTAAGCATGGGACGTTTTGCTCTGGAGATGCATACACGATCAGCTGATCCATTCATCCCAATAGGGAAAAGGGAAAAGCCCATATCTCGGGACTTCCTTACCTAATGTTTACAAAACTTGGGTGGTCTCTGAAGAAGGCTTGTCTGAAGCTCCGCTCAAAGTTTGGGATCTGCACCCCCAAAAATGCGCCCCCCTGCAGCCACGGAAAGAGAAAAGGGGGGAGCCGATATTTCTGCCCCCACGGAACCCATCTTTACAAAACTTGGGTGGTATCTTAAGAATGATTGTCTGAAGCTATGCTGAAAGTTTGGGGGCTGTATCCCCAAAAAAGCGCCCCCTGCAGCCACGTAAATGGAAAAGGGGGGAGGGAAAGGGGGGAGCCCATATCTCAAGACCCCCTGACCCAATGTTTACAAAACTTGTGGAGTATCTTAAGAAGGTTCATCTGAAGCTCCACGGAAAGTTTGGGGTCTGTACCCCCAAAAATGCACCCCCTGCAGCCATGGAAAGAAAAAAGGGGGGAGCCCATATCTCGGGACCCCCTGACCCAATGTTTACAAAACTTGGGTGGTCTCTTAAGAAGGCTTGTCTGAATCTCTGCTGAAAGTTTTGTGTCCCTACCCCAAAAAATACGCCCCCTGCAGCCACAGAAAGGAGCGAATGTGCACAAGCACCCCACACACCCACCCGAGGATTTCCCTCTCTCTCTCTCTCTCCCCGGCCGGGCCGCACATCAGCTGATTCCTCCAGTACTCAATCCTGACTGATTGGCCAGAAGAAGACCCACCTTGGCCACCGATTGACGGTTATGCTGCTTACTGACGGCTCCGAATTGGCCGGATTTATTCGTGAACTCCCGAACTCACTGAATTCAGCTCCCCGGTTTCCTGCCATTTTTGAGTTCGGTTCGTCCCAAACTAAAAACCACCGAATCAGGGGAAATTCGGCTGTTTTTCAGTTTGGGCCGAACCGAATCAACAGCCCTACTCCCCGTACCCCTTCGGGAAGCCCATTCCACAGAGCCAACATGGAAAAGATCTGAATCCTAGAAAGGCAGAAAGGTCCATAAAGGAGTTTAAACCATTTGGAATAATAGTATCAAATAAAAAGATAAAGCGGGACTCTTGTTGTGACAATATTCTATCCATATCCGGGTTCTGAAAAGGTCTACCATGGTACTGCCATATCACAAAAAACTGCATTTCTGAGTCAGAATGTTTGAGATCCCTATAGTGCTCCGTGAGCGGAGCCTCCAAATTTAAATTTCTAATTCTAGACCTGTGCTCCCCGATACAGAGTTTAATAGCCCTCTTCGTTTTCCCCACGTACAAAAGACCACATGGGCAACGGATCAAATAAATAACACACTTACTATTGCAATTACTAAAATGTCTTAATGTAAAAGTAAAGCCTGTCCTGATATCCCTGAATTCCTTTACTGCTAGCACCTGCGCACAAGCGCTGCAGTTGCCACATTTAAAATGGCCGACGGGCTGTGTGTGCTGTGGAGGGGGGGGAAGACAATCAGATTTAACTAGTCTATCTCTAAGGGAAGCTGTTCTTCTTAAACCAAATCTGGGTGGCTCATTACAGCCAGGAATGTCGGCTACTAAGTGCCAGTGTCGTTTTATTATATTTTGTATTTCTCTAGTTTTGCAGTTGAATTTACAATTACAATTTACAGAGGTAATGGCGGAAGTGGTGTTCTTTTTTCTAGCTGCCAGAAGTTCAGATCTCGGGCGCCTGTCTGCGCGAGATTTAGAAGTACAGATGACATCAGGAGGGAAACCTCGATCTACCAAAGTATCGGTAAGAGAGAGAGAGGCTATTTCGTAGTCATTGGCATCTGAAGCATTCCGTTTTAAACGTAAAAACTGGCCGTATGGCAGATTCTTTTTGAGATGGTGAGGGTGAAATGAAGAGTAATGTAACAATGCACCCCGATCAGTACTTTTCTTAAAAGGTCTTACTGCTAAAGTCTGGGTTTCCTGTTGCAAAAAAACAGAAACATCCAAAAAGTTCACCATTAAGGGACTATGTAGTGCAGTGAATTGTAAATGAGGATCCCTACTATTTAACCAAGATAAAAAGTCAGGAAACAAATCAGCAGGTTGAAAAATACAAAAAATATCATCAATAAAACGGGTAAATGCAATGATATTAGAAGAAAAAGGGTTATTGTCAAAAATATGAGCTTTCTCAAAATTAACCATATATATATTGGCTAAAGTAGGGGCGCACGCACAACCCATGGCAACCCCTTGTAATTGTAAATAAAGTTGTTCCTGAAAACGGAAGACATTATTGTCTAGGACCAGATCTAAAAGGTCCATGATGAAATGTGTAGGAGGGTCGTTATTAGTTCTGGCTGTCAACAAACCTTCCGTGATAGATCTGATGTTATCCAAAGGTATACTTGTGTAAAGTGAGACTACATCTAGTGTCACTAACAATACTTACCTTTTAGAGAAATTGTATACTTACACTTACCTTTGGGATACTGTAACTGTGAATTTTGATTGGTTTTTGTCTTTTGCTCCTTGAGCACGTATTTATTCTTATAATTGAGGTTGTTCTTTTGAATAGACCAATTTGCATTTCAGTTTGAGTCTGAGCTTTTATTGTTAGCTGTACAAGTGCATTATTTTGATTCCTAACCTCCTGGTGGTGGCTGGATATCTCCTGGGATTACAACTGACCTCCAGGAGACAGATAAGTTCACTTGGAGAAAATGGTCACTTTGGAAGGTGGACTTCCCAAACCCTACCCTCCTCAGGCTCCATCCCCAAAATCTCCAGGTGTTTCCCAACCTGGAGCTGGCAACCCTATTTAAAGGTCATAACTAGCACCTTGAATTGAACTCAAAAAAATTGGCAGCCAATGTAGCTGTTTCAATCTAGTTATTACTCCCCCACCACCACCATGGCTGAAGCGTCTCTTTTTTACCTAACCCATGAAGCTACATGTTGTAATCAGTCACATGTCTGTGTAGGGTTGCAAACCTTCAGGTGGTGGCTGGAGATCTCCTGGGATTACAACTGATTAAAATGTTCTCCCAAAATGTTTTTGGGGCCTAACGCACCAACAATTTACAGCATATTATCATCGTGTCTAGTGTGTGTGTTTTGGATGCGTATTCTTCATTTCCGATCGCACCGTGGCTGTTAAGACTGCTCCCAAGACGGTTTATCGACATATCGTCATATCGCACCTCCAAAATAATAGTCCGAAAAGTTGAGAGGAGGAGCATGGGGGAGCACTGCATCATGTCTACATCGCTGATTCTTCCCCGCCTCCCCTCCCCTTTCTTTGTTTCACACATGCGCAATATCATTGATCCGAAGGAGCGCTGTATGCCATTAAGAATTGCCTCATTTGCACGGCAGGGAAACCCTAATCACAACCTATGCAGCCATTCCCCCCCCCAAAAAAAAACCTAAAATGAGCCGTTCCTTGCACAGTGCTAATCACAGAGCTGCCATCTTTCTGGGCACTGGCCCAATGATCTTGCATTTTTTCGTTGGGATGAGCACATTAAAAAAAATTTTTTGAGAGCAAGGAGGCACGCTCAACCCCGGCAGCGGGAGAAAGAGAGGAACAGGCGAGAGAAACTTTGTGCCAGTAGCAGAGCCATGACTTGTGTGTGTGTGTGTGTGTGTGCACGCGGGCGCTCTCTCTATCCATCAGTCTCTCTCCCTTCCTCTTCCTGCTGCTTCCCCCTCCCCCATCTGCCGCTCACAGCAATTTCGCTACTTTTCCAGCCCTCGCCCTCCTCTGCATTCCTTCCCGCTCTAGCCCATGAACCGTTTACAAAATCCACTTCAAGGACATTCCATATGAGGGAAATGTTTGATTGGGACCCTGAACAAATAAAAATGGTTGGTCTAATGTTCCAACATTCCCTTGTTCCTTTGTAAGACCACAAGCCGAAATGGGAGGTCTGAGGTGCAATCTAACCTGGATAACACGTTTTTTTAAACGTAGTATATACTGAGTGTGTTAGGCCCCTTTATCTTCCAGGCCATTCAATTGCTGATTTAAGAGTGGAAGTCCTCAAACAAAAAAAGTTCAAAGGAAAATTACAACACAAGTTGTAAATTCACGAATTCAGAACAATGGATCTTCCAGGGCTGAATAAAGATGTAGGATTTTTATCTCAATACAGATAATAATATTCTGCCCCCCCCAAATTCCTCTCTTCTCTAATCAAGCTGATTACAATATGCATTGTACCATTGCATCCTTTAAAAGCATTATTTACAACACCCTTCCCACCTTCTGACTATGATAAAATGATTCAGATCTCCATTTCTTCTCTACTGTGCCTGACGAAAGGAGCTTTGACTCTTGAAAGGTTATACCCTGAAACTCTTGTTAGTCTCTAAGGTGCTACTGGACTTGAATCTAACTGTTCTACTGCAGACCAACACAGCTTGCCTCTGAAACTAATTGCTGATTTATATATCCTTGACTGTAAGAACAGCCCCTGGTGCAAAGGAGGGTTTAGATAACTGTACAGGTTCAAAACAGTAAATACCCAAGGAGTTTTAACAGTCTTAAAAGAGATCAATTATCCAGTGCAATCTTAAGCATGTCTGCTCAGAATCCTGCTAAAGTATATTCAGTGGGGTTTATTCCCAGGACAGTGTTTTTAGGATTTTACTGTTAAAGTACCAAAGCGAGCTATGTCAGAAGGAACTGGAATCTGTTAGTGGAGATTGCTTCATAAGGACTTTAAAAATGCACTCAGAATGGTGAACATCAGAGATCACTGCTTTTGACTTACCAATTTATCATAAATTTAACAAGGCATTTTCCCCCCAAGAAGGTTTGGGCCATTGGTTATGAAAAGCAAGACAGTGATGAATGCCTCATGTAAATAAGCCTGTCAACCCTGAATTGGCTACAAGTACCACAAAACTCTAAAGAAAGATGTTAAAAATATAATGAGTACAACATGCATCTGAATTCTTCCATCTCCTAGAAACTAGGATATTAAAGTTACAATAAGCAAAACATCTGCATGAGGATATGAATATTTTTTGGAAACAAAGAGGTCTCTTAAACATATACGCTATCTCAGATGGTTTACATGAGGTGGAAATGATAACACAAAAATAACTTTCACAATATTTGTACATATGTAACTAGCTTAACAGGCAGGCACATACCCATCAAATTTTAAATATAAATTGCAAAAAAGATGAGAAATTACTTTTACAAAAAAAATTAGTCTCATCTAATTTTGATCCGAACACTTTCTTCCCCACACAACCTCCACATCATTTTCTGCTTTGTGGAACGTTCCACTGAGATTCATGTACCACAGAATCTGCGATCTAACAATTTCCATGCAACCTTTCCTGCTCCTTTGTTCCAAAGTCTGCTAGACTTAGTTGCCTCAATGTAAGTAGGGGGCAAATGAACACAGAAGCTGGCTTTCACTCATGAAGCTAGATGAAAAACCATACCCATAAGCAAACGATACATTTTCTGATTGCAGAAGTCATTTCTGCTCGAGCAAAAGAGACAAGGCCCTTTTCATTATATCCCCTTTCCTTAGTACAGCCTCCCATTATGAACTAACTGGTCATCTTGTGTATCAACTGACCCATGGTGGCATTATGCTACCAAATATGTTTAGCAAAATATTTCTATTTGTTTTTTACTGTACCAGAGTCACTTGATTTTCCCATTTAGATTTGTATTTATTCTAGTTTCCACCCATGTATTCTACCTTTTTTTGTCTCTAAATAAACTACTTTCACTTTTTTATGTGGAATAAGTTGTTGCTTCATTGCTTTGAGTGTCCAGCCATGCTCCTGAATCAGCATCTAATGTATCACAGAAAATTACTGCAGTCTAGGGAGCCAGAGATAATAGGTTGAGGTTGTTTCAGCCCCAAGACCCTTAATCATGCACTTTACCAGATAAAACTGTATTGGTTGCAGGGAAAGGAGCACCAACTATCCTGAGGAAAACTTCAGAGGAAACCAGCTACTAGATGGTTCAAATGAGTGTTGGCATTGGGCGCCTTAACCTGACATTTGATTCATCCTGAGTGACATTCTCCAACAAAAAGGATTGTTCCTATACATCTACAAGGCATTGTGCATCTCTACAGAAAGTTGTTCTCTTTTTTTAATCTGCTTATCAAGTGGTGGTGTTCGTAAAATGGCTTGCAACTTCAGGCTGTGTTGAAAGGAATTGTCCCGTAGGAATGTGGGTTCCAATGATTTCCCCCCTTCTTGATGGGGTTATTCATAAGAATGTTGTGTTATCGTTTCAAAATGTTTCTTGTGGGAAGGGAATGCAGGCGCTCGCCAAGAACTACATCACGTCAGCTGCCATACTCTATAAACATATTACACACACCTTACACAAACAAATTCTAGCGAGCTAATTGTCCTGAACAGAAACACTCACAGAAAGGTGGGGGGGGGTCATAATGATTAATTGCATACTTTTTAACACTTCACCAATCTATTCCCAATAATCCAATGCATAACCAACTCTTAATAAAAGTCCCTTTAAGATAAACATATTTTTCTTAGCTCCAAAGAGATCAATTTATATACAAAGTCAGGCCATAGTGTAAACTTTTTACTAACCACAATATAAACTATGAGGTAACTTAGGAAAAGAAAGGTACATGGTGTATACAGATATTATGACAAGTGCAATAGCCAATAAAAACAGGCTATAATGCCTTATGAATTTTTCAATTAAACAGAAAAGAAACTAAAACAAAGTCAAAGACACCATGCAGTTACAAAGTCATTGTGATAAGTCTCCAGAAATGTTATTATTTCTCTGTTGTTATGAATGGCATTGTTACTTTTCTAAATTTTACAGGAAATTCATAGATACAATATCCCATATTTTAGTAATTCATTGTCCTGCAGTGGGGCCAATTCTAGACTCACCCCAGCAATTTCTACAGCCCCTGGGGCCCAGCCAAGGAGGGGAGGCAGAGGCAGCAGCTAAAGCAGCCCAGGCAAAGACAGCCCTGATGATGAACAGCACCTCTCCCATTACAGTGGGCCACACGCAGATGATGTCAGAGTGGGCCACTGCTGGGTCAACAACATCCCTGGCAATGTTCAGGAACACACCACCAGCAGCAGCTTGCACAATGGGTCATCCAAGGTAGGTGGCCCCAGCAAGAGAGAAGGGCAGCCTGACCCAGCCAGTCCTCTAGCCCAGCAAAGGCGGGGCCAGTGAGTGGCAGAGCAGGCAGCCAACTGTTGGGGAGGAAGGGCATTTTTTCCACCTGACACAGCAGGTATTTTATATCCTTCACTATAAGAAAGCAAAAAAATGAATTGGTTGGCACATACTGCCTGACTGGGGAGGCACTCTCATCTTAGGCCTTTATGGCTGTGGTTGACATTGTGATTTTATACATCTGTATTAAAAGATAAAGATAGTCCCCTGTACGAGCACTGGGTCATTACTGACCTATAGGGGTGACGTCACATCCTGATGTTTACTAGGCAGACTTTGTTTATGGGGTGGTTTGCCATTGCCTTCCCCAGTCATCCAAAGGATGGCCCATCCAAAAATCACCGTATAAGTATCCCTAGTATTCCTGATAAGGCATGGTTTTGTCTCCCAGACTATGATCATCCACTTGGCCACTAGTTTATTTCTTTTCTTTTTAGCAAGGCCAATGGCTTCAAGAAGCTGAATACTTCCTACAGGATGTGGTGGGCTCTTGAAGGCTAGCACCAGACAGTCTGCATCCAGATATCCAGACCATAGACACCCTCTAACCTATGACCCTTTGGGTAATCTTTGTCATGTCCTTACCACTGAGTCATCAGTATATGGTCATACATTTTCTAACTGAGAAAGCAAAAGCAAAATAGCAGGCTGCATGGTGGCCAGAGCAATGTAATAGTTCTTGGATTGTAATTATTAATATTGACAGAAAGTATTGATTTAAATTATTTAATAGATTCATTTACCAGACTGAAGACATGTCCTTAAAAAAATAATTTCAAACAACTTTGCTAACAGTTGATGCAGCCTATGAATGGTTCTCTCATGTGGTTTCGGAGTAAGTGTATCCTTGGTAGTATATTTGTTCCAGTGGTAAATAAAATCTCGATTCAGCAACCATGTGGTTTACCGATAGATAAGTATGGATATCCAACTTTAAAGAAAAACATTCTTGGTGTTAGAGCATAGCCACATTACAAACCTCGGAAGACGGAAAACCCCAATGATTTTCCAGTTGGAATTCCATCCTAATATAAAACTCATGGGATATAAAACGGACAGATTCTGTAACATACGAGGAAAAGCAGTGGTTGTTAAGATGCTTCAATTTTTGCAAACTAGCACAAGTTCAAAGGCCATGCATGTACTTGCATCATCAGAGTATCTGTGATTTGTTAAGCGTGAATATTAGGTGGAGTTTTGCACTTTTTCGAAGCATAGCATGTTAAATGGAACCATGCAGTGGGAAAAATAAAATGGCACTTTGATATTCCATTTTGTTCCACCTAGCATTACAGGCCAACATTCCTGTTCTCTCTATTTATTTCCCATGGAGATGTTCAAGTGGGAAGTCTGGACACAGAAGAAATTAGAAATGTTTGCATCTGCAAAAGTGGTATTTAAACTCTGACAAAACTTGAAAAAGACCATTTTTGCAGATGCAAACATTTCCAATTTCTTCTGGGTTCAGACTTCCCACTTGACCTTCTCCTTGCAAGTCACAAGCAAATACAAAAGAGTCCAGTAGGAGGAAATGACTGAAATAGACATAAATTATTCAAAGGGGGGAACTGCTAAACTTTCTATGAGATCAAGGTTAAGTGGCCAATATCTAAATGTTTAGAGTTCCCAAAGCTACCATATTTAAACAAACCTATGAAGTACCATTCAAAAGCCAAACAAAAATTAACATTCAATTATCTAGATCTCAGTGAAATACACTCTTCGTAATGTAAATAGTGTATTGTTGCATACAGTAGAAAGCTAAAGACATAGGAGTAGGGTTGTCAGCTCTGGGTAGGGAAATACCTGGAGATTTTGGGGGTGTAACCTGAGGAGGGCGGGGTTTGGGGAGAGGAAGGACTCTTATGGGGTATAATGCCATAGAGTCCACCTTCCAAAGTGGCCATTTTCTCCTGGTGAACTCACCTTTGTCATCTGGAGATCAACTATTATAGCAGAAGAACTCCATCCACCACCTGGAGATTGGCAACCCTACATAGGAGGTGACCTAGTGACTAGATTTTGTATCCCTGCCACTGCTTGAAAAGCCTCCTTGGTGCCAATGGGCAGTATAGTTGGTATACAGATGAGAGTTCTGACAGGAAAGATGTATCCCCACAATTAAAATGGCTAGAAACATACTTTGTTAAATGAATGCTGGGAATTCAGAGGTAGGCATGACATATCTGGGGGAATGCAAAACTCCCAATTGCCCCCCTGAGCTTCTACCTGATGCCATCAGCTACATCCTGCTTTCCTTTATAGTGGCTATTGGGAGACTAGGGACAGGGAAGCTCATGGCCTGAATGACAGGACAAGGCCAAAGAAGAGAGATTTCTCCCATCTATTAAGGTGAGCCATCTGTGTTAAAAAGCAGCCAGCTATTTCAATCAAGGGAAACAATTAATTAGTCTGCCATTAATTTGGAGTTTTAATTAACAATGAGTCACAAGTCATAAATCTTTACAATCAGTTAAAAAGGCTTAAGCATTATTCTCATTTATTATATGTGGTCATAATTTAGAGGTCTTCTAACAAATGGGTTTAGGATGGGCACATCTCTAATTACTCAGATGATCCACAACAATATTTCTTGGTAAAAAATATTGAAGGTAGTCTTTTTTGTGTCAAAAGTGGATTATGCAGAATAGCCGTTGACTATTGAAAGGGACAACTGAAAGAAGAAGAAGAAGAGTTGACTTTTATATGCTGATTTTCTCTACCTTTTAAGGAGAATTAAACCATCTTACAATCTCCTTCCCTTCCTCTCCCCACAACAGACACCTTGTGAGGTAGTTGAGGCTGAGAGAACTCAAAGAGAACAGTGACTAGCCCAAGGTCACGTAGCTGGCTTCATGTGTAGGAGTGAGGAAACCAACCCGGTTCACCAGATTAAGAGTCTGCCTCTCTTAACCACTTAGGGTTGCCATCCTCCAGGTGGTGGCTGAAGATCTCCCGCTATTATAACTGATCTCCTGCTGATAGAGATCAGTTCCCCTAGAGAAAATGGCCGTTTTGGCAATTGGACTCTATGGCATTGAAGTCCCTCCCCTCTGCAACCCAGAGCTGGCAACCCTATAACCACTACACCATGCAGGCATGGCTTCATTTTCTGTTAGTATATTTTCCAGCAATATGCATCATCACAGCTGTACTGCTCTTTAGCAGCACTGTGTGCAATTCCTCAAGAAACACTGCTTTTCACCTAATAGCCACCAGCTGTTTCATCTCAAGGATTCTGGAATAAACTGTCCCATAATAAAAGCTGGGAAATAAATCCAGCTCATCCTCTTAAACAACTGAATGGGGTTATCATGGGTTTTCTGGCACTGTTATCTGCTGTACACAGAGTCCTGGCAGGGTGGATCAAGGAGGAACCTCATCTGTCAAGGAAGGGATATATCCACTGGCTTGACCGAGACAAAAATGTGCTTGCTTGATATATTTTAAAATTTAGAAATAAAATATATTCAGGAAAATTAATACAACAGTCTGTTGCCCATGAAAGCATCATGGGAATCAAAACAAGGAAGAATAATGGTGTGGCAACCATAATGGTTGTCACACTAGTGTAACATGCCAAGATACCATCAAAACAAAAAGAGCAACGACTCTTCTTTCATGGTATTCCTGGGGCTCTGGCGTCACCCAGTAACAGCACTTTGGGCTACAGTTGGAGGGTAAAAGCCTAGAAATCTCCCTCTAGTGATATAAATTGCTTCCATCCACAGAGATTTTACACTGTAAGACCACACTCAGGGTGGGAATACCACTCATAGCAAAAGTAGCTTAAAACTGCATATATAAAGAAATACTAACGTGTGGAAAAGGGCTGGAAACTTCAACGCAGTTCATGGTAATTAAAAGGCTGACTAATCATAATATTTAAAAAAGAGCAGGCAATAAACAGTTATTAAAAATAGTAGTCTTAAAATCACCAGATAAAACAGCAGATCAAATTTCTATTAGGATAATGGTAGTCAATGCATATAGAATACTCATGCCCAGGGGAAAAAGTTCTTTAAAAAAACTTACATGAACAAAGCTTAATAATAATATTTTCACTTGGCTCCCAAAATATAACAGCTTAATACTTCAGGCATCAATGCTGAGTAGAGGGCATTCTATTGTTAGGGTGTCACCACAAAAAAGATATTTTTTTGGTTTCCACTCACCTTACCTTTGAAGGCAGAGGCACACATAGTAGTTCTGACTCTGAAACAAATCAATATATTTATTGGTCAAGGTGGAATTTTATTTGAAATTATCAGTTATTTAATGTTGATGGAATTTTATTTATTTATCGTGTATGCTGCCTTTTGGCCCCATCTGCTGCTGATGTAAACAATCTAGATTTGTGCATTATTACATTTACCATATACCTGTTTTTCTCAGGTCAACAAAGTGAAATTTGTTTTCTCTAAATATTCCCAAATATGACTTTGTTGTGAAATATTGTGTGTATCTACATTATCAGTTTAAAGCAACACAATCAAGTGTGTGCATGAGAGAGAGAGAGAGAGAGAGAGAGAGAGAGAGAGAGAGAGAGAGAGAGAGAGAGAGAAATGGCTCGAATCTCCTGTTCCAAAGGTTATGCTGGTATAAGGGCCAATTACACTAGCACAGACCCCCAGCACCATTCCTCTGTTCTTGGGCAGCAGCGCAGCCCTGCAGTGGCCTCCTGTTGGAGCAGCTGAGGAGCAGCTGAGGAGTAGGCCCCTGAGCCAGCCTGGTTGTGAATAGTTCTGGGGGCATGGATGAAGTTTGTCGGCTACCAAAGTCCTTTCAGCCTGGGAACACCCCGTCAGAGGTAGAAAGCCATGCCACCAAAAAATATGGTGTAGCCCATAGAAGTCCATGGAAGTGAAAAGCCCCCCCACCCACCCATAAGACAATGAGGAGCAAGCATGCCCATAAGACGCTTGGGATGCTGACTACTGGCACAACCAATTGCCTCCCTCTCCTGTGGCAACCAAGCCCCTCTCTAGCACCCATCGCACACGCCAGCCTTATTCAACCTCTAGCCATGAAGCCCCACAGCTCAGAACATAGGGCATGTAGAATGGGACACTGTTTCTCAGGTCTCTGCCATCTGGACTTAGAGTGAACAGTGAGATACTTTGGTGGTGGGAAAAGCACAGAAAGAGCACTTAGCACTTCTGGGCACTTTGCACTAATGCCCAAAGGGAAGAACAAAGTCCATACTCTGTGGCTGGCCTCTCTCATTTCAGAAGCCTAGCAGGTACCCCATCTGGGCCTGGGTCCCAAACCTCCTTTCCCATTCTTCTTGCTTGTCACTGGGAACCTCCGTGGCCATGCCACCTCCCACTCCCAAGCCCAGCTGCACTGCAGTCATATAGGGGTTCCATGAGCCACTGCCTCTTGGCACCATGGCCTCTCACACACAAGGGGGATTGATGCATATTAGGGTTGTGCAAGTAGGATTGATGCAAGTAGGGTTGTGCATATCGATATACCCAAATCAAAAATAAACCCGAAATTAGCCGTTTCAGCAATATTTGGATTTTGGGTTGACCGAATACCAAAACTTGGGAATCTGCGCGGGCATGAGGCATTGCTGGGTATCCCCAGTTTTGCCCAGTGCAGGCACATCAGGCATTCAAGAGAACATGGAGGATATAGCCTGGGTTGCCTATTTCAACATAGATATAGGTTGCCTTTGACACAATACCAATTTTGTGCACTCACCCAGCAGATATTGGTAGCTGATAGAAGTTGGAATAGAAGTTGGAAATGCCATGGTAGGTGATTCAACAAAATGATAGGTAGCAGTCACAGGCTTTTAAGTCTCACATTAGATAAGCTGATTTTTGTTGTTGTTGTTGGTTTGCAGGTGTGATTGGGATGTTAGTGGTGGGCGATTCCATTTGTCCAGAGTCAGGTAGATAGTTATGGCAGGAGGCAGAAGATGTGGTCAATGGATGTAGTTCAAGTTCAAACACAGATAATTCCGAGGCCAAAGCGTCAAAGCAGGAGAGAGCAAATCCAAAAGGTATGGTCAGGTCCAGTAAAGAAGAGTCAGACTCACAGACAGTCTGAAGTGCAAGGCAGGCACGCAAGGGGTGGTGATGCATTGCTCCCATGCTAGCCTCTCTTTGCTGGCTGCTTAAATAGGAAATTATCTTACTGGGACAGATAAGCCAGCTGTAGTTAGTTAGGTTGTTTCAGCATTCCAAACCATGTGTAATTCATCTGCCTCAGTGCTGCTGTCAGGGATTCATCTATGCTGAGCCAGCAACCTCGTACTTGTCTATCTGTTCTGGTGTTCCCTTCAAAAATGCATCCTCCTTTGTTCCAAAGGCTCCAGTGACCCTAGAGGTAAGGCTGATGGCTGTTGGGTTTCAGGCACAGATTGAGTTCCTGAGCTGGAGAGCTGAGGACATGGTGCAACAGCTTCTGCCTACAATTGCTCCTCTGTTATAACTTCTGTCTGTGACAGCTCCTCTGTTATCAGCCCGGGACTAGGACTGACTACCTCCACTTCCTCATCTGAGAAGGTGTCAGCAGGCAGACCCATGACACCATTGTCTTCTGGGCAAGCAAGAGAGCAGATGCCTATGAGTTGGGGCCACTGTTGTGCCTCTATCCCATGGCCAGTGTCCAATAGTGGGGCCTTTGGGGTATGTTATGGAGCCAACTCCTGCTCTCCCTCCACCATGTCTTGAGGGAGGGCAGGCATCCCAATATTCTCGTCCTGCATCTGGGTGAAAATGACATGGTGCAGATGAAAGGAATGGGGCTTATGTGGAAGACACTTAGGGACCTAAAGCAGGTTAAAACTTTGTTATCCAGGGCCATTATCAATTGGTTTTTCTTCAAAATAGGATTTGTAGAGGAGCCCTGAAGCCCACTCAGATCAAGCGCACAAGACCCAAGATGAACAGTTTTGTGTGGAGGGTAACACAGTTTTGGACATTGGAGGTGAGTATCACATCACTCCATTAGATATGATATGCCATACCTGTATAGGGTGGATGGCATGCATTTTCCTCTAGAAGGGTGCTGATTTGGCAGATCTATTTCAGGGCCAGCAGGACATTATAGTCAGCAGGTGGAGCAAGGGGTGTTACCCTAGGCTAACCCTCTTGTGTGGCAGGGCTAGGGCAAGCTAATCACAATAGGTAGGGATGATCAGCAAGCACTGTAAGACATTAGCAGTAAAGGAAGGCATGTCCAGAACAGCAACATCACTGGACGTGTGCCTGGGAAGGAGTGCACTTGGTTCTGAGCAACAAATTTCTGAACCTGGTAGTGGCCTGGTAGCAGGGCATCAGGGGATGGGGATGGGCACATTATATGCAGGTGATAATAAATGAGGCCAGCGGAAGATGCAGGCAGAGTTTGGAGTCATGATGGGTCTGCCAGCCAACCTATTTAAATATGTTAGCATTTATAATTCCATGACATAGATTTGCATAATTAATTATTGAAAGAAACCAGTTAAACCCATTGCTGTTGTCTTGTCTTCAATGTGTAGTCCCTGGAGCAAATGTAGTTAACTTACCTTAAAACCATTACAATAATAAGAATTCATCTAGTTTATCTATCTAAATGAGCATAAGAGGGCTATGAAACAGCCAGATCTAACAAATCACAAGCAGTTATTTCAAAAGAACACAGAAACACATTTTTATTTGCATTAAAGATTTATACTTAAAGTTTGGTCTGTGCGTCTTGTGAATTTTTTGTGCATATGTTTACATGGAACTATGAAAGCAGAATGAATGGTTTCGTGAAATATAGACATTAATGTTCTCTTGGGAGCAGGTGTTTGCGATGCTAGGCTTTTGTTTATAATGGTGTGATTCATCCCCTTTAAAGACAGAAAAACCGCAAACCCCTGCATGCAGCATCTTAGCATCCTGTATATAATCCCACCAGGAAGAATGCCTACATGGTTTATAAAACCTTCTTTTTTTAATCTATTCTAAACTTCCTGAGTGCTATTTTATTAACGATGAGCAACTTCCAAAGACCTCTTTAAATGGCCCTAGACAACATTTATTCCCTTGTAATGTGAAAGGATAAGGTAAAGAGTGGAAATAATCATTGATAACTTGACTATATTGTATGTCCTACAGCTTTATATAGCAGGAAGAAACTGTTTATATTTCCTACCATATACATTTAAATATGATACTGTAGACAACTGCATTTTAATTCTATTAATTTTTGCTTATGACAGCTATCTGTGTGGTATTTTACTCTCAGTTTATGCTGGAGACAGGCCAGAATTACTGACTTCATTGGCCTGGTATTTAGGAAATAGGAAATGGTGGCTGAATAATGTGACACGCAAGTGCCAATAAAAAGCAGTTTTCTGTCAGCAGTTTCTTATTGCATTTATAAATGGTAAATTGTTGTGCAATATCAAAGCATTATACAGCATCGGTATCATTATTTTAATTGTTCCTTGGCGAAGATATACCTTGCAGGCTTAAAGATATTACATACCACACATTCTGTCGGTATGAAAATACAGCAGCTTTGTAACACCATGTAGCAAGAACATAAAATTACCGCTTACAATCAAATTATCTCTAGTGTAAGAAAACATAGTGATGATAAATATTAATTATATAACTGTTCTTTAGTATTTGAATCACTTCACATTATCTCAGGAATGTTTATAACAACACTGTAAAGTAATTCAGGAACACACCTGAAGAAGGTGGCTTTCCTGAGGTATAAGCATACTTATAAACATTCCTGAGGCCACCTAGTAAATGCATGGCTGAAGGAGGGTTTGATCCATGTGCGTGGTTCATGGCTCACTCGTTTAGTGAAAATATATAAGCTTGCGGCATATTAAACTTTCTAGTTTAATTTTGTTTTATGCCTGAAACAGCAATTTTTTAATAGTGGACTCACCACATAGCACTATAGAATATATATAAAGGCATATAAGTAACTGGAACAGTAGATAAACAATGGGGTACCAAGCATATTAGTGATTGATAAAAATCCATGGGTAGTATAAGAATCTATGTATCATCATATTGACTATTGGAAACATACCATTAGTCACTACTGATAAAGTCTATATTGAAGACAACAATGGCTGCATTTTTTGTGTATGAAAAATATAGTTCCAAAAGTATATGACATTTCATTGAACAATTTTTAAAAATCCATTAGAGTATAAAGGTTTTATTTGTACATTATAAAATAAATATATAGTCTATCTTATTAGATAGATTATCCTATGCCAGGAAATCCATGCAGTAGTTAACACTTTCTCTAGCCAGACCCTCTGCACTTTCCAAGCAACACACGGAACGGCAGTTTTTTTTAAAAAGGTATCTACATGGACCCATCTCTTGCATGAAATTCTTACTTAATTTCTCCAATGAAACTGTTTTAAATGCAAATGGTCACACATGAAAACATCACCTCAATATGTAGTTCTTTATAGGCAGTGATGGCGAACCTTTTAGAGACCGAGTGCCCAAACTGCAACCCAAAACCCACTTATTTATCGCCAAGTGCCAACACGGCAATTTAACCTGAATACTGAGGTTTTAGTTTAGAAAAAACAACTCATACATTCACATATTTTGCGTTAAAAGAAAAACACAATAACAGAGCTCTCAATGATACAAACAACTTTTTATTGAAAGGTAAAAGTTTGCTTTTGACATGCATCTCTCCAGGACTCGTCCTCTGCTCAGTCACCGGACATTATTGTACATAAGTAAACAATTAGACTGTGCCTGAACCTCCTCAAGAAGTGCTTGAAACTGCTGACAATTCAGAGCACGAGCCATGATGTAATTCACCATTTTTGTGACATCTTTGAGGACATCGTCAAATTTTTTGAACAATTAATGTGATTTTTGCTGTTGTGTGCATGCTGATAATTTGTCTACCCTTGGCCCGTACTTTGTAAGTTTGAGAGCAACACATGCAGCACTCAGGTCATCTGTTAGCCTGTTTCTGGTGTCAGATTTGATATAATTCAAAGCTGAAAACAGCAGCTCACAAGCATAAGATGATCCAAACTAAGTAAGGAAAGCAATCCCAAGTGCTTTCATTGACTTAAAATTATTTGGCAGAGAATTTCACACTTTAAGGATTTCATTTTCAGAACTAACTGTGCTGTCCTTTGGCATCCCTTCTATCTTCTCAAGTGTTTCATTCAGGTCATAGAATTTATTTTTCCAGATAGAGCTTTCTTGAAATTCTATTAGCTCCATTTCCAGATTTTCTAAATCTAACCAGTGTAGGCAGGAAAGATCAAGTTCTTCAAATTTGGCTTTATCTGGAGAAGTAAGAAAACACAGGGTTGTCTCCATCTTAGGGAACTGTAAAAATCTGTTACTAAAATTCACCTTTGCAGCTGCTACAATGCTAGAAAATTCCTTGTAGATTTCCTGATGGCTTGTAGGATTGTCTGCAAATGTTGTAGAATTTTCTAAATGCTTTTTTAGACGGGCGGGGCCCCAGACAAACTGAAGACAGGCGGGGGCCCCACAGCTCAGCTGAGAGGGGGGCGTGGCAAGGTGCTCGGCCACAGCCTTCTGGTCCAAACTGAAGATGGGCGGGGGCCCCGACAAACAGCTGAGCTGTGGCCCCAGCTCAGCTGAGAGAGGGAGGGGCTTGCCCTGGTGCAAGGAGAAGGAGGGCGCCAGCGCAGGCTTGGGGAGCATGGGCTTGGGGAGAAGGAGCACCGCCCTCAGCGCCCTCACCACGGCAACACGGCACAGCCCTAGGCAGACGCAAAGGGTCTGTGCGTGCCCACAGAGAGGGCTCGATGTGCCGGCTGCGGCACGCGTGCCATAGGTTCGCCAACACGTGCCTAGAGATTTAGCTTGCAACATTTAGACAAATAGAAGTAAATCTATTTCTTTACTGAGTCTCCATTTTCTGTAGATCAAAGTCCATTTAACCTTTAATAAGGTCCAGAATTAAAGGATGGCTTAGATTTTATGCATCAGACTTACAGAACACAATTAAAAATTAAACAAAAGGTGTTCATACTGCTGTTCCTCCAATTCTGAATTCTATTTTACAAGCCAAGATTAAACAAGCTCTATGGTAAAATACTAGCTAATAGATAGTTTTAAAAATGTCAAGAGGATGTGACAACACACTATTTAGCAGTGGGGTGAAATGGCTTCCACCCCAGAATTTAAAAGAAGGCCATATTGGGCCAAGTGGAGCGGTTGGTTGAAGTTCCCCCGCATTCTTTTTTGGGTTCTGGCAGAGGATGCTGAAGAGTGGTGAATCCTTCCACTCCACCTCCCCCCTTGTATTTAACAGGCAGTTGAGTCTGCTGCGTATTTAAAGGGAGGCACAAACTGAAGGGGAAGAGCACAAGGGCTCTTGGCCTGCGGCTACTTGCTTGTGGTGCACAGTCGGGGCCCAGCCACTGCCCGCATCGAGTGGAATAAGGTCCCCCACTACAAAACAGGGAGAGTCACACCAGTTATATATCTGGTAATCAGGAGCTGTACTGATGTTGGACAATGCTTACATCAGCACATAATATCTGGACCCTTAGTCTGTTGTGTGGTTTCTCTGTAGACACTAGCATGTTGATTCTTGGGTGTGTGAGCTCCCTTCCAAACCTCCACCCTTCTCAGGCACCACCTCCAGATATCCAGGATTTGCCAAGGCAGAATAAGCAACATTTGTCTTGTTTATTTAAATTACATTGTGTTGGAATTATCTGTAAGCTGCCCACTAGAAATGTCATAGTAAAACAAACAAACAAACAGCTGGTGAAGTTAATTAGCCTGTCCTGATTAACTTCAATACTCAGATGCAACCCTAACTCCTTATTCTATTTTATGCATTCAAATCCATAAAATGGATTGGAAAAGTTACAATTCTTATTAGTGGAGAGAACCAAGACTCTTTCTCGAAAAGCCAATTTGTACCCACTTCAGGCTTTGTGCCACTTTTTCCATAGAAAATTATATTCTCTTATTTGAAGGTCCCTGTGGAAAGAAATGAAGTAATTGCAAATTACTTTAAATATAAACTTACACATGAAACAGCTGCTCTATTTAAAGACTCTTACGTGCGACAACTTGACAAAGGAAGTTTGGTCACCTCCTCACTGAAATAATTGCCTGAAACATAGCCTGAAATGAGGACATTTGTTTTCAATGGAGAAACATAATTCCACGTCCTTGAGTGGAATGAATCTGGAACATATCCAGGTAACATTAATAATATGATGAACAAAACAATACCAAAGGATCTGACACTGAGGAAACAGCCTTCCACTAAAAAAAAAAAAAAAAAAAAAAATCACAAGCACCACAAAAGATACAGCAAACCAATTTCAGCTGATATGAGATTAGAGTAATGATAGTTTAATCTCAGTCCATAAAATAAAAACCAGCTCATTCATTCTTTGACATCTCCCCTAACATTTATCAGTCGTAAAGGTAAAGGTCCCCTGTGCAAGCACTGGGTTATTCCTGACCCATGGGGTGACGTCACATCCCAACATTTCCAAGGCAGACTTTGTTTGCGGGGTGGTTTGCCAGTGCCTTCCCCAGTGATCTTCCCTTTACCCCCAGAAAGCTGGGTACTCATTTCACCAATCCCGAAAGGATGGAAGGCTGAGTCAACCTTGAGCCGGCTACCTGAAACCAACTTCCTTCGGGATTGAACTCAGGTCGTGAGCAGAGCTTTTGACTGCAGTTCTGCAGCTTAACACACTGTGCCACCGGGCTGCTAATGTCATAATGTGTGACAAATCCTCCAAGAAGCTGATATGCAAGATCTGATTCTTGGGGTGGAGGGAATGGTAATCATGGTTGCAGGTGGTACATGAACTACAGACAGGGGTAGTCTGTAGTTCAGCTGACATGGGTGGTGGCACTAAATATGCTTGGGGTGAGGCTGCACTGTTTAAGCTTTGTAGTTTTGATGAACTCCTGGATCCAGCTTTGCTACTCAATATGGAACTGTTGATTGTGGTCAGGAGTATTATCAACTTAAGCTGATTTACTAATTTGGATCCCTCCTGGGCAGAACTGACTGTTACACATGCCCTGGCGACACCCATACTTGGCTATTGTAACTTATTCTACATGGAACTGCATTAGAGAAGTACTCAGAAACTTCACCTGACCCCTTGGAACGGACCCTATGAAAATCAGATTTTCTTATGCATTTTCAAAACAGTGTTAGCAGTTCATAGACCTAAGGTGCCCACAAGTAAATGAGTAAATACAAGCACCATGCACTGTCGGGTCTACTTACATTCTTAGGTGTAAGACATTTTAAAAAATATATATTTAACAACTCCTTGCAAGACACCCATATATTCTTACATAAAAAGGGTCACTAAGCATCAATATATTTGTTATGCTGAATTATTATTAGACAATTAACAACATACCGATAGGTATGATGCTATAGGACAGAGAGTTGCATGTATGTAAAAAAAACAAAACCTTGTTTTCTTTCAAAAATTCAATTCTTAGGTATGCAAAATGCTTCAAACTTCTCCATTGTTAACCTTTACTTTCATATTCACCTTCTAAGAACCCAAAATTATCATAAATGCCCCAAATTATTATAAATGGCCAGATGTACAAGCTGAAGGGCAAGAGCACAAGGGCTTTTGGCCTGTGGCTACTTGCTTGTGGTGCACAGTAGGGGCCCAGCCAATCAGTACAGCTCCTGATTACCAGGTATATAACTGGTATAACTCTCCCTGTCTAGTAGTGGGGGACCTTATTCCACTCGATGCGGGCAGTGGCTGGGCCCTGGCTGTGCACCACAAGCAAGTAGCCACAGGCCAAAAGCCCTTGTGCTCTTGCCCTTCAACTTGTCCCCCCATTCTCCAGTTCTGACGCTCCAGGTCCAGAGAGACTAAAAGAATTGGGAATGGCTTAAAACAACTTTAATATGAACAGTAACTTGTACTGTTCATTTGTATAACAGCCACTAAGCCCATTTCTAAAACAAACTATGGTCACGTGATCTTAGGGCAAGTCCACAAAATACCAATTATTTTAATACATAAAATTGGTATAAATGTGTAAAATATAAAGGAATACTTGCAAATTGTATCACTGTGGAGTTTTTAAAATGCTTGTTAATAAGATATTTGTTTGGCTGCTCCTATATTCCACATGAAGCAGCAAAAGCAGTGAAATACCACCCCCAGCATGGTTTTTGTGTGATAATACTGCTGGGTGGGGAGAGAGAGGCAGGATCTCTTCCTCCCCCTGCAGTGCCTTTCCAAAATGGGCTCTCCTTTTTAAAAAAGTTCCCTGCAGCTGCTATGTGGTGCAGACAACATGTGAAAGCATGCAAAAATGCTTGGGGAAAGGTAACATGTAGTTTGGTTCATACTAACTTCCGCATCAATTTCTTGCGTTCAGGGAACTACATCAAATGTATATTTTGAAACTATTGCTCTAAAATATATGTAACAGGACCAGCCAGAGTTTTAGAAATTGAAGCTGATAGTATGCTCAGTGTTGTTGTAGTAGTTGTTGTTAAAAAAGAAGTGCCCATACTCTTATATAAGGTTGCATTGATTCCCACCAATTCCCCCCTCCCTCTGCAGTTCCCCGGTAGGCTGTTCTTGAGGGTCTGCTAATCCACAGGACAACATTTGGAAGGGCTCAGTAGACTACAGCAGAAGAGAAGGATTGCTGCTACCCCCTCATAAGAAATAGGCACGTTTTCTTAGTGATGTGGTTGGATACAGGCTATTATCTGGTTATCCTTATGATCGTTATGCATGGGAGTTTTAACTGGGGTTTGATGCTTGCTTGACCTACACTTTTCTTTTTTGAATTCAAAAATTGCTGTGCACCAGCAAAAGTCACTAAGCTCCAATGTGGAGAAACCCAAGCATCATTTTAAAACCCATTTTTATGTGACAAAGCTGGGAGATGAAAAAAGTATTTGAGTCCCTGCCCCTTGAAACACTGCTTTGTAATTGGCAGTACTGCTTACTGTAAAAGGGAAAAAAGTCACACACACCCCAGCTCTACTCTCCCATGCTTTGGATTATGCATGGAGAGGAGGACAATTTGACCCAGGCAGATCTCAGGAGAGATCAAAGAATTGGGATTTAACTGGAAGACTGGGGATTTGAGAGGGCTGGCCATGAGGTCATCTTTAATGGACAGAAAACTCCAAGGAATGACCAAGTCAGTCCAAGGTGAATGTGAGTCCAAGTATGCATGCATAAACAACCTATAACAACTCTATACTGTAGATCATTATTATTATCTCCAGGGTATAAACAGTGGTCTGAAGACTGCACTCTGGCTTGCCTAATGTAAGACTACTTGTGAGTTCAGAGCAGTGGTGAGGGTGGATCTGAGGGACATTCTGATTTTATTTCTACTTGCCTTTCCAAATGTGCACTATACTCTTCTATTGTTGATATGGTGGCCCAAGAAAAAGGTGCCAGAACTCAGTACCGGTGAGTACCATCACAAAAATAGTCTGAAGTATGCTTATTTGTCTGGGTCAGGCTAGTGTTGTGGGAGGCCACATTGAATCCAGATGTTAATACCGTGTTCTCCAGTTCAATAGACAAGGCATAGTTCTGTTGCCCAAACAATGGCAGCAGACCAGGCTTCTAGTACTTAAACCAAGTCTGGAAAATTCAAAGCATCGTACTTTCTGTGAAACTTAGGGACTGATGTTTCACATCTTGGGTACCCAAAGAGGGCTCTGAGCACACATAAAATCATAAGAAATACCTTAGGGGAAGAAGAAGAAGAGTTGGTTTTTATATGCTGATTTTCTCTACCACTTAAGAATCAATCCAGCTTACAATCACCTTCCCCTCCCCACAAAAGACACCCTGTGAGGTAGGTGAGGCTAAGAGAGTGTGACTAGCCCAAGGTCACCCAGCTGGCTTTATGTGGAGGAGTAGGGAAACAAATCCAGTTCATCAGATTAGCCTCCACCACTCATGTGGAGGAGGGGGGAATCCAACCCAGTTCTCCAGATCAGACTCCACAGCTCAAACCACCACTCTTAACCACTACACCACACTGGCTACCAATCTCCTTCCCTTCTCTCCCCACAACAGATACCTTGTGTGGTAGGTGGGGCTGAGAGAGCTTTAAGAGAACTGTGACTAGCCCATGATCACCCAGCTGACTTCATGTGGAGGAGTGGGGAAACCAATCCAGTTCACCAGATTAGAGTCTGCCACTCATGTGGAGGAATGGGGAATCAAACCCGGTTCTCCAGATTAGAGTCTACCGCTCTTAACCACTACACCATGCTGGCTCCCACCCTCAGCCAGTGAGTTTTCTGGCTTTAAGCCTCAGCATATTTGCCATTGCTTTATTATGCAAGCATGTGTCATTAGTAAGAAAAGACAGTAAGAAGAATTACATTCTTCTTCTGACATACTTTGTACTTTTTGTTCTGCCTTTGCTTAGAACTATTGGCAAGCAGCCTGTACTATGGGAGGTTCAGCAGACACACAGCAAAATTATAATCCACAGCACCCCTTCTGTGGATCACTTTACTTATAAATCATGCAATGAGAAGCAGGAACAGAAGCGTCAGCGGCGCAGAGGAAGACAGACTGATGTGTGAAGTCAGGAGCTATTTTCAGAAGAAATTTGAACATGAAACAATCAAGCACACTTTAAAAATATTATTTCCTGTTAGACAGATTTACCTGTGTGTCTAGCCTCTCGCCGCCCATCTTTCTCTTTTCAGAGTGACAGCTGGATTCAGTCTTTATTTATGACAGTTAATAAGAAATGGAATCAGCTTCTCCAGCAAGTTGGAACATGTATTTTTGAGGAAGTAGAGAATAGCCCGAGTGCTGTGCAAAGAAGTGCCCCAAGGTGACCCACCTTTTCTAAGATGAAAAGTCAAAATTTTGTAATACTGGATAGATTAAAATACTTTTTGGTCTTTTCAGAGGTTGAGGTGGTAATCTGTGTAACAGGACCTTGCCACCTCTCTCTAAGAGAACAGAGCCTTTGAAGGGAAAATGTTGTGAGCATCAATCTTATATCCAATGCTAAAAGTATTACATTTTGAAACTAAGGTCATCCATATTCTGCACCAAGAAAAGCTAAATTGCACGACAGAAAACTGATAGAAATTATGCACATCTGCTTATTTATTGAGGTTTTTTTTTTAAAAAAAAAAACAATTATGCATAATTCATTTTATTGGTGTTATGATGGGGAAGGACAAGGCACTGTCTCGATATCTAGACAATGTCAACAGCTTTTCAAATGCCTTTAGGGTCTCCTTTCCTCAGCTGTCTTTGGAGCTTGTCTTGCAAAATAGTGGCCAATGAGCTTTAAAGGATGCCATGCCTGACTATTCTAGACCCACTTTGGATTCAAATTTTGAAGTTGAAAGCAACATCCATTCTCTGCACTGGAGACCTCTAGTTACCTGGAATATTTCTATCTTAGCTTGCACCTGGGATTCAGGCCACAATGGGATAGAATTTGTGGCAATGGCATCCTTACTTTGGCCCAGCTAACAATGGGAGCATTTAGGCAAGGCTGCAGAACCTGGTAAGATGTCAGGCTTTGCTTCCAACTTCCCTCCTTTATATTTGCAAGGAAACAAATGTTGCTTTCATTTCAGTGTTTGATTAATAGCTCAAAGTAAAGTCCAGTCATAATTAGGAAAATAATTTAAAGTCAAAGTTCTGTTTGCAGATATTCATCAGCATTTAAAAGTCAACGTGTCTGTTTATTTAAATTCAAGCAATAAAGCTGAATAAACTGATAATTTTTAAACCAGCAGTAACCAAATATTCAGTAAGCCTGTTTTAGCATCCATTAATGTGCTATTAAAATAAGCTGCCAAGTGCAATTTATATTAGGTAGTTTCCCCCTGTAATATTTTTAAACGTTTTCTCTATATATCTGAGACTTTTCTGAACCCAGAGACATTTACTAACCATTTTAACAGTGCAATCCTATGCAGGGTTATTCCAGTTTAAGACAATTGATTTCACTTGGCTTAGACTGAAGTAACTCTGCATAGGACTGCACCATAAATCTCTTTGGCCCAGTCTTTGAAATTATTGGATATATTTATTGGTATTTTAATGTTAAGGCACTTGGTTACATCATTATGCCGCCAGATTTATAACAGCCAATGAAGTCATCCTTTCAGCTTCTCATAACTTTTTCTTTCACAAAATGTACCAATATCCCATTATTCTTGCCTTCCAATTACAAGTTTAGCCAATGGTCCTGTAACCTTTATCTCCAGAACCATATATTTAATTTATAATAACCACAAAGAATGTTCTATAATGATCTTGAGATTTATATGGCAACATTTAAGATGTATTTCACCGTCTTGAAATACGTTTCAGCTACAGTGGGTCTCTGAAAGAGCATTATATTAAATGGGCCAATTGCTTCATAATATGTTTTGTAGATGATAACCCTGAATTCTTTGTCTGACTTTCACATCTACACTATACATCCTTATGTAAAGATGTGGTATGTGTAGGAATATATTGTTCTATGATAATTTCTCAAAGGCAGAAAGCATTGCAATGTCCGCTCTACCAACATGTTATTGTTAAAGGTATTAGTAAAATGCAAAGAGGATATATCAGAGGAGTTGTGAGACTTCATTCATGTTCTTCAAGCTTTTATATTATGGCAAAATATATAATATACATGAAATGTCACTGATGAACAGGACTGATTCTGGTTTTTATTTTTTTATTTATCTTATATCCCGCTTTCACCAGCGAAGCTGGGCTCCACTACTCAAGATCCATAGGAGCTACATATGGGCTTCAGTACATATTCCAGAACATCTGCATGAGCAGTTTCTATTCCAAAGGAGCTGCATTCCTTTTCTTCCATCAAAATAAAATGGAAGCCTTTATATCAGTGTTTAATTTCTGGAAACAGAGATACTGGGGCTCAAATCTTTATCAAAGTGCCATCCTTTGATATAGAATATAGGAGTATGGTGGTGGGGGGAGGAGGAGGAGGAGAGTTGGTTTTTATATGCCAACTTTCCCTTCCCCTCCCCACAACAGACACCTTGTGAGGTAGGTGGGGCTGAGAGAGCATGACTTGCCCAAGGTCACCCAGCTGGCTTCGTGTGTAGGAGTGGGGAAACAAATCCAGTTCACCAGAGAGAGCCAGTGTGGTGCTCCGCCACTCATGTAGAGGAGTGGGGAATCAAACACGGTTCTCCAGATTAGACTCCACCGCTCCAAACCACCGCTCTTAACCACTACACCACACTGGCTCTCTGATTTAAAATAATTGCGGTGAAGTAAATAATTATTTAAAATAATTGGGGTGAAGTAATCACTCACAGAAAGAAAAACGCTCATACCCTGCCAGAAAATATTTTTGTTAGTCTTTAAGGTGCTACTGGACTCTTGCTCTTTTCTACTAGAAAGAAAAACGTGAGAGTTGTGATGAGGCAAATTACAAGTGAATAGTGGATTCACCTGCCTTTATTGTTATTTCAAGAATTTTTAATATTTAGCTTTATGTCTTTCTTTGTGCATCTCCCTTTCCCCTACCTATTGTGGAAGTATGGAAAAGGTTCCACACCCTGCTTGACTAACTGTTAGGGTTGCCAACTGCCAGGTAGTAGCAGGAGATTGCCTGCTAATTCAACTGATCTCCAGCCGATAGAGATCAGATCACTTGGACAAAAATGGCCACTTTGGCAATTGAACTCTATGGCATTGAATCCCCTCCCCTCTCAAACCCCGACCTCCTCAGGCTCCGCCCCAAAAATCTCCCGCCGGTGGCAAAGAGGGACCTGGCAACCCTACTAACCATGCAATCCCAAAGGGGGAGGCAGAGATGCTTAGGAGCCAGCTTGACCCCAGAACCAGCGTCTGTGCTACTTGTGCTGCCAAAGTGGCATGGACAGGGAGACTGACACCAACTTACAACTTGTGCAGGGTGACTTACTCTGACTCTGGGGAGTGACGTAGCAGTGTGAGCCTTGTGTGCTGGTGCTGGGAGAGCCCTTTCACCCCAGGAACACGCCAACTGGCATAGCCCCATGAAACTCAATAGGGGAGTTTCACAGGGTTTTGTCAAAATTCCATTTTTTATTTTTATTTTTGGGCTGGGAAGCCACTCACGAGCCGGCGTGCCAGCCATCAACTAACTAACCCCCCCTGGTTAGGATTAGGCTGCCCACCCTATTCACACAACAGAACTGGATAGACTGGACAGATGGAAGCTGAGAAATGGGAATGCATCAGCAGGCTCCACCTCCAACATCCATGCATTCAGTGACACACCAGTTATATGCACAATCTGAAGATAATAATAATAGTAGTAATGATGATGATAATAGTAGTAGTAGTAGTAATGTCTCCTATGATGTTCTTCAACTAACTGAGGAGGCTGGTAATTTTGGCCAATTCATCCTTTGCACTGCAAATTCCCCACACTGTGTCCATCCGTGGGGGGGGGGGTCTCTCATGAACCTCAAGCACAGTGTTCCAGGGAGATTGCATGCTATAGTGGGAGAAGAAGGCAGAAAAGTTACATTCTACTCAAAGTTCTTGTTAGATACAGCCTAATATTTATTTATGAAGCACCTGACAATTCATACCGACTCCGTGCTAGAGTATGGACATCAGGAGCAGGGCCTTTCCTACACCTTCCATGTGTTCTGACTACTCTATTTGAACATGAATAGAGTTTTAGACAGTGAGCCATTTGATGACATGGCTCTTACCAACAATTTATATACATTTGCAGATTTACAGGCGACCACACAGTAGAATATGTTGTGTATATATATATATATATATATATATATATATATATATATATATATATATATATATATATATATATATATATATATATATATATATGTATCCTTACTAAGGCTCCAAAGAACTGTAATTATCTCCCAAACAAGGATGTTTTGTCTTATCTGCCTAAAATGTGAGAATAAGGATTCCTCGGGCACAGTTACTAAGAAGTAGATGGAAAGCTTACCATCAGAAATCGCTTTCCCAATGAAAACAAAGAGAACAGAATCTTAACAGAATCATTATTATGGAAAATGAATAAGGAATACAAACATTTAAAAAAATCAACAAATGGAAATGTTGTAATGGATAAGATTTCTGTGCATACCCTAGTTAGAAATTAGCATCAGAAGCTCCTCTAGCAGAGACTAGCATTAACTATCCATTTAAGTTGGTGTATAGACAGAGCACACCATAGCAACAAGGCTGATCTGTGTGAATCTGTGCTTCTTACTCAATTCAGATATTTCTTAGAGAGGCTGTTTCCACCCCATATATCATTCTAGTGTTAATAGGATCTTGAAGGGTTCTCTCCCAGTCTCACACACTATGTTCTTTTTTTTTTAGTGGATTTTAAATGACCAAAGAGGAGAGAGCATTTATCCTACTGCCTAACTGCGTTCATTTGTTAAATTACAACGGATGCCTTTTAAATGAATAGATAATTCACTGCTTACTATCCTGAGAAAAGGGGAAAAGCCCTATAATAGGATAATCATAGAAATAAGGAAAGGAGAACCACATAGCCAAATCATCTGGCAGATAGTAACAAGCAACCAGTAGTAATTAGATTTTAGCTGCAGGCATCAGTTAGATAAAGCCAGTTTAGCTAAGAGGACCTATCTGCACAGGGCCTTCTCCTGCTTTAGAACTTCAGTGCTCATCCAGATGCGTGATGATCTCCTAACAAGAGTTTAACATAAAAGACATCATCCGTCCAATAATACAGGTAGAATAGCCTGCACTAGTCCTGCTGTTATTCACACCATTAGTGAAGGCCAGCGCAGGCTCAATAATCAGATGTATCCAATGATTGGTTCATTCTATTGGGAATGCATCCACTTCCAGTGGCAACTGGTACCAAATAGGGCTGGTGGGACAGAAGGTAGGATAGTCAACAGGATAATCAACAGTATGCATGCCATTTCCGACCATCAGAGGTTGCCTCGCTCTCCCCCTGAGTTTCCCCACATTTTCAAAGACGAGGTAAAACTGATCCCTCAAAACATGGGCGAAACACAGGAAAAGAGTGAGGCAACCTCTGATGGTTGGAGACGGCATGCATAAACAAAACAAAGACACAAAGTCATCAGAGGGGTGACAGCAAGGGAACCAGCCATGCATAAAAGGCCATTATTTTCTCATATTGTAAGCCACTTTAAGTCCACCCTGGGTGGATAAACTCACCCTGAAAGAATGGCCATACATGAATGGCCATACATAAATGCATAAGGACATGAGCACTGCAGGTCTCAATTTGAGCCAGAACTCACCAAAAACCCTCACTTAGGAGGTCATTCCAAGTTGATAAATAACACAAAGCAAGGAGGTCTTTGCCAAATGTAGAAGTTGAGGATTCCCAATCCCTGTGGATAATTAATTAAGCAAAACCAGCACAAACCAGATTAAGGGTTGCTGCTTCCAGAGAAGAGACTTTCAGAAGGCCCAGCAACTTTGCTTTCAGGAGACAACATTTTTCAGAATTTCTGCTAACAAAACGAGAGCATGTGCAGACTGCCTTTACTTTACCACCCATTATGCAATCCTATGCATATTTAACCAAAAGAAAGTCCTGCTATATTTAACAGGATTCACTCTTAGGCAAGTGTGTATAGGATTGCAGACTGAGCCAGGTTTGTTTTTTGTCTCATGGTTCATAAGATTCTCTGGTGTAGCTGTAGAAAATGTCATCTGCTGTAAAACTAAAATATCCCTAAATAATTGCCTGCCTTCGTTTTCATAGTGCTGGGATGGAATAAAAGGACGTGGTATGACCCTGATGGGGAAAGGTTGTTCTTTAGGATGTCCTGCCCAAGACACTTGTTTTCACTAGCCACATTTTTTCAGTGTTGATGAAGTCTTCCCAGAAGCAACAGTGGTTTTCAATATCCTTCAGATGTATCCGGCTCTGTCTACGCCAGTGACCACACATTCCATTTTGTTTTTAAGCAAAAGAAGATTTGCAGTTGAATGTGATTTTCCAGATATTCATTGTCTGACAGGCTGTGAACTCGACAACACTTACATTTAAAGGAAGTTAGAAGGAATAAATGCTTGATAAGAGGACAGAGCCCCAGTTTCATTTCAAACTAATACTCATTTAGAAACCTGGTAAAATTGTATTACTGATTTGTTGATCTTTTTATTGATTTAACATGATGTAAACTGAGTAACCAAAATTTCTTTATACCATTTGTCAGAAAAAGAAGTAGCAGTGCATGTTCAGTATGATATTTAAGGCCTAATTCACACATAAAGTTGAATGAGGTGGCAGAGCCCATGAACACACAAGCTGCCTTATATGGAATCAGACCATTGGCCCATCAAGGTCAGTATTGTCTACTCAGAGTGGCAGTGGCTTTCCAGGGTCTCCGGTAGAGGTCTTTCACATCATCTGCTACCTGATACTTTTAGCTATAGATGCTGGGGATTGAACCTGTATGCCAAGCAGATACTCTACCACTGAGCCATGGCCACACCAATTGGTTGGAAGATGGAACTTCAGGACTGCAAGTGGTAGATTCCAGTTTTGAATGTTCCTTGTGGGGTGTGAGTATAAAATCTTTATGCAATAAAACAGTAGGGAGAAAGCTCAGTCCCTCTCTTTGCTTGCTATGCTGTTTTTCTTTTCCAGCAAAGTTGTAACATAAGGAAACAGTCCAAAATGGGATTGTCCACTTGCAGATCATTCTTTACTTTGCAATAATCAAAACATGTCATACAGTACCTGCAACAGTCCTGTACGGTAAAAACAGTATTAATATACATATATTGCAGATAGGGAGGAAGGGCTGAGCCAGCATGGCTTGCCGAAGGCCACCTAGCATGCTTGCTGTAGAGATGAAATTTGAACCAGATCACAGTCCATTCTCTTTGCCACTGTATTTCACCAGCTCTTAATTTTCTTCCCACTACCTACAGCTGCCCCTTTGAGACTGTATTCCAGAATGACCTGAATTTAGTACTAACTATATAAACACATAACCAGCTTTTTACACAGCACATATATAGTTTCTTGCTGGAGAGAAAATGTAATGGAAAATGTCTTTTATGATAAAACAGTGCACAGAATTACTCACAAAACTTGTGCTAATTTTTAGTAGAATAACTATATTGTCCTTTAGGGGGAAAAAGATTGAAAAACTCAAACAGAATAAATCTATTGATGGTCATTAAGGATGATAACTAAATGGAACAATATACTTCTTCAAACCACCAGATGCTGTGAGATAATTGTTTTTTCATTACCTGCTTGCCTTTGGGAAGTGTACATGTTCCTGGGCATCGTTAGAAGCAGAATGCTGGACTAGACAGACTTTTACAGTACAATTCTAAGAACAGTCTCCTGGAAATAATCTCCATTGAATAGACATGAGTAAGATTTTGAGTAGACATATTTAGGATTACTTTTTTAGTCTGCCTAGTGATGACAATACTTGCTGGTGATACTGAAAGGTGTTCAGTTACTCTGCATCTGCATTTTGCTGCAGCCATGATCCTAGCATAGGGTTGCCAGGTGTAACCCTAAAAATCCCAGGATGTTTAGGCATTGGGGATGGAGGAGAGCATCGTTCAACGCAGCAACATCATACCCGGGTGAAGATCTTGAAGTAACATCATAGCATCAAGCGATTCTGTAGAAATCACCTATCAGAGATAGGGGAAATTTCAAGAGCATCACTTGACATGATGATGACACTCCCAGGTCCTCAACTGGAAGTGATGTTGCTGCTAGGATCGTGCAGAAAAAAAATTAGGTAAATTTCAGGCTCGGATTTATTGGGCCCGATTTTTTTGGTAAACTTGGAATAAGCCGAATACCCATACTGGTAAAGGGGTATTTCAGCTTTATTTCCAAGTTTACAACAACAACAAAAAATCAGTCACCAGCTTTGCAGCATAGCTGCAAGGGAATCCTTAGATGGACACCAAAGATGGTGAAGTTTGGGACAGGTAGTCCAATTTTATGGGCCCGCAAAGGGGTCACCCCCATCCTCCAGGGAATTTGCAAGCCCAGCTGTCCATCAGTTTTCAGGTTCAGAAGGGCTGGTGGAGCCGATTGGCAAGCTGGAGCCTCATAGTCTGGGGGCTCCATTCATATCTGGGGTGCATAGCATGATGTCCATACAAATTAGCTTCCAAACTGAGGAAAACAGCTTAAATGCAAGAAAAATAAGGAAAACATTTCTTTTGGTGGCAAATGACATTCTGTGAACAGTCCTTTATTATAATAATAAAAAATCTGATTTCAAGAGATGGTCATGATGTGGGGAAACGAAGCCTCTACTCGGAGCAACCTTCAGTTTTAGAGCAGGTTTTCGGGGGGGGGTGATATCGGAGCCAGCCAAAGTCATGATCAAGGCAGCTCTTGTGAAGGAGATTGCTCATCCATGCGGGTGAGGAGTCTTCTTCAAAAGCTCAATAAGTAGCTGTAGAAGCAGCCATTTTGTAGTTGGAAGGTATATCCCTCCGGATGGGACTGGGTGAGCCCCGTCTTTAAAAATAACCTTTCCAGAGTAGTTTGGTCTGACCAAGATGGCTCCGATTACATGACCCTGACCTCAAAAGTGCCACAACTATGGGGCCCTAACAAAACCAGCCAAAGTTCTTAGCATCCCTGCTCAATAATAATCATTAATAAGATTCCAAAATAAACATTACTCAGTCAAAAATTGTTATTTAGAAAATAAGAATCCTGACCCTTGGATACAACTGATTAGGAAATATAGGAATGTCCATTCTCTTTTTGTGATTTCAGCCCTTATTTTAACGAAAAGGTTATCTTTTGGCAATCCTTTAGACACAAGTGGGCTAGCTGCATGGACCATTTGCAGCCCATACATACGCTTGTTTAATCAGAATTAAGCTTTACTGTGTTCCCAAAAACTATGAATAGGATTGTAGCCTTAGATCCTCACAAGTCTAGGATTCATCTTCATCCACTAGAAACAAAACTTTTTAAAAAAAAAATAGTCTCTGTCTTTCATTACTGGGCTTGGTTTGTAAAGAACAAGAGCCAGAAGAAATTGTTCTATTGACTCATATTAGGGCTCCCCCCGCCCTTAACTGCTCTGATTTCCACGGAGCATAGAGAAAAAGCAAAGTCAAGCTCCTGGCCTGGTAGGATTCTACTGTGTAAAACAGAGTATAAATTGTTAGCTAAACACCATGGCCAGGATCAAAAGATCCCTGAACAGTAACAGCAGCTCTGTTATTTTGAAATTTTCTTGCTTGTAAACTTCAGACAAAAACTCTTTTTGTTTATTGATCAGAACGTTTTAACAGGAAACAGGAGTTCAGGCACTAAAAAGCTACTTTCTCCTCCCCTGACATAAATTTTGCCATTGTGCTGTGATTGACAGCCGTCCCACTGTCTATAAACAATCTGCAAACCTCCCAAATTGACCATTCAGACCCCACGTCCAACATTTAAACACTGAGCAGTTTTGCGCTCAATAAAATTCCTTTTCATTCCGCCCCGGGTTGCCATGTCTCTTCAAACACAGACAGAAAAGCAGTGCTCTGTATCCAACAGATTTTAATTTTCAGTCCTCATCCATTCGTACAATGTAGAGACAGTCAAACAAACCCTACCCACAGCCTAGCAACCTGTGGTTTAAACAGTCTATGTGTATGAGCTGCGGGGATGAAGGCTTGGGACCTGTTCACACATGAATAAAGAAGATTAAGATTTCCTTTCAAAGACACGAAGCCTTTTTGACAGCCAGTGTCAACAGTGCTGTCTGCTTCTCAATGTGAAACAGTCTTCTATCACAGGTTCCCACAGGGAGGTCTTGCTTATTAGCATGCTTTACACTTCCATTCCTTGTCAGTGTTTAATTCAAGAATAAGGGTGCAAACTTTTGCGAGCTCTTACTTACCCACAAAGAAAGGATAACTTACGGGAAACACTGAAAGGAAATATCAGCTAATACGATCACCTACTGGGTGTATTTTTAGAAGAGGATAATATGAGGGTAGAGGAAGGGGGGTGATGGATACAGCCACAGCTTCTATTTGCTGAAATATACATGTGACTTAAATAATAAAAACAGTTCTTTGACAGTGGACTTGTTCTGTAGAGTACTAGTGAGACAGCCAACTCAATCCTAAATATGTTTTGTGCAAGTCAAGTTTTCAACAGAATTTACAATCTTTTTAAATATGTTTAGGATTACAGCCCAATTATATGCAAGTGCACTCCTGTGAAAAGGTTTGTGCACAACATACACTAACAAATTAAATGGCCAGGATCCAATCCATGTGCCCCCCTTTTGTATAAGTAGAAAGGAAGAGAGAAATATTTCCTCCCAGCAACATTCTCTTGCATCTTATGGGGTGCTCCTACAGAAGGCCTCCCAATCTTGCAGAGGGCATGACAGAGATGCTGCTGGAAGCTGGAGCAAAAAAAATGTCTAAATGGAATGCTGAGTGCTGATTCTGGATCCTGGCCAGTCACTATTTAGCTATTTTTAACAAATAGATTTGCAGTTAAATTTCAATATTAGGTGTGTTACAGTTCTGATGAACACAGTCACTAGCAAATCACCTCACTCACATTGCCTCAATGTTCCCTGGCAAAATTTATCTTCAGCATTGCACTATGTTGTGCACCTCTGCACCTGCATGGTAGCCACTAATGCCACATTGTAGCTTGTGGCTGCTTTTGGCCGCTGTGAGAATTAAAAGGCCAATTCTAAGCAAAGTTATACCTTTCTTAATCCATTGAAGTCACTGGGTCGGATCCCGACTATATTTTAAAGCAGTGGAATGGAACTTTCCCCACCCCTCCCCTTTTACTGCTGCCCACTGATGTCCAAAAAATACTGCTCTGGGGGGACAGGAGACCCTAACAGCGCATTCCTGAGCTCTAAGGGCGAAAGCCCTTAGGAGGCCAGGAAGGCGTTGCGACAGCATCTGGCCCCCCGCACCGATGTCTGGGCAACTTACGCAGGAGTTAGTGGCCCGTACGCCGGTGGGAAGGCCCGTAAACCAGTTGCTGACCGCTGCTACGGCAGCACCGCCCCAGGATGCCGGTGGGGCCTTCTGCTGGCATCCGAATGCCATCAAAGGTCACGCAGGCGTCCCGGGAGACATTCCCAGGGTGTTCCAGCATCCCAGGAGGCATTCCCGGGGCATTCTGGCACCAGGCTGGGGAAGGAGCTGCCAATAGGTGGCCTCTTAAGCCCTTTCGGGCTGGGAACCCCCCCTTTCTTTTTTTGCAAGATACACCACCTTTTTAGGTGGCATATCTCCCATCCAACCCTGTGATGGGTTGCACAGATTTTTAACAGCGCAAGGGGATTTCGGCAGTGTCAGGGGCCAGGCAAGGTCAAGAGCAATCTGAAATCAAAGCCAGGTTACCTGCAGAGTTTGGTCTCAAGTGGTAAACGTAGTCCAAGAGAATAGTCAGAGTCTAGTCCAGGGTCATTGGCATACAGAGCTCGGAAACAGGTATAGTTGCTGTTGCCACAGGGTGGTAGCACACATTGCTCCCACACTGGCCTGAATGCAAGTGCTTGCTTAAATAGGCCTAGGCGAACCAGCTGTTGCTTGTTCCTCTGACTCAGCATTCCCTGCTGGCTGCAGCTCATTAGCCTCATTATTGTCAGCAGGGAGTGTCCTTCTCTATCCTAGGCCTGTAGTCTAGCACTCCTATGCTCGTGTAAGAGTGCTCTGACTCTTTGGCGCCTCTGCTGCAGTGGCTTTGGGCTCTCTGGTAACTTTGCCTGTGGCTGGCCCTCTGACACAGGTGAGTCCCCTGCTCTAGGCGGTTGTAGGCATGGAGGGAACTCATCTGTCTGTGACTGCTCAGCCTGCTGCTTCAAGATCCTCCTCATCTGAGGAAGCCTCAGCAGGCTGCCCTATGACAGGCAGGGCCAAAACCTCCTTTGGAGGCAGCGCAGCCATGTTGCCTCCAATGACCGGCGCCGGCATTCCTCTCAGCAATGCACTGTAAGTGGATTCTGCAGTAGGAAGGAGGAATCAGTGCATTGGATGCATTGGATCCTTTATAGGAACAATATTGGATGGATTGCCTTGATGGCTGTATGCACCTGTATAGAAAATGACATCTATTCAAGAAGTGAATTTTTCAGTTTTTAAAAGAAAAGGAATTCAAATGAAGAAGAGTTGGTTTTTATACCCCGATTTTCTCTACCTTTAAGGAGTCTCAAACCGGCTTACAATAACCTTCCTCTCCCCACAGCAGGCACCTTGTGAAGTAGGTGAGGCTGAGAGGGTTCAGAGAGAATTGTGACTAGTCCAAGGTCACCCAGCAGGCTTCATGTGTAGGAGTGGAGAAACAAACCCAGTTCACCAGATTACAGTCCACCGCTCATATGGAGAAGTGGGGAATCAAACCCGGTTCTCCAGATCAGAGTCCACCACTCTTAACCACTACACCACATGGGGGGGGGGGGAATACCTGGAAAGAGAAGCTGTCAGGGGAGATAAACATGGCGAAGATTCTGCCAGCCTCACCTTCACTCCCCTTTTGCTTTTAAAGTCAACTCTCTATCCCCTTTTCCTACCTGACTAGGGCACTTCAGTGTTTACAGTTGGAACTGTCATCATGATCTCTCATTTGGCCTTAAATGGCAAATTAAAAATAACAGTTAGCCAAGTTCCTTTGAAATTACTCTAACTGGAGGCAGCAAGGCTTGATCATTTCTGATTTTTCAAAGGAAATTGAATTACTTACGCCTAATTGGCAAATGCCCCCCAGGTTTAGTATTACACTGCCAATTGTTTACACAGAGAAGCTAGTGCAGATAATTCCTGTAGCAGGCCAGTGCCAGGCAGAAGACATTTTATTGATTGATTGATTTGGGCCCTTTTAACCCACTTTTCTCCACTCATTGTGGATTCAGAGATGCTTACGTTACCAAATTGCCCCACAACAGAAAACCACAGATATTTAATCAACAACAAAGTTATCTGTTGTCAACAAACTAGCAGGCAGGAACATATGGGAATATATCAAGAATCTCCCACCCACTAGTATTAGGGGGCTAGAGCAACTGCCCTATGAGGAACGGCTGAAATGCTTACGGCTGTTTAGCTTGGAAAGAAAGTGGTTAAGGGGAGATATGATAGAGGTCTATAAAATTATGCATGGCATTGAGCAAGTGGAAAGGGAGAAGCTTTTCTCCTTCTCTCATAATACTAGAACGAGGGGTCATCTGCTGAAGCTGGAGGGAGACAGATAAAAGCAAACATTTCTTCACAAAATGCATAGTTAAATTGTGGAACAACCTGCCCCAGGACGTGGTGATGGCTGCCAACTTTGAAGGCTTTAAGTGGGGAGTGAACATATTCATGGAGGATAGGGCTATTCATGGCTACTACTCAAAATGAATGCTAGTCATGATGCATACCTATTCTCTACAGTATCAGAGGATTCTGATATCACAAAATTCTAATTTTAGTTGGGCTCTGCCCATGACGGCTAATTAAAAAGTAAAAAAAAATCCCCTTCCATGAACAGATCTTTTCTTGTCATGACTGGTTGTGCCATTAGAAGCAGCAACAGAACGTGAGATATACAGAAGATTTTAAATCTGGACTGGGCAGGGAGAGACTCTTGCTGTTGTCCTTTGGTCTCAATAAAGAATCTAATAGTTGACTCCGTAACTCCTGTTCATCTTTCCACAATAAAAACTAGAACCCCAAACCAGTATATATGTGGAGATGGTGGCAGAGAACCTCAGAATGCTTAAAGGATGAGGATTCCTCTAAAATGTTTCTTTTTTTACTTTGATGTTCTGCTATGCTTCAAGTATGTTTTGATGTCATTTTTGTTCCCTTGTGATGAATGAACATGTCCTGAATCTAATTTAAGATTCTCTGGAGCTAAATTCTGATATCCGCATTAGGAAAAATTCCATCATATATATGTATAACTGATGCTGTTTTAATGAACTTTTTAGGTGGTTTCCCCTCAAAAAATCTGAGTAAGACCATGGTCTGAAACCAGTGGAACACAGTTAAGGGTTCAATTGTCTTGATTAAGTACAGAGGAAAGTTATATTCTAGTTTGTTTCTAGCAAATTAAAGCATCTGTCAACATTTATTTCTGTCAAACAAATATGTGTTAGGTTTGGGGGTTGTACACACACTGAAATTGTAATTTATAACATATTTAGTTAAGTTCACAAAGCTACTTATTTGTTTAGCAAAAATAAATGTCATTTTGAGCTTTAATCTCCTAATGTTGTGTTTGTGTAGACATACAAAGAAAAAAATTACATAGGCCAGAGCACAGAGATAAATAGGAAAGAGGTATAAATACAAGACATATCTGGATTTTAATCCCTCCAGTGTTCACTATTTATAGGTATTCATTTTAGGCACAACATCATATTCTAGAAGTGTTAATAGCAGGCCTATAAATAAAGTGTGATTTCAACCATGAAAACCAAGTGCAAGTAAAACTACTGCTTTATTATAATTAGGAAGATAAAACTGAGGCACTGTAAATAAAAGCTGACCATCCAAGAATGCCTTTTCTTTACAAATATATGCATCAGCTTTTATTACTTTCTCAGGGGTTAGATTTTTTATTATCTCTCATTTTATCATAGCAATATGACTCACTCACAGAAGCTGTATCATTCTACAATTTTGCAGTTTTGCAGGCTGCTAAATCCAAATTCCAGGATAAACCAAAACAGTCCACAAAAGGATCAGGTACGTACAATAGTTTTGTAGGACAGGTAGCACATGTATGTTAGAATAACTATCCCTAGAGGTATCTAGGCAAAAGGATCAGGAGGATCAATAGTAAAAATAATCCTCAAAAGAATAATGCCCAGTCTATACCATCAACTACCTGGTAACAGTTAGGCATATTGACAGAACAGGACTTAGTCCAATGAGTGTGTATGCTATGTGCCATCAAGTTGCTTCCTACTTATGGTGACTCTATGAATTAATGACCTCTAAAATGTGCCATCATTAACAGTCTTGTTCAGGTCTTGCAAACTGAAGGCCGTGGCTTCCTTTATTGAATCAATCCATCTCATGTTAAGTCTTCCTCTTTTCCTACTGCCTTCCACTTTTCCTAATAGTATTGTATTTCCAGTGAGTCTTCTCAGATGGTGACCTAAGTACAATGGCCTCAGTTTAGTCATTTTAGCTTCTAGGGAATATTCAGGCTTGATTTGATCTAGAACCCACTCATTTGTCTTTTTGGTAGTCTGTGGTATATATAAAACTCTCTTCCAACACCACATTTCAAATGAATCAGTTTTCTTCCTGTCAGCTTTCTTTATTGTTAAACTTTCACACCCATACATAGTAAAGTAGAATACCATAGTACAAATTATTTTGTTCTTAGTCTCCAGCAACACCTCTTTACACTTAAGGATCTTTTCTGGTTCCTTAATGGCTGCCCATTAAGTTTCAATCTCCTTCTGATGTCTTGGTTGCAGTCCCCTTTTTTGTTGAGGACAGTGTACTGGACATGCTACATAATCTCCCAAGTGTAGAAGAGCCCACTTAGAATGCTACAAAAATAGCCCAAATCCACTGATTCGTTGCTTTTACACAAATGGTCTATACATGTGTTACCCACAATGTTTGGAGAATTCTCCTTGCATGCCAAGAGCACACACATGTATCCAAGTAAACATTAGGGACCGCTACCTGTGTATACTAAGATTCAGAATTTGGTAGTGTCGCGGTTCGGGCCGTTAAGTGCCTACACTCTTAGAAAGGACCCCTTCCTGAGAAGGGATATGTTATCTTATTCAGCGAGACACCACTAGACCGGAATCAATGGTTCCTAGAAACTTGTTATTGCTCCTAGGACATCTCTTGAACACGCCAATAAATTTATAATAATGGACAAGAGTAGAAGTATATTAAAAACACATTTATTTACATTAGACAGTATATCCTTTTTGGTTGCAAAGCCTTAAAATATCATATAAGGATAGACATCATTAGTCTTAAACATGTTTATGTAGCAAGTAATCATTCACATTCTCTATGCCTCCATAAAGGAGTATTTTAATCAGAATATACTTATAAAGTATCCTTAGTGCAATGCACCTTCATTCAGAATATAAGGTTACAGAAATCCTGTTAAAATATGGTTAATTCTTTGGAGAAAGATTTGGTTAGAAGCATCCTAACTTAAATCATTCAAAACATCATAACATTTCTGTACAGAAGACACACTATACCTTGCTGTGTCATCTGTGTCATCTGGAGTCCTTTAAGAGTCTAAGCTCTATGAGAACGTATGAAGTTATCCCAGAGCATCTGTATTTGCTAAGTCTTGAATCCTTTAAAGACTTCTATTAATATTCTTAACTGATCAGGCATTGTCTATGTACATGCTATGCATGCTCTTTCTAGTTTTAGACAGCAATGCTGAATATATAAATACTATGTGTTAACTTAAAGCTGTTTACAGTCTCTTTGACTGTGCCAATCTGTGTATGTGCTGTACAATGTATCAGCATTGTGCATATCTCACAGAGTACAGAGAGTCTCCTTTCCCTTCAGGAATATCTCTGGTCTCTTGCTCTGAGGAGGTTCAGAAGTCCCTCTGTTAAGTAGAGGACGTTCTGACACAATCTCAGAGGTCTAGCTATTAGCCCTGTATTCAGGATGCTTCTTTAGCATTGGTAAGCCAAACAGGCTCAGTTTGTAAGAATCCATAAATCTGATGGACTCTCAGTGTTCCAATACATGGAAAGATCACTGCACTTAGATTCCCATTCAAAGAATAGGAATTCTAAGGGTCTCTATCCTCTTCTAGGAATAGAGCAGTCTCACAAGAAGACTGTAAGTAAGATATGTTGAAATATCCAGATCTTGATACTAGGGCTGTCAATTCGGTTCGGTCCGAACTGAAAATCAACCGAATTTCCCCTGATTCGGTGATTTTCAGTTCGGACGGATCCGAATTCAACTCTGGCGGGCAACCGGGGGGGCCGAATTCAGCGAGTTCGGGAGTTCGCGAATAAATTCGGCCAATTCGGCCACCCCTTCAGGGGAGCCGGCTGAAAGGCGCGGGCTGCCCTTTAAACTGATCTGCGCCTCCCAGCTGGGAGGCTCAGATCAGTTTAAAGGGCAGCCCGCCTCCCTTCAGCGGGCTCCCCTGAAGGGAGGCGGGCTGTCATTGAAACTGATCTGCGCCTCCCGGGCGGGAGGCGCAGATGAGTTTCAATGACAGCCCGCCCCCCTTCAGGGTAGCCCGCAGAAGGGAGGCGGGCTGTCATTGAAACTGATCTGCGCCTCCCGGGCGGGAGGCGCAGATGAGTTTCAATGACAGCCCGCCCCCCTTCAGGGTAGCTCGCAGAAGGGAGGCGGGCTGTCATTGAAACTGATCTGCGCCTCCCGGGCGGGAGGCGCAGATGAGTTTCAATGACAGCCCCCCCCCCTTCAGGGTAGCCCGCAGAAGGGAGGCGGGCTGTCATTGAAACTCATCTGCGCCTCCCGGGCGGGAGGCGCAGATGAGTTTCAATGACAGCCCGCCCCCCTTCAGGGTAGCCCGCAGAAGGGAGGCGGGCTGTCATTGAAACTCATCTGCGCCTCCCGGGCAGGAGGCGCAGATGAGTTTCAATGACAGCCCCCCCCTCCAGGGTAGCCCGCAGAAGGGAGGCGGGCTGTCATTGAAACTCATCTGCGCCTCCCGGGCGGGAGGCGCAGATGAGTTTCAATGACAGCCCGCCCCCCTTCAGGGTAGCCCGCAGAAGGGAGGCGGGCTGTCATTGAAACTCATCTGCGCCTCCCGGGCGGGAGGCGCAGATGAGTTTCAATGACAGCCCGCCCCCCTTCAGGGTAGCCCGCAGAAGGGAGGCGGGCTGTCATTGAAACTCATCTGCGCCTCCCGGGCGGGAGGCGCAGATGAGTTTCAATGACAGCCCGCCCCCCTTCAGGGTAGCCCGCAGAAGGGAGGCGGGCTGTCATTGAAACTCATCTGCGCCTCCCGGGCGGGAGGCGCAGATGAGTTTCAATGACAGCCCCCCCCTTCAGGGTAGCCCGCAGAAGGGAGGCGGGCTGTCATTGAAACTCATCTGCGCCTCCCGGGCGGGAGGCGCAGATGAGTTTCAATGACAGCCCCCCCTTCAGGGTAGCCCGCAGAAGGGAGGCGGGCTGTCATTGAAACTCATCTGCACCTCCCGCCCGGGAGGCGCAGATGAGTTTCAATGACAGCCCCCCCCTTCAGGGTAGCCCGCAGAAGGGAGGCGGGCTGTCATTGAAACTCATCTGCGCCTCCCGGGCGGGAGGCGCAGATGAGTTTCAATGACAGCCCCCCCCTTCAGCTTAGCCCGCTGAAGGGGGGCGGGCTGTCATTGAAACTCATCTGCGCCTCCCGGGCGGGAGGCGCAGATGAGTTTAAATGACAGCCCCCCCTTCAGGGTAGCCCGCAGAAGGGAGGCGGGCTGTCATTGAAACTCATCTGCGCCTCCTGCCCGGGAGGCGCAGATGAGTTTCAATGACAGCCCCCCCCTTCAGGGTAGCCCGCTGAAGGGGGGCGGGCTGTCATTGAAACTCATCTGTGCCTCCCGCCCGGGAGGCGCAGATGAGTTTCAATGACAGCCCCCCCCCTTCACGGTAGCCCGCTGAAGGGGGGCGGGCTGTCATTGAAACTCATCTGCGCCTCCCGGGCGGGAGGCGCAGATGAGTTTCAATGACAGCCCCCCCCTTCAGGGTAGCCCGCTGAAGGGGGGCGGGCTGTCATTGAAACTCATCTGCGCCTCCCGGGCGGGAGGCGCAGATGAGTTTCAATGACAGCCCCCCCCTTCAGGGTAGCCCGCTGAAGGGGGGCGGGCTGTCATTGAAACTCATCTGCGCCTCCCGCCCGGGAGGCGCAGATGAGTTTCAATGACAGGCCCCCCCCTTCAGGGTAGCCCGCTGAAGGGGGGCGGGCTGTCATTGAAACTCATCTGCGCCTCCTGCCCCGGAGGCGCAGATGAGTTTCAATGACAGCCCCCCCCCCTTCAGGGTAGCCCGCTGAAGGGGGGCGGGCTGTCATTGAAACTCATCTGTGCCTCCCGGGCGGGAGGCGCAGATGAGTTTCAATGACAGCCCCCCCCCTTCACGGTAGCCCGCTGAAGGGGGGCGGGCTGTCATTGAAACTCATCTGCGCCTCCCGGGCGGGAGGCGCAGATGAGTTTCAATGACAGCCCCCCCCCTTCAGCTTAGCCCGCTGAAGGGGGCGGGCTGTCATTGAAACTCATCTGCGCCTCCCGGGCGGGAGGCGCAGATGAGTTTCAATGACAGCCCCCCCCCTTCAGCTTAGCCCGCTGAAGGGGGCGGGCTGTCATTGAAACTCATCTGCGCCTCCCGGGCGGGAGGCGCAGATGAGTTTCAATGACAGCCCCCCCCCCTTCAGGGTAGCCCGCTGAAGGGGGGCGGGCTGTCATTGAAACTCATCTGCGCCTCCCGGGCGGGAGGCGCAGATGAGTTTCAATGACAGCCCCCCCCCTTCAGGGTAGCCCGCTGAAGGGGGGCGGGCTGTCATTGAAACTCATCTGCGCCTCCCGGGCAGGAGGCGCAGATGAGTTTCAATGACAGCCCCCCCCCTTCAGGGTAGCCCGCTGAAGGGGGGGGCTGTCATTGAAACTCATCTGCGCCTCCTGGGTGGGAGGCGCAGATGAGTTTCAATGACAGCCCGCCTCCCTTCTGCGGGCTACCCTGAAGGGGGGCGGGCTGTCATTGAAACTCATCTGCGCCTCCCGGGCGGGAGGTGCAGATGAGTTTCAATGACAGCCCCCCCCTTCAGGGTAGCCCGCTGAAGGGGGGCGGGCTGTCATTGAAACTCATCTGCGCCTCCCGGGCGGGAGGCGCAGATGAGTTTAAATGACAGCCCCCCCCTTCAGGGTAGCCCGCTGAAGGGGGGGCTGTCATTGAAACTCATCTGCGCCTCCCGCCCGGGAGGCGCAGATGAGTTTCAATGACAGCCCGCCTACCTTCTGCGGGCTACCCTGAAGGGGGGCGGGCTGTCATTGAAACTCATCTGCCCCTCCCAGCTGGGAGGCTCAGATGAGTTTAAAGGGCAGCCCGCCCCCCTTCAGCGGAGCCCGCTGAAGGGGGGCGGGCTGCCCTTTAAACTGATCTGCGCCTCCCAGCTGGGAGGCTCAGATCAGTTTAAAGGGCCCCCGCGCGCCTTCAGGGAATCCCTGAAGGCGCGCTTCGGCCGAATTTCCCCCCGAACTCCGGATCCCCCCGAATTACCGGGGATCCGAAGCGGGGGAGTTCGGACTTCGGCACGTACCGACCCCACAAGGGTCAAATTCGGCCGAATCCGAACTGTACCGAATTTTTTTTTTTTGACAGCCCTACTTGATACTTCAAGATACCTCTGAGAACTACTGTCCACGCAAGGACCAGAGTTTCAATGTTTTACATCTCAAGCCTTTTGAGATGGAGAAGTGCTACATCAGACAGCTGCAGTCTGCCAGTCATAGCACTCTAAAGTGCTAGCTGTTCTGCAGCTGTATTTATGTTGTTTCTAGACTCAAAAGCTCCTTTATCCCCTCCTTCTTATCCTTCCAGAGGGGTGCCTTTATTCTCTCTTATCAGATGTCAGGAGCAGTATTGAACTGGCTTAGTGGGCAACTGCTCATGTCCTCTGATATCTTATTGTCCAAATATGGACTTCCTTCCCTTTCACTCCTCTGTGCTTAAAGTATAAATACTCATTTCTGAGTTACATGATCACGTTACATATTTAATTTCTATACCATCCTCTTCGTTAGGACTATACGCATTAAATGAGACTACTTAGAAATCTGTAGCACAACGTTTAACTATATAACTCATGAAACACAATTATTGTTTACATTTGTCACTTTGTAACATCTTTTAGTAACTGACAGCCTTGGGCAAATTACAGAAGAGCAAGTAAGCTTGTTACTCTTATCTTTGAGAGAACGTTAATGCCTTTAAGCTATAATAAGCACAATTTCAGCTATTAATGCACTCTTAGTACATTAAGATATCTTAGTACCTTGAAAAGGACAAGTATTCTGCCTTTGGTATTCTTTGAGATTCTGACATCTGGCAGCTGAGTCAGAAAGGTGACTTTTGCACACTTTATGGACAGATAAGTGAAGGTACCCTGCGCTGCCCCTTCAAGGACAAAGCCAGAGTAACTTTAGTAGTTAGCTTTGATAGAGCTAACCTTGAGAGTAGTCTGTCAGCCTGACACAGAGCTAGCCTGTCAGCATGACACAGACTTTCATTATACATTACACAAACCTCTGTAGTGGCTTAGTTTGCATGATGTGTTTAAGCTCTATATGGAATTAATTCTGCACATGTTCACATGATTATGTCAGGGCCTGGCACAGTAGTAGCACTTCAGTATGGGAATGGGAAGGTTCCCAGAAATAAAACAGGTGGAAAATAGAACCGGAGCCTAAATCTTTATTTAGAAAAATAGATCAGGAAAAGCACCTACCCACACACAGCAAGCCTTAACCCTAGACAACCTAACGCTTAAGGAATAAAAACATATAATGAAGGGTGTCAAATAAATACATACAAGTCTGTCTGATGCGATGAGGGGTGGGGGTCCTGAGGATCTGGGATGGAAACAGTGAAGAAGAAGCCTTCTGTGCAGTAGGGATGTGGGTATTCTGACCACATGAGTAACTTAATTTAGATGTGAAGACCTAAGTGAGAGGTAAACTTGTGTACATACTATATACAGAGCTGGTAACATAGGTTTACATGTGCCAGTCTATCAAGATTGGGATTAAAGGATAGGTGAGTACCGTTGTTTCAAGTCACAAAATAAGATGGCCCTAATGAATTGTTTTGTCAAAGGTTGTTCTTTTAGAAATACCTTTCTGACATAATTATTTCCTAGGTCACATTATTTTTTGCCTGGAACCAACAGGGTCCACCCATCCCTGATAACAATCTTGAAAAATACTGGTAGATTTACACTACAATCCTAGAAACACTTTCTTGGGAGCAAGCTCAATTGAGTAGACATAACAGGCTTCTGATCAGACCTCACTAGGGCTGCACTATTCAAACTTGAAATAACTAGGAGTTTGTGATACTTCCAGGATCCCCCACTCCTTTGTTAGGTAATATGCATTTATACTTCCTGACTTCTCAGGCGTTGGATGTCTAGGTTACAGGAGAGACTCCATAGCTGATAGTAAGTCAGAGGAGCTATGTGCAATTAAGACAGATGGTGACCCATTTTCTTCAACTTTACAAGCCATCCCAAAAATTAAGGAGCCAGATTTATTTTTCATCCTCCAGATTTTTGTGTGTGTGATATCTAGTCCGCCCTCCTCGGCCGAAGCCAGCTATGGGTGGGTAACATCATACAAGATACAATAATATAACCAGCAATAAAATTAGCCATAAAATTTAAATTTGAAACAGTTAAACCCCAAATTTAAAACAAACTACAAAAATACAGATGGTACCTAAACACTGCTCATGTTGCCAAATATATGCAGCAGATTACCCCTCAGTTGATATCAATAGTATACCAGGAGGAAGGGGGGATAGGGAGGCCAGCAGGTGATGATTTTCATGGCTGTCCTCAATCATAGGCATGGTGGAATAGCTCTGTCTTGCAGGCCCTGAAGAACTCTTTAAGGTCCCACAGGGCCCTGATGTCACCAGACAGAGCATTCCACCAGCTGCACACTCTTAGGGCCAGGGACCACCAGTAGGTTGTTGTCAGATGAGCATAACGATCTTCGGGGGGCATACCAGGAGAGGCGGTCCCGAAAATACAAAGGTCCCAGGCCGAGTAAGGCTTTAAAGATTAAAGCCAGCACCTTGAACCTGATCCAATACTCCAGCTGGAGCCATTACAGTTGGCAGAGCACTGGCTTTATATGTAAGGAGTCTCGACGCCGTGTTTTGTACCAGCTGGAGCCACTGAATCAATCTCGAGGGCAGCCCTACATAGAGCGAGTTACAGTAGTCTAGCCTAGAGGTGACCGTCGCATGGATCACCGTGGCTAGATCAGGGCGAGAGAGATAGGGCACCAGCTGCCGGGCCCGGCATAGATGGAAAAGAGCCACCTTGACCACGGCTGTGACCTGGGCCTCCCTAGACAGAGAGGCATCTAGAATCACACCCAGACTCCTGACAATGGATGCAGATGTCAGTTGCACACCGTCAAGAGCCAGGAGCTGGCACCCCAACCCCAAACTTCCCTGGCCTAGCCATAGGACCTCCGTCTTCCCTGGATTCAGCTTCAGCCGGCTTTTTCTCAACCAACCAGTCACAGCTTCCAAACACTCGTCCAGTGTGTCCGGGGCAGAGTCCGGATGGCTGTCCATTAACAGATAAAGCTGGGTGTCATCACCATACTTTCTAATTATTGCCAGCACTCAACCTAATGCTAAACCCTTCACAGTTTCTTGTTTTTTTTAAAGCAATAACAAAAGTGTTGTACCATATAAAGAAATATGGAGCAACCCTAGTTGTCATCACAATAGAAAACTAGTTTCTATTCCTCATCTAAATAGTCTGAAGTTCTACTTTAAAAAGCACTTACAAAATACACTTATGATAAATGACTTCACCACAATGAAATTTCTAGGTGCCGTGGCACCCTGGAGTCTGGGATTTGTTAAATCCTGAATTAACAGGCTAGTGCATAAGGAAGTAGCCTGATTCCCAGGGCAACTCTGATCTGCCCTAATCAGCACTCCATTCTGTGGGTATCTGAGGTTCACAAAACACCCTGGCCTTGGATAATGACTACCATTTGTTGGATAATGGCCAACCATCTTAGGCCGCTCAAGAATCTCCTTTACAATAAATATGTCAAATCCATGGTCAGAAATATTAACTCATCTGGCCCATATATACCTGGAATAAGTCAAGCCAGACAGCCCATTGATACATGGCATTAGTTATACCAGGCGGGCACACAGGTAATTCAATCATGCCATTCAGACCCCATTCCTGTTCACATCTCTTACAAAGAAAAATCTTAATCTCCAAATAGCAACATGAATCCTATTGTTGGTTCTTGTAGGTTATCCGGGCTGTGAGACCGTGGTCTTGGTATTTTCTTTCCTGACGTTTCGCCAGCAGCTGTGGCAGGCATCTTCAGAGGAGTAACACTGAAGGACAGTGTCTCTCAGTGTCAAGTGTGTAGGAAGAGTAATATATAGTCAGAAAGGGGTTGGGTTTGAGCTGAATCATTGTCCTTCAAAAAGTAGGACAATGGACTACTTGGCAATTGGACTACTTTTTTCAGCTCAAACCCAACCCCTTTCTGACTATATATTACTCTTCCTACACACTTGACACTGAGAGACACTGTCCTTCAGTGTTACTCCTCTGAAGATGCCTGCCACAGCTGCTGGCGAAACGTCAGGAAAGAAAATACCAAGACCACGGTTACACAGCCCGGATAACCTACAAGAACCAATGAACTCTGACCGTGAAAGCCTTCAACAATATTATGAATTCTATCATTCCTCCAATAGCAGAATGGATCCAGAATTCCCCAATAGCAAGGAAAATCTGAACACCATGACCCAGTATTGAAATTAATTTTAATAAGCAGCCAGTAACATTTAACTATTGTACCAAGTGTCAAGGGGGAAAGAGTATAAGAAGGCATCCTCTGAGCTAGCAAATAAGACTGAGTGCCATCCTCAGGATTGTTCCACCACTCCAGGAATGTCAGGACAGAGAACTCCTTGGCCAAATCTCTCTCTGTTTTGGAACTCTGAAAATACATTCACACTTCAGGATCCGACAATGTATGCAAATTTGTCTCACTTCCCTAAGCTCTTTCCTCTTCCTCTCAGCTTCCATCCCTTCTACCCCAGCTCCCTTCCTTTTCCAAGTCCTGCTTGGAGAGAAACTTAAACCTGTACCCCAATCATCTTCCTGCCTTCTGCCTCCCTCCCCGCTCCTTCTTTCTCTGGGGGTGTCCTACACTTATAACAAGCACAGAAGGGTTTCTGACTCTGGGACCTGCTGTGGGAAGATATATTTATCTTAAAAGAAACCATTTCCATTAGAAATTATCTTATTTGCTTATGGACTACTTATTCCCCAAAGGTTTTTGGATTCTGCATTTATCTAGTCATGTTTAGCATAGTTAAATCAAATACATTACATTGTCTCTTGATATGCTTATTTTTCCTCATTTTTATCTCTTTTTCATATATTCAATAAACATTAAAAAACAGCAACTGTCTCCCCTGTCTTCTCCCATGATTTCACCTGACATCATGTAAACACAGATTTAAAATATTCCTTACCCTAGAACCTGAGGTACTTGTATAAAGGCCATGTTGATGTAGTTCCCTTACTTCTCTGGCCATATGTGCCTCTTGTTCATCAGCTTGATATCTGGGAGTGAAAGTAGGGTTGCCAACCTCCAGGTACTAGCTGGAGATCTTTTTCTTTTACAACTGATCTCCAGCCAATAGAGATCAGTTCACTGAGAGAAAATGGCTGCTTTGGCAATTGGACTCTATGACATTGAAGTCCCTCCTCTCCCCAAACCCTGCCCTCCCCAAAAACCTCCCGCCAGTGGCAAAGAGGGACCTGGCAACCCTAGGTGAAAGAGAAAGATTTCAAGTAAAGGAACAGTGAATGGGACACAGAAGCTGAGCAAAGCTACAGCTGTCAGTCTGTTGCTACTCCAACACCACTTCTTGACTTCTCACTGTTTGTTTTCAGAATCCCAAACCCAGTAAAAAGAATTACATACTGATTTTATGTGGCATATTAGATTAGGTTAAGTAATGACCATTAAAGCTTCTCCACCCTTGAGTACGTTGGCCTAAAAACCTAAATAAATATATATTTGCGATTCTAAACATTCTGACTCCATATAAGAAGCCTCCAGGATTATTATTTTTGTACATGAGATATGGACTAGATTATTTTTGGTTTAATTTTATTTTTGGTTTAATTTTAAGACAACAAAGTTTCACTAGATAAATCTAGCTCATTACTTCATTCAGTATTTTAAAGGAATTCATCAGCTGAAACCAGGACTTTACTTGGACATTAATTTACACTCCAGGCTCAGGAGATAGAGATAGAGATAGAGATAGAGATAGAGATAGAGATAGAGATAGAGATAGAGAGAGAGAGAGAGAGAGAGAGAGAGAGAGAGAGAGAGAGAGAGAGAGAGAGAGAGAGAGAGAGAGAGATTATTTTTCATTAACAAAAGGCACTCACATTAGGATTTTCCTACCTCTTCCTCCTCTGTAGCCAACAATATGCTATTATTCAGGGGCAAAGGACTCTCAGGAAAAGAGTTGGGACAAAGAAAGGATGCACAGAGAGAGGCAGGAATCAGCAAAGAAAAAAGCCCTCTTCTGTTGGCAGAAAACATTTGGTTTGGACCCCAGAGGTGGGGGCACCATAGGTTACTAGCCCACTGCCATTATATGATATATTTATGTGATATTACAAATTAAGAATATATTTTTATTTCATGATTTAGAAAATTGTATGTATAGGATAGGATCAAAAACAGAGGCTTGTTATAAGTCTGTACCAGGCTTAAAGAAATTATACCTGGACTGTGTGGTCAAAATATTTCCCTGTGCTATAAACTCAGATGTGACATCTTCTACCTGTTTGTTTTATACTGTGGTTTTAAATTGTAAGCCACCTCGAGTACGAAGCAGCAGCACAGAAATGTTCTAAATAAATAAATATAAAAGATTGCTATTTAGAGATGACTAAAATTCAAAAGCCTTCTGGTTCGAGTAGTCTTGTTTCAGTGTATTTCTCCCCATTTCACTGTTTTAAACCTGTGCATCATTATGGTCACACTAGTTTATGTTTTCTCATGCTATTTTTTTTTGTTAAAATAAAACCATTTAACTTTTTCAATCTTGTTTTTTCATCAATGTCATACAAGTTGTGTACAAATCGCATAAAAATGGTGTAAAAGAAGCTACAGTATGAAATCCAAAAGAAACTACTGTGGCTCCAGACCCAGTAATGACTTATTTTACATATCAGAGGATCAGGTATCCATTGGACTACAGAACCAAGAAGTGCTTGAAGTAATTCTGGGGCAGGGGGAGAGAGTTAAATGCTCCAGCTACTCGGTATTATTCATGCTACTGTTCTTGCAATATTCCTTCTACAACCAGCAACACCATAATTTCATCTTACCTCTTTTGAGCAGTGAGGAAATTTTAAAAAGACTCATCGGTTCTGTCATAATTTAAACTTGAAATGGTCCTTCACCTTAATCAATGCATCTGCAAGTGGTTACCAATGTTCATTCTAAATATTTGAGCCTTGCTCCCACTTTTTAATGTCATGTGTAGCTGTTCCAATTTCCCCACGTCGTAATGTGCCCAACTTCAAACATAGTTTATTTTGGCAGCTGTAAAACATCTGCTCAGAATATTATGGGGATGCTTTAAGCTAAGGTTCCAAAATTATCTATTTAGTTCAAATTTAATAAGGAAGTTGTTTATGCTGGTGAAATAAAAATCAGTCATTGAAAATATACTTAATGAAGACCAGCAATTACATGATGGAAAAAATTTGCTTACTGTGTTGTCCCCCAAGTCTCTCTAAATAAATCTTATAATAAGTGGAGATTTAATAAATCAAGATGTTAAAATGCAGAATAAAACATGCCTAGCACAACAGGCGTGTTCTGCAATCAACTACTGTCATTTTATAACAATGCATTGGAAAAGTCACTAACAAATGGAAATATCAGCAATTGTAAATACGTAGAATTTGTGCATATATTTGAAAGCCAACAGCAACTTTTAATGGAATTCCCTGTAGGGCTGTCGATACGGTTTGGCCCGAACTGAAAAACAGCCGAATTTCCCCCGATTCAGCGGTTTTTAGTTCAGATGGAACCGAACTCAAAAAAGGCTGGAAACCGGGGAGCCGAATTCGGCGAGTTCGGGGTGTTCGGTGAATAAATTCAGCAAATTCAAGGTTCGGCACAGCAGCATAACCGTCAGTTAGTAAGCAGCATTCTCCCGCGGCCAATCGGTGGCCAAGCAGGGTCTTCTTCTGGCCAATCAGTCGCGATTGAGCACATGAGCCCAGCTGCTGCATGGCCCGGGGAGAGAAAGAGAGTATCTGTTTGTGTGAGAGAGAAATCCCCGTGGGGTGGGTGCGTGTGCACATTCGCTCCTTTCCGTGGCTCAAGGGGGCGCATTTTTGGGGGTGCAGCCCCCAAACTTTCAGCGTAGCTTCAGATGAGGCTTCTTGGAAGAACCCCCAAGTTTTGTAAAGTTGGGATCAGGGGGTCCAGAGATATGGGTCCTCCCCTTTTCCCTATTGGGATGAATGGGATCAGCCGATCATATGCATCTAGAGAGCGGCAAATCCAAGCGAAAACCTCCCGTGCTTAAATGGAATCGTATTGGATTACCCAATCCCTCCTGATGGAACAGAAGACATCCACAGTAAGACCCCTTTTGGGGATTTAATCTATAATTTTTTTCCGTGTGTATGTGGGGGGGGGAAGCAGAGTCTGTGGGGGGGGGGCAGTTTCTGTGGGGGGGAAGCCAAAGGAGGCTTTCACCCATTCTGCCGAGAGGGGTGTGACCGCTCACCTCTGTGGGAGCGTGTGTACTGCTTTTAAAGTTAAGTTTAAAGTTGAGTCTGTGCGGTGGCTAGCGAGTCTCTCTCCGCTTGGCACCCTTGGTGTCGAGCCCCCTCCTTGGTGTTTTCACTGTTTTTGCCTCTAGCCTGGGGTTGAGTGCAATGGGGCGGCTTGCGTGAGATCCCCTGCGTCTTGGATTTTTCCCCTGTTTGGGGGGGTGCACCGTGGCGCCGTATTGGTTGGAGAGGTGGGGGGTGGTGCTGGTGAGACTTGCTTGAGTTTGGTGGGGTCGTTTGCATAAGGGGGGAGCGTCCCTCCACCATGAGAAGAAGGAGTAGGGCAGAAAATACAAACTCAGGTTTTTTTCCCCATGGTCTGTTTTGCTGCTCACTCAAAAATGTTTTTGCAAAATCTGACTTCCACAATACATTTTCACGATCCAAGTCACCTGCTCCTTTTTTCCTTTTTGCTATAGCTAGCCTAGTGAGCCTCTGTTCCTTTCCATGGTCACTCGCGTGTTGCTTTGCATTGCAATGGTTAGCACGGGAGGTTTTGCCTTGGATTTGCCGCTCTCTAGATGCATAGGATCGGCTGATCCCATTCATCCCAATAGGGAAAAGGGGGGAACCCATATCTCTGGACCCCCTGATCCCATCTTTACAAAACTTGGGGGTTCTTCCAAGAAGCCTCATCTGAAGCTATGCTGAAAGTTTGGAGGCTGCACCCCCAAAAATGCACCCCCCCCCGGAGCCATGGAAAAGCACCAATGTGCTTTAAGTGGCTTTATTCCTGTCACTGTGGGCGATTTTTTGGGAGGGCAACCTCTTCCGGGCCCCATATCTCGGGACCCCCTGACCCAATCTTAACAAAACTTGGGGGTTCTTGCAAGAAGCGTCCCCTCAAGCTACCCTGAAAGTTTGAGACCTCCACCCCCAAAAATGCCCCCCGGAGCCGCAGAAAGGCGCAAGTGATTTTTAATGACTTTATTCGGCTGAATTTTCCCCCGAACTCGAACTAGGCGCCGAATTCCACGGATCCGAATCGGGGGAGTTCAGACTTTAGCATATCCCGAATCGAGACGGGCCAAATTCTGCCGAATCTAAACTATACCGAATTTTTTTTTCAACAGCCCTAGTTCCCTGCCACTCACTCCCATGATTACTCAGATAGCCTGGGTGCATTCTGTTGTGTAAATTATATGCCACACCACTTTAGTCTGCCCCAAATCACAGTTACCCATATAATATTATAGGACTAATTTATTTCATTTATTCATTCATGTTATTTATAGTTCACCTTTCCCACTGAGACTCAAGGTGGATTACACAGTGTGCGTCAATACAACCAACCTGATGGGGCACCCTATAAGCAATAGGATTTGGATCTAAAACAAAGCAGAAATCTGAACAGAGTTGAAATAAAGCAGAAGCATTAAACATGATGAATTAAAAAGATGCAGAAAATTGCATTGTAGGATCTTACTTACAGCCACAGACAATGTGTGCTATACACAGTTGTATTGGACACACTATAGTCCCTTTACAAAAACATCTTTCTAAACCATTATTTTACAATATGGCTCTTCTATGTGTGCAAAAAAGGCCTCCTGAATGATTCAGTTTTGCATAGGCTATGGAAAGCCAGGAGAGTGGGAGCCTTCCTGACCTCCTCAGGTAGACTATTCCATAAGGTGGGGTGCACTACAGAGAGGGCATGCCACAGGCAGATGTTGATTTTGTCTGTTTTCAGGGTGATGCCTGCAAAATGGCCTGCACAGACTAACAAAGCTTTTGTGGCAGAGCATAGGGGGAAAGACAGTCCTGCAGGCCAAGGCCATGAAAGAATGTATATGATAGCCAATACCTTGAATTGAATCTGGTAACTGATGAGCAACCACCAATACAGTGACTGTAGAACAGGAGTAATATACATGCTCCAGCTAGCTCCTGATAATAACTGAGCTGCAGCATTCTGCACCAACTGGAGTCTCCAAGCTGACTTCAAGGGGAGACCTATATAGAGTGCATTACAGTAGTCTCATCTCAATCTTACTAATGGCATGGATACCTGTGGCCAGATTAGCCGAATTAAGGTCAGGAGCCATCCTCCAGGCAAGACTTAGTTGAAAGAAAGAGGTGTTGTTTTTTTGGCAGCTGCCTTAACATGCTTCTCCAGCAGTAAAATTAGATCCAGTATAACACCTAGGCTGTAGAATCAGCAAGGGTCAACCGAACTGCATCAAACATGGGAAACACAATGTCCTTCAAGACCTCTGTCTTCCCAACCAGCAATACCTCTGTCTTTCTGGGATTTAGTTTTAGTTTCAATTTGTTTACTCTTAGCCATTTAACTATAGCAGCCAGGTAGTACTTCAGAAGTCTCTAGCACCACATTCAACAGTACCTCTGCCAAATCACAGAGGGTGCCACTGGGGAACTAGGTGACTGGTAAACCAGCAGTATGCCTAATCTGCACATACCTCATAAAATAACACCTAAGTCGTCTTGATGATTTGACTATATATTTGGAAGAAGCTCATAAGGCAAATGTATGATGTTTAGCCACAATTGCCTAGCCAGTGTGAGCAAGTAACTTTAAGAAATGCTGAATGGCAAGCCCATTTTATTTGACTGGCACCCAAATGAAAATCCTTTTTGAAATAAGCTGGTAACTTATCCCAATGCCAATGGTACTGAATTAACTATATGTAAAAAAATTAACACATTAAAATTACAAAGCAATTATATTATCTAAGTAGGCCATTCTCTCTGGACTGTATTCTCACTGTCATAGCAAGGTTAATAATTAGAATTTAAAAGGGAAGGGAGGAAGACTAAGATATAACAGCCTGTTCCATTAGAACAATAGTTATGAACATGCACATGAACTTTGGGGAGATATGCCCAGTGTCAGGCAGGTGGCTAAGATACAACTTGGAAGACAGAAATGTTCCAGACCATTTGTAGCAACTCAACCTGTAATGAGCAAAACATTGCTCAGGCAGAGTGGAGAGCTGGGTCAGAATCAGCAGTTGCATAAAGAAATTTGAGCCATAATTCATCTTATCCTGAAGATAAAACCTTAAAAAATTATGGAACTCCCTGCCCCAGGATTGGTGATAGCTGCCAACTTGGAAGGCTTTAAGAGGGGAGTGGACATGTTCATGGAGGATAGGGCTGTCAGTCAAAATGAATACAAGTCATGATGCATACCTATTCTCTCAAGTATCAGAGGAGCATGCTTATTATGTTAGGTGCTGTGGAACACAGGCAGGATGGTGCTGCAGTCGTTTTGTTTGGGGGCTTCCTAGAGGCGCCTGGTTGGCCACTGTGTGAACAGACTGCCGAACTTGATGGGCCTTGGTCTGATCCAGCATGACTTTTCTTATGTCCTTATTAGGACACCGCTTGACTACCGATAGTGATGCAGAGCAGCAGCAATCAGGCCAGCAGTTCCTTCTGCTTGCAAGCTACCCATATGATGCAAGGAATATGGTCCTTGGCCCTGATGCTGGAGTGTCTGTTTTGATACCCTTGGTGCCTTACACTTCAGTCATTGTAGGCAATTAGAATTCCCAGTGACATGCCTTTAACAGCAAAGAAAAATCCACAGTTGTGGTATAGGAACATTTTATAGGGATCTGTGTTGTAAGCCATTGGTGGGATATTCATTTAGATAATGAACACTGAGCCAGATGTTTCTGTTTAAGAGGTCAGCAAGTCTAAGAGGTAAGTCATTATTTAATGGGAGAAGCGGGTATTTCAACTACTCTGCACTTGTTTTTTTCCACCAGCCAAGCAGACATCATGTCACACACTGAATTTTATCACCTCTAGGAGCCTCTTTGGTATACTTCAGCCATTCATGAGAGTTCTGAGTTTTACCCAGAAAAAGCTGATGTCATTTTGCTGACTTTATGGGAGAAATAATTTTGCAGCCTGAAAATGCAAACCTAACCGTTTTATACTTCCCATGTAAAGATACAGCAACCCCTTAAAAAAAAAAAAAAAAGCTAACCCAGCCAGCCATGCCTGAGCAATGTGCTATTAAGCCTTTACGTGCTTAATAGTGTGTGTGAGAGGGTAAACTGGGGTTACAGCTGCACATCAATGCAAAATAAGACATTAATTGGAATTTCAATTATCATAGGCAGATAAAGCAGCACAACTGTTTAGGAATCATAGTTAACATTATAGAGAAATTGTCCTTAGACTTGTTCTGTGCGCTACACTTGCATCACATGCTTGCAAAGTATTTTTTTAATGTTGGATTGCACTTTTTCCAGCAACACATTTGAAAGCAGCATTGGCTGCGAGGTAAGCAGTTTGCTAGTCATATATCAGACTTCCATTACGAGGGATGAAGGGGGATATGAGTCCCTACCAAGAGGCAGTGGTGAGGGCAGGGAATGCCTCACTCATCTCTATAGAAATACCTTATTGCAGACTATCAGCTGTCCAATCACAAGAACTGTGACAGACTGCTGAATCATCAAGAAAGCTCATCCAGCCAATAATGGCATGCTTGTACAGTGCAGACTGAGGTACCTCTGCTTCTACCCAGTCCTCCCAGCAATGGTAGCCAGCGGTTCTGAGTAACAGACAAACAAAAAACTCAGCAGTTGCAAGTTGTGAGAAGATATGTTAAAGTAAATCCTACTGTGCCATTCAGGGATGTTTCCTGTCTGCTTTCAAAATAATATTTTATGTAGGATTTAATTTGTGCGACTGGTTGTTTTATATGGCCTTCTAGTATCAAGTGTTATTATTGAATGATTGCTCTGTATTGTTTTGATGTCTTGAGATTGCTAATTCACTCAGGCCAGATACCTATATTACACTGCTATCTTAAGTTCAGTTATACCCTTCCAAGTCCACTGAAGTCAATATGCTTAGAAGGGTATAACTCTACTTAGGATAGCACTGTAATGCACATATCATTGACTGAGGTAATTAGTGAAGGACTGAAAGTCTTCTCTATGACTTTATTTTTGATTTCCTTTTATCCAGATAATCAGTTTTATTTCCAGCGTCATCATTTGATCAATGATCCTTCTCTAATTTTGTGTGGGTCATTACCCAGATGAGTGGGTTCTTTAAATTCCATGTGGTACCTAAACCAGTAGCTGCTTGTACTTGGAATGAGAGGTACCTGCATTATGCTTAGGCTATTTGAGTATGGAAGTGGATTGGAAAGCAGGTCATATTCACACCAGCATGTCTATGGTGCAAAAGGTCTTTGGACTAGGGCTGTCAAAAAAAAAAATCGGTACAGTTCGGATTCGGCCGAATTTGGCTCTTGTGGGTTCGGTACGTGCCGAAGTCCGAACTCCCCCACTTCGGATCCGTTCAATTCGGCAGAAATTCAAAGTTCGGAAAAAAATTCGGCCGAATAAAACCATTAAAAACACAATCGCGCCTTTCCGCGGCTCTGGGGGGGGCATTAATGGGCTTAGAGGTCCCAAACTTTCGGCAGAGCTTCAAAGGACGTTTATTGAAAGACTCCCCAAGTTTTGTAAAGATTGGGTCAGGGGGGGCTGAGATATGGGCCCTGAAAGGGGTCCCCCCCACCATTAATGTTGTGCATCTCTCAGCAGAGCTTGCCGCCCACGCACAAAGCTCCCAGCCCCGACAAGTTTGCAAAATAACACAACCTTGTTAAACAACACCTTTGCAACACACAACTGAAACCTCCCCCCTCAAACCAGGGAGCGAGAGACTCGAGGGGGAACACACACCCCAGGCAGAATCGACGAAAGCCCCCTTTGGCTTCCCCCCCCCACAGAAACTGCTCCCTCCCCACACACACACAGACTCTGCTTTTCCCACACACACACACACACACACATACACAGGAGAAAAATTATAGATTAAAGCCCGCAAAGGGGTTTTACTGTGGCTGTCTTCTGTTCCATCAAGAGGGGCTGAAGAGGACTTGTAAATAATCCAAGATGATTCCAATTAGGCACGGAACGTTTTGCTCTGGAGATGCACAGGATCGGCTGATCCATTCATCCCAATAGGGAAAAGGGGAAAGCCCATATCTCAGGACCCCCTGACCCAATGTTCACAAAACTTGGGGGGTATCTTAAGAACACTGGTCTGAAACTCCGCTCAAAATTTGGGATCTGCACCCCCAAAAATGCGCCCCCTGCAGCCATGGAAAGAGAAAAGGGGGGAGGCGATATTTCTGCCCCCACTGAACCCATCTTTACAAAACTTGGGTAGTATCTTAAGAATAATTGACTGAAGCTATGCTAAAAGTTTGGGGGCTATATCCCCAAAAAAGCACCCCCTGCAGCCACATAAATGGAAAAAGGGGGGAGGGAAAAGGGGGAGAGCCCATATCTCGAGACCCCCTGACCCAATGTTTACAAAACTTGGGGGGTATCTTAAGAACACTGGTCTGAAACTCCGCTCAAAGTTTGGGATCTGTACCCGCAAAAATGCGCCCCCTGCAGCCATGGAAAGAAAAAGGGGGGAGCCCATATCTCGGGACCCCCTGACCCAATGTTTACAAAACTTGGGGGGTACCTTAAGAAGCTTAATCTGAAGCTCCAGTGAAAGTTTTGTGTCTGTACCCCAAAAAATACGCCCCCTGCAGCCACAGAAAGGAGCAAATGTGCATAAGCACCCCCACACACACACGAGGATTTCGCTCTCTCTCTCTCTCTCCCTGGCTAGGCCGCACATCAGCTGATTCCTCCAGTACTCAATCCTGACTGATTGGCCAGAAGAAGACCCAGCTTGGCCACTGATTGGCCGGGGGAGGAGAATGCTGCTTACTGACGGTTATGCTGCTTACTGACGGCCGAATTTGCCGAATTTATTCGCGAACTCCTGAACTCGCTGAATTCGCCCCCCCCCGGTTGTCCGCCAGTTTTGAGTTCGGTTCCTCCCGAACTAAAAACCACCGAATCAGGGGAAATTCGGCTGATTTTCAGTTCGGGCCGAACCGAATTGACAGCCCTACTTTGGAACACACCTATTAACACCCTTCTCAGCCAACAGAATTTCAAACTGTAAAGCCCATAGTCCCAACACCTTCTTTCATGTAAGGCATTTAGGATTGTAGTCCGAGGGAATATACTAATTGAAAAGTCTAAATTTTCAGGATTTCCCATACATCAATTAAGAATTCATAGTTGCATAAAAAGTTACTTGACTTTCCGATAGGCGGACCTGCTACTAAAAACTTCAAAGTTCCTATGCCTGCTGCTTCAACTTGAAAATCTCAGTTTCAACATCACTTCTTCACACAAATGCATTGCATGGATTTCCATTTTATGCCATTTTCTCTTTCCTTTCATTAGAATAATTCAGTGAGAAGTGTGCATTTATCAAGGTTTGTACACTGATGGATCAGCATTATACAGCAAACATACAAATGCCACTATATATTGCATATACTGTAACTGCATATAAAAGCTGTACAACATGTGTATGCAATACAAGCTAACCTACCAAACCAATGGCAAAAAGCAGAGAATTGAAAATGTTGATAGAAATTTCAAACAAATATAACAAAGGAAAAACAACACTCCTCACCCATACTAAAGCTTTAGAGGTACAGTAATATACTGAGAATACTGTCCAAGTAAACTATAGAAAAAGAAAGTAAGTTGTTGTACTCTTCTGTCTAGTAGTTCCACTTGGGTCCCCCACCCCCCCAAAAAATACTGTGCTTTGAACAAAGATTTATTTAGCTGGCACTACAATTTTCTGTTCATGATATATGATATTGAAGAACAATAAGAAAAAACTACAAGACAAATACTACATGTGTTACAGACACAGGAAATATAAATTAATAGCCTTGGCTTTCCCCCTAACAAAACATTTGGCTAAGATAGATAATAACGCTATGAATGCCAATTATTTTATTCCAACCAGAACTCCCAACTATAGAAGGTAAAAATATACATAAATCCTACTGAAGCCAATGAGACTTCATTGGCCTAAGTATTTTAAAGCAATTTGCACCAGATCCAGGTCACAAACACATGCAATCATACAGTGTGGCTGAACACTTTCAATAGAGCCCATACTACTGAAGACCCAGCAGGGCTTGCCTTCCTGTCACTCTACACTGCCACTAGCAAGCCACAGTCTGGTGAGTTAGCAGCTCATCTTCATAGTCTCCCAGAACCTTCCACTAAAGCATCAGAGTTTGCTATAAGTCTACTGACTTCTTGCCATTCCATGCTTTCTCCATCAAAAAGCTGAACTGTATGCATGTGCTAAAACATCTCCAGACAGCAGCACATCATAAATGAAGCTGCCTTACGAGTCAGACCACTGGTCTGTTGAAATCAGAATTGTCTATTCTGGCTGTCAGCAGGTCTCAGGTCAAGGTCTTACACATCACCAGCTACGTGATCCTTTTAAGAATGGTCTTTCTTATGTTCTTATGATATTTGACTTGGATCAGGGTCATATGGGGGACAGGTGGATTTTTTTGTCTGGGGGCTCATGGTGGCTTTTGGCAGTCCTGCATGAGTGGTGATGGAAGTAAAACAGCTAGATTTGAGTCCCATAGAACCTTAGTCACTAATAAGATTTTCAGGGCATAAGCTTTCGAGAGTCAAAGCCCCCTTTGTCAGATCTGTACAGTATCTGTATAGTGAGTATACACTGGTGAAACAAATGGCCTATCAATAAAATAAGAGATACTTCCAGAACTGACTCATTATGGCCAACGGCTGTACAGAGAATGGATTTATATATTGTTTCTTACATTACTTTAAGATACAGTGGGTTTATTTAGTAGGCAGAGAAAAATAAAACATTGATTTATATGCTATCACATGATAATCTGGGATTTTTTACACTGATGTGCATTGCCTACTAATTTAATTCTAACTATGATATATTGATAAATTAAGAGGTATTTAAAAGCCTGCAGCAATTGTATTTCAGCATGGTTGATAGTTTAATGTTAATCATTAAAATCCAATAAAACCCATCTGAGACAAAAAATAATTATGATAAGTAATGTTGGCAAATTTTCAAAATCTTTAAGTTTTACTATTAATAAAAGAAAATCTATAGGCCTAAAGCTAATGATAGCAGCATTTTAATAAATCTGTGTGGTCCCCTGTTGTTAAATATATGATATGTCTGGCAGCCTGAAATCAACTGCAGTCAATAGCTTTATTGTAACATTTCCAGAATGCTAGTATGATTCACCTTTGCTATATATCTACCCTAGTGAGCCTACAAGTCGCTGATGGATATGTCTTGATATCTTTTATCAGAGTCTGTAAAGACTGTGCTAGGATATCATTGAGCATCAAGATCAATCAGTTCTCAAGAGGAAGAATCATGCCTAAAACTATAAAAATACCCTTCTCTACAATGAAGGATTTCTTAGATAACCAGTGTAGCACTGGATGGCCATTTATGCATGGCTATTTCCTCGCAATCATCCTGCTGACTACTCTGGGACTTTGCTTTCATTATGCTTGCATTTCCGACTCTCAGAGGTCGCCTCACTCTGCCCACGTGTTTCCATGCATTTTGCCCACATTTTCTGGATTTGTGTTTAACCAACATCCAGAAAATATGGGGGAAATGCGCAGAAACACATGGGGAGAGAGGCGACCTCTGACAGTAGGAAAATGCAAGCATAATCAAAGCAAAGCCCCGAAGTAGTCAGCGGGGTGACAGCAAGGAAACAACAATGCATAAATGGTCGATGAGTGCTACAGTCAAATAGAAACAAGTACATCTATCATTCCTTGGAGGAAGGGCAGAATAAAAATATAGACACGGAGATGGAAATTATTTTAAGAAGTTCTTTAGTTAGAATATATCCAAGGTACATTAATTTGTGCAGTCAAACTTTCTGTGGAAGGATATTGTCCACACTGCATACATTCCTGATAATCATTTCTGTTTAATGAGATTCTACCACACAATCATGCAACCTGTTTCAGTCCTCTGCCATACTAGAAAGTATGAATTCTTATTGACCAGCTTAATTTGGGGTTGCAGTTTGAGGCTAATATGTTGCCTTGGCCATGCAATACCATGACAATTGTTTTCTGTCCTTCATAAGGCAACATTTCATGTACTTGAAGATGTTTGAACAGTACCCATCATATCAATTAAAAACTAATGGAAACCAGAGGTTTGATGGTCTGTCAGTTTCAATATGATCTGTAGCTCACTCAAGGGTTGCCATGGTAGGGGCTGGAGATCTCCCGGAATTACAACCGATCTCCAGATGGCAGAGATGACCCTATATAGAGATGGTACACACACACACATTCATCCTAGAACTCTTAGGCCTTTTGATTCTCCACTTATCCAGCCCAGAACTTTGTATTTTTAAAGCCTGACTGTGGACTCCTTAGCAGCATGGAGCTTCATAATTTGTCAACTAATCTACCATCTAGGCAAGTACTATCTACCCTGACTGGCAAGAGTGTTTGAGGGTCTTAGATAGAGGCCCAACACCTTTTTACATGGGGACAACACAAACTGTTACAAAATATATATTCAAACCATGTGTTCTAATATTGAACAATAGCACCTTCTCTTCATCCCACAGCTGTCCCAATCACCTATATCCAACATTGTCAGCAAAAAGCTCCGTACCTCCCCTCTGTATCTCTCTTCACCACTTCTCATTAGCTGGTTTGGTCTTCTGTACATATAAAGTTCATAATACCTGTGTATGACATGTCAGTTATGAATAGGGTTGCTGGGACCCTTTTCGCCGCTGGCGGGAGGTTTTAGGGCAGACCTTGAGGAGGGCGGGGTTTGGGGAGGGACTTCAATGCCATAGAGTCCAATTGCCAAAGCAGCCATTTTGTCCTGGTGAACTGATCTCTATCGGCTGGAGATCAGTTGTAATAGCAGATCTCCAGCTAGTATCTAAAGGTTAGCAACCCTAGGTATGAAAGACTCATTCTGGTTTTCAAATGTGTTTTTTTTCCCTTTTACATTCTTCAGTTAGGACTTAGAGGGAAGCATCTTGAGGGGAAAGCTGAAATTGAGACACCACTGTATGCTTTTCGTTCCTGATGTGATTTGCATGTATACTCACTTGAGGTCCTTAGTAGCCTCTGACCTCTTTACTAGCTAGGCCTCTTATCTAGGTTCCAATTAGTCAGCTTTTCTCTCTGTCCTACCACCTTACAGCAATGACATATCATGTCTGTGGTGTTTCCCTTCCTTACCCGCCAATACTTCAGGGTTCTTTGCTCATCCAACTCCTTTACTGTCACTAAGAACTGTAACATGTATACCAATGCTGAGAAGTCATTTTCCATCTGCTGCTGCCTGTCTGGTGCCTTGACAGGTATCTAGTAGTACCTAGTAGTGAAGTTCAGCATACTACAAACAATTATTCCGAGACTTAGGAAACTTGCAAGTTTGCTGATATGAATAGCTTCCCAATAAATATTAAATGTCTTTTATTTCAATCATTCTATTTGAAAACCCTAAAGGACATTTCAAACAGAAAAAAATTGATTTACAGGCCCCCTAAAAGGAAACTAATACCATACACTTTTGAATATAGATGTGTATGCCACTGTTAATGTAAGGATGTGATGAAATGCAACCTGATCGCTTCTAAAGCACACCAAAACGTATAGAGCAAACACATAGCTCCAAACCCTTTCCCACAGTTTGTCCCTACAAATGAATCATCGGAGAGTTCCAAGATGTTTAACAGACATCTAGGTTTATTGCCAAGGTCAGCATTTCTGTTTTATATCATATTGGGGTCCTGAGGAAGGTAGTGCATGGATTGTGTTACTGCATATGCCAGTGATGCAAGGGACTCATTTCAGGCATGGCAGAGTTTGTGAAAATGGTGAGTCTCAGATCAAAGTCAGTCAAAACTGTCTTGTCTATCTCATGAGTGCAGTTAAGGAATGGCAGATTGAGTAGAGTAAATTAATTCAACAAGTCATATATTGAAGAAATATATTTTCACTTGATAGTTTAGTCGGTTTGTTCAATTTGACATTCCTTACACTCCTTTCTTATGAAGATCACTTGTTGACTATTATATGCCAAGATACTTTGCTGTGATTCAGGAAAGTCAAGTTAAATTTCCCAACTACTCCACAGTTCATTATGCAAAGGAGAGAGAGAGAGAGAGAGAGAGAGAGAGAGAGAGAGAGAGAGAGAGAGAGAGAGAATATAGAAATGTTACCCACAGCATTGGTATTGAAAGAAGCAATTATTATTCATCACAGAATACTGAGCTCCACAAATGTAATAGGCAAATGGCTCCACTGAGCAGCAATTGTAGAAAAACAATCTTATGGCAACTATTAGTCATGGGTTTTCTGACCCCTAGCATTCCTCAATGGCTTTTTCGGGTTCTCCCCAGGCTTTGCAAAGTTCCTGGGGGCATTTTTTGAGGTAGAGCCCCCAAACTTGCAAGGGAGCTTGCAGGGACTCTCCTTGCAAGAACCCCCAAGTTTGGTGAAGATTGGGTCAGGGGTCCAAAGTTATGGGTCTGGAAGAGGTTGCCCCTCCCACCTCCATACACAAGCAGGAAGGTAAGTCAGTCAGATTCTCTGTTCTTTCGCTAATTGGCTAATGCTTGTCTATGGAGAAGGGGGTGACCTCTCCAGAGCCCGTAACACCAGACCCCCTGCTCTAATCCTCACCAAATTTTGGGGTTCGTGCAATACTTCTAAGTGGCACCCTAAACTAAGTTACACCCTTCTAAAACAATTTAATTCAATAGGCTAAAGATACTATAGCTACTCTTCCTTGTATCCTGATAAGGAATTTGGACCTAGTTCACTGACAGAGGCTGAGAAGAGATCACAGTTGACACAAGAGAAAACACTGAACTGCTGAACTCCATTTTTGGCATGTAGTTTTTAAGGAAACATTGAGTGAACTAGTAGAACATATAACCACTATTATGCTGAAGGATCCCCACAATGTACAGTACAGTAATTAGAGATAGACAAGGCCTGGCATTGGGGTTGCCAACCTCCAGGTACTAGTCAAAAGCAGGCTATTAGAGCTACTGAAAAGTTTTGGCAATTCAAAATAAAAGCACCAGCAAAATTACACACATAGGTAACAATAATGCAATTGCTTTTAAAAAATATATTCATTCAACTGTGGTTCTAATTGATACAAACAAATTGAGCAAACAACTCAGTAGTAGTTTACAAATGGTCCAGTAATGACCCCAGTACAGAAACGCAAGGCGTTAAGAAAGAAATTAATTAATTAATGGCAGGCAAATTGCTCAGTACTTGAGAGTTCATACACATAAAGTGCAAATGCAATAAATTAGGCAGCGGAGACCGGACGTGTAGCAATGGAGATCCGGTAAAATTCCATTTCATGCGACACTTTTTCAAGCTTTATAAGTCCTTCAACGCATTCACGCTGGGAAGGAGTATGCCTTCCTTGTATGCATGGACGGCAAAGTAAGACCGTCTCAGGCTGAAGCCAGCATACCAAACTCCAGTCCTGCAGCCCAGGACCTGAAGCAGAAGCCCTGCAGCAGCCTGCCTCATCCCTGGGGCTACCAGAACCCTTGGAATGCTGAAGAAGGTGGGCCCAGAGAGAGTCACAGAACCAACATTGCAATAGGCGGCTGGCAGCTCAGCACCAGTCAAACTCTGCCTGTGAGCTTGAGTCACCACAGGATCAGGGCTGACTGCTGCCTCCCCTGCCCCAAGGAGCTGTTCAGCCATTGATAAGCTGCACCTGTCCCTGGATGACTCAGTAGATTGAGTTACACCTGTCCCTGAATGACTCAGCAGGGGATTTCCTGATAAAAGCAGCCAGAAAAAAAGCAAGCCAGTGTGCAAGTAGCTTATGCACAACCCTTGTGTGCCTGATGGTGGTCTGTGTCTTGCTGCAGACCTTGGTGTGTTTGGCTTTCTGGACAGCGCCCTGGCTTGTGCTTTTTAGATTTGCCCTTCTGGTTTGATGCTTGGACTTCTGAATAGCTGTGCTTTGACCCCAGATTGTGTTTGGACTATGCTCATTGCCTGTTGCCTCACGTGCCTGCTTGAACATGGAAAAACAGTTATTTTCAGGGTCAGAACCTTTTACTTAAAATGGCACTATTTGTAAATAAACACATTTTTAAGGTACCTCTTATACCTTCTTAGTAACCTGCAACCCTCAGTTTTAAAGGAAAATTTGTTTCAGGGTCACAAGCATAAGAGTCATCTTGAAAACTCTACCCTTAAGCAAGAGAATTGGTGGCTAGGCAGGTTGAATAAGGGTAAAAGGAGATCATGGTTCATCACTTCAGGTGATTATCCTCCACCAATGTTTTTTTTTAAAGCCCAGACATTTTTCCTCTCTAGAGAAACAAGCTTATATTATTTAAATTGAATCTGGAGTCATTCTGGTTGTCTTGAGTGATAACCAGTGCTGCTTTTCAATCCTGTTTAAGATTATACTTTAGTCTCCATAGGTAAAGAATTACACACTCAAAATACACTGTGAATGTACCATTCTGGCATGATCATAATTTATAGGTTGTATCAGCCATCACTGAGTATCCAGTCATTTTTGAATATCTAGGACATTGTTATCTAGTCAGCAAAAGAAGAACTTAGCTGTACCTACTCTCTTTACATCTGTGCAGGGGGAGCTCACATACAAACAGGGACTGTGATGGAGGAACAACTCATAAGGGTATATTTTTTAGGAAAAAAGGTTTTGCATTTGATTCTATTAGGTCGAATCCTATCACTTCATTTTGCTATTGCTCATGTGTACTTCTAGCACAATGAGATGTGTCAAGGACTGGTGGAAAGTATTGTGCTGTGTGTAGAAATGCCAGTGGGGACAATCTTGGTGAGCAGAAAAACCAACTAACTGTTTTGGTTGAATAATGTCCTTGTCAGGCACATATCTAGACACCCTCTCCCCTTGCTGCCCCTCCTGCCGCCCAGGAAAGTTAAACTAGACAGTGAGGTTCCAGAATGACTATCTGATGGGAAGGTTTCTGACTGCTTCTGAATGTCAGAAATAATTATTTTCAGATTAAAACCATTTGCTATATTTATGTGCGGGATTCAGAAACTGGATTGGGGCTGCGTCTTGATTAGTAGAATTCTATCTTGTTTAGTTATCCCAAAAGGGCACATTTGTGCTACTTAGTAATAAACAGAAATGCCGACAAGAGGCCTGTTTCGACAAGGAAGGCAGTCATGTGTAATTATCACTGACTTCGCTACGCAGCATAGGCACCCTCAGAACAGCTGAGTGCTATGAGGGAAGACCTTCATGCACATTAGACAAGTTGCAAAAGAGCTCAGCTTGGGAGCCAGAAATCCCTGGCAAGGCTCACAATTGCACCTCCAAAGGCAAAATATTTTCTGAACGGGGTCTTTAATTATATTTCCTCCAGTGATGATGTAATGTGAGCAAAAGAATTGTCAAGCAGCTACAAAATATATGCAGACTGAAAGGCAAGTGTACATGACATCATTATAATAAATTACCAGCACCATAAACCAACCCACACCAGTCCATGAAATGAATGACAGGGCTCTTATTTTTGTAGCTCCTGGACTCATGTCTAATTTACAGTTAGCTTTTAAAGAAGGATATTAAACTTCAGCAGCATGTCTGGCTGTCACTCTAGGCCTTTTTGTTCAGACATTCAAGTCCACTGTAAAAGCAAAAAATTGGGAAAGATCTATGCTTGGTCTCAAAAGTGGCTCAGTTAGTTTTTTTCAGTCTGCCTTGGGACATAGGTGGAGAAATCCACACTATTGCTCTGTGTTTGAATGCAATGCTAAGCATTTTTTCCCTTGAAGAACTTGCACTACCAAATACCAACATGTCATTTGCAAATCTAATTTTGGCATTGTCATGGTGACAGTCTGAAGTATGCTAGTTACTTGACAAAAAAACAGTATAAGATTACTAGCATAGATTTTTGTAAACCAAAACCAGCTGGTTAGGTTAACAGACAAGACATATCTTTGAATAAATTCAGAAATGCGGACAAAATCTGGGTCTTCTGGCCATATTGAAGGCAAGTGTTTTCTTCTTCTTCACAACTATGTATTTTTAATGGATTGCCTAATGGAAACTAGTTGTCTTGATTTGATCCACCCTTGTTGGGCAAAGATCCATACATGTGTAACAGGAAGATGCATGTGTATTTTTTTCAGGCTGGCTGCTCCATCCAGCCATGCTGTAGGCATGATTCCTGATCCAGGAACAGGAATGTGACTGGAAGAATTTGAATTGGAGAATTTGAATTGAACATGGATGTGTGTGAACTTTATGATTGTTTATCCAGTCTATGTAATCCCCACTAGCACTATTCCATGGATGGGATGTACCTTTCCGACTATCTTGTATGGACTAGGTAGGGCTAAGGAGCAAGTTATTGCTGAGTATCTTGTTACCTGTACAGAATAGCTGGTTGAGCATGCTGGTATCTGTTTTTATTTAAAGATGTTTCTAACTTCCTTTTCAACAACAAAAAATGTTCTTAAAGCAAGTTGCAAATAATAAAACAATAAAATCATCAATATATTTTAAGCAGGAGTAAAAATAAATAAATTTCTAGTCAGCAAACCAAACTTGATAGACAGCATATGTTTGAATAAACAACTGAATTTTTCAGCATTTAGGATATCCCATGAATTACACATCCTGAAAGTCTGAAAAAATCCACATGCATCAGCTTAATAACTTACACTTTGTAGGATAGTATGAGATCAGCTGTTTTACTTTTAATATTATAGAGTCCTAGAAGGAGTCTTTGAGGCCATCTAGTCCAATCCCCTACTCAGTGAAGGAAATCTACAAGCTTTATTCAGGAAATATTGTCGAAGGCTTTTTCTTTCCTGACGTTTCGCCAGCAACTGTGGCAGGCATCTTCAGAGTAGTAACACTGAAGGACTGTCCTCTGAAGATGCCTGCCACAGTTGCTGGCGAAACGTCAGGAAAGAAAATTCCAAGACCATGGTTACACAGCCCGGATAACCTACAAGAACCAATTTATTCAGGAAACATTTTGAAAAATATGGAAGTAAAATATTTTTTCAGTGACAATGTTTTGTAAAGATGCTTAAAGATCCAACTATTATTCCTTTTACTAATTTACTTCTGGGGACAGTATTGCCAGTGAAACCAATAATTGCTCAACTAGCATTTCCTTGCTTTTGGCATTTAAATTATTCTAAACTAATGGTACATCTCTGCATTGCATACAGGTTTTCTTTGACTTCGGTAACTACTACTTATTTCAGGTGCCCCCTTTCCCCTAGATACATTTGTCATACGTCAAAAAGCTAATATTACAGATGCAGCAAGCTGTATGTTAGCAACTGAAAAATCAGAACAGCAAAATTTCCTTTGAAATTTTTGATTACAGGTCTTGTGTACTTCAGGCAAAGCCTGTTTGCGAACTAACAGGAATGACTTTTTTCAGGTATCAGGTGCCAACAAGTTTCCCTACTAACTTATCTCTAACTTTAAGAATATCACAGCTTAATTGCATAACATGCTTGCCAAGTTTTCTTTCCTTGTGTCAGTTTGCGCACAATAAAAGTAGGAGTAGAATACAGTAACTAGGATGGTTTCTGAAATGCAGCTACTGTCTGTTCCGTATTTTAAGTAAACTTGTGCCAGAAAGAAAAACTCATGCAGAGCCAGAAAGTCTGTGTGAAATCATTTAGTACTCTGCAAAAATATGTACGGGAAAGAAATTAAGTTCTGAACTTTCACTAATCTGTAATGTGGCTCCCTACAATAACAAGTTTATTGTTCATGGGCCAGCACTAAAAATGTAATTAATTCCAATTCATAAAATATGCTTTGATCATAATTACTACATCTTTGATTCATAAAACATTCCTTAGGTAAGCAAGTAGATCTTCCCCCACCCTGCTAAAGTGAAATTTTAGGTGGGCAGGCTAAGTGTGTGCAAAAGTGGGGACCGTGCCACTTCCAAGTTCATGTGTGAACATCAAGGGCCATAAATCTTCCATAGTTCAAATCAGTCATTCCAGTGCTGTATCACTGATGAACTTCAGATCTCCAAAGGGTTGTAGCCAGAAAGCCTGGTTTTAATTCACCATTATGAGGCAAGAAAAAAAAAGTGGATTGGACTAAAGATGATGAGATCAGCCCTTAAATGCTTTCATGTCCTGTACAACATAAAATATTCCAACTATTGTGGTTTTTCAAATATAAATTCAATGTGTCTGCTTTTGCTTTGAAAGTAACATAGGAGCTTGTTGCAGTTCTGGTGGCTAAAGATAAAATGCTAACACAGCAGCAGCCGAAGAAGAAAAAAACACATTTTAGACCCCAATTTTAGGCATGTTTACACAGAACTAAGTCTCAAGGAAACTTACTTCCCTTTCACCTTTCCTTTTCAGAGCTCCTCTGATCAATAGATCTTGAGCAATTACTAAAAGAGTACTAAATTAGTTTCTAAAACAAAATGTGATAGACAGGATTTAACAACTGACAGGGTTATATTGGGATCTCTCTCTAGCATCAGATAAATAATAACATCCCTTCGAAAATTATTGAACAATAAACATGATAAAACAGGTAAAATCCAGTGATTCCTAAAAACAATATAAAAGGAGCATTCTAGTATTTTATGAGATAAAGTATCAATTTTACCCTGGCCACAAGGACAAAGATGATCTGAATATGGATTATTATAAAACCTCCCACACTTTATTTCAGAGGGGTTAGCATTAACACAAGCTAGAGCAATGTGTACAAGTGGGCCCAGAGATTTTTCCATGGGCCCATGTTGGATTTCAGCACTTTTAACCTTGCTGTGGAGGTCTTGCAGACCAGCAGTTATCTCTGTCATCCTGTTGTCCAACATACTAATTTTCCTTCTAAAGAAACTTCCCATCCCAAGATGAACACGTCAAAGAAGTTCTTGGGATGTCTTACCTCTTATCTTCTTCCTCAAAACTCTTAACCACTAATGTAATAACATTTCCATGCCATACTTTCTCTATAATATTGCTGATACTGGGTTGCATCCATCCAGATTTTTTATTCATTTGCCCTATCCCCCTCCATACAACAGAGCTTTTGTGCATGCAAGTCCCATGATCCTCAGAATACCTTTTTGTTTTGTAGTCAAAGGTTCTTTCTTTTCTTTTTCACCAGCAGAAAAGCTGGTTGGATCCAACCCACTGTCTTGATGATGAAGCATAGTTTGCCTAGTACAATGAACACTGGATATTCCAAAAAGATATCAAAGAAGTTTACAGTCAATACAGCCTTTCAGAAGGAATTACTAAACAAATATTTGGTGGGTATTGTAGGTATTAAAATGAAAACAAATTCCATGTCAACACTTTAAGTATAAACACACCAGAAAAAGACTGGACAATGAAAAAAAAATTAAGAATACTTTTCAAAAATGAAAATGAAACACTAAATTGCATGAAATGCAACCATCAACTAACTGCTTTGATTGAAAGACACCATTCTGCCTTGTATATGCCCTAACTTTAGTGTGGCAAGATAGCTAGTGCTTGCGATGGGATTGAACTCATGCCTAAAACAGTTTGCATCTCTAATTGCATGGGATAGTTATCAAAAGCTCACACAAATAACAACTCTGAAATGTTGTCGGTGAAAACTAAGTAGTCTTTGATCATTACAGCCCACAAATATTTATGTCCTTTTAAAAGTAATTGCTCATTAGCAACAATTGCATAAAGCATATTATTTAAATAAATGTGCAGGCCCGCACATTGAAGTGCTCTGAACTTGTCATTTATGGTATGTTGATTAGAGCTGGGCTGAAGTGCCATTCACAAAAAAGTGCTGTGAAATTGGGGGGCGGGGGGAGAGTGTGTGCATAAAATCTCTCCTCCAAATGCCAAACATTGTTTTTCAAGTCTCTTCCATGGCTGTTCATGGTGACAATGACCCATTTTGTCTCTAGTGCAGGGAGGTGCCTTAGCTTCCTGCACTGTTCTGGAGATTTGTAGCTCAGCATGAGAAACTAGGTAAATGTCTCTGTGTTACCGTATATACCCATGTATAAGCCGACCCGCGTATAAGCCGAGGTGCCTAATTTCTCCCCAAAAATGGGGAAAAATTAGGCACCCGCGTATAAGCCGAGGGTCGGCTTATAACCCCTCCCCCCCCCACAGGCTTACCTGACAGGGCTCTCCAGCGGCGAGGGTCCGGCGGCGGCGCGGCCCGGGGGGGCCTGGGCAGCCTTCTTGCGACTGCAGGAGGCTGCCCCAGGCCGCTCCCGGCGGGAGGAAGCGGAGGCGAGGCCCAGGGGGACCCGGAGCAGCCTTCCTGCTTCTGCAGGAGGCTGCCCAAGGCCCCTCCCGCCCGGAAAAAATGGCGGGGGGGCGGGAAGGGCCGGGGCAGCCTTCCAGGAGGCTTCCCATGGCCCCTCCCGCCCGAAAAAATGGCGGCGGGGGCGGGGGGGCCTTGGGCAGCCATCCTGCGACTGCAGGAGGCTTCCCAAGGCCCCTCCTGCCCGAAAAAAATGGGGGGGGCGGGAAGGGCCGGGGCAGCCTTCCTGCGGCTGCAGGATGGCTGCCCAAGGCCCCTCCCGCCCGAAAAAAATGGCGGGGGGGCGGGGGGGCTTGGGCAGCCATCCTGCGGCTGCAGGAGGCTTCCCATGGCCCCTCCCACCCGGGAAAAATGGTGGCGAGGCCCAGGGGGGCCGGGGCAGCCTTCCTGCGGCTGCAGGAGGCTGCCCAAGGCCCCTCCCGCCCGGGAAAAATGGCGCCGGGGGCAGGGGGGCCTTGGGCAGCCATCCTGCAGCTGCAGGAGGCTTCCCATGGCCCCTCCCGCCCGGGAAAAATGGCGGCGGGGGCCGGGGGGGCCTTGGGCAGCCATCCTGCGGCTGCAGGAGGCTGCCCCAGGCCGCTCCCAGCGGCAGGAAGAGGCACGGGCCCGGCGGCGGCAGCGGTAAGTTTCCCCCCTCCCTCCTCCCTCCCTCCCCCCGTATTGACCCGCGTATAAGCCGAGGCCGGCTTTTTCAGCCCATTTTTGGGGCTGAAAAACTCGGCTTATATGCGAGTATATACGGTATATAAGACACTGGGCAGTGCTTGTGAGAAGAGTTGAACAGCCTAAGCAATACAGTGGTGTGTTCCTGTCTTCTTGAGCTGTGGTGCAAACTTCTAGCACACCACAGAAACAATGGCCATCCCAATGTTGGTTAGGAAACTGGGAAGTACCTCCAAAGAGATTACCCAGTTGTCTGGGCAATGGAGGAGCTGTGTTGCAACGCTGCAGTGCAGCATGGGAAGAGAGAAATGCATTCCCAAGTTACCTAGCCAAGGCAAGGATGTCCTTCCTTCCTCTTGCCTCTTAGTGGGTGGACCAGCTTTGTCAGCATCACTGAAAAGGGACAGGGCAACTTCATGACCTGTGAATGGGACTGTGAAGTTACAGAAATTGTTTCAACTCAGGCTTAATGTTTATATGTGAATTTACAAAGAAGCTGGAAATGTCAAACAAAATAATTTGCAGTTATGGCTCCTAAATTGTTTTTCTACTTGTGCAATTTTTTAAAAGGTGCATTCTATTTATTTATTTACAAAATGTATATTTGTGCTTTTCAGCCCAAATAGAACCACCAAGGCATCTAAGAATTTAAGGGGAAAACATTATAAAACACATGAAATTACCGTAGTTAAATTTAAATGTAGGGCAGGAAGCAGAGACCATTAAAAGAACACCACACAAAACAAAGTCTTCACACACTGGCAAAAAACAATGAGACAGATGAATATCTGGGGGAGGGAGTTCCCCAATTTTGGTGCCTTGACCAAAAGGCAGAAGCACCCAAAGCAGGGCCTCAGAGGATGACAATAGTGGTTGGGTAGGTTCGCATTGGAGTTAACAGTCCATTAAGATAAGCTGGTCCCAAACCCTACAGGGTTCAAGATCAGCACCAGCACATTGGAGTCTGGAAGTCGATTGGAAGCCAGTGAATATGGACTAAGATGTAAGCTCCCTATGACCCACTCCAGCCAGCATCCTTGGTGCAGTATTCTGTACCAACTGATGTTTCCCAACACTTTTTGAGAGGATCACATTGCAGTTAATCTACTCTAGATGTTACCAGGGTATGTAACTACAGTCACTGTCTTTTCTGTCCAGGAAAGACCACAGGTGGCTAACCAGTCACAGCTGGTGAAAGCAGCCACTACCTCCTTATCCAACAGGTCCGGCAATATCTCCAAGCTACAGATATGGTCCTTCATGGGGGAGTGCAGCTCATCCAAAACAGACAACACCTTAAGTACCAGGTCAGTCCTATGGCTCACCAGTAGCATGTCATCTTTTCAGGATTGCTTCAGTTTATTAGCCTGCATACACCCCAGAACTATCTCCAGGCATCAGTTCAGAATTTGTACAGCCTCCCTGGGGTCAGCCAGAAGTACAAGCCAGAGCTGAGCATCATCTGCCTATTGGTGACAATCCAGACTGTCCTGTTTCATTAGATGTTCATGAGCTTGGAGGACTAGATGGAACCCTGTGGAACTCAAGGCCAAAGGGTTAGATGGGGGGTTAATGTGAACTTCTCTGCCCTTTCCTAGGGATCCTTCATCTTCCCTCTGAGCACACCCCTTCAGGCTTTCTCTGTAGGCCATGCTTCCATACAGAAATGCCAGCAGGACACATTTTGACAGAGCTAGTTGGAATGAGTCCAGTCAGTGCTATTGGTTTATCTTTTCAAGTAAACTGAGACTTGAATAATCTGGTCTATGAATTTCTATATTTGTAATCCCCTTTTATAACCTTTGTACTATATAGTGTGTGTGAATACCTTGTAATTCTAAGCAGGTCTACTCAGAAGTAACTTACATTTTATTCAACGGGGATCACTTCCAGGAAAGCGCTCTTACTTTTGTAGCCTAAGGCTCATTAATTTGATGGTAAGACTTTCTCCTCACTGATTTGTCCTTAAAAGTTCTATATTAATAATATAATAATATTCTGTGTTGTATTCACTGGAAGAAAGTGAGAGGAAGCCTTCACTCATCTTATAGTGTGGAGGTGGTAGCAGCACCTTTTTACTATTTAGCTGAAGCGAGATGCATGGCCTAGAGCACGGGTCTTTCACCCATGTGTTGGGACCTTGAGGTCATGGAGTCCCACCTCTGGGTCATGGGATATTCCATACTGCTACCAATATTTTTGCTGTTTTATGGAATGACCTGCTGTTAGCATTTGTCTGTAGAGAGCTAGGTTGTTATTATTCTTTTTCTCTTTGTGCTCTCTCTCTCTCTCTCTCTCTCTCTCACACACACACACAGAGAGAGTAGCAGTAGGACAGCAAAGCAAGATTGCTAAGTAATAGAGATTTAATTATAGCACCAGCAAATTTAGAGATCCTCCTCACTTCCCAAGTGTTTCCTTGCCTTTTCTCTTCCTGCCCAGCCATCTTCCATTCCCACCAGTATGGCCACCAATGTACTTGTGGCATTCAAGGCAGTAAAAGGTGTAGCAACAAGAGAAGGGTGCTTGACCCTACACGTAGTTCTTTTGGGGCATTGGGTTGGTCATTGCATGAAACAGGATGCTGGGCTGGATGGACCATTATCTGGATCCAGCATGGCTGCTCATATTCACAATATTCAATAATTTCAATGACACTTGAAGTAAGTCCTTCTCCAGTACCACAAAAATCTACTGAGGTTCTATAGCACCAGCAGATCAGCACACAGTTGACCTTCGTTTAAGGCTAAACTGATGGTTATAGCACTTTACATGTTCTTTTTAAATATTCAGAGCTTATACAAGAACAACTTAAGAATATGTTGTTTAAAAATGAGTAGCATTCATTTTTTTTAAAATGGAGGCCAACCACAGACTCTTTCAGCTAATCCTCCCCCATCACCACTATGAGATTTTGAATGTGAAGCTAAGAAAGTATGAATTGAATTGGCAAAATCATACGGTAACATATGGATTTGCTTCTGTCATGATGAGAGTAAAATCTATTAGCATAGTTGTATAGAAATATTTGCAATAATTAAAATGTCCTGACTTCAAAAGTTCTATTTACAGTTATTAAAACTTAAAACAGAGGAGTCAGACATCATAATTTGTTTGCAGAAGAGACAAGGACATAATGTCAGTATCACTTGTAATTACTATAAAGAGAATAATTAACTGTAAAGTATTATTGAAGAAGGAAAACACAATTCTGGCTTGGGAATGTGGAGCCCTGGCTGATTTCTGTACTCAGAATTTTTCCTTTCTTTCTTGAACAAGCCAACTGAAAATGTGTAAGTATTGTGGATTCCTCATAATTTTCAGAGTAATCGTTTTGGGTCTCATTTTGAAGAAAATAATTGTAAAATATTTTAGATAAGCAAGTTAGAAGTTTTCTGCTCAAATCACCTGCAATTCTGTCTCTCATTCCATCTCAATGAAAAGCAAGAGGCCAAAGTGAGCTAACTAGATAACAAAGTGGAATATTAGAATTAGTGTTCAGACTTTGAAGAAGACTACCATTTTCTATCAGAAAGGGAAGATGACACCAATAAGAAATTATACCCATACAAACAGACACAGACACATGTAGATAGCTTCTTTTGTCCCATAGTTCAAGTTAGCATGAATGCACAAGTATGTGGCAAACTGTTAGAGTTTATACGGATGGAGATATATGACATTTCAAAATCAGAGCTATGCTTTTTACATCTGCCATAAACGCAGATTATCTCGCAAACTGCTTCTCATAAATTTGGCATCTCCTATGAAGTTGAGTGGCACCAGGTTCAGGCTGACACAATGCCCAATTAGCATATGTGTGGTATCCCCCTGCCCACCCACTTTTCTTTTTTTATGGACATCCATATATTTTCTCTAGCAAGATTAAAATAGGCTTGGGAGCCGGCTTTGCTCAGCAAGACAATGAAAGGGTTAAAAAAGCCTTCCTCACATTCGATTCTACTCTTTTTTTAAAAAAAAACAGTCCCAGAGGCTACATTTTGGGGTGGAGTAGTCCTACAGGGAAGCCCCTGGGGACTGAGGTTTACCCCTTTGTATGTGACTTACTGGGGGGTTTGAACAATGTAGAGGGTGAGAAATGCCATATGGCGAATATTAAATAGAGGTTGCTATGCTGTTTTGTTGTCATTGCTAGAATTACGCAATGGCTTTTCAAAAGGGTCAGAGGCTGCTGCTTGTTTTGTTTCTCTGCAAGCCTGAATCACCAACTCAGTTTTCAGTTCTTATTCAAAAATTTAAAGGGGGGGGGGAAGCCCTGACAGAAAACGTTCCATGGATACCTTATCACTTTTCTATAACATCTGTTCACAAAATTCTGTGTAATTCTAGGAGTTTGGTTTTGAAACTCTTTCAAATGCTTTAGATTAGTGAAGTACCCACAGCAAAGGCAGTCGTTTCACTGACGATTCCTACACAAGTTCTGCCGAGTCATAGAACAGGGTGGTGGATTACCACCAAAATTACTTCCAGCATGAGTATGAATTACATAGTTTTGATGGTGCAAAACCTTCAAATCCTGCTCTGCAGTTCCCCCAAGCCCATTTCCACAGTGCTCCCAAAGCTGCTGTATTACAAGATGATCCTCTAGGAGATAACTTGAATATGAGATTCTGTTGCGGTGTCTGCTGTTATAATTGTAATGAATGCATATTCTTCTCTTGTTCATCCCTTCCTTCACCTCCCTCTGCTACTTTTGGTGTCTTCCACATTTCCAATTTAAGATTGTAAATTCTTGCACCGTATAAACCACCATGTACTTTTGATTATGCATCTGGAATGCAGTGTTGGAGGAGAGTTTTACAGATACCATGGACCACCAAAAGACAAATAAGTGGGTTCTAGATCAAATAAAGCCTGAACTCTCCCTAGAAGCTAAAATGATTAAACTGAGGCTATCGTACTGAGAAGACAAGTCACTGGAAAAGACAATAATGTTAGGAAAAGAGGAAGGCCCAACATGAGATGCATTGACTCAAACAAACAAACCAAAGACATAAGTTTGCAAGGCCTGAACAAGGCTGTTGATAACAGGACATTTTGGAGGCCATTAATTGATAGGGTCGCCATAAGTCAGCAGCGACTTGATTGCACTTAAACACACACGCTTTGATGATGCCACATAAGAAGGTGAATAAATAATAGAAAAGGTATGAAGCAAGGGAATGTTAAAAGCTTGAAGTTTTCTGAGTCTTAACCCACTATTTTCCATTTGTGAGGTGAATCCCACACTGCAGTGCACCTTGGCCACTTGAAATTGCCATTCAAGATGTTAAATGCCCACTGCAAAGAATTATCGGTGACCATAACAGCTGATGTCATGGGATCACACCAAGCACTGTGACCCACTCAGCAGCCATACACAGTGAAAATTCAGGTCAACAGATGAAATGCACATCCGAGGCACCAATGAATTCATTAGTTACCCTGAGCGCCTAACTCTATGTTAGGTGTAACTTCACATGCACAAAAGACAATTCAGTTTCTCTGTTTTGAGTCTTTTAAAGAAATACAGAATATGACTATAGATTTTTATTTTCATGTAGTCTGCTGTAAAACAATTACACGCACACACACACCTTTCTCCAAATGCTGAATTGTGGCTGAGAAAGTTTGAGAATGTATGCTCATATATTTCCCAAAGTACTTAGACATTCAGAAGCTTCAGGCAACTCCCTCAGCTGTCCTCAACAACAAAACAGGGGATAGGAGAAAGTTTAAATTAGATCTGCTGTTTGTCCAGCTGCAGAACCATACCCAAATAACATGTTCTGGACATAATAAAGAGGCTTCACTGAAGGGAATATGGCTAAGGAATGGCTCTGGAATTTAAACAAAAGACCTCTACCTGTTAAAACTAAAATTACTAGCATTTAGGTGTTAGACTACATACATCAACAGGAAGAGAATGATGACTGCAGGCATTTGGGGAGAGATCTGGCATATGTACGCATCAAGCCCCAAGGAACATTCTTTGGAACCATTTTGAGATTTACTCATGAATTCCTCATCCACTCCTTAGATATGGTTGCGATGATTGAATAGACTTGATAAGGTATTTAGCTTTTTCATCGTTCTTCCTTAATATAAGATTGTTACACATTTTTAAAAACGAGAAGGCTAGAAACTACAGGAAATTATAACTGACTGCTATTCAAGGTATGAAGGTATGTCTTTCCCTCTATGCGCTGACAGAGCAAAACTAAATGACCTACATCCCTGTATACTCAGGAAGTATTTTGTTCAGTCGTCTATTCTTAGAACCGTTAAAATCCTTGGTTTATTTTTTAAAAGTTAGTTTCTAGTATTTGTGGTTTCAGACAGCTGTTTATGAAACAAAAGGTGTCCAAATTCAAAACACTCTTTATAGGAGCATCACACTGAAAATTCTATCTCTGTACATTTTCATTCTAGCTTCCTGAAAAGCAATTATTGAAATTTAATATGCCTCCTCCAATGTGAAAAGCCCTTCCTTTCTCCTAAAGACCTTTCTACCTTGCCTCCTGGATCAGCTAGCTCATGGATTCTTATACAATGAAGAATTGAACTTTACATGTCCCATTGTCATTCGAAAAAATGTGCAAAAATGTTGGAGGGAATATCTTGTTCCAGTTCCCTCTTGTGTAGTGCTAATAGGCTATATCCCGTGGAAAAGGCCAGAAACCTTTCTTACAGACCAATTTGTATGTCTTAGCAACACCTGAAGTCAACAAACAATAGAGAAGCAAGATAAAAATTATGACCTTGGAATCTAAGATCTCTGTGCTCAGTCTCTTGTTTTAAATTCAGTCAAGGGAACTAATCCCTTTCTAATGCATATTCCTGTAGGGCTCTAAAAACAGCAGTTTGCGTAAACATTATTATCAGTTATAAGCATTGGCTACCATATTGTAGCCATATGACGTAAAGCACATGTCAATACAATTCAGCAAGACAGGCAGATTTCCTGAACAATCTCTATATTAGCAAATGGAGTTTCTTGTGTGCAGGCATGCTTTAAGCCAAAACAGGAACTCTAAGCCCTACCCAAAAAGGAGCTGAAAGCATCACCATAACAGAAAAATATGGTGGAGTGGTTCTAAAACTGTATCCCCTCCATCCCCCCAAACAAGTCACAGCAAAGGAAAAACATTACAATATGTTACTCTCTGCCACTGGGAAATATACCTAGCAGTAGAGGGCATCAAACACACTCCTACCTGTAAGCAAGGATGATTGTTCGCCGAGAACTTGCTTCCTTCAGCCAAAATGAGGAGCTACTCTGGAGAAAAAGGGAGGTTGACTGGGAGTGAAGGAAATCTGGCCCCTTTTCAAGCATCTAGAGAAGAACTCAAAGCAACAGCAGGGGAAGGAAAAGGAAGAAATGCACTCAGAAGCAGTAGGGTAATTCAGTGTACTGCCTCCTAGTCCAAATCCCTCACAACCCTGAATTCCAGGAAGAAAAAGGAGGCTGAGCTCAAGTGAACTCCTCTCCTAGAGGTTGCTACCTTGATACCTAGGAGACCATAGCAGATTTACCCACTGTTGAGAGACACCACAACTCCACTATCACAATTGGAGGTGTCATTTTATTCTTTTTCAGCATTTTCTCCCTTGTTTTTAAATATTTTTTGCTATTTTTGAATAGCAGCAAGGCTTTCCCTCCCACTCCATGGATGGAAAATTGCACGAATGGTGTTGAACTGTAAGTCGCCTTGAGGAGGATTGTGAAGAAGTGACATAGAAATATCCTAAATAAATAATATAGCACTAGGAGAATTATAAATCCCCTTACTAATCTGGAGGGGCCAGCAAAAGAAATACTCATTAGTATATTCCATTTTCTTCTTACGCTCTCACACCAATTATTAAATTAGTAAATGAAAACCAGGAAGGACACACTTAGGGTATCTATGATAGGAAATTAGTTTTTATTTCTTCAATAATTGGCAATGTATATCGTAACTGTAGCAGGCAATTTTATTATGCAGTTATGGCTGAGAAATGTAAATCAAAGAGAAAAAAAGGCACTAAACCAAACCCATGCTTAACAGAATAAATAAGTCAATGAATACTGCAGATGCAGTCAATTCCAGCAGTTTCTTCATGGGATATCTCTGCATAAATTCTACACTCACAGAATAGAGCAGTCAACTTGTTTCAAACACATATCAACATATATAATAAATTGTCAACTGCTTAATAAGCCATTTAGGATACGGGTAAATAATAATATATGAAATTCGTACATTTTGTATATGCATGCTGCATTCCACATTATATTTCATTTAGCAATCTATATGGTAAGATTTAATTAGAACTTAGTAATGTGCTGATTACTATTAATTATACTTGTGTGACCACACATGTCACTCTTTTCTTTCTACGGTCTCAGCCAATTTTTACAACAATTACAAATAAGCAGCCAACTTTGTGTTGTCTGATTGTTATACATGTATACTGGCAGATGTGGCTAAACATGTTAACATTTTTTTATCCAAAAATGAGGCAAGTCTAGAAAAATATAAGGAGTAAAAAACCTCAGTCCTGTTAAAATGCATAATTTTTTTGAGGAAACTTTCTTTTCGCCAAGCAAAGTTTAATTTATCAAATGTCAATCCAAAACAGGGGTATAAGTTAAACAAAACACATTATATTACGGACTATGTATTAAAAAGTGGCAGATCACTACCCTCACCTAAGGCCACTGTACCATAGTAAGATGTAAGGTTCAGTGCATTTTAGCAGTTCAGCATCCACACATTACAATAATTCCACCTAAGTTTTATTGAATTTATAAAAATAAGCTTTTGTTATACATAATGAGTGAAAAGCACTCTTCACTTGCAGGTTATATATTTGTGGAAATCCATTCTTGGTATCTTCCATCAAGTTCATTCACAAACCTGGGAAATATATATAAAAAGAAGAGTTAAAAGATAATGTAGCTTTAAAGAAACATGAAAAGAATAAGTTTGTTTCCTTTATGGGGGTGGTTCGTTTTATTGCTTTAAGTATGTCTACATGGGTAGTAAAAACAAGGGCTATATAAAAGTAGCTTAAGTGAAGTGATACACTTTGTTATGAGTTTTTTTGTCACAGAAACCCTATTATGGGGAAACACTATCCTTAGATCAGTAGCTCTCACTTTCCCAAGTCATTACTGCATTGATTTCTGCTCATTCTCTACAGAGAAAGTTAAAAACGTGGTTTTGCGGTGAAGCAAGAACTTCAGAAGCAGACTCTTGGACACTCTGCAGCTGCAGAGGCAAATGCAGGTCAAATCTCTATACCGCAGGTATAAGCAATGCTTATGTGCATTTGCAACTGGAGTAAGCAGTATTAGATGGTTGGATCTCACACAGAAAGGATAAAAGGATATTTGACGTTTAACCATATATGTAAAATGTGAGTGGTCTCGACTTTTAAAAAATCTAACTATTGCATTTTTTATTCTCCGGTTCTTTCAAGAAGGCTCTAGTTGGGGTACACAGTTCTCCCTACTTTCACTGTGAAGCTGAGAAAGGCTGGCTCAACGTCACTGGAGCAGCTTCACGTCAGAGTAGAAATTTGATCCTGGGCCTTCCTGTTCCCAGTCCATGACATTAACTGCTATGCTGCACTGGATCTCCGGGAAGAACGGGTTCTACAAGATGCTAACTGATGGAAGAAAAATGGACATAACTCACATCTGGAGTTCATCCTGTCACTGTCCATCCTGCTTTACTTGAACAGTACAGTTTGTAACCAAACTGCAATATTGGATGGACGATACAATAAAGTGCCAATAGCACAATGTATCTGCATTTGCGGTTCTGCTGTAGAGGATTTATCCCATTATATTTTAACTTGTCCTTTTTATAAAATACCTAGGGAAAAATTCCTTTGTACCATACTAAACGGGTTAAACTCATTTTCTGACTCTAATAAATTAGTATATCTTTATTGTCAGATACCAACCCATTTATTACTTACAGGATGTCACTCTTCGCTCTAGTAGCTAGAAAGGTAAGAGCCAAATTGGTGCCAAAGAATGCAACTAGCCAGAATTGATGGCCAGCTAGGATATATTTTAATTATATTGTATTTTATTATAACTTATACGGCATTTTGTATTCTATCTTTTATCCTTATTGTATAATCTTCTTGTTTTATAATTTAATATACCTTGTAAAGGCCTTTGGCTATCTACAAATAAATATTTACCTACCATTAAAGATGAACAGTACAAGTTAACAGAAAATTTCTCTCATTGGATTTGTATTTCTACTCATTTCTGACACAACCATATCTATTATGAGAGTGAATTCTTCCAAAAATGAAGCTTGAAGCTGAGATTATCTCCGGACTTTCCTTCTCTGCTAAACTTATAAATGAATGTTATAAATGAAGTAAAATTCCACTGAATACAGGAAATGGGAGATTTCTCTAGAAAACCAAATCTGAATGTTTACTTGAATGTAACAGAGGCCTTTTAAGTCATCATGACAAGTTAAATATTTATATCTCCAGTAGTTTTTATCTTGGTGTTCCTATGAAGAATACTCACAGTACTGAAAACCAGAATAAATTAGGCTCTGTTCTATGTGAAATACTTTGCAAATATCATGACAATCTCTGCTCTGAAAAGAAAAAAAATCATATTTCTTTCACAGTTCCATTGTATATTTAGGTAAAATGATTTGCATTGGAATCCTATTGCAGTTACTTCAGTCTAAGCCCACTGACTTCAATAGTAACTCTGTGAAGGACTGCAACCTTACTTAGTTTGCTTACAGTGGTATTTCTACAGATTTGCCACCTAATTCTGTGTTTCATAGAATATCCAAGTTACATTACTAACTAAGACAGCTTTGGAATCACAGCACTAGTACCATAGGATCAGACTTGAAAATAAACAGTTAGCCTTGAACAGACATGTACAAGCTATGCTCAGAGCTTAATGTTTGTAGAGTACTGGTAAAAAAAGTGCTCTACAGTTAAAAAGTCTGATGAAACAAAAGCCAGTTGGAATATATTTAGCACAACTCTAATGTACCTCATTTTGTTTCACAACGAATGCAGAAGATTCTCTCAATGGTCACAACTCATGACAATGTCACTGTTGAGTTCGGTAGTCCCATAGTTTATATAGCATTACATTATATACCCTATATAGCATCACAAGTCTAAGGCCTGCCTACATGACTATGTGTACCAGCCAAGGTGCAGGTTATGGTCCCATTGCAGGATTAACGATCATTTGTGGTGCTTTGCATGACAGTTTTGAGATGGATGTGTGGTGTAGAAATCAGATATTTTACCACCCACATATTCCAATAGGGATCAGAGTGAGCCCACTTCTAAGTATGGGCAAGTGTCAAAGGTATTTGAAGTCTGTAGCTATTTGTCTACCAGTAGGGGAAATATGGGAGCCTGTTAATGAGTTAAGATTATAAAGATCGCAAGCCACAAGCCATAATATTGGACATACTTATTTGAACCCTTGAATTTCAACCTCTGAATTTCATTCTAAAAAGATACCACTGAGTCTCAGTTTTTCCAAACTGGGTCAAAGAGCTACTGCACAGGAATATGCTTGTTGACTCATTCTGGCTGAAGTCCCAGTCACTAGAATTAGCAGATATGAATCAGGAACCCCCGCATTCCTTTGAACAAAGATTTTTTTTCCCATTTGGGACTCATTTTGTGTAGTGCTTTTGAATATTTCCACTGATGTGACTGGTGTTTCAAATTTCTCTGTGGCACATTCAAGAACTATGCTTTTGAGATACCTTATATAGTTTTAACACATTTGAACTTGTAATAATTCCAAGCCTATATTTTCAGTTCCATTTACTCTAGGCCACACATTAAACAAACTCTTCACTTCATTGATATCACTATCACTTTCACTGGACTTTGCACCAAAGAGTTTACTTCCAAGTACAAAATTTATCAAACAGTTTTACAGTAAATAAGAGTATTTCACCCAAACTCATTGTATCTAGAGAGAACATAAGGCTACTATTGCATCCTCTTTCCTAACCAACTGCATTGCCAGCAGAGTTTTTCCCACTGTCCACAGTTAGCTTTACACCTGGGCTGCTATTATTATGAAGAAGTCAAAGAATGTAGTAACCATTGGCTGCACATAATTTGTTAAAAGATGAGTCAAAGAACACCTGTCACTATTGTGAAGATTAATTCTACAGGTATTCTGCTCACATTCATAAATTATGAACTTTCAGTCTCATTGCTAAATCTCTCACACATACACACACACGTCTGTGCATGTTTGCAAGTCATTTATTAATTTTCTCTAGAATAAAGAAATTAAATTGGACTGGTCTTCAGATGGCTGGGTCCTCTACCTGCAGTGTGCACTGAGAACTGGCATCAGAAACTATGCCAGGCCTTTTACTGGCTCTCCACTTTACAGACATTTCAACACCTGGGTGTTGGTCGCTTGCATTTTCCAGGAGTTGCCCTTCACTTGTGTGCTTGGCTACAGCAACTACATTCCAAAACCAGATGGCTGCTATTACCCCATATAATTATTTTTAAAGACTTATTTCTTTAACCAATTTACCATTCTCAGATGTCACATACTGTACAATATTACTTAGATCAAACCATTTCTTTTTCTCCTCCTATGGTTACAACCATAGAAAGAGCAGACTACTTTTAACAGTAAAAAGAAGCAAGTCTGAAAATTGATATATAGGTTTTAAAACAAGATGCGAGTTTGTTGCAGCCTTACAACCTTTGCAAGAAGGTAACCATTACTGGTAATTATGGTGTTTTTACCCTTCTCTGCCTTTTATGTCACAGATTCAAGTTAAAGTAAACAGATTTGGTATCCAGTGCAAGACGCAGATTTTGTAATTACAATTCAATGGTCTGAATTCACATAGGTTACTTTAGTCAACGAATGTTTGTAGAGTATTTTTGTTCATTTGGTTATGTTTAAAGCTTTATTTTTATTGTTTTCACTATTATCCCAATTTTTTTAAAATGTGTTTTATCACCTTTTACTCCAGCACCAGATAAGGGAGGCAGTACAGGCCAAGAATCTTTCCCCAATCCCCAGCCTTTCTGGGGCCTTGGCCTCACTTTTTGATGCTTGGATGCATCGAAGCATGACTTCTTAACATGTCTGACAGAGTATCCAAGCTGCAAGGGAGGCAATGGCAAGGGGAGAGATTATTAGCCAGCACCACTCCCTCACTTAGACTGACAGGTGGCAGCAAACCCTTCACTGGCCTGACACAGTAGGTTTTGAGGTGGAGGAATGCTTGCATATCAGTAACTGCCTCCATTCCCCTTTCTCTTTGTTTCTCTTCCTCTGACCTACATAAATTCTACAGCCAGAATACTGAAGAAATTTTAATATCAACGAATATTAATAAATGTCCTCAATGTGTTAATTCATTCCAGGGGTTGGGAGGCTTACTTGGACAAAAACCATGCAAAGCCAATGGCTGCAGTGAGGAGGAAGTGGCCCAAATTGCTCTTCCTGTTTTTGGTACCAGTAGAGCCTATAATGGAAGGCTTCTTGTGGTGGTTGAAAGAAAGGACAGGATCCATCCTACTATACGTAGTTTTTCTAAAACCACTACATTGTAGGACTGAACTGGCCTTCTGAATTTTAGAACAGTTCTATTAGAAATAATTTACAAATGTACATGTTATGTTTAAAAGTTGTGGTTTGGTCACTTAAATGCCAGCAAGTAACAATGCAACAATTTTGACAAATAAATAAATCTTGATTTGGGCTTTATTACTAAATAGCATTCCCCGGCTAGTTATACTTTCTCCTCAAGCCCAACATTTCTACTTTAATAGGTCTTATTTAAATGATTTCAGTTCAACATACAAGGTGCTCTGAACACCTGGTTAAACAGCCTGTTCTTGTGCATCCATAAAGTCTAAAATAGGTTAGGAAATTACACACATTTTCATCCTGTCAGATTACAAACTACTGGGGGGGGGGGAACCCCGAACTTTCAGAACAATTCAAGATTATTTATGTTTGCTGTATAGCCACATATAATTTGTTAGAGCCTTAACACATGGAAATAAATTAGGGTGTGCTACTTGTCTTAGGGTTTTTTTAGGTCCATCAACTCTCTATGATAGTTATTCATATTAGCATCCTTGATGGCATTGTAAAATATGTTTCTTCTGTAACAAGAGCTTTTTATAACACGGGTACACACTGTGCAACATACAGCCCATGAAGGCACGCTATGTGGCTCAAAGCTCTTGACAGTCCCAACTCTTTCAGGACTCAGATGAGCGGTATCAATTCCCCCACAGAGAAATCAGCTGAGTCTGAGGCACTGTGCTCACCCTTACAACTGCAATGCCTCTACTTAGAGATTTCTGATACCAACTGGGAACTGCTGAGGGATAGGAGAGAGGAAGAAATATAGTTGAGTGGCTACTGCACAAAAGATCTGCTTCAGGAAACTGTCCCCCAGCTGATAAGGGTCCTCAGGGTGGTGCATCATGGTCTTTAAGCTGAGCTCAGCCTATGCCTCCTTAGGAGTTGTCTCAGGGCACAGTAGAATAATGATGTTACAGAATAACTGTTAATCACATGGTTCAACATGCAATTACCCACCTAGGGTTTGAAGCCTAAGGAGGGCTGTATCTTTTTTTTTTTTAAATAGAGAACTTGGTTATGAGCGACAGAATTCTCACGAGGATCACTGGCCCAGTAATATGTGGGGGGAAAGCAGAAAAATGACCTGCCAAATTTCTATCCATGGCCAGCCAGTCAAGTGGAGGCCGTGCCATCTATAGGATTGTGCATTGTGTTTACTGTTTGAAAGCACTCTCTCAGAATTGGACATTAATCTTAAAACTCATGGGATTCAGGGTAAGAGCAAACAGTGTTCCCTCATTCCCCACCCAGTCCCAGGAAGTGCTTTCTGGCAGCTCTGACCTTTTAAACCACTTTCTGGAGGTGTTACCTATAAGAGGAGGCACCTTGATTGATGCCCCAGCAAGGCCCTTACTACCATTGTAAAAAAGGGCATCTATTCTCTGATCCCACCAATAGTTTCTTACAAAGAAGCAGTAATGGCTCACGTTTATCTTAATCTGCGGCTACTCCTTCACTTTCGGTATCACTTGGCAAAATCCATGGCTGGTGAGCAAGCTGAAGTTGGTGTAAGAATTCATCCTGTCAAAAACAGATGATATGTAATTGAGAGTAAAACGAGGGATTAATTAAACAAACCAAATACACAATTAAAGACTTCCCCCTGACTTATCAGGAATTATTTTAGCTGTCTTCTCCCTTTCCAAATTGTTGCTTGCTATTTCCCTTCCAGGGAGACAAAGTCAGATGTGGGTGCAGAGGCTTGGAGCTTCACCATAAATAGGCACCATGGCAGGCCCTTGTTTCATCTCTTGGATGGATTAATTCAGAAAAGAAAAAGGACAGCTATATGCGCCCCCCCCCCAAAAAAAACAAAACAATGCAGGGCATCACATATATGTAAGCTGTAAGGTTGAATTCCCCAAATTTCTTTGGGAGAAAACCACACTGAAATCAGTTGAAATTACTTTTGAGTTGCCTGGGCCAGAAAGCATGTTATTTTTCATCTTAAATGCCTGGTTTTATGCATATGCAGATTTAAGTAATTTTTACTCATTACAAACTCATTCAGTTATTTGGTTAAGAACTCTTTAACATGGTAGAAGCAGCACCCATAGAAATGGCACACAGATTGACCAACACTGTATACAAAAGTAACGAATAAATTCACCTGAATAAACCATAAGAAAATTTAAAACTCTCATAGCAAAGTATATCCTACAGCCTTTAAACTGCTTTCAGATCAAGGGAGGGCATTTCACACAGAGAAGAACGGATTCAATTTTAACTCATTTGAGATTTTAACTCAGGATTCACATGAGGGTTGCTTCCTGGTCACATTGAATTGTTGGCTGTTTCTCCACCAACCACTTACAACATATTATCCTCGTCGTCAAAATTTCTTCCTGTCAGCTTTCTTCATTGTCCAACTTTTACACCCATACATAGTAATGAGGAATACCATAGTATGAATTATCTTGATCTTGGTCGCCAGCAGCACATCCTCACCAGTTAAGGCTCTTTTCTAGTTCCTTCATGGCTGCCCTTCCCAGTCTTTAATTTCCTTCTGATTTCTTGGTTGCAATCTCCCTTTTCGTTGAAGATGGAGCCAAGAAATAGAAAATCTTGAACAATTTCAATTTCATCATCATCATCCTTAAAGCTGTATAATTCCCCAGTAGTTATAACCTTTTGTCTTCTTGATGTTCAGCTACAATCCTGCTTTGGTGCTTTTTTGCTTTGACCTTCACTATTTTTTTGCCAGTGATGTGGCGTCATCTGCATATTTCAGATTGTTAACATTCCTTCCACCAATTTTCACTCCACCTTCATCTAAATCTAATCCAGTTTCCCTTATTTCTGCAAATACACATGATAAAGTTACAAACAGCTGATCAACCCCTTGGTTATTGTTTCCCTGATCACCACAGCTGAACAGGCATGTGTTTGAGCATCCCTAATTATATGGGTTTATTGAACTTGGTCTTCGACTGGATTCTTTTCTTTCTCTGACTTATTTAGACAATTCTTTGTGTAAGATTGCTTTAACTTGCTCTGAGCCGGAGGAAGGACGTGGTAAAAATAAAAACCAACAGACTAGCCAACAAATTCCAATTTGTTCTATTCCTAACAGCAACAATGCAGAAGAAAAATTAAAACCAAGACAGGAACTCCCCAGCATCAGGTGATAAGAACAATCACAGGCCTCAAATAAAACATTACCCTGAAGAGATAAAACAGTTTGGGTTTTCAGATGTCACACTTCATAAAACACTGAAGGAAACACTAATGATCTGATCCATCAACCTATTTGTCTCAATTGAGACAAAACTTACAGAAAGATTTGCAGGTCTAGAAGACTAAACGTGTATAAGTTTGCGTAGGAAAGGATTTAAAGACCTTGATTTATTCATTTTGTAGCAATAACAAAAACATTTATCTGTGCTATGTTGCTTGGTTAGAATTTGAACTGAGCTTGTAATACAACACACCTGCAAGTTCTGTGCACTATTTTCCATGCCAGCATAACTGTAGGCATGTGTACAAGAACTCAGATCACTAGGCAACTTATAATTCTTTTAGACGGGACCACAAAACGAAAATCTTGGGAGTTTTTACAAAAAGAACTTCACAGCTGACATGTTAATCTTTGCCAAATTATTTCAGAGTCGCTCTATGCTTGTTTTAAAATGCCTGTTTGTTGTATAGTCTCTTGTGTAAGGAAAGGCAGAAAGAATTGTATTTATTAGAATTCTGTTTGGCATGGGGAGACCTCTAAGTTGAACAAGCAGAGTAACTAACTGGCAGAAAATGTTCCAAAGTTCATTTGCTGAAGTACTGCATATTTATTATAGAATAGCACAAAACACATTTAAAAACAACAATTTTGAACTGAATTACTGACCAGTGATGGAACTAAGGGTTGCCCACAATTCCTCCTTCTCAACAAAAGTTGCACCACAACCTTATTTATCACATTCTCAAATAAAGTACATTGCAACCACATTTAGCCCTTTGTACGCTCCTTCTGCAAGCCCCAATCTAGTGCCACGTTCTACTTCCCCACAAATGGAAGGGTGGGAACAGCCCTGATGCAAAGAGATAGCTCTCTGCTCATTATTTGAATGGTGGTAAAGATGCCAGACTTGTTAGATGTCCAAAAAAACAAAACTGGATGGACATTGTGGTAGATGAAAAAACAGGTACGTTACTTCACCCTTCAATATGCATTTCCAGTGCAGAGTGTTCTTAGTTTTTATTTCAGCTCACTGAGTTGTATTATGAGTTTTTGCCCTTAAATACTTCTCTCAGTTAAACTACTTTTCCATAACTCAGCTGTGAAGAACCATATTCATGGCAAACAGAACAGAAGCATTAGTGCAGGTTGAAAAGCTTCAGTGTTTGTGCTAAGAAAAAGTATAACGGTAGGAATTATATTTATGAAGTATCTTTCTCTTTTTTCCCATCTTAACTTACAAAATAATGGCAAATGTGTTTTATACATTTTTCGTATTATATCTTGGGCTTGTGATGTTGAGAAAGTTTAACAAAATACACACATATGCAAATACAAGAACAGACACACACACACAATGATTCTGATATTGCTGCTGCTTTTTGCTTTTCATTGATCTAAAATAATATGCAACAACACATAATTCTGTTTTAAAACTAACTGGAGATGACATTAAATCAAATTTTTATAGGCTTGTATAATTTTAAAAACTTACTTCAGATAAACTGCTTCTTTGAGTGACATTTCCTAGAGCGTCCCCACTTGTTTCAAGCAGGAGACCCGAGGGAGTGCTGACGGTCCTCCCAAGTTGGTTCTTTGATATTAAAGACCGGCTTCTTTGCATACTAATGATTCCTTCCTTATTTCCTTGGTTGCTAGGGGATAGAGGTCTTTGTAACAAAGTATTTAGGGTTGCAGACCTGTTTGCTGGAGCTGGCAGCAATGAAGATCTGTCGGTCTGTGCACTGGGAGATTGAGGCCTACTGTTTGTGACACTGGAGACCTGCAGTCTATTGTTACTGGATAATGGCGGTGATTTGTTTCTTTGAAGCTGGAGCTGAATATCTTTCCCAGTAAGAGTTGGCACTTGTGGTTCTGAATCCAGGCCTGGTGTAACTTTAAAATTTCCTTGGTGATCTAGTGCAACTAAATTAGTTTGTGGGCTACTGATACTTCTTGATAGTCTTTCCTCTTCCCACAGCGCAAGGTCCTTTGCAATGTCTGTGCAGAAAGACAAATAAAGGCATACATAATAACAATAATGATGGCGATGATGTAAAACAATTTATTATAATGTCTTAAAGCAGCCTATATTTCACATGGATCTTCTGAGCCTAAATGCCACATTATACAGATTTCAATGAGGGCAGGGGGCTGGACTACTTGACCTTCTGGTCACTTCCAATTCTAGAAATGTTCATAAAAAGCAGGAAAACATCTCAGATTAAAGGTGGATTCTATGAAATCTAAAAGGTGTGATTGCCAGTAGTGGAGAAAGTGTTTTCCCCTCTCTTTGAAATTACTCTTTCAAGCAAGATGCTCAACATCATAAAATATTTTCTTGCTGAAGGACATGATGGACACAGATATTTAGCAAGACCTCAAAAGGCCAATCTCTGAGTAAGCGAATATTTTGTAATTTGAATGTTTCAAGTCAGTATTGTACATTGATTTAATGGACATATTTTATTTATTTAATAAAATAATCCAGTAGATATACTTTATTGTTGCTTTAATATTAAAATAATCTAATAGAAAGAATGAGCTCATCACATATTTTATATGCACTTTAACATTCTGAAAGATTTTTCTTTTAAGGTACCAAGTATTAAGCTTTGAAAACATCAAAACTTTGGAATTTGCAGAATACTTGTTTAAATACCCTGGTTCAACGGATGATAATGTAGATACCATAACTGAAACCAAATGTAGAGTGAGTTCTCTTACAATTAAATTATCCTCTGTTTTTGCAAATGTTTCTAGTGAATAAGAGGAAGGCATGTTGGAAAACCAATAGGCAATATTTATGCTTCAATGAGACTTCAATGAACTTAATAATTTTGGCCCAAGTTCAATTATCTGCAAAAATGGATTGGTTTTGCTGATATTTTAATCACTTCGCCACAGCTGATTTAAAGATTTCCACTACAAAATTGCTTACATTTATTTAGCAGAGTATATCTCATGGTTTTCATTCAACATAAACTTTGGCCAGTTGATGAAAAAAAAATTATCTCAAAAAAAATGTCACTAAATATGCATCCATTACCATATTTTGGGCAGATTATTCAAAGACTCTCTTCCCAGTAGACATCTGAACTGAATTGAGTAGAGACAACAGAATGTGAAATGGAAAGTTTACTAACATAAATTTTTATACTATAAACTACTGCAAAGGGAAAATCTAAACAAGCAGTTTGCTGGAATTGTAAACCATTGCTGGATGTCAGCACCTGACGATTTACAGAAAAATTATTAGACATATTTAAATTCTACCAGGATAAAATTGGCAGTACATCTGGCTAAAGAATGAAAAGCCCACTGCTTTCTGGTCTCCAATTTGGTTGCTAGGGTACTAGCTCAGCCTCATAGCCATTCACCCTGAGCTGGATGAGCAAAAAGAAAAGGACAGCAAGGTAGAAGAAGAGGCAAGGTAGACAATCTGTGGACATGTATCATCAGTGGAACCACTTTAAAGAGTATTCATATTGCAATATTCAACTACTAATTATGCGGCCTTTCTAGACCCTTGCTTAAGACTTTACTAAAACAGTAAAACGAGGTGGATAATTACGGACCAGCTAATCTATATATGAGAATATCTGGTCTCTCACATATTTATCCTGCCGTTCCTCCAAGAACCTTAGGGTTTCCCCTTATGAAATAATGCAGGATTAGAGAGATGCCCCGATACTAACTAGTGGACGTCATAGTGGAGTGTTGAACCAGGATCTCCACTACATCACACTAACTCACAATTCAATGATATTTCAATTCCTGTACTTTAAAAAAGGAAGCATCTTTTGAACAATTTTTTAAAAATACCTAGCTCTCTAAGAAGAAAGTCTTAGCAATTTCACAGCAGCACAATTGCCACTGTGATATAAAATATACTTTATTCATAGAAGACCTGAATCAAAATATTGTTGGGTTTTTAAAAAATTGATGGTTTATGTGGCATTCAATCCCTCCCAAATGAGTGTTGGCTTGGGTGAAGCTCATGGGCAATCCTGTTGGTCAGTGTTAGCAGTCGCTGGTAAATGCTTGAATGACCGTGGCCATGGGTTGCTTAATTTACATGATTCATGTCCACTCTTACCAAGACTGGCACAGGAACAGATACATCACAGCCACTCTCACACTGCTAAAGGTAACATTAAGTGCCAAGCCAGAGCTATAATGTTTGTATGCCTTTGAGGCATTGACACATCAGCAACAAATTATAGGAGCCCAATTGACAATAAAAAAATTACTTGTTGGATCATGCAACAGGCCCATTTAGTCCAGCACTCTATAGGTATGTCACTGACAACCATCCCAAGCAGAGGCATAACTGCTTCTAAATGTGTTTAGCTATCATAGCTAACACGGTATATAGTTCAATCCTTTATGTGTGTGTCTAATTCTTTGTTTATGTTATGAAACTAATTTCATAACTTAATGATGAGTAACATAAACTTACCTTCCTTATTGTTGAAGATCCCTTGTCTTTTTCCTTAACTGTTTTTTTTTCCACTCAAAGGTAATATAACCTTTTACAAAGTGAATGCCTCACTTACTAGTTTGGGCCAGGGTGGGAGATTTTTCATTGTAACCAGTGCTCGGGCTACCTCTGACACGTGTCACATTGGCAGCTCATCAGGCACTGGAAACCCCTTTGAAAATGAGGATTGATCCAGGAAGTGGCAAGTTGTTATCTTGACAGATGTTTAAACGCATATTCAAAACACATCCTGACCCCCACGCCTCTCAAAAATAATTGCCTAGTGACTTCACTGTATAACTGTCACAGAAAAGCAATCATGTGAATCAATGTTCCAGTCCAACAGGGCAAGAAGAACAGACAGACAGAAGATATGGCAATTATGTCACCACTTCTTTCACCCCTTTTTATGGCACAGTAAGTGAGGAAAACACATTACGTGCTTTGCCTGTTGTCCCATCATTCCTTAAACTCGGTGATTAATGAATGACATGTTTTGCTAGAGCTCTTTCATGTGTTTCCGGTGCTCTGTACTTGCCTGCTCATGACTACTTTCACTATGTCATATGATACAACAAGAGACACCTTTCCCAATAAATGTAACCTCACCTTTCAAAAGAATGTCTTATACCATACCAAGCAACAGATGTATTTGTACAACTTGACCTCCCAATATATTTTTTTCCTCCACAGAACACTTTTGCCCAACATAAGAAGCATTCCTGGTGGCAAGTGTAAGGACCTGGATGAACTTTTAAATTGCAGAAACTAAGGACAGGGAATTTGGTCCTTGGGATCAACTCCCTTTTGGAATTTGGTATTAATAAGGATTCATTAACATAAAGCATTATGTGGTGATAATTATGGAAGACAGTTCTTGAACAAGAAAATTTCCACTGTCCTGTTTCCACACAAAAATTCGCATTTAATACCTTGATGGACTTTTATAACATAATCTTGCAACCCTTTCACAGCAACAATTTTGCTTAAGTAATCACTGCACAGCCAGGGATTATTCTATAGGCTTTGGAAACCAAACAAGATGGCTTCATAGGCCAATATTTCCTTCAAACTCTGAGTTCTCTGGAGTCATTTGGGAAGATTTATGCAGTGCAGCCTAACAGTAATAACAGTAATTCACCAGCACTGACAAGTTACTGAGCTATGGAAATAAATGTGTGAGGAAGTTCTACAGATAGATTATGATGCACAGTTAAGGTTCAATATTGGTCTTAGAATGAATATTTCTGTTGACTCAACAAGGTACAAGAGAAATGAAGATTCAGGGGGAAAATCAGTTAACTCCTCATTCACCTGAATTATTTCTGTTTTTCAAGCACATGCAAAATCTGGTTTTTAATGCCATGGTACTTACCAGCAAGGTGTTTCTCCATGGTCTGCAGTTCTTTTGCAGCCAAGGAGTCTTTTAATAGTTTCTGGCTTGGGGTATCTCCACTTCTGGAACTCATAATGTCTACATCCCAAACTGGTTGGTTCTAATGTGATTAAAAACAAGGGAGAATACTAGAATGTTTGTTGTCTGTGCTTCAAAGTTCCTTTTTTAAAAATTACTCAAAATCTCAAATGGCATATTCTTTTAATCAGTAACCAAGGCAGTGTGCGGTATTGCTTACCTGTGTGTATGTACTGGAACAAACTGAACACAGTGGGTCAAAATGATTTATGCTTGGTATGATCTTAATGACTTCGGCGAGAGTGCATTGAGATTAAGTCAACATTAATTTGGCCAAATATTTATATAATTCGTAACCTCTGGGGACAAAACAGCATTTCCAATGCAGTTGTATGACAGCAAAAATAGTACTTTCAGATAAAACAAGCCATGACAGCGTTACTGCATTTGGAAAGCTGCTGGCAAGGAAAATACTTTCTCCGTCATTTGGCTATCGAACACTGGGTGTTCAGAATTACTTATATTTGTTGGAACCTGATCAACTGACTTTTAGAAGTTGCTTTTTAAACTGAAAAGCTCATGAAGTAAACTAAGTAATTTCTTTATAGATTTTGTGGAGATAACAAAAAACATATGACCAGATGTAGAAGACTATTCAGGAAAACAAGACCATAGATTAATTAAAGCATTTTAAGCTATCTATTGTTTTTTAAAAAAATACCTGCTCTTCCCAAGTCTAATTTCAAACAAGACACCCTGTGGTGCTCCCAAAAATGACATCCATGTTCCCAGGGGTTTTCCGAAAACTATCTTCCCAAGCTCCCCTAGCTGGTGCTGAGCTGACTGCTACAGTGAGAACAGCTGTGGAGGTGGTGACAGACATATGGTGATAGGTGGGAAGTATCCATCTATCTTCCTTCTTGCCCTCATGCTTTAGAGCCATGAATACTGTTTTGGCAGTGTCTGAGGTGCTAAAAATCCTGGAAATACTCCAGAAGGAAGAACTTTTATTTCTTCCTACCTGACGAAGAACTCTTATCTCTTTCTGCCTGCCTAACATCACATTTAGTGAGATTAGGAAGGTTGAAAGAAGAAGAGAAGTTCTTTTGTGACATGGCTTATAGTTTTTGCCAGAGAAGAACTGTTGGGTTGTATTTTGCATTTCAAATTGGAGGCAAGCATCATAAGCCACACAATTTGTATTTTAAAACTAGTGGATACAAATTTTCATTGCATCACTAATTTGATGATGAGTTCTAATACCTACAAATTTACTACATTAGGCCTATCCAGAAAAATCTCACTGAATTTAGAAAGGTAATAATGGATGAGGATGCAAGATTGCAATCTGATCCACTGGTCCCTCAAGGTCATTATTATCCATTCAGACCGGCATCAGCTCTTTATGCTATGACGTAGAAGATCCCTTACATTACCTACTACCAGATCCTTCAACTGGAAATGGTATGGAATGAATCTGGAACTTTCTACATGTGAAGTAGATGCTCTGGGACTGAACTATGGCTATCCCAAATTATTAAATTATGTACATTGAATAGCTGTAAGCTGCATGCACACTGCAATAATAATTCCAGGTTCTGTTGGGCATCAAACAAACCATATTTTATTTATGATGTAAGTAAACCTCAAATCCTCAGACTTGTATATCACCCTGTTACTCCCATGTATTGATCTGCTATTGAAGATGCCCTGATTGAATATTTCCTGTCTGTACAGAATGATTAATCTTTGGTTTAGGATTCTGTTACTTAGAAAGAAACACCTGTGATTATAACAAAGTATGCTTAGATCAAAGAGTTTGTAAACATGGACATTTTCAAATAGTAGCTCTGTGCATGCTAACCAGAGGGCAGGGGAAGTGTAGTAGGAGAGCAGTAAGATCAGCATGTGTGCACAAAACCAGCATGATGCCTTCCTTCCTTTTGTAAGTGATGCAAGAGGTGAGAAGATGTGACACAATTGGGAAGGCAGCAACTATCCTGGATTTTACCACTTCTCCTCCTGTAAAACTGAAGAAAAGACCCAGCAGGTAGGAGACAGGATTCTTAGGTATGGCCTCTTGTCTCCAAAGTTGAGATGTGTTCTTATAGTCTTGCAGTTTCAAGAAATTTCAGCTGTCAATCACCAGGCAATGTCATTCACAACTTAACTGATTAATTGCAACTATTCAAGTTTCTGTAATTGATGCGGTAACATAAAATATGTTAAAAAAACTAATTAGAACTGGAATCCAATAATGGCAGTCATCCGCTATAAAAGGACACAACAATTTGCCTATAAAAGTCAGTATTACGGAGGGTTTTGTTAGTGGGAAGAATTAGCTGTTGATGGTTTAGCAGGGTGATGTCTCAAAATAGGTGTGCGCATAAATGTACTGGATGCCATTTCTCTTAAATGGCCTCCTACGTATTTTTGAAGGCTAAGGTTGTTAGAATTTCGGGAAGTGGCAAGAAGCAACTCCACAATTGGCTTGTGCATCTGTTTTCTAGAATAGTAGTGTAACCCCCCAAGGCGAATTTGTACACTACCCCAATGGCACTAGGTGCACTTTCTGACTACATCCATGCTATATGGAAGCACAAAAAAACAAATGATTAAGCCTCTTGTGAAACTTCTTGTCATTTCCTGTAATCTGCAAAACTTCCCTAAGAAAACAAGTGGTAAGAGAGTGGCAGTGGATGGAGATCCATGACTCTGGTCTGTCCACAGCATGAGACTGCTGGAGATACAGTAAGATGATATAATGCAAAAGGCCAGAATTCTGTCTATGATTCTAGCTTCAAGGCCTAGCAAACCTAAAAAGTAGAGATCTTTGGCTCCTCAGAGGAATGAGCAACTACAACACAGATTGTGAGGCTATAATTCTTCAATTTCCTGCGTAGCATTGTAGCTATCTCCCATTGTTATATCTGAGCAGGTGGATTAGGTAGAATGCAAAAAAGCAATAGATGCCTGGCTATTGAAAATTTGACTCCACAGTGACATCTGGCGGCAAGAAACAAAGTTCTCCAGCTTCTGTCTGTGGCTTTAACAATTTAATGAATTAATATTATTAATAAGAACAAAAACCAAGAACACAATCCATGTCATATTTTTAATTAGGGTCAACCCAATGACACATAACTGTGTGCGAGCACTTGTTATGACATAGATTGTGTTCTTAGTTTTTTGGATTTTACTTTTGGATCAACCCAGCTGTAAACAACATCTTTCCACTATTAATGGATCCAGTCACACTGATGCATGTTAGCGCAACTTCCTGCCTCACGTGAACACATGAAGCTGCCTTACACTGTATCAGACCCTTGGTCCATCAAAGTCAGTATTGTCTACTCAGACCGGCAGAGGCTCTCCAGGGTCTTGGGCAGGGGTCTTTCATATCACCTACTTGCCTAGTCCCTTTAACTGGAGATGCCAGGGATTGAACCTGGGACCTTCCACATGCCAAGCAGATGCTCTACCACTGAGCCACGGCCACTCCCCAGAAATGCAAAGAAACTTCTGTTAAATGTAAAAAAAAACTACAGATAAACTTATCATGCAATTAGGTTTGTGGGGAAAAATACTAGTCAAAAAGAAATACTATACACACACTCAACAAAGAGTTTATAAATTTAAGCTGTTAACTTTATAACAGCTTACATAAATGTCTACATTCTGTTGTGTGCATTGCGGCTACGGAAGGTTTGGAGATACATGCTGATATATGTCCCAACTTTAAACATCAGGTGCACAAATATCAGATTTTCTCAAAAAAAGTCAGGAAAGTGCCTTATTCTAAATAAAACAATTCTAAACTTTGTAATCATGAGTTTGGCAAATGCTTTTGAGTGACTGAAAAAAGCTTTCCACAAAGTACAGCTATTCCAAACTGTAACAGTATTTTGGCTTCTCATTCAAGTTTTGGTATGCAAGAGCCAAAACAACAGTACATTATTAGTTATTTTTCTAAATGAAGTCCAAAATGCAACAGAACTGGGAAATAGCAAAGTGGAATATTTTCCAGTTAAATTACCATTTTTATGAAAATCAACACAAACTGTTGTGTTTATTATAAACTTGAAAGCTTAAATACATATACACACATGGGGATTCATGATACTTATGGCAGGTGGGAATCCCATACTCCCCCCCCCCCTTAGCTCACTTGCCCACTCACCTTTGAGCACTTACTCCCCCCCTTGCAAGGAACCCACAGGGGAGGGAGAATCTTGCCCACCAGGCCTACAGAGGTGCATTGTCTGCACTTGCGCAGCCAATGCTCTCTGTTCTGAGGAGATTCAACCTCCTTCCAGCTTTTCTAACTTTTACGATTTTTCTGCAAACTCGGGTGTCCCCCCCTCAAGGTTTGCACGAAAATCTCCCTGTCTCTACGTAGCCCCAATCCATAGATTTAAGTATCCACAGATGGGGTCATGGTGAGAATAGATATACTGATGGTGTGTATGTATGGTATTCTCACATGTGCATTCTCACATGTCTCTCAGGGACATCTGTGATCAGGTTCCCCAAACATATAAGTTTCCCTGCTATTTTCCTGGCTAGAAATGATCCCTCCCCACAGGCTGTTATAAGTCCCAGTAGAAAAAAAATCACAACAGGAAAAATACTAGTACTTAAAAAAAATACTGCAACTTAAAATGGGTTCAGGGTGTGCTACAGCAACTTCTTGCAGCTAAACTGTATACCTGGGGATTCAGTCACAGATCTCCAGGATCATGTGGGTATTTCCACAAGTGGGAAAGCAGTTCTGCAACTCTTCTGAATTCATGTTGGCCTTTCTGCTCACTTTTCTATCTCCAGTTTATATGCCTAACCCATAAGATACAAATATCTCTCTTGGAAGAGAAAGGGGGACTGCTCTAAAAACCTTCTGATCTATGTCTCGTGACCAACACATTATCAACCAATTTTTATGATGTCTGTTCACTTTGTGGTTCTTGCAATCATCACACATAAATGTGAGTATCACGATGAAACGTTTGGACCACGTTTATTTTTCTTAATGAAAAATACAGAAAGAATCTGCATTACAGTCCCATGCTGTCCCTTATAATGACAGCCCGGGGTTTTTCCAAAATCTCTGACAAAACCCTCCAACAACTGTGAAATGAGAATATTTATCCTTGGGTCACACTACGGGAATTAAAAACTGAAAGTGTACTTCAACATGTCCAACTCTCATCTATGCAAAATGTATTTTTACATTCAAATGTCACCGATCAGTACATTTTGATTGTAAGCTTTTCCAGAACCATTTTTGTCTGCAAAACTCTGCAAGCTAAAATTGTAGAATTTTATTGGATTTTAATAGGAAATGATGGATATTTATCATGTTTTAACTGACTGTATATGATTGTTGACCATAGTGATATAAACTGCCTCAAGCCTGACCTTGGTTGAAAAGGGGCAGGATATAAATTTAATAAATTAAGAATTAAATAAATATATTCCTCCTCCTAAAAGGTTGCATAAAATGTTTATTTATTTATTAAAACATTTATATCTTGTCTTTCTTTGTGGTTCAAGGCATCTCACACTAATAGTTAAAAGTATTATACTATGGACGTAGAAATTTGGAGCTCAGTATGAGAATACATACATTAATATATTTGTCAGATAAGATTATTCCAATGCACTCTATGGCTGCAATCCTAAAGGGGGATGCCAAAGCTCTTTAGGAGCCGGTGTGACCCTGCAGTGGCGTAAGTGCCCATTTAACCTGCGTTAAGAGGCACTTATGGCATCATGGGTGGCATCCATGCTGGCACCGGGATGCAATGCAGGGCTCGGGCACTGGTGTTGCCTCCTGGCAGTGTTCTAGCAGCGCAAGTTACTGCACTGGTGCCCTGGGAGGTGTTCTCAGGGCGTTCCTGAGGGCGGAGCAGCCTTTAGGCAGCTTCCTAACCCCTCATGCCCCAGGGACCCTCTTCTCGCAGCAGCATGCCTTTATTTTGGTGGTGTAGCCCCCTATTGGTGGTGTAGTCCCCTACAACCTATTCTCTCATGAACCTACTCAACCACTGCAGTCATCTTCTGAGGCCCTGTTCCGGTGCTCCCACCTTTTGAGATTAGGTAGATGACAACCCAGAAGAAGGCCTTCTCTGTTGTGGCACCAAAACCTCTCTTTCCCGGAAGACTCATCAGTCTTCTTCTCCACCAGAGGCTGAAGTCTTTTTTGTTTTCTTTGGTGTTCTCTCAGTGATCATTCCTTCCTGCCTTATGCTTTTAAAAATGTTTTTGTATGTTATTTTTGTGCTAGTTTTAATTGTTTTCATGATGTGTTTTTTGCTGGTTCAAAAAGTTTTTAAGATGTGATTTTATTATGCATATTTTAATCTGTTAGCTGCCTTAGCAACCCTGGTGAGGGCAGAAAGGCAGGTACAGTATAAATTTTGCAAATACCATAATTACCTGTTTATGTTAGCAATGCATTTTACACTTTTCAGACAAAAGGAAATTATAAAAAAAATTGTACTGCTACTTTTTGAATTGGCTTATGATCAGTCTTGCCTAATTTTTAATTGAGGTAAGGCCTCAGCTATCTTAGTAACAGAAAACTATTAAAGTTATATTTTAAAGATGTATTTGCCAGCAGCAGAGGTTAGCCATATGCCAGTATTTAACTTCCTTCCCCATGTCTTCACTACTTATTCAAATACACTGTGTTTATTTTTTTTTCTATACTCAGATTACTGCAGACAAATTCCTTATGTCACGAATATTTTACAAAGAAAAGGTCCAAATTCAATCACTACTTTAATGGGTTTTTTATATTTTTGGAAAACACCATAATCTGATTGGAAAGGGATATGCTTGCCTTAATATCAACATATCAAAAAGGAAAACAACAACTACAGCTGATTTAAGCAATGAATTTGGGCAGACACAAGTCATTTTTTTACTCTTTCAGTTAGAGGGGGGAAAGTAGACGATATTAAGGGCATTAACTAATATTGAGGGCAAAATGTTCCTTAAGGATAAATGGAACCTGCCCTAAATCTGTTCGTAATCAATAGATTACCACTCAGTTCCATGAATTTATGTTGCAACACGTACTAGATGTAGTTGAGCTGAGCTGACCTTGATCCTTCAAGATCTTACAGGAACCCCTTTAGGGCCACTTACTTGGAACTCTGAGCATGTACCTACTTCTTATTGCATGAGTGCATTCATACTTCTCCAATTCCCCCACCTCTGTATCAACTGGACCAGAATTCAGTCATCTAGTATAACTGTACTCAACAAACAGCTTCCACCTCAGGAAAGGTTAAGTGAAGCTTCTATAGTTGCTGACTGGCCATACTCCAGGCGAACTCTGATCATTGGGCTAACTGCGCTTTTAAACTGCCTTTAGCTTTCCCTGATTTTTCATTCAAGGCATACTCTTCCGTTTGTCTGTAGCAAGGCACCATTCATTCTTCAGCTGAGGCTAGAGGGATTATTCTGCTTACTTCAGTCTTTAAAGCCTAACTTTGTTGCTTTTCTAGCAAGTGAGGAACACTGATGTCAGAGGCTAGCAGACGTATGCAGAGTCTTGGCCTTGGTTTTCCTGTTGGACTAGCAATGTACAAGTTAGGTATAGCATACATTGTACACAGAGTATATGTTAGAGGGGTTACTCTTTCCAGCTAGAATGTGTGCCAGTGTAATTTGATTCCAATAATTTACTAGGATACATCAAGGATGAGAGTCTGCAATAACAGCTGTAATTCTTTTTCATGTCCCACATTTATCACACCTAGCCCATTTCTATGTTGCCTGTGTAATAGTGGTGGGAAGTGCCATCAAGTCGCACCTGACTTATGGTGGCCCCGTAGGGTTTTCAAGGCAAGAGACATGCAGAGGTGGTTTGCCATTGCCTGGCTCTGAGTAGCAACCCTAGACTTCCTTGGTGGTCTCCCATTTCAAGCACAAACCAAGACTCTGCTTAGCTTCTGACATCTGATGAGATTTAGCCTGGGCTATCCAGGTCAGGGCATGTGTAATGTTACATGTGTAATGTTACAACAATATATTTGTCTCGAAATTATTGTAGCAATGGTATCACTCTTATGTTGCCATGGTCACTGTGCTCCACACTAAATATCTGCTTGCTCTTACAGTTATGCAACTTTGAGTACAACAACTTCTGCAGAAGATACTCTCAGTGATACATGCTTTAAATATTTCCAAAATCAATACACAAAACAAATGCCTTGCCATGGTCTTGTAATAAAACAAAGATAACACTAAACAGCACATATTCAATATTCACTTAGCTACGTTTCTTATTTCAATTATAGATACCTACCAGATACTTTCACATGGATAATTTGAAGTTTCCAAGGGCATATTTGACTATTTCCAGTTTTGTAAGAGGAATAAAATCTTCAAGCAGACTCACCACAGGAATTACGAAGCAGGGGCTCTATTTTCCCTTATGAATACAATTTGTCACAGCAGGTTGAGGAGGGAGTGGCACATGTAGTTCCATCCCAGCAAAAGGAGCCACCACATGGATTCGTAGGTATAATATGGGACACTGTGCACAGTACCCATTTGCCCATTTGCTCTTGATCCAGCAGTAGTGGTGTACAAAGAACCCTGCTTATGCACCACAGGAGGGCATAAATATATTTGCAATAAATACACTGTTTCTCAAAGAGCCCCATGGAACAGAGTGGTAAACTGCAGTACTGCTGTCAAAGCTTTGCTCACAACCTGAGTTCGATCCTGACGGAAATCAGTTTCAGGTAGCTGGCTCAAGGTTGACTCAGCCTTCCATCTTTCCGAGGTCGGTAAAATGAGTACCCGGCTTGCTGAGGATAAAATCTAAACAACTGGGGGAAGCAATGGCAATCTATCCCATAAACATAGTCTGCCTAGTATACGTCGTGATATGATGTTACCCCATGGGTCAGTAAGGACCCAGTGCTTGCACAAGGGACTACCTTTACCTACATTGTTTCTCACATAAGAAATTTTTGATCAAAGATTTCAGGAATCCTTTCCTTTAGAGCAATGGTTCCCAAACATTTTGGGCCACCGCCCCCTTGGTTCCACAAACTCAACCCCAGCACCCCCTTACCCTACCCTATAAAGAGCATTATTCAAAACAATAAAATTTAAAAACAGTAAAAATTAATTGCACATCTATTCAAAATCAAATTAAAACTTTTTAGGTGAAATTTATTCAACAAAACTGATGAACTTGATCCAGTGGTATCAGCTCTTCAAAGTCTGGAAAAAAAATTCTGATAGTTTCCACCAAATTTGCCAGCATGGTGCCATAGCTAGATCTATTGTAAATTAGTGAACAACACAGTTAAAGGGGCCCACCTCTAGCACCCCCCTGCTGCCCCCTTGCCTCTTAGTCCCCCCTAGGTAATCCCACCGCCCCCCAGGGGGCTGGTACTGCCCACTTTGGGAACCACTGCTCTAGAGAGTATCTCGCATAGACATGGCCAAAAAATATCTCTGGTTTTCAAAGTACATGAAGTTCAATTAACGTCAGAAAGAAAACAACTAAAACACTAGGTTAAAAAGCAATGAAGGCTACAATAATAAGAACACTTTGGTGGAATAATATCTTCTGAATAAAATGCTTAGGGTTCCTCCCTAAATAAAGTTTACATTGACCAAACAACAGTGAGAGAGAAAGGCGTGTTCTGCATTCAAGCCTTCTATTTGTTTCTGTTAATTTGTGGGTCCCTTATTTGGGATAAAACTAGTAAAACTAGTATATAAACAAACAAATAGAAAGCTGAAAATCAGCAGGTATACTTATTTTTAAAACCTTCGCAACCAGATATTACAGGTAAATAATAGATTGAACTTTGTGTTGTACAAATTTCTGGTGAAAGTTTGCACCAGCTTTATGAAATAATTCCATCTCAAACAAATCTATTCATAGGTAAGCAGTTTTACAATTCATATCCATGTTGAAATGGAAACGTATCTAATTATTTCAACTTTTCCTGAAATCTGTCTCTTTTATTAATCCTTTTCCAATTACATAAGGACGATTGCTCTTCCAGCAACTAATGTGTTTATGCAATGTTCTCTATGCAGAGTTCTTCCCACCAAATTCATTTTTTCAATTAGATTTTTCCAACTGTTCAGTCTTTTTGCCTCCATAATTAGTTCAGGCACATGGTGTGAGCTAGTCAACTTTTCTATATGTAATCTAAAAGTAATAATCCTCCTCAGAGTCTTGTTGCAGTATTGGCAGCTATGTTTTGATCCCTGTGTCCATCATTAGGGTCCGTTCTACTTGAAATTCCATGTAATTGAAATTACAAGCTTTCTTCTTGGCATGGCAGCATGCCAGCAGTCTTTTACGCCAAAAGCATACTGAACTAGTCCTCACTCAATCATGATTTAGGCTATTGCAAAGAGGAGAAAATCTGCACAAATACTTATGTGTAATACTGCATACAGAAAACAACTCTCTATATGGGGGGTTATGTTTTTAAAAAATCACAGGTGCAAATATCATAAGCATTTTTACAGATAAAAGCTGTATTACAGGGGCAATTCTAAGCAGGTCTCCTCAGAAGTAAGTCATATTTTATTTAGTAGGGCTCACTCACATGAAAGTTTTCTTAGAACTAAAGCCACAATGAGATAGATACATAGAACATATGGATTTTCTGCATTCATATTCTCTCTCTAAATACATCTTTCTGTGAAGGCTGTGGCCCATGCTTCAGACCTCATCTTCATTTGAAATTAAATCCAAAGGCATCCAATTGCATCTTCTTACATTCACCCTTTCTTTCCCTTAGATCTCTTCCCATTCTGTTGTCTCCTTGAGGCATAGGCTAGCCTGCTTTGCTAAGGTTCCTGTGTCAATTGCCTGATGGCGCTAAATAAATACTGGGGATAAAACATGCAGGAAGAGAGGAAGACGGCCATATAGTAAAAGGCCCCACCGCATATGCAGATCTCCTGCATCTATCCATTATGTTAATTGATTAATTAATCAATTATATTAATGTAAGGATTGATAAACTAGGAAGTAACCAATATATACTTCACAACATATAAAGTGAAAAAATCTGCATTTAATCTATAAAAATGTTTGGAGATATCTTTTGATTTTTTTTCTTTTAATACTGAGAGGTTGGAATGGGTGCATACATTTTCCTTCACTCATGTCCACATATAGAATAGGTAAGGTTCAGCAGATTTTCAGGGGCAAGATGAAATACAGGAATTATATATGTTTGTTAAGCATATAGAAACTAAGCTATTTAGGGATGCATAGGTGATGACTAACACCATAAATTATCCACTGAAGTCTACTACAGGCCAGAAAGCTGCTGCAGCGATTCTGTAATTTGGGCCACAGGTTTTGAGATGGAACTGATGAAAAGTATTCCTGGCTACAGCCCCAACATGACATTCAGGCCCAGCAATGAATCTATAGAATGTTGATGGTAAGACTTGCATCAACAGAAGCAGCTGAAATCTGTGAGTTATTTATGGGTCCATTCTCTCACTTCCATTCCTGTAAAAGAAGTCACTCTATATATATATTTTTTCTCTCCAGTACAGATTCCATTACAGGTGGCTTCCCTCCACTCACAGCAAGATACTTCACATAAATTCAAAGTCTACAGGAACTAAGTCAAATGGCACCTCAAATCTGAGTTCTGCACATCTTGAACAGAATTTTTTTTCAATACAGGACTAATCCACTGGGAACAAATGGATTTTGGAGAACTGACTACAGGGTTGTTGGATTGTTTTTCCAATCCCAGCATCCACATTGACTCAAAGCAATTTACAAAACAGTTAGCCAAGCACTGTACAAAGATAAAAATACTGTTTTTGTAAGTGGCTTAAAGCCACTGTGTATGGTGGAAAAAGCAGGGAATAAATATTTTAATAAAGAAAAAAAGTACCGTATATGCCACAACTGGACAATCTGATGCAGGTTAAATGAGATTTGCATTCTAGTATGACAAGAATTATTTGCTTATCTCTACATTTTTGATCAATTTTGTATAATCTTCTACTCTGTCCCAAGTTCACCAAGATAACAAGTTACTCGCAACTCGTTTCAGCCCTTCATTTTCTGACAGCTGAAGTTTAGCAAATGTATTCAAAAATCTTGAGGAAGGGGGAAAATCAGTTGCAAAAATTATATATATATAACGTATGCAGATAAATGTATGAAGGTCTAGAACTATTTTAAAAAACATAAGGTGCTGAAAATGAAAATGTTATTTTCTTAATTTCAGAGAAGGTCTGAAAGCAGGGTATTGTATTGATAGCATTTTTCACGTAAGATGAAAGTGGATCAAGGAAACAAAAGCATGCATGCCAAACAACAATTAAAAGGTAAAAGACAACTAAAAGAAGAAAAGGCACAGATGGTAAAGCTAAGGAGGATATGTTATTCATGTGCTGACAAGTGAAGAATAGTGGAGCATTACACTCATTATTTTTGGTAGAAAAAGAATTGTTCATCAGATAAATGAAAGCTTTGAACTGTAATTACAAACCAAAAAAATACAAACAAACAGTATAATCTGCCTCGCCGTACAATGTGTGACTTCGGATAGATTAGAATGAAGCATACTATCGTTGTAAACAAATCATGAGATGAATGTACATTTAGCAAGTGATAAGTTATTCATTTTTATACCATGCCCAAAGAAGCATTTCTTGGAAATACAAATTTTGTTTTTTTTAATGTTCAATATAAAATGACTTTTATTGACCTAATGTGAATTATGGCCAAAGTTCACAAAAACATAGGTTTTTTACTGGTGTTAACAACTGTGAGGAAGTTATGGGTTCTGAAAGCCCATTCTAAGAAATGAACACTGTTATATTTGATTGAGTTTCTGTAAATCAAGGGAGGACCAAATCAGCGCAAGATGTGCCATTAAATATTGCTTTCTTGGTTGTAACAAAACATCTGCAGAGATCAAGACACAAAGTTCTTTTTCTCTCACAGTAACAACCTATGCAAAGTTACACTCTTCAAAATTCACTGAAGTCAATGTGCTTAGAAGGATGTAACTTCTAAGGAGTGCTCTGTCACTGTTACTAAGCCAACGAAAATAATTACGTGAATCCATATGATTCAGAAATTACCATCACTATATGTGTGCTATTTGAAACAATGAGTGTGATCCAACCAACTCAGCTCTTTTAAATCGAATTGATTCCAATCCCAGAGTTAAGCATAAGTCTAATTCTTCCACAAGTACATTAATGGGCTTCAGAAGTCCTTAGTTTTGTATCTACTTAAGGGTTGCTACTTGGATGGGAGACCATCAAAGATGACTTTGCAGAGGAAGGCGGTGGCAAACCATCTCTGCTTATTCATTTGCCTTGAAAATCCCATGGAGACATCACGTCGGCTGTGACTTGACGGCCCTTTATACACATGCATCAAATTAAATTAGAAACTGTTAAACTCTAGCAATATTTAAAGTAAATTCTTAATCTAAATATTGATAATTAATTGCCATGATATTTATGAGGAAGGTATGAATTGAGCAATATGCTTTTCAGTGCCAAATATACTATCTCAACAAGTTAATGTAAATAAACTGGGAGTTTGCTCATAAGAAAATACTGTTTATTTAACATTATTTCTTTAATGTTATTACATTTCTCTTCCATGCAATTCAAAGTAGCATATGTAGAGTGTCCATTCTTACCTGTTCTGTTGCTTGGGGCACATTCTCCAGTTCATCAGTGCTCTCCATTAAGATTTCTGTTCCGGGCACTGATGCTGTTCCAAAGAATAAAAAAATCCATATGTTCACCAATTCCAATGAAGAATAATTAACATTATATTTTACTTATTATAACCTTAAGACAGAAGTAACACAGGAAATAACATGTTATTTCTGTCTTGTAACTGTCAGATGCAGAAAGAAAGTTCACCAGTAGACTATCTCATAATTTGCTGAAAAATGAGATGACAGACATTAATCTGAGAGCTGCTACTGCTCTGCTCCCACTTGTTCCCTACACCCAACAATGATGTTGTTGTTAGAGGAGCAATGCAGTGTGATGACATAAGTTTAGTTCTTACGTAAAATTTCCAATGATGGAAGAATTTCTCCCTTATGGAATACAACTTCCCCTCCTCATCCTTCCCACTGCAGCCCCAAATGCTGCTTCTAAGGGAAGAGGGACTCTCAGAAATAGTGCATATGTGAGGGGGGGTGGTCCTGCTGTGGGAGGGAAGAATCAGCAAAAATTCCATCTCTTCCATTGTAGAAATTTTAGACAGGACCCAAGCGATTGTATGCATGTTTATCCAAAGGACGAGAGACAAAGAAAAAAAGACATGGAGCAACCACAGCACCATGGCTTTGAAAATGTCTAGTTATGCCGTTACTTTTCGTTTTTCTTTTGAAGATTCATCAGCATATGAATCTGGTGAAATACTAACTTTGTCCAGTTGAAATATTACTGTTGACATCTTAAGACTTCAGACTTGGAAGCGCCTGCTCAGTTAACTATAGAATCTTTAAATTATGACAACCGAAAATCAGATTTTTTTTTTCCTAAGAAATTATTTGTACAAATTCTTTACATTTTTTTCTGGATATGTTGACCCAATATCTACTTTTTTCTAGTCTATCCTGATATTTTCAAATGTGCATGAACTTGCACTTATTGATACAAGAAAGTCTGCAGTGAACTCTCCCCAAAATAGAAGAAGAGTTAGTTTTTATACCCCACTTTTCTATACCTTAAGAAGTCTCAAAGCAGTTTACAATCACAATCCCATTCTCTTGCCACAACAGGCACCTTGTGAGGTAGGTGGGGCTGAGAACATTCTGAGAGAACTGTGACTGGCCCACGGTCACCCAGCAGGTTTTATGAGGAGGAGTGGGGAATCAAATCCAGTTCTCCAGATTAGAATCCACCCCTCTAAACCTCTACACCACACTGGCTGAATATGACTGGGGAGGGGTTGTTGCTCAATAGTAGAGTATCTGCTTGGCATGCACAAGGTCCCAGGTTCAATCCTCGGCATCTCCAGTTAAAGGAGCCAGGCAAATAGGTGATGTGAAAGACCTCTACTTGAGACACTGGAGAGCCGTTGCCCATCTGAGTAGGCAATACTGACTTTGATCGACCAGGGGTCTGATTCAGCATAAGGCAGCTTCATGTGTTCATGTGAAAATGACAGTGAATGTGAGATGTACTACATACTGAAAAATCTTAGACTGTCAAACATTTTTGAGGATGACAACCCCTTATTCATCACATTCAAGTGTGTTCACAAGATCATTTATCACACAAAAGTATTACAGAAAAGTCAACAGAAAATGGTTATGTTAGCTCAGCATTGATATTCTAATGCAAAAGCTCAGGACTCATGGACCCCAATCTAATGGGAGGTGATTCAGAAAAATATTTCTGAACCACTGGATCTTCGAGGCTGGCTAGAGATCCTCCAACTGGAAGGGGTAGCAGGCGGATAGTCTTTGCTATCTCACCTGTCTGCCATCTTCCCCGCCAGTCCTCCAATTACACAAATATTGTTTAAAAAGACAGAAAAATGAATCAATGAAAATAGACTCAGTAACAGTGCTGACTAACATAAGATCTTTAGTACAAATATATGACAAATGAATAGTTCATATGGAAATACTCATATTGGACCTCTAAGTCTCAATATTGACGGCTAGATGTTCCCATTTTACAGCAAATGACATCAGAGATAACACACTGTAAACCTGTAATAGATGCAATGGGACCTTGAATTCTTGCATTATCTGACCTGAATCTGAGTTTGAAAGTAGAAAAACCTTTTCCATCATTGCCATCTGTTCTCTAATTAAGCACTTATCTTTTTAATAAGTATGGTGAGTTCAGGCTTTTTAGCTAATTAATAATGAACACACTGCCACAGGAGAGGTATTTTGGGTTTAATAGCATTGTGCCTACTAACCAAGTGATACATCATTATGCAAAAAGTAGAGATAAGCACTGTAATTCTGCCAAGCCTCAGCATTGTGCTGGTGTCTTCGGAAAGAATATTTACACCAGCAGCTTCCACATGATGTAGTCTTGCCTCAGTAGGGCATTCAGTGGGAACAAAAGTGACAGCCATGAGAAGAAAAATAAACTTAAATAATAATGAAAAGTGACTGATGAACTGAACTTCTTTCCCATCATTATCATGATCTGATGAAATCTTAACATAACTGAGATATGAGCTTATAATACAATCACTGTTATTGGTTCTTTAAGTTTCTGTGTAAAAGTTAAAGAAAACTACTTTTATATACACTAGCACAATGGATAGCCTATTATTTTGGATTCTTACTGTTATGTCTTGTGGTATTAACCTTCTGTTGTAAGCTATGGTTGGTCCCATTGTCAGGAGATAGGCAAACCATAAGCATTTTAAACAAACATATACGGAAGTATCTTCAATACATTACAGAAATGTATTTCTTTTATTTTTTTATTATTATTGTCTCCTCTGAATGGAGAGCTACAGATGCTCAAACAGAGATAACAGCAAACTAAGAAATTGTCCCTCAAAATTGCTAACCAGTGACACCTGCTGACTTCTGGTCTTTCGTTTTGTTTCTCATCTGTCCTTCTGCCCAGCTAATCTTCACAGAGTTTGAACTCCTCCCCTAACCCAGGCTGCTGAGAGCCAGCAGGGGTCCCTGGACAAAATTAGGTCTGCCTCACCCCTATCATTTAGATCTAAAACAAGCATCACAAGAAAATAAATCTCATGGTACTACACTTAATGCACCATCTAGTATCAATCTCTAGTTGCTAGTTAAGGACAACCATTGTGCTATTCTTCTTTGCTTCTGCTCTTCTTTGTGTGAGATTTGTGGGACCCAGTAAGCTCTAGGGCATGTTACTGCTGGAGAAGAACTTGGTTAATTATCCAAGAATTCCTTGGTTGAGCCCTTCCTGACAAGGAAGTAAAACGGGGGACGGAGGGAAAAGAAGTGTCCTTAGCTAGTTGGTTGCACATCTGCCCTTTAAATTTTAAATGACCATTATTTTAAATTGGAGATCAGGTCTACCCCTGTTGAAAATAACATCCCTTTAGGACTTCCGGTGCTGCTGCTGGGGTGAGTGCCACGTCTCCCCAGGCTGTCCTGGGAGAAATCCAAGTTTGCGTTAATCTTGGGATGCTATATGCATCCCAACCCGATCCTTGCAAGTGGGTCGGATAGCAGGAACTCCCTGCAGCCCGCAAAAGCAGTTTGACCTCCCAAATACTCTGAGGGAGCTTTTTTAAGTCCCTCGGAGTTTTGGACGCCGGTCCTGCGAGGGCACCTAGGGAAGAAATCGCCAAAACGCAACTTCGGCATAAGGCTCTACCCTCCACCACCTTATAACCACCATAAGGACTACTTTAAGATAAGAACCTCACCTCTAGACGCTCAAGTGAGTACGCAAGAACCCTTCGTCTTTTACTGATGTTACTGAATAACCGGGGGGTAGATGAAGACATTTCCAGCATCCTTGTCCCTCCCTTAATCGAACTGGATAAGTTTTACCTATAAAATCCATCAGGATTAGAGGCAGGAGCCTTATCAAGTTGATCAGCTTAAACTAAAACAAAGAGCTAGAAAGACGCTTATAAGATGGACTAAAATTTCCACCAATGAGAAGTACTTTTGAGGGAAGGGGAAGGTGAACTTCTTTCTTCCGGTGGAAGAAGAAAAGAAAAAAAGGGGGTCCTCCAGCCACGTTTGCAGCAAGGAACTCCTTAACCCGGAAGACCCTCTATACCACCCTCTCTATCATCTGGCTTACAACAACAGGAAGCAACTCGTAGGACCGGATACACGTCGCACTCGAGTAACATAGAAATAGTTCCTGAAGGGAACAACCATCGAGAAGAGGCGGTAGAAGGTCCACGGTGAAATCAACTTCCGGTATACTTCCTGATTGATCTGACCTAGAGCGGCCGCAAAACTCGCTGGTATTTCAAAACTTTAAAAAGCTGTTTTAAAGTGAAATAGGGGTCTTTTTAAAGCGAAAAAGTTATTAAGCTGATCATTGAAACATTTTCTATCAACAACTAATCAGAGGGTCCTGATTGAGGACATGTATTTTACCAGCCTTACTTCAATGTAAATGTCTGCATTCCGACCCCGTTCTGGCTCATTACATAGCCCTGCCTATACAAAACTGAAAGAAGCGACACAAACCTTAACCATGGAAAAGAAATTGCAAGACATGTTAGCCAAGCAAACAGAGGCAACAACTAAACTGTTTGAACAGATGTCTACACAAATGACACAGCTGACTGCTATGATGACAAATCTTGGCCAAGCATCTCAAGCTATTAACCAAAAGCTAGATGTGGTTACAGAAGACCTTAAGGTTGTAAAGACCCAAATGAATACTATGAAGATGGACATGCAAGCAATGGATTCATCAGTTAAGAAAGTGATGGAAGAACACAAGAATACAAAGAAAAAATTAGCAAGCCAAGAGAAGCAGATTGAAACAATACAAACTAATCAGACAGCTGTTAAAGATCAGATAGCAATGATGGAGATGAGAGTTAGAGAAACCAACCTTCGTCTGCGCAATTTTCCAGATATGATGGGAGACAACAAAGAAACTGTAGTCCCAAATCTGGCATACTTATTTCAAATAGAAGAACAAGAATTGAACCAAGCCATCAACAGAGTTTACAGAATACCATTACCTGCTAGAATGAAAAGATCTAAACCAAGAGATCTCATGATTGTTTTTTATGACACTAGGATCAAGGACAGGATCATGAAGATCCACTATGACAGTCCGGTTTCAGCAGGAGATATTCCTCTAATATTATTAAAGGACATACCAAGACATTTACTCTCACAGAGGAATAATTACAAAGAATTTGTGTCTGTTTTGAAAGCTAATGGTATCAAATATCGTTGGATTATGCCACAGGGCTTGGCTTTCACCTACAAAGAAATGAAAATGACAATCTTATCCCCATCGGATGTGGGAAAATTTCTGAGGAAATACAAGACAGAGCTTAAAGGACTAACCCTGGAACAAAAGGAAGAGGAAGAAGAAGAAGAACCACAGGGAGCAGAAGGAGGCACTGTGTTATAGACTGAATATTTTGCTTCAATAATTACTACATCATGGCAAAAGTAATTTCTTGGAATGTGAATGGTTTGAATGAAAAAACCAAACGGGCAAGAATTTTTAAATATTTACAGAAATACAAATACTCCCTAATTTGTCTGCAAGAGACTCATATAGCAACAAAACACAAAAAATACCTGGATAGGCAAATGCTTGGACAAGCATTTGTTGCATCGGCTAAAACAAAAACAAAGGGAGTTGTGATATATGCTCATTCTAGCCTTAGTCTTGAACTATTGTACAAAGACAATGAAGGGAGAATTGTAATTATCAAGACCAAAATATTGGGGCAAAAGACGATTGTAGTAGGAATATATGCACCTAACGAAGGAAAAGCTAAATTTTATGGACAACTACATGAACTGATTTCTCAGTATGCAAATGATCAGATTCTTTTGATGGGCGATTTCAATGGTGTTACTCTCCCAATTTTGGATAAAAAATCAAAAGCAAAAGACGAAAACGAAGGATGTTTACCTAAAACTTTCTTCACCATGGCTTCAGAATTGGAAATACAAGACATCTGGAGAACAATTAATACAACGGCTAAAGAATATACTTTTTATTCAGCGAGACACGAATCACACTCCAGAATAGACATGATATGGGCTAGTAAATCTATTTTCACGCAACTACGTAAAATCCAAATTGTACCAAGAACTTTTTCTGATCATAATCCAGTTACATTTGAATGGAACAATAAACAAGCATTTAGATGGCGACTAAATGATAAACTTTTAAAGGATAACAAGATTCAAAAAGAACTACAGGACTTAATTAAAGATTTCTTTGAAATTAACCTTAATGGGGAAACTTTGCTGAATACAGTTTGGGATGCATTTAAAGCTGTTCTAAGAGGATTTATGATACAGAAACACACGGCCTGGAAGAAAACTCAACTACAATTTACCAATAATATACTTTGGGATCTACAAAATTTGGAGCAAAAACTGGTTATGGCCTTACATGAAGAAGAGAAAAATGACATACAAATGAAGATTTCTGTATCTAAACACCAATTAAATTTGATAATAATGGAGGAAATGAACAAAAATTTAAAATCCGCTAAACAAAAATACTTTGAACATGCTAATAAACCTGGAAAATTTTTGGCGACCCAACTGAAAGACTTATTTCAAAAGAAGATTATAACAAAAATTCAATCCGCTAAAGGACCAGTTTATACAACTACGGATATACAAAAAGAATTTGTTTCATTCTATACTAAGTTATATCAAAAAAGAAAATAGACAAGTTTTTAAATTCAATACAGATGAATGTCCTTTCAAAGCCCCAACAAGAATGGATAGATGCACCAATTACAAAGGACGAAATACAAGAAGCAATAATGAAACAAAAAACGGACAAAACACCAGGACCAGATGGAATTACTGCACTATTTTATAAAACATTTAGTGACAATTTAGTGAACTTTTTTGTATTACTTTGTAATACAATTTTGGATAAGGGAGCATCCCCAGAGACTTGGTCACATGCATTTATATCATTGATACCTAAGGAAGGAAGAGATCCAGAAAAAACTTCAAATTATAGACCTATCTCGCTGTTAAATGTGGATTATAAGATTTATGCTTCAGTCTTATCGAATAGGATAAAGCATTTTATTAAGGACCTTATACATGAAGACCAAGCAGGTTTTGTTCCAGGAAGGCAAATTAAAGATAATATAAGAGTTTTATTAGATTCATTGGAATATTATGACCAGAATATTCAACAAATGGCGGCCTTTGTATTTTTGGATGCAGAGAAAGCCTTTGATATGGTCTCATGGGACTTTATGAAAAAGATATTGGAAAAATTAAATTTTGGAGACCGTTTCTCGAGAGGTATATCGGCCATATATACATCCCAACAGGCAAAAATTCTGGTGAATGAATCGATGTCTGACAACTGCGCAATCAAGAAAGGAACCAGACAAGGATGTCCTTTGTCTCCATTATTATTTTTGTTGGTGTTGGAATCACTATGCTGTAAGCTAAGGAGTATGGAGGACATTCACGGATTAAAAATTAAAAAACATGAATTCAAACTGAGAGCATTCGCGGATGATCTTCTGTTAATCTTGGAGAATCCAACACAATCAATGAAGATATTGTTGGAAACTTTGGACGATTTTGGAAATGTATCGGGATTTAAAGTTAACCAAGAAAAAACAAAGACAATATTTAAGAATTTATCAGAAACAGAACAACAGGAATTTATATCATACACAGGTTGGGAGAAGGCTAATAAGATCAAATATTTGGGAATCTGGATCTCTGCAAAGAATAAAGACTTGATAACCAATAACTATCTTAAACTATGGGACAAAATAAAAACTGATATGATCATTTGGTCAAATAAAAAATTGTCACTTTTGGGACGTATATCAACAATCCAAATGAACATTTTACCAAGGATGCTCTTCTTATTCCAAAATTTGCCTATAATATCGCATGTTAAATACTTTGATACCTGGAGGAAAGACGTATTAAATTTCATCTGGCAAGGGAAAAAACCGAGGATTGCTTATAAACATCTGGTGGACTCTAAAGTTAGAGGAGGTTTAGCACTACCTAACTTTCAACTTTATGCTGAAGTGGCCGCTTTAGTATGGCTAAAGGACTGGATGAACTTATCCAATTCGCGTTTGTTAGATCTTGAAGGTTTTAACAATATAAGTGGATGGCATGGCTATTTATGGTATGGTAAAATTAAGATACAAGCATCATTTCGTAACCATATAATCAGGTCCTCCTTATTTCATATATGGATGAGATATAAACATATTCTTGAACCAGTAACACCGATGTGGATATCACCTCAAGAAATGCTGACATTACGCCCACTTAGATTGGATAAATTTATCACCTACCAAGAGTTAATCAACTGGGAAGGAAAGAAAAGCTCACTAAAAGACTTTCAGTTACTTAAAGACGATTTACAATGGCTTCAATATCATCAAATTAAATCAGTATTTACACAAGATATGAAGAATGGATTTTCTAAAGAAAAATCATCTTTTCACAGGATGCTATTAGATAATAATACTCAACTGATTTCTAAAATGTATAATCTTCTTTTAACAATTTATTGTGAGCAGGAAATAATCAAACCAACAATGATTAATTGGGCTCAAACTGTGGGACATGATATTGCCCTAAACAAATGGGAAAGACTATGGGCGAAAGACCTGAAAGGAATAAATGCGCAGTCAATTCAAGAAAATATCTATAAAATGATGTATAGATGGCATTTAACGCCTAAGAAGATTGCAAAGATCTACAAAGTGACATCCCCTAAATGTTGGAAATGTAATAAAGAAGTTGGTTCTTTTTATCATATGTGGTGGACTTGTGACAAAGCTAAGGATTTTTGGGATATGATTTATAACGAATTAAGACTAATAGTACAAAAAAACATACCCAAAACACCAGAAATGATGCTATTAAGTATGATACCTGATGATTTGTTAAAACACAGGACTTTTTTGATTTACGCGACTACAGCTGCAAGACTGCTTTATGCAGCAAAATGGAAAGGGACAGACACTCCTGGGAAAAAAGACTGGACTATGAAAATGTTTGAACTGGTGGAAATGGCAAAATTTACAGCTATTTTAAATCAAAAAGACAATGTTCAATTTATGGGGGAATGGGAGGCGTGGATGAAATATTGTGAATATGAACTAGGACTGGGGAAAATGGAAGAATACCTTTTAATCTGATCTAGATGACATTGTTAACATAAAGAAACGTAATCAATTATATTGATAGTATAATGTGATTGAAACCTAATTGAGATATAAGAATAATTAAGATCAGACCATATCACGACGGGATAGAATACTTTATTAAGAGGCGGACGGAGGTGATGGGGAAGTCAATAAATTTTCCTTTATTTTTTATTTTTATTTAGCACTTAAACAATTATAACAACATTACCTATGATTTAGTTTTTAATACTACGTATATTGTTGTTTGTTAACATGGAAAATTTATAATATAAAAACCAATAAAATTTTCAAAAAAAAAAAGAAAAAGAAAATAACATCCCTTTAAAGTTTAAATGGCGGAAGTGCCGCCAACCAGCTGGGGGTGCTCTAAATAGTGAGTGATATACCTGTACATCGTCATTCCTGTTAAAAATAATAGCCCTTTTAAAGGGCACATGCGACATGGACAAGTTGGGGATATGCTTCCTCCTCTTTAGCCACTCGATTTCAGGAACAGTAACATATTTCTAGAAGCTAAAATGACTCAACTGAGGCTATCATACTTTGGTCATATTATGAGAAGAGTCACTGGAAAAGGCTAGGGAAAGTTGAAAAGGTTGAAATGCTAGGGCAGTGGTGGCGAACCTATGGCACGCGTGCAAAGGGGGCACTCAGAGCCCTCTCTGTGGGCACGCGTGCCGTCGCCCCAGCACAGTTTGCCTGAGTTCATTACTAAAAAGCCAGAGGGACGCGGGGCCGGGCTGCTCCCCTCTCCATGCACGCCTGAGGGCATTTCTCACATCACCCACCCCTCTGCCCAGCAGCCCAATGGGAGTACTTCCTCCCTCCCCTGTCACATGTGGCAGGGCGGCTCACATGCCGGGTGGCTCACATGCGGCGTGAGGGTGCAGCTTGGATGGCAGCCTGTTGAGTCTGTGGCGAAGGTGATTCCCGTGGTGGGGTTGGAGAGGAGCTAGGTTGGAGGGGAGCATAGCTTACAGCGTGGCATAGCTGGAGGGGAGCAGAGCACTCAGGCCAGAGGCTTTGCGGTGCCTCCCACCTTTCAGTGAAATCCCCTACTAAAAGAGGAACACCCACTTACCCACCATGTAATTAACCTGTGGAACTCCTTTCCACAGGATGTGGTGATGGCATCTAGCCTAGATGCCTTTAAGAGGGGATTGGACAAATTTCTGGAGGAAAAGTCCATCACGGGTTACTAGCCCTGATGGGTATGTGCTACCTCCTTATTATAGATGTGGGCCACTGTGAGATACAGGAGCTGGACTAGATAGGTCCAACGCATGTACAGCAGAGGTGAATCAAAGGTAGGAAATGCACTCAGATGCCTTTTTCAGAGCAGGCCAAAAGGTCTGCAAATTCAAAAGGAACCCCAGGTGAGAATCACTGCCGTAGATTGTTGATTCAGGGAATATCCATTTCTTTAGTGTTAACTAATAGTGTTAGCTATTTTTGGTATAGGGATAGATTTGTTATTGTGTTTTTCTTTTAAGACAAAAGATGTTAATGTAGGAGTTGTTTTTTCTAAACTAAAACCTCAGTATTCAGGTAAATTGCCGTGTTGGCACTTTGCGATAAATAAGTGGGCTTTGGGTTGCAGTTTGGGCACTCAGTCTCTAAAAGGTTCGCCATCACTGTGCTAGGGAAAGTTGAAAAGTTAAAAAGGTTGAAATGCTAGGGAAATGTTGAAAAGAGGAAGACCCAACATGAGATGAATTGACTCAATCAATGAAGCTACAGCCCTCAGTTTGCAAGACCTGAGCAAGGACAGGTAAGAATGGACACTCTACATATGCTACTTTGAATTGGAGGTTGTTGATTCATAGGGTCAACATGAGTTGGAAACGATGGCACTAAAGAACATTGGAATTGGGAAACTTGTCAGGGAGGTAGGAGCTATATCAAATATTTCTGATGTGATCCCCAAAATATCCCTCCCCTTGATTTTCTTGCTTCACATACAGTCTAATGAAGAATGCTGCTGAACTCTGAAGAAGTCTGCTTACTATTCTTCTTGTTTAAATTAGTCCTAATACAGGTACTAAGAGCCCTGTGGCACAGAGTGGTAAAGCTGCAGTACTGCAGTTGAAACTCTGCTCATGACCTGAGTTCAATCCCGAAGGAAGTTGGTTTCAGGTAGCTGGCTCAAGGTTGACTCAGCCTTCCATCCTTCCGAGGTCGGTAAAAGGAGTACCCAGCTTGCTGGGGGTAAAGGGAAGATAACTGAGGAAGGCACTGGCAAACCACCCAGTAAACAAAGTCTGCCTAGAAAACGTCGGGATGTGACGTTACCCCATGGGTTAGGAATGACCAGTGCTTGCACAGGGGACCTTTACCTTTAATACAGGTACTATATTATTGCAGCTTATTTATTTATAAAAAGCTAGCTTTGCTAAACCTATAATATACCTTATCAATATTGAAAGAAATTCTGGAGATCTTTCCAAAAGGTTTTTCATAATATAGATATATATATATATATATTGTTTCCTAAGACCTTACCAACAGATTCTGCTACTTCTTGTTCAAGAGTCTGAGAGGCAACGGATACATCCTCTGTTCTTTCTGGCAAGTTATCTCCTTGTAGCCTGGATAATTATAACACAAAGAAAAATGAGGTTATATATAAACATATGAAGCAGCCTCATACTGCATCACACTATTTTATTTATTTATTTAGAGTATTTTTTGCTCTCCTCTCTCTGATGCCAGACTCAAGGGGGGTTACAATGACAATAAAACAACTTACAATTAAAATCCATATATTTACATTTAAAATTATCCTAGACCTAGAACAGTAACATATAGAATATCAGTTTCAATAGACCTTTCCTTTTTGGACCCATATGTTAGATTTACCTCACAGGGAACAATCCACCATCTATTTTACCTATACATTAAAGCAGTGTTCCCCAAGGTTTTCAAGCCTTTGGATTTATGCCAAGAAGTGGTGGGTACAACCACAAAATGGCTACCACAGGAGGTGGAGTCAATCACAAAATGTCAGGGATTGTGGTTATACATAACTTTAATGGTAACTCTTCAATATGGCAGGCAGAAGATGTGTTTAACATGATGCCTTTTAAAATGAACATATTGTTTTACAGCCTTTTCTTGCATATACACCTTACTTTCAATTACTGTTACATTTTATCTCCATTTTTAATTTTAAAAATCACATTTGAAGGCATTTCCATGCAAATAGTTTTAAATTGTGTGTTATTTTCATTTTATAATATTTAGATGTGCTATGTTCAAATACATTTATCAAAGGGCTAAAGCAGATTACAGTAGCAGTAATGGTTGCTCATTATTGGAAGTGAGCTGGGCTGGGAGAAAAGTGCCTAACTTAACAGAGAGTATGGAGGAAGAGTCTAGCTCCTCTCATTAACTGACCTCTTTTTATGTTAAAAGCAGCCCACCCACCGACCCCATTTTACACACGGACAGGAAAGATGTACAAACATATAAAACTTTCTCTTTTAAATCTAGCTTGGTTTGTCCTTAATACCAGAAAGCCACCCTAAGCCTGGCCTTTGGGCCGGAGAGGGCGGGATAAAAGTGTAATGAAATAAATAAAGATATATATATTTGCACTTAGATTATATATATCTTTATTTGCTATTATATATATATATATATATATATATATATATATATATATATATATATATATATATATATATATATATATATATATGTGTGTGTGTGTGTGTGTGTGTGTGTGTGTGTGTGTGTGTGTGTGTGTGTGTGCAAAATCTTCCAGTTAACACCACATCTATCAAGTAATAAGAACATTGCATGGTTCTATACATTCCAAATTATAAGATATAATAACTGAACAAGTTGCAGACTATTTTGTATCACCTAGATGTGTTTAAAAGTCACTCAACCTATTTTTATTGCTAATTTGAATATTACAAATAAAATTAACACTGATTTGTGTGGGTTTTTTAAAGTTATAATTTACTGCTATTTCAGTTCAGGTTTTATTTCACCCTCTACACTCTTCATAAATTGCTTTGTTTCAAAATCCGATCTCTCATTAACTTTTGGAACAATGCAAACCTTTCAGTGACTTTCATTTCAATTGCAGCTTCCCAGTACACTTAATCCATAAATCATCTCCCTTTCCTGAAAAACAGCACTTGTTACAAGTTCAGTGATTTTTAAAAACCTTGAATCTGTTGTTAGATTTTTTTTCTCCTTTTCACATAATCCTATCTCCAAAAGGCAATAACATTTGGCTGAGCAGATTTCCACAAAGAATAAAAGAACAATCTTCCCATAAAGCCGTCAGAAAAACAATAAAACATATTCCCTGTTTCTAATGGCTTTCCCCACTGCAAATTTCCCTACAGAAACAGAGTTTTAGCCTCACTGTCCCTTTTTGGACATTAGGCTTGAATTCTCATGGAACTGTAAAGTATTCTCATGAATCTGGCACTGGTGAAAGACCTGATTTACTCAGGAATAATGTAAGCTAATTATTGGGCAGTAACAATTGCTTGGCAAAGGATGTAGATTAATGCTTGTGGGGGATTTGGCATAAGGATAGGAAGTTGTATCAGATGAGCTCACTGTTTGCTAGTTATCAAGATATGACATATGTGAATTAAAGGGTGAGAAAACAGAGCCAATTTTTAATCACATTTTTGAACCGCTTCTTTTACGGCCCTGAAATATTCAAAAGCAAGATTCCACAACTATTAGCAAAGTGAAAGCAAACCTGTAGCTTCTTGCTAAAAATCAAATTATGAAAATATGAGACGTATGAAAATATTTTGACATTCTGTCAATTGAAATTTTATATTAAAATATCTGATAATTAAAAGTATAAAATGCTTTTTAAAAGTATGATGTATTGCTAAAATGTCATAAATAGACATGTTCATAGGTGGCCTTCTCTCTATGGTGCTAAATTACTTGGCAGTAATTCGAGTAATATAAATATGGATGAATGATCAAAGACACATATGCTTGCAGTTTTTTCATCTATGAAATGCAAGAGGCTGTAGGTGGCATACATGTAGATTTTTGCCATCAAGCCTCCATTTTTGCTAGCCTCACTCTTTCTCCCTCCATCTTAAAGCCAGAACAGGCTTCTCTGCTAGATATGTGGGACCAAGAAGTGGCATTCCTCACTATTTCCACAGCAATGGGCAGAACGAGCTAGAGGACCAAGCCTGATGTCATCGTACCGACCAGGAAAGAACACATCAGGAGAGAAGGCAAGCCACTCCCGTTATCCGGCAAGGAGACTCCTTAATCAGCAACCCTTAAGTAATTAATCAAAGTATATTTTATGTATTTAAAATACTGATGTGCCGGTCTCTCTCCAAAGCATCTCAGGCCTTAATGTAGGTAACAGTATATATATAAAAAAATTATATATAAAACAAATGTTAAAAACAGATACAGCTTGAATATCCCTTAACCAGATATCCAAATACCGGAATGACCTGAAAACCGGATGTTTTGAGCGGATAGGAAGGCATTACTCACAGGCCCTCAGCAGTGTGCCAAGCCTCTCTCACCTTTGCTTTCTGATGGGCCAATGTACACAAAATTATTTAAAAATATTGTTTACAATTACATTCAGGCTATCTGCATAGTGTATATAAAACATAAATGAATTTAGACTTGTGTCCCATCCCCTAGACATCTCATTATGTATATGCAAATATTCCAAAATACGGAAAGATCCAAAATACAGAATACTTCTGGTCCTAATTCCAGATGAGGGATACTCAACCCGTACAAAAATGTTAAAGCCAGCCTAAAATCACCTTATGTATCCCATCCATGGATATTCCCCCTCTGCCTGGGGTCAGACTACCCCAAAAGCACTGTTTTGCAGCCTTAATGGAAAGCCATGCCTTGGACAAGGGTTGCGCTGACAGCAGATCCTGCTGGGAAGAAAACAGCTGCTACATGGGAACATTCAGGCAGTCTCAAGTTTGTGGGCACCAGAACTCTGGGAGATTATATCCATCTCAGACAGGCAGGCTGGGTAGATGGTAAACCAAAAGGACACCCAATCTATCCCTGGTGTCTAGCACAAGGAACACACAATTAATGCTGGCAGTACCCTGCACTGTGAGTCTAAAGAAGGAGAAAGATTCTCAGAAGACAACTGCACCCCCCTTCCCTAAGCTTGATGAAGGACCGCATACTCAACAAGGACCAACTATAACATGAATTATCCTGCTGTGCTGGCATTTCTGCCAAATAAGAACTATACCAGCATTAGCATTTCTAACCAAAATATTCTTAGTTCAGACTGACTCAGCGAGCACTGGTTTGAACGCCCTGCTCAAAACCCACTGCAGTGCATTAAATAAGACTGCCTTCATCATTTCTCATTTGAAAATACGACTAGGATTGTGAAACTCTATCCTCCATACTTGACTAATCCAGTGCCATATATGTTAACTCACCTTGCTGCCTCCTTGCTTTCCAAACCAGAACAATTTTTAAAAAACTCTTTTGCTTTTGAACTCAAGCGTTTGGCCCTACAATTAGTGGAGTCAGAATCTGTCCCCTAAACACACTTTGGCTTGCCTAGGGCTACCCCCACCTTGTGAATTTTAAGATAACTGGCTCTGGACATTCATTGTGTCCCTATCACTCTTTCAGGCTACAGCTAGGCTTGGCACCTATTGCTCCTGCCTATGAATTACTTTTTGGATAAACTGCTGCCTATCAGGACCACGCTTTGAGATCTGGACCTCTGCCTAGAAACTGCATGAATACCAGAAGTCCTTATTTTCCCCCTTTTGCTCTACCTCTATGGCCGTCACCTTCTTTAGTGAAACAATTTCCACAGGTTATGTGGGTGCTGGGAATATTTGTAATTTAACATATGCACAGGGGATTATTCCTACCTGACTGATATCATTGTGGTTTTTTAATTAATTAATCCCTTCTACAAGATATTTCTTATTGCACTTTACTCAGATTTGAGAATCCGACTACATTTCAGGGTTTGTGGACGAACTGTCACTTTGTCAGAAGATCGTGGCAGTGCTGCCCAGTGATGCTGGCACAGCTTTGCGCCAGTGTCTAGATGGCACACCTCTGTGCGCCGTCCTCCTGGGGGCATTCTGGGGGCATTCCCGGGCCGGTCCAGGGGAGGAGCCGTGTTTAGGTGGCCTCCTAAGCCCTTTCGGCCTGGGAATGCCCCCTTTGCCCTTACTTGTACTTACACCACCTTTTGAGGTGGCGTAGCTCCGTGGAACCCTATGGAGTGGTTCCATAAGGCTTGCAAGTAAGGGCAAGGTTTTGGCTTCAGTGTGGGGGGACAAAACCTACTTTGGAGGCAGTGAGGCTGCTCTGCCTCCAGCCACCGGCACAGCCCTCCCCTCAGGAATGGGCTGATAAGCTCTACTGAATCTATCTGTCTACGTAGTGCATTTTTACCCATTCTTCCACTATTCTCAAGGCATATATGGTTCCCCCTTCCCCATGTTATCCTAACAACAACCCTTTAAGAACATAAGAGTAGTCAGTATTCAGGGAGGGAATGCAGCATGGTATAGCTTGATCTCGTCAGATCTTGGAAGCTAAGCAAGATCAGTACTTGGATGGGAGACCTCCAAGAAAGACTCTGCAGAGGAAGGCAATGGCAAACCATCTCTGCTTCTCGCTTGCCTTGAAAACCCCGTGCTGGAATTGCCAGAAGTCAGCTGAGACTTTAAGCCACTTCACATACGCACATAGTCAGTATTAATACTTTTTTTTAGTTAAAAAGTCCTATGAAATATTTTCTATTTTAGAATGAGTAAAAAAGTTTCAGTACTGTGTAAAATTCCAATTTTTCCAATTGGAGTCCTCAGGGTTTTTTTCCTGAATGTTCCCAGCCTCCAAATCCCTACTGCTGAGTAACTGTAAGTATGAACTCATATGCACAGAAAACCAATGGAATTTCCTTTCAGCAACTGTGTCTATGTCAAAGCAAACATTAAACACTTGCAGACATTTGTCTTCTACAAGATTAGAACAATTACAAGACAATTGGAATATTTAATCACTAATTATATAATGAAACAGAAGGACAATTAAGACTGCAGTTATTCCCCTTTTACCCTTACAAAGAGAGCATTTTTTCTTGACAAACAATGTTTTGATTAGCATATCTGCTTTTTCAAGTGATGTTTCTGGATATACTCAGTGGGAAAATGTGGTCAACTAGGGAAATTCTATGCCCCATGAGATTTCTGGTTAAGCTGTGACATAAATCTCATGTCTTGGATTGTTTGTTTCCCATGACAAAGCAAGGACTTTGGACATAATGAGACCTAGCTGTTTCTTTCAAGAGGAAATTCACAGGGAGCTCACCACGAAATTGATTCCGCAGCATGGAATTCATAACGATAGTAGTCCTTGGTTTATTGTGCACATTTTTCATGTAGGCACAATTCAACAGTTATGCATACTTACATACTACTGAAACTGACAGGATTTAAGTGTCTGTTACTGTGTGTGGATGACCAGGTTTAGAGTCCAACACTAGCCATGTTTATTTGGAAATGAATCCACTAATCTCAATGGAACATTAAAGAAATGATGTTTTAAACATTTTTTTAAGTTTTCAAACAAGCACCTTGCTCTAGAAAATGGATGGACTGATAGGGATGCTAACGTTCATACATTTCAGACTATTACATAAGAATTCTGGGATTCTGGGAATCCTGTTTTCTTTTAGATCTTATTGTTTCTGGTCCTTTTCCACAGGCTTCTCCTTTAACCTTTCCTTCTCTCCACTGTGCAAATAGCCCATAATGTTTTTATGTGCCACTTGAAAGGGCAAGGTACAAATGATGGTTCATTACAGCAAGTTTTTTTTAGAATTACTTGGTTTAAAACAAATGCTCAATTTAATGAAGTCACAGAATCTCTTCACACTGAACGTATGATCTTCCTGTGGCTCTATGAAAGGCTGCTTTTCTTTGTAAAGTAAGAACTGTAGGGAAAACATCTCCATCAGTCAACAGCCAACACAACATTTGATGTACTTATATCTTATGTCGGGCTAAGGACTTGGCATGTCACCACAGCTGTCAGCTGTACCAGTGACTTTTTGCTCCTGCTTCACATCTAGTGAAGAGATCTAGATCTGGGCTGAATTTCTTCTTCTTCCTTGCAGGTATTTAGCCTGGGTGCAGCAAGAGGACTGAGTCTTTGATGCAGGTTTAAGGGCAGGAACCAAAGGGCTCTTAGCCCATGATTCACAGCCTGTGTCTCTGAGTGAGCTGACCGAGTGGATCCAGGACCAGCACAGAAGCTGGAGCTGTTCTTTTTCTTTGTGATTGCCTAAATTATATTTTTCTTTTCTTTCTTTCTTTTGTAAATGGCTGACTCATGGCAATTGCTTTGAGTACCCAGTGGGGAAGATAAAATATATTGTGTACATAACAAAAAAAGCAAAAGCAGAACAACCACAGGCAAGATAGGTCTTTTTACATACTTGGGGCACTGGAGAAAAATATTAACCGAAGGGGGTAAAAGGCCCTTAAAAACCCATCAGGTGGGTCTGGAAAATATTCAAGAATGGATGGAATCTTGAGAGCAGCTGAGAGGCAACTAAAGAGAAAGGGTAAGGGAAGCTGTGAAGAACTCTCCAGTTATGTCATGTATTTAGCTGCTTGGGTTGATGTTTATTTCTTTTATTTACTAAAAGAAAACCAACAGCAGTGTCTTTCACTGATTTCTTCAAAAGCTGTCCTGAATAGCTTTTCTAACATTTGTGTGTCAGGGATGTAAAGCTACTGCTTGATCCATATTTTTGAGTTTTAAATCTTACAAATTGAGAAATGTTTCCTCTAACAATGACTATGCCACATTATGATTGAATAAGCACAGCTATGTGTCTTTCTGGAGAACATGGCAATTTTATTCAATCAGCATCTCCAACCAGGCAGCCTTTGAAAAAGTGGCAACCTCAAATTAAAGTAGATGAATTATAAAAGGAGGGTGGGCACATGCCCAAATTTGGGCTTCATCTCACCACAGGCTGCTTTTGTTTACCAGCAGTTAACCTCTTCTGAAAGGAGCACAAAAGAACAGTCAGCAGCAACAATAAAAGGATGTAACTGGCAGAGTTGTACAAAATAAATAAAATTCTTGCTGATCTGCATTCTGTACCACTTACAAAAGTCTGAGTTGGCTCGCTTGGTCACCTAAGCCTGCTTCTCAAGAATGGGTTTTTGTTTAAAGAAAATCAAAGGACCTCTTAGTTGATTTGGCAGCATTATTCCCTGGCTCTCATACTACAAATGGAAAAATAGCTTTTAGCTGCCAAAGCCAGAAAGGCTTCATATTGATTAGATTCCTTCCAACAGGATAGGATTGTGAAGCATTACAAGTTAACTTAATGAAATCCCTAAGGACACCTATGCAACCATTTATACAGGTGTATATAGGCAGGTTCTGAGGCCATAAAAAGCCTAGATCCTCTAGTGAGAAGTCACAGAAATTCAGATAACTAATCAAAGGCAGAAAAAGTGGAAAACAGATCCCAGCTGTGAAGGTCATCAGAATTCAAAACAATTTGGTACACTGTTAGGGTGAATAGTGTAATGATCAAAAGCTAACTCTGAAACCCCAACCCCAAAATAGGTCAAATGGTAGTCTAGAAAATGATATAAGAATTTTCCATGCTAAAGGGGGAAACCACTCCAGCTCCCCAAAGGCTCCCTTCAGTTCAGTTCAGCTGAAAGCTCCACCCAAAACAGCAGGGGCTCTATCTAGCTAGGGTATCTCTCTGTCTTAATGCTAAACCAGAGCAATGGCTTCCTGTCCAGAATCTGGGATTGTTAAATTAAATTCTGAATGATGAAAGTGCAAGTCATAGATACAAACCAATCCAAACATAAGACGGGACACTATCTTCTGCTTCTCCTTAGTCATCTAGCCAGGCATTCTACAAATCATTTTGCAACACAATTTTTCCTTAGGGAAGCACAATATTGATTTGAAACTCTCAAAGCAAACAATTATTTTTGAGCCTCAATGCCTACTATTTACCTGGCACACCTTGCACAGATGTTCAGTGTGACCTTGGCTTGTGGCTCAGCAGTATGTGTACTTCGAGTCTGGTTAAATTTGCTCCCTGAAGAAATTACACTGGTCACCCCTTCCATTCTTAAATCATCGAGATCCTCTGCAAGGAAAAAAGCAAACACACCACTAAGAAAATATTAGCAGCAATAACAGCACACACCAAGTATCAGAGAAATACAAGCAGTAAAGTCACTATAGAATTTGAAAAGAACAACGAAAATGAGTTGCAGGAATAAACATTTACTTAACACACACATATACATTAATATGTAAACTAATGTATGGTCACAGTTCAGTCCTTTTACACAGGTTGTGCCCTTGTTCTTTACAGTGAAGAATGAGTACCCTAATATTTGGTTTCTCTGGTATCTTTAAGGGGTTATCTGTATGTAATGGGTTTGAGGCAAAGGGCTGGATCAGAGCCTTCCTTCAGAGCAAAGAACCTTCTTCTTGTGGGATAAGTATGTTCTGCTGGATTATGAATGGATTAACAGGCTTCAACTCAGGAAACAGTGGGGATTAGAGCAGCACGCTCTGATCACAGTGGATGTATCCATTTTAGGATTCAGAATGCTGCCGCATTCTAGCCAACTCCTCCATTCCCCCAGCCCTTCAGTTCCATTAGTACAGGGAGGAAGGAATTGCAGGCAAGCTCACTGCAGTTAACAGCTTGAACTAACTGGACTCTTTTCAGAGATCTGAAATGAGCAAGCTGCATACCTGGGCTGTTACAGGGCTGAATGTCCTGCTTTAGAGCCTGGAAGTGCCTCTCGTTGGGAGTGCTACTCCATGACTAAGTGCACAGAGGCACACCTGGCTTGGAGTAATAAGGACTTCTTTCATGCATAATGAACTTTGGTGTAAGACCTGAGTCTGGTCAGTTTGCAAGATGATGATGTATTTTGGAAGTTGGGACATTTTTGCCTTATGTCTGCTGTCAGATAAGAAATGGTAATCTTTATCATATTCTTATCTTCTTCTTCGTCTGTATTGTCTACTCAGACTGGCAGCTGCTCTCCAGTTTCAGACTGTCACGTCACCTACGCCAGATTCTTTAACCGGAGATGCCAGAGTTGGAACCATGGGGTCTTCTGCATACAAAGCAGAGGCTCATCCACTGAGCCACAGTCCCTTCCCAAATAGGATTGTTCTTTTATATATCCAAAGTTAGGTCAGTGGCTATGCTGGTGCCTCTACATATTCACATTCATTCATGACTATTAATATCCAGGCTGGTTGCACATGTGCAACCTTGTACATACCTCAGCACACACAGCTTCTTTAGTGTGAGGCAACAATAAGGATCGTTGGCAGTTTTCTCAATTACCAGCATGGTATTCATAACATCGCTTGCCAATCAAAGTTAGGAGAACGTGATAAGGTAAATACATATGGGCAGGGGAAAACAATTGGTTTTAGATAACCCAAAGGACAATCTACCCTAAAAACTGACACTGCTCTGCTGGTATATTTTCCTACTGTGGTTCTTAGGGGGAAGGAGTATTTAGGGAACTTTCTTCAAAAATTACATGCAGATTCTCCATATTCAAGCTATTATCTTCTCATCCTTTTGGATTTATAATAGTTTGTCCTGCCCACGCTACCAAAACATTACAAGAGGAAAATATGACCAGTCAGAAGAACCTATAGATATTGTTTGTGCTTTTCAAGACAGATGGTCACCTCTGTATCAATCAGCCTGACAGTTTAAACATTAGTATTTGGACATGTCATAAATTTAAAGTGATGGCCTGTTTCCTGATATATCAGCCAATTGTTAAAAAAATAACACGGAGAGTTCCATATCAAACACTACAAACTCATCCTTTTGCTGTTCCCAAGCCAAGAGTGGGATCACACCTTTGTATTTCAAAGCAATCTGATTTAACTGCTCTCAGCATGAATCACGTTCATGCTGATTGGCTTATACTACTCAGGGGGTCAGTGATCAAGTTTCCTATAAAGCTAGCCTATAACCATTTGACACAAGTTTTTCCACGCATGGCCCAACAGTAACATCAAGACCAGTAATGGGCTAGGGACCATTTTGCTGCATACCCTACCTGCTGCTTTGGTACTTATGCTGATTTGAAGATATTGTAAGTTGCCTGCCTTCGCATCTGTCAGTGTATGTTTGGAAACTAGTTTTATTATTTTATTTGCACCTGCTTATTCCTGTCTTATGATTAAGCCTGAACCTTTTCTTTAATCTTTTCAATAAAGCCTGTTGCTTTTATTGGTGTGTTCTACAGTGTGTAACAGTCCAAACCCAGTTGTGGTCAAAGTATCAGAAGGGGATTTATTCCAGGGTTCCGGGTCTGAGGACAGGGTAATCAAATCTTCCTTGCAAGGATGTGGTGGGCTGGAAACCCCAGTCTTTGACAGTGCTGTTACAAAAACAGTCCTTCTATATATTCTGCAAACATCCCTGTTTTGTAAATCATTTTCCCCATAAAATATAGCCAAACTACTGATGTTCAGCAGGAGATGATTCTTCACATATTTCTTCAATAACACTTCATTGTAAAAGGAGTGTATGTGTGGGAGGGAGGGGGGATTAAACTCAGAGACTCCATTTTAAAGAACCAGAGCTTATGAACAAACACTGAAATACTGAATTCATTAATTTTAGTATACATTTGACCTAACCGCTTTTTAATTTTTTTCAGACAGATGGCCATATAGCTTTGATGTGTTTACATAGAGTAAATTAAATTTTGCCTTAGCCTTGAATGTCACACCATATTTCTTCATATCCTCATGGTTTATGCAACTGGTTTCTTAATGGAGTCAAGCTTTGCTAGTTTGCCAAGTAATCTACCGGAAAAGTGTACAATTTCCATTCTAAAAATAGTAAGCTAGGGCAAATAATGAAATAATCTAACAATAACCACGTGTAAGCTTACCAGTAAATTATACTGAAAAACAGGGAAAGATTTCACATTACTGAACTTGTACAAAGGATATTAGGGTCCTTTGAAGGAGGACTCATTGGGGCCAGGCCTAGCAGTAACCTCTAGGAGACGTGATAGTACATGACGCACCAGGAACTGGCTGCCTGTTACTCTTCAACAGCAGCCATCCCATGAAAGCCAGTGCAGTGCAGCGCTTAAGAGTTTCACATCAAGATCTGGGAAACCCAGGTTTGAATCACCACCACTCTACCCTGTAAGTTCACTGGGTGACCTTACGCCAGTTACATATTCTTAGCCTCACCTAGCTCACAGGGTTGCTGTGAGAATAAAATGGAGAGGAGAATGATATAAGCTGTCAAGAAAGGTGGAATATAAATGAAGTAAATAAGTAATAAATATTGCTGAAAATGGGGAAGCAGATAAAAGGAAGATTGGTGGGTGGGTAGAAAGGAGAGAAGGAAGCAGGGAAAGGTGAGAATATGGGGATTGACAGGAGGTGGGAAAGAGGAAATAGGGTGGGTAAGGGGATACGGGGGAAATGAAGTGTGACCCATACATCCTTGTGGGTTTCGCCCAACAGCTGGCACCACACAACTGGGCCACAATTTTTCTAGGTAGAGGTTTCTGGGGGAAGGAAGGTGGGAAGGCTTTCAGGGAACAGAAAGAGGAAATAGTGGAGAAGGGGGAATAACATACCCCCTTGCAAGTCCTCGTGTGTTTTCTGCATGTTATTGTGTATCAGCAAGTTGAAATGGATACATATGCAAGTTAAAAATAAATAAAAGGAATCAGGAGAATTAAAATTTAACATTACAAGAGTTAATTTGGAGTAGCACCAAGAACACAGAAAAATGAAAGAAGTTTATATACCCATTTTATAGAGTTTTGTAATAATGACATTCTAATAGTCTAAATGGCAGGATCAGAATGCCCTTTTATTAGAACCCACAAAATAAACACTGAGGAAGCAAACAAAAAGGAAGAGCGGTGTCTTTTCAGGACATGATAATGAAATGCCTAATTTGAACGTTGTTTGTTAAAATGGAATTCAGAAGGTGTTGCAGACTTGGATGCACCATCTCCCCATCCTCTTTTCTGTACTGAACATCCAGTATGAACAAGGGTTCTGGAATCTCAAAAGCCTGACTACTACTATGTTGTTACTGGAATTTCTGTATGAACCAACAGGGCTACCAACTTTATCTATCAGGTTTCTCATTCTGCTTAGATCAGTGGGTGATATCTTACCACTGATCAGCAAACTTCCTTGAGCACAAAGAGCCTTTAACCAAAACAGCTCTTCTACCAACAGAAAATACTCTTTCTTGGAGGAAGTCTCCTCAAAAAATACAATCCAATGACAGTATAATGTGCTCCCCACACGTTACAACCATAAATTGCAGACAAAGAAAATATTCATTGCTTTAAAAAAATACATTATTCCTTTCTTTCTCATAAGACTGCATTTACAAATTCATTACCTATATAATTACACCATATTCTAACTTTTTAAAAAAGGTCTTCCAGGACTGGCATTACAAGAAACAATAAAAAAATAACACTTGTACTTGAATGTCTTGATTTTCTTAAAGAAATCCTACACTTCAAAATACATTCTGTCTTATATGCCATGCGTATAAAAATTATGAAGACTCTTTTAGCATTCTCCAACATATTTTGCTTATCTGAAATTACATGAATACATAAAAGAAAACACATTAGTGCCCTCAAGTGGCAACAACCTATTGCTGAAACACTGCTACACAAAAATGTTACGCTATAGAATCCTTAACATACTTGTACCAGCCCTTAAGATAAGTATGTATGTGAACAGATATAATCAGAAGCAGGCTAGTAAGGATCTTCCAGCTCCGTATACATTAGCGATACTGGCTGCATACTAAATAGCCATAGTTGCTACATATTTGTTGCAACTTTGCTCATTCCAGCAATTACTCTATATTTCCCATTAGTTAGCTTCTCCAATAAAATTACAAGGTCAAAACACCTCACTTTAGGGAAGCTTTTACAAACACAATCGTCCATTGGAAACAAAGACTGGTAGCCAAGGTACGTTTCTTCTTTCTCTTTGTTAATGGGCCTTTAAGGTAGAAAAGAAGGCAGAGCTGTATTTCCAAATAATATTTCTATACCAACTATATTGCAAATCTCCCCTTCAAAGATGGGCTATGAACACAGGGTACTGTCAGTACCACCATTTACACTGGGCTAAATACCTTCCAGACTTAGGGCAATCTGTGCCAGCAGAGCTCCAGGCTGCATTCAAAAAGTCAAGAACCAGCCTCTTTTTTTGTTGGTGATGAGAACAAGCCTCTAAAAGGTCTGGCGCTTATATGTTCCATTCCCACTCTCCTTCTCTTGCATATATGATACAAATTGGTGGTTTTCCAGTTCGATGAATCTTCGTTTTGAATCAGAAAATAACAACTCAGGTCTCTTGCTTGCCTTTTGTGTGTGTGTGTGTGTGTGAAGTCACAGCTGACTTACGGTGACACACAAGTTCTTGGGAGTTAGAAGTTCTTGGGAGAGGTGTGTAATTAATAGAGTTGAGTCCCTTGGCCTTTCCCTTGCTATGCTTAAGAATACGAATTACGAGGCAGCATCAAGGATGACCAGGATGAAGGTATTTTAGCTGGATCGTGCCAGTACGCTAACTCTGGCAAGTTGTATTTCAGCATTAGGGATTCCTCTCCTTGACCCTTCCCTCATGTTTGAAATTCCTCACAACACCTTGCCACGGGAGTGCTTTTATGCTCACCAGATTGAATGTCCTGCCAACTGCAGAAATAAGATGACAAATTGCTAAAACTCAATTTTCCGAATATTTCTGTGATTGTGTATGGTGTAATACAGACTGTAGACTATGTTTTGCTATTTTGTGATCAATAGCCTGTCCCCAGAGCTCTCTGGATTAGGCCTATTTTGTCTAGATATCAGTTCCCTCTTGGGGTGGTATCATTATTATTAGCTGATCTTGATTCAGAAACAACCTGAGCTGTTGCTAAATATCTGACAATAGTGATAAGAACATAAGAACATCACCCTAAAACTTTTTGATGATGAGAAACCTTTTGATGTTTGTGGAACTCCCTGCCCCAGGATGTGGTGATGGCTGCCAACTTGGATGGCTTTAAGAGGGGAGTTGACAGATTCATGGAGGAAAGGGGTATTCATGGCTATTAATTAGAATGGATACTAGTCATGCTGCATACCTATTCTCTCCAGGATCAGAGGAGCATGCCTATTATCTTAGGTGCTGTGGAACACAGGCAGGATGGTGCTGCTGCAGTCGTCTTGTTTGGGGGCTTCCTAGAGGCACCTGGTTGGCCACTGTGTGAACAGACTGCTGGACTTGATGGGCCTTGGTCTGATCCAGCTGGGCCTTTCTTATGTTCTTAACTGTATAGACCCATAGTTACATGTTGTTTTTTAAGTGCCGCAGATTTTATGAGGTATATGTATTTTATTGGCCTGGGTTTTTTTTGTTTTGTTTTTTGCCTTGTCATATTAGACTGGTTTGTCAGTTTTGATCTGTTGTGATGTATTGGTTTTATGCTTAAGACCTTTGGTCATACAAGTTTAATAATAAAAGGTGACACTGTAGGCTTTTCAAGGCAAGAGAGGTTCGGAGGTGGTTTGCTATAGCCTGCCTCTGTGTCTACAAACTGGGATTTGTAGGAACAGACATGGAGCAACAGCTGCAGCTCTTCTTACAGTGCAACCCTGTGCAGAGTTACTCCGGTCTAAGCCTATTGAACCAAACTGGATTGATGAGAGTAACTCTGCATAGGATTGCACTGTTAATGTTCTTATATGGCACAGAATTTTCATTTATGACAACAGCAAGCATCACAGGTTCTGATCCTACAATCACTGTCTCCCTTTAACATATCTTAGGAGCACTGACTCTTGTGCTTTATTCATTCTGTCTTCATATATTCTATATCTATCCCTCAACTCCCATGTTTCCTTTATTCTGCCAGAGGACAATCACATTCCCATTAAGGTAACTGAAAACTATTTGTTTGTCTTCAGAAGTATGGTTATTTTTTATTTTACTTCACATTTTCTCTTAATAACCTACCTTCATCTTCTGATAATATTTACTAGGAGAGGAAAATGCTTATTTTTTGAAACAGCACAATTCATAAAAAGCTAAGCATGACATTCAAGATACTTAAGGACGTAATGAAGTTCTTACGCCCTATTTTTTCAGTCTATGGAATTCGCCCATCAATACATTAGACAACATGAATTGCCTCAGTGCAACATCATTGTAACAGAACTGGGAACTGAATCCAAGTCAAAAATACTAAATGCTGTTTCTATCACATCCCAGAACTATTTTGAAAAATGGATTCCTTCTTTTTTGCAGATTGCTACCTTTACAAATGTTTTGAAACAGGACTCTGGAAACATAAACATATCAGTTCTAAGCACAGCCAAAATTTCCATTAGGGTAACTGAAAACCAGCTTGCATGTCTTTAATAGTAAATGCCTAATTAAAACACTGATCCTCAAAGTGCTACACTGGCACAAGCCCCACTCATTTCAATAAAACTACCACTTCAGTAAGACTTTTCAAAGTGGCAGCAGATTGTCTGATGTGATTTATAGCTGCCAGGTCTTAACAATTCATGGTGGAATTCAAGAAACATCTGCACTACATTAAACTGAGGGAATATTCATTCTCACTATGTGCCTGGTATAGATATACTCTTCGGAGATTGTAATCCATATGGACAAGCATGTGTGATCACTAGGCTTTACAGTCTGTAATCCAGTACCTAAGTCTTACTGGCATTTAATAAATGTGGTAAAAGTTATAAGATGATTTAAAGCAGCCTTCTTGTGGCAGTCACAACATGGTGGGCTGTTCTTAAAACAGACCTTGACAAAAGTAATGCAAAAAGTCATTGGAAGTGGCAATTAAACAGAAGCAAAAGGCTCGGAAAAAGGTAAGGTTATGAATGTCTCATGAATGTTTTGTTTTGGCAGAGAAACAGGTTTTGAAGAGGAATTTTGAATGCTTCAAATGAACAGAGTCACAGAGACTATCCAGACATAGGTAACAGAATAACAGTGAAAGCATGACAGAATAAAGGGGACTGACAACAGCTGAATATGGACCAACAGAAGAAAATATGCAGATAAATTACAATCTGCCATCCACTGTGAAAAAGGAGTGGGTAAGAATGTCTTTGTTGGTGTTTTCAGACTTCTGTGCTTCTTTCAATACCACAGATCATAGTATTCTTCTGGGTCAGTTAACAGGGACGGGGTACTATTCTAATAGAAAATTGATACAGGTAATTACTTTCTCTCAAAAAGACCAAATAGCTGGGAAGGCCCAAAGCATATGTTTTTTAAAAAAATTCAACATGTGAGTTACAATGCCAGCAATTAGACACTTTACTTAGTCTTTCACTGAAAAGAAAAACAATTGTGTGAACAGTATATCCTAAATATTTTTTTTTTTTTTGCTGAGCTCCAATCCTATTTGGTGCATAGGTACCCAAAAGTTAGTCCTAGGAGACAAGGTTCCACTATGAGATGCCTTAGGGCTTCACCTTGTCTCCTATGCTCTTAAACACTTGCATCCAGAGATGTGGCATACAGTGGCAGCAAACATGCAATTCTCATATGTCCTTTCCATCTGAATCCAAGGAGGCTGTCAAAGCACCGAAGTGGTGTCTGGAGACTGTCAAGGAAAGAGATGTGAGCAAAAAAACTGACGCTTACTCTTGACAACACAGGACTTAAACTGAACGGTGAGTTGTAGACAGGATTGTGCTCCACTTGATGAAGCAGGTTTGAAGTCTGGGGAAATTTCTGCTGCCTGGCAGACAGGAAGTGGAGGTAATCTTTAGTGGGGTAGCCACACTCACTTATTGTATCAAAACAAAACCGAAGACTAGTGGCAGCTTAAAGACTAGCAACATGTATTCCAGTATGAGCTTGCCAGGGAGTGCCTTTTCCAGTTTGTGCTGGTCTGCCAACTATAGGTGTTGTGGGTATAATGGAGGTATGTACTGGTAAATATACAGGTTAGACTACTGTAATACAGTCTATACAGAACTGCCTTTGAAAATGGTTCAGAGACTTTGAACTAATGAAAAATACAGCTGCCTTGCTGTTCTCTGTTGCTTGTCATAGGGATTGTTACCATCCCATTTTATGCAAACTGCACTGGCTTCAAAATTAGATGGGGGATACACTTCTGGGTAACAGTTTGTGTGTCAAGAATGTGGGGTATGGGAGGACTGTAAGCTAAATATGGGTACCCAGTTTTGTCGCAGCAAAAAAAGGCCAATGCGATCTTGGCATAACACCCAAATCTCAAGATGTCATGGTCCAGCTGCACCTGGAGTACTATGTGCAGTTCTGGGGGTCTCACTTCTAAAAGTATGTGGTCAGAATGGAGAGGGTGCAGAGCAGAGCGACAAGGATGATTAGGGGCCTGGAGAGCAAGCCCTACATGGAAAGACTGAGGGACTTGGGAATGTTCAGGCTGGAGAAGAGGAGGTTGAGGGGGGATATGATTGCTCTCTTTACATATTTGAAGGGCTGTCACTTAGAGGAGGGCAGGGAGCTGTTCCTGTTTGTTTATTTATTTATTATATTTATACCTTGTCCTCCCCAGCATCACCAGGCTCAGGGCAGCTTCCAATAAATAATGAAATAAACTGAGCAGCAGAGGATAGGACTCACAAAAAATGATTATAAATTACAGGTGAAAAGGTACCAGCTGAATATTAGGGGGGGAAATGTTTACAGTAAGAGTTGTTCAGCAGTGGAATCAGCTGCCTAGAGAGATAGTGATTCCCACCCACCCCAACTGGCAGTCTTCAGGCAGAGGTTGGATGAACACTTGTCAGGGATGCTTTAGGCTGATCCTGCACTGAGCACAGGGTTGGACTAGATGGCCTGTATAGCACCTTCCAATTCTATCGTTCTATGAACACATCCAATCTTCCCCTGCAACGCTAGATCACAAGGAAATGACTGGAAGTGGTTAGCAAGCTTATCTACCATGGCAGAAAGCTCAATGTTCAGTTTATTATGCTGTGCATAAAAAGTACAAAATACACATGAATTACATCAAGGCACGGCACAGTGGAACTAGGTGTAAATGGGAAAAGGCTCAAATCTCTACTTCCGAAGGTTCATGCCTTTCAGTAGTCAGCATAAGGAAAAGTACATTAGGAAAATTAACTTTTTTAATTACCCAGGAGTTCCATTGCATCATCTTCATTGTCAATATCTTCCTCTGTTACTGACGGAGCTGTGCTCTGTACAGAATCAAATGAATCCTGGGAAAGCATGGCAGCTAGAAGTTTCTTATGTTGCTGCTGCTGGTGTTTCAATCCTTTGGTCTTTGGTTCCATCTTTAAACTAGAGGAGAAAAAGTGATCTTCTCCATAATCACATATAGAACATTTATGTATACCCTAGTAGAATGTATAAGTTACATTTTATTAAAATACTCTCCCCCCAATTGTAGAACTATGCACACGTGATAAGCAAACTTCCATGTACATATCCTGCATTAAATGGGAAACTGTGCAAGCAGCCAGGTGATAAGTGGACAATTCACACTATACATATGGTTTCCATCCCTAGTTTAGGAACTGCAGTTGCAATTCAGTTTAAGAAATTTGGCAATTTCAGATCTGATCACTGGCATGTGTACAGACAGAAGGTAGATAAATAGTGATACATAGAACAGGGTTGTTAGTAATGAGTAATAAATTCCAGTTATTAATATTAACAAATTAGTCAGTGGTAAGTTGTAAGTAAAAAACTTGAGTCTTTTGCTAGCTTCTTCTAGTCCACACAAATAACTTTATAACCAGTCAGAGAATACAAACTCCACTTGTGTAGCCACCAAAAAGATAATTAACCCCGCCCCCATTAACAGTTACGTTAAATGTTTCATTTTCATTCTTATATCATACAACCTTCCTTGGACCTGTCTTATATTTTCATTTGTAGTCATATTTGTTTAAACCTAAATAAAGTTTCTGGTGGCAAGAAGCTTAAACATCCTTCCTCAGAGCCTAATGTCTACATTTGTGATAACTCTAATGTTGGTGTAGATCACGTTTCAGTTTAAACTACTGCATGGAAATATATCCATTAGGTAAAGAAGACTCAGGAGCACACAAAATGTTGCAAATGGAACCTTAAGTTTACTAAGAATTCAGAAGAATTCATATAAGATATAAACATTAATATTTTTGTTTGGTTTCACCAGCCCTTTAATTCCTACTCTTGTCAACTATCAAACTGCTTTTCGATTTCCCAATAATGTAAGATAAAAATTAAAACAAAACATTTTTTTCCTCACACTGCCTCACATTCAGCATTTAAAATTATCTGCCAGTAGTTACATACCAGCTTCCATATGAAAGATTATGGAAGATTAGCTCCAAATAGTAAAGTTACCAAGGCTAAATAATTAGGTTAAAGTAAATAACAGCCTAATCACATAGATGTTCATGTCATACACATATCAAGTGGTAAGCTGCAGTACTGCAGTCAAAAGCTCTGCTCACGACCTGAGTTCGATCCCAATGGAAGTTGGTTTCAGGTAGCCGGCTCAAGGTTGACTCAGACTTCCATCCTTCCAAGGTCAGTAAAATGAGTACCCAGCTTGCTGGGGGTAAAGGGAAGATGACTGGGGAAGGCACTGGCAAACCACCCCGCAAACAAAGTCTGCCTTGGAAACGTCGGGATGTGACGTCACCCCATGGGTCAAGAATGACCCGGTGCTTGCACAGGGGACTACCTTTACCTAAACAACAGCCTAATCACACGGATGTTAATGTCATGCAAATTTCAATCATTAAATATACTCTATAAACTCTATAAAAATACTCTATATTACTCTGAGATGATAGCAACACCAATTTCAACATGAAGACATCTGAATGGAGTTTAAAATCAAATTGACTTGAACTATATGTATCCAGAGAATGAAATGCAAAATATATTAAGGTGAAATCTTATACTGGACTAATTTTAGTTAGCCTGCAGTATGATTTACACAGAACTCTTTATCTGGCAGAATACAAAGAAATGTTGTTCTCAGCTATACTTAAAATGGATCTAGAGGACTGTGAATGGAGCTCTATAAATAGAAAAGAGGTTTCTTGCTTTCCCATATTACTGCAACTCACTATACACCCCCATTGTTGCTACCAACCAATCCTGAATATAAAGGAATGTGGCACACAAGCTAACCTGGTAAAGGAAAATCAACAAAAATCCCCACTCAAGCAGAGTCAACCCAATACATTTTGCAAATTTTGTAATTGCTTCCAAAAGCAACCTTACTATAAAATGCTTAGCATCCATTATTGGGGGGGAAAATGACAAATTAGCAAGATGCTACAGACACTTAGGTCAACATCCCACCACAGTACAGGAGCATAGTGGAGAACAACATGAGTCATCTGAGCATTGCTGACACTACTCACTCTGTTTTATAAATGTACAGGTGGTAAAATCTTGAGAATGGGAGGCTCTGAGCTTGCCTTCCCCAACAAGACCTCCTATGCCCAAAGCAAGTTACTTGTGCTTACAGCCCATTCCTGAAGGAGGGGGTGGATCCGTGACAGGCGGGAGCAGCACAGCCATGTTGCCGCCTCAGAGGCTTCCTGGCTGCCATGAGGGGGGGGAAGCATTTAAAAAAATAAAATACAGGAAAAAGGGGGGAAATGCCCCATAGGAAACACCGAGGCTGCGCCACCAAAAAAGGTAATGCAGCCCTGCTACCACTCAAGGGGGCGTTCCTGGGGCGAAAGGGCTGTGGAAGTTGCCTAAAGGCAGCTCAACCCCCGGGAACAACGCCTCCCATTCTGGCGTGGGCTTTTCCTTCCAGGAAAGCCTTGCCGCTGTGGCAGCAGTACACCCGGACGCTGGCGTGTTTGCCCCCGTGCCGGCGTAGGTGGCACCTACACCAGCACGGGGTCACAGCGGCTCCTAAGGAGCTCCCCCCCACTTAAGGAATGGGCTCTTAGAGTAGGAAGAGAGCCAGATAAATAGCTGCATCAGATAAAATCAGATTGCTGTGATTGAATACTAATCAGAACCTCTGTCTGGGTTGAAGTCCTTCAGACAGCAACAGAATTTACCTTCCACCAGGACTGCTGCTATCTTCACTATCCCATTGTTCCACTTTGCTTCTTGGTATTGGAGGTTGCAGCATTTCAGCAGCCAATGGATCTGCATCATTCTCTTCACGGCCAACCCATTCGCCAACAACACGGGGCCGTAGAAGAGGAGCATTAAATGCTGCTACATCCTAAGAAAGGGAAAAGATCCTCACGGTTTATGTACAGAAATATGGGAATTAACTATGTAGACTATAACTAACACAGATAATGAGGAAAATAGCTGAGGAGTAAATGTTATGGCCAGAGAAGGCAACAAGGATATTTATCCGTTACTCTTATGGGGAATTTGATTTGACAGGTATCAATAACATCACAGCATTTTAAAATCAATTTTAACTAATGCAGAGTTGTGAAAGTTCAGGTGAACTGAAGAAATCAAATTGTCTATTCCCTGAGGAGAGGCTTAAGGAATGGCTCATCTTTGATATCCCTCATTTCTTTTAACTGTTGGATCAGCCACGGTTTTTATACATGAACAAAGAAATCAACAACAGCACTAACAATCGATTTCCACTCACTCCTAGAGCTTTTAAAAACTACTTCATATATGATTTTATCACTTTTTTCTTTTTCCAAAACCTGTTGTCCTTCAGGGCAGCAATTTGCTCTGTTAGACGCTATGTATGTCCAAATGATATAAACAGCAACCTGATGGGTCATTTCAAGTCAGAAAAGTCATAGGGGAAGACTTAAAACTTCTCTGCCCAACATCACAGTCCTATAGGGTTGCCAGGTCCCTCTTCGCCACCGGCGGGAGGTTTTTGGAGTGAAGCTTGAGGAGGGCGGGACTTCAATGCCATAGAATCCAATTGCCAAAGCGGCCATTTTCTCCAGGTGAACTGATCTCTATCGGCTGGAGATCAGTTGTAATAGCAGTTGTAATAGCTTTCAACACAGTGTTTATGAATATATGTTGTGTTTTGGATTTTCCAAAAAATAGAATTATTATATTCTATAATATTGTTTTCTTTTCCAATTGGTATATTTCACATTACATTATCTTTGAAGCCACGTGCTGCCATTTATTATAGTTTCTACTATTTCCAGCATAGGTATTTTCTTCTTCCAGTACCTGGAGGTAGGCAACCCTACAGTCCTAAACTGGGGGGCTGTTCACTAGCTATTTAAAAGGGGGAAATGCTCCTGGAACTCTGTGTCTTTTAGCTGCAAAATACCCCACTTAAAGGGCACAGAAAATGTTGTTACTTATATTTATGATTTCCAAATCCTGATATCTTTAAAGGAATCCTGTCACTCAGATTTCCTTAGAAACCGCTTTGAAAGCATTTTCAACATTCTTCTCAGTGAGGAAAAGTCACAAAAGACTGTAATAAAACACCTGTATCCTCAACCCTAGAAGCTCAAATGACTAAACTGAGGCTATCGTATTTTGGTCACAAAATGAGAAGACAAGAGTCACTGGAAAAGACCGTCATGCTAGGAAAAGTTGAGGGCAGCAGGAAAAGAGGAAGACCCAACAAGAGATGGATTGACTCACTAAAGGAAGCCACAGCCCTCAGTTTGCAAGATCTGAGGAAGGATAGGACATTTTGGAAGACTCTGATTCACAGGGGCGCCATGAGTCAGAAGTGACTTGACGGCACTTAACACACACACACACACACACACACACACACACACACACACACGCACATCCTCAACCTTAACCATACTGCTGTGAGAAGAAAGATTTTTTATTTCATTTGATCTTATTTCCAATTTTGCATTTAGATTTTCAGCTTACACTACGTCACAATGACACACTAGCTTCAAATGACTATGGAAGAAGAAAAACAAAATATAAGATTGTATATGGTCTAATTTATGTGAAACATCTATACGTTAACAACAGCAATGAAACACCACTGTCAATAGAATGATAGAATATTATGTTAAAGATCATAACATAAAAGAATGTTATGATATTATATGCATACCAATGTCCACTGCTTGAATGCAGATAGATATGAACAGGAATTAATTTTCTAGGTATACAGCAGTTCTTACCTTGTCTATTTCATCAGAAATTGCAATGCCTATGAACAAAACAAAGACAAAATTAAAAGCCATTCAAAAATAAATAAATAAAAGAAATGTTCGCACAATGTACTCTACTGCCGACTCTATGAAATCTGTTCCATTAGTTAGCACTGATCAGACACAATGTTCTGCAGCATTATTTTCAGATGCAGCTTAATATCTTGCTATGCAAGAAGCTATCAAATATTCTCTGCATTAATTAATTCTTTAAAAAGCAATGAAGTTCTTGGGAGGCACACAGCACCACTCTCCAAAATCTGTATGTGATTTCCAGGATTTTGTTAGCATTTTGACACTTTGGCAGAACAATCCTGAAGGGAGGGGCGAAAGGCTTCTGGAGGCAACGCGTCCCCAGCACCAGCGCAGATGCCACTTGTGGCATGAGAATGGGCATCTACGTTGGCAGCGGGCCACTTATACCAGTGCCGGGGAGCCGTGCAGCAACGCTATGCTTGGGCGCTGGAGCAGCCACTGCTGCAGGAGTTTTCCAGTGCAAGGGCTAGTGCCAGTGCCAAAGGAGGCATTCCCAGGGGCGGGGCTGACTTTAGTCAGCTCCCCAAGCCTTTTCGCCCTAAGCCTTTTCTATCATTTTTGCAGGCTCTCAGTATGGTTCCAGGCCGCCGCCTCCCCTCCAGGGAAACTGACAGCAGCTGGGGCTTTGTCTAGGGGAACTGCTGGCCAAACACCCATAGCACCTATTGCCCTCAGGGCAGCCACACCATGCAGCAGTACCTGCGACTGGAGTAGCGACAGTGCAACTCTGCACAGAGGATAGATAACAACTGGATGGGTGCCCTGAACGGGTATCCTGGAAAGTGGAGCCCCCCCCCCCCCGTGCTTTTGGAGGAAACACAGATCTTGCTGCTGTCCCACAGACATGGCTGTAGCCCTCAAGCCTACTGTGCTGTCCATCATCACTACCTATGTCCGTGTAGCATCTGTGCAAGCCATGATAACATTCTTAGTGCAGTATGGGGTGGCTGTGGTGACTGGTGTGGATCCTGCCACTCTGCCATGGGGCTGCCATCTCACCGTTTCTAGCCCAGATCCTGTACCATTTTGGATGCTCTGGTAGCCATTCATCTGGCATATCTGTCACACTCATGGGTATGTTGTGAGGAGCAAACCCTTTCTCTCCATGGCTCCTTAGAGCAGCTTGCAAAGGCGCAGGGCCAAACTCAACAGGGGGAGTTCACAACCCTGCTCATCAGACCTTGTTACTATTTCCCTCCCAACCACTATAGTCCTATTCAGAGGCCCTACCATTGATGCCCCTCCACCTTCTATTAGGCTGGTGGCAACCTGTGATAAGGCCTTCTCAGTCGTGGCACCAAAGCCCTGGAACTCTCTCACCAGAGAGATTAATCTGTCCTCTTCTGTTGCTGTCTTCTGCCAGTGGGTGAAGACTTTTTTATTCATCTGGCGTGGCCTTAGTGATCTCTCCTTCCTGTCCTATGTCTTGTTGTTTTAAGTATGTCTATTTTATTATATTGTATGTGTATTTTAACTAGGTTTTAATTGGTTCTTGTGGGTTATCCGGGCTGTGTAACCGTGGTCTTGGTATTTTCTTTCGCCAGCAGCTGTGGCAGGCATCTTCAGAGGAGTAACACTGAAGGACAGTGTCTCTCAGTGTCAAGTGTGTAGGAAGAGTAATATATAGTCAGAAAGGGGTTGGGTTTGAGCTGAATCATTGTCCTGCAAAAAGTATCAAAGGTAATGTGCTAATCATTGTCCTGTAAGTATCAAGATAATGTGCTAATGAGGGTGTGGTATGTTAATATGGAACCATTGTATCCTGAAGTGATCTGTTAATGTGTGAAATCCAAAGCTAATCTGCATGGCTATTGTTGACTGTAGTCTTTGTTAGTCTGGAGGTTTTCAGGACAGGAAGCCAAGCCTTATTCATTCTTAAACTCTCTTCTTTTCTGTTAAAGTTGTGCTGATGTTTATGAATTTCAATGGCTTCTCTGTGCAATCTGACAAAATAGTTGGTAGAATTGTCCAGTCTTTCCATGTCTTGGAATAAGACCCTGTGTCCTGTTTGTGTCAGTCCATGTTCAGCCACTGCTGATTTCTCAGATTGGCCAAGTTTGCAGTATCTTTCATGTTCTTTTATCCTTGTTTGTATGCTGCGTTTTGTTGTCCCGATGTAAACTTGTCCACAGCTGCAAGGTATACAATATACTCCTGCAGAGGTGAGGGGGTCTCTTTTGTCTTTTGCTGATCGTAGCATCTGTTGTATTTTCTTGGTGGGTTTAAACACTGTTTGTAGGTTATGTTTTTTCAAAAGTTTCTCCATCCTATCAGTGACTCCTTAAATAAATGGCAAGAATACCTTTCCTATGGGAGACTGTTTTTCCTTTCTGATGTTTGTTTGGTTTAATGGCCCTTCTGATTTCATTTCTGGAATAGCCGTTTGCTAGCAGTGCGTGATTTAGATGATTAGTTTCTTCCTTGAGAAACTGTGGTTCACAGATCAGTCTTGCACGGTCCATTAATGTTTTGATTATTCAAATTATTATTATTTGGATTTCACACATTAACAATCACTTCAGGATACAATGGTTCCATATTAACATACCACACCCTCATTAGCACATTATCTTGATACTTACAGGACAATGATTAGCACATTTGAAGGACAATGGTTCAGCTCAAACCCTACCCCTTTCTGACTATATATTACTCTTCCTACACACTTGACACTGAGAGACACTGTCCTTCAGTGTTACTCCTCTGAAGATGCCTGCCACAGCTGCTGGCGAAACGTCAGGAAAGAAAATACCAAGACCACGGTTACACAGCCCGGATAACCCACAAGAACCAATGAACTCTGACCGTGAAAGCCTTCGACAATATTTAGGTTTTAATTGTTTTAATGATGTGTTTGGCTTGGTTTTAATGGCCCTACAACTCACACCTATGTGAGCTGTCTCTGTTAAAATACTTCAATCCAAAAAAGATATGTAGGTCATATTTAGGAAGTTCTGTTAAAGTTTAGAAACGCTCTCTCCATTTATAGAAAATGTCCCTTGGGTGCAGTACTTGAAATACATTCGTACTTTAAGTTAAACACGCATAGGACTAGACCTCAAGTTTCAAACAAGGCTGTTATAAGGAAACATTACATGTCTATCAACCATGGGCTGATGCATGCCATGTTCATGTAGATGAAAAGCTCACTACGCATTTCCAAATCAGTCTGTAGTACATAACAGGTTACCCAACTACGCTACCCATTTGGATCTAGTTTGAATGTCATCAGAGCATGTCATGGTTCAGGAATAACTCATGGAACCTAATAATATTAAATCAGTCAAGGGAGGGTGATCAGAGGAGATTTGTTTCAGTGGATTTTCACAGACGTGAGGCTTTCAGGTAAACCATGCTATCACTAGAAACCCCAAGACAAAATGTTCACAGACTTACACAGTAGGTACCAATCATCTTTGCACTATGTCCTGATGCCTCTCATCTTACTCATTGGTAGGTCTAAGCCCCTTACATTTGCATTCTTAAACAACTATAAAATGTATCATGTATAAAGTATTAGTTACTCAAAAAGAATCTAAGAACTAAAAAGTAAATATATAATTATTCCATTCAGTTAACTATTCCCACAAAACAATATCAATAAGTATGTTAGAAGTTTGATGTTTCATGCATTCAAAACAGATGTTTATTTTTTCTTAAAAGCTTTTAAAACCTGCCTACATATTGACCTTTTTAAAAGACTAGATTACTTCCTTCTATTGACTTTTATGTTGGGGGCGGGGGAGAAAGCTTTGTGTAGTACAGAGTACAGTAATTAACATTTTATGACTAGATCAATATGTGAAAAACTGCCAGTCATTAATGGAAATGTTTTTCACTCTGAGTTTACCAAGCATATACATACTGAACAAAATACACTTTGCTTTCAGAAGCTAATCTGTTTTTAATCCTGTGGGATTAATTTAGCAGCGAAAGTACATCCCTCCAACTCTAGTTGTGTGGGTGTTTGCAAAAACTAGAAACTGTAAAGACTTAATTTAGCTTACTGTTCTTGCTATGTCTGCTCACTAGGACTAAGAACAGAAGAAGGAACCACATTGTGCTTTTCTTTTAATTGTGTGTAAAATATTGCATTTGCCTCTGTGCACATTTTGGTATACTACAATCATCTCTAATTTTCATCCACATTATCTGCTATTCTGAAGATACAATGGACATATCGCCTTCCCTACCCAAATAATCAAGTGTCAAATAGCCTCAAACAGTCTGCATCCCTGAAGAATAGCAGCCCTTTCCTGAGCCTTTGGTGGCCAAGGATGGCGTGGCCGAGGTGCCGCCGTGGAGCCTCCAAAGCCATTCCCCGGCTGCCAAAATGCTTTAAAAAGCTTTTCAGAGGCTTTTTATTTTTAAAATGGGGCATTTTGCCCCATTGAAAACAGTGAGGCCACACCAGCAAAAAGCTGGCGCAGCAATGCTGTTCTCAACGATGACATACCCAGGGTGAAAGTGGTCAGGAGACTACTTGCTGGTAGGTCCACCCCAGCACACCCCAGGAATGCCCCCTGGGACGCCGGTGCAGGCCTTTGCGCTGGTGGGACCCTAGCGGAAGGCCCAACTGGCATCCCTGGGTGGTGCTGCTACAGCAGCCCAGGGAGGATGGTGGTATCCAGGGCTCCCCAATGGCATCCATGCCACCCTGGATGGCATAAGTGGCACAACGCAGGGGGCACAAACGCTGGCACAGCCCCTTCCTGGCCTCCAAAGGGCTTTTGTCCTTTCAGGTCAGGAATGGGCTGTAACAGAATTAATACATTTAAGTAAGCGAAGGCCTGGAAAAACATTTCAGGGGGGGAAAACATTTTCCCCCAAAGTCCTTTCCCAATGTAAAAACAGTTTTAGGAAGCAATGAAAAAAGTCCTAGAAAAAGATTTCCTTTTCAAATGTGTGAGATGTATGAAAAAGTCCAAGGCCTTGTTTTCAATTTATCCAATGGAAAGACTGGGAAAGTTTGAGAAGGCCTGAAAAATAATTCTTTGCTTAGACAAAAGCCTTTAGGTTAAGCTTAGTCTTGGCAGATTGACAGTTCATTTGAAACTTGTGATCAGACTGACCTTTTATTTCACAGTCTCTCATCTTTTACTTGATTCTACTTGTTTATTTAGTACATTTTTTTCCTGCCATTCTGTACATAATTCTCCATTTCATCTCACTACAATCCTATAAAGTAGGTTACACTGAAAGAAAATTACTGACTGGTCCAAAGCAGCCCAGCAAGCTTCTTGGCAAAGTGTGAATCTGAATCCTGGTCTCCTATTGTGCATTCCTAATCAGAGTTACACCCTTCTAAACCAGATTCTTGTCTGACTCTGTAACTGCTACACTATGCCGGCTCTCAGCATGGTAGTTCCTAACTTGCTGTAGTTCCTTATTTTCCAGTTTCCAGTCCACAACCTTTAGCTACACACTGATCACATTCTGCTATGATCTATCAACTAAAATATCTGACTTCTATACTTCTTCTAGATTCTGGCTTACTCAACTTTAACTGCCTCACCTATTCTTACTCATGCTAGCATCTCCCCTGATAAACCCAATAGAAGAATTAAAATTGCTATAATATACTATATCCACTGTAACCTGGGAATGATTTTATACAGGGCTCATGTGCCAGATGTCCTGCACCCAAGGAAATGCTGTGCGGAATCCAACCCCACTGCATGTTTTATCGCAAGGTTTTTTCACAAGGTTAAACATTCTTCTTAGAAGAAAGGAATTGTAAAGCTCATTTGTATAAGTAGTCTTAAGATCTTGCAAATATGAAATTATTTCAAATGATGGTTTTAATGTGATATTGCGTCATTTTTACTACAGACTTTAAAGTGAAGATGCTGAGGGTTTTTTTTATTTTCTTTGAGTTGGTGTGAAATTTATTTAAATATACAAATTTCCATAAAGACATTTATTGTACTCAAAACAAGAGATCTATGCTGATGCATTTTTCAAAATTGCCAGCAGATGGCCTCACAAACGTTCCAATGATTCTGTCCACATTTCAAGACACCAGTTAGGATCATTTTTCTTTCAAGAATTTGGCATGTATGAGAGTAACACGGTTATCTGGTACCGTTTACTTAAGAGCTGGTTTATTTTACACCCAAATAATTGTTATGTCTCCAAAAGTTCCCCCAAACATCACTTGAAACAATAGTGTGAGGTACCATTAAATTGTTAACAGTTGCAGTGGTCCAAAGCAATGACTTTTGCCATTGTTTTGTATTTAGCAAGCAATGGTTTAAATCTAGCTATGCACAAACAGAAACATAAATGAATTTAGCAGAATTCTGCACACACAAAATCTTGAGCAACACCTGGTGCTTTCCTCCATATACGTTATAGGTCCCAGAAAATGGTTGTGCAAGGTCTTGCTTAAGCTGAAACATAAGTGGGGATAAAATAAGCTTGATATAGTACAAGTGGTTACTGCAGTCTTTCCTTGCATTTCCACTTGAGCAGTATAAGAGGAAATTTTGGGCTAGATCCAATCCACTGTCTTGATTTGTGTCTCAGACAGCACCTAGAAGCAGGAATTCATCATGGGTACCAAGAATAAAAAAGCCTATTTTTTAAGGTTTTGAAAACATAAAGATTATTTGTGCTGAATTGCCTCCAGTGGCATCATTCTTTATTTGTACTGGTGTACGTAAATAGTATACTGCTAACATAACACAACAATCCAGCATTCTAGATAACTCAACTTACTTCGAGAAAGATTCTCCAGGGCTTTACCCAGCTTCTTACTTTCTTGAAGGATATGATTTAATTCATCAAAATCATGACTATCTGATTTTGTTCTCCAGTCCCATTTAGGATGTTCTATTGACTTTGGCACTAAATAAAATAAAGCATCATTTTTTTTATTTCATGTTTGAAAACTCTATTTATCAGTAATAATCTGTACAAATGACATAGTACTGCTGACAATACTGAGATCATCCATAACCCCCTTTAGCTTGATAAATATTTCTCAATATGTCAAAAACCAAATTCGAACATTTGTTTCTAACAAAACTGACTGATCTTTGTGAATGAGAATCAGCTTGTTTATCATCATGCAATGCTTCAAATTCGGTGTCCCTGCCTCAAAGAACAGCCCTCCCCCGCGCAAGTCCTGCAAATATTCCCCATGTGGTATAATTAATCCAAAAAAACCGAAAGAAGCCGAAAATTTACAACTTTTTTCGGATTCGGCTTTTTTGGCTCCACTGAAATGGTGCCCTTTTTCGTTTTGGCATATCCAAATGCACAACACTACATGGTACCATTAACACTGTAAATGTCCTCCTAGAAGCATTTTGGTAACCTGGTTCACATGCTTCAGGTTTCTAGTAGTTTGATTAGTAAGACTGAGTAAGGGGGTTCAATTTTATTGGCCCCCTAGTGGGGCAGAAAGAAGTAGTGTTGTTGCAGTTCTAACACATCAAAAACATCCAGAGTTTGAAATACATGCCTCCACCAAGAGGTTCCACATGAATACAACAAACTTTCATCAGTAAAACTTTCATCAACAAAAAGTAATACCAATTTTATTATTTATCACTGAATAATCACAGGAATTTCTCATGAAAGATTTAGGATAATTCCTTACTAATAATCTTGACCTTCTCTTGCTTTATATTCTGCCATTTATTAAAATCAGTGTGGCAGCTTCTTAAATCCCTTATCATATTACTTGAATCCCGAATCTCTTATTCCAGACATATATTATTTGAATACTGAGTATAATACAACTACAGTGTGTACTAGATTTGTTATGGTTTGGGCGTAAAATTATTTTACCTCTCACCTTATTTTACCTTACACACACACTTCACACCGCTAAGGCTTTCATAACTTCAGATGTATTTTCTCAGTGGTTCACTGTTTGATTATTGCACACAAATATAGCTTTACATTCTCCATCAATAAACAGAGACATGGGGCACACCTTATTTTTATGCTGAAATTTTTCCATTTGTGGAGATTCATTGCTTCATAAAATTAATAACAATGAATGGATGCAATATTACTCAGGGCTGGCAGTTTTAAACTTGTAATTAATATGTTTTAGATGATACCCCTAGGAATTGTGTGAGATAATACATGTGTGTTCTATTGATGGGCATTTATACCATGCCTTTCTCCCAGAGGACCCAAAGGAGATTACAGTTCAATTCTCCTCTATTTTAGACTCACAACACTGCCCAGAGAAAAAAGGTACACTGAAAGAGAATGACTAGCCAAGGTCACCCAGCAACCTTCCATGACAAGGTGAGGATTAGAGGTGTGCATTCAGATACACCCAAGCTGATATAAGAAATTATCCATAACACTCCCAAACCTCTGAGAGTAATGAAAATTTATTTGAAATGGATTTTCAAGAGAGATTTCGGGGGACACAATAGCAGGGAGGGAGGGAGAGGAAGCTGGCCACCAAATAGCTGTTAGTTAGTGTCTCTGTCCCTTTAAATTTTAAAGGGACTAGAAACTCTCCCTAACAGTAGAAGCTAACTGAGAACTGATAGTCCTTAGACAGGAGGTCAGGTCTACTGCACTGGAAATAATGGAGCCATTATTTGTGATGGTCACTAAAGAGGCCAGGTCCACCTATCAGAAATAATGAGGCCATTATTTGCGATGGGTAGACCTGGCCTTTCTATAACTCAGAAAATAATGATCCTGTTATTTCCAATAGCCCATAGACCTGGCCTCTGACCACTAGATAATTAGATGCTAGTCAATATTAGTTGTTAGTCAAGCTTCCATTTAAGGGGAGAGGAGATACCAGCTAATGACTTGTTGGTAGGACCAGCTTCCTCTCTCCCTTTCCTGCTTTCCCTGCTCCTTCTACCTTAAGGGGGAATTGGAAGAATGGACCTGAATTTTCAGGATGCAAAAAACTACCCGCAAAACACTTCAGAAATTTCAGAATAACAAAAAGCATGCCCTCCTCAAAACCATGAGCCAAAATTAACACAAGTTTTTAAGTGCACACCCTAGTGGGGATTAGACTCTCCCACTTTATACTCTAATGCCCTAACCACTACACAATGCTCTGGCACCTTTATTATTTACAAGAAATACTCAGGAAGGAAGAAATTTGGGAACTTAAGCCATCTGAGAAAGATCTGTTAAGTATCCCCATACACACTTTTCAAAAGCCCTGAGCTTGCCAAAGGTGCTGGGACTGAAAGAACCTGTGCCAGCTGGGAAAGATGTGCTAAAGTACTTGGCTTTCCCCGTTTCAAATATTTTCAAAAGCCCAGAAACAGTCCCTTACCACAATCACACAGCCAGTAAATTCTGTGCTAGGCTTTGACATACAATTAAATTCATCTCTAGTAGATCTACAGTAATACTAGTCTTACACTTCTTATTTTGAAACTGAATCAGAATTCTGGATTGCTTATTTATCTTGCTCAAATTTTAAACTGTGCATTCGTTAAATTATAAATTGTTTCTACCACAGACACCAGTGTGAAGGAAAACAATATATAGCTAACAAAAAAATACGACACCCAAATATGAACATTTTAAATAAATTGTATACACATGAAAACATATGTACAATTTGTAGTCCTTAATGTATTATTCAACATTGAACCACGACTCCCTCATTTAAATTTAAAAGATTCACTCATTTAAATTTAAAAGCAAATTCTACTGTGCTCCTATTTCAGCTTTTAAGATCCACAAACAACCAGCTCTGAAGAATTCATTCATATTAAATATGCTAACACTTCCTTACATGATTTGGATTCTGGAGAAGGAGGAGAAATGTTGGATACAGCAAGATCACTCTTGGATTTTTTAGGCTTCTTTGCATTTGTCTGCCAGGGTTTATCATAACTTCTGAAATCCCTTCTTATTCCCTTGTTTTCTGTTGGGGGGGAAATATTATATTTGAACAGTTGCCTTTTAATATTGACATGCAAAACATACCTTGACAACAATATTATCAGGCAAAGAAAACACTACAGAAAAATACATTTCTATTCATGTTAGGTCACCACAAAAACTGGTTGTTTTTCTTTTTTCCCACCTAGAGAAAGAATTACATAGTGCCTTTTGCTGAACCAAGAGGTCTAGTTCTTTCTCTGCAACCAAGAAGTCATAAAACAGGCATAGGAACACAAGGGAGAAATGCTAATAGTTTTAAACAATATGTAATTTAATTTCTAACTTTTATTTACAGGGCTGCAATTAGATTATTGCAAGTGTTCACTTTCCAGAGAGGCTGAAGAAACCTTAATCAGTGCCTGGAGGCAGTTTTGGGATGGATGAGGACTAATAAACTGACACAACCCCCCCCCAAAAAAGGTTCTACTGATATGTGGTAGGCCTGACCATGAAGAGAGGTGTCTTCTGTTCTGGATGGGGTAGCACTCCCCCTAAAAGATCAGGTACATAGCTTGGGGGTGTTCCTGGATCCAGGGCTCCTGTTGGATAAATACGTGAAGGCACTGGCCAGGAATGCCTTTCACCAGCTTCAACTGGTTAACAAGCTGCAGCCTTTCCTGGACAGAAAAGACCTTGCCACTGTTTTCCTAGGTACATTTTGACAGAGGGAGGGAAGGATGAAGACAGGAGGGCAGATAAAGGTACGCTGGCTGGTGGGTGGGAAGGAAAGGAGGAATAAAGAACAGGGAAGAAGTTATGGGGAAGAAATGGTAAGGGAGGGGAAATACGATACCCACACAGGTCATTGTGGGTTCCCTACTTGTATATATTTAATTTTAAAGTTGGTTTTCATGTTTTTGATTGTTTACCCCTTGGGGACCCTAAGTGGGTTAGAAAGTTAGCATTAAAAAGTTTTAAATAAATAGCTAAATATAAATAAAGCACTGCCCTGATATTAATCAGGAGGTTCGTTATCTATTTACCAATTTTAAAACGCTCGTCTTTATATGGTGTATTGTTAAAGAAATAATGGGATATAGCAGAGGCACATACATATCTGTCTTTATATGCTATGTATCTCTACTACATCCCTGATTTCCTTAATACAATATAAAGAAAATATAATAGTAGTAAATAAATACTGCAAGGAAAGAAAACATAGTATGGTATAAAAGGAAGAAAGAATTTTAGGTGAAGATAAACCTAGATAAAAATGAGACCCAGATGCCCAACCACAGAGCTTAGTAGGTCGCTCACACCTGGGTAGGTCGCTCAAACTTACATCAAATGGTTCAATAATCCCTAAAATTACCCTGAATTGCCTGGAGGAAAGGTGAAATACAGGTGTGGGAAAAAATAAAAATTGCTTCAAATTATCATTTTAGAATTTCTTAAAATATAATTATTATTTTGCTCACCCGAAGTTTCACTTTCTGCCCAAAGAGCAGCAGATCCAGACAATGTCCTCTGAAGCTGGCTACGACTCCCATGTTTGGATTGGAGATGGTCAATAAGAAATGGTATTGGATGGTCAGGCGTCTCTGTTATCAGTTTGGTCATCAATTCCTTCAAAAGATTGAATTACAGAAAAGTTAACAAGTACTCTATTGCACTTCTTCTTTTTTGCCATCAAGTCACATCTGACTTGGTGACCCTGGTGAGGTTTTCAAGGCAAGTGATGTTCAGAGTTGGTTTGTCACGGCCTGCCTCCACATCACAACCATGGTATCCCTTGGAGGTCTCCCATCCAAATACTTGCCAGGGTTGACCTTGCTTAGCTTCTGAGATCTGATGAGATGGGCTATCCAGATCAGGGCCTTGCACACATATAATACTACTGCTTAAACAATATATATACACTGTGGAATTTGGTTGCCCCAGAGCATTTGAATCAGTCACAGGCACAATTACACTTTTTGTTAGGGGAAATATTTCCAAAGTAAGTAATCCATGTAATTGTATTGTGACGAACTGTTTGTTTAAATTTGCCACAATGACTCTAGCCCTCTGACACTGAAATGCAGAGTTCATTGTGTGTCGATCACAACTTTGGACTATGGCCAACAGGCTAAATAGACAACTTTGTCCATATGGAAACTGCTGCATTGGATCCAACAGCCCAGCTGGTGGGGTAGAAGATAATTTATAAGACAGTTTAATATACAGCAAAATGAACCTTGGTAACTGGGAGAGGCGGTCTGGATTCTGTGGGCTCTAGGTGCCAGGTGAGTATGTGCACAAGATAAATGTGAACAGGAGTGTTCATTAATCTTTGCCATCTCATCGCCACTGTGCTGAAAGGAGCAAATAAAAACCAGTGTGGTTGCTGTGTTGATCTCTAGGTTAACTGGCAACTAATTACTACTCTGCTTAGGTTTTTATTTTGTTCTACAGGTTAAAAATAAAACCAGTCCTCACTAATCTTAGAACTATATATATAACTAAACACATTCTCAATCCTTCCCTGCTTCTGCTGTCTTTCACTCTGCCCCACTTAAACTTTAACTGTAAGCTCTTTCAGCAAGAGACCTGTACTTTGCAATGGTACACTAATGAAAGTACATAAATCATGTGTAACAGAACATTGCACTTCTAATATAAAATGCATTATATAACTATTTATAGATATTTCAACTTTGAGATCAGTACTCCCTTCCAATATCAACATCCAAGTGTATGAAAGCAAACTAAACTACAATCTACTGAAGTAGTTACACGAGCAAAGTAATTACATCAAATCAACACCAATAACCTGGTCAAAAATGATTTAAAACATGTTTATATATTAGCGATATAAAAAACATTTTCATCTATATCACCTTGGTGTGCATTGGGAATCAGCCACTACTTGTGGTTGCTACCAGTTTTGTCCATACCTGACTTCTATGGCATTTGCATGGGACAGGAGATGGGTCTTTCAATTCACTCAACCTTCTGGAGACTTGGAAAGAGCAAGAGAAATTCTTGCTTCTTATTATTATCTCTCTTGTGATATTTTGTGCATGCTAAGGAACTCGGGGGAAGAATGGAATCTGCCTTTCTAATCCAGCATAGTGTGACACTGCTCTAATCTCTCTTTCTGCTTTTTCTGGCTGTGGTTTATGGTCACTACTGGCCATTTTTGTGGATTGTACATTTCATTCATTTAATATATAATACATGGCTTTTGCATGCATTTCTCAAAACTTAATTGCACAACACTCCAGGATTCAAACTGAATGTATGAACTGTCTGCTTTAACATGTATTGCATTTGAGATGGTCGAGTAAGATGAAACACTGGTCTGATATTTGTTTCACTCATGCAAAGCATCTTTGGATGTTGCCATCACTGAATGCTAGAAGCCTAATGCTAGAAGCCTCCAAGCAAAAATGGGGGAATTAGAGTGCATGGTTTTAAGAGAAAACATTACAGAAATCTGGTGGAGGGGAGAGAACCAGTGGGATACAGTCATCCCTGGTTACAAACTGTATAGAAATGACAGGGAAGGGCGTACTGGAGGGGGTGTTTCTATGTATATCAAGGAAGGCATAGTGTCTAATAAGCTAGAGACCATAAAAAGGGCAGACTCGTCCACAGAATCCTTATGGGTGACAATTCCGGGCCCCAAAGGAGATTTAGTACTGGGGACGTTGTATTTGCCCCCTGACCAAATGGCTCAGGGTGATCTTGAGATGGAGAATGAAATTAGGGAAGCATGTAAAGGTAATGAAGTAGTAATAATGGGAGACTTCAACTTCCCTCATATTTACTGGATAAATGTATGCTCCAGTCAAGCCAAAGACATAAAAATTTTAGACATCCTAAATGACTGTGCCCTCGAACAGTTGGTCATAGACCCAACCAGAGGGGAGGCAATCCTGGATTTAATACTCTATGGTGCTGCCAGTGACTTTGTGTGGGATGTGGATGTAGTTGAGCCAGTTGGCAATAGAGATCACAATGGCATCAAATTTAATTTAGATGCAAGTGGGAAAGTGACTGGGAAATCTCACACAATTACCTTTGACTTTAAAAGAGAGAACTTCTCTAAAATGAGAAAACTGGTAAAGAGGAAGTTGAAAGGAACGGAAGGGTTAAATCTCTTGAAAAGGCTTGGGGGTTACTCAAGTCCACATTACTAGAGGCTCAGCTAGCTTGTATACCACAGGTCAGGAAAGGTAGTAATAAGTCCAAGAGGTCACCACCATGGCTAACGGGTAAGGTGAAGGAAGCAATTAGAGAGAGGAAAAAGTCTTCCTTCAGAGACTGGAAGGTTTGCCCAAAGGAGGCGAACAAAAGCAAACACAAACTTGCACAAAGGAAATGCAAGCAGATAATTAGAGATGCAAAAAAAGATTTTGAGGGGCATATTGCTAAACACATCAAAACAAACAATAAGAAATTATTTAAGTATATTAGGAGTAGGAAACCAGCTAGGGAAGCGGTTGGACCATCGGATGACAATGGGAGTAAAGGAACTCTAAGGGAGGATAAAGCGATTGCTGAAAAACTAAATGAATTATTCTCATCTGTCTTCACTGTTGAATATACAGGGTAGATTCCTTCTCCTGAACAGAGATTTTGGAGAGGGGAAAATGAGGAACTGAGGCAAATAGTGGTAACAAGGCAGGAAGTCCTAGAACGTCTAGACAAACTGCAAACTAACAAGTCACAGGGACCAGATGGTATTCATCCTAGAGTTCTTCAAAAACGCAAATGGGAAATTGCTGAACTTCTAATAAAGATATGTAATATGTCCCTTCGATCAGCCTCTGTACCAGAGGACTGGAGAGTGGCCAATGTAACACCCATTTATAAAAAAGGTTCCAGGGGGACCCAGGAAATTACAGGCCAGTTAGCTTAATGTCTGTTCCAGGTAAATTAGTGGAAAGCATTATTAAAGATAGAATTGTCAAGCATATAGAAGGGCAAGGTCTGCTGGGCAAAACCCAACATGGCTTCTTTAAGGTCCTGTCTCACTAACCTATTAGAGTTTTTTGAAAGCGTCAATAAGCATGTGGACAGGAATGAGCCTGTGGATATTGTGTATTTGGATTTCCAAAAAGCTTTTGACAAAGTCCCCCACCAAAGACTGCTAAGCAAACTTCGTAGTCATGGGATAAGAGGACAAGTCCTCTTATGGATTGAGAGCTGGCTGAAAAATAGGAAGCAGAGAGTAGGAATCAATGGTCAGTTCTCACAATGGCGGGATGTGAGCAGTGGGGTGCCTCAGGGATCTGTGTTGGGACCGGTGCTTTTCAACCTGTTCATCAATGACCTGGAGCTGGGGTTAAACAGTGAAGTAGCGAAGTTTGCAGATGACACCAAATTATTTAGGGTGCTTAAAACAAAATTGGACTGTGAAGAGCTCCAGAAGGATCTCTGCGTACTGGAAGAACGGGCATTAAAATGGCAAATGAGATTCAATGTGAGTAAGTGTAAAGTGATGCATATTGGGGCTAAAAATCCCAACTTCACATATACACTGATGGGATCTGTGCTGGCAGCAACAGACCAAGAAAGGGATCTTGGGGTGGTAGTGGATAGCTCAATGAAGATGCCAACCCAGTGTGCGGCTGCTGTAAAAATGGCAAATTCCATGCTGGCCATAATTAGACAAGGAATAGAGAATAAAACTGCTGATATCATACTTCCCTTGTACAAATCTATGGTGAGACCACACTTGGAATACTGTGTACAGTTCTGGTCACCACACCTAAAAAAGGATATTACAGAGCTTGAGAAGGTGCAGAAAAGAGCAACCAAATGACTAAAGCAACTGTCCTATGAGGAGCGGATAAGACGCTTAGGGCTGTTTAGCTTGGAAAGAAGGCGGCTGAGGGGAGACATGATAGAGGTCTATAAATTTATGCATGGTTTGGAAAGAGTGGACAGGGAGAGGTTTTCTCCCTCTCCCATAATACTGGAGCACGGGGTCATCTGCTAAAGCTGGAGGGTGAGAGATTCAAAACAGATAAAAGGAAGTAAGAGGGGACTGGACATATTCATGGAGGAGAGGAGTATTCACGGCTATTAGTTAGAATGGATACTAGTCATGCTGCATACCTAATCTCTCTAGTATCAGAGGAGCATGCCTATTATTTTGGGTAGGGTGGAACACAGGCAGGATGGTGCTGCTGCAGTCATCTTGTTTGTGGCTTCCTAGAGGCACCTGGTTGGCCACTGTGTGAACAGACTGCTGGACTTGATGGGCCTTGGTCTGATCCAGCAGGGCCTTTCTTATATTCTTATGAATGATGGATACCATATGAGCTCCTAGTCCCGTGTTGGCGAACCTATGGCATGTGTGCCCGACTCGGCATGCGTAGCCCTCTCTGCCGGCACGCGGGTAAGTGGCTCAGGATGGGACCGAAAGTCCAAACGGGCGAGGCAGCAACGAATGGAAGAGGTGGAGAGAGAGCAAGCCCGCTTCCCGAGGGACGGGGCGAGGAACCGGCAAGCCGACAGCCGGGAGAAGACGGAGCGCAGAGACGCGGCGGTGCACCGCCGCACCCCAGCTGTAGCCCCGCTGCCCGGTCGTGCCTGCGCCAGTCAGAGGAATTGGCTGGGGTGTGGGGAGGAGGGCAGGATGTTTCAGCCCTCCCTCTAGTCCCGCCCCCAAGACCTTATTAGGTCAGAGGAGGCTCCACCCCCACCAAAAGTCAACCATGAAGCCTCTCCTCACCGCCCCATTTCGGGTGTGTGAGGTAAAGCGCCACCCTCACCCTCCCCTCACAGCGCGGCCGAGTTTTGAATGCGCGCTCGAGGGCCGGCAGCACCAAGGCGGGCGGCGAGGAGGAGATCGGGGCCCGGGGGGGGGTTTAGCAATGTTTGATTCAAAACTCTGCATGGGGGGTTATTGGCCATTTATAAATGGGAGGTTTTGCATTGGATTTGCCATTCAGATGCACATTTCGGACGGAACCCTCTGAATATAGAGCAGGTTTTGCTTCATATATTTTCTTTAGGGTTGCCAGGTGTCTCTCCCCCAATCATTTACCTCTTTTCCTGATGGTTCAGTTACAAATATAAAGTTTCACTTTGAAGAAGAGTTGGTTTTTATATGCCGACTTTCTCTACCACTTAAGGAAGAATCAAAGCGGCTTTCAATCACCTTCCCCTCCCCACAACAGATACCCTGACCATTTATGCATGGTCAGTTTTGATGTTCGCTAAAAGCTCTTTTTTAAAATGCGAATTTAAAACTGCCTATTCACAGTCTCAAACCAAAAGGAGAAATTCCACCCCTCCCACTCGCCTGCTCCTTTGTTCCTGTTTGCATAGCCATTAGCATGTGCATAGCTAACCCGCCGCTGTTATTTTGCATGGTTCCTTCAGGGGGATTCTTCAGGTTAAATTGCCGTGTTGGCACTTTGCAATATATAAGTGGGTTTTGGGTTGCAGTTTGGGCACTCAGTCTCTAAAAGGTTCACCATCACTGTCCTAGTCTATCAGAGATAATGCAAATTTCTTAAGAGAGATACTATCATCACACTCTAAAAAGCCACGTCTTTATATTTTACTGTAAAATTTACATTGGATAGTCCATCAAGTGTTGATGCAGGTCAATAATCTAATCTGCCTGTGATTGTCCTTGATTAAACAGAAATAAAACGGCCTTTGCAGCCTATTAAGTATAAGTCAAATGACAAGAAATCTCTAATTAGCTATATCTAAATGTGTGTAGCAGACCATTAACTTAATTAAGTAATGCTCCATCTTGCTCAGCAACTGACAATAGGTGGCCTCAGAACCATCACAGGTTTTTTCCCCCAGTTTGCATACTTGGCACCCTGACAGATTTCAGATCTGTGAGGTTATCATTTTGTTATTTAACTAATTTCTCCAGGCGACAGTGTCAACATTATTTCTGTCCAAATAATATACCGTATTTTTCGCTCCATAAGACGCACTTTTTTCCTTCTCAAAAGTGAGGGGAAATGTGGGTGCGTCTTATAGAGTGAATGTGCGCACAGAGCCGGCTGGGCGCGCTGGGAGGCAGCCGGGGAAAGCTGCCTCGCGCCGTTCCAGCACGCCCAGCCGGCTCTGTGCGCCCGCCCAGCCCGCTCTGTGCGCTTGTTCGCCTCCCAGCTGGGAAGCGGAGGGGGGGCGGCTTGGCGCGCCCGCCCGCCTCCTCCCCGCCCGCTCTGAGCGCTTGGCGCGCCTCTCCCGCCCGGCTCCTCCCAGCTCGCTCTGAGCTCTTGGAGCGCCCGCCCGCCTCCTCCCCACCCTGAGCGCTTGGCGCGCCCGCGCGCCCGCTCCCTGCCCGCGTTTTTAGAGGACGAAAACAAGATTTTTTCTTGTTTTCCTCCTCTAAAAACTAGGTGCGTCTTATGGAGCGGTGCGTCCTATGGAGCGAAAAATACGGTACTTCCTTTTTTTAACTTCACAATTTGTGATTTCTATTTTCAATTTTTATTATTTCTCAGATTGCAAAAACTAAGATACATGTGCAAATGTGGCATAGGGTACAACAGGCTGCAGAGCTCTCTCTCTATTATTGGATACATTCACAGCTTTGCATGTAGAAAACTATGGCATTTAAAATTCCACAAATAAATCTGTACTGAATTATAAATCTAAGATGCACTACTAAAACAGTTAAGAGAGCCATGATCAGTCTTCACTCGTCCCATGATATCACCCAGCTGTATTATGAGTCAGCCACTTAACTCTTTGGGGGGAGCCTTTGGGGGAGCTCTTATCTGGGCTGAGATATGGAATTCTGCACCAAACCATACCCTGTGGCAAATTTCTCTGTTGCATCCCAAGGGCTTGCAATAGGGATTTTTTTTTTTAATTGCATTCCAGGAGCTTGAGTTTGCATACCCAAGGGAAAAAACAGAGAAATTTCATGGGGTGGGGGAGAATGGTAGCTCAACCCAGAGAACAGCTGCAAGTTCACATTTGTCCCCCTTCCCCAACCTCTCACCATGTCCTTGTTCTGGAATCCAGCAAGAAAGGGGGGCTGAACATGGTTCCAGTGGACAGCATGCAACAACTAACTATATGTTGTGCACCCTTGTTACAAGTCATACATTTGGCACTGTTTAGATTTGAAAAGGAAATAAGTACTGCATAGATTTCAGTTTTGCCCCTAAAACAGAAAAAAGTTTCCCCCATGCATTAAAAATATCTACAAATTTTAAATCACTAGTCTCATCCACTTTTTTATTTTTTTTGCCGTCAAGACACAACTGACTTCTGGCAACCCTGTAGGGTTTTCAAGGCAAGATACAAGTTTGAGATGGTTAAGTTCAAGTGATATATTGTACTTCAAAACGTATCAAGGTGGTTCATATACAAGTCTTTAGTTTCTACTCAGAGTGTTTTCTCTTGGCAGTCTCTGGTTTGTTTCTTAAATTGAAGCTTTAACACTTTCTTAAACTTAAGCTTCTTTCATTTTCACATTAGTCCTTTAGCTATAGGAATTAGGAACATTAACACACTTCTCTAGTTTCTCTCTCAAACTGGCCTAGGTTCACTTGATTCACAAGAGATATTTCCCATTAAACTCTTAGGAATCACTATAAACCTTAGAGCTATTTCCCCTATGTAACTGGTTATGGATCCTGTCTGGATCCAAAAATCCAAAATGTGTTCCTTTTCATCCTGAGGAGAATCCTCCACCAGACAGCATACAGCTCACACAGCTGTTTCCAAGCTCTGTCTGTTAACTTCTTTCTCACTCAACTGTCAGTTCTTAACTGTCTGTTTTCTAACCGTCACTCTCAGAATTCTATTGGAATTCCCTATCAATCAAGGGGGTTCTATGACCGGGACAACTTTTAGAATGCAGCTGCCTGACACAACTGTAAAAAACAAGCAAATAGTAAAAAGCATTCTGGTGATGAAGGGGGGCAGAGAATGGCAGCTGTGACGGGATGACAATCATTAAATGGAATTATCTGGGCAAGGAGGTTCAAAAACCCAAACATTCCCATCCTCACAGACAGAAAATATCTTTAGATAATGATGTTTTTTAAAAGATCATAGTAAAGCATATTTGAAAAACAACAAGGCAAAACAGGGGAAATTCCAGGAAGCAGATGACTGGAGGATGATGCCATGTGGATCCTCTGGGGGGGGGGGGACACTAGTTTGAAAGCATATCCAGAGCTCAATAGTCATGTGGAACAGTCCAAACTGCCCTCATTATATCTAACGATTATGGATTCCAGACAGTCTGAAAAGAACATTCTAAAATATTTCATATCCAATGCATATTGATAGCTATGCATACAGCCCTTGGAGGCCACCATAGTTGGTCAAGAGTTCAAACTTGATCTAAAGGTCTCAGCTAGATCTAAATCTCAATATTTCTAATGTCATTGTTTCTGTAACCTGACAAATTTGTTACTTATTTATTTAACGCATGCTTCTAACTGGGAAATGATATCTAATAAATCTGATATCTGATCTACAAGTATGCCACAGTCGACTCGTATCTCACTCAACTTTAAATTATTTCAATGTAAAAGCAAAGCCTTTGCTCTCTAAGATCAATATGTTAGGAAATGGATACAGAGAAACTCCAAGGACTGCTGCAGACATAAAACTCTCAGTCCCTTACTGAAGAGATTTGGAAAAGATGCTGGGATCATGTGCTCCTTTCCTGGCATGAGGCCACTGAGATCAGCACAATATCTTTTACGGATTCAATTGGCCTCTGTGAGAAATCTGGCCTTTTCTATTGCCATACCATACAAATACTAGCCAGGGTCAGAGCTGAGAGTGTGTAACCGGCCCAAGGTCACCCAGCAAGCTTCCATGGTGGTATTTGAACCTGGGTTTCCCAGGTCCTAGGTCCAACATCTTAACCGATACACCACACTGGCTCTTTTGAAAGGTAGGGTAGAAATATTGCAAATATATACGACTATGTATACTGCCTCAGAGATGCTAGTTGGATTTTTAATAACAGCGGCAAGAATAGTCTTAGCATCACTGTGGAAAACAGACAAAATACCAAAAGTTGAAATCTGGATTGACAAAGCGTATGAATTTATAACAATGGCACACTTAACAGAACTATTACAAACAGACACTCAAAGATCAAATAAAGACAAGTGGCACGCCTTCTATGAATATATCAAAACCAAAAGTTTTGACGATTAAATATATCATGTTAACAAATGATGACAATTTGAACCTTGTTAAGGGGGTAAAAATATGTATTTTCTTGATAGTTTTTTCCCTTACCCTTTTTTCTTTTCCTGTATTCTCACTTAATATTAGAAATCAATAAAAATATTTATTTAAAAAAAAGAGAGAGAGATGCTAGTTGGATTATTTACCTATGAGTTCCAAAACACTTACGGAGCTTCCATCAAAAATCTGTCCAGTTTTTTGCTAGATCATGTCGCAGAAATGAAACAGTAAAATTATCTTTTCAATACACCCCCACAAAAAAATCATCAGCACCATAATGCATGTATGTACACACATATACACAGACTTTTTCAAAAAAATATCTCAGATGTTCTTAACTAAGGTACTAACTGAAAAAAGTCTTAAAAGGTAAATTGCTTCAGAATTGAATTGGATGCTAGAAATAAAACCTCATTAATTTGACAGACAGAAAACCAATAACAATTCAGGCGAAAGTTGTAGACTTCTCTTTTCTTTATCTGTTCCATTGATTACCATTTGAACAAGGTTACAACAAAAATAAAAGTACCTTTTTAAAAATTCAGGGCCCCACCTGACAGAATAGAAAATGGGGAGAAAGAAATGCAAATGCCCTGTAAAAGTAAAGTGTTCCAGATCTGACCCACAACAACAAAGGAAGATGCATCCATAGTTCCCCAGCCTAGCACCTTACCATCTCTGTGTTCCTACTTATTATGGGGCCAAATGGGTTGTATTTGCTCTATTAGGTTGGACAGGAGGCATCAGAATGCTCTTGTGGAAGAAGCATGGGAAGATGAAACTTAGCTGCATTCTTGTTCATCATTGAACAGCTACTAAAGCCGGTTCTCTAGACTGCAACACGGCAACCCTAACCCAGATTCCCAAACCCAGTATTTAGTGTGCTTTACTAATTTAAAGCAGGTGCCCCACGGATCAAAGTGGTAAGCTGCAGTACTGCAGCCAAAGCTCTGCTGATGACCTAGTCGGGGTCAGGTAGCCGGCTCAAGGTTGACTCAGATTTCCATCCTTCCAAGGTCAGTAAAATGAGTACCCAGCCTGCCATAGAGAAGGCCTGAGCCTCTGATCATAGGCCAACATGAGACGGCAGCCGAATGAGCAGATACATTAAATATAAACAGGCAGACAATTATTAGAACAATGGGGTACATGGAGAGCATTTCAACACTTTCCCTAATACTTACCTTTCTATTGCAAATACCCCTTGGAAGATTTCTATTTCCTGTGCTCACTTCCTGGTCCCAGGTGGGGGGGAGGATTGCATCAGGACAGAAGGCTGCTAGGATGCAAGCCAAGGGCAGGGGACGTTGTGTAAGCAGTCATACCCCTCCTTCCGCTAAGGAGGGGCAAAGACTTGCATAAGAGCGAGACACTGCTCTCCCCAAAATGGATGCCTCTCTGAGAGTTTGGGGATCCATCTTATGGGTCAAGCTTGGGCAGGAAAGCAGTTGGCAGTTGCACTTTTCCCCTGGCCCTAAGGTGTGCCTGGCTGGACAATCCCCATTGTGTCACCCTAAAGCAATGTAATCAGTGCTCCGAGCAGACCATTACTTCCCCTATCTGCACCTATCCCAGCAATAAATCGGTATTCAGGAGAGTAACAGAGACATCAATACTCTTTTTGTTGGAGCCACAGAAAAGCAATCAATTCTTTGTTTCTGGCTTTCCTGCTAAGCTACCTCATACCACCTCAGGACCCATTTTGGGGTATAAATATTGGTCCTTTGGCCATTCATAGTGTGTGTGTGTGTGTGTGTGTGTTCTGGTTCTGTGGAAGCACCCCGGTTTGTGTGTGGGCTTTTCCTTTTGCTCCTGGAGATGCTGGTCGTTTTCTTCTTCAGCGCTGTTTTCCACGGATGTCCCTCCAAGACTGGTAACTATCACCAATTCTGAAACCCTGCCCAACTTCCTCCCTTTTCTCTTAGCCAGCTCTTGTATGCCTTATGTGTGCATATTAATTGCTTAAAACATATTTCTTGTTTTTATTATTTTATTCTGTAATAAAAACCAATTTTAATTATCCAACTGCCTTCTCATTTGAGAGTTTTCACCCAGGACTATCCTGGTATACATAGTTTATTGATCTCAGTTTCACCCTCTCTGTCTCCAACTAATTCCCCCCAACTAAAGTGGAGACTGCCTACTTAGGGTAAAAGTTTCACTCCCACACACACACACACTATACAAACCTTTTGCTTTAAAACGTTGGCTCTCCACCACTTTATATGTAACTGAGGCATACCTGGGTTTAAACTGTCAAGTACATAAGGAACATTAAGACAGCAGGTGAAAATGTAGAAAGAAATATTACATTATTTCCAAGTGCACTTTAAGAGACAATTAACACCATGATCCTATTCATGTAGCTCTCTGGTCCTTCTAACAGACTTAAACAGAATACAGGAAGCAGGGCTGCAATTTTTAAATGGAGACTGATGCTGGGGGAAAAGATCTATTTAACCCCCCAAAAAACTATTTCCCCACTAAGAAAAAAACACCTCATTATCCCAGGAGAGTAGAAGCAGCTTGAAAAGTTTCCCCTTAAAACTGCAGATACATCAGCTACATTTTGTAAAAGAAAAATTAATGTTAGAAGAATCACAGAACTGCACAGAATATGTAGATCTGGCCTAAATTGGTGGTGTACCTGGCTTGCCTACCTGAAGTACAAACAAGCTCCTGCAGTTCCAATATACCACCATAGACTGTGACAGCATGACTGTCAATATGGTAGATCCTAAACATTTATTCACTTGCATAGCAATTCAAATCCTGTGGCAGGCAGAAGATAAATGGGCTAACTTTTTTCTACATCTGCTAAATAGGCAAATGTTTCCAATAAAACCACTAAATTCATCTTGATTATAAGAGACATCACATCCATCGTATATAAAAGCCTTAGAAGCCTAACTTTCAGTCCCAGCGAAAGAAAGAAAGAAAGAAAGAAAGAAAGAAAGAAAGAAAGAAAGAAAGAAAGAAAGAAAGAAAGAAAGAAAGAAAGAAAGAAAGAAAGACTCTTTGACAACCAGCACTGCTGCAGCAGAAACAGCAGGAAAAGTTCCTGCTGTGTGCACAGTTTTCTCCTGTGAGGGCAAAACATTTCTTTAGGATAGACTAATACACAAACGCCCTGCCATTACATGCAGGAAATTAAATGATAAAGAACATGTATCTTAATACAAATGTTAATAACTTAGTACAAATCACACCGAAACAAGGTACCTTCGTTAATACACCCAAACTAAACACATGAGTATATCATCAAGGCAAACTGATAATTATAACCATGCACAATTAAATTACTATATCAGCTGACTTATGGTTACTGATAAAAATTATTATGCAATCCTATAAAACATTTACTTAAGACTCAGCCCAAAATGAACCCAGTAGTTTTTACTCACAAGTCAACATTAATTGGGCTGCAGTCCTTCGAACCCATGCATACTTATTTGGCAATAAATGCCAGTTAAATCAGGACTTATTTCTCAGTAAATATGGAAAGGGTGATACTGTCAAAATAAGCTATTTTATGTGAATTCTTAGAGCATGACTGGAATACACAGTCTTCATTACCATAAGGAACAACTCTAATCTTAGACTATTACCCAAAAGCCAAAGCCTGTAGCCTTGTAGTGACACAGAAATTCATCTTCAGAAGAAAGTAAGATATTACTTCATAGCAGCAAAATCTACATTTGGCAAAACAATCTGTGCAGGGAACCATTTCACAAGGCTATAGATTTAGCAATCAGGAAAGATCATTTCACATAAATTTCACAGAAATTGTTAATTTGATTCTCAATCATACCTCCCCATCCCCAACAAGGAATATTGATTTTTTATTTCTTATCTATAAGATAGATAATAATTACGCATGGTCGCCTTAACCTCCTTTATTCCCCGTTTCAGCCAGGATCAAATTTTTCAGTATGCACGATGGTGTTTTATACATGGTCGCTTTAACCTCCTTTATTCCCCGTTTCAGCCAGGATCAAATTTTTCAGTATGCCCGATATCTCATTTCTTGGAAGCTCAACGCTGTTTCGAAGCAAAATGAACCTGGCTTTTCCCATTCCTCTTCTGGCCTGAATTAAACCGTTCATCCTGGCTCATTCCGAAGTCACAGAGAGTGCATACTCCGTTCTCAGGTTAAGCTTCCCCGCGCCATCACGCCCCACCCTTTCCCAACCCCCTCCTCAAAGCAGCATGCCGATGGTTAAACAGGGGAAAACAGAAGATTGGCTTCTCTCACAACCAATCACAAAGCAGTGTGTAAAGAGGTGGGGATTCAAGTGCTTCCCGCTTCCTGGGAGCTCGTTCTGAGCAGAAGAAAGGCTTTTTAAAAACGAGTCTTGGATTTCTCCCCCCCCCCCTCTTTTTAGATTGCTTCGTATTTTGTTCTTAAAATGATCTTTTCTGCGGCAGTTGGGATTGGGGGGAGGAAATCTTCTCTCACGGGGAGCACTGCGAAGTAAGCCAATTACAGAGCAGCATTTAAAGGGGTGGGACTTGATTTGAGCTTGGGAGACTGTTGTTCTGTATTCATGGTTCGATTAGCACACAGTTTTGTCCCTGATCATTCAAGCCAATGCATATAGTTTCCCCCAACCCAGGTTACTTTAATGTGCGATGAACCCAGGTCCAAGCAGGGAGCTCCAACCCATGCATAAAAGACCACTGTGAAATTGTTTGGAAATAGCAAGGGGCAACAAAATACATAAGCATGATGTTTGTTTCACTTTTTAAAACAAAGATTCAACTAGTGCCAAAAGGAGGGATCCTACAAACATAAGGCACTTGTGGACATTTCCCTCTTTCCCCTTCCTTCAGTAGTCCCTTGTGAATCCACCTGACGCTGGGTGAGAGAGGTCAGGGAAGCCTGTGAGTACAATGGCCAAAAGGATGGGGTGTAGTAAGGATGGGGAATCACATAAAAATGAAACTCACTCTCTCTCATCAGCTTTGATTTATAGGATTCAACCCACATTATTCAGACATCTATTCTATTTTACATACCAACTGCCATAAAAATCAAACAGTAAACATTCAGCCCAAAGTAACCTTAAGGAAAATAGACAACACTCAAACAAGTAGTATTCATTGGCCTCCATCCAAACTAGGGCCAGTCAGCAACAGTAAAATATGAGAAAGGGGGTTAGCGTCCAAAGGTGTCTGGATAATGAGATAACCCTATACAGACTATTATTTTTGCACCATCTCCTTGGAAAAAAATGTTAGACATTTTCCCCCGTAAGTTTAAAATGCATCTAATAGGTGAAGTTGTCGTTCAGATATCGGGCAATTTCTTGAAGATTTTCTGAACAGCAATTCATTCTAAATTACTCTCTCTTTTATCTTTACCAAAGCACATTTCTATTGCCAGGAGCCTGGATTATTCAAAACTCAACATCAGTGCAGCCTAAATTGGACTTTCCTACTATAGAACATGAAATTCAATAGATGTATTGTTTGCAGTTTGAAAAGTGCTAATTTAATTAGAAGCAGTGAAAGCAATGCTAATATGGGTTCACTGCCATGAAATTTTTGAATAAACTAACGTTCATTAATGAACCAGCTGCCAAACAAGGTTGCACAGCGTCATTATTCTAATATATATCCTAAAGAAAAAAAGATGGCTTTTAAGTGAAGCAAAACCTGGCAGAAAGCCAGCAGCCAGGATACTTTGCCTATTGCTCTACAGTATGTGATAATAGAAACTTCATTTCTTAAAATATAGCTTCCTCATTGTCAGTTTGCAAGTACTCCTTCAAAGCCACCCCACAATATCCTGCTTTATATTAAAATAATAATTTAAAATAAGTTTGCAACAGCTTGGTCATATCTTTGAATTCTAAACATTACAAGCAAGGCAGAGCACTTTTAAAAGCCTTGTTCCCAATTGCATTTCAAAAAATGCAAATCTTGCATATTTGCTTTTAAAAGTATTCTTTGCTGTTTAAAAAGTGTGACTGTTTTCACAGCATATGCCTACAAGTATATTTATATGTTAATGTATGGTCCTTATAGTTACAGACCAAGAAATCTAATGAAATAGAATTGTAACTTTTGGATGCCTTCTATATTTAAAAAAAAAAAACTATACTCGCTGTACTGCAATTTCTTTGTAGCTGATGTGGCAGCTAGATCCTAACACAGAGGTGGCTGTTTGTCCCATTTTATTCAGTGGAGTTCAGTCCCTAGAAAGCATTTTAGGACTGCAGCATTACAGTATAATATTATGCACATTTACTTGAGAGTAAACCCCAATTAATGCAGTTCCAGCACAGTCCTCTTTACTCCAGACTAAACATACTGAAATTAGTGGGCTTAGACTAGAGTCTTTCTGCCTATGATTGCATTGTTAAGCACACTGCTTTTTGCTCCAGCAAAGAAACAATCAAGCAAAAAAAATAAAAATAAGCATAATTAAACTATCTGGAAATCTACAACAAATGCCCTTATTTTGCTTGATATCTGTGGCATTCCTTTTCACTAATAGAGGCCAAGTCAATAACCATTATCCATTCTTGTACAGAAATCATTTGTATTTTTCCATACATAACTATATTTCCCAAGATACATGATGGCTTAATTTTCTCTCACTTTCAAGATTAATTCTGGGACTCACAGAAACAGTAGACAACAAAACAATTAACAACATCGTCGAAGGCTTTCACAGTCAGAGTTCATTGGTTCTTGTACGTTATCCGGGCTGTGTAACCGTGGTCTTGGAATTTTCTTTCCTGACGTTTCGCCAGCAACTGTGGCAGGCATCTTCAGAGTAGTAACACTGAAGTAGTAACACTGAGAGACACTGTCCTTCAGTGTTACTACTCTGAAGATGCCTGCCACAGTTGCTGGCGAAACGTCAGGAAAGAAAATTCCAAGACCACGGTTACACAGCCCGGATAACGTACAAGAACCAATTAACAACATCACTACACAATCTGAGTGTAATGGTTAAAGCAGATCAGTCTGCCAAACAAATTGGAAGAGGGACACACACATTGTTGCTTACATGGGTACACCAGCAACAAGACTGTGCCAGAGCCATCCTTTCATACAAAACCCTTCTGCATGCTGAACACATACCCTGTTACTTCATGTGGTTCAACACTTTCTGCCAATACCTTAACTGCACATCTCCACAGCATTAAGTCTGAAGACAGTATAGCAAAGGGTTGAAAAATCTGTCCCTGCACTAGCCCACACATATATGCACGGCAGGGGATAGAAGACTAGGACAAAAAATATCACTCACTCTGTAGGGATGACGTGTGTTGCCAACTTCAAGTGCATTTTATCTTCCTCTCACTTCCCCCACCAGTTGGGAAGCTAATGGCAGGGTAAGAGGCTGACAGAAAACATGCCCACTGTGGGAAACTATGTTTTATGCCCTAATACTGCTGAAGAAAACAAAGCTCAGCAGTGTCAAAGATGGTGAGGGTGCTCTTAGCCCTAGGTTATGCTGTGGTCCAGACCTTCCCCTGTCAGAGGTACAGCAGAGAGCCAGTAAGAAAATAGGGTGAGAAACGGAGATTGTGGAAATGTTGCCTACTGCCCTAAGATTGCAGCAGAAAAGCAGAATGTAGCTTTGCTTTGGAAGGGTATGGCATTCTTGCTATAAGAACAGGGGTCTCCTATTTCAGCATTGTTGCATTAGAGTGGGGAGGGTTTTATTGATTTTAAAGTACGCTGTTTTAATTACAACTTGTAAACCGCTTTGAGCAAATATTGTAATGAATAAAATTAAATTAAATGCTTCTGGTTGTAGCCTGCTACTCCTGCTAGATATGGTGTGTGCTACAATTATTAAGCAGCAGAGGTAAGAAACTGTCAAACTGTTATTCAGAAGGACTCAAATTATTCTTGATAGTCCAATACAGCAAGGTGCTTATCATTCTCAGAAACAGTAATAAAGCAGAACTAGTGCAGTGGCTATCAGTAAAATCCTAACAAGACTTAGAAAGGTTTAAGTTATTGGGTTTAAAACTTAAGCCATACCTGAATTCTCTAGAGCAGGGGTTTCCAACAGGTAGCTTGCCAGCTGCTACAGAGTAGTTCGTGAAGCTGCTTAGCTGACAGGTTCATTTTTTTGTGCTTTTCCTAGTCAATGTTCTGTTTCTAGGACAGAACAAAACCGGTAACATGCTGGGAAAGGGTAGCTTGGGATATTATCATTACTCAAAAGTAGCTCTAATTAAAGTAGAGGTTACTTACCCCTGCTCTAGAATTCTTGAGGTAGGTTTATGCAAGTCACCACTTTTCAGCCTCAGATCCTTTACCCCCTTGCCACAAGGCCACAATGGTCCGCGTTAAAGAGTTACTTTAACAATAATAAGGATGGCATATGTGAATCACTATATAAATTCAAAGTGTTAACTATATTTGTTACTGTCACTGGGAAATTACCAAACGTATCCTACCCTATGCGCTATAAATGTCAGGCATGCTGAATCAGTGTGCTCAAAACCCACGGTCCATATGGGAATCCCACTAGCTGGATGCCATGTATGACTCATGGGTACAGCTGAGCCATATTCAGCCAAAGTATATAGGATGCTTTTAAAATGGTTTATAAATTCATTATTATTTTTAAATTTATTAATATTACATGATATTAATATAAACAAAACATGAAACAAGTTACAAAAATAACTGAGATTACTACAAATGATATAGAAGGCCTCGTAATTATTTGTTAATGTTTTTCTTCTGTAATATGACCATATCCAAGTCTTTAAATGTTATAATTTCCCCAGCATATAACAAAAATATGGGGATTACTGTAGCATCTGCTTTCTAATGGTCCACTTAAATCAAAGAAGTCATAAAATTTTAAAGTCACAAATTTAAAACGATTACACAGTTTTGGGGACCTGCCTCCCTGTAAGAATGGTATCACTTCATTTTAGACCAAGTTGTGTATTAGAAGAAAGCCCTTTGGCTGAACTCCAAGAATGGTTTCTGAAGATTAAAAAACTGTCCCAGATAAAAGAGCAATATAATTTGGTTTATTCACGATCTGTAAAATATGCCAACATAAAGCAAAGTCATGTGTCACAATACTTCTAAATGAGAGAAAGAGACCAAAGTACCAACAGTGCATTCGCTTAAATGTGGAACAGCTATTGCAATGTTCTAATAAATAAACCATTGATACACTGTAGAATCAGTTAAAAGATAGATCTTACCACCAAAGCAATTCAAGGTTTTGTAGCTGTTAATATTAAAGCACAACGTATACTGAAATGTTGTAACCAATGGAAAAAATATAGTTCAGACATATGAAGAGACACACACAGTTATCCTAAGCAGAGTTACACTCTTCTAAGTTCACTCAAGTCACTGGGTTTAGAGGGGCGTAACTGTGGTTAGGATGGCAGTTATAATAGGATAAATCACTTTTATAATGGTCTTTTAAGAAAAAAATCTGCCTTGAGCTTCCAGTAATCCTGACTTGATCTCCCACATGGTTTTATGTTGTTGCAAATTTGTCAAAAGAAGACCACTGCCCCAGTGCCATTCATAACAGAGTGTGGGCTGCATTGGATATCCTTCTATTTCCTATGAAAGCACAGTAACTCCACTTTTGCAAGTGCTCCCATGTGTCAAGTCTGCATTTGCAGCTTTCATTGGGTACCCTGTCCAGTAAGACTCTAGAACATTTACTGGCCCTTACATCGAAAATGACAGGAAAGCCAATGCATGGCTGCCTCAGGCGTATTCTGTCGCTTGGCAGTGCAAAGTCACTCTCTAACCATGTACCCTAGCAACAAACTGGACACTTTCCTTTCCGTAAACAAATGCACAGAGCCCAACTCGATCCATAACAGGCTTGACTATTCACAGCCCAAAGGTGACAGATATCCAGATGATTCCAACTCAGCCCAGTTTCTTTGAGCAAACATGGCAACGTTTATCTAAGGGTACTAGTGAAACAAACACATATGGTTGTATCAGTTCAAGTGAAAGCTCAACATCTGAGTTCAGCCTTTAAACAGCAGAGGACAAGAAGTTTGACATGAGATAATATATGGAGATAATGCAGGTGAAGAACCAGTTCCACAGACCAAGGAGAACAGCAGTACTAAATATGTTAGACGTGGCGCACAGTGTTAAGCTGCAGTACTGCAGTCAAAAGCTCTGCTCACGACCTGAGTTCGATCCCAACGGAAGTTGGTTTCAGGTAGCCGGCTCAAGGTTGACTCAGCCTTCCATCCTTCCGAGGTCGGTCAAATGAGTACCCAGCTTGCTGGGGGTAAAGGGAAGATGACTGGGGAAGGCACTGGCAAACCACCCGCAAACAAAGTCTGCCTTGGAAACGACAGGATGTGACGTCACCCCATGGGTCAGGAATGACCCGGTGCTTGCACAGGGGACCTTTACCTTTAGATGACTGAGGCTGACCTGGATGGCCCAGGCTAGCCTGATTTTGTCAGAAGCTCAGCAGGGTCTGCTCTGGTTAGCACTTGGATAGGCGGCCATTAAGGTATGCCAGGGTTGCTGTGCAGAGGAAGGCACTGGCCAACCACCTCCGTTAGTCTGTCTTGAAAACCCTACAGAGTTGCCATAAGTTGGCTGCAACTTGACTGCCCTTTACACACACACAGAAGCCTGAGTGTCAATAAAATATTATCCATGGAAGGTTTTGCATTGGATTTGCCACTCTATAGATGCACATTTCCCCCATCCGAATTCTCAAAACTCTGCATGGGGGCTTATTGTTGAGTTTTGAAAATATGGATGGGGGGAAAGCGCGTCTAAAGAGCGGCAAATCCAAAGCAAAACCTCCCATGATCATAAGGTGGAAAATTGGAACACATCCATGAATGGAAGCATACTTCATGCCTGTAAAAGGATGGCCAGGTGTGTGGAGTCAGGCAAGCAAACGTTGCAGCCAAAGCTTGAGGAACAAACAGCACATCCCCATTCCCCATGGGTTACGTTGTATTCGTGCCTTTTTCGCGGATGCGTCCCAGCGAGACAATGTGGTAAGTTCAGCTTCTCAAGCACGACGGGGGACGCTGCACTCCCCCTTTCCCGAACAAATGTGGAAAGGAGCTGTTTGGCCCTGCGCTGAACGCAATGGGAAAGAGAGGGGGGGGCAGAGGTCGGAAGGGAGAGCGGCCCAGCAGCACCAGCAGGGAAGGAGAAGAGGCACGAGAGAGAGAGAGAGAGAGAGAGAGAGACAGGACAGCCGCCGACGTGCCGGACCAATGGCGCGAGGCGAGGCGAAGCGAAGCGCGCGCTCGCGGGCAGGTGCGGCGAGGCACAGGGGCCCGCCGGCGCGCCCCCGCCCACCTACCCACGCACCCACCCACCAGTCAGGCCATGGAGGCAAAGTTCCCCGGCGCGCCCCTGCCCACCTGGGCTGCGCACGCCTGCCTGCCTGCCTGCCTGCCCGCCCGCCCGAGCAGCCCCACCTGCGAGCGCCTCACCTCGAACAGCGGCCCGATCTTGTTCTTCTCCAGGTAGGCTTGGATGCGGCTCTGCTGGTGAGACGCCATCAGGCGAAGCGGGGGGGCAGGGTCTGTCCCCCGCGCAGCCCCCCTTGGCCCAGGCGGCGCGCAGTCCGGCGGGAGGCGGCGGGGGGCAGCCAGCGGTCCGAGGCGCGCCGCGAACTGGGCGACCGGGAAGCCCGCCCACGCGCTAGAGCCCAGCCCGGGCGGCGAGGCGGGCAGCGGCCGGCGGGTGCCTCTCCATGGAGGGGGGAACGGCCGCGCTCGGGCTGGGCGGGCGCCCGGGGCATGGGGGCCGGGGGGCCGGGGGGAGCCGCCCGCTGCGTCCGTGGGGAGAGAGAGAGAGAAAGGGGAGCTCCAGCTCCAGCCCGGCCGAGCTGCCTCCCTAGCGACGGCGCCGTGCGCGAAGCCAATGGCTGCTTTCTGCCGGTTGCCCGCGCGGCCAGGCGGGGTCGCTGTTCCCCTCGCGAACGGCGGCGCTCTGGCTGGCCGGCTGGATCCCGGCAGGGGATTCGAGAAGGGGCCCGGACGGTGGCCTGTGGCAGGGGTGGAGGGTGAAGAATACCCAGGACCCGGGCAGGTCGTTTTTGCGCCCTAGGCAAGGCGAACGACTCGTGCCTCCCCCCCCCCACACCCGTTGCTAACCTGTTTCCAAAAACAGACGTCTTGTGGGGGGAAATAAAAGCGCAAAACTTTTAATAACTATATTCCATTGCACTGTTGTGATCAGGGTTGCCAACCTCCAGGTACCGGGGGGGAAAAAACCAGCGCAACTCAATATATTCAACCATTCATTAACAACGTGCTAACAGTGAAAAACAACCACAAGGTGTACAAATATATACAATTATTTACAATTGGTTATCACAAGCCTAATAGCAAAGTCCAAAAGTCTATCCGAGCAAATTTCACTGTTAGCACGTTGTTAATGAATTGTTGAATATATTGAGTTGTGCTGGGTTTTTTTTTCCCTTAGCTTTTGGTTACCAGTATTGTGAATATTTTTTACACAACCTCCAGGTACGAGCTGGAGAACTCCTGCTGTTACAGCTGGTAGAGATCAGTTCCCCTGGAGGCAACGGCCCCTTTGGCCATTGGACTCTATGGCATTGAAGTCCCTCCCCTCCCCAAACCCCGCCTTCCTCAGGCTCCACCCCAAAAACCTCCCGCCGGCAGCAAAGAGGGACCTGGCAAGCCTGGTTGTGGTGTGTGTGTGTGTTAAGTGCCGTCAAGTCGCTTCCGACTCATGGCGACCCTATGAATGAAAGTCCTCCAGAATGTCCTATCTTTGACAGCCTTGCTCAGATCTTGCAAATTGAAGGCTGTGGCTTCCTTTATTGAGTCAATCCATCTCTTGTTGGGTCTTCCTCTTTTCCTGCTGCCCTCAACTTTTCCTATCATGACGGTCTTTTCCAGTGACTCTTGTCGTCTCATGACGTGACCAAAATACGACAGCCTCAGTTTAGTCATTTTAGCTTCTAGGGTCAGTTCAGGCTTGATTTGATCTATAACCCACTGATTTGTTTTTTTGGCAGTCCACGGAATCCGTAACACTCTCCTCCAACACCACATTTCAAAGGAATCTATTTTCTTCCTATCAGCTTTCTTCACTGTCCAGCTTTCACACCCATACATAGTAATAGGGAATATGATGGCATGAATTAATCTAGTCTTGGTGGCCAGAGTCACATCCTTACACTTCAAAATCTTTTCTAGCTCCTTCATGGCTGTCCTTCCCAGTCTCAGTCTCCTTCTAATTTCTTGGCTGCAGTCTCCCTTTTGGTTGATGGTGGAGCCAAGGAATAGAAAGTCTTGAACCATGGTTGTGGTACTTATCTTAAAATAAAAAAATATAAATTGTCAGTTTAAACTAATCTGTTTAAAACTGTGCCCCTCAGGCCAGTTCTGCGCCCCTCTGAGGTCTGTGCCCTAGGCCAAAGCTTCTTAGACTGTGGGTCGCGACCCCTTATGGAATCGCATAACTGAATTTGGGGGTCGCGAAAAATTTGGCAACAGTAAAAGGGTTCTTTATGACTTATTATCAGTAAACGTTTGATTTGTAGACCTATTTTATATACCTATATACCCGGGGTCGTGTAAAAATTTCTTTGGGGAAAGGGGGAAATGAGTGGGAAAAGATTAAGAAGCCCTGTGCCCTAGGCAGCCACCTAGTTCAACTATTGGTAGCACCGGCCCTGTTAATACTGCACACTAACAACATTCACAAGTAGTAGAAAAGAGCAAGGGTTCTATTAGCACCTTAAAGTCTAACAAAACTTTCTGGCAGGGTATGAGCTTTCATGAGCCGCAGCTCAAGTCTTCAGATACAGCTAGAATGTGATTCTATCTATCCTTAAGTAGAGAAGAGTGAATTAGACACACAATGGCAATGTAAATGTCAGAAGCAAGTAAATGACAATAGCATGGGTGATTGGATTAGGTGTGATATGATCAAGACAATTCATTCTCCTGGACTGTATAAAGATCTGGGATTCCTGTCTCGTCCCCATTGCTAATTTCTCCATGCCTACTGTGTGTGTTAAGTGCCGTCAAGTCGTTTCAGACTCATGGCGACCCAATTAATCAAAGTCCTCCAAAATGTCCTATCTTTGACAGCCTTGCTCCAATCTTGCAAACTGAGGGCTGTGCCTTCCTTTATTACCTACTACCCCTCTATATCACACCTAATCCAATCACGCCTGTTAATGTCATTTACTTGCTTTTGACATTTACATTGCCATTGTGTGTCTAATTCACTCTTCTCTACTTTATGATAGATGAAATCACATTCTAGCTGTATCTGAAGAAGTGAGCTATGGCTCACAAAAGCTCATACCTTGCCAGAAATATGGTTAGTCTTTAAGGTGCTATTGGACTCTTGCTCTTTGATTCTTCTAGTGACAGACTAACACAGCTACCCATCGTGTTCCACCATTCTCAAGTGACCATAACGCATCACTCATGCAAAGTATATATGCACGGCCTTCGTTCAAAAATATCAGCTCTCACAATCTCACTTTTGTTTTGGTATCTGAAGGAGTGGGCTGTGGCTCATGCAAGCTCTTGCCCTACCAGAAATTGTGTTAGTCTTTAAGGTGCTACTGGACTCTTGCTCTTTTCTATTGCTTTTGTTTTTTTGGCTGAGTTGCGAAACTGGGACCAAAGTATCCTGTGGTTAGGCAGTTGGCATTCACGTATAGAGTTGATACTATCAGAACTGGAATCCATGTAGACATTGGAATGCCCCAAGATGTGCAAAGTTAGGAGCTGCCTCTACCCGATAGTAACCTTTTGTTACTATCCTGAGTGGACAAATCCTGAGTATTATCCTGAGTGGACAAATCAATCGACTTGCAAATGATTGCCGTAGTGTAGTACCCAATAATTTGTGAATTCAGGCCAGGAAAGGCTAGCATCAAGCTGAATATTTAAACAGAGGGGAAAGGGGGGGGGGGAGATATGTTTCACTCCATGATCATAAGGTAGGATAGCCAGTTCTGGGTTGGGAAATACCTGGAGATTTTGGGGATGGGGCAGGGTTGGGGAGGGGTCTCAACAGGATTCAGTGCCACCCTCCAAAGCAGCCATTTTCTCCAGGGGAACTGAGAATTAATTGTAATGCTGGGAGATCTCCAGGCTCCACCTGAAGATTGGTAACCCTAGAAGTTGTCATGTAAGCATCCTGTGCTGAATACCCAGCAGGTTGTTATAGATAAAATGATACCTGGTGGAACTGGTGTCAGGCTACATTTTAGCTGTTCTGTGGGGGGGGGGGGAATAATGGAAACAAAGAGAACCGGTAGCTGATCAAATGTATTTCTAACACCAGAGAGAGCACTTGGGTTCCTTAAAAGGCTTGCAGCAAAGTAAAAACTTGGTAATTATTATGTTAATACTGGAGACTCAATATTTTCCCTGAATTCTACATAATACTACCCATTTTGACATCAATTTTTGGTGCATCAACTAAAATTCATGTCCGCCTGTTTTATAAACTTCTCCCCTGATTAATTCTAAACGGATGCAATCTGGAAAACTTGAATATAAGACATTACATTGCTTTTTTATTTCATTACAGAAAGTATTTGTCCCTCCTTACAAGTTTATGTACACCATTGGGATTCATCCTACTTTGCTAACCACTGTCATTGTAAGCCGCTTAAGTGTAAGGGGCTACTGTCATTGTGAGTAAGTCTAATACTGTCTTAACTGTACCTTGATTGTATCTGTATTCCGTAATGTAATGTTTAAAAATATGTCCTGGGAAACAGGGCCTTCTTACTGTTTTTTCTGCCTCCTTTCTGCCCTTTGTAGGTTTCTATGTATATTGTATCTGCCAACTAAATGATAAAAGGGGCTCTGGTTTACAAATGCTTATGACACTATACACTGGTAAATCTTTAAGGCAGGGGTGGGGAACGTCAGGCCCGGGGGCTGTTTAAGGCCCGCGAAATCATTTGGTCTGGCCCTTCGTGAGTCCTGGCAGATCTCTAGCTCAGAAGGATCTAAGACTGGTGATCTGCCCCCTCCCACAGACAGGAATAGCCTCTATTCAAGGCAGATGTGAGTTTGTTTTGCTGAGAAAAGGAAACTTTTTCCCACTTGCAGAAGAGTCATTAGTTATGGAGCTGCTAGGACCGCTCAAGAAACTGTGTGAACCCTTTCCCACCAGGGCCATGGAGAAACTTATTCCCTCTGTACTACAAGAGGGCTGGGGGCAGAAGTGGTGACAATGGAGGGGTTTAAAGGGGGCAGGGGCAGAATGCGTCGGGGGGGGGGGCAAGTTCTTAGTCAATGTGTCTTCATTTCATCCCTGCAGGCAGAGGTAGCAGGAGCCGGCTGTAGAATCCGGCCCCAACCATGCGGAGCAGAAGCAACTCCGGCGTGTGGCTGGACGGCTACGCCCTGCTGTTGCAACAGACCATCCTGTGCCACCAGGTGGCCGAGTGAACCCCTAGTTGGATGCCTGCCTGCTTGCCCGTGCCAGGGGGGGAGGGTCATCTGGGACAGCTGCCTGCTTGGGGCTTGGTCAGTTTTTAAGTTGATAATTTTGTATGGCCTGTGAATGATGTTATAAATATCCAAATGGCCCTCGGCGGAAAAAAGGTTCCCCACCCCTGCTTTAAGGAATGGCAAAACTTCTTTGTTATATGGTCCAAATAAACTAATAGTCCATAAATTGTTTTCTTCCTTCAATGAATGCTAATAGTGTCCTTAAATAAATAGATAACCAAACCCTTCACCCAATTCAGATTAGCACTGTTGTCCCCTAGATATTCAGGAATAAAGGCATCATGACTTTTAACTAGTTGGGACTCGCATTCCCTGCAGTCACATGTTCTTTACACATACAGCTTCAAAATGAGCAAATTTTGGCTTGGGAAAGCAGGACAGGGGAAGGCAGGAGGTCCTTCTCCCTGCAAGCCATGGTTCCAAGCAGAATCAGGCCCCTGAGTTTCTTTGTGACTGCCGGAAGGCAAGTTGGATCTACAGAACCCTGACTTGACTCATTAAATGTCACAATGTTTGAGCATGAGGAATCCAAGGGGGGTGACAGTTGGGAATTCTCTGCTTTTGAGGGGAGATTCCACACAACTTACTGCTCTTTCCAAGCATGGCTCATGGGTATCCCATATATTCCCCCTCTGAGCTTTACTCCAGCATAAAGGGGGAAATGTGAGGTGGCAGCAGGCAGACAGCCTGTGTGGGAACTCTTCCTGCAGCCAGTCCAAGAAGTGGGAGATTTACCTTTAAAATGGCAGAGCTATGTTCTGCATCCCCTCCCTCATTGTCTTTGTGCAAAACAAAAAAAGCCTTGTCACACCTTAAAGATTAACAGATTGATTACCACACAACCTATTATAGCATAATGTTTCTGAAACTCACCTCATCAGCAGTTCTAGTTTCCAAAGATTTGTGCTGTAATAAATCTATGGGCCTTTAAATTGCAAAGACTTTTGTGGTTTTGACTTCTTTTTTAAACAGTAATGAACTAATGTTACTACTCTGCTGGAATTTGTTGTCTTGTGCAGATACTGTTATTCGTGTTCGAGAAAATTCTTTATTTCATCCCCAAACTTATCTTAGAAAAAGGGAGCTATGATATGCCATTCCAAAACTATTTATTTGTTTCCTCCATCTGTGTTTTAGAGGCAGTGCCATGATGGGTAAACCAACTATCCTTTTAAAATGTAGTTTTCTCTAGTCCAAGCATCAATCAAACCTAGCCGTATGTATGATAAAACTCGTAACCCTTCCGTGGAGTGCTTGGAGGCCTGTTATGCCCGCAATCACCACCCTATTTTTTTCCTGTAGAATTTTTATTGACACCACCCTATTTTTAAGCATCTGCTAGGCAAACCCCTACTAAGGAATACATGTTCTTCTCCACCTTTCCTACCTGCTGAGTTGGATCCATACACAGTTTGTGTATCTCTCTCCCTTTTCTAGCTTGAATGGGAGCAGTTTGTCACTACAGGAGAAAGAGACAGAGCTGTGTGTGCAGTGGCAAAGTAACAGTTGCATAGAAATGTGAAAAAGACAACTACAATTTCAGAAGGACAGAAAAGGAATAGTAGCTCAGCCAATTTGGGATGTGCATGGCCTTTGTCTAAATAGTTGTTTGCATGGTTGGCTTAGGCAGCACCAACACCTCAAAATAACAATCTGTGAAATTCACAGATTGTTCCAGCCTTTGTTATTGGTATACCGTGAGGGGTAAGATCACAGCTCATTGTCAGCTATTTTGCTTAGAGAAGAATTTCTACTTCTGAAGTTGGAGCATGAAGCAGCACCTGCAGTTTGGTTCAATTATACTGAAAACGAGAAACTGCACTGTTAGCAATTTTAGGTTTAGTTCCCTGTAGGAGAAATTATGCATCTTCTGTTTTGTTAAAAAAAAATTAAAAACAATATCATGGCTCATACAAATGTATACAATTTATAAATTTATACAATTAATGTGTACACATTTATACAATTTATATATACAATTTATACTTTAAATTAGTGTTGTGTTTGAAATCTCTAGTGATCCGCCTTGGGGGCTGGGGTTCAATCTTTAATTTATGATTTGTACTATGTGTTTATTCTTATTTGTTAAGTGTCAATTTTTATCCGGACAATCTTCAAAGAAGTTGACAGTACCAAAACCTAGAAAACACTTTAAATCAATATACTAAAATATCCAAATCAGCAAAGAATATATCAATCTTCTTAAATAGGAATTAAGCAACTATTCCTTGTAGAAGACCAAAATAGAAACCTGAACCTATAACAATTGAATTATTATTGACCAGTCTCAAATGTACCATTCTTGAGGAGCTAGACAACTCTAGGTGTGTGGACTACTCAAGAATTTATTGAATGAAGCAAACTACTTGGATTCTTCCAGTCTGACTTCAGGTTTAGGAGATTAAAAGGGCCTTGGTTGCCTTAATGGATGAAGTGTACCAGGGGGAGTACAACCCTGCTTATTGTCTAAGATCTTTTCATCCGTGGTATCCTTCTGGACTGCCTTGCAGAATTAGAAGTGGGAGGCACCATTCTACAGTGGTTTCAGTCCTGCCTAGAAGACAGGTTGCAGAAGTTGGTGGGGAGCTGCTATTCCGCTCCTTGGCCTTTGGAGTCCTTCAGGGCTCCATTTTGTCCCCTGTGCTCTTCAACATCTATGTGAAACTGCTGTCTGAGGTTATCCAGAACTCTGGGCTGGGCTGTCAGCAATATGCAGATAACACTCAGCTCTCTCATGCTTCCAGCAGATCCAAGGAGGCTATAGAAACCTTGAACCAGAGGCAAATTTGGGGTGGATGCAGGCTAATAATCTGAAGCTGAATCCTGGCAAGATGGAATACTACTGCGATCAGCTGAGATTCAGTTCCTTGTGGCTGCCAATAGCCAGTTCTTGCAAATAGACAGGAACAAGTTGAAAAAGCTGAATAGCCTTAGGTTGTTTAGAGTAAATGAATGTATGAAAGTACTCAGAATATTTTAGGTTAAAAGTATATTTTGTAGCAAACTTAGGTTATTAATATTTAACACTTGTATGTTATTAATTTGTATAATGTTTTCTATTTTGTATCTTCTATATTTACATGTTTTTATTATATAATAAAAACAAATCTGTAGTATGTTTTCCAATTTGTATTTTCTATATTTACATGTTGTTTTTATTATTATATAACAATAATAATATATAAGTGAAAAAAGAAAAAGCTGAATAGCCTTCTGATTAATTGGCTGCCTGATCACCACTGGTGAACATGATGTGAGCTGAACTAGCAGGTGTTCAAGCAGCATACAAAAGTGGGGGCCCATGAAACTCGCAGGAGGGGAATCCCATCCCCCCCCACAGTCCTCCTCCACACCCAGTCCTGCTCACTCCCTGGTTTGCCTGGAGCCGCTCTGGATGGGCGCAGTGTGGCCTCCTCCCCTCCCAGCCCCACTCTCTTGCCAGCTCACCCAGAGTCTCTCTGGGCAGGTGCAGCAAGGCCTCATCCCCTTCCCCATCTTGTTTTCTTGAGGGCTTGTCCAGAGCCTCTTGCCCGGAGCCAGAGGCTCGTGAAACTTGGAGGGGGAATCCCATCTCCCCTTTCCTCCTGGCTGCAACTGGGCAGGACTGCCAGTGGCTTCCAGGCTCTGGTGCCCAGGGCTGGAGAAACTCCCAGGCTCCGCCACCACAGCAACTCGGTGGCCACACATCCCACATCCAGCTGGGCCAGTGGAGGTCAGAGGCAGCTGTGTGTGTTCTCGGCCTGTGTTCTCTGCATGTGTTCTCCAAGTCTGCAGATACATTTGTTTGGGGTGAGTGTGCCCTCTATCTGCAGATTTAACTATCTGCAGGCAGAGGGCACACTTGGGAATTAGATATATACATGTGACCCACACACACACTAACATTATCTCATAGACGTTTATGCTAATTGAAGATGAGCTACATACCACATGGAAGAAGAAATAGTTAAGCCACATATTATGAAAAATACTTAAAACAATAATATGTGAGAAGCAGCAAAGAAGCAACGCAATATCTCTTTGCTTGTATAGTTTCTCTGTAAATTAGACAGATTAATTAATTGTCTGCTAGTCTCTATTTTTCCTTGTCTCGTTGCAAAACTTTTCAACAAACTGTACAGTTTCACTTCTTTTTAAACTTCAAAACTGAGTAATTAAATACTCTCTTTTTTTACGGTCAAGTCACAGTTGACTTATAGCAACTCCATAGGGTTCTCAAGGGAAGAGACCTCCAGAGGTGGTTTGCCATTGCCTGCCTCCATGTAATGAGTTTGGTATTCCTTTGAGGGCTCCCTTTCAAATACTAGCCAGGGTCAGGGCTGAGAGTGTGTGACTGGCCCAAGGTCACCCAGCAATCTTCCATGGCACGAGTGGGGATTTGAACCTAGTCCAACTACTTAACCAGTACACCACAGTGGCTCTCAATTAAATGCTCTACCTAATCTCCAAGTTGAAAGCTCAGCTAGTACTGTTTGTGACACCACAAAAAGCAGCATAAACAGAAAAGTTACAGGAGACTGTGTGTTTTAAAGGAGGACTTCCATAACTGATGGGGTTTCCATCAACAATCTCTATATAAAAACTAGGAACCATGGATTGAAATGGGCAAGAGGTTATTCCAGTGCATAAAGCATAGGCTCTATATAGTACTTGAGCTTTGGTATTGGATATAGGTTCTACAGCAAATTTCTGTGTTGAGTAAGTATTTTACAAGTTATTTTAAGATTTCTTGTAAATAAAAGATATATATTTTGCACTCATCAGCTGCGTTTTCCAAGCTATGATTCTCCACTCCTCAGAGCCATTATTAACAGTAGTACATCCTGAGAAAATCAGAGACCTTAAGAACCTGAATGCATAAAGAAAATGAAAGTGATGATTTGGCTTTCTGCAAAGGCATCTTTAAATTTACAAATATGTAGTGCCAAGTCATTTTCTTTGCTGAATCTTTGCAGACTATAAATTGATTCATGTCTTTATAGATGCAATTTATCTGATGGAATTTGGAAAATGTTACAAAGACTGCATTATTTTAGTGGAAATTAAAATGTTTCTAAGTGAACACATTATACTTTGGCTACAATTAGGGTTGCCAGGTCCCTCTTCACCACCGGCAGGAGATTTATGGGGCAGAGCCTGAGGGTGGGATTTGGAGGGGAAGGGACTTCAATGCCATAGACTCCAATTGTCAAAGCAGCCATTTTCTCCAGGTGAACTGATCTCTGTCGGCTGCAGATCAGTTGTAATAGCAGGAGATCTCCAGCTAGTACCTGGAGGTTGGCAGCCCTAGCTACAATCCTAAATTTATTCATAAGTAAACTCTATGGGACTTTCAAGTAAACATGTTTTGGAGTTATAGACAAAGATGTCTGTAATCCTTGTTCTAATACAAAATAATTCTATGATTCCTAGAGCTATTCTACATCACTTCTCAGTTTTCCCTGGAAGTGACATAGTAGTGCAGATGATGTCATCTTTTTATAACATGTTTCTATGTGAACGCTTTATACTTTAGCTATAATCCTAAACTTACTGATAAGTAAAATCCATGGGACTCTCAAGTAATCATGTATTGGAGATATCTGTAACTCTTGTTCTAATAAAAAGTAACTACACGAGCAGAAAACTGGATACATATTATTTAAATCAGATTACACATAAAATTCTAACAATTATTGCTAAGAATATTTTTTCTTAATTTTATCTTATTTTCATGTTGCATAAAATCTTGCCTATACATACAAGAACAGTTTTATACTAGAAAAAGAATTAACGGTACCAGCTGGACATTAGGAAGATTTTGTTTTTCAGTGAGAGTAGTTCAGCAGTGGAATTGGATGCCTAGAGAGGTGGTGAACTCTTATTCTCAGGCTGTCTTCAAGCAGCAGCTGGACAAACACTTGTCAGGGATGCTCTAGGCTGATCCTGCATTGAGCAAGGGGTTGGACAAGATGGCCTGTAAGGCCCCTTCCAATTCTGTGATACTATGACTTAAGAGCTTGTAACTGTGATAGTGTTACCTAAATTTTGTTTTCAAAAGAGTAAGTCCCACAGATTTCAGAAGATGTTTGTTTTTGTCATTTTTCTCCTTCCTGAAAGATTAATTCCGTCTTTCCTCTTGTTTATCTAGAACATACAGAACTCTATCCATCCTAATGCAGGTCATCAAGATGTTTTTCAATACCTTTAAAATACATTTGACAATATCTTTCACATGTCACAGTGGAATAGTGAACTGTGTTATGGTGCTTTAAGTAACAGCGAGCTAGTAATTCTTGACTTAGAAAGTTGTTATCTGGTTTTTCAGCTACTGTTCTTCTAAGAGTCGATGTCTGGGCCAGAGTTGTTATCTTGAAAACAAATTAAGCTTTCTGGGTTCTTCTTACAAAAGTTCCCCAGTTTGCCCTTTCTTTATCTTCAAGGTAGATGTTCTGAGTGTAGTCTTTAATATCTCCTGAATTTCTTCAAGGTATGGGTTGGTGCAGACTTGAAATAAAATTAAAGAATATCTTCAAGCATAGCCTTGAATTTCTTTTGCTTTAGAAAAGCTGGTACCAAGGAATGCTTAAAATAGAAACCTTAATCAAAGTCAGTTATTTCTAAGTATGGAATACTTCTGTTCAGAAGGTCTTGGATTAGAAAATGTCAGAGCCCTCCAATGCATAGCTAAGACAAATGGTTTGACTACAAGAACTTATTTTTATCAACATACAAGTCAGATGGCAGGAAAATGTGGGTCTGTTGAATGTTTTCAGATATTATGCCAATAGAGAAAATATAAGGCACCCACTGAGGGATATAATTAACAGTCAATAAAATGAGACAAGCTCAACTAACTAAATGGGGCAATATTCCTGGCCTACTTCATTGGAGTAGATAGAGTGGGGCAATGACCAGGGAGCTCTCGGTTCAAATCCCCATTCTGTTATGAAACTCCCTGGGAGATCTTGGGCCAGTTACCATATCTCATCTCACCCTAACCTGCCTCATAGGTTTGTGAGGAAGGAACCATGTACACTGCCTTGAGCTGCTTGGATGAAGAATCTTTAAAGCATTTAAAAATAGTAGCTAGAAAGAGGGAGGGAGAGTTCCATCCTCAGCCTCTCATTAGTTTACAGCCATTTATAGGTCATTGAGACTTCTTTCCTGTTAAAAGTGTTTCGGCCTTAGTTTTCATTTCTGTCCCATTTACCTTCCTGGCAATGGGTAACAGTGAAACACAGGAAGTGGTCTTTTGTTGTAAAAATCTGTTTGGATAAGCAGCAGCAGGGTTGCCAGGCCATGACTGGCAAAGGGTGGAATGGGATTCATACTGATCCCTGAATGAATATTGGGGAACCCCACAGATTACTTTCCTCCACATAAAAACTTGTAATTGATTCCTCTCCTTTTTATTTTTTCCCCACACGAGGTGTGTCATCTTTCTGGCAAAGTGAAAAGAAAGAAAAGTTGGGTTAAACGTCAACTAAAATATTAATGCCTGAATGGAGCAGACTGAGGCTGCAAGTTACTGATAACCAATTGCTGCTATTAGATGTCAGTGCTGCTATTTGAGCACATGAAAGGGAACATTTGCTGCACCCTCTCCATTTCTATAGCATATCTTCAGAAATACACAGTACAATTTGTCACATGTGCCTATGAAGAATTACTGTTACGTCTCCAAGGCAAGAAATCATGTTTGAAGATGATAAAAGACTTCTGCTTTTTCATCTTCAAAAATTTCATTTATTCCATGTGTAAATATTTGTCCAGGGGGACAAATGCTGAATTATTGAATACTAGATTTTTTGATAGACAAAATTGTTGTGCTTGACATAATGAAAAAAAATGGCTATTACTGCCTACTTTCAGTATAAGAAGATGGAGATTTAATGTGAGAGAGATCTTAAAGTTTTCTGTTTTGTCAGACAAATAATTCTGCACCAGTGTTTGCTCTAGGTGAAGACTAGACAGCAAGACCACATAAGAGTTACTTTACTTTCTCTTCCTCTGCCCCTTCTGCTGTTCCCACCCCTTATGATAACATCGACTAAAGCATTTTGGTGTCAGTACATCTGTGGTGGCAGACTGTCATACCTGGACTTTGGCCTAGCTGTGCGGATGTCACAGAGGCTGACCTTTCTTGGCAGGTGTGATGAACAAAGTGTTAATCTTTGAGAGAAGCTCAGGAAAAACTGGCAGGAAGAGGGCAGAGCTAAAGAGCTCACTCTCTCTTTTCTGAAAGAAAAAGGGAGTCTTTGGGTCTTGTAGGTTATCCGGGCTGTGTAACCGTGGTCTTGGAATTTTCTTTCCTGACGTTTCGCCAGCAACTGTGGCAGGCATCTTCAGAGTAGTAACACTGAAGGACAGTGTCTCTCAGTGTCAAGGGTGTAGGACCCTTGACACTGAGAGACACTGTCCTTCAGTGTTACTACTCTGAAGATGCCTGCCACAGTTGCTGGCGAAACGTCAGGAAAGAAAATTCCAAGACCACGGTTACACAGCCCGGATAACCTACAAGAACCAATGAACTCTGACCGTGAAAGCCTTCGACAATAAAAAGGGAGTCTGTTTTTGGTAACCTGCATGTTCAGTAGCTGTTTTTGACTCTGGGAACTTGAGGGTTCACATTTGCCTAAGCGGTTGTGAAACAATTCCTGTGGAGTGACAGGCAGAGATTGGGAGGAAAGGGTCCCTTTCTCTGGTCACTGTAAAGGAATAGGCTCTGGGAAGGAGATATACCAGATACAGGGTTTTGTTAAGGGATTACTGCCACAAAAGTGGGGTAGATCTATAGAGAGAACTGGAAGAGAGATTTGAGGAACAATCTCCATATTTTATTGTCCTCTGGGGGAGAGTGATTGTATAATCTCCATACTTCCCTGTTAGCTAGGCAGCAGAGTCTGAATAGGAACATCTATAAGAAGTTCTTTGAACTGAATTTGGGAACTTAATTTAAGAATTGTAATTCTGTACTAATTAAGCCATCTAAGATCTATGCCTTCACTGTAGTAAAACTTATAAACTAGCTCTGGATCTATACCTTCCCTACCTACCGTTTCCATCCCTTGTACAGTGTTTATTAAATCTCTGTTATTTGGTTGTTAACTTGAAAAAGCCTCTGGTGTCTCATATCTACTGAGGTAAAATAAATAAAGGGACTAAGAAGAAAAATTAAAACTCCAATCGAACATTTTGGAAAGCAGTCACTCTCTTGCTTGGTACGCACAGATTGTGATAGCAGGTAACTGAGTGCTCAGGAGATCATTTTAGACTTTAGAATATGAATTCTGAACATCTTGTGTGAAATTAAATGATTTCTTTAGTAATTAGTGGTTATTGTTAAGGACCCCTAGTCCAAGGGATTCCCGGGAAGAAAAAGCAACACACAAAATTACCAAACCCTGGGGTGTGAGTCTCTGGGGAAATGCTATTGGAGGAACTCCCTGCCCCAGGATGAGGTGATGGCTGCCAACTTAGAAGGCTTTAGGAGGGGAGTGGACATGTTCATGGAGGAGAGGGCTATTCATGGCTACTAGTAGCCATGAATAGCCTACCTAAAAAATCAAATGCATAATTATAGGATGGGGGAGACTTGTTTGAGCAGTAGTGTGTGTGAAAAGGATCTTGGGGTCTTAGTAGACCAAACACTGAACATGAGTCAGCAGTGTGATGCTGTAACTAAAAAGGCAAATGCAGTCTTGGGCTGCATCAACAGAAGTATAGTGTCCAGATCACGCGAAGTGATGGTATAGCTTTATTCTGCTCTGGTTAGACCTCAACTAGAGTACTGTGTTCAGTTTTGGGCACCACAATTTAAGAAAGATGTAGACAAGCTGGAACGTGTCCAGAGAAGGGCAACAAAGATGGTGAGGGGTCTGGAGACCAAGTCCTTTGAGGAAAGGTTGAAGGAGCTGGGTATGTTTAGCCTGAAGAGAAGACTGAGAGGGGATATGATAACCATGTTCAAGTACTTGAAGGGCTGTCATATAGAGGAGGGTGCCGAGTTGTTTTCTGTTGCTCAAGAAGGTTGGACCAGAACCAACAGGTTGAAATTAAATCAAAAGAGTTTCCGTCTAGAAATTAGGAAGAATTTTCTAACTGTTAGAGCGGTTCCTCGGTGGAACTGGCTTCCTCGGGAGGTGGTAAGCTCACTCCCCTGGAGGTTTTTAAGAAGAGGTTAGATGGCCATCTGTCAGCAATGCTGATTCTGTGACCTTAGGCAGATGATGAGAGGGAGGGCATCTTGGCCATCTTCTGGTCACTAGGGGTGTGGAGGGGGGAGGTAGTTGTGAATTTCCTGCATTCTGCAGGGGGTTGGACTTGATGGCCCTGGTGGTCCCTTCCAACTCTATGATTCTATGATTCTATGAAATGGATACTAGTCATGATGCATGCCTATCCTCTCCAGTATCAGAGGAGCATGCCGAATATATTAGGTGCTGTGGAACACAGGCAGGATGGTGCTGCTGCAGTTGTCTTGTTTGTGGGCTTCCTAGAGGCACCTGGTTGGCCACTGTGTGAACAGACTGCTGGACTTGATGGGCCTTAGTCTAATCCAGCATGGCTTTTCTTATGTTCTTATGAGAAAAAATAGTGGGGGAGAGGAAAATGAGAAGCCCCCTGAAAGTCTTTGCAGGTCCCCCACGTGTGTATGTATGTGTTAAGTGCTGTGGAGTTGCTTCTGACTCATGGCAACCCTATGAATCAATGTCCTCCAGAACGTCTTAACAGCCTTGCTCATGTCTTGCAAACTGAGGACCGTGGCTTCCTTTTTAGAGTCAATCCAGTTCATGTTGGGTCTTCCTCTTTTCCTTCTGCCTCCCACTTTTCCTAGCATTATTGTCTTTTCCAGTAACTCTTGTCTTCTCATAATGTGACTAAAGTACGATAGCCTCATTTTAGTTGTTTTACCTTATAGGGACATTTCAGGCTTGATTTGATCTAGAACCCATTTATTTGTCTTTTTTGGCAGTCCACAGTATCTGTAAAACTCTCCCCAAACACCACATTTCAAAGGAATCTGCTTTCATCCTGTCAGCTTTCTTCATTGTCCAAATTTCACACCCATACATAATAATACAGAATACTATGGCATGAATTAACTTGATCTTGGTTGCCATTGACACATCCCTACACTTCAGAATCTTTTCTATCTCCTTCATGGCTGCCCTTTCCAGGACGCATGATGCTGTGCTGAAGAAAAAAAATCTCTCCCCCCATGGCATACATGCAGTCTTTTTCACAAATAAACTGTTTGTATCATTACCAGTGTGTTCAGCATTGAAGTAAGTCTCTTTGATAAGCTATGTAAGTGGACTCTGTATGTATCAAAGGTTTTAACAATTCTGGTGGACTCTAATCTGGAGAACCGGGTCAGTTTCCCCACTCCTACACATGAAGCCAGCTGGGTCACCTTGGGCTAATCACAGTTCTCTTAGAGCTCTCTCAGCCCCACCTACCTCACAGGGTGTCTGTTGTGGGGAGGGGAAGGGAAGGTGATTGTAAGCTGGTTTGATTCTTCCTTAAGTGGTAGAGAAAGTCGGCATATAAAACCCAACTCTTCTTCTTATTCATTGCCATCTTACTCTACTAATTATAAAATCCTAAAATTATAGACTTTGTACATGAGAAAAAATTCAGAAGCCCCGACCCACAGGTTCATAATCTGATTGATGACATTTCAGTAAATGCTGCTTTGAGATATCAGAGTAGGATTAGAAACAAGTGGTACTGAAGTAGAATTGGTAAGTAAAGCACCTATCTACAGCACGATCTACAACCCATCAAACCAGAGTACTTGGGTCTGATTAGATTTCCTACCATTACAGTCATTGGGTCTAGCTAATGTAAAGTATTTTAGTTTACCTAAATTGTGGGTTGGGCTTCCCATAAATGTTAACTTGTCATCATACATCAAGGCAATGAAGATTTTCAAGTGACATAATCTAGAACAGAAACAGAGCCTTCCAGCTTTTCTACTGGTGTGTGTGGAATGAGTGGCCCCCAATCAGCATATTCGAGAAATCGTGAGATCCATGTGGAGTAAAAGCCATACAGGACACTGATGCAGTGAGGAGGAGAACTAGTTGAGAACATAACATATATCTTGTATTCTTAAAACATATCTTGAAACATATTCATAAAACATATTCAGAATGAAAGTTTGATTGATCAGATACCTAAATCTTGTGGAGGGACAAACGGAATAAATCACAGAAGATAGCAAAGGGCAAATCCAGCCTTCAGATTAGTTGAATGGGTATTCAAGGCATTTAGAATAAAATGTTGGTAGCTTTGTGTAAGATGCCAGATTAAACAAAGACTGAACAGCTGCCTTTTTGTTGGCAATACAGATTTAAATATAGCTTGCCCTGCACAAGAATGGTACATCATAAAGACCCAGCTATACAGTTGTTCATATTAAACAACAGAAAATACCACATGGAACTGGGTGGAAAATTCTGGTATTGTTTTGAGAGTGCAAAGCATTCAGGTTAAGTGTCAGTCAGCAGAGATTTCAGCATGACATCACACCATTGGTTTCACTACATGTGTCAACGGACAGTTCAAGAAATAAAAAGTTTAAAAACTCTGCCTTATAAACAGCATTTCTTGGGCAAATTGCAAACATAATATATCTTAATTAACTAATGTTGCAACCTGTTTTTAATCAAGTTCCTAGCTTCCTTGTAAAACAATTATCCTCTCTTGTTTATGTACATTCTTTATAAGTGGAGGGTAATTTTTTTGAGAGATATGGGTGTACTGTTTTTACCCTGTGTGCTGTTCTTACCTTGGTAATTGTTGTGTTTTATGTATTTGCATTATAGGGGTGCTAGCTCTGGGCTGGGGAATTCCTGGAGGTTTGGGGTCTGGAGCCTGGGAAGGGTGGCATATGGGGAGGGGAGGGAAATCAGTGGAGTATAATGCCATAGAGTCCACCCACCAAAGCAGCCATTTTCTCTAGGAGACAGATCTCTGTAGCTTGGAAGTCGGTTATAATTCAAGAAAATCTCCAGGGCCCACCTGAAGGTTGGCAACCCTAGTTTGCAACTTGTTGGTTCTTGTTTAGCTGCCTTGAAGTATCAGGAGATAAGGTGAGATATACATTTTTAAAATAAATAAGCAAGCGTCTGGAAATTTCACTCAACCCCCTCCCTATAGAATCTGATATTTTACCAAGCTTGACTCTCATAATTCTAACACTGTTTGTAAGACTGAGAAGCAGGAACCTTCTTTAAAGAAATGAAAACTGAGGCTATGATTCTAAATTCTGTGCCCAAGTATAGAACCAAGTTCTATGTATGTACCACAATGATATTTATTGCAAAATACACAACACTTTACAGTAACTAAAGCAATGTTCTCCAGTACCATAGTAAATCTGCACATCTTGAGCTATGGTGTCCTGTAGGAAATACTGCATATAAAGAAAGAAATTGGAGGCATTGATATCAATCAATTAGATTAAAGTTACTTAATTTTGACAGTAGCAGGATTACAAGAAGATCAAGCCCACTCATGGGTTTCTTCTGTGTTATTTGTGGAGTAACTATATTTACCCATCATTGCTTTCTGCTATCCAGTCCTTTAAACTGGGTTTTGGGGAGCAGTTGTGGGTTGCTCCTCAGCCAGCATGTGTGTATGTTTTGCCATCAAGTCACAGCTGACTTATGGTTACCCCATAGGGTTTTCAAGGCAAGAGACATTCAGAGGTAATTTGTAGGGTCATGCAAAAAACAAAAAAAAACCCAGTAAAGTTTGGGTTTGGTTTAATTGGGCCCAATTAGGGGAGGGAACGACCCAGAATAAGCCGAATACCATAAATTGGTATTCGGCTTTATTTCCAGGTTTACCAAAAAAAATTCGGGCCCATTATAGTCTATGGGGATTTTTTTAAAACTCCTGTGGGGGCGTTTTTGGAGGTACATCCCCAAATTTGTAGCATGGCTGTAAGGGACTCTCCTTAGATGGTCACTGGAGTTTGATGAACTTTGGGACAGGGGGTCCAATTTTATGGGCCAGCAAAGGGGTCTCCCCCATTCTCCAGGAATTTGCAAGCCGAGCTATCCATCAGTGTTCAGGTTCAGAAGTTCAGAATTGCTGAGGACTGGTGGAAAGAGCTGATTGGCAGGCTGGCGCCTCAAAATCTGGGGGCTCCCTTTGTATCTGGGGCGCATAGCATGATGTCCATGCAAATTAGCTTCCAAACTGAGGAAAATGGCTTAAATGCAAGAAAAATAAGGCATGAAAAACATTTCTTTTGGTGGCAAATGACATCCTGTGAACAGTACTATATTATAGTAATCAAAAATTTGATTTCAAGAGATGGTCATGGTATGGGGAAACGAAGCCTCTACTCAGGGTGACCTTCAGTTTGAGAGCAGGTTTTCAGGGGTGGTGAGAGCCAGCTGAAGTCTTGACCATGGGGGCTGTTCTGAAGAAGACTGCTCATCCGAGTGGGGGAGGAAGTCTCCTTTGGAAGTCTGGTGGTGTGAGCAGCTGTTGAAGCTGGTTCTTTTTGTTTGGAGGGTATATACCTCCGTATGGGACTTGGTGAGACCTATCTTTAAACAACCCTTATGCCATATTAATCTTTAAACAATTATTATGCCCCATCTTTAAGCAACCCTTATGCCATATTATGCCACTGAAAGGTGAGGTTGGTCAGACCAAGTTGACTCTGATTACAAGATCCCGACCTTAAAAGGGCCCCAACTATTTGGCCCTAACAAAACCAGTCAAAAGACAGAAAAATAGGAGAAAGCATACAGCCATACATTTGAGCAAAGGCAAATAGCCGAACCTGAAAAAGCTGAATAATAAACCTGAAATTAGCTGTTTCAGCAATATTCGAGTTTCGGGTTGACCGAATACCAAAACCTGGGAATCTGCCCGAAGCCGAATAGGTGATTCCCAAAAAAGCTGGTTGGGGAAATAAAAGTTCTTCTCCCTCTTGGATGTACAACCTGGACCAAAGAAATACTCAGAGTTGTAACCCTAACCTTCAGACTGAAGGCAAGCATTGCACGCCACTGAGGTACATATTCCAAGCATTGGAAATACCAACCTTGGCAGCTTCTCTTTAGCAGTTAAGTGGTCTTCACTATGTACTGTTGGAAGCCAAGAATGTCTCCTGCAAAGTTCACTTGGTATAAAATTTGCTATTAGGTTGACAATTATTCATGCTCTTAATAATTTGTTACATGAGATATATATAGTTGAACTTCTTAATCCTTATCCCAGTCAAAAATTAGGCCTAAGTGACTGAAATTGCATTTTCTGGCATTCATCCCTTCTTACTCTGACCTTCATAATCCGTTATAACACCGTTTCTTCCCTTGTTTTCTCTCCCTTTACTTTCTCCTCAGTGTTAAAATTTAGGCTGTAAAATCTCCTGGCATTGACTTGGGTTTCTGAATTGTCCTGTAGACAGTTATGAACACTAATGGTAAGAGTAATACTAATAATTAAAAACTAGCTCAGAACATTCCTGAAAAGTTTATTGCTATTTGGTATAATTCCATACTTTTTATATATACTTAAAATAAGCATATATCTAATAAAAATAGCATGTATTTGATTAAACAATAAGTAATATTGTACTGAACAGACACACACTACATAGAAAAATAATTTGATACAAATCTATACTTTTAAGGGATTTTATACCAATGTTAATTGTAATACAAGTTGAACTACAAGGACTATAACTATGGGCGATTTATAAGAAATTGCTAATATACTTTGTAGATATCTTTACATATATTTATATTTTTTAAATGCTCTAGACCTTACTTGAGTAAGTACAAAAATATATTCTCCCTCTGCAAAATCTAATCCTGCTAAAACAGCAATAAAAACCCTACCTGTGTTGTTGTTTTCTCAAGGGGCACATAAATTCACAAAAATTTACTGGACTTCTTACACTATATACAAGATGCTACAGACTAAATAGAACTGCTATAATATTTTTAAACTGGTATGTTGCTATGCATTGTGGAAATACAGTACAGTAATAACCATAGCCAACAATATCAATGTATGCATTATTAAAATATATTTCAGGCATTATTCGAGTATATTAATTTTTGCTTTTGAACTATAGCAGCCATTATGGCTAGAAGGCAGTATTTTAATTCTAGACAAACAGAATAACCAGCATGAAAATATTAAATGTTTTGTGTGGACGTAGGGTTATCAGAGTTATATAAATTCACATAATATTTCTCAAATTCTCTAAGAATGCACTCAGCTTTAATTTCAATTCACCCATCATGGTTCTTAACTAAGTGCACAGAAACCTGCTTCTGTGAATAGATTTCCCTTACTGGTTCAGGTAGATATGCTGTATGACTTTCAGTATCTTTAACTTTATTTATGTTTAAATACATCCATCTGAAGCATTCAAGTTCTAAAACCTAAGAACATTTTCAACGTGAACAGTGTAGGGCTGCCAGTTCTGGGTGGGGAAATTCCTGCACATTTGGGGGCAGAGCATGGGGAGGTTGAAATTTGGGAGGGAAGGAATCTCCACAAGGTATAATGCCATAGACTCCACCCTCTAAAGCAGCCATTTTCTCAAGGGGGACTGATCTATGTCACCTGGAGCTCAGTTGTAATTCCAGGAAATCTTCAGGTCCCCCTGGAGGTCAACAACTCTAATCCTGAGCCTGGTATATATTTACATGTGATTTACAATTACTGTTGTATTTCAGTACAAATATTAAAACTGTCTGTCATTAAGAATGATGGAACAACAATGTTAATCTAATATATTAGTTTTAGCACAGAAACTGCCCTTCTGCTGATATTCTATGAGACCCTCTTCTAGATCATATTGTGCAAGATCAGGAAATTCCTCTTCATTTGTAGCACATAGATTAATAAAACCCTGCCATTCTCTTCATGCCCTTCAAGGAAATTCACAGTTTCTGTTATTTGAGACTGTTATTTGAGACTGGGACTCCATACTACAAGGATTCTGTTTTTCTGTTATTATTGCTACAAATACAGAGGCACTTATGCTTTCCACCATCAGCTGCCATATTTGCTGCATCCTTGCCCCACACATACACTGTGCCATCACTGTGCGTAATTGTTATTGCACTATAGTACAATAAAATTTTAACAAACTATTGCACAACCTAATTCCTCTGAACTGATAGCTTTCAGAGGCACTAGATCATTATATTGCTATTGTGCTATAGTGCAACAGTAATTACCTTTTTAAAAAAAACGGTGAGGAAAAGGCGACTATGAAAGGCTGATAGATGAAAAAGGGCACTGATGTGGGCAGGACCTTAAAAATGTAGTTTCTTATACAGACAGCTTCCTGATGCTCTTGGACTACATTCTTTCTGGGGGTCGGGAATCATACCAAACCAGGATTGAGAAAGAAGGTACTGAAGATGGGGAAAGTCTAGGGAGTAAACAGTTAAGATGCTTCCCCAAAAAAGATGCTGCCTGCTTGGATTAAGAAAAATCTGGAGATAAGAATGTGGTTGTTGTTGCCACATTGCTTCAGCAAAGATGAAAGAAAAAATTATTCCAAGGAATATATTGATAACATTTCAAGTAACCGGCTCAAGTTTGACTCAGCCTTCCATCCTTCCGAGGTTGGTAAAATGAGTACCCAGCTTGCTGGGGGTAAAGTGTAGATGACTGGGGAAGGCACTGGCAAACCACCCCACAAACATACCGTATATACTCGGGTATAAGCCGACCTGAATATAAGCCGAGGCATCGAATTGGACCATAGAAAAGGGATTTTTTTATTGACCCGAGTATATGTTGAGGGTCAATAATGCTGCGCTCTAAAATGGCAGCCACCATTTTAGAGTGGGAGGAGGATCTCGCCCCTGCCCCGGGTCGCCCTCCCGCCCACCCTGACCCCAGCGCCATCCTATGGGGGGAGGGGGAAGAGCCCTTGAACCCCCTACTCACTGGGAGAGGCGGCAATGCAGCCGTCTAGGGGTGTACGCCAGAAGCCCCCACAAGCATCAACAGGCCCGCTCGTCAGCTGGTGAGCGGGAGGACTGGCCCGGGCGGGCCCTGCCCGGCCGACGAGGCACCGACGACGTTCCCTGGCCCCCGCGCTGGCCAGCCAGACGGGGCTGCGGGGAAAGCGTCCAGCGCGCAGGCCGGGTGATCTGGGGGGGTAGGGCATGGCAGGAAACCTCCGGCAGCACGGCCAGCGCAGAGGCTGGGGGATCCGGGGGGGAGGGCAGGGCAGGAAACCTCCTGCGGCGCCAACAACGTTCCCTGGTCCCCGGGCTGGCCAGCCGCGGGTAAAGGTGAGACAGCATGGTGGGGGGGGGGGAAAGAAACCGCCGTCGCCGCCCAGCAGAAGGCGTGGTGGGGTGGGGGGAGGCGGGACAGGCCGCCCATCAGCTGGCCAGCGGAGGGGGGAGCGCGCTGGCATGGCAGGAGATTCAGCGCGGCTCCATGCGGTGGGGGGGAAGAAACCGTGAAATACCGTATTGACCCGCGTATAAGCCGAGTTGGGATTTTTAGCCCTTTTTTTGGGTTGAAAAACTTGGCTTATACGCGAGTATATATGGTAGTCTACCTAGTAAACGTCGGGATGTGACATCTCCCCATGGGTCAGGAATGACCCGGTGCTTGCACAGGGGACTACCTTTACAACATAAAAAGACTTATTTTGGATCAAGCAGGTCCAGGATGCTGTCTCCAACAGCAGAGAGCAAGATGCCAATGGTCAGCTGGATCAATGTTTTGTTTGTTCATTTGTGTTAGTGTTAATTTTGTTAGTTGGTAATCTGTTAATTTCCTAATACTAAAAGGATTATTTGTGTATGGAACACTTTTAATATTTTACTGCAATACTCTTTTTCTTACCTTCCGCTACTATAAACTGTTGGTAACACAAATTTGATTTTATGTCTGAAGTGTATGCTAGCAGAAAATATTACATTTCAAAATTATGTTTTAGTCTTAGAATCCCAGTACTACACTACTTCCCATTTTAAGTTAAAAGTGTCTGTTTTTGCCATATTCAGACTATTACAGACAATATCTGGCAGGTCTCTTCTTTAGTCAATATTTTACTCCCTTTGAATGAATATTTCTCACTTATAGAATGCATATATTCTCAGGTGAGATTTCTTCAAACTCAATGTGATCAGCATTATGACATAAAGAGATCGCTATACCAAACAGTCAGTAATTCCTGAACTACCAATTAAGAGAACTAACTAATGGAATTTTGACTCATCAGAATCCATCTGTCATTTCCAGTGCCTGATCTCAGCTTGAACGCAATTGAACATATTGTGCTGAATGACAGTCAGTACTAAAAGTCATGGAACTTATATAAAAAACTCCTGTGACTCACTGATGTGTTCTGACCTAAGCATTAGGAATAACATTTTTCACATGATCATTCCATGTAGATGCAGTTACCACCATCAGCTCACTTGAGAGCAGAAATTACAACGGTTCTCCTAGAACTATGAAGTGAATCACCCTTAGTGATATCTGTATTAGAAACACTTCCTTTTTTCCTATTAACATTTGTATCTCTGTTTAGTATTTAATCGCATGCTCATTGATTTTGCATATACTTAGTTTATAAAATTAAGACAGAATACTGGTAGGGGGAAGGGATTATGTGTGCAACGGGCTACAAAAGTGTAGCATGACAAGTTTAAACTATCATTTTATCTTCCACAGTATCAAGGCACTGCTTTTTTGATTATATGGCTTTTTCACAAAATACTGTAACTTTGTGTTCGTGCCGCTACCAGTGCATTATTGAAGTAACCACTAAAATTGTAGCTCTATTCCAGTGTAAAATTACTAGATATAAACTAATTGTCCCTCATTTGCACATCCATATTTAAGAAACATTGCTGTACCCAAAGCTAAGTGCTGCAGTTTGTCAGTACTCGAAGCACGTTCTGCGGAAGATGTTTGTGTTCAGGTTTTACTTCAGTGTCATAGAAGTTGGCATTTTGACTATGCTACAAACAGGAGTCTTTATTCCTCTCCAGCAGGAGGTGGTGGCTCACACAGCTTGTACAACCTACCAAAAACAAAGAACAACCATTATACTAAATGCTAGCTTTATGAAACAGGCTGTGATATTAAGTATAACATCGTTATTTCCATAAACGATGAAATTCCTGACTTAGAAGGAAAACACAGACAGCATGACCCCATCACTACTTAAGAAGGAATGCAGCAATATACTCTGGTGATTCCAGGCTATGATTGCCTATAAGATACTGTTAGGAACACTGTCAAGTTGCATCTGTAACAAGAATGAAATATCATATCTCTATACTATAGTAAATCTTCCAGTCAAAAGTTACTCCTCCATTAATTTAATGGAAATGTAAGTTTTTCTCTGAAGGACAACTCATCGTGCCTGCCTAGAATCTCCCTAGATCTTTATGTTCCAGTCTTAGAACCTACATAGTTAAATAGATAAAATGAATATGTGAAGCACCCTAGCATCTCAACAGATAAAATGGTGCAACTTGATCTTACGCATATTTACTCAGAAGTAAGTCCCATTGTATTCAATAATGCTTATTCTAAAATAAGCCCATAAGGTAAGAACCAAGAAATTCCAAACAGATATGGGACATGAGAGATTGTATAGGGGACAGAGACCTCCAGGGGGTTTATACAGCTTGCATGCACATTTGGGGGGGAGGTGTCCAGTGTATGGTGGGCACCTGTGCAGAGGAGTGGAGGACCTAAGAAATATCTGAACTTAATCATAAGTAAAAATTGTAACAAATCTAGGTGAAATGTTCAATGGTATTAAAGAATTACAAGTAGAGAACCTGTGAAACTCAAAGGTTCCCAACCTTTTTGTTCCACCCTCCTGCTCCCTCACTAGGACACCCACTTGCAAGCCATCCCACCCATCTGCCGAGCTGCCGCCAATGGCTGCCTGGGTCACATGGGAGGAATGCAGCTCCAGATCCGTCCTCCTCCCCTGCAGTGCCACCACCTTCACCTGCCTGGCTTATGTGGCAGTAGCTCTGGCTGTCCTCTCCTCCCCCCTGCCCCCAGTCCTGCTCTTCCACCCACCCCACAGCCACTCTGAAGGGAATGTTCCCATGCACTGCCTTCACAAGTGCAGACAACATTACTCTCTTTGGGGTTTTTCATATTTTTCTGCAAAGCTAGGGGGGTCCCCAAGGTCTGCAAAAGAATACCCCCTATCTGAATCTTGCTCCATTCTCTGAGCTTTTCTAGCTGTTTGTTGACAGTATAAATATTCTTGTTTTATCCGCATGGGGGCCAGGTTCAGAATTAGATAAATGATGGTCCTGGGCACAGGCAACTGATTCCAATGTTTAGTTACCTTGGAGCAGACTGTGGTGTTCGGTCCCTCACTCCTAAATTTTTGGCAGTATTCTGCACTCTTGCTCCCTATAAGATAGAAAGAAGAGTTTGTTTGTCAAATAGCCCTAAACCTTCCCAGCATGAACAACACAGGTCCATTGAAAAAAATAATCAAAATTAACATACCTAAGTAACCATTTTATTTGCAGTGTGGCAAATACCAAATATCATCTAATCAATAACAGTAATTCAAAACTGGTAATTGTGAAAAGCTTTTTTTTTCTTTCAGGAAATATAATTGTACAAGTAAGGACAGATGAAAAAATCGGAGGAAAATTCCCCCACTGCTTTCAGGAGGGCAGGTAGGAGAGAGCTGGGCTGCAAAGAAAGCACATGAGGCCACAGGGTCCCAACCAGACCAAATGCTGCCAGTACTCCACTATCCCAAGTAAGGTTGCCAGGTCCCTCTTCACCACCGCCGGGAAGTTTTTGGGGTGGAGCCTGAGGAGGGCAGGGTTTGGGGAGGGGCTTCAATGCCATAGAGTCCAATTGTCAAAGCGCCATTTTCTCCAGGTGAATTGATCTCTATCAGCTGGAAATCAGATGTAATAGCAGGAGATCTCCAGCTAATACCTGGAGGTTGGCAACCCTAGTCCCAATGAGGGGGGCGGGGAAGTGGAAGGGACTGTAGGAACACGGGACTGACTAAAAACACCCAGGCTTCCTCCCAGAACAAACACTGCTAGCGCTCAGCATCTGCCATTTCTGGCCATGATCTTCTTTCCATCCATGCAGCTAGGAGGAGGAAGTGGTGGTAAGGAACAGGCAGAGGAAGGATAGGGCAGCAACAGCAGCCCAAACTCCACCTTCCCTGGCCCTCCTCCTCTTCTAGTGGCAAGGAGGGAGGAGGAGATCGTAGTGGTAACAGGAAGAGGGATGGGGTAAGGGAGAACTGTGGCAGCCCTAACACCGCCAGCACTTATCATGCACCTTCCCCTGTCTCCTTTGCATTTTCCTTTCTGGCAGCCCCCTCCCCCAAACCATCTTGGGGGTTATTTAGTGACTCCAATGATACTGACTGAGATTTCACTACATTTCAGTGTGAGATTTTTTTTCCCCTTAAGGTTTCGGGATTTTAAAATCACCGTCACATGTATTTCCAGATTTAAATTTTTCTGTAAACCTGGGCTTGCAGAAATATCCCACTTATCAGAACATAGCCCATTTTTGTGTGCAGATTTTTCACTGTGCATTCTAGGCCCACTGCTCAGAATTGTGTGTGTGTGTAAAGTGCCTTCAAGTCGCAGCCGACTTATGGCGACCCCTTTTGGGGTTTTCATGGCAAGAGACTAACAGAGGTAGTTTGCCAGTGCCTTCCTCTGCACAGCAACCCTCGTATTCCTTGGTGGTCTCCCATCCAAATACTAACCAGGGCTGACCCTTCTTAGCTTCTGAGATCTGACGAGATCAGGCTAGCCTGGGCCACCCAGGTCAGGGCGCTCAGAAATAATAAAATTCTAAATAATGCTAAAATAATAAAATTCCTAAAAACTTTAGGATTTCAATCTTAAATCTGATTCTGTCAGAACACTGGCTTGGATCCAATGGAGCATTTCTGTGAACAGAGGTATTCCTGCCTGCAAAGCATTATTTTCTCACCTCTCCTCTTCTGACAGAGCTCAAAATGCCTTCCAAAATGCTGTTTTCCAGGGTTCCCCTGTCCAGGGTCTCCAGCTGCTGAAATCTCAGTGCCAAGGAACTGCATCTTTGGGGGCATCTATTTATTTATTTATTTGCTTTGACTAGCTGTGGTGGGGTTTAGAAGCAAACTGATATCTGTAGGAGTGATTTTCCTATATAGGAAGAAATCATCTACATTTGAGAGAGACGTATGTCAAAAATCCCAAATGGTACATTCAGAACAAAAGATTTGTCATTATTCTCGGTCTGCATTAGGGCGACAACAAGCTCTCTCCCCAACATCTGTTATTGAACTAGGTTAGACAGAAGATATTGTACTGCAGCCAACGGGTGCAAACTTTAAACACAAATATGTGCAGCAAAGTCCTAATAAGTGATTTTTTTTATTTTTAAAGAGCACTTTTCAAGTGCACATGAAGAAGCAGCAGCTGCAGAAGAGGTAGCTTAATCCTTTTCTGACCACTACTTTTCCATTGCAGTTCTATTACCTTCCCCCAGCTGTCTCCAGGACTCTTGTTGCATGGCTGCCCTTGCAAACATCCAATTGGAACACCACCACAGAAAAGCAGCCTCATGGCAGGTGTTGGAATAGAAAAACAGCAGGCAGGAAAAGGCAATCATTCTTCCTTCCCATTTGTTTCTCCTTTCAAAAATTCCTACTCTTCAGAAGATTTTTACCAAAAAAAATTGTCAAGTGTTTGTAACATGTTTGTGTGTAACATGTACTTTTCTCAAAGGTATAATGCCAGGATTTCTCCACGGATTTCTTCTAATGATATGTTTCTATATTTTTATTTTATCTCTGTCTCTCTTTATTCTTTTTATTTTTTGTCCCTTGTCAGTATTGGATTCAGGACAAGAGGTCTCATTCTTTTATATAGCATCACTATTCATAGCTCCAAATCTGATGGACAGAGAAAAGTATAGATCTAAGTAAGCTGAAAATAAAATAAAGAAAGATTTGTGGTTGAATACATTCTGGTCCAGTGATCCCACCATAATGGGTATCCTGGTACCCATCTGATTCTTCACTGAAGGAGAAAAAACAAGGAGATATCACTTTTGTGTATGCACTCATTCAGAAACAGCTGCCTATTGTAGGAGAATGCTTAGCTTGTAATGTCACATTTTGAAATTGACCCCAGCACTACATGGCAGCCATTTTGTGGGCTATCCACAGGCTTAAGAAGATTGGATACCTCTGCACCCATGAATCAAGTTGCCTGTATATTATTATTATTTATTATTTACAGCTTTTGCCAGAGCAGTTGCCTGTATACAATACTACAGAAATCTATTTAAAAAATTCACACCGTATGCAAAGTTCTTCTTATAACAGACTCGAAGTTAAAGTATTATAATGTATATTAATATGTAAATTGACACTATAAAACAATAGAACATAGAAGACATTGTGTGGTTCCAATTCATTCTTGCAGCAATTAGAATAATAAAACAATTATCGCCTTTATTCCTTCAGTGTATGCAGTTGTACAATGAATCTCCATGGAAGAAAACTTTTCATTATATTGATCAGGCGATTAGAGTGGACTTCAAAGGGAGTAAAATATCATCATTATTTGATTATAATCAATAGGAAAAAAATCAATTTCATGGTTATTTTCCTTCCATTGTCTCTGACTTTAATGAGATTTCCTAGCTCCTAGAAGTACATTCTTAAGTTATGCTAAGAGAGATTTAAGTGTGTAGCTTGTCTTGAGTCTTGGGCAGCCCATTCCTGAGGGGGAGGGTTAGGCAGCAGCCGCAGCAGGATCCAATCCCCCTGCCGAAGCCAGAAAGCTGCCCTTACTTGTAAGCCCTGTGGAACTGCTCCATAGCCCCCTTAAAAGGTGGCATAACTCGTAATAAGGCCAAAGGGGGCGTTCCCAGCCTGAAAGAGGTTAGGAAGCTCCGCCCCTGGGAACATTTCCTAGGATGCCAGCATGGAGAAATATGCCGGGAGAACGCTAGCGAGAGGTCAAGCTGGTGCCCAAGCCCCGTTCAGCAGCATGGTGTCCTGGGGCCAGCGTGAATGCCCCTCATGCTGGCGTTAAGTGTCCTTATCCCGTGTCGTAGGCCAACCTGAGTTGCCCTCCTCCTCTGAGGAAGAGGAGTGGGAACCTGGGCCCGTTCCTACAATGACTCCACTGGAACAGCAGGAACGGGCATCAGAGCCACCAAGGCCCATGGCAGGGGATGAGGGCTGCTCATTCTGGCAGCAAACAGAACAGCAAGAAGAGCAGGACTCCTCGCCTGCAAGTTCTCCCAAGCTGGCTGAGAAGCAGAGAATCAAGGCCCGGCTTCAATTAAGGGAACGAAGGCAAAAGGCCAGGTGGGCCTTGAGAGATAGAGCAAAGACAATCAAGCCTAATCAGGGAGGAGTGGAAAATGCTGGAACCGCAAGGCTGATAAAAGGCCAGGCAGATTGCCAGAGTTCTTGTGGGTTCAACACATGTTGAAGGCCACTGACTGAAAGAAGCTCCAGCAACCGAAGTCATCCCAGTCAACCCCGGCGTGCAAGCTGATGCCTGATCTGAGAGACAAGGAGATTGGACTGGTAAGTGCCTCTACTCCTTTACCTGCTGATTACCTTGGTCTAGCCCGGTCCACGGGAAGAGAAAAGCCTGCGTCAGGCTCTGGTCAACGCAGTACTCCCATTGCTGTTGTTGAAACCAGAGGCCAAGCCTTGGGCCTGGTTACTGCCTGCATGCTACACTCCTGCCTGAGTAAGACATCCCGGGTTAAATGGGCTGGGTCATTCCAGCTCCTAAGGAGCTTCACTCACACACACCCCCAGGATCATAGTCTTAGTTTTCATCCTCTGGGCTTTTATTACCATGATTAAGTGTAATAATTACTATGATTAAGTGTAATAGGAATGCTAAACTGCATTTACCTTTTAAAGAAAATGGTATCAGGACCATGGGTCTCCAATAAGGGCATGGATTTCTTGCAGCTCAGGCAAGTCTTCAAAAATTTGTGATACAGAGCAGAAAACAGATGTGAAGGCCATCAAGTGATTTACTTATCTGAGTTATGAACTCTCTCTCTATGCATGTGTCAGATTTAAAGACTAAATTCTTAAAATATTTTAGCCAGTATTATTCCATAATGTTCCTTCATGAAATTTTTTAAAATTCAAAAGATATACTACATTTGTAGGAAAAACTGCAAGGTAGAGCAAACTAAGGATGAAAACCTGCACTTCTCGACCAATTACGATGGGATGAATATTTTATTGAGGCGGAGAGAGGTGATGGGGAAGCCATAAATTTTCCTCTAATTTGTTTTTTTTTGTTATGAATTCAAGAAATTATAACAACATAGAGTTAGAATTTTGAATTTCATATTGCTTTTATTGTTATTTACTATCATGGAAAATTTGTATTATAAAAACCAATAAAATTATTATTAAAAAAATAAAAAAATAAAAAAGAAAACCTGCACTTCTCTTTCTGCTTCCTTGTTTCTTTATGCATCTTTCTGTATGTTTACTTCCCTTTGCCTCTAAACCTATATTACTAGAGCTAGGGGAAATTCTACTGTTAAATACTGTACTATATTTAAACCACCTTAAGGTGTAATATCTGAGCATCGCTATGTAATCTTACTGAACAACCTTGAGAGAATTTTTCCATCACAGAATTTAATTCATGGTTGTATTGAGCACAATTCAGATATGGAAACTGAGTAAGTCTAGACAAAAACATATGCACGTAAATTAATCAGAATTAATGAAATGAGAGAGAGTACCTGCCCTGCAATTTTAGTATGACCCAAGTGGTTTTTTTTAAATGTAATAGATTTTACTTACAGCAAATACAATAGCAATATATATCTAAATTAAATTTTACTTTTTAATGCAAGAAGAAAATGTTAATACAACAGACAATAAATTATGAGAATTTTAAATACATTCACATGACATCACTTCCGATGAAACCCAGAACTGACATATGACATGAGTGGTTAAACCATAGAGTTTTGGGTGAATCCTAGAGTTTTGCTATAATGTCACTTCCATTTTTTGTTGGAAGTTACATCATACACCCACACAACACTGGTAGGATCCTCCCATTTTTCCCCACCACCTTTTGAAACACCAGTAGGAAATGGGGATGCCAGGAGGACTCCTACTATGGCTGAAAACCTGTTTCCCCCCCCCCACGTCCCATTCCAAAGAAAACAACAAATTGTGGGAAAGTTGTTTTCATACTAAACTGTTCTTAAATATATAGAATTGAAACACCATATTATTGGAATATTGACAACTTGTATTGTTCAGTTCTGCACACTTGGCCTGGATCCTTAGGTCTGCCAAATCTGCACATTCCACCATTCCTTACACTTTGAAAACAACAGAATTGTCTTGAAAGAACAGTAATTCTGTCCTGAATTCTCCAATTTAATGGTTTATGTGTTTCATTTAATTGTTGTTTTTAATTGTTTATTTGGATGGGAGACCACCAAGCAAGTCCAGGGTGGCTACGCAGAGGCAGGCAATGGCAAAGCATCTCTGAACGTCTCTTGCCTTGAAAACCCTATGGGGTTGCCATAAGCTGGCTGTGACTTGACAGCAGTTTCCACCGCCATCATTGTATGCCACCCTGGGGACCCTAAGTTGGGTGGAAAGTCAGCATTAAACTGTTTTAAATAAATAGTGGCAGAAGGGCATAGTATAAATGTAGCAATAAATAAAAAGAGAAATAATAATTTGGTTGGGGAAACAGGACTTGGATGAAGAAAAGTTAATAAATTATAAAACTATACATATATATTTATATATGGCTTACTTGTTTGCGCATCACATCTGTTGCTTGCAGAATATATCGAGGAGGTAGGCCATGACTCCGAGCAAGTATTATAGCCTGCTCCAGAGTGACACTAAGAGTGCAGCTGCAATAGAAAATGAAATAAATTAAGAGTTCAATTTATTTTATGGAATAATAAAAACATATAGGTGAAGGCTATTCCTTATGGATGATTTCATGAAACTCTAGCCATAAATTAGATGCCTTCACAATGACAATACTCATACAAAAAAGAAAGAACACCTCTATGCTCAATGAATGCAATCTCCTTAAATCAGCATAGGAAGCCAAAAAGAGATCCACAATGTGTACCATGCAATCATGCATCAAATAATTACATTGTATTGCAGGCTGAAATTAACATATACAAATTCTCTATTGCATGCAATCTAAGACTATGCATTGAAATTAACGAAGTCTCTGAATAAGATCATAGCTTCGCACAGGCAATCTCTTTGTAGTGCTACACAACGCATGGTGATTAGCAAGCAGAAGCTTCTTCACCAAAAAATATATTGACGTACAATGAGAAGCCCGATAGCACTTACAGCACTACAAATCTATTTGTTGTACAAGGAACAGGCTGAAAATTAATTAAACACTGAACCATTTCTGGACAGGTAGAATTGTACATGACTTGAACACTTGAATGAGTTATGCAAAATTTAAATTTAAACTAAATTTCATATTTACTGTGAGAATTATTTGATTACTCTAAGAATAAGGCCTTTTATATTAACTTCAGATGTTATTTTCCTATTTATTAAAAAAAAAAAACCAAACATCCTGCCAATTTTTCCATCTGCTGCTTACACATGCTGTTTCCTTGGATGGATTCTACTAATTAGTGACCTTTGAATAAATTAGTGCTTTATTCATGAGTAAGTCAAAGTCATTTAGGGCTCCATCCATGCAGAGCAAAAAGTTCAGTTAAAATTCCGAAAAAACTTTTATAAAATTAAAATTGATTAAATACATACACATAGAGAACAAAATATCAACTATACAACAGTACAAACAAAAGAACCATATTGTAACTTCATATCCAATATAAAAGATAATACCATCAAGGTATGGTAATGAAAAGCAAAACACAAAAAGAAAAGAGAGAGAGAAAAGGGGTGTGTGCTTCCCTCTAAGATGACTGAGACTTTACATATTCATTTCTAAAAATAATAATTGTTATTATCCTCTAATATAATTATTCATCACCTTATTTAAAAAGTTTATGTAAGGCCCTCCAATCATTAAAGAAAATTCTTTAACAAGCTATGCTCTTGAAATTCCATTAAATAAATAAATTATAAAACTGTTCCAAATCATCTTAAAGTAATCTTTCTTTTTCCACCCCAGAATTAGTCTAATCTTATTTGTTAAACTTTCAAGTGCCACTGAAAAAAACTCTGAAAGTTATCCTTCTCGAATATCAATGGGGTTATGGTTCTTTCAGGCCAGTAGAAAGCATAGGGGGGGCAATTCAGACACAATGTGAAACCATTATCATTTGTGAGACCAGAATTCAACTTGGAAGTGATCGTTGAATCCTGCCTTGCCTTGGTAAATCCTGGTGTTAAGTGTCTCCGTTCTTTAGTTAAAATTATGAAACTGAAGTTATTGTACTTTAGTCATATTATCAGAAGACAAGAGTCTCTGGAAAGGACAATAATACTAGGAAATGTGGAAGGCAGCAGGAAAAGAGGAAGACCCAACATGAGATGGATTGAATCAATAAAGGAAGCCACAGCCCTCAGTCTGCAAGGCCTGAGCAAGACTGTTAATGATAGGATGTTTTGAAGATCATAAATTCATAGGATTGCCATAAATCAGAAGCAACTTGACAGCACAGAACATACACACAGTCTTGGCTGAATTACCCTAGTGCTTTTCTCTGTTCCAGGAATACTACGAATAGAGCATTTGATTGATACCTATAACAGACAGTCATTAGCCTCACATTACATATGGAGGGAGGTGGGCGACTAAGGTGAAGAGGCTTTCCTCAAGCCACAAAAGGAGTTTCATGGCCCAGCTGAAATGTTTTGAATCAGAGAATTCCACAGCACATGTTTTTAGTCATGATGTTATATCAGCTCTACATGCATGTTAATAATAAATACAGCTAATAAATTATTATTAGAACTACTAGCAATACATTGCAACGAAGAAAATGGGTAAGTTATCATACCGGTGAACTCCACTATTGCACAAGATGATGTGGCAAGCTCCAAGTCTGCTGCAGAGTTCTGAAGCAACGGACAGCAGTCCAACTCCAGAGGCGCTGCAGGCTGTGTTGGCACAGCTTGCCGTCCGCTTTGATCTTATGAAAGACACCATTAGTCGGTAAAGTTCGTCTAATGAATTGATGGGTCTCATCAACTGAAAATAAGGGACAAAGTTCTTGTTATTAAAGCAGTTTCGGTCAGAGAGTGAGAACATTTGTATTAGACTACTACAAACAGGGAACCCGCAAAGGCTTGCAGAGGTCACTTCACTTTCCCTCATATCCCTTCCCACAATCTATTGCCTTTTTCTCTCCTCCTGGCAGCCCCTGTACCCCTCTTCTTTTTCTGCTCCCTTCTCTACTTACCACTTACCAACCAATATTTCTTTTATCTGCCCCCTCAGACTTCAGCTTTATTAATTTTTTATTTTCTTCATTTATACCCTATCTTTTCCCCTGATGGTGTCCCAAAGCAACTTATATTATTCTCCTCTCCACCATTTTATCTTCACCACAACCCTATGAGGTACATTAGGCTAAAAAAGAGTGACTGGCCCAAGGTCACCCAGCAAGTTTCATGGCAGAGTGGGGATTTGAACCTGGGTTTCCTAGATCCTATTCTGTCATGCTGACCACTGCGTTACACTGGCTCTCAACTTTTCCTCCTTCCCTTCCACTGGCAACCTCTCCCTGGGAAAAATCTAGCACAGTTGCAAAGGTCGTGCTATGATAATTCGCTCATGTGGGTTGTGTGGCATCAAATCATCTGGTAGCCACACCCGCGTGAGTTGCACAGCAAAGTAGCAAGTTGCCCAGTGTTGCTGCTTGGCCTGGTCCCAATGAGTCCTCCCCTCCAGGTCAGGAGGAAAGGGAGCAGGGGTGGCTGGGATGGCCAAAACAGCCCTAGAAAGGGCCCTGCCCCCTCTTCCTGCTTTTTACTGACAGAAACCAAGGTTTGAAAGCTGGGGATATTGTTGTGGTTGCCTAGCAACCCCCATAGTGACCACTGCGATTTCAGAGTGCATCCACAGCTTAAAGGCACAGGTGCTGTTTCTGTTATTCGGGGGAGGGGTTAATCCTTCCACCCTTTTTTTTTTTTTTTTTTTTTTTTACATTTCTACAGGTCTGAGGCTTTATGGCTCCAATCTATGGATGTAAATATTCATAGATGGGGCTGTGATAAAATATGCCCCACATCTGAAAATGGTTCAGAAACTTCAGTTGGTACAGTTCACAATAAATGGGGCTGTGCATACAAGGAGAATGCTCTACACACATCTCCCAGTATGTGCAATCACCATTTTGTCTGAAAGATGCAACATGCAGATTTTCAATATCAGAACATCCGTTTCTGATACAGAAACATGTAGAATATTTTCCAGGATGTATATGTATTTGTATCCTTGTATAAAGTAGCCATTTTTGCACGTGATCATGTATATATATCTCTATTTTAAAAAATTGTGATGGCAGCATCATGTCTGAAAATCCCTGAACCTCTGAAACACAGACTAGAAGATAATTTCACCTGTGTCTTCCAAAACTACAGCACTTACGGTCCCATAATAGCCAATTATTTTACATGATTAATCCCGTCCGTTAACCTTCTGTTTCCTATGAAGCATAAATGCTTTCTTGTGGGCAGAATGCATTAAAATATTGATCAAGACAAAGCTGATCCAGATCTTGAGAGCCTAATTATATATAAAACATTTTTGCTTACCTTATCAATGTAAGCAGCTTTTGATGTTGAATTAGGTGGAAGATTTGACTTGTCCAAGTAAAATGCCCTGAGAAAATAAGTATTCAAAAATGTGTTAATTGTTCAAGCGTGTCAATTATGCACTTTTAAAATAAAGACAAGCTATTTTACCCATTTATGACTACAGTGCTCAAAGCAAATCACAGAACCATGGAAACCCATGCAAGGAAAATATACACAATTTAATGCATTCTTCCCTTGAAACTTCGTGGTTAGTTTCTAGCAGTCCATTCTGTCACAAGGAGCCTTCCACTGATGCAAGTGGAGTAGGCATTAGTGGACACACTGTGGCTCAAGCAATGTGCCAGTGACAGCAGATCCCACTGGTGGGATCTAACCCATTGTGACAATATTACTGATGTTGAAGCAAGCTGAATAATGAGCTGTTTTAAGCGTTTAATAATCTAGAATGTAGTGCAAGCCAAAAAAAATTGTGTATTTCCTTATCAAGCTAAAATAAGATGCCAAACTTTGGACACTGATTTAGTAGTGAGTTGTGGAAGAAAACTGTTGGTATTATACATTTTTACTATATTAAGAATATACCATCTTCACACAAGCCTAGTTCATGCGTACAGTAGTTCCCACATGTGCTGTTACATCAGGAATCATTTGAAGAAATAGGTTATACGTGTTTGGAGAATCTGTGTTTCTAATATTTTCATTTCAGTAGAACAGAACACTACTACCTTCATTAATATTTGTATATTAGAGATGGGAATCATGTAGGGAAAGTTCAATGCAGTATGCGTTAGCACAGGGGTGTCCAATCTTTTGGCTTCCCTGGGCCACATTGGAAGAAAAATTGTCTTGGACCACACAACCGCACAATTGAGTTAGCAAAAAAAATCGCAAAAAAAATCTCATAATGTTTTAAGTACCGTATATACTCGAGTATAAGCCGAGTTTTTCAGCACATTTTTATGCTGAAAAAGCCCCCCTCGGCTTATACTCAAGTGAGGCTCCCACTTACCTGTTCTCTGGTGCAGTGCGGGTGTTCTCCGGCTGGGAGGGGGGGCTTCAGGGGTTATGAGGCGGGAAAGCAGTGTGGGGGGAGGGGGCCTCTGACCCCCTCCTCCTCCTCAGAGAGTTCCGGCAGCCGCTGCCGCTGAGGAGAAAAAAAGACGGAGCGGCGAGGATGGAAGAGGAGGGGGGAAGAATGGAGGCGCACGACGCCAACGGGGAAGCACGCGCACGGCGTAGGGTGAGGGGGCATGGCTGGGGGCGGGGGAGAACATGTTAGGGCTCATAATATACACGCTTCGTTGTGTACGCACTGTGTTACTGTGCTATTGGTATCTATTTTTATTTTGAAATTTACCAGTAGCTGCTGCATTTCCCACCCTAGGCTTATACTCGAGTCAGTAAGTTTTCCCAGTTTTTTTTTTTTTTTTTTGTGGTAAAATTAGGTGCCTCGGCTTATATTCGGGTCGGCTTATACTCGAGTATATACGGGTAAGTTTACTATTTTGTGTTGGAACACATTCATAGCCATCCTGGGCCGCATGCATCCCAGAGGCCGTGGGTTGGACAAGCCTGCTTTAGCACTTTTACTCTCTAGCAATCCTGTACTGATAAAGCATCCTTTCTAAGCTTTAAAAATATTTTTAAGCTTCATTGTTGTGGATGCTAAGCTCCCCCCCCCCCGAGAAGCGATGTAAAATTTGCCACTTTATAGCAAATTCTGCTAGTTCCACTTAATTTTATCTTCTTGGAATCCAAAAGAAAGCTAAAGAACAATCTGGATGGTGAAACAGTAATTTGCAAAGGAAAATATATGCTAAAGATGCAGCATATTAAATGGTCCTTCAGCCCTCTCTCTGTGGTAGGGTTGCCAGGTCCCTCTTCGCCACCAGCAGGAGGTTTTTCGGGCAGAGCCTGAGGAGGGCAGGGTTTGGGGAGGGGCGGGATTTCAATGCCATAGAATCCAATTGCCAAAACAGCCATATTCTCCAGGTGATCTGATCTCTATCAACTGGAGATCAGTTGTAACAGCAGGAGATCTCCAGCTATAACCTGAAAGTTGGTAACCCTACTCTGTGGCCTTGCACCTCTCCTCCGGCCACATGGGTGACCTGGCTCTTCCTCTCGAGCCCTTTCTGGATTGGCCTAATAAAGGCTCACCTGAGTGCAGGATGGCCCTAGACTCCACCAATGCCTGCTGTCCTGGTGCAGGGCCTTGGTAAGTGAGGAAACCCACACCAATGGCTCCCCTGTTGACAGTTAAGATTGCACAGAGCAAGTAGATTGAAATGATCCAATTGACAGCCAGGTGATAGCTGGAGTCACATGATAGCTTGATGACTGAGCAGAATTCTGGACATAACTGGACTGAGCAAGTTAGTCCTGGCCACAAAGCAGCCAACAGTTCATTGGCTGGTAAACTGTGCCAGAAGTGTATATATCTGTACAATATGTGTATAGTGGTTGTGGGTTGTGAGAAGGAGGTGCTGGCGAAGCACTTTATCACTGTGAATAAAAATAGCACTTTTGTATACGTGCTGTCTCTGCTGTATTCACTTGCTGCTGGGGAAACTAATACTTCTCACAGACGCCATCATCCCCCCCACTGGGCTTCCTCATTTGCTGCCCTGTCCCCTGAGACCTCACTGGAGGCCAGAGCTGCCGCTAGCCTCCTCTTCTGGGCTGTTAACAGGCATAGCCCAACACCCAAGCCCTGCCTCCCCTTTGAGAAGTTCGGCTTTGAGGCTAGTCCCACCACATCCCTGGGCATGCTTCTCTCCTGGCCCTCCCTCCTTGGCTCCAGACTGGGGCACAGATCCCAGTGGTGCCTGGGCAGTCCCAGTCATTGTCAGGGCCCCCACTGGCCATCCTGATGGCCCTCCAGAGCAGGAAAATGCAAGGGTGGGCTTGCCACCCCCATACATACTTTAACCAAGAGAAGTGGATTGTAAACAGTCTTATAATTGGCCACATCATACTAGCCCAATGGTAAAAATTTTAATGTACATCTGTGTGCAATAAGGTTGGTTGTAATTTACTAAAATTTATAACATAATAAATCTTAAGATGCCAGAAAACTACATTTTTTTCTGTTAAATTGTTAATATTATCTATCATACTTATCCTCCAATGAAATATTATCTATCCCACTTATCCTCCAATGAACTTGGCAGAGATGTACATGGTTTCTTCCTCTTCCCTTTGTCATCATAACAACCCTGTGAGACAGGGTCACCAAAGTCACCAAATAAGCTTCACAGCTGAGTAACGATTTGAGAGTCCCCCAGGTTCTACTCCAGTAGTCTAATCACTATATCACGCTAGATGTACTAGATTTAGACTAATCTCACATAGGAACATGGTATAGGAAAAACAATCAGCTCAGTACAGAAAATGATGCTACATGGCTGTTAGGAGAGAACATGCAATTAAGATAATTGCAGCATTAATGAAATCATTGTTCATTAACCATTGAGACTGAATAACATAATTTGCAACACCAATTTGGTTTTCAGAAGTACACTATCTAAAAAATGAAATACTTAGCTGACACAGAAATTCTGAAAGCACAACACTTGTATAGCATTTCACAAAATTATCTTTGATATCTCTCAGAACATGGAAAGCTGAGGACAGCATACAAATTCCCAAAGCACTTTTCTTAATTGCTAAATGCTTGCTTAGGACCTTAATCAAATTTTATGAGAAAAGCTAATGAAAAAGTTGGCAGGATGCCCAAAGCACCACAATATTTTTGAATCTACTGCAAGTGACAAGCATCAAATGTTAAATACTTAGCCCTTGTGCAGAGAACATTAAGTTCAAACTTATTTTGTAATGGCCTGTCCCCACAGGCATGCTTGTTTACCTGCCACACCTGCAGGGGAAGGGGCATTCCTGGGGCAGGGCATAGATTAGGCAGCTCCCTAAGCCACCTCAGAAACACAGTTTGCAGTATCAATGCCAAGATGCTATGTCAGTGAAACCCATGGCCTAGCCCATAGATTCCCATTCTATGAAGCGATAAAACACACACTCCAAGCAGGTGCCACATCTCCAAGGTCCAAAGGGCAACAGGAGAGTGACAAGCATTGTCCCCATCCCCACCCACTACTCCCAACACAGCAACCAATGCCAGCCGGCAGTGGGCAATATAAACCATGAGCCAGGCCAGTCAATTCAGATGCTGTCACATGCCGCAGGGCTACTTTGCCGGGGTTCATGATGGCAGGAATGTTGGCTTACACACAAACCTGTGGAAGGGAGTCCCTCTGTATCAATGAAAGTAGTCCCTCTGTATCAATGAAACCAAGGAGTCCCTCTGTATCAATGAAACCAAGAAGTGAGGAAGGAGTCCTTCTGTATCAATGAGATACAGGAGTCCCTCTGTATCAATGAAACCAAGAAGTGAGAAAACGTCTGCAGAGGATCAACAGGCTGCTGCAGAACAATTTTTTCCCATGGAGGGCACTCCAGGCAGAGGCACTCTTCAACCACTTTTGCAGCCCTGCTGACTGGAACAAGCCAAGGCCATAGCTAAACCAGGACTCCAAGGCAGCAATGACCAACATCCAAGGAATCCCCCTGACTCAGTGGCACGGTAGCTGCAATGCCATCCCATATAGTACAACCCCACTATGGCTGTCAGGAGGCTGCACAATCCCCTGCCTCATACCTGGCATATAGCATGAGCAGGTATGGGAGCAAGAGGTAGGTGCGGTTACCTGTGAAAGTGGGAGGAACAGCAGTCAGTTCACTCCTCTCACCCACCCATGCCCAACACCACCAGCCCCTGGTGTTGGTACCCAACCAGCAGCCAGCCCCTGCCCTCCAACCAGTCAGCCAGCAGATGGTTCATGTTGCACACTGCAAAGATCTGGGAATTATGCATGCTGCCCTGGAACTTAGCCACAAGGTCCATGGAGATATCCTGGTGGTCACAGTTGACCAATATGTTGAGGCTGTAGAAGTGGTGGCAGTTGCAGAACACCTGCAGCTTATGGGCAACATAGATGAAGTCCAAGCCATTGACGATGTTCAGGAACACTTTGTACACTGTGAACCCTGCATAGATGTGGGCCAGCTTGGCCTCCTCTCTGGGGCAGTGCACGGGCCCATACAAGTGCTGCAGCATGGCACCTAGAAAACTGTTGAGGCACCAGCTCAGTGAGACTTGGGACACCTCCAGAACCTCAGCCACAACTGTTTGGAATGACCCCATAGCTAGGTACCCGAGGGACAGCAGCAAAAGTATTGTTCCCAGATCCCAGGAGTAAGGAAGGGATACTAGCCACCGTAGAAAGTCCTCTATTCACTAGATTCCACAAAGTCTGTGTTTCGTTATTATTTATAGCTGAGATGAGTAATTTCCAGCATTTATATATATCCAGCCGTTTTTTGACTATCAGGGACCTAAATGACCTCTTTAGCTCTATAAGATCTAACAGATGTATATCTGAATTAGTGTTTTTGTATAAATGGTGAAGAGATCTTATTTTTTTAATACTTTCTCTACACTCACCATCAAACCAACTATTTTTACGTTGGAATCCTCGGGAAGATGATGGTTTTGAATAAATTGGTTTGAAAAGATTTAAAACATTAGTTAGCGATTCTATCATCTGCACCGTATCCCTCTGTTTAAAAAACTCAGTAAGGGCAGACCGACATTCATTTGAATGCATAATATTCACTACAATAGGAGTTAGCTCAGGTGTCCATCTAACTAGTCTCAAGGACTTTTGTCCTTGTAACAGATCAGTTGGTAAACCAGGGAGTAAAAAACAATCAGGAGACAATGAAAGAGTTAATTGTAAGGGAAGATGGTCCCCTCCATAGTACTCTCCTAATTTAAAATCATAAATTTGCGGTAGCAGACCTTCTGATACCAACATGTAATCAATTAAACTGGCTTCTCTGTATGTTACACAAGTAAAATCTCCTATGGGATCAAACTGCCTGTGCCCATTTAAAATTACCAGACCCTGGTTCACAGCACACTCAAATAATTGTTTTCCTGCAAAATTAACCTTAGAATCTTTTGAGAATCTCTCACTTAGATATGGGGGAGGCTGCTCCATTGTGGGCCAAGCTAACCCAACTTCATCGTTGGTGCCAATACGGGCATTAAAATCACCTGCTACTAATAATGCAGCTCTGGGATATTGCACAGTAATCTTTTCCAAAAGGGACCCCAATTTGTCCCAAAGAGTCCTAATGCCATTCCTTGAGTATGGAGGGAAATAGCTTGTAACGATTATAAAAGAGAACCTTGGAAATTTCAGCAATAAAGCAATTACAGATTTAAAGGAAGAGATCAAAGTTATACAATTTAAAGCTGAAGAAACCAAGCATGCCAACCCCAATTTGGGATGGCCCCGGGTCGAGCCAGAAACAGCATCTACAGTATAAACAACATACCCAGGTACATCAATAGTATCACTAACCCAAGTTTCTTGTACCAAAATAATATGGAAATCCAACAAATAGGAACTGACACAGGATCCCTCAACCTGTTACGCCAACCCGTAACTGCAGGGTGTTGACGTGTGTAGGGTAGACCTGGCACACTGCCTCCTGTGTCTGTGCTGGGGCACATTGAGGGGCTGCTCATGGACCTATCAACTGCCCACTTTAGCCTTGCGGTCAGGCCTGCTTCTGTGACTGTTCCCTCTTCATTGCCACTGAGCACTGGGATTGCTCAGGGTATCCCATTGGGGTTCCCTCGCCAACATAGCCGTGGCACTAACCATGTTATTTGGCTGTGATAGTGCAGTTGCTAGGGACTTCAACAAGACTTCAGGATATGGTTGCTCATTTAATTTGACAAGGTTTGTAATACAAGCCTCATTCATAATCCATAGAAAACTTTTAAAAAAACACATAGCTCAATCAAGGTTTCTTGATGGAACATGTAAGCATTTGCAATCGCTACCTTTTTTCTTACTGTATTCTTTAGTTCTACCCTCTGGTGGTTACCTACGCATACTGATTTTTTACCTTCTCTACTTTAGCGCTGTTGAGCTTCTTATGAGAATTAACCCCTTTCAACTGAGACAACAGGAAATAATAGCAATATTTCTGCCTTCTTTAAAAAGAATACAAATGTCAAATTACTAAGAATTTTTATGCACTTAGATCTGTATCACTACTTTTGTTATTTTACTAGTTTACTACATTTCATTTGATCTTATGTCTATTCCAAATTTATTTTTTAGTATTGCATTACAGGCATTTTGAATTATCATCCAAAATATTTATATTTATTTGATACTTGTGGGAAATAACCTGCCGATTAAGTGAATCAGAGTTTGAAACCAAATTGGATTAAATCATATGGAAACCAAATGTGGCTAATATTAACATTTGTACAGAGGTCACTTTGCACTATGTTTGGCTCTGAAGTGATCCCCATAGATACAAGATCAGGAAAAGCATGTCTGCACCAGCTGCTGTTGGACTGTGACTTATGGTGTTATAGCATTAGAAATCAAAGCACAAAATACTGGTTTCATCTGTACTATTACAATGGATTTCTATTCCTACTACTGAATATTAAAATTTATGTATTTATTTATTTAAATTTGTAGGCCCACTCTCCGGGTCTGCTCAAGGCTATAGCAGTTTTATCCTGAAATTAAATTTGGTGACAAAGAATGAAATCTTCACGTTTCAGAACGATGCTTTGGTAAAGGTATAGGGACTGTGGATAGTGCATACTCTCTGTTGCGATAAGTATGATCCTACTAAGTAATTTCAACATTGTTTAGCTTGTCATGTTAATACATAAACTTTGTTTCAGCTCCATTTCCAGATTTCTGTAATACAAACCTTACTGCTTTATTAGATGTCCCATCCTGTTGATTGTATTAGACTTGCACTGTGTAAACACCTTGAGTCTCAGTGAGAAAGGCAGACTATAAACAATGTAAATAAAGTATAAAAATGAATAGCTGACAAATTCATGACAGATGACCCTTGTAATTTATTTCCTAAGAGGAATAACTAATCCTTAATTTGGAGAATCAATAACCCTTATTTTGCTTATTAATTTGGGAAAGAGTTAAAAAGTGTTCAGAACTCCAACTAAAATCTATTAAAAAAATTATTTTTGCTATAAGAATAAAGGTATTTTTTCATGCATTCAGTCAGTGCATTCCTGAGGTGGGGGGCTGAAAGTTCTCTGGAGGAGGCGTGACCCCGCCGCCAGTGTAAGTGGCCTCTTACCATAGAATAAGAGGTGCTTACACTCTCAACAGGGGCAGTTCTGTTGGTGCCTGGATGCCACGGAGCTGCATGCCACTCCTCTGATGCTGCAGTCTCTTCGGGACCTAAATCCTGGAAGAGATATGCGGTGGGGGAGGCATTTCCGGGGGCGGAGCTGATGGTAGTCAGCTTCCAAAGCTCCTCCAGCCTGGGAACACCCCCTCCAGCAACAGTGTTGCTGTGCCATGTTTTACCTGCCTAGTCTGCCTAGTAAACGTTGGGATGTGATGTCACCCCATGGGTCAGGAATGACCAGGTGCTTGCACAGGGGACCTTTAACTTTTTAAAAATTATTAATTTAGATTAGAATCTTGTGAGAAATCAGTCCATTTTTGAAAGCAATTCTCCAAATATCTTCAAAACAGTTCACAACAAATTCAAGTTCAGATGAAATTCACATACTCTTAATATAAATCTATCCAAGACAAGTTCAGAGATAAAACAGCAGGCATCCTCCCCTTTTTATTCCATTTGTAGGTCTTCCAGTGCTGAAGGCCTGTGTGGATTATGCCAGTCCTACTCGAAGAAGATAGTTCCATAGTCTGGGGGCAGTAGTCAAAATCCCTCCCAACCCACAATTAAGACTGAGCCTGCAGATATTGATACAGGTGGAGACAGTCTTTTAGATAAGTTTGAACCCAAATTATTTAAATTGTCACAGCCAGACCTTAGATTGAGCCTGAAAATGATCTGGGGCTGGTATAACTGCAGTGATATTGGCTTTATATGAATGGTGAAACACCTATCCTTGGACCAGCTTTAATCTCTACCACCCACATCATTCCCCTATTTTCTGGACTGAGAATTTCGATGTATTTACTTTTATCCAGTCCACTGTTTCCAGACACCAGTTCAGCATATCTATTGCCTCCCTAGATTTAGATAGAAAAGAGAGGTAAAGCTGTGCGCCATCAGCATGTTCATGGCACTGTGTCCCAAATCTCTGAATAATATAGCCAGTTGGCTCCATACAGATGTTAACAAATTTAATTGTTGGGAACAAAAATAATTGTTGTGGCACCCCACATGCCTATATCCAAGGGGCCAGAAGTCCTCCCCTCTTTCGGGATCATGCCTCAAAGGAGAAATCAAACCAGCATAACGCTGATACTCCCAGGCCCATTCTGGCCAACTATTCCTAAAGGCTACCATGGCTGGTAGTACTGAAGGTCTCACAGAAGTCCAAGAGTACCATCAGGGTCATACATCTCCTGTTGGTATACCAGAGTAAATAAACTGGCAGTACAAGTAAGGAAGTTTCAACATCATGACCTGCTCTGTATCCAGACTGTAAAAGTTCTAATATTCAGTCCCATTCAAGAATATCTGGAGCAGTCTAGATACCACTGCCCAAGAGTTTCAAGACTGGAAACTGGTCCACATTTATTCAAGTCAAAGACATCTAGATATGCTTTCTTCAAAAAAGTCTAACTGTGTCCTCTTTCAGGGCCATGGGTGCAACAGCTCCTTTTAATGAGCATAATCTGCACCATCGATTGTGACAGACTTAATGTGGCCGATTTCACTAGCCACGAAGTGTGTGAATGAAAAGGGCAAGTAATAGGTCTCAAATTTCCAAGTATCCTGTCCACATTTTCAAGCTGAATTAATTGAAATACATCTATATGATCCTGAACAAGCAGAGATGTCAGGAACATTCAATGTAACCATCATTAAGAGAGAGTTAGGTCAGACTGGATGTAAATGATTTAATCAACAAAGTGCTTAGCAAATATTTCACTATATGCTTATGGGAGCCAAGAAGCACTGTGCAGATGCAATGGTGCCAGAGAAGCAACAGAAAATAAGGACGTATTTCATCATCGCTTAACAAAAATAAAATAAGTATAATTTCATTCTACTCAGACTCTAAGAAGATCTTCTTACATGAAGCTTTTATAAATCTTTCCTATGCATTTGACTCCGCATCTAGAATCCAACTATGGGATAAACTGAAGCAGAACACGATAGGAGATTCTTGTGGTTAATTCAAAATCTTTATACTGATTTCTCAGCCCAAGTGCGGTGTAATAGTGAGGGTCATGTAACTGCTGCTTTTCCCATTGTCCAGGGGGTTGTATCTGTCCGATTTGCCAGCCTTTTTTCATAAGGCTACCTGGCTCTAGCTTTTTGAACAGAAGTTATCACTTGTAAATCTGAAGGTGAAGGACCTTTTCTCTTGTTCTGTAGATCAATGTAAAAAACATGCGTTCTCTCAAAATGAGAGTCTGGCACTTTACTTTTAAGTGTTGGGTAGGTTGGTGCTAAATACAAGTTCCAACTTCTATGTGCAATGTCTTGGGAGTTATAATTATAGTCGCCGAGGAAACAAATGGTAGATAAAAGGGCTAATCAGGTTGGATTCTCGATAGATACTATAAAACAACATGGGGAAAGGAGGGCAGTTACTCAGATTTTTAAAAATCTTGATTTCAATAGATCACAATAGTGTGCACAATAGAGCACGAAAAGTTTGCTCCACCCTTTTTTGGGGTACTTTCCCAAAAAGTATGCCGGAGTACTTAAATATGCAAACCTTTCCCAAATATAGGAGAGACTGTATGATGGCCCGATTGAATGCTCTGCCATCACCTGAGTTGAAGGGCAGATCTAGATTTGAGTTAAAGTTCCATTTTCCAATAGGATTTGCCCTTGTGCATCTGGCAGTATAGGTAAAATATGGTACCGTATTTTTTGCTCCATAGGACGCACCGCTCCATAAGACGCACCTAGTTTTTAGAGGAGGAAAACAAGAAAAAATCTTGTTTTCCTCCTCTAAAAACTTGTCTTATGGAGCGAATGCTGGCTGGGTGCGTGCGTGTCGGGACGGCGCGAGCCGGCGTTTCCCTTCCCGATGGCCAGCTGGGAGGCGGGCGGGGCACAGAGCCGGCTGGGCGCGTGCCTTGGGAAAGCCGGGGAAAGCCGGCTCGCGCTGGAACGACGCAAGCCGGCTTTATGCGCCCTGCCTGCCTCCCAGCTGGGAGCCGGGCGGGGTGCACAGAGCTGGCTGGGCACGCTGGAACGACGCGAGCCGGCTTTCCCCGCCCCGATGGCCAGCTGGGAGGCAGGCAGGGTGCACAGAGCCGGCTGGGCGCGCTGGAAAGGAGGGGAACAGAGCTGGCTCGCGTCATTCCAGCTCGCCCAGCCGGCTCTGTGCGTACATTCGCCCCATAAGACGCACAGACATTTCCCCTCACTTCTGAGGAGGAAAAAAGTGCGTCTTATGGAGCGAAAAATACGGTAAGTCACTTGCTTTTTCATTGTCCATTATTTGAGTTTGATAGACAGAGGCTGGTTGAGTCATTTGATAATGGAAAGAAGGAACTATTCCTGACATTTTTAAAATAACAAATAAATCAGAGATCGCAAAGACTGCAAGATATAGATATAGATATAGATATAGATATAGATATAGATATAGATATAGATATAGATATTGGCTTCCTAATTTATAGGATAAAGGAAATATATTAAATATTAAACCATTGTGTTTCAGTGTGTTCGTGCTTAAGACCTAATGATCATTTGAGCAGAATCATTACAGTAAAGTAAAAAACATGTGGCCAAATTGATCTATGCTAGAGATAAGAATTACACTCATTTTGATGCACGGAGGACATGTTCTCTGCTTGCCCTAGGCCTTTTATCTAAGGGTAATCTTCCTCCCTATTTGGATTCTCTGGTTAGTAGAACCTTTATGCACTCAAGATTTAATTGCCCTTTTTCAATGGTTTTGCTGGGCCATCTGCTAAGGATCCCTTTTTCATACTGACTACGTCCCTGCCCTCTTGGACTACTTGGTACATATCCTTTTGTAATGCCCTTATGTGTCCCAACTGAGGCTAAAATGGATTATGCCACGTTTTAATAAATTGTCCACGTTTTCTCAAGCAACTGTAGAGCAAAAGGTTCAGTTCCTCTTAGAGAACTCTGACCCTCAATGTACTTATTTTGCTGCTCATTTTTTAGAGGCTGCAGAGAAGAGACGAAGGGAGGTGTTTTTAGATACGGGTCTTATTTAAGTTTTATTGTTCATTACCTCGGTCTAAAAACAGGGAGAATAAAAGAAAGGATATGTAGTGTTTAGAAGTATACTAAACAAATTATGGTTTTATAAAAATCTATTGGTTTTTGAAAATCAATTGATGTAAGAGATACTCATCACAACCCTATTTGATGTCTTCCTTTATTCTAATTTTTCGAGATTGTGAAGCAATTAACTGCTCTGATCAAGAGCTTCTGCAGTTAAACTATGTTCAAGATGCAATGCCCCAGTTTTAGTTAACTGAATCATTAAGATCCCTTAAATCTTATTAACTGCTGAGTTCATAGAATCATTGAGTTGGAAGGGACCACCAGGGTCATCTAGTCCAACCCCTTGCACAGTGAAGGAAATTCACATCTACCTCCCCCCCAAACCCTCAGTGACCCCTACTACATGCCCAGAAGATGGCCAAGATGCCTTCCCTCTCATCATCTGCCTACGGTTATAGAATCAGCATTGCTGACAGATGGCCATCTAACCTCTGCTTAAAAACCTCCAGGGGAGCTTACCACCTCCCAAGGATGCCTGTTCCACTGAGGAACTGCTCTAACTGTTAGAAAATTCTTCCTAATGTCTAGACGGAAACTCTTTTGATTTAATTTCAACCAGTTGTTTCTGGTATGACCTTCTGGGGCAACAGAAAACTCTGCACCATCCTCTAAATGACAGCCCTTCAAGTACTTGAAGATGGTTATCATATCCCTTCTCAGTCTTCTCCTCTTCAGGCTAAACATACTCAGTTCCTTCAGCCTTTCCTCATAGGACTTGCTCTCCAGACCCCTCACCATCTTTGTTGCCCTCCTCTGGACACGTTCCAGCTTGTCTACATCTTTCTTAAATTGCAGTGCCCAAAACTGAACACAGTACTCTAGGTGAGGTCTAACCAGAGCAGAGTAAAGCGATACCAGCACTTCGAGTGATCTGGACACTATACTTCTGTTGATACAGCTCAAGATTGCATTTACCTTTTTATCTACCGCATCACACTGCTGACTCATGTTCAGTGTTTGGTCTACTAAGACCCCAAGATCCTTTTCACACACACTACTGCTCAGACAAGTCTCCCCCAGCCTATAATTATGCATTTGATTTTTCCTACCTAAATGCACAACTTTACATTTATCTTTGTTGAAATGCATTTTATTAGTTATAGCCCAATTCTGCAGCCTGTCAAGATCATCCTGTATCTTGGCTGTGTCTTCTACTTCTATTTGCTACCCCTCCCAATTTAGTATAATTTGCAAATTTAACAAGCAACCCCTCTATTCCTTCATCCAAATCATTTATAAAGATGTTGAACAACACAGGGCCCAGGACAGATCCCTGAGGAACTCCACTAGTCACTTCTCTCCAAGTGGATGAGGATCCATTAACAAGCACTCTTGTTACAGTAATAGGATCTAAACCACATTTTCCCAATTTGTCAGCTAGAATACTATGTGGAACCTTATCAAAAGCCTTACTGAAATCAAGATAAACTATGTCTACAGCATTCCCCTGATCCAGCAAGGTAGTAATTTTCTCAAAAAAGGAGATAAGATTACCCTGACATTACTTGTTCTTGAGAAACCCGTGCTGGCTCTTAGTGATCAGATCCATCCTTTCTAAATGCTCAAGGACTGAATTTTTGATGATTTGTTCAAAAACTTTTCCCAGTATAGAAGTCAAGCTGATGGGTCGGTAGTTACCTGGATCCTCCTTTCTCATATTTTTCATATTTACAGTTTTCATATTTACAGTAATTAAGTTGTTTAAAAAAACTTTTCTGACTTATTTTCCCCTTCTTGAGCAACATGTTCCCATCAGCAACATGTTAGGTCAGAGTAAATTTAAAGCCCTGCCTTCTCCCTGAGCTTGAAAAATATCTTTAAAAAATCCCATTGCAAGTGCCAAAAAACTTGTAATTATAATTATAAGAGTAATTATTTGTAATTATACATTTATTTGTAATTTGTAATTATAATTATAAGAGTAATTATAATTATGAGACACAACTGCAATGTTGCTGAGATTTTAACAACAAAACATACAGTATAGCCATTAAAATGAGCCTGGGGTATAGGTTAAAGACTTCTCTGCGATTTGTAAAATCTTAAGCGTACTTTTTAAGAATAGGCACTTCTCACATAAGAGAGGTTTTCTGTCTCATGCCTTAATTGCAGCAACCTGGTATGTCGCCTAATGCATAATGCATTCCCTAGGGTACACAATATAGATAATGAAATATGAAGCAAAGTATGAAGCATAGATTTTATGACATACTGACAGTAATGGAATTCGGGCTGGGGAGGGCGTGGTAAAAGTGTAATAAAATTAATAGATCAGTTAGATTAAGAAAAGATTAGGAAAATTGTTCTTGCAGATTCTTATCCAGGCTGGGGCAAAGCTCCTATCTTGTACCCTTTTTCTTGAAGGGTATGTGAGCTAAACATTGGCCTTTTATGCAGGGACGTTTCTCCATGGTCACCCCCGCTGACTGTTTCAAGGCTTCCTTTTGATTATGCATGCCTTTTCCACCCATCAGAGGTTGCCCTGCTCTCCCCACGCATTTTGCCCACGTTTGCCAGATGCAGTTTTAGCCAGAATCTGGAAAATGTGGGCAAAACGCATGGGGACAGTGAGGTGACCTCTGACGAGTGGAAAAGGCGTGCATAATCAAAAGGAAGCCCCGAAGCAGTCGTTGGGTATGACCGAGGGGAAACGTCCCTGCATAAAAGGCCATTGTGCTATTCTGCATTATACTAAGATGATGTCACTTCAATTTTTGTTTTCAGTGAAGTAATCCAAAACACTTTCCATAAAGATACCAACATTCTATGCATTGCAGCAACTATGTAATACTTTATTACAGTGATTGGTTTAGTGAGCCACAGCCTCATTTTCGCTAAGGTGTTTGCCAACATTGCTCTGCTACAGGCTCTAAAAATTTCTAGTATCTGTATAATAAAACATACAGAAATCAACAGAGTTGTCCTCATTGGATAGATCAATTTCCATCCTCGGCTGGAGTGTTATGTACAAGATCAAGTCCTTGAACTGAGAGCCATAAGGAGAAAGAAAATCTCAGCAGCAAACCAATTTCTCTGTGTCTTAGGAAATGTCCTACATAAATTGCAGCAATAACAACCATTATATAATAAAACTATCCATGCAAGCAAGGAACGAAAAGTAACCGGGATGACAAAGTCTATGAAAGATTTCTGTGTTGCAGTAAAGTAATCTGTGAGTATCCTGTATTTCATAGAGAGCATGAATCTACTGGTTTAGAAGCTGGAAGCCTGAGCCACACATCAGAGTACTGGGTTTTATATTTTTAATTTCCATGGGTGAGATGTATAAAGTAATTTATACAGCAAATATTGTATCTCTATATAATTGATAAACAAAAATTGTTACAGAAAAAGTTATATATTTTTTCATTTCAAATAAATAGTGATCGGAAGAAGATTCGAAACAGTGGTCCAAGATGCTATCCATTTGCAAGATCTGAGCAAGGCTGTTAGTGATAGGACATCTTAACACACACAGAGTTGCTGTACTTAAAATGAAAATGCTCCCAAGATTCTATTTCCTTTTTTCTGCTATTCTATTAATGATCATACAGCAAAGGCTGAGAGAAATCCTGAGAATGTTTAACAAATTTATTTGAAGTCAAAAATGCCCAAGAATATCTTGCAGACTCTGTAACAAAAAGGCAGGCTGTCAGCTCCCAAAATATTTAATTATTATTATGACTCCATATTAAAGATTATCCTGGAGTGGTTCAGGAAAGATGAAAATTGAAAGTATGGGATGTCACATGTTCTAGGATTGGTACATCTTTAGTGTCATGAATATGGTTAAGTAAGCAAGATCAAAAAAGAAACTGAGGTGATGCAATAGCAATGGAATTGTCAGATTTGGGACCATTGGCATAATAATTTTGTAAGTTTTTTGGTACTGACTCTAGCTTTAGATAATAAAGTTTTTGCTATTTTGGAACAGGGTGGGCCCTCCTATACAGAAGGGCCGACCTCTTGCAGCATGTGAGGCAGTCTTTTATACCCTGTTACAAACAACTGCTCTGTGGGGCTATTGTGCATCAGAATGATTGTGCAACATGTACATGTTGCGAGTGCCTTTTTTATATGCAGACTTTCTCTACCACTTAAGGAAGAACCATGTGGAGGAGTGGGGAATCAAACCCAGTTCTCCAGATCAGAGTCCACTGCTCCAGAGTCCAAACCACCGTTCTTAACCACTACACCACGCTGGCTTTCCCAGCGTGTGGTAAGATGGGCTTATCAGAACTTCAGAAATTGTATGTTCTCATTATGCATGTCTTTAGGGTCCTTGTTCTCCTAACAAACAACTGACTTCAGGGGGGTGATAAGCCTGCCCTCCCTACTGTCTCCCAGCCAATGTTATAGATACACTGTTTCTGAGATAGGCAGACAGGCATTTGATTCTTAGGAAGACATAGAGGATCTAAAATGGCTTTGCTTTGTACAATAGGGAAAAGTCTAGAAAATGCAGGGGAAAGCTCAGAAAAATGCAGGGTTGGTTTTCATTTCCAACATAGTTGCAGTTGTCAGGAAAGTTCAGCGATACATTTAAAACAGGAAATGTCAGCTAAAGTATGGACGAGTATCTGAAAAATGCCTACAGGTAATTTACAGATGGTATTATACATCTAACAGGTTAATAAAAATGTCTATAAACATTACAGATATATGCTGGAGATGTGTAAAACATATTGGCTCTTATCTATACACCTGGAAGGAATCGGCATATAAAAACCAACTCCCCTTCTTAAATGTATGTGCCTCAGCCAGGCTTCTCCTGTGACTATATGGTGACCTATACTGCTGATCTGTTCTTTAACCTTTAAATAAATGAATCTTCTTTGTTATTTACGTAAACTTCTGCCTCAGCGATCTCCATGTTCATCTTGCTCACCACAAAACTTACCTCAGCGAACCCAAAACCTTTACACTTGCTGCCCAAAGAATATCTTGTAACCGAGGGGAATGTTTGCAATTCAAACAAACCTGGTTCCCCAAAATCATAAGAGGATGCTTGGGTCCCCTTAGTAGGAAAAAAAAAACCTGTCACACTATGAATATTAATTTTGATTGATTTAGAAGGGCATAACTCTGCTTAGGATGGCACTATAAGTGAAGAAAGTAGCAGATAGTTCTCCCTTCTTCCAATCATCTGAAAGTAGGTGCAGTGGGTGCTATTGGCCATTGTTTCCATGCTCAACTGCTCAAGTAAGTGGAGATCACTAGTACAAGGATCCACCTGAAGGAGATGAGCAAGTGACAGCTTGCCACATGCCCAAAATTTTGCCTCAACCACAGAACAAAGGAGCAGTTGGGACTGTTTGTTCACCTCCCCCTTGCCTTGGGCCATAAACTGTCCATAGCAATGCTCACTACAGCAGGCAGATGGACAGGTGGACTACAGTGAATGGTTGAAAATGCAGCCACTGTGCCTGCTTTCTGCTAGCTGGGATAGAAGGGTCACTGGGTATGTGGAGGAAGGGGGCCTTCAGATGACAGGAGGGAACAGCAGCCAGTATTGTGTCATGCACAGGTGGTCCTGGTTCTGTTGGCCCTGTTTTTTTATTCCAGAAGATTTTTTTCCATTTTAATAAACTAATAATGGCTTGATAATAAACTGCTTGTTACTAGTAAGTGTTTTTTTATATTCAATTTAAATATTTCTTAAGTTTTCAGTTTTAAATCTGCTGACAACAAAGTTCCTCATCTTAAACAATTCGGTTGCATCCAGTGACTCTGTTCTGCTGATGTCTGAGCTGGATTTCCAGTTCAAAGCACTTTATTGTAGCAGAAAGCTCATTGTTGGATACAGCCCAATGAAACTAGAAAAGGCTTTTGTTGTTCGTTGTCTTATACAGCTCATACACTTACTACTTACTACATCTTTCTAATTATTTTTTATATTTTATTATAAAAGGTTTTTTGTTCTTTTATAATTGCGGTACAAATTCACAAACTGTAGATAGACACTAGGTAAAACATGGTTTATATGCAAACTCATAATTAGTTTACATTTCTTGTTGTTGAAAATTACCCCTAGAGTATCTTTATCCCCCTTTCCCATATTTCTCCTTTTAGCAATACATGTTAAATACCCTATTTCTCCTTTTAACAATACATGTTAAAAGTTACATCTTTTAACACATATTACATTACAAGCTGATTGAGGCCAGTCAGACATGTAATAGGCCACCTGAGCAAATCTAAAAAAATCTGCAAAAGGAGCCACCCAGGGTTTAACTATGTTTCTGAAAACCTGGAGTAATCCCTGGGTTTGTAGGAAAATATAAAAAGTTTTGGATGGCTTAACCTCCCCCGCACCCAAAAAAAAAAAAAAAAAAAAAAGCCTGGTAGAAATCTTAGCTATACACCTACTAGTTCAGGGGTGTCAAACTCATTTGTTAGGAGGGCCAGATATGACATAAATGTCACTTGGTTGGGCCGGGTCAAGACTCACCAGCCCAGATCGGGAGGGAGGAGGGGCTGCCTTGGCTGCCTCACGGGCCAGATAAGAGCTGTCAAGGGGCTGGATCCGGCCCGTGGGCCATATGTTTGACACCCCTGTATTAGTTTGCCTTAAACAAACTACTATCATCTTAGCCAGAGTCCTCCACCTGCGATAAAGTAACACTACTACTGCTCATCTTACAGGACTGTTGTGAAATACTTGTGAAGAGTTGTGAATACATGGGAAAGTGATTAATAATTCTGCCAGACTGGTTGTATTTAAGATGATATAAAATAATGTACTTTTATTTATTTATAATCAGGTTGTTATTTAGCAATACTAAGCATGTTTATATTAGAAAATATTTCAGGTCTGTAGAGAAAATTTGTGTTATTGGACAGAACAAAGGTAGGTAGCTGATCACTTACCTGAGTTTTTGGTTATACTGTTTTACTTTTTCTAGTGAAGCTGCATTAATTTGGGCTTGAAATTCTTCTACTGACACATTGTCTCTGTAATAATAGCCTTCCATGCTTTCTAGTGCTACAAGAAAATGAAACAATCCTTATATAATATTCACTTATTATCTTTCAATTATTTTAAAATTTAGTTCATAATTTAGTGCAATTCCCATGTTGACTTTTGCTGTACATTCATGTTGTGGTGTGGCTACAGTGATGTCATGAAGAGCTCCCATACTTCAGAATTTACCCCTACAGGCACAGGAACAGAATGAGTTGCAACACTGAGTCACCAGTGGAAGACGGTAAATCTCTAAAGTGTCACAAGCAACTACTGCCTTGGATCCTATATATTCTTTATACTTTCCTCCTCACCCATTGTGGAGGCCAGCAGCAGACTTCCCATTATGGCTACTGGGACTCTTCCCCATGGACCAATGACCTGTCCCTGTGTGCCAGCCCAGCCCAGTGACAGAAGAGCAGCACATGGTGATGAGTGGAACGCATGTGGCCTACTGGGGAGACAGGCTATTTCTCCTTCCTTTGGGTAGGCAAGGCCAGACAGGGCTCAGGGGAAGAACAGGCAGGCAGCCTCCCTCTTTGGGGGGTGGGGGTTGGCCTGGGCTAGGGATAGGGCCCTTTTCCAAGGCCATTTTTTCTTCCCAGCTCAGTCCTGCAGGAGGCATGCTATGCAGTATATTCTTCTCATGCTAGACACTGCTCAGCTTCTTCGAAGACAATGGACTTGTAAGAGCAGAAGTATCTAGTGCCACAGAAATGCACACTCCACACTGGAAGACCAGCACCACAATGGATTAAGAGTAAACAAGATATAGGATCCAAGCCAATGTATTTACCATCTTATTATTCTATTCATATCTCATTGTTTACAAACTTTATTGTAAGCCACTTCAACCTTGACTCTAGAAGAAACAGCTATTAATCAGCAGCTTTATATCCCCTACTGTAGAAAACAGAAAACCAATCTGTATCAATTGTTAGGCCGTTACTATTCATTTAAGATTTTATGCAAATCTGAAGCTGAAACAAATTAGATATTGTTTGACCTAATCACAGTCTTACATTTAAATGAGAATTTGGTGGCTGATATGATGAAGCACATTAATAAAAGATTTTGCAATTAAGAACATTGCCAATTTAATAATAAATATACATTTTAAGAGTTTACAAAATAATTAGACAATATACCCAATATGCAAGTTTTTGATGAATATTTGTGGTACTAAATGCATGATGAATAGTAATTCTGCTGGAAGTTCTTTAAAATGACCAGTTTATAAATAATTCATTAAAAAAAAACCTTGACTTTCCAAAGTCCATCGCTTTTGTTCTGTATAAGACATAGGAAAGAAGGTTGGTCAAATTACATGCCCAGCTCCTTACATTAGATTCATAACTGCTGGACAGAACTGTTTGGTATACTAAGCTCTATGTTAAAAGATAATAGTGCAGAATCATATCAGTAAGGAACACATGCCTATATAATTGGAAAGGGTCATTATAAAGATCCTTTGATATTTATATTTAAACTTGTTAGAAAATCATTACACATTAATGGCCCAATACAACTGTATTGGTAACCAATTAGTTATGCATAATAACTAGTGTCCCTTGATGGAGTTGTGCATTCTCGTGCACTGAAAGTTGCATCCAGCCAGGTCCTTGCAGCAATCAGCCTAGAATCCAATAATTACACACTCATTAAAAGGCACAGCCCCACTGTCAGTACACCTTTAGGTGGGGCAGCTGCTGGGACCCAGATGTTTTTGTGCCAATGCCCCATCTGCACATTGCCCCGATGCCAGCACATACACTGTTCTCCCATCTGCTTGTGATTATTCCATCACCCATTGCACATTCTTTGATACAGGAATATGTTTGAAATTTTTGTTTGGGATAATGGCCCCCTGATGTAGACTCTGGCCATTTATGCATGGGGGTGGGGGGGTTGCCTTGGATTTTCTGCTCTCTAGATCAGTGATTCCCAACCTTTTTTTGACCAGGGACCACTAGGACTTTTTTGTTCGGTGCAGGGACCCCAAGGTTCAAAATAAAAATTCTGAGAATTTGAAAATAAACTTTAATCATAACTGTTAGTTAAACACTAAACTTAGAATAATATTTGAATATATATTTTTATAATAGAGAACTTTTAATTGAAAATATTAATTTATTATGGGTTTATAACTTTGTTTCGCGGACCTTAATTTAGTTCGCGCGGACCCCTGGGGGTCCATGGACCCCTGGTTGGGAACCAGTGCTCTAGATGCATATTTTCCCCACCTGAATTCTCAAAACTCAAAAATAAGCCCCCATACAGAGTACTGAGGATTTGGACAGGAAAAATGTGCACCTAGAGTGCGGCAGTTCCAAGGTAAAACCTCTCGTGCATAAATGACCACTGCCAAAGGCATTTGTTCTTCTGTTTTATTGTGATATAAAAAGTGTTTTGCATATCATATGTACTTCATTATACTGTTGTTTGTTCATTAAAATTTAACTCATTGCATTTTAAAGAGCAGACGTGACCATTTTTCCTCAACATTTTGGGGACTTTTTTTGTTTTGCAGTCTGTACAAATGACATTTAAATTTTCAAAGGAGTTTATGAATGGACTGAAGTGAACATTTCCATGAATTTATTAAAATTTACACAAGGTTGTTCTTAAACAAAATGTTAAAATAAATACATACCATTAGTACATACTAAAATCAGCTCTCTTTTTTTACAGAATGACTTACATGGTCAAGAATAGCAACATGGTCAAAGTGATGCTTTATTCTTCCTAAATATCAATTTGCCAAATAAGAAAAAAATGTGTTTTACCTTGAGCAAACAGAACTGGGTAAATTTTAAAACCTCCACCATTCTTCAGCCTTTGAGGAAGTTGTTCAAAATTGTAATTATCGAGATAAAAGTAAACTTTCAAGGCTTGCCGACTTCCCTCTGCTTGATATAGGATTGGCATATCTAAATATAGTTATAATACAATTTTACTAAAGGCCAGAGCTCAATCAGTATTTCTCACTGCAACCCCCCTCCCAATACACGTTAATATTTTACCAAGTAGAGAAGAGTACTAGAGTAGTAGTAGAATAGTAGTGAACAGAAGCAATTAGAAAAAGAGAAGATATGACATTATTCTACTATTTCTTATTTAATTCCTGTGATACCACAGCGAATGTAATTCAGGCTGTATTTCCATGCTGCATGTGCCTGAAGATGGCACAGAAAATATATTTTACCTTGGGCAAACAAAGTGGGTAAATTTTAAAACTTACACCATTCGTAGCCTGTGCTCTCCTCTCAAAGAACATATATTATGAGTAATGTGAAAAACCTACTGCAAGTGCAATCTCCTAGGACTTGTGGCTACAATCCTAAATTGTGGCTACAATCCTAAATCTTACATCTGGTTTAGACCTTAAAAATAAAAGCATATTTACTACAAACCATGAGTTATATAATTTCTGGTAGATTCATATGCAGTTGACACAGCCCAAACAGGAAATAATTTAGTATTTAGCTATGTCGCATTTATACTTTACCATATTTTGAAGTAACAACGGAAAGCATAAACATATTTAGCATGAACCATACTCACTTGCAACTACAGGCTCTCGTTCAGATAGTTTAAAATAAAATGTAACTTTCTCTAGGTCAAACAGTGCAACCAATGTGTCTTCTAGCATAGATTGTTCATCAGTCTGGAAGAAAAAAAAGTATCCTGAGCCGAGTAATCTCTCTAAATTGATGCATATGGTTATTAACATTAACTGCAGATAGTCACTTCCAGTTTCACTGAAGAAGTAGTTAACCCAATTAAATCTCATGAGTAGCTGAAGATGGATCTATCTCTATTGAGTTTCCTCTCCATCTTCTGCTGTCAAAAGATGATTATTAACAATGATGAAATATGTTCCACGTAGTAAGTTAATTTACAGTTTGCTATTTTGGCTGTGGCATTTAATCTCGTGGAACTGTAACTGTTGCTCATGCAAGTGAGTTATCTTAGAAATTCTGTACAACAAAGTGAGCTTCCATTTTTGAGTGGGTTTTGTGCATTAATATTTAGAACTTGGAAAATGTATTTCTGTGTATTATTAAGGATTACAAAAATGAATTACAATATTCTCAATTCACTTGACTGAATGCTCACTACAAAAGCATTCATCTAGAATTCTGTTTGCCCAGAATGTAAAAAGCCTATAGAAGCTACAGCAGAAAACAAAGTAATTTATGCCATGTTATATTTTCCTATGTGTGTGTTTACTTGTTCAAGGAACTAAAAAATAAAGTTGTGCTTCTGTGATGGCATAGTTGTCCATTTGACCTTTTGTGTGGTTTACTTCAGCTGGGACAGGCTGAGAACTAGTAAGAGGTTACAATGCACAGAACCTAAGGGGCAGGGAGTCTAAAATCAATGAGACCAAAGAAAGGGTGTAGAGCAGGTAAGAAAGGGGGCAAACTACATGCAGATATGTGGAACATTACTTCAGTGCCTGTTTATATAAATCAAAGCTGCTTCAGGAATTTACAATGAACAAATATGGACCCATGAGACTCATGGGGGGATCCCATCTCCCACTTAACTAACCTCTTAGCTCCTTGTCCCTCCCCCAAGTGCCGTAGTCCTGGCCGACCAGAGCAACTCCCTCCCCCCATATTGCTGAGGCTCCTAGCCTCTGCTTCCTGCCCCCCCCCACAATCCCCACTGCCAGGCCTGGTGCTGCTCTTGGCCTTCACCGCTTAGCCTCCTATCCCCATACCTCCAGTGCTGTTGCCTTGGTCTTGCTGGTTAGAAGCCAACAGGAAAGTTTAGGTAGGCAGCTGAGACAACTGTGCTGTAGGTGGGCAGGTGAGTGAGGAAGCTCCTCCTCACCCACCCACTTCCATAGCTGCTGCCTGAGCCACCCTCCCTGAAGTTTCCTGTCAGCTTCTAACTGGACAGACCAAGATACTGGCAGTACTTGAGACATGGGAGGGGGGGCAAGAAGGATTCTTGTCACCCAGCCACCCATCTACACACTGCTGCTCCCAGTTCCCCTCACCCATTTCAGCAGTGGTACACTTTGGGGGTTTTAAACTCCCCACATTTTCTTAAAGGTTTAAGATTTTTCTGCAAACCTGGGGGGTTCTCCCATTTAGAGAAAAATCTCTGTTCATTCAATGTGGGCCCAATCCATGGATATTAGTTTCCACAGACAGGCCCACATTTGACTATTAGAATATAAGATAAGTGGCTAAGGAAGGAAGCAGAAGATTAATGCATCAGCCATATCGCCATTTTAAATTACCCCATCAATCAACTTTGCCCATTTTAATGCATAATGTATATACCAGGAACTGAGGCAGAAGGACTAGGGCTGTCGATTCGGTTCCATCCGAACTGAAAAACAGCCGAATTTCCCCCGATTCGGAGGTTTCTAGTTCGGATAGAACCGAAGTAAAAAAAGGCGGGAAAATGACGAGCCAAACTCAGCGAGTTCAGGCGGACACCGGATAAATTCCTACAAATTCGGTGACGCCGAATCAGCATTCTCCCGCGGCCAATAGGTGGCCAAGCTGGGTCTTCTTCTGGCCAATCAGTTGTGGGTGAGTGCATGAGCCCGGCCACTGCGCGGCCCGGGGAGAGAAAGAGAGAGTGTCTGTGTGAGAGAGAAAGAGATCCTGGGGGGGTGCATGTGCGTGGTCCCGGGTTGCTGCACAGCCCGGGGGGGGAAGACTGTGTCTGTGTGTGTGAGAGATCCCCGTGGGGGGGGTGCATGTGCATGGTCCCGGGTTGCTGTGCAGCCCGGGGGGGGGAGAGAGAGGCCATTTATGCATGGGAGGTTTTGCTTTGGATTTACCACTCTCTAGATGCACATTTTCCCCATCCAGATTCTCAAAACTCAACAATAAGCTCCCATGCAGAGTTTTGAGAATCTGGACGGGGAAAATGTGCATCTAGAGAGCGGCAAATCCAAGTCAAAACCTCCCGTGCATAAATGGCCAAAGAGTCTGTGTGTGTGAGTCTGTATTCCTTCCACTGCTGCGGCTCCTGTGCTGATCCTGTGCTGATCGTGAGAGATCCTGAGCTGAGCTGACCTGCTGCTGCTTGCTGGAATTAGATTGGATTACTCCTCCTGACCCCTGCTTCTGCTGGAAGAGAAGACATCCACAGTTTGACCCATTTTGGGGCTTTTCTCTATAACCTTTTTCCTCTGTGTGTGTATGTGGGGGGAGATTCTGTGTGGGGGGGAAGCCAAAGTGGGGGCTGTTCTGCTGGGGGGGGGTGATTGCCTCTGCACTAGTGTGTTTTTTGCTGTTTTCACTGGTTGCCACCTTCGCCTGGAGGTCAGTGTGGGTCGGTGAGTCTCTCTCTCTCTCTCTCTGGCTGCCCCGTTGTTCTCGTTTGGAATTTGCATCTTCTTGTCACAAGGGGGGGCTGTTCTGCTTGGGAGGGTTGATTGCCTCTGCGCTAGTGTGTTTTTTGCTGTTTCACTGGTTGCCACCTTCGCCTTGTAGTGCCCAGTTATAAGGGCTGGTATAAAACACTATGTACTCATATGCACACACAAAGATATGTTTGGGAACGTTGGAATCCACAACTATAAGTTGCCAACAGCTTATACTTGCTTACCTGGTACTGCCTCACACCAGTAAAGAGAAAGCTATCTCTGAATTACCTCTATCCTTAGGAATGTGTTTTCTACTTCCTAACTCACGAGATCAAGCATTCGCTCAGTGAACGCCTTTGGGTAATATCTACAGGCTATGCTAATTAACGTGGAGTAGACACCTAACATGTATTGGTGCTTTTGTGTATCAATCTGCTTGTCAGCAGCTATGGGCCTGCCCCATTCGAATGCATAAATGATACTGCGTTTCCTTTGTTCGTTGGTGAGTAACTCTGCATCTTCTCTGTGGTTATTTCAACCCAGGTCTGTGTTTAGCTAAATAAAGAACTGTTGCTTTTAACTTAACCTCCTCCTTATTGTCTATCATTGGACTCTATAAGACAACCAGGCACTTCAGCCTGGAGGTCAGTGTGGGTCGGTGAGCCTCTCTCTCTGGCTGCCCCGTTGTTCTGCTTCGTTTAAAATTTGTGTCTTCTTGTCATGGGGGGGCTGTTCTGCTTGGGGGGGTTGATTGCCTCTGCGAGAGTGTTTTTTTTTTTGCTGTTTTCACTGGTTGCCACCTTTGCCTGGAGGTCAGTGTGGGTTGGTGAGTCTCGCTCTCTCTGGTTCTCCTTCATTTGGAATTTGTGTCTTCTTGTCACAAGGGGGGGTTGTTCTGTTTGGGGGGGTTGATTGTGGGCCATGTCCATTGAATCCAAGCTTTTGCCTTCTTTTGCGCAATGGGGGGGAGGGAATGGCGTGTAGCAGGCGTGCATGTGTGTATGCGCCAGTGGTGTTGTGTGCCATACAATGCAGCATCCTGCTTATTCTCCCCCTCCCCAGCCCCCCGCGGGTGTCCCTGCTCAGGATTTCTCCTTTCCCCTGACAGTGACAGCTCAGCCCCGTTGTCTCCTCCATCAACCCCCCGCCCCAGTCTTCGTTGTTTTTGGGTGTCCCTGGGGCTGAGGAAGCGGTGACAGGAGGAAGCAAAATGAAGAGGAAAGGGCGGGCAGTCCTGATCCTCTGGCCAGCTTACTCGGAAGTAAGAGCTGTGGTGGGGCTTTGCTCCCAAGGTAAAGTGGAGCGAATTGTAAACAACACCGCCTTTTATCAGTCTGCAACAATGGGAGGTTTTGCCTTGGATTTGCCGCTCTCTAGATGCACATTTTCCCCATCCGAATTTCCAAATCTAAACAATAAGCCCCCCTGCAGAGTTTTGAGAATTCAGATGGGGGAAATGTGCATCTAGAGAGCAGCAAATCCAAAGCAAAACCTCCCATGCATAAATAGCCAATGAGAAACAATGGGAGGTTTTGCCTTGGATTTGCCACTCTCTAGATGCACATTAAGGATTGCCTGCTCCCATTCATTCCAATGGGAGGATGGGGGGACCCCTTCCAGACCCCATAACTCGGGACCCCCTGACCCAATCTTCACAAAACTTGGGGGTTCCTGCAAGTAGGGTCCCTCCAAGCTACCCTGAAAGTTTGGAACCTCTACCTCCACAAAGGCCCCCCCCCCGGACCCGCGGAAAGCAGCGAATGTGCTTTAAATGGCTCTATTCGGCCGAATTTATTTGGGAACGCTGAATTTCATGCCGAATTCCACGAATCCGAATAGGGGGAGTTCGGACTTCGGCATTTCCCGAATAAAAATGGGCTAAATTTTGCCGAATCTGAATTTTACTGAATTTTTTTTCAACAACCCTAAGAAGGACCTCATTAAAGAGAAGACCATGAAGAAACTTCACAGCACTTTGATTAGGAGTGGCTGTATGCTCTATGATTCCAAACATAGTGTCCAGTGATGCCCAACGTGGTGTCTGCCAGTGTATTACCTGGTACCCACTTGCCTTTCCCCCCAGAATATCTTTTCCCCAAATCAAGGAGCCAATCCTGCCTTTTCTCTGCCTCATTGGAACAGGAACTGCTCCAGAAGATATCACCTTCGGATCAGCAGGAAGTACTAATTTTGAAATAGCTGCCCCATCCTATGAGAATTCTTGGCTTTGAAACCTCATAATGTCATGTTATTGCCCCCCGCCCCTGGCAACTATTTTGTAGTGGTGCCGCTGTCTTTTCTCAAAAGTGCCCACAGACTGCTAAAGAAGGAGACAGCAATGGCAGACAGGTTGGTCAAAAAACAAGTTGGCTAAGGACAGTGGGAAATGGTGGGCAGTGATCTGAATAGCAAGATCCTTAAGAGATCCTTAAGAGTAAATCTGGAACTGAAAAAAGAAAGAAAGAATAGAAAAAAGGGAAAACTACACACAGGGCATTGATATAGTTTGGCAGTACAAATCAGCAGGAACACAGTGGACAGACAAGGAGTGTTTGGATAGCTAGGGAGGGTTAAGGCACCAAGGGCGAAGAAGGTTTTACATCTAGAGTCTAGAACCTGACAGGGAAATTTTGCCAGTTATGGCTTTTGCTGTCACTGCAGAATTACAACCTGACAACTCTAAGGAGGCAACTAGGGCCATATGGTGTGCGTATGGGGGTATGTACATATTAATTTGAATTAACCATTCACTTTCTTTTTGGTTCCAACTTCCCAACATTAGCTAAAGTATTATTAATTTCAAGCATAAAACAAAAGGTAAATATATGTCATTTTGCTTATTAGTTCAATTTATCAATATTCTAGACATACAACAGAGTACATACTTAACTTAATAAAGCAAACTGAATTAAATTAGATGTCTGTAGTAAATTACTCCCTTTTTCTCAGCAAAGGATGATTCCAGCAGCTTTTAAGTAAGGACAATAGGAACTTTCCCACATAATTTTATTTATTTATTTATTATTTCAATTTAATACCCCGCTCTCCACGGCCAAGACCGGGCTCAATGAATTAAATAGACAAAACACTGGAATTCTCACCAGGTTAAGTGACAATAGTGACTGGAAGTTAAGAAGGACGCCTGCAATGGATATCTGTTCCAGCCACCTTTTGCTGGCTTCTTGCGTCTCCATTTCACATTCCTTGCTATTGTCAAACATCTGATTTAAGGCAGCCATTAGTTGCCCTGAAAAGGTACAAACTGTGGCCACTAGACTCTGGCAGAAGACCATGTCTCGCCTGAGCTGAATCTCACTATCTGCAAAGGGCACAACAAATGAGAAAAATAAGGAGTAATACATTCATTGTATAGTAAATGAACAGAAATACTGCAAGGGATTAATGAAAAGTACCTGTATATTCAAGGAGTGCTAAAAGGATTCTTGCTTTCACTTCTGGGGAAAAAAGAAGGAAACTTGAAGAAAAAAATCCTCAGCAATGAATTTGAACCAGACCTTTCTTAGTGCATATTTCTATTGATGTTAACCAGTCTTCTAATTCGTACCTATTAAGGTAGAATCCGGCTTGTTATTAATGTATTCAGTTTATAACATTAATAATGAAGTACCAATATATATTATACAGCTGAACAGACCACAACAATCCTAGTAAGCTTTGAAGGTGAGAATTCATTCAACAGGGCTGCCATTTGCTGACTGAACTGTGCAGGCTGTAAGTAATGGAAGCCCTGGATGGTCTTGGTTCCCCCTGCCCAAAGCCACATTTCTTTTAAGCCTTTTTCTTTCTTTCATCTGCACTGATTAGTTCCCACCTCCTCCAGATCCATGCTAGTTTTTGCCCTCAAGTCACAGCTGACTTAAGGTAACCTTAAGGGTTTTCAAGGCAAGAGACATTCAGAGGTGGTTTGCCATTGCCGGTCTCTGTGTAGCAATCTTGGACTTTCTTGGTAGCCTCCAATCCAAATACTAACCAGGGATGACCCTGCTTAGCTTCTGAGATCTGAAGAGAACAGGCTAGTCTGAGCTATCCAGATCAGGGCAAGTCACTTACCAGCTCCAAATTCTTTCCACCAAGACTGTACATTCAATAAATTAATCTTATTTACAAATTAACATTGTTTATTTTCCCTGATCACAATTCTTTTAGAAAAGTATCTTTTGGTTTATATTTCACAAACATCTTTTATGTTTTCTTAAGGAAGCAATGAAGTTGGATCATGTATTTGTGGGATCTTTTGATAATTTCCTTTAATCTTCTTATATTTCACTTGGTTGATTCAGCCGGTAAAAAGATATGGATCTCATATATCCATTCAGTTAACAATTTCATCAAGTGCAAGGAGCCTTCCTCATGCAAGATGCTTGAAAGAGCTTCTAGCATCAGGCTTCTTGCACTGGAGGAAAGCACAACCATTAGCACAGTGGATCCACTGGTATAAAAAGGTAAACGTCCCCTGTGCAAGCACCAGGTCATTCCTGACCCATGGGGTGACATCACATCTCGACGTTTACTAGGCAGACTTTGTTCACGGGGTGGTTTGCCAGTGCCTTCCCCAGTCATCTTCCCTTTACCCCCAGCAAGCTGGGTACTCCTTTTACCGACCTCGGAAGGATGCAAGGCTGAGTCAACCTTGAGCCGGCTACCAGAAACCAATTTCCGTTGGGATCAAACTCAGGTCATAAGCAGAGATTGGACTGCAGTACTGCAGCTTACCACTCATGTTTAATATAATTTGTATTTCAATTTGATTTTTTCCTCTTGTGCCGCGCCCGGCACTTCGGGAGTCAAGGACGGCCTGAGATCCCGGGGAAGGGACTCGCGAGTAGGGAGGGACGAACCGCCGGAGAAAGTAGATGGAAGGGAAGACAGGGGAGGTCAAGACAGAGGAGAAACAGTCAGTGAGATAGGGGGAGAGACAACCGACAGAACCAGGGGAAGACAAGGGGTTAATTGGGTGGAGGGAGGGGAATCAGAAGTAGAGGGGAAGCCAGCAGGTGTGAAGAGACAACACCTGAGACGGGAGAAGGGGGCAACTGATGTTAATTGGTGGGTGGGGCAGATCCTACAAGGAAAAGGGTAAAAGGGAGAGTTAGTTTGCTGGCCGAGGAGGATACGGGTGTAGGAGACGACCACGGTGACTAGGTGGTCTGTCCCCAAGGACACCCCGAGTGTCGGAGAGAGACGAGCGGTCTCTAAACTCGGAAAGTCTGAGGCCGAGCAAAACGAGACGAAGAGGTCTGGACAGAAGCAGGAAACCAGAAAAAGGACGAGCAAGGCGAGCTCAGGACAAGGGTGAGGGTAGGGGAGGAGGCAACGCGGAGCGGACGACACGGACCAGGCAATAGGACAGCAGGTGAGCCCTGACACCTCTTGTACATTTTGTATTATAAAATAAAAAGTCCCATGGGTGATTTAAATATTTTTGTTTATTAAGTGCAGCACAATGCTGTTCTCTGGAATTAAAACAGATTGATAATGGAATATTATATACATTATTGTATACAAAAAATGATGAAAAACACAGACACATATTTTCAAATTAAGTCTCAAGCAAGCTATGGTGATTTAAAATTCCCACAAATACACCTGCCAAAATACTTCTCTATCTCAATACTGCACCAATTCCTTTTTTATACTTTTGAAGTTCAATGGAGAGAAAGTGATGACTTTCATATGGGAACACAGAATTGAGCTATGTTGCTCTTCTAGAATCTACATTAGTTGCAGACTTCGCAAATGTTGCCTCAGAGGTACTACAAAGCAATCTATTATACATTATATATTCAGGATAACATCCCCCTCACTGACCTTCAACAAATTTTCTGATGTTTTGTGCAAGATTTCGAACACTGCTGGGAAGGTTCCAAGGGTCTTGCTTGATATGTAGTCGCAACCTCTTGGGACAGCTGAGTTTAGGTTCCATGTCCTGCTGAAACTCTAGTCGAAAGCATTCGTTGATTTATTGCCACTTATTATTATTGCATGACATCAGTACCCTTTATATTTAAAGGTGAGTCTTCAGCTTTATAACACTGCCTTAATCGGCGGTGGGGTGTGTATTTAAGTCAATAGGGCATAAATTTCATTTTATTTTGTTATTTAAAATATTTATCCAAAGAGTACTTTAGATGCACCCAAGACATTGTGCCAGTAGAATTATGACTGATTTTGTCTTTTATGGGGGTGGGGGGAGAAGTAATCTATATGATATCTTATTTCCTTGGACTCATAAACTGCAGCGATTCACATTTTAAGTATAGTTTACAAGCTTTATCAGTACCACTCAACTGTTGTTGTTGTTGTTGTTTTGAGTACCACTCAACTGTTGATGTAACAGTATCCAACAAGTTACAAAAAAAGAATCTGTTGGATACCTCATAAAAATATAAACAACCTTGCAAATAATTCCAGAAAAGTTACTAGGCCACCCCCCCAAAAAAAAGTTTTAACTGGCCCTCCTGCCCAGATGTACTTATATTAATCATTTTTAGCTCACAAAAGGACATTCTCAATTTAAAATTGACCCTGACTTATTACCTGGAACCAAATTTACTCATCACAGGTGACCAAGTGGGTACCTGTTTATCAGTGTTGCTGTAACCTACACCAGCAAAAATGGGAAGGGGACAGTAGAAGAAAGTAAAAAGAAAGAAGGAAGCCCAGTATGCCGTAAGATTTATTCTAATAATAAGAAATGACCAATGCATTAAAAAAAATAAAACATTCTTCAGAGGCAATACCCTTGCCCGGGAAGAGTTTCTCAAGATCCTTCCTGCATGGAGTGCTACACAAAGCAAGCCAGTGCGAGTAAGACAGTTTCCTTTGTAAAAATATGCATATTCTATAAACTATGTACATACTGTGAATACACATCCCTTTTAATATGTATGCTAATATTTTTGTATTGTAACACCCAAATACTGTGTAATATTGATATTAATGCCCTGTTCTACTTGAATAATACCTTGTAAGCTTCGACTTGGAGTAAAGAACTTTGTCTGCTCAAAAGCTCTCGCTACAGCTGGTCCTTTCAGAAGATTAATAATTGAGTCTACCTGTGTGGTTCAAAAGCAGCTAATTAGTGAATGTTTGGGGAAAGGAATAATAATTTAACATTAACTTGAAAATTCCTGAAAATAATATCTGTCAAACATAGACAAGGAAAGAAAAATCAAGGTATTTGTTATACTGAGTCTCTTAAGGTAATTCTGAATAAGAAGCCCTAGGAAAGAATGAAAACCAAAGGCATTTGAGTTAATGGTACCAGTCATAAGGGTGGGGGTAAAATAACTGTAATAAAATTGAAATTCATGTCAAGTAACATCATATAATATTCTGCTTAAGTACAAATTGGCATAAATGTGTTGTTTGCATTCAATCTGCCTTTCAAGGGCAGACTGGCCATTAATCCCATCGATGGGAAGGTTAAAGGGGCCACCAGTCATAGCAGCCAGCAGAGGCACCCATGAAGAAACAGATTGCAAAGAGAGAAAAAGAGGCCAGCCAAGGGGACGGATGGGCTGCGAGAGGTGGCCCTGCCCTGGAAGGGAAGAGCTGCCCAGGACCCCCTTCTGTGGCAGATTCCTCCACTGTTTCTCTGGGCTTCTCTGGCAGCTCCAGCCTAGCCCAAGTAGTTTTTGTTTGTTTGTTTGTTTTTAAGGCGATCCCAAATCTGCTACTTCTATTATGAATATGTTGTGTCTACAACTACAGCCAGCACCTGATACATGTTTTGTTTTTTGCCGTCAAGTCACAGCTGACTTATGGCCCGTAGGGTTTTCAAGGCAAGAGACGTCCAGAAGTGGTTTGCCATTGCCTGCCTCTGAGTCATGACCCTGGTATTCCTTGGAGGTCTCCCATCCAAATACTAGGCAGGGTCAACCCTGCTTAGGTTCAGAGATCTGACGAGATCAAGTTAGCCTGGGGCTATCCAGGTCAGGGCCAATACATGTTTACCTGGAAGAAATTCCCACTGAAATAAGACCACATAAATCACCAGAACTGCCTCTGAGGGGAGAAAGGAGTGTTATTTATTCCTGGTGCTGGGTCTGAATTCAGAAGTGAAAGTAAGCCAATACCTTCCCCTTCCCTTGTTTCTAACAATCCAATAGGACCCACTTTTTAGAAATGTTAAAAGACTTTTCTTAACATGTACCATAATCCTTTACTTTGAGAACACTTCTTCCTTAATCAGTTTGTTGCTTACCTAACTTTATTGCACTTTCGTTGTTTTGTTTGTTCACCACTGAATGAGAGAGAGACGGGCTTGAATAGGGTTACCAGGTCCCTCTTCGCCACCAGTGGGAGGTTTTTGGGGCGGAGCCTGAGGAGGGCAGGGTTTGGGGAGGGGAGGGACTTCAATGCCATAGAGTCTAATTGCCAAAGCAATTTTCTCCAGGTGAACTGATCTCTATTGGCTGGAGATCAGTTGTAATAGCAGGACATCCCCTGCTACTACCTGGAGGTTGGCAACCCTAGGCTTGAATCTACGGATGCGAGGCTCCAGGCAGGACCTGGGGATTCCTCTGGAATTACAGCTCATCTCCAGATAAGTTCCCCTGGAGAAAATGGATGCTTTGGCGGGTGGACTCTATGACATTGCATCTCACTGAGGTCCCAATCCTCCCCAGGCTCCACCCCAAATCTTCAGAAGTTTTCCAAACTGGAGCTGACAACCCTACCCCCCCACCCCCCACTTGTGGCCAGGGTGAACCTGTCAACTCTACTTGAACCTCAGTCATCATCCCTTATCTGTGAACTGTTCTCTAAAATAGAGAACCCGGCCTGATTTACGGTATCTGGTGCCACTTGGTTCAATTCCTCCCTTCCCCTGCCCCTTCTGTAATTCCCGGCATAAAAACTGTATCTGAGGATGTGAACTCTGACTCTGGATTTATGTAGTGTATGGGAAAGTCTACATATCATAGATTCAGTAGCTGAATGAATGCCTCTGCTTTCTACTTCAAAAAAAACCGCTAGGGCTGCCATGCTTCAGGTAGGGCCTGAAAATCTCCTGGAATTACAGCTGATCTCCAGTCTACAGTGATCACTTCCCCGTAGGGTTGCCAGGTGGGTGGCTTTGGCAGGCAATTGAGTGCTAAAGTGGCCATGGTGATGTGGTGCTTCCAGGGGTAAACCTGGAAGTGACGTGATCATGTGCATGTGACCCTGCACGCACGTGATCACCCAGCCCCTAAAACCTCCCACCAATTGAGAGGGGGGAACTGGCAACCCTACTTCCCCTGGATAAAATGGCTGCTCTGGAAGGTGGACTCTATGGCATTATACCCCGCTGAGATCCCTCCCCTACCCAAACACCATCCTCCCCAGGCTCCACCCAAAAATCTCTAGGAATTTTCCAACCCAGATCTGGCAACCCTAAAAATTACATTTCCCTGCAACCCAGAGCCAGCTTTCCTGCTAGTTCCAAGGAAGTGATTTTGGGTGTGCCAGGCACTTGTGCAGTAGTGAGAGGATATCATGTCTGTTGTATTGGATGAATCGCCTGAGCCTGCTGAAAATAAGTAGACAAGGTCTTATGGGGGGGCGATCTTCAGCCACACAGACTTCACTCTGGAGGTGGTCATGTCTTACAGCAAACTCATATAAAAGGACTCAAAAAGGTATATTTCCCAAGTGCCATGTCCTAAATCTCTGTTGACTTTCTTGTTATTTCTTGTTATTACAGTATACCAAATCAATATTAGTGCAGATAAGTAGTTATGTTTAATCTGTTGCAGCAGAAGTAAACAGGAGATATAAACATTTTAAAGATGACCAATTTTTATTCTTACAGAAGCTTTCATGGACTAGACAGAACCCATTTTGTCCCCAAAGCTCATGTTCCCAAACTCTAGTTCTGATACCTGATCAGGGTATATAATTAGATGAATCTTCATTTGAAGTCATAATTCTGACTACTGGGCCATAGACTTTGAAGACAGTCACCCAATTCATCTGGGACCAAGTTCTCTATTGTACAGCTGCTTTGTAAATTCATTAATCTTTTGAAGGTATCCTTTTAGGGCCAGAATTCATTGACATTCAGCAGAATCTTTCCCCAGTAAAAATGCTCTTATGTTTCAACATCAAAGCTACATTTCTGCTTCCCCAACAGACACTTAGAATGCTCTTGATGTATCTTGTTGTTATTACATACATTTGTTTCAGTGGTTTTATTATTTCAGTGTTCAAGGGTGAAAATGTAGGACCTATGGTTGCTATATTTTGCTCTAAATTATCTCTTACCCAGGACTATGTGATTATCTTCAAAAGACTGAAATGGCTTCAGACTTGGACTTTGATAAAGATTAAACTACACATGATGCTTGAGCTCTGTGACCGGAACTCCAGATGTGTTATTTGGTGCTAGACGCAGCCATGAGGTGTGACGGATAAGGGGTTAATCTTCAGCAAGAGCTGACAGACCAAGAGTGGGCGGAGCCAGAGAGCTGACACTCTGAGCTCTGAAGGACAGAAAAGGATTCGAAGCTTGGGACCCAGCCTGGGTAGAAGGCTGTGAAAGTAGTCAAAGCTTGGGACCAGCCTGAGAGGAGGCTGTGATAGATTGGAAGCTCGGTAGCGAGACTGAGCGGAACCTGTACTCTGTGAACCTGAGGGTTCTGTTAAAGCCAAAGCTATTCACTCACACAACCTGTGGGAGTGACAAGAGTTAGAACTGGGTTATAGAGGGCCCATTCTCAGGTCACAAAGGGGAAATAGTCTCTGAGGTAGAGCTATTCCGGTAGCAGGGAGGTGTGGAGGATTACAGCCACTGAGGTGGGGTAGTCAGAGAGAGCTAGGATTAGTCTGAGAGTCTGCATCTGAATAACAGTTCTGAGGGATAGAACTAAGCGTGAAACTGAGAACTGAAGGAACTTGAGTGAAGAAAACATTCTAAGCTATCTCTGAAGTAATCTTACGTAGATAAACCTGACTTTGAGTTTGCCCTCCAATTTCTGCCTTTCCCTTGAAAACCAATCTCTCTGAGTTTTGTTCAATAAAGTTCCCTGATTTGGCTGTTTCAGTTAAAAAGCCTCTTGTCTCCTATTTCTCACTGAGGTAAATACTAGTGTGGGACTGGAGGAGAAGGAAAATAATCTCCTCACAATACACTCAGGCCAACGCTTTTCCCTCAGCACATACGGCCGGGCTGAGAGAGTGGGATGTTGAAGTGGTTGAAAGGGGGGTGCGTCATAGAGGGCCATAAGGATTGTGGCCAAAGAGACACACACAATATAGATTGTGTTTTAAATAGAAATCTGACAGTCTGTTCTTGCATCTCATGGCCTTTTTCAAGGTAGCCAGTTCTCATTTCACCACACTCACACTTAGAGTTATCAACCTCCAGGTTGTGGCTGAAGAGCTCCCTGGATTACAGCTGATCTCCAGGCGATGGAGATAGTTCACCTGGAAAAAATGGCCGCTTTGGAAGGTGAATTCTATGGCACTATACTGAAATCCCTCCCCAAACCCCGCTCTCCACAGGCTCCACACCCAACATCTCCAGGTATTTCCCAACCCGGAGCTGGCAACCCTATTCACACTAGGTGGCCTTAGACAAACCTTTCTTTCATAGCCCCCATTTAAAATTTTTCACAGCTGGTATGTTGTAGTGGTTCGAGTATTGAGCTGGAGAGATAGGGGCCTACCCCCTTGCAAGTATGAAGTTTTCTTCATGGCCTTTAGCCAGTTGATGTGTCTGTCTGTCTCTGTCTCTCTCTGCCTAACCTAATTCACAAAGTTGTTGTGTGAATAAAATGAGGGAGATGGAAACTACGTATGCTGCCCTGAGATTCCTGGAGAAAGAGTGAGATAAGAAACCCAACCTTTGATTCTGCACAGGGGAAAATGCAAAAAAACAAAAAAAACAAAAAACCTTTCCCTCTGCCACTGCATACTTTTTAGCTCTGTGTCCTTTGACCTACTAGGGTCCACCCTTAAACTTGACCAGAAGCATATAAGCGGGCCACTCTGAAGCTTTTTCTTCAGGGTTGTTTTTGCTCCCTGTAAATATGATATTCCAGTTCTTGCAGTGTCGGGAATTGTTCTCAATGGGAAATAGGGTCACTATATAAAGTGATGAGTAAAAAGCATAATAGGAAAGTAAGAAGCAGAAAGCAATACTATGCCCAATTTTTAATGCAGGATAATTAACTGATCTTACTCATTACACTAAATTGCAACCAAACACTCAAGGTCAGAGGAGAGCACAGAAGTCCCAAAGCTGAACAATGGTGTTTGTTGCAAACACAGCATACAAAAACAGAAATGCACAACATCCTATGGGACCACTTAATCTGAATAGGCCTGATTTAGGAGGCAACAGAAAATAAAATCCCCTACCTGACTAAACAGATGTTCCAAACAACCATGGAGTTTGTCCTGCTTATCATGAGAGATGCGAATACTTAACGGAAGTTCATCACCTGGAGGTTAAAATAATAGTGGACAACATTACCGGCTTTAATAGTCTATTCAAACTGTGTATGTTAACAAGATTTGATGGAAATTACACAGGTCGGGTGCAATGCATACAAGCTACTACACGGATTTTAAGGTAATCTTGTGGGATAGTTCTCCTGGCAATGGATTCAATAAACTTCTCATGGAAGCAGATCTTCTCCCACCTTCCTACAGCAGTCACTGTGACCCCTGAAAATTCACTGGCCATGGACAAAATGCCCCCCTGTATAGGATTCTGCAGTGAAGAGGGGATCAGGTAAAACCACTCCTCTCTTCTACCAGCAGGCCTCTAACTGACAGAAGAAGCTTTGCTGAGAAGAGGATGGAAAGGGTTGGATCCAGCACAAGGATTGCTGCCAGGTCAGGAGGCTGCAGTGGAAGAGGCAAAATCTTCCATTCCTCCCCTGCTATCAGTGAAGCTCCACTGACAGAAGATGCAAGAAGGGTAACTTTGTCCCTTTCCCTGCCCCAGTGCAGCCTCCTGGCCACATGGCTATTACTCCACATGGGTCCCTCCAACAACGCTGGGAATAAATTTTCCTGGAGTCAGAAAAGGCTGCTGCTGGGGGCAGGGAAAAGCCAGGAATATTCACAACTGTTAGCACTTCCCCCTGACTGATTGTTGGATCTAGCCCAATGCGTTCCAATGCATCCTCATCAAAGTGGTTTTGCTCTCACACAGATCATAGGATCCAACTTCTGGTGTTGACTAGAAAAGGATTCTACCTGCACAATCCTAAGGGAGGGGTGGTTAGAAAGTACCCGGAGACAGCGCTGCCACGCCACCTCCTGAGTGGCTTCCTGGCCCAAAAAGGAAGGCAAAAAGGTAATTTTAACAAAAGCCTATGAAACTCCTCCATAGGGTCTCATGGGGCTATGCTTGCTTTTTTGCAGATGTAATTTGGTGCCAGCTAAACGGGGTGTTCCTGGGCCAAAGGGGCTTTGGGAGCTGACTAAAGCCAGTTCCGCCCCTGGGAATGCCCCCTTTGATACTAGCATGAGCCCTTGCACCAGGAAAATGCTGCTGGCGAGGCCGCTCCAGCAGCTGCAGCTCTCACTGCCATGCTACTCCTCAGAGCCGGTGTAAGTGGCCCCGCACTAGCGTTACTGCCAGTTTAGCTGGTGGAAGTGACACTAACACCGACGCTGTGGTCATTTAAAAATTCCCTCATTTAAAAATTTATTGGGCTTGCAATTTCAATTTCCTTAGCTCTACCTGCACAAATTCCCAAAATGTTAGTAAAATAATAATATATCACTTCTCAACATTAAACAAAAAACCTGGTTGTGGCAAGAAAACACTGGCACCACTGTGTCCCTGCAGCAGAAGACACACTGTGAAGTGACATGTGGGCAGAAAGAAGAGAAACAGTCTTCTAAAATGGAAGACGCTACTTGCCAGTGTAAAAAAGCACCATTCAACAGCTGCTTACAATACTATTGCATCCACTGCTGCAATACACAGCAGTCAGAAACCCCACAATTCAAGTTGCAGAGCTAAATGCTTCTTTCAAGAAATTCAAAATTGTAAATTCAGTAAATGAAAGAAAACATGAATTCCCTACAGTGGTGGTGCTAGCTCAGGGAGCACTGTCCAGATTCTCCATAACAACCAAGCAACTAACTCTTCCCCCACCCCCACAAAATGTAGATAAATCTCAGTCTCTGCATCATGCCTGGATAGAACAGAAAAAGAATGCCTGTTCCTTAAGAACCAAGGCCTTCTCACTCCAGAGGAAGCTTATCAATCACATTCCATAGATGCATGCCCACACGCATTGACCCTGCAAAACAACAGGCATTAGAATCCAGTAATAAAGGACACAACATGCACTAATTCGTTTGTCATGCACTTTATGCTGGCAGCGCAGACTTATTCTTTCAACACACGCTGTGGTAGAGGGCTGAGGAAAATGATGGTGATTAAGTTGCTCTATATAACAACAAACTGGCTAACCCCTTTGAAACCAGCATAATCAGATAAGCTACAGGCAAGAAAGGTAGGGGTTTCTACTTACTTGGGGTACTCCCCAAATAGGCAGAAAAATAGGACTGTAAATTAACCAAAAACACAGCCTGATGAGGACTAACTATGCCACAGGAGAGACAGAATGTTGAGAGCAGATGGGTTCAGTTAAATAAAAAAGGAGGGAGGAAATGTTAGCCTTCTCATGCCTTGAAGACTTAGAGAATCCTGGAGGGGGAGATTTGGGGAAATGGGATATTTTAAATCGTTAACCCTCCCACAACTTGCACGCCATAATTTTGAACATGCAGTTTGGCAAGGCTAGAGAAACAAGTTAGTTGTAAGTTATACTAACGGTTCTTATGATGGGAGACAAATACTTCCCCTTAAAAATGTTTCTTAAAAATCACCGTACTTGGAGACTGTAGTTATTATTCTATGTACTGGTAAGAAGAAGAAAAAGGGCGGGGGGAGTTAAAAATTACCTGAATCCATTTCATCACTGTGAAAATAAGAACTGCATTGGCTACTGCAAATACTGGTAAAAGAAGCTATGGAATTCCTGTTACTGTTGCAGTCACTGAATAGGGAAAAGAAAGCACAAAAATATAAATCTTTTTCAGAACATTTATGTTCATAGTGTTTTTTCATATCCCTTTATTTTCATTTCTTACCCAGGTGCCTCTTTGCAACACTTTGCCAAAGCTCTTTGTGCCGTTAAACAAACCACACGGTAACTTTTATTCACCTTCACATAAAAAAATGGTGGAAAGCTCAATGGTACTATCATTTAAAACATCACAAAGAGAGTTTTCTGCTGAAATTAAATGGTTGACGGGTGTGGCAAAAAGCATACTTGAACGATACTATATGCGCTAAGAATGGAAAGCATGATTCATTCATGTTTAATATCAGCAATACTATGCATTATCTTTTTACTACTGATGGAGATAAGAGACAGTTACCTATATGAATCCCGGTTGCTAATAGTGTCATGACCAGAATCTTCCTGCTCATCTCCAGCAACACTGAAGCAGACCTTTTTGCCATTTCGTTCTCCTTTTTCAGTGTCACTGTCTGTAGGTGGTAATGACTCGTGCATTTTACGTTGTGATTTTGGAGAGCACGTTATTGAAGAGAGAAGACTGAAATATAATGTTCAATTAGGTTACTTTCACTTTCAAAAGCAGTCTACAGAGATGGTACATTCTACCAGTACTAATACTTGGGGCTATTTAAAAGGAATACCGTGGACTGAACCTGATATGTTATGCACCAGGAAATATGGACATTTTGAGCAACAGGTATTCAACCTTTATCTGCAGTGTTCACATGCCTGTAAGGTTTTTCTGCAGATTACAGATCACTGGGGTTCAAATGATGCATCTGAACGAGTCGGATACAGATTAAGAACTCTTAAAACAACATGCAGGGTGATGTGGAACCCTGATAGGTCACTGCCATGTAGGGTTACCAACTCTAGCTTGAAAAATTTCTCGAAATTTGCGGTGGAGATTGCAGAGGGTAGAGTTTGGGGAGGGAAGGAAGCTCAACAGGGATTTTTCTCACAGAATCATAGAGTTGGAAGGGGCCATACTGTCCATCTAGTCCAACCCTCCTGCTCAATGCAGGATCCATACACTTCACCCTCCAAAGCAACCATTTCATGCAGGGGGACTGATCCCTGTAGCCTGGAGATCTCCAGGCCCTATCTGACAGTTGTCAATCCTACTGCCATGTGTGAACTTGAGAAAAGGAGGAAAAGAGAGAGAGAAAGCTCACCCTCATTTTTTCCTATTACTCCTATTCAAAAATTTAAAAATAAGCCTCTGGGTACCCTCTTTCTGTATAAAAAAAAAGAGGGGAAAAACCCTGCTTTCTTCCAGAACAATTAAAAGTCCACTCAAAGTCCATGAGAAATAGGAATTAAAGCTTGGTGATTCCAGGTTTTAAAATTAATATGCTGTTTCAGAAATAAATCTGGGTATTGTTGGAAGAGTTTCCCATTAGGTCACTTTGTTTGCCAACAAGAATTTTGTATAAACACTTAATGTAAGATTCCCTTGCGTATTGTTAACATTTGCAACTTATGACTCACAGTATTTATTTTTGATTATAGCATATTCACTTGCGCATGAAAAAACCAAAACATTTTTACTGATGGTTTTCATCACACACCACTAGGGAACAGAAAAGAAGCAACAGTGACGGCATGGTAAGTAGAAAGCTACTGAAATAGTAACTGAGCCTACAAAATGACGGTATTGATTAAACAAGATTGATGATTTTGTATAATTTTTTTTCTTGGTTTATCCTGTGGTTAAGAATTTTTCAGATTCAGAATGTTTATGCAGTAGTTTAGAAAATTTACAAAGGTTTTGAAGTTAACATTGTAATTCATGAAACATAAAGCAGTTTTCATGCTATTTCAGAGCAGGTATACACACTACTTTTAAGGACACTATTGTCCTCAAAAATAATTGCATTGATATAAAATGTTTATGCTTATGAAGAACTTTAAGAAACCCTGGTCTTTGAGTTTATTTAAAGTCAAACATTTTTTTCAGTAGCAGAAGTTTTAGTATTTCACGTTTTACTATATATTTATCAATGCAATCCTGGGGGTGGGAGGCTCAGAAGCCGGTGTGACCCCAATGCCGGCGTAAATGCCACTTGCGTCATTGAAATGGGTACTTACGGCAGTGCCGGGGAGTGGTGTGACAGTGCCATGCATTGACACTAGCACAGCTGCAGCGGCAGCACACCTCCCAGGGGCGGGTTTGACATTAGTCAGCTCCCTGAGCCCTTTCACCCAGGGAACGCCCCCTTTTGCTGGTGCAAACTTATGCCAGCAAAAATGGTAGTGCAGCCCGTGCAACTGCATACAGTAGTTTGATGGACATTGGGGGAGCTTTCCTGTTCAGTTTGCTGGCCACGGTGCGGCAAGCTGCTCAGGAGGCGGTACAGCTGCACCATGGCTGCGCCGTCCCTGGCCGCAGCACAACTACCCCCCTTAGGATTGCACTGGCCACCACTGTATGCAGCCTAAAGAGGAAACTCCTATCATAAATTTTTGGCTCTTCTGAAACCTTTACAATATGCTCTATTCCATGCTTGTTCCACTGCTAGAGAAATTGCTTTCCCCTTTTAGGACTATTCTAAACCTGATTAAGTGAAAACTATGTCTCAGTTTACAATTTTGATCTTATCTTCTGCTTTACCTTATTACACCATAGCTGCCAAACTAGTACCATGGCCAGGAAAACAGAGCAGAGTTGCCTATCTGTACACCTTATGGCTTTCCCCCTCCCCTCCCCAAATGGCACCTTTACATGGGCTTGCTTAGGTAATCTTGTCTTCTAAATTTTAGAAGGTTCATTTAAAAAACATGTCTGAATCACAATGATTTAGTTTTCCTTCTCAGTTCAACTGTTGGTTGTTTTATACCAGAATTAGAATATTTATTTTGATTTTTGTTTTGCTTCTAAAGCCCGTAAAGCTGTGAAAGAGATGCATAATTTTTAGAAATAATAGCTTGGATCCTGTGAAGAGGGGCAGAAAGGAGCAGAGTCACAGCTTGGTTGTGCTACTGGACCCAGGTTTCCTGTTGGATAAGCAGGCAGCAGCAGTCATCAGGAACACTGGCTCTCGCTAGCCAGCATGGGATAGCAGTTAACAGTGGTGCTTTGGGGCGGTGGACTCTAACCTGGTGAACTGGGTTTGTTTCCCCACTCCTCCACATGAAGCCAGCTGGGTGACCTTGGGCTAGTCACAGCTCTCTTAGAGTTCTCTCAGCTCTGCCTACCTCACAGGGTGTCTGTTGTGAGGGGGGGAAGGGAAGATTATTGTAAACTGTTCTGATTCTTCCTTAGGTGGTAGAGAAAGTCAGCATATAAAAACCAACTCTTCTTCTTCTAGCTTTGGTTAGTTAGCAAATTGCAAGCTGCAGCCTTTCCTGTGCAAAAAAAGATCCTGCCACTGTGATGCATGCCCTGGGAACATCTGGATTAGATTACTCTAATACTGCACCAAGAATGCTGACTGGCGCAGGTAGTAGGAACCATAACTCTTCAATGTTGTTTTATCTACACTGGCTTAAAATATCCTTCTGGGCCCAATTCAAGCTGCTGGTTTTGACCTTTACAGCCCTATATGACTCAGGACTGGCATACTGTAAGAATCGCCTACTCCCATCTGAATCTACCCAACTATAACATGTATCTTCAAGGGCCTAGTTTATTGACCCTTCTTTCTGTTTATATTTTTAATTATTTTACATAGGTATGTATGTACTGGTTTTAAAGTTGGTTTTAAGGTTTACCGTTTGCTGCTTGAGGACTCTAATTGAGGGGAAAGACAGGATAAAATGTTTTTTAAAATATTAATGTTTATTAATAATAATAAAAACTTGTTTTCTTCTGGTGCTGAATACAGTCAGATTCCGTAGGGATTTGAAAACAGCACAGAAGCTACATGACACTATAAGAAAAAAAAATCCTTTTACAGCAAATGAATATGTTATCATCCAAAGGTCTTATGAGTATGTTCCATGGGGTTACTTACTCGTCTATTTGAGAAACACAATTTTCCACCTCTTTCAGTGCAGCTTGCAATTTGCACAACAATTTCTGATAGACATCTTGTGTTTCCAAATCCTCTTCTTTTAACAGGTATCTCAAACCATGGCCATCCTGTTGACCTAAGGAATGTCCTGATGGAGCTGCCATAGTAGTAATTGTATGTTGTATATAAACCATGGGACTCAGTTTATCTGGACATAATGGAAATAAAATAAAATGCACAAAATATGTTATAATGTATGCTGATCTCTGTAGCTATAGCTCCACTATTTGAAAACCAAAGCTGGTGAACTGAATGTCATAAATCAAACTAATAATCATTCTAAAATATTTGGTACATGAGCCATTTTGAATTGGAAATCCAGGCATGTATAGAAAATCAGTTGTGGTCAGTGGTTTTTTTTTTTTTTTGCAAAGAATATTAAAATAGTCTGCTTGCTAGTGAGATACTTCTGCTATTGAAAAGGTGAAATGCTGTAATAAGTCTGAATAAGCAATCAAGAATAAAAAAATTGTACACAGTTCTTGTCAAAAGCTGCCAGAGACTCAGGAGTTGTTAACAGACAATGACAAAATGTGTGATATTATGAGCTAAAAGAGGTAGTGACTTTCAAGAACATTTTAATCAGCCTTAAAAATTCATGTTTCTCATCCCTTTTTGAGGCATTGGGGGGAATTGCTTTAAAAGCAGATTAAATGCTTTGCCTATTCAGGAACGATTTGTAATAATTTTGAATAGCCTTCCTTTGCCTTCAATGAAGTCAGCATGTAACCATGATGTCATCACATTTTCCTTGAAGATTTCTGTTAGACTAGACCATAGTGCCCACTGTCAGCGTAAGGACAGAAGTCAGTTTTGCCCTTTCAACAATGCTTTCTCCAGATGAAATGCTTCAGACCCCCCGACACACACAAATGAATGACAGCTTTTTAGTTATGCAGAAAAAGATTAATTGAGGTGGGACCTATATTTGTTTTTGCCCCAGGCAAGCCCAGCCATTTATCAAGCTCTTCCTTCCTGGGATCCATTTCTTCATCCCATTAGAGTGGGATGGAAAGCTGTGATCTTGCAGACAAATAGTCGGCTGTAAGACCACATTTTAAAGCTTACCTTGGTCAGTATGTTTGTTTTCTTTTTCATATGAAGAATGTTTTCTGCTGTCTAACTGAACACCAAAGGAACTGCCAACTGAAGTTGAGGTTTTAGGGTATGAGACTTCCATCACGTTAATGTGGCAATTAGTCGGACAAAAATCACTGCTGTGCAATGGTGAGATCTTTGATTTAGCTTGCTTAAAGGTAGGCCATGCTCGGTTTTTTAAAACTCGCGAAAACTGCAGATAAGAACATAAAGGGAAGCTTATAATATCATCAAAATCTACATCCTGAGCGATACCTTTTTAAAAAAAAAATTAAACAAATGTAGTTTCACTAATTTATTTTTCAGATGGGAGAAAGTTTCATTTTGTTAGCATAATTGTACTTGGTACTAGAAATGAAAAAATCCCCCCCCTTCCTTGTTAAGCACTTGAATCACTATTCTGTCTCTTGCATTACAAAAGGGACAGTGGCCCAAAACAAAAATCTCAGCTTCCAGGATCCTTATATTTCTGCACATCACCTTAACAGCATCTCATTGTTGGCCCTACCCATAAGGAGCTCCACACATAGTCCATTTTTTACCTCTATGATGAGTTAAAGAAAGCTTTGGACATTACACAGAACCGGTAATTATGGATGCATAAATAATCTGTGCACTTTTTTTTTTTTTTTTTTGCAGATTCATGTAACAGCTGTAGAGGCAATTTGTGCTTCTCACCTATGGTGAGAAAAATGAGTTCTACTCACATTTGTAGCTCATTTATCTCACCACATGAGTGGTACACAGCTTCTCTTCCCCGATATTATGGGAGAAATGTAAATAATGGATATGCCCATCACCCATGCATTTACTTTCAAGTCCAAAGTGGCTCTTCATTTGATCGTCTTTTGGGTCAGGCATAATACATTGGAGTTACTGATGTTGGAAAAGAAACAAAGAAAACCCTTTCTCACTTATACCCTGCACCCTCTCTTCATAGGAAGCTCAGGGCCACTTACATTTAAAAATACAACAAATACAATACAAATGCAAATAAATGCAATGAGTATAGAACAATAAAACCAGTTAAAACGTCAACTTAACAACAAACTATTATGAAGAATTAAAACAACTGGCCATCTCCCCCGTACATAATGCTAAGCAAAGGCCACACAAAACAATGAATTAAAACAACTGGCCAGCTCCCCGGTTCATAACGCTAACCAAAGAGAGCACAAAATAAAGCAGCCATTTTCTCCAGGTGAACTGATCTCTATTGGCTGGAGATCAGTTGTAATAGCAGGAGATCTCTAGCTAGTACTGGAGGTCGGCAACCCTAGACATAAGCAATGTCATCTCTACCACCATCCCTTTCCTGGTCATTGCAAAGTCAGGAGCTACATTGTCACGGCAGCATGTCAAGTTCCAAAGTCCCTGGGAAATTTAATTTTAGATGGATATCAGAATTGCAAGGAATCTTACATTACATGCCCCCTTGCTCAGTGCCCTAAATCCAAAGCTATAGCATCCACAACAGATGGGGCCGGTGGAGATTATTGGCTTTTCTGATTTCCATCTCTGGCCAATCTCCTCAGTGAGGACATTTTATAGGAGCCAATTACTGAGTTAGAGCGCCATCTATGTTTAAGTTATGTTTAGTTTTAAGATTTAGTTGTATGTTTTAATGTTGATATATCTATATATATTTATATATTTATATGGCTTATTGTATTCATTTTGTTGGAAGCTGCAGTAAGCCCAGCAGTGCCAGGGAGGGCAGGATGTAAACTTAATAAATAATAATAATAATGGCTGTCCAGCTTCTGCTTGAAGGCCTACAGTGAAGAAGAGCCCACCAGCACATCAAAAATTAGTATGAAAGGGAAAAAAAAGATAAACTAGTAGAAATGTCTGCAATTCTTCCTATATCAATCCAGACTCAAAAAACGCTTGTGGCAATTTGAGCTTAGTTGAACATGGGATTTCCTAGAAACACTTTCCCCAATGGATCAATAAAATTTTCACCATAAGGAAAGCTGTTAAAGCCAGTAAAAAGTTTTAACAGAATTAAATTTTGAATTTAGCTCATATTACAAAGCATTTTTCTTTTTTGAAACAAAAATTCAGAAAATATAGTTTCTCCAAGGTTTCTGATATCCATCTAAAACCTTGGGGAAACTATATCCATCTGAAATTACATTTCCTAGGGTTCCTGGCACTTGACATGCTGTAGGGGATGGGGCTTCTTTCTCTCTTCTAACAGCTGTAGCAACTGTTGTTGCAGCAGAACTCAAGCAGGTGGGAGACTGTGTGGGAGTGTCAATCCACAGTTATAATCCAAATCAGAGACGAACTATCAGGGAATGGAGCCTGGTTCAGAACAGTGGTTGAAACTGCCATTGTCGCAGCCAATTTATGGTGTCCCTGTGGGTGTTTCAAGGCAAAGTTGAACAGAGGTGGTTGGCCATTTCCTGCCTCTGTGTAGCAACCATGGACTTCCTTGGTGGTTTCCCATCCAAGTACTAACCAGGATTCAGAATACAGGAGTACCTTAACGCACACCAAACAGGGTAAGTACAAGTTTCATCCACATCACTAGTTGATACAGTAGAGTTGATAATGCTTATGTCTAGGTAAAGTCAAACTGCTATAATATCTCCAAACACGTGGAACAAGGATGACACTAAAGTTATTTCCTTATATATTCCACATTTCAGTACTCACACATCCTGTCTCATCAAGTCCAAAATGCCTGCTACAATTTTATCAAATGATAAACTCAGATTATTTTTCTTGTGCATGTGTTTCAAAAGCATGAGGACTACTGTACTGGACTTGTTTATGTTATAAATATAATAAAAATGGCAGGAAGCCTCTAGATTTCTATGTATAGGTCTCAGATTTTCAGAGTTAAACTAACAGCACATCTATGGCACTCTCAAGCACTTTTGTTACTATGGTTACATTTACCTCCCTAAAAGAAAAGCACAGCTATTCTTGGAATAGAACATGTTACTAACAGCCATCAGGAACAATAAACATTTAAAAATGACAAATCTGCATCATGATTATGGATTCTGAAATGTTCTTATCTGAAAATTTTAATTAATGTGGGGGCTTATAATAAAATAATGTCAGGTACAGTGATTTTATATTCCTTCTTCATGTGGTTGTGCCAATGTACTTCCTCTTGACCCAATATGATCTTGCTATTCTTGTCTTGGACACACAGCACATCAGATTCCATTCTACAACAACAGGCAGGAAAACATATGAAAAGCTGTCCAACTATGTAGAATTTCTGACTGAGTAGTTAAAAATATCCATCTTTCTTTTTAAAACAATCCTGAGGTGTACTCATGTCAAATTGAACTAAGAGATTCTTTAATTGCTTGAATTGCTAAAAATATCTATTTGGTCTATAAGAATTGTTTGCGTCACTTCAAATAACAAACATATGTAGCAGTTTTGTAGGCTTCACCATATCAAGACAACATTTCAAACAACAAGTGGAAACATCATTTCTGTGAATCGCAAATTACATAAAGGAACTAGGGATTAGTTACCACCAATTAGCCATCCATCCTATGGACTAAATACAATTCTGGATGAGATCTTGGCTGATCTGCTGTCTTTGATTGATGGAACTTGCACTCCTGTACTTCCACTCCTGAAATATATACTGATCAAAAATAGCTAAAATGTATGTTTAAAAATAACTATTTGTCCCCTCTATCAATTGTTTCTACGAAGATATAGACTGAGATCAAAAATGTGAATGATTTTAAATTTTTTACCATTCTTGTTTCGACCTGAAAATTGTTGCTTCAATTTCATTTGAATGACTCAGCTGTTTTGCCTGATCAGCTGTTTGGCAGAGAGGCAGGAGGATGGGGTGCTGGCTTGTCTGAAGCAAATGGGCTTCCTGGCTTGTAAGCCTGTTTTGCCCCTGTTGCTCCCCATGTTGGGGTGGTTGTCCAGGACTCCTCCTTTCTCCAGGCCACCCCAACAAACTGAATGTGATGTCATTGTGTAGATGACGCCATCACAGTCCCCAACCCCATCTCCCTAAACCTCCCACCAGTTGTGAGAAGGAACCTGGCAAACCTAGTCATCAAGTACCCTCCATGTTTCAAAACAAACTAAGACATAAAAACAGCACTTCAGGCAAACAAATTTATATAGGTACCATTATGATACTTATATATGATACACAGCCCTCAGCTATCCGTTCAATGAAACCTTTGTGTTTCATGGCTAGGATTGCCAACCTCCAGGTACTAGCTGATGATCTCCTTCTATTACAATTGATCTCCAGCTGATAGAGATCGGTTCACCTAGAAAAAATGGCCGCTTTGGCAACTGGACTCTATGGCATTGAAGTCCCTCCCCTCTCCAAACCCCACCTTCCTCAGGTTCCACCCCAAAAACCTCCCACCGGTGGCGAAGAGGGACCTGGCAACCTTATTCATGGACACCAGTTAAAACCTTAATGTTAGGTTCGATTTCTACTTGCTATGTGCCTTTTAAAGGGCTGGGGAAAGGGGGGGAATCCAGTATCTGGGAATTTATCCTGACAGCAGTATAAAATTATTCTCCTCCACTGAATGTCCCCCACTTGACTCCCAAAGTTTGGAATGCTATCAAAGATTTGTGTAGCTCTTCACTAGGGTAAGGTAAACTTTGTATGTTCTTTTACAAGAGTGCAATATATGTCACCTGGGACATGTAATTGTAGCTTCCTTCTGGGAAAATCATAGCAATGCAAGTATATAGATGGCTCAACTATTTTCTGTTATCTTTTTCATTGTATGACAGCAGATAAACAAAAGTTTAAAGTATATGGTATTAATCTTGCACAGAAAAAATGAATTAGCCTTACCTTTTTATAGCTAGTGATTCTTCTGCAGATGTGTTCAATTTTCTCACTGCAGATTGTACTGAATTTACTTTGCAGATCAGTAGGGATTACTTCATTTAAACTATTTAGGCTATTACAGTTTTGCACAAATTGCTCGTCGCTTTTTGCTAGTGCTTCAAGAATCTGTGAATAAGACAACAGTAATATATTGTCTCAAGAAGTTAAAAATTATCATATGAATATTCTAAAAATTTGAGTATCCATTAAATACAAACAAAAAGGCTGTTTCTGTGGAGAGGATTTTCTTATCCTAGTAATCACCTCTTTCCAATTTATAGTAGCACATGCAAATATACAGGATATATGGAGCAGATTATCTTTTTTAAATAAATATATTTTCTGCTAGAAAATCTAGTTTTTTTACTATATTCATTTGAAATAAATTGTTCTATACTATAACAAGGAAGAATATTAAAAAAAGAATTAACACAGTGTCTTTGGTTCTCGTAGGTTATCCGGGCTGTGTAACCGTGGTCTTGGTATTTTCTTTCCTGACGTTACGCCAGCAGCTGTGGCCGGCATCTTGAGAGGAGTAACACTGAAGGGCAGTGTCTCTTCAGTGTCTCTGAAGGACAGAGACACTGTCCTTCAGTGTTACTCCTCTGAAGATGCCGGCCACAGCTGCTGGCGAAACGTCAGGAAAGAAAATACCAAGACCACGGTTACACAGCTCGGATAACCTACGAGAACCAATGAACTCTGACCGTGAAAGCCTTCGACAATAACACAGTGTCTGTTTAACATACCAGCCCTGATTTTTGAGTTTATATTAAAGCATGCTACTCACAGTTTTACTGAAGGAAAAATATACAAGTCATAAAGCTGTTAAAATGAGAAAACACTTGACATGTCTAAATGATAAATCAACCAGTGAATGCCATGTTTGTAACCCTATTATGTGTAGAGTTAGATTAGGGAAGGTAAGCAACTGAACTAACCAAGTACAGTACAGTTATTTTAACTTCGTATTATACATATTGTGAAGTTACTGAAAGTGTGTGGTAAAAAAGCAAGAAGTTCAATTTAGGTGTCAAAAAGAAGACTGCTATCACTTAAGATGTCATGAATATTACAAATAGCTATATGAGTTGTAACCAATCGATTATTATGCCTATCAATTCAGAATCAAAAGTCACAAAATAATTCCTTTTTACTTTGCTTCTTTCTGCCAAGACCTTTTCATTAGAACTAGAAATTAATTAAAAAACTGCTGCAATTCTCAGGCAAGAAAACTAAATACTTTAAATTGCTGAATTATAGGATAGTGGAGAGTTTAACTATAACTTCATTGTAATGAAAAGGATGTATTAAAGTCTCAGGATTGCCACAGAGCAGCATAGAGGTCTTCTTGTGTTGCATTGCATGCCCAGTCTTCACACGCATCAATTAATTCCCCAGAGCTATAGCTGTGTTGTACCAAAGAGACTAACCATGCAATCCGAGGGGAGGGGGTCCAAGCGCCTTAGGAGATGGTGTGACCCCTGCAGCGGCATAAGTGCCACTTCACCATCCAGATGGGCACTTATGCAGGGACAAATATGCTGTTGCTGGGGAGCCACACAGCATTTCTCTGGTGCAAGTGCTCACACCAGTGTCAAAGGGGGCACTCTGGCTTTGGGAAAGCCCTTTTGCCCCAGGAATACCCCCTTTAGCCGGCACGAACTTGTGCCAGCAAAAAGGCAGGCATACCCCCATGAAACTCTATGGAGGAGTTTCACTGTTTTTTTTTAGAAATTACTTTTTGTACTTGTATTTTCAGCCCTCAAAGCTGCTCAGGAGGCGATGCAGCTGTGCCATCCCTGGGCACCCTCCAACTATCTCCCCCCCCCCTTCAGGATTGCTCTGTTAGTCAGTTCCAAGATCCTAACTTCCCTGTGAATGTAAGCTAAAGGGCAAGGAGATGAGGAAAAATAGAAGCAGTCCAAATACAAGACCCTTTGGCAATTTGTTTAAATCTTCAAAGAGAAGCTTAAGAGCTTCTGAAAGAGACTCCCCTTTACAAGTACATTGCAGTACAGTTTGGGAAATAAATGGCAAGATATGCATACACTTTCTATTTTTCCAACCAAAACATATGTAGAATCAAATATCAACACCAGATTTATAATGGAAAATTTTTTTTTTTGATTTAAATGAATTTATCCTGTGTAAAATATTCTGACAGTAATTTGTTTTTTAAAAAAACTATGCGGAGCATTTTATAACAAAAGGTTGTTTTTTGATAGATCTAATTATAGTCAGCCTAAAACTGAAGAAAACTGTGATATAGTTCATATAATTATAGCCAGATTTGTTTTAAGTTTTCCAACTGAATCAGCATATTAAAGTGTTCCAATTATTTTTAAGGGTTCAGTGTCCCTCTGGTTTAATTAATGAGACAACTCATTTGTTCAAAGAGGCTGCATTTGGCTATAGCTGCAAACAATGTAGTTTGTTTATATATTTATATCACTCAATATAGCTGCAAACAATACCAACTCTCCTACACAACATTCATTTATTTCAAATTACTATATTTTTAGCAATATTTTGATTCTACAGCATGAGTTTAGAATTCCAGTTGATAGGGAGAAGACAAAATCCAGGTTGCCCAAGTACCTACAATCAGATATCATGTCAAATTAGTTTGATTCAAGGCTTCTCAAACCAGGGAGCCCTCAATTGCACTCCTTCGTGCAAAGAGAGGAGGGAGGGAATATGTGAGTATGGCTGAGAAGCCACATTCATGCCTAAAACCAGACATTTGTCATGTTGTTGGAACACAGCCTGTTTGGGGACATAGAATCGTAGAGTAGGATGGGACCACCAGGGTCATCTAGTCCAACCGCCTGTACAATGTTTTCATTTGATCAAACAAGAAATACAAAGGATTTGTAAAGGGAATTTTAAAGGGAGATTGGAAAGAGAAACTGCTGAATTACAGTTGATATTCAAACTAAAGTCAATGCATTTACCTGGGCTGAATAAAGACCTTGCATTCATGGCCCATTACCAATGCTGATTTCTCCACACCCATCTCTCCCCTGGACATCACAGACTCTTTTGCATATCACACCTAATCCAATCAAGCCTGCTATTCACATTTACATACTGTTCCTCTACTTAAAGACCGATGGATTCACATTCTAGCTGTATCTGAAGAAGTGAGCTGTGGCTCACGAAAGCTCATACCCTACCAGAAAATAATTTTGTTAGTCTTTAAGGTGCTACTCTTGCCCTTTTTGACTAAGAAATAATGAATGTTTGTTTAATCTCAAATGGACACTCTAAAACAACTGTTTCCCCCCCCCCATGTAGATGCACTGTAAATAAAATGATACTGAGCACAAAAGTAAAATAGGAATCAAGTGAGGGCTTTGGAATGAGGGTGGTTCCATTCGTTTCAGCCATACTGCCAATCAGTCATGCCAGCATAAATGCTGTCCACTGCAGATTTGCCCAGGAAGTGCTACAGAGGATTTCCATATGGAAACCATTGCCTGTGTCAGACAAGTTAGTAGATTTTCACCTCTTTGGCATTTGTTGTTTTAAGTTCAGACGTTTAATTGATGGTTCTGCCTTGGCTTTAGTTTTTCCTGACTGGATGATCATGATACATAACCATTGTTCAGGTTAGTGATAACCAGGCCACTTACCAAAAACTACGTTATATGTAATTGATATAATCCTATTGACTGGTAGCCATAGTCTGCTGTTCTAGTGACAGAAACTAGCTATCTGGACACTTCTTCATATTTACCCACCATCAGAAGGGTATGGGGCTGGTTGCATAAGAAAGTTTCACAGCTTATGGGGAAAGCCCTGTTTGCAGAGGGACGATCAACTTGTTGCCTCACACCTGGCTACTCATATTTATTTAGTTTGCCCTGTTGAAAGGATATTAATTTGTTCTGGGAGAGGGGTTACTACATGCACCTTTTTTTAAAAAAATGTATAAACTAACATAAAGATCACTTTAAAGATAGGATATAAATGATAGGAAGAAATTAAAACATGTTATGTTTCTTACCTTTGCTGTCAAAGTAAAAAAGCCCTTTGGTTCAATCATCTTCTCTAAAACATGGCATTTTATTCCAGCAGTACTGTCATACTCATAAACCACACCATATTCCAAATGAACATTATCCACAGTTAGGCTGACATGGTCCTTCCGTCCATCAATAATTGCCATGGTGTTAAATTTGTCAATTACTTCTAAAAAAATTAAAATAATCTTCTTACTTCCTACCTGTTTTAAACAACTTTTGTTATATTTACTGAGCAATATAATTAAAGGTTTAACTGGATGAGTTAATATGAAGAAATCAGTTGTAATGTAATTATCACTGTAACATTCCAGCTATGAGGTTGAAACCCCAATATTGTTCTTGACAGAACCATAGATACAGGGTAACTGACTGACAAGTTCACCTCTGGTAGTCATGCATAGCCAATATAGGCCTCAATCGACAATCTTCTTAATCCCAAATTCCTCATTTACATCAGAGATGGAAAAATTATGTTAGGATAGTATGGTTAAAAGTTAAAAATAAGGGAAATGCACAGGTAGCTAAAATCCCTTTGATTGAATTGTGTTCTACTCCAGAATACTGTTCAAAGAGGAATCCGCAGATTCAGTAAAGATCCAAATCTTCACCCCGGAAGAAGAAAGGAGGAGAAAAAAAACTTATCTTATGCTTCCCTCATCCTCCTTTTCAATGTGACCTTCAAATTACAAAAAGGTTAGACATTTATTTTACCAGTACTGGAATATTGCACCAGAAGTTTATGGTGGTGCTTTTGTTTAGACTCCTGAGTCCACAAGCAGATAGCAAACCTTTATGTTTTAGGGATGACTCAAGTTGCTGCTTTTGAAAGTCTGAAATGCTGCTTTTAACTGTTAAATCCAAGCTAGAGTAACCGTTGGGAAAGGTTACTTCTATATCAGGTTTTACACAGTTTAAGATTAGCTAGAGGGCCCTGCTCAGAATTCCATCTAAATAGATAGAAGATTGGCATCCACCAGGAGGAAGACCTTTTCAGTAGACACCCCAGCATAGAAGCATCTGCTTTGCTCAGTGGCCCATCTTTGTCCTTCACTTGTTTATTTTGGAGGTAAATAGAGGCATGTGTTTTTTCAGTTCCACCATGCATGCATTTGGGACTGGACTTTGACCTTTTATTATTTATTTAACATCCTTATATTCCACCTCTCCATACATGTAACTATAAAGCAGCTTAAAATTTTGCAAACAAAAATAGGAATTAGAAATCATTTTTAAATAACTATGGATGTTGTGGTAAACATACAGGCTTCTCACACAGTATGAGAACCAGCGTGGTGTAGTGGTTAAGAGCAGTGGTTTGGAGCGGTGGAGTCTGATCTGGAGAATCGGGTTTGATTCCCCACTCCTCCACATGAGTGGTGGATGCTAATCTGGTGAACTGGATTTGTTTCCCCACTCCTACACAGGAAGCCAGCTGGGTGACCTTGGGCAAGTCATGCTCTCTCAGCCTGACCCACCTCACAGGGTGTCTGTTGTGGGGAGGGGGAGGGAAGGCGATTGTAAGCCGGTTTGATTCTGCCTTAAGTGGTAGAGAAAGTCGGCATATTAAAAACCAACTCCTCTTCTTCTATTTCTCAAAAAGAAGGCAGTGTCTCTCTCTCACTCATTCACTCACTTCAACAAGGTAAATCAACTTTCCCTTCATGTTCTGTCCATGCATTTCACTAAAAAAGACATGCAACTTTTCTTCTTCAGCTGTTATACTGAAAGCATGAAAAGGATATGTAAAGATCTCTGAGACATTTTCTTTCTCTGCTTCAGTGTAATGCCCAAAGCTGCCTTTCATTTAACTTACTAACATAGAGAGGCACAATGCTCTCCTACCTTCTACTTTACATTCAAATGCATCTTCTCCTTCATCCCCCAAGGGTTTGCAGTTTGTTTTCTGAAGATCTTCCTGGGCACTTTCAATGCTGTTATATACCCATTGAATAGAATCTTGCTGGAGGGAGATAACAATAATGATTTTAAAATGTACGTGCCTCATAAAAATTGTATAACATAATAGCTTTGCAGGAGAAAACAGCTGATGTTTTTACTGGAGCTGAGCTGAAATAGGGCCAAATTTTAATTAACATTTTGAGGGTCTCCCCGCTTCACTGATTTACTGGCTTGAAAGGGCACAAAATTATTTGAGAATGGTACACGACTGTGATAGTGGTACCTGGCAGAATGGGAAATGGATCCTTGTATTGCAAAACCAACCAAGGTAGTCAGCTTCTCACCATGCTATTCTGTAATTGTTTCATTGCTTCATAGTGTAAGACAGGAAAGGACATGTTGCCTCATACTTTCTGTTTGCTGTGCAGTGCAGAAAGGGAAGACAATGAAATCACTGTTGTACACCTCAGCAAGACATGAAATGTTGGCCAGATGGCTACATGAGGACATCTTCCTTCCTCTCCAAGATCCCATTCATAGTAAGGACAACATGACAATTTGTTTTCAGTGATATCAAATATGATTCATATCACCACATTTGTTACATGATAATTGAGTTGCGGAGAAAGAATTCTAACAATAAGTAAAAATGGCCTTAATACAGAGGTGGATCCAACTGTAATAGTTGGGGAGAAGGCGAAGAAGCGGTAATGGGATTCAAAGACCCTTCTCCCACCTCAAAAGCACATTTTTCATCCTGAAAATGCTGACCAGCAAAAAATCTGGAATTATTGTTTTCACCTTTAAATAAATAGTTTTACATAATACTAGAACACGGGGTCATCTGCTAAAGCTGGAGGGTGAGAGATTCAAAACAGATAAAAGGAAGATTTTTTTTCCCCAACGCATAGTTAAATTGTGGAACTCCCTGCCCCAGGATGTGGTGATGGCTGCCAGCTTGGAGGGCTTTAAGAGGGGAGTGGACATATTCATGGAGGAGAGGGGTATTCACGGCTATTAGTTAGAATGGATACTAGTCATGCTGCATACCTATTCTCTCTAGTATCAGAGGAGCATGCCTATTATTTTGGGTGCGGTGGAACACGGGAAGGATGGTGCTGCTGCACTCGTCTTGTTAGTGGCTTCCTAGAGGCACCTGGTTGGCCACTGTGTGAACAGACTGCTGGACTTGATGGGCCTTGGTCTGATCCAGCAGGGCCTTTATTATGTTCTTATAGGTTTTCATTCAAACCAAAATATTAACGGCTGTATTGCATATTGTTGCACATAATTCCGAAGCAGAGTCTTAGTTCAAGCTACATTATGTACTTTCTTATAAAACTATGACTCTCTTATCAATAGGAATTTCTTATGATTGAAATATTTTGAATAAAACCCAATTTCCCAGAGAATGCATTTCATGCTAGCTACTGCTATCACAGTGTTTCATTCACAAATGATTTCAACAGGCCGTTTTTAAAAAATTCAAGCTGTACAAATCGATGCTGCTGCTTCTTGGGTGTTACACAGAGTTCACTCCAACAGTTAATAGATTTTTAGAAAGGAAACCATGGACTTAACAACGACGAAGGACATAGAGTCATTTCAGCCAGCCTAGTTAGGTTTTCTGCATTTATTTTAACCCATATTTTCTCTTAATAATTATCTAGCAATAGTTGTTGGAAACAAAAATGTTAAAATGTGACTCCATTTTAAAAAATTATTTAATAAACTAAAGAGCAATCCATACTGACTCACTGTTGCATTCTCTCCCACACAGAATTTTCTATCACCCCCCACTTTATTGCAGCTGGATGAACTACAAAAATAGCCTATGTTCTGAGAGAATTGAAAACACAGTCTGTAAAGGGAAATGTGTGGGATGAAATAAAAGTCGAGCAAGAACAGTAAGAATCAGAGCACTGGTACATTGCTTCCACATTAAACATTAAACTAAGTTTTAAATTTACTTCTCTTTCATAATATCACTGCAAATACATTCCTGAAAGATTCAAAACATATTTTCTTCATAGAACAAGCTTGCATTCAATGGCTGTTTTATAAAGACTATTCATAATAAAGGTTTCCAACAGTGCATTCCTGACCTCTGAGGACGAAAGTACACAGGAGGCTAGGAAGAGGCTGCACCAGCGTTGGGGTCCCCCATGCCGGCATCTGGGCTACTTATGCTGCTGTAAAGTGGCCCCAATGCTGGTAGGGAGGCCTGGATGTCGCTCTCCCAGCGCTGCCACAGCAGTGCCACCCCAGGACACCGGCGAGACTTCTGCCGGCATCCCACCAGTGTAAAGCCCCATGCCAGCATTCCGGGAGGCATTCCGGCATCCCCGGGGGTGTTCCCAGGGCATGCCAGGGGGATGCCTTGTTCCATTTCAGCCCAGCACACTGGTGACAAGAACAGTGGCGCTGCGCCTGCTTTTTAGCCTCGCTGTTCTCTATGGAGCAAAAAGTCCCATTTAAAAAAAAATTCAAGTTTCCGGTGCTGGAAAAACAGGTTAGGCGTTACCACAGTGGCACCTCCTCCCCGCTAACCCCACATGCCGAAAGCTCAGGAATGCACTGTAAGTCTTTATTTCATTCTACAACTCCTTCTTGCCAGAAATGCTGACAAAAGTCTCTTGTGGCTGAATATTTGTAAAATAGAATAAGGTAATCTGAAGTCTATAAATTTAAATTCTGCTAATGCTAATTTTGCTTTGTCTTTCTGACCAGGAGAAAGGGCCCATATACCATTGCAAAGAATGACTATTTCCACCCAAGCTTATTGACACCCCTGTAAGCCCATAAGAATTCCAAAGATCATTAGAATCATCGCAGAACCATCTTGCACCAGTGTGATATTATCCAGAGAGTAATAAATTTTTATTTAATTATAATTTGAGGCCCTTCTAAAAGCTTTCTGTCAATCCTTTGCCTTGCCTCTAATAATTCTTCTTAGGAGAATTTATTGAAGAAGTTGTTGAAGGGCATCTTTTGAATATGAAGTTAAATCACTCAGTATTCTTTACCCTTTTCCTCTCAGGTTTCACCTAGAAGTTCCTTCAGTTATAAATAATCTTCTCTGAGTGACAGAAAGGAGTAAAAACTCAGGATGGTGTCTCTATCTCCTGCTCTGAAGGAGATTTACTTGGAATGGAAGTGTCCCCTTTGGTTTAATTTAGTTCCAATACATGTGCCTCAAATTACAGCTTTAGATGAGACTGAAGCCTTTGATATAATTCACTATGAAGTACTACCTTAATTATAATTATTGTCATTCATTCCCTGAACTGATCTGATGTGTTTTCAAAAAGGGAAGAAAGCAACACTGTCCACAATAAACAAATAAAGTAGCAACTTTACATGCATTGGGCGTCTGTATTTCCTGCAGGCTGTGACATGGGCAATAACGCTTGCATGAGTTTCTTTGCTGACATTAATTCCATTCACTTTGATTATGCACTGTCCAGGTTGGAGGCCAGCCGCTGCCGCCACAGTTCCTTAAAAATAGAAAAGTGACCAAGTTACAAGTTCCTTTCTTTAAAAAAAAAAAGGCTAAAATGTTTGTGTAGATGCAAGTCCATTCAGAACCATACTATACTGAACAAACACTGTGGTTTTGATGTAGAGACATACACAGCATACTGTGATGATCTCTCCTGTTCAAAAACAACTGATGCTATCCAATTCACTAGTGCTGAAAACTCATTTGGGAAGTGGCAACAAATCAATACCATTCCCCCTAAACAGGTCAGCAGCATTGTCAAAGCAAACAATGTTAACCATGTATTCACCGAAGTGAGCCCTTACAAAATAACTACATACACATCCTGGGTGCTAAACATAAATTCCATCTATGCCCTCCATATACCTTTTACATATGTGACCCAATCAAGAAGGCTGACCTGTATAACTTTGCTGGAAGGGACATGCAAATTTTGCAAACAACTAGGATTAGGATTACATATAGGGATTGTCTGATGGTTCTGTACTGTATAAAATAATATTCAATAACATTATAATTATGGTATTAAATGCTTTATTCAAAAAAATAGCAGAATATTAACATCAGCATATATAATTTAAAATAATTTGGTTAATAATAATGTATATCTGAACTTTTTAAAAAAATCTCTTTCAAAAGCTAATGGTGTAGCCTAATCATAATATGAAGTAAGGGCTGCAGAGGTTATGCATGTACTACAACAACAGTAATACTAATGAAAAATAGGTCTTCCCGTTACAAGCAATTACTGCCTGGGCTACAGTTTCTCAAACGAGTTTCTACATAGATCAAGCCACCATGTGGTGAACTCAGCATTTTTGCTTGATGTTTTTGGCAGCTGCTCCATGTAAGTAATCTTACAACATCATGCCCAAAGTCTAAATGTGACAAACCTGCTCCAAAAATGAAGGCTTGTTTTGAATCACTCACCATGAGAAGGCTGTCTCTGGTGGCAAGTATAATGTGTGCACTGATCCTTCCTCTTTGTAACAATTACTTTCCTTATGTAAAAGTAATTCAATTGGTTACTATAAATCAAGCAGTAAACTAGTTATAAAGTATCTAAAAGTATGTGTGTATGTGTAACCCATGTCCTTTTCATTTTTACATTTTATTTCTATTAAAGGTTTAGGGCCTAAGAAACAAAAAGTCACAGAGCACGGGCAGTTAGTAAAGTTGTTCACATATTACCAACTGCAAGAGCCCCACCCCCTCAGTCAGCCTGGCCTGCAGCAAGAGAGGAAGGCCTAGAGACTGACTGAGGCAAAGTGCTGATTTTTTTGCAAGTATGTGATGGGCCCTTGCCTTCAGAAGGGAGGCAGGTGGCAACCAGAGATAGGGATTCTTCCATGGTGGAATGCACTTTCCCTTGAAGCTTGCCTGGCACCTGTGTTGCTTTCTTTTAGGAACCAAGCCGAACTACTACTCTTCACCCAAGCTTTTAATTAAGGGGTTGATTTTTTAACACTACTTTAGCCTGGAAACTGTTATGTTAAGCTGTCTGTGGTCTGTTTTTACGCCATATGTTTTTGTACAGTGATGGGGCTTTTTTAAAGCTGGATTTTAATTAATGTCTTTTAATGTTTTGTTTTTATTGTTTTTTATTTTGTAAGCCACCTCAAGCATTGTCCTGGAGAGGCAACATAAAAACATTCTAAATAAATAAAGTACAGGTGACAATGTAATAAAGGAACAAAGTTATTGAGAGACTTCTCTATGCATTCTGCATGCAACTGGAGTGACGTTTTACTTCAGGTTTTTTGCTGAAAGCTAATATCAGATCAAGCATCAGTGATGTGATTTACTTATTCCCTTGCAGATTGTGTGCATTTTATGGCTCTTATGATCCTAAAAGACATTCATCATTAAAACCATTTAAATCCCAATTCTTACCTCTTCCAACAGCATGGACAACAGAAGGACCAAAGCCTCGTATTTGGAATCCAAGGCCATCCACGGAGTCAGGTATCTTCACTGTCCTGACAGCAAAAGAAACCTCAGGGTAAATGATCCAATGCTAACATGTTTATTGCCATTTGTCAAATTAACAAAAAATTATATCTATTCAAAAATATTCTAAAGCTTCAGAAATACATCACACATAGTCCTTTAATACCGCTTAACTCTTGGTAGAATAATATCTGTAAGCACTGTTGACATTCTTGTTTAATAAACAGGTTATTTGATAATGTTCAAAAATGGCTTGTATGTTTTTTTAAAGACCCTGCATATTTGTGCCTATTGTGTGTGTTTAACAATTTTTCTATATTGTTGACAAAATGTTGTTAAAATGAATAAGTAGATAAATTTAATATTTAATACAGTTATTCAAAAACACTCACTACCAAGAACTTAAATTATTTAAAGCCCCTTTCAGCCATCACTCTCTTCAACCAGTGATCCCCTATCTTCTTTTGCCAGGTATTTGATGTCTAGTACTAAAGGAGCTTCTTCTGTCCTACCAGCATAATATCCATGCCTTTGTAACGCATTTTGATCATCTTTGCAATTTCCTAAATCAAAGGAATAACTTACTCTCTGGGCTTTGTGCTCACAAGCACCCTGAGGGGTTTTCTGCTGCTTAAACATGCTTTCAGAAAGCTATCAACTTCACTGAAGGGTCTCAAAAAAATTAGGTCACCATTAATGGCAAAGATCTTTTTTCCAACTTCCAGTCCTGCCATCTAAGTAAGAAAACAAGGTAAATACAATAAGTTATTTTTAAAAAGACCACTGAACCAACTGATTTTTTTTGCTTGCACAGAGAAAGGCAATGAAAAGTTATTATGTTTTATGCCCACTATTGTGTAATTTACACAATATAGTTTTCCTAAAAGACTAAATTTCTCAACTAAAAGTACAGGTTTTATAAATTCAGGCTACTGAAAGAATGGCTTTGTTTATTTCTATTCATGCAGGCCTCAACAGTTGTAAAATAAAAATTAAATTTGTGCTGGATTATTTTCAAGAGAAATAAAAGGGCTGCACCAGTAACAGGAGGTAAAAATAAGACCAAGGCCAATGGTGTAAAATAGGTAAAAATATATTTTATTACTCAGAATAGAAATTCCTTACATGTTTCACCCAAGGGGCTTTTTCAGGGGAATCTGTAGTTATTTCAATACTCCTTCTATTGAGCATAAATTCTGTAGCAAGTTGCTAATGAAAGAACCTTACTATATACTGGTAGCCATGTTCCCTGAACGCATCTCACAGTGTCCATTTGCTCCTCCCCACCCCCTAGTGGCAGGAAATTAACAGAATCTTTTGCACATTATTACAACAGTACATTAATATAATTATATAAAATGGCCAGTATAAAAAAAAAATTAAAAAGCCCCGGGAGGGCTTTTTCTACTGCTGGGGAAAGGGAACCATGAGGAAACCTGCCTTGTGAAAACCCTGCTGCTGCTGCACTGTATTGGCAGCCACACCAGCAATGGGGAAACCATACAATCGTGTTTCCATGTGGAACACACCTACAGTCTGAGAGACTCAAGTATGAAACCCCAATCTCCAGTGGAAGCTCATTGGGTGACACTTTCTTTCAGCCCAAGGAGTTGTTTGTGTGAGGATAACATGGAAGAAGGGTGAACAATATTGTAAGCACTTTTGGGTTCCCATTAAGGAAAAATCTGCGGTAAAATAAATTTTTACTGTGTATGGCTAGCTCTGTATCTTCAACATTTCTTCTTTTTTACGCAGTACCCAGCTCTCATGTTTCTGTAGCATTTTCACATACCCAACAGCAGTATTTTTCCTGGTCTCCTACAAAATTCTCTGTGTGCTGGTTCATTTCCAGCATAAAGTATATTGTGTCAAGGACCAATGAGTTCATTTATTCCTTTTAGTGATATGAATACAATTAAAACTTAATTTTTGTCAAATTAATTATTACCATTGTTTGGAAATTTATCACTAATAAGATATGATCAATTTCTTGTGGCTCTCCTTTCAATAGTTCCCATATCCTTCTCCACCCCATGCATGAGAAACCTGCTTTAAATTATGATAATATTGGTTCAGCTTAACACTCTGATTTATTATGTTAACTTTTAAAAATCTACATGTTAAATAAAAACATGCTCACAGGCACAAAATCAATTATATTACAGACCTCTCTCTCAAAAACACCATTGCTGTAAAACACAGCAGCCTATCAGCTTACTATTTCAAGTATTCTGAAGGATAAGGATTTAACACACACACACACACAAAAAAAACAATTTTAAACAATGCTGCTATAACACTGCATTCCTGAGAGTTTGGCGTTTGGAGATTGCGGGGAGGAGGCACTGCTGTGGCGCCTCCTTACCCATTTCCCCGGTGCCGAAAACTCAAAAATGTTAAAATTTTAAATGGGACTTTTCACCCCATAGAGAAAAGCAGGCACAGCCTCGCTCTTCTTGCGTACCTGGGGCGAAAGGGGACAGGAGGCTGCCTGACAGCAGCTCCCCCCCACAGAATGCCTCCCGGGAATGCCTCCCGGGATGCCGAGACACCGCCCCCAGAACGCTGGCACGGGCCTTTACACCAGTGGGACTGGCGTCCGGGCCTCCACACTAGCACTGGAGCCACTAACGCTGGCATAAGTAGCCCGGGCAGCCGGCACAGGGGGAGCGAACGCCAGTGCAGCGCCTTCCTGGCCTCCTAATGGCTTTCGCCCTCAAGACTCAGGAGTGCGCTAAATTTAAACATAATTTAAACATTGTAAGGATAATTTAGAGCTACCATACACAGAAAGCCCCAGTGTACACTTGAAGATTCTGCACCAGCAAGACCTTCACAATATATTCACTACTTGAGCAGTTCCGTGCATGTTTCCTACTACACACTCAGAGCTATTTTCCAAACTGAAATGAACAGCAACATTCTATGGCAGTCTCTTCAAAGCACTAAACTAAAATATACAGCATGATTAGGAATTAGCATTTATCACCTCAGCATTCGATCCCTTTTCTACTGCTTTAATTATTGGCATTTTGTTTTTGTCTTCTAAGCCAAAACCGTAGCTTCCTTCAGTTGATTTAATCTGAAAAGGGGGAAAGGTTTGAATTTATATAAAAATAATTTAATAAACCACAAATAAATTAAGCCATCACCATATATATGAGCACATTATATATGAGTTAAAATGTGACTACCTAATACCCTGTGTTCCTATGAACCTCCATCAAGTGCAAGAATTATTGCCACCGGAAGGCTTTCAGAATTTTTTGATATCTATAATTGCTATTGTGCTATTTCAACAATGTATTGCTACAATTGCTTAAAGTAGCAGCTTTCATTTTTAAAAAAAATAAAAGGCAGCATGTTTCCCCTATAATTCCATAAAAGTAAGGAAATAGGGACTTCCTGTATTAAAAATGAAATTAAGTGATTGTGACAATATATCTTCAGAATATTAGATCCCAATAGTAATTAACTGTTTTTTTAAAAAAACTCCAAAAGTCGTCCAGTGGCATGGCAGGAAAAAAGGCTGCAGGAAAAGCCATTTACACTATCCTGCACTGTTAGGAAAGAATACTGTGAAGCAGCTTGTCAAATATCCATAACGAACAGTCAACGAAAAGTCAAACTGGTCTTTGAAAAATCAGCTCCTTGTTCATCACTGGTAAATAGGACATGGGCCAAACCAGTAACTGTTCAAGTATTCCTAATAGCATTGTTGTATGGACCTGCTTCAATGGCATAGGTGTGTTCTCAAACTGTAGGTGGGGCTCAGGTGCCTCACTTCCCATCTGACCATAGAACCATGTTGGCGAACCTATGGCACACGTGCCATTTCCGGCACGTGTAGCCCTCTATGCCGGCACGCAGCTCTCTCCCTCTCTTTCAGCTGAGCTGCGGCCAGCACGAGAGAGGAGCACAGCGAGGGACCTCCCCACAAACGGCCGGGAGACAGGAGGACGAGCGAGGGGGAGGCGAGGGGAGGCGGAGACACACGCCGTCAGCTTCTGAGCGGCCCGCCGGCCAGCTGGGCGTCAGACGAGCGCTGGCGGGGCGGAAGGCGAAGGGTCAGCCGCAGCTCAGCTGTTTGTCGGCGCCGCTTGCCTCTCCAGCTCTGCCCTGCCCACCCCCACTCTGCTGCTGTTCCCCACCGGCGCCTCCGGGGCCGGGCTGGGTGCGGGGCCCACACACGGCCAGGCCCAGGGGTAGCTCGGATTGTGCTCGGGCAGGGCTGCCAGCGGGGTCACCTCCGTTGGGGCGGCGCTGCCATCAGGGGCCGCAGGGCTGGGCCGCGAGGGGCAGCGGGGCCAGGGGCCCCGGGAGCAGCACTAGCGGTGCCGTGGACGGGGCAGGCAGGGTGCTCCTCTGCTTGCGACAGCAGGAGCCTTTCTGCGTGGCGGCTGCACTGTGCTCCCTTCGGAGGGGGAGGGCATGCCAAGCCTAAAGCTGGGCTGAATTGCTGTGTTGGCAGTTGGCGGTGGATGAGTGGGTTTTGGGTTGCAGTTTGGGCACTCGGTCTCTGGAAGGTTCACCATCACTGCCATAGAAAGTTACAAGTAAAGGTGACATCTAATTTCAACTATGTGGCTCTGCAGATGACTAGGGATACTATTTCAGCTTCTAGGCCACCAGTGAACAGGGGTCAATAGAATCCCATTCTGGTTCTATACTCAGGCCTGGATCTTCAGTTTGTGCAACTCATTCAGGCAGATGGCCAAGCTGTTTTCCTGCCTGCTTAAGCTGTCTCACTTACCCACTTACTGAATATATTGGCAAAATACAAAAATACAAATACCCATGCAAATGCACACTTTTTAAAACACTTACCAACAATGATTTGGCTATTACATTTTCCACTACTTTTAAATCATGTTTCATGAGTCTATGCTTCATGTTTGAGCCTTCCATTTCTTCATCCGCGAAAAAACGAAAGAGCAGAGGTTCATCTTTGAACTCACTTTTTTCCAGTACTGTTTAATGCACAAATAAAACATTAATTTATCTTGTATCACATATGCCTTTTACTTCATACATGGTAGAATTTGGTAATGATTCCATCTATGTGCTTTATTCCTAGGCTTGGAATATTAATGGATTCTTGCAGTGCTCACCTGCAAAGAGCTCTGCTTCATCTTGCACTGTATTTTGAGCCACAGAAGAGTCTCATCCTGCTTCCCTCCCCTAATGTCCCCTTCCCCTTCTCCCAAACTCATCTGAGGTCAGAAGAGGCATCAGAATGGGTCCTCTATCAGGAGGCCCCTGAATCCCTACCTCCACCTCTCAATATTACCACAGCAGTGTTTTTTTGTACAAGGAACCCTGGGAAATATGGCCCAGACTCAAGAGACCTGAAGAACTATTTTTTACCAGGCACCTTGGTGTCTAGTGTGCTATTGTTGCAGCATTTGGCACTAGAGGGAAGAGGACAAACATGGGGGAGAAGGTGACAGAGACCTCCAGAAAGAAAGCTAGTTTCCATTGTCCCAATTGGTAAGTTTGGGGGAAGAAAGTAAAAGTTCTTGGATGGGTGAGGGGTCAAAGGCTTGCAGGGCAGACTGGGGTGATGGATTCAAACTTCAGAATTAGGTCTGTAAAAGAATGAGCTATTTTCCATTTAGTTTGGGTGGGGGGTCCAGCCTGCTAATCATGACTTGAAAATGGAAAAAAAATTATCCATTTCTAAACATTGATTAGTCACGCTGGGGAAGCCAGCGTGGTGCAGTGGTTAAGAGTGGTGGTTTGGAGCGGTGGACTCTGATCTGGAGAATTTGGTTTCATTCCCCACTCCTCCACATGAGCAGCGGAGGCTAATCTGGTGAACTGGATTTGTTTCCCCCACTCCTCCACATGAAGCCAGCTGGGTGACCTTGGGCCAGTCACACAGTCCCGCCTACTTCACAGGGTGCCTGCTGTGGGGAGGTGAAGGGGAGGTGATTGTAAGCTGGTTTGATTCTGCCTTAAGTGGTAGAGAAAGTCGGCATATAAAAACCAACTCTTCTTCTTCTTCTTCAAAGCTGAAAAGTAATTGTTGCACAAAACTCTGTAGCAGAGAAAAGCTGGTTTTTGTTCAGTGATCTCTGGCCATTTTCCATGTACTGCCTAGTACCTGGTAAGTGCAAGAATTCTTGGAAAGAACACTGAACTGCATGTAGCAGTTAACACTCCCCTCCCAATAACCGAAGGAGCACCTGTAGCTTTAAGAAACAAATGCTCAGTGGCCCTTACTTGGCAACCACAATAGTACTGCTGGGCCTTTAAGCCTTGGGTTCTGTCAGTAAAGGGCAGGGGGAGGGAGCAGGGCCCTTTCTAAGGCTGTTTCCAAGCTCACTGGATGAACTTGGGCCAGTTACACATTCTTGAGGATAAAATGGAAAAGAGAATGTATTTAAGCTGCTTTGGGTTCACATTGTGGGGACCCATTGGAATAGAAATTTTAAAATATAGCTGAAGATGAGAAGCAGATGAAGGGTTGTTCCTTGGTGGATGGAAAGAAGGAAGCAAGGAAAGGTGAGGCCTTGGATGCTGCCAGGAGGAGGGAAAGAGGAAATAATATGGGGAGGGAAAGTGAGGTGTCCTTCTCTAGTCCTTGCAGGTTCCCAACCATACAACTGGACCTGTCCCAGACCAGTAGCCAGCACTACATAACTGGGCCAGAGTTTTGCCAGGGTGAGGGAAGGAAGGAAAGCTCAAGACGGAGCAGATAAAGATAGGTTGGCCCTTGGTTGGGAAGGAGAGAAGGAAACAGGAAAGGCGGGAAGGCTATGGGGACTTTTAGGAAAGGGAAGGAGGAAAAGTTAGGGGAGGGGGAACGAGATGCCCTCACAAGTCTTTCCAAGTTCCTGACTTGTAAATATTTAATACAATGGTCAACACAAGGAACACTGTACCTCAAAAACAATCAAGCCTGTGCATCATCTTTGTCTACTATGTGATACTGATGCACAAAAGCATCTCTTAAATTAGGACATTAATACTGTACAAATTTCCTTCTTCAGTACCTGGCATCTAATTCAAGAACTCCAAATTAAAGCCAAAATCATCCTTCATTGTAGCGCAGTATGTGATTGAAATTCAAGTTTTATGCTTAGTCATCAATTGATTCAGAAACCCAGAACTAGTGTGTTTAAAAATGCTTTTCACATGTGCCCACCAACAGTGGGCAAAGGGCTGAACAGCCATTTAAATAGCATGGTATAAATTAATTCAATCTAAACCTGTTGGGTGGGAATTGCTTACCATGGTGCATAAATCCATTGTCACAAAGTGCTGTTCCAAAAATCATTGCTTCTTCTCTTGTCCTGCAATCCCCCTATAAATAGTACAAACATCAATACAGACATCTTAGGCTGCAATTTAAAATAAAACTGAGACTGCGTATCTTTTTGTAGCATATGTAGACATTGGATTGCACATAAATCTCTGCTATTTTTGAAGCCTAATATACAGAACTGTTGGACTTATGCCAGAATCAGACTGCCACAAAATTAACAACTTATTACTAACCAATAAGAGTTGGTTTTTATACCCTGATTTTTCTAAGGAATCTTGAACCAGCTTAAAATTACCTTCCCTTCCTCTACCCACAACAGACACCTTGTGAGGCTGAGAGAGTTCAGAGAGAACTGTGACTAGCTCAAGGTCAACCATCAGGTTTCATGTGTAGGAGGGAGAAACCAACCCGGTTCACCAGGTTAGAGTCAACCGCTCATGTGGAGGAGAGAGGAATCAAACCCGGTTCTCCAGTTTAGATATTTCTATACCTAGTATCTCCTATTTTTAAAACCATACACCATTGGTGCTCATGATTATTTGTTCAAATACTCTCACATAAAATATGGGCTAGTTCTTCAGTATCATAAAGTAACTCACTAAAATACTTATAACTAAGCCCATGAATGATGTCCCTCAGAACGACTTGCCTGTGGGTTCACAGGTCCAGAGGAATATCTGCCTGTAGGTTAGTTGCTGCACGATGGTATCTCAGAGCTACAAGAGCTGTAGGATAATATTTTGTGGGCCAGGAACAGACTATATGGCTTATATATAGTCTCAACTAAAACCTGCATCTGTGGCACCTTGTTAAAACTGAAGCGTGAAGTGCATGTTCTATGTCTTGAAGATGTTTTCTTTCAATGACACATCCCTGAAAATTCCTTTATTGCATTTTTATGTTGCCCCAGTTAATTTTCAATATTTACAGTTCAGTAAATAGATTTATTTCAACTAAGGTGCTATTTTCTAGAAGATACAAAGTAAGTTAAATTAGTTTGGTGTGAAACTTAAAAAAAAAGAGCTTCCTATATCCACAGAACACTTCTTTAAGAAGAATGGTAAGGTCACAGAACATTCACTGCTAAGATATAAGATGGAAAAAGTTCTACATTTATTATAGCAGTAAGTATACTTCCATACACTTCTGTGCTAGTACACATGTATCAGAAAACAGTCCTACCTGAGCAATTAGCCAGTCTATCAATTTATTAGCCATCACTACAGATTTGTAGGTCCTTAGATGATAATCTTTATCTCTATTTAGGAAAAAAAGACAAACATATTTTGCTCTCAAACAGACATATTTAACATTTGTTGAATGTTCTATTTAATACAGTCTGTAGTTAATCTGAACAGACCTTTATGCTGTCCAGAACATTTAAAAACATTTCTGTTTCCATTACCTTTTGTAAATAAGTTTGATTAAAAATATTAAGGATATGCCAGTCATTCAACCTGCAAGATTCGCAGGGGGAATCTTGCTCACTGCCTCCCCCACTCTGCCTTCCTGTCTGCCCCCACCACCACTCTGTCTAACCACCCACCTTTTCCCTATCCCCCTATCTGCCATTCTGCAGAGAGCAGAGTGTGGGGTGGAAGTGGGCCCCACTCATTCCCTTTCCCCTGCCCACCTGCAGCACTTCCGCCTATCTAACTCTCATGGCGATGACAGCTCCCCCCTCCACCTCTGTCTCCCTCAGGATCTCGTATCTCCTCTGTTTTGGCAGATGTATTCCCCCCCCCCCTTCATTTTAAAAAAAACTTGTACGATTTTTCTGGTGTTGCCACTTCAGTGACAGAGAGAAGCAGGATGGCTCCCACTCTTCCTCCCCCATCCGCAGAAGAGAGATGGCAGTGGAGGGCCTGGCCTTGGTGGGGGGGCAGCAGGGCCTCCCACTCCTCCTCCCCTGCCAACCTACCTGCCCACCTGCCTGTCGAGAAAAGGCAGTGGGGCTGGTGTCAGTGGCAGAGTCTCCAGCAGCTCCTCTCCATCCCCCCATACATACCCAGTTTACATTGTCTGTACAAGGTCAGACAATGCGCCTGTGTTGGGGGAGATTTAACTTCTTCTTCATTGGAGGGGGGACTAGCTCTAGAGAAGAATGCTCCCTCTCTGTCCTCAATCTTTGGATCGATCAATTCACATGAGAGCCAAGTTCACTATTAGATATATGACTATAATTCACAGTGATATATGACTAGCGAGGCTTGTGCAGGGGATCCCATCCTTTTTGTTCCCTCCCTCATTGGGGCACCCACTTGTCCCACTCCCCTGCAGAGCTGACACCTGTCTGGCAAATGCAGCTCCAGCTTTGGCTCTCCTCCTGTTTCCCCCTTTTGTAACTTGGGAAGGGATCCAATCCTACCCACCCACCCCCACCTACAAGCCAGCCACTTCCTGGCCAGCCCATTGAGCAGCAGCACTGCCGCCACTGCCGCCACCTGCCTGGCTGATGTAGTGGTAGGAAGCCTTTGGTGGAATCCTCTCCCTCCCCCTCCAGCCTATCTAGCTCAAGTGACAGAGAGCAACTCCTGGTCCTCCCCATCGGCATTACTGCCTCCTCAGTGCCAGTGGCTTCTACCTCCCCTCCCCCTGACTACCTGGCTCAGGCTGGAGAGGGGCAGCTCCAGTGGCTCTTTCTCATCCCAGGCCACCAGCCTGCAAAGAAGAGGCCACAGTGCAGGTGTTGTCATTGGCAGCTACGTCCCAGTAATTGTAGGAACATTGTGTGCGCAAAGGCAGACAACATTCCTCTTTTCCTAGTGTGTCTGTGCATAAATCTTGTTCTGTTTGAAGTTGCTATAATTCTCTCGTTTGTAACAATACCAGACTGATATTTACAACATCACCAATACTCTAACATTTAGCCCAGTATACGTGGATAGCAGTTACAGCCAATCTTCCAAAAAGAAGCTCTGAAAGCCAGACTCACCTTACCACTGGAGTAAACAGACTGTGCAGACGATAGTACAATCTCACACCCTGTTAGAAATACAGGTAAACTTAACACTAAACATACATTTATCAAGTAAAATCATACAAGTAAACATACATCAAGTAAAATCAATACACATACTGACAAAAAAATTAATCCAAAATACTTATTCAAAATATTACTTTGAATTGTTTATTTAAAATATTTACTTGAACCTCTCATGCCTCAATGCAGCTCAAAAGTAAAAACAATAAAATCATAAAAGCCAACCATAAAATTATTTGTATTAAATCATAAAAACAATGTAGAGTGACATAAAAGCAAAGCAAACCTCATAGGCACCAAAATACACACATATCAATTGATCAGCTGACTAGCACAAAGGCTTTTATTGTATACAATAACAAGATTTTTCAACTGTCTTGTCACATGAAGCTGCCTTTTAGTGAATCAGACCATTGATTGATTGAAAAGGTTTTTTATAGTAAGAGTTGTTCAACAGTGGAATCAGCTACCTAGGGAGGTGGTGAGCTCCCCTTCACAGGCAATCTTTAAGCAGAGACTGGACAAACACTTGTCAGGGATGCACTAGGCTGATCCTGCATTGAGCAAGGTGTTGGACTAGATGGCCTGTATGGCCCCTTCCAACTCTTATGATTCTGTGATTCTATATGACCTTTCAAGGTCTATGTTGTCTTCTCTGACCAGCAATGGCTCTCCAGCCTCTCCAGGGTATCAGGTACAGGTCTTTCAGATCACCTCCAACCTGCTGTATTGAAATGAATTGAACCCACGACCATCTGCACACAAATCAGATGGTCTACCACTGAGCCACAGCCCCTCCTCCCTGCCACATGTTTCTTCTGACTGTGCTTCCTGTGTTACAGTTTCACACAAGCAAGCTGATTCATGTGCGAGGATTCATGTGTATGTATTTTTAATGTAACAGTTACTGGACAAGTGTTTTGTTTTCACTCATGCTCATAAAAACCAGAGGCTGCTTCTGCTTGCATCCATTTGAAAAACAATCTTGTCCAGACATTTTCAACAAATTAAATGGGATTCATGTTGAAGTGACTGAAAATCTTTAAGAATAGTTTATACTCGAATTGGCTTTTAAATATTTCAGCACCTGAAGAACATGAACAGTGAAATCCTAAGAACACGTTCTGAAAGTAAGCCCCACTGAATAGACCTAAGTAGGATTCTGAATACACCTGCTTATGACAGCATTAGAAATTCTGCAACAGTGCACTGAAAACTAGTAAACTGTATCATGGCATCCAATTCAAAATATACAAATGATCCTGTAAGCAAAAGAGCTAAATAGGGGGATGAATATTTACTGACAGATACTGTTGGTCAGTACTGGACTACAGGGATAGCCAAAGATATACGGTATATTGTGTTGTCTGGTGAGTAACCAATAATACTCAACATGGACTTTGAGACAAGACAATGGCATCACCAGCTTTCATTGGGTACTTGGGTGTATGCACTGTGGAGCTCTAGCCTGCCCTGTTCTCTAACCAGTAGTACTCCAGTGGACTACTGTCCTGTAAAATATCATGCTGCTTTTTGTCTTTTGGATTGAAATGACATGAATGCCTGAAACTCAAGATCAATCATAACATGCTTTCTAGAACTTCAAGAAATAAGTATCATAATTTACTCATTGAAAGGAAATCAGCCACCAATCAGACCTAAAAAAAATCTTCCCAGATTCCAAATATTATCTACATTTCCTACATGAAATAAAAAAGATTGAGGCATTGCATTAAACTGCACTAAACTTTCCCAGTCCACGAGCCATCTTGTATGTTCCATGCAGTGGTATAATGTTCACATAAAAGTTATTGGATATCGTAATTTTATCAAGTGTGTGTGTGTTAAGTGCCGTCAAGTCGCTTCCCTATGAATCAATGTCCTGCAAAAATGTCCTATCTTTGACAGCCTTGCACAGATCTTGCAAACTGAGGGCTGTGGCTTCCTTTATTGAGTCAATTTCACATATATACAAAGGATCATTTGCTTGAACCAAGGATTATAATCAAACATTATATGCAAAATTTAACTCTCCCTTCATCAGAGCTTGTCTCAAAAGCTTATACTCCCATAATTTTATACTCCCATAATTTGTTTGGTCTCTAAGGTGCTACTGGACTTGAATCTACTTGTTCTACTGCAGACCAACATAGCTTGCCTCTGAAACTGACCAAGGTCACTACTAAGTTTTTAATCATAATACCTGTATCAGAAAAAAAATTAATACTAAAACAAAATACTTATACCTTGGAAATTAGATCCTGCATTTCATTTCTTGGGTAGTATGTGCCATCATCATAACGAAATCTGTACAGCATGTGCTCAGGCTTGAATTGGTGCTTATCGGTAACTAAAAAAATCAAACATAAAATTACTTGAAAAATTCTACCATTCTATCTCATCAAGGAAATTAGTTCATTACCTCAGCCATTCCAACATATCTGTGTTCTAAGGGCTTGTAAAATTTTTCATTCTGGCAACCTACTAATTTTATATCTTAGTGCATTCTCTGCCAATATCCCGCAATATCAATCTATCAGTTTTTGTATTAAATTCATTTACCTAGTGCCTCATAATGGAAAGATCCTTAGCTTGGATTTTATTTTGGTGTCCCTTACACCAACCTGATTTTCACAAAATGTAGGTATTTTATTTTATTTTAAACATTTTAAGATGCCTTTCCACTGCAAGGCAGCAATCAAAACATTAAAAACAAAATTAAAACACACATAAATATAAAACACAACTAGAACATGTAAACACATGGGATCAATAAGCATCAGTGAGAGAATAACAGACAAAACAAGGCTAGCCTGATCACATCAGCTCTTGGAAGCTAAGCAGGGTCAGCCCTGGACAGTACTTGGATGGGTGACCTCCAAGAAAGTCCAGGGTTGCTATGCAGAGGCAGACAATGGCAAACCACCTCTGAATATCTCTTGCCTTGGAAACCTACGGGGTTGACAGCTATTTGACCCGGGGGGGGGGGGGAGAGAGAGAGACTTGTAACCAAATCGTTGCTACAAAACACCAATCTACAGAAACTTTTTGAACTGACTACAGAGCTAGTAAGTAGAATATTAAGAACACTGAGAAATGAAGAAGGTAGCAACAGCAAAAATAACTGTATGCAGCATCTGGAGATGTTTAAGTGGGTGGGCTGCAAAAGAGGAAGCAAGAAACTGCATGCTGTCCATCCATTGTCTATTGCCTTTTCAGAAATTTAGATTATTTATTAATCTCTCCGATTAAAATTAATTAACTGGCTTTACGGAATGAAACACTCTGTTGTACTTATAGGAAACTGGCATTTATTAACTTGGATTTCTTATGAACAGGGCAAAATATCTAAAAAGAGAGATGGGCCCACTAATGAATGGCTAGAATTTATCCATGACACCAAACTTGCCATGCAATTCTGTGTGTGTAAAGTGCCATCAAGTCGCAGCCGACTTATGGCGACCCTTTTTTGGGGTTTTCATGGCAAGAGACTAACAGAGGTGGTTTGCCAGTGCCTTCCTCTGCACAGCAACCCTGGTATTCCTTGGTGGTCTCCCATCCAAATACTAACCAGGGCTGACCCCGCTTAGCTTCTGAGATCTGACGAGATCAGGCTAGCCTGGGCCATCCAGGCCAGGGCCATGCAATTCTAAGCAGAATTATAGTAAAGTCAGTGATCTTAGATTGGTGTAGTTCTGCTTAGGATTGCACTGTTAGAAATAAATATTTAAATTAAATACATGCATACACAGTTGTATGTGCATACATAATCACTTATATGTATTGCTATTTTCATTTATATCTTGCTTCCTAACCAAGGGTCTGAAGTGACTTAGAATCACAGAACGTAAAACAACACAGATATTGCAATGAAAAATCATTAAACTAAGCAACAACATAGTCCTAAAAATATATAATTTTTTAAACCATTTAAAAGCAACAACAGCATGTAGCTGTTTCAGATCCTCATATAACCTCTCCCAGCAACTTTTTGCAGATATTATATACCATAAAGATAAAGATAAAGGTCCCCTGTGCAAGCACCGGGTCATTCCTGACCCATGGGGTGACGCCACATCCCGACGTTTACTAGACAGACTTTGTTTGTGGGGTGGTTTGCCAGTGCCTTCCCCAGTCATCTTCCCCTTACCCCCAGCAAGCTGGGTACTTATTTTACCGACCTCGGAAGGATGGAAGGCTAAGTCAACCTTTTTTTTTTTTTTTGAAATTTTTTATTGGTTTTTATAATATAAATTTTCCATGTTAACAAACAACAATAAAAGTAATATAAAAAACTAAATCATAAGTAATGTTGTTATAATTATTTAAATGCTAAATAAAAATAAAAAATAAAGGAAACTTTATTGACTTCCCCATCACCTCCGTCCGCCTCTTAATGAAGTATTCTATCCCATCGTGATATGGTCTGATCTTAATTATTCTTATATCTCAATTAAGTTTCAAGAGTCAACCTTGAGCCGGCTACCTGAAACCGACTTCCGTCGGGATCGAACTCAGGTCGTGAGCAGAGCTTTTGACTGCAGTACTGCAGCTTACCACTCTGTGCCACGGGGCTCTTATTATATACCATAGCACCTCAGAAATTACTTCCATGTAATTAAGCAGGCCTGACCTGGGTGGCCCAGGCTAGCCTGATCTCGTCAGATCTCAGAAGCTAAGCAGGGTCAGCCCTGGTTAGTATTTGGATGGGAGACCACCAAGGAATACCAGGTTTGCTGTGCAGAGGAAGGCACTGGCAAACCACCTCCGTTAGTCTCATGCCTTGAAAACTCCCATAAAGGGGTCGCCATAAGTCAGCTGCGACTTGGCGGCACTTTACACACACACACAATTAAGCAGCAGTTCTCTGCAAACTTTTTGGGAACTTACCTGTCAAGATAACTACTGAACTACTGAACAGGAATACATCCAGCTTGAACAGGAATGCATCCACTCTAAGCCTGTCTACCAAGAATCAACAAAGCCACACTCCCCCAGTAAAGATTATCCACCAGCAGGCCAAGATAGTTCGAATTGTAAACCCCATTTTTGTCAAGTTTGAAAAAGGTTACGATAACTGGTTTAATCTAAGACATCACGCAAACTGGTTTAAGCTAAGTGATCTAGAACTTGTTCTCGCAACCCTGGTAGAATTAAAATTGCCAAGGCCCATAGGATTCAAAGTTTTGTCATGGCTTCTTTTAACTGGCCAAGGGTCTTCCCTAAATAGGTATAACCAGGTGGTCTAGTGGAAGGACGGCACTGGTTCAAGGGCCATATCCATGTCTCCACAATTCAAAAACTAAGTAATCAAAGCAAATGTGATAAGAGGAGAACTCAAACACTTCATATGATACACTTAGAGATAAAAAGGAATCTTAAAGAAATATATTTGAAATGTTGTATTAAATAAATTACCATGGTGGATAATGCCATTCTCTAGCAAAGCCTGGCCAAGATGAACACCTTCTTCAGGTCTGTGAATCTCTCCAATTTCCAACAACCAGGATACAAATTCACTAATTAGAAAAACAAGTTTTAAGGAATATTATTTTTAGAACTTCTAAAAAGGAATCTGAACGATGGAGTTGCCTTCCATTAAATCAGCCCACTGGTCCATTAGAGTAGTATTGTCTAGTTAGACTGGCAGTGGTTCTCCAGGGTTTCAGGCAGAGTTCTTGAATATCACCAATATCTGATCCTTTGAACGACAGATTCTGGGGACTGAACCTGGGACTTCCTGCAAGCCAAGCAGATGTTCTACCACTGAGCCATGGTCCCTCCCCAATGATGGAAGAATTGTGGCAACAGCTGTAGTAGCAGAGATGTGGTTGCAACGAAACAGAGTTCAGTTTTTAATTTACTATATAGCAATACATATTACGCATCCAAAAATCTAGGTCCTCTAATTTTTCAAGCCATGTGACACACAGGTGCACATTACAGAAGTGTGACACTCCGGACCTGTATGTGGCCACAAAGTCCAGGAGCAGTGTCACTAGAGTCAATTTCCAATCAATTGTTTTTAAACTGCCTGCCTTATCTTTATTTGAGAGGAATATTTATCTTGTTGAATAGGCTATTGTGGAATATGCCAATAAAGGTGAGGACTGATTGATTGTGGAATAGGCACCTGGGACAATCTGGAGAAAGATGCATAGATTCTTATAACCATGCTCATTTATATAGATAAATAACTCTTTATGCATCATGTTTATTTTCTCTTCCTTTAAAATTTCTGGGATTCAATATAATCCCTTTCATATATTTATATATTTAATACAAATGTAATCCCTTTACAGTTTCTATGATTAAATACAATTGCCTCAAACTTAATAAGGCCGTTTTGATTTTATGATTGCTCTTGAGGATCCAGAAAAGTAATAAGCCCATTAAGGCATCATGAACAAACTCCAATTTATTTGTGATGATAAACCTGATCAATCTCTTGCACTCTCTCCTCTACTCCTGTGGAGAATTATTGGAAGACTTTCTGGTTTATCTATTGTGAAGTTCAAGTTCAGGTGCTTCAACAAACTGGAGTTTGTTTCTTACTTACCACTAAATCCTACTTTAGAATATTTGTTGTGGACAAGAAACTAACTCAGTAAAAGTATCTATTTAAAGAAAACATTTTTAGCAACAACAAACATAATACAATATTGAAAAAACAAATGTCAAATGGAAGTCTAAAGGTTTAAAACCCTGTACTATAAAAATGGCCAAAAATCAGCAAAAGAAACAATTTAATATAGCAGTTAAAACGTTTGAGAATAAAGGTATCATAATAATCAATAGCTGAAACACAGTTCAAGTAAGATAAGAATGGCACATACCTCCCAAGGAAACATTTGGGGAAGGTAGTTAATTTTCTCTTTCTGTCTTTGATCAGGTTTCCTTGCCTGCACATCATTTTGTAAAGTTTCTCTCCTTGTTCAGAGATCATTGCCCAAGTATCTTGTTCCATGCCTAGTTTTAGCCCTGACAAACAAAATGAAAACAGAATTTAAACACAAAAAAAAATTCAAGAAGAAATTACAACATGGGATTGCTAAACTTGAGTTCATTGACAAGTTCAGAACAATAGACCACCAAGGGCTGAATAGGGACATAGATTTCTTATGTCACTAAAAAAGGTAAAGGTCCCCTGTGCAAGCACTGGGTCATTCCTGCCCCATGTGGTGATGTCAGATCCCGACATTTACTAGGCAGACTTTGTTTACGGGGTGGTTTTCCAGTGCCTTCCCCAGTTATCTTCCCTTTACTCCCAGCAAGCTGGGTACTCATTTTACTGACCTCGGAAGGATGGAAGGCTGAGTCAACCTTGAGCCGGCTACCTGAGACCAACTTCCGTTGGGATCTAATTCAGAGCTTGGACTACAGTACTGCAGCCTACCACTCTGTGTCACGGCGTTCTTCTTATCTCACTACAGATGTTAATTTTCTGCCCCCAAGCATCCCCCTCTGCTCTAATCAAGCTGATTACAATATGCATTGGACCTCTGCATCCCTTACAAGCATTCTTTACAACACCTCTCCCACCTTCTGACTGTGATAAAAGGACTCAGAGATCTCCATTCCTACTCATGTCTGAGAAATGGAGCTTTGATTCTCAAAAGCTTATACCCTGAAACTCTTGATGGTATCTAAGGTGCTACTGGACTCGAATCTAACAACAACAACAAAAAAACAGCTGCTTTCTATCCTCGATCAGATAACTACACTTGCTAGGAGACATAAAATAGATTCAGATGACCCTGATACTTTAAGCACAAACGACAACATATCCATCATGTCTACAGATTGCCAAATGCATATTGACTACATAGCTCATTGTACATTGAAGCTTTTCAGACATCACCATTCAATAGGAATCCCAGCCTATAGTGATTTGGAAAGTCTGAATGGACTGATTTTCATCCTACATGTTGGGTTACCAGGGAAACCAGAAATACAGCAGTGGAACCAAGTCAGTTAATAAAGGCAGGATCACAAGGGCAAAACCAAATAAAAGCAGACACACAAAATGCTGGTATCTGTTTCTCTTATACTACAGTAGTTTCTAGCCACAAATCCCAAACAACTGTATTTCTCGGGAAGACCCAACTGAAGACAGACAATTAAGAAAAATATTGTCTTCCTCTGCATGACCAAGTTTGATTAGACAGAGTCATTAGCAGATCTCCCACTTTTATTTAACTTAAAGGTAGCCATGGGCAATGGAACAAACCAGAGCAGGCCTATGGTACTGGAAGAGAAATTTTAATCTTTTCCCTTGTCACTGTATATCAAAATTTAAACCACTACCCAAATCACAACTGGGGAATGGATTAAATAGAATCAGGAAAAGTTTAAACCCCTACCCCAATCCAATTAGGTGGTTCCATAGCTGCTTAAAAAAATGGAAGATCTAGTCACAGATTATCTACCATTTTATCCAAGTTTACCCTAAAGCACATACAATTAGCTAACTCAGGAATTAAATCAGACCACAGAAATGGGCAACAACCCCTAGGAAAGAGTGTTTTGGTAAATCACCTTAAACATTCAAGTTAAAATTCTTCTTGGTTGAATTCCTCTGTTCCCAAGATATTCTTTGCATGACAAGTACTAATATAGTCAGTTGGGCAATGCCCACAATGTTCAATTGTAAGGAGAAGCAATGTGAAAATATGCCCCCTTCTCCTTTCATTTTTCTCAAATAGCAACTTCTAAGATCACTAGATCTCTGCTTCAGAAGGCCAGTTGAATTCTCTGTTCAGATATACTAGTGTGAACCTTTTGAATCGGTCTGCATTCATCTAAGTAAGCAGGATTTTGGTTAATATCTTGTGAAGAAAACAAAAGAACTAAACTACTGTTTTACTCACGGTAAATGAAATGCGGTTCATTAACAACTTTTAGCAGCAGTATTTTAATTTTGCAAACGTATGTTGCTGAATCATGTTATTCTACCTATAAGTGCCAGTTCATTGTGATTTGTAAAAGAGGTGTCTACAAAGGTATTTTGCATGGGGGGGAAAGGAGACCGTAGAAATGTGTAAATAGTCAAAATAAAAAGTGAGGGGTGTGGCAGATCCTCCTCCCATCTCATTTCCCTCAAAGCTTCTGGCTATACCTTTAGCAAGGCTTTCTATACAATGGGTTGGCTCTTACAAGCGTCACCCAGTTTCCCTACTTATTGAAGCCACCTTCCCCGGTGTCTTGGAGCATTTTGTCCACAAATGTCCTCCAACACCCTTTCAGGGGTCTTGAAGGGCTGCTAGGGAAATCCACCTGTATGAGTGCCTTGTATTCACAGTTGGTAGAATCCAATCCACTGGCTTCTTCAGGCATAAAAAGTATGGTCCTCACACAGTCCAGGTGGAGAATCCATTCCCTCACAGAAGCCAGCTATTACTGGGAGATCCAAATATCTCTCCATTTAAAAGTATCCCTATTCATGGAAAATCCTGATACAAATGGCTAACACCCCACTGCTGGTAAAATGTGTAACTGTTCCTCCAACATCTCTTTTACTTCTATGTCTAGTGTGATGTTCATCCAAGCACCAACTGACTATTGTTCTTTGACACAACTGGTTGAGTGTTGGCACAACATGGAAATATGGAAATATCAATAATATTTCAACAATTTTTTTCTTCATTTTGGAGTTTAGCACTCCATACTATATTATTGACAGTAAACCATCACATCCGCTGCCATGCAGCACTGCCAGATCATATATCGAGCCCTTATTCCTCTTTTCTTGAATGAGCGAGGAAAAAACATTTGTTGGAGATTTTTTTTAAAAAAACACATTAAGAAACTCTAACAACAGCCCTTTCTTTAAAGATTCCAGAGCTGCATCTCAGACAAGCAGAATAAGGAGCAGGAAAGTGTGAATGAAATCAGTAGAGAAAGGAGAAGTTTTGAAAGGGTAATTTAGATTCTTCATGCCTTCCAATGCAGGAAACAATGGCAAAAAGGGCACAGCCAAGTTCATTCCAAGTGTATCATCATCTACTTAGAAAAAAATCTGGTATAAAGTTTATGTGCGCACCTTTTCTTCTCTCTCTTTCTTTCAGAATAGCTTCCAGCCATTCCTGCTTTTCTTCAGCTGTTTTGGCCATACACACAAACCATTTGTTCTTTGCAGTGTTGTGTATCTTCCAACCATTTATAACAATATGGCCACTGCTGTGGTAGTCAGCTGGAAAATGGTAGTAGAAAGAAAGCCCTTAAGTGTCTTGAACACGTCCGACAATAAAAAGTTATTATCTGTACTACACAAGATAATGTGTGCCCCCTAGAACTAGATGTGCCCCAGGGACCCATGATTAGAATCTCCCACCATTTTTAAAAGGCAGTCACAGAATTACCTAATAAAAATCAGGGCTATGGCACAAGCAGAGGATGGTAAACCTTCCCATACATCTTTCTCCCAATCACCAAGAGCTACTGTAAGAAAATAACATACAGGTGTTATCTGTGTGCCTACTGATCCCAGTGCCTGTCCAAACATGATTCAAATGAGGCACAAAGCACAATTGGCTAAGGGTGAAACAGCATAGCCAATCAAGTGAGAGAAAATCATATCATCATAGAACTGGTCTAGTCCTTTAAGAGGTCAGTTAGCACAATCAAGACACAAGTGTGCCTCTAGTAGGGCATCATTGTACTAAAAGAAGTTGTTTTAGCAAATACCAAACTTCAGTGTCTAACTAAGCAACCTCATGCAGTATCCCAAACTGGTGGTGGCGGGAAGTGCTGTCAAGTCACAGCTGACTTATGGCAACCCTGTAGGGTTTTCAAGGCAAGAGACATTCGGAGGTGGTTTGACATTGTCTCCCTCGGTGTGGGCTGAGAGAGCTCTGAGAGAACTGTGATTGGCCCAAGGTCACCCAGCAGGCTTCACCTGGAGGAGTGGGGAATCGAACCTGGTTCTCCAGAGGAGAGTCTGCCATTCTTAACCACTACCCCATGCTGGTTCTAGCATCCCAAACTAATGGGACACAAAACAAACGAAAAGCTCTACTACACTCCCCTCCCCGCAGTTTACAGAGTATTGAATTCTAAGGCAGATAAATGCTCCATAAGATCATGAATAAACTGGTCACACTGTAGAATCCTTAATAAAAATCTTGTTGCGAGGATAAAGAGGAGGAAATAGCAATGTGATAAGCTGCTTTGGATCCTCATGAGGGAGATAAGAAGGATATGTATTTTTAAAGATACCTTTAAAGATGCCCTTAAAGATACCTCTAAAACTCCACATGGTACAGAATACCATAGCTCAATTCCTATAGGGAACTAGGTGAAAGATGTATATTATAGCTATCCTGAAGTCGTTCCACTGGCTACTGATTCATTTCCAGATTCAAATCAAGGTGTTGGTTATCATATACAAAACCTTCATGGCCTAGGACCTCATATGTCCAGAACAGCCTTTCCTGATACGCTCTGCTGTGGAAGCATCACTTATCTGAGCAAAGTCTTCTGAAAGGTATCACCATGCAAAGGAGTAAGATCAATAACTTCCCATTATTGAGCCTTCCCTGTTGTGAACCTACCTGGTGGAACAGCCCACCTGACAAAGTAAGGAAGGCTCCCACACGCCTATCATTCCACAAAATGCATAAAATAGAATTGTTCAGGAGGGTATATTTATAAAGCAAATAAGGATGTAGTTTTGTCTCCAAAATTCTACGTATTTTTCATTGTGTTCTGTTTTGCCATTTTTATTCGGCACCTAGTTCCAATTTTCTTACATCCATTTTAGCCAGGCTAGCTACACACTCAGTAGTGGATAAAATAATCTGTCTTCTTTCCAATGATGACTGCATGATACCTATATAATGTCTCTACATGCACTGGCCACTAAGAAAATATGCACAATTTTTTTGCTTGACATTTAATGCACTGCTATGTATATTATGTTTTGGCCCCAGAAGTTTTAATATTGCTCTCAATTTTATTGTACTTGTATTGTTGTTTTATTTATTACTGCTTGAGTAGCTGTTTTTGTTATATCATCATGGCCTTTGGCCATATACAATAAATTTGACCTACCTACCTACAAATGTACTATAACAACCTGATTGAGTAGCTGACAAAGACAAAAATGAACATCAATCTGTGACATTTTACAAAAAAAACAAACCTAGAAAGATGCTACATATAACAAAAAAAGTACTAAGTATGTTTTGATTGGTTAAGATGCACATACCTGTACCATCATCTACGTTTTCCACCTCCATCACTTCTGTGTTTATTCTGCCCCGGAACAGATACCGATGTCCATCTGGGGATGCTTTGCTGTTCTTCAATCGTCTGTGGAGGGATGAAGAATCACAATGGCAGTGGGTTGGATCCAATGGCTCTTGAATTAAGTAAGGTGCCTTACTACAGTAGAGAAAGGCACCTTACTTCACAGAAGGAATCCACTGGATAGAACCAAAAGTGAAAAAAAGAACACCTATTTTCATCATGACTTAAAACATAATTAGCCATTAATTGTACTAGGCAAGCAATAAATCATATTTTTTAAATACTCAAAACTTCTTATTTTATTCTGTATCCTGTGATAATTCACCATTTATTCACAGTTGAAATTACAGGGTAAAGGAACTATCCTTCAAACAGTTTGTTCCAAATCTTTGATGTAGTTTCTTCTTATGGGATAGAGCTTCATAGTTCAATAATTAAGTATATAGCCTAGCATTATAGCAGTTTCCTCGGAGCACCAGGAATATTTTAACAATAAAATCCATGTTTTATGAAGTCAGCCTTCAAAGCATAAGCGAACAATGTCTTACCTATGTTTTCTTTTGCAATAGACTAAAAGATTGTCAAAAAGAAAAAACACCCGTTCCTGAATATTTCCTGCAGAGATTTTCAACAAGACTCCATGCATCAACATTTCTGTGCATGCGTCTGTGATGTTAGAACCCTAACAGAGAAAAAAAAAAAAAAAACAAATGATTGATGTTTGCAAAACTTTAAAAAAAAACTTTAAAAGGTATCTTTCATACATATTAATTTTCAATTTTAGTTAATCAAAAAGAAGAAGTGCATTATTATTGCTATTATTACTACTAGTAGTACTATTATTACATATAGGTGTACGGAATCAGAGAATTTCATGTTGAAATGTTCAGAAAGCAAAATCCATTTTTTACAGGTTTTTTTACTGAGGTGTTATTTCTCTTTCAGAATAAGTTAACTGCGTTCCACAGTCCAAATGCTTTTATAAGAGTCCATAACTAATGGCAGATTCGTTTATTACCATACTACAATGACACACATTCTTGCTAGAGTCATTGGAACTGTGACAAACAATGTAATCGTCAACAGTAACAACCTTCTAAGCCCACTGAGTTCAATAGTCTTAGAAGGGTGTAAAGGATTGCACTGTAATTCCACATCATCGAGTCCAATATAATCCTTCAAAAGAACCTACAAGTGCACTTTAGGTTCCATTATAGCAATTCATATTCCATGATATCTCTAATCAATGGGTTGGATCCAGCGCATAATTTCTACTTTTCCTAGAATTCTTGAGCAGTTAGAAACACAATAAAATGATCATGGTAGCTGCTTGCATTAAGTTAAACTTCTTGAAACACCTCATATTTCCTCTTGTGCAAGGTCTTGTGCGACCACATTTCTGAGCCCTCCAGCTGGCATGACTGCGCCAGTGTAAGTGCCCCCTTATCACGGAATAAGGGGGCACCTACGCCAGTGCGGGGGCCAACACACCAGCATCCGTGCACTGGCAGGCACCGCTGGCCCCTGCTGCCAGCACAGCCACTCTGGCAGGGCTTTCCCCAAAAGGGAAAGCCTGCGCTGGCATGGGGGGGGGGGCGTTCCCAGGGCATTCTTTTAGGCAGCTTCCACAGCCCTTGCACTCCAGGAGTGGCGGTGGGGCTACACCACCTTTTTCAGTGGTGCAGCCCCTTTGTCAGCAATGGGGGATTTTCTCCCTTCTAATTTTTTTTATTTTTTCAGGTCTCTTTTTTCCCCCACAGTGGCTGGGAAGCCTCAGAGGAGGCAATGCAGCTGCACCACTCCTTGCTGCCGCAGAACTGCCCCCCCCTTCAGGATTCGGCTACCCGGTCAGATCTGTAAAATACCAATTGAACTGTAACTTCAAAAAACATTTATATAAACATTATTTATAGTTCAATATTTCTCCAAATCCAGTCCCATTCTTTTTGCAGAATGAGATATCCACCATCTTTGCCCCACTTGCCCTTATCATCTTGCCTTTTAGTTTGTAAATTATTCAAAAGCTGATAAATTCCAACACAATTTCAATTATCAGTTCAACTTTTGTTGCTAATTCTAATAAACCCTTACTTTAAGATATCAAAATATTTAAAATTTAATAAAATTACAATATTTAAAATAAAATTCCACTTAATTTGGGTGGATGATGACGTCCATCCATTTTCACTTGTTTTCATTGCTACAGAAAATCCTACCATCCAGTAGGTAAGGTAAGGTAAAGGTCCCCTGTGCAAGCACCAGGTCATTCCTGACCCATGGGGTGACGTCACATTTTCTAGGCAAACTTTGTTTACGGGGTGGTTTACCAGTGCCTTCCCCAGTCATCTTCCCTTTACCCCAGCAAGCTGGGTACTCATTTGACCGACCTCAGAAGGATGGAAGGCTGAGTCAACCTTGAGCCGGCTACCTAAAACCAACTTCCGTTAGGATCGAACTCAGGTCGTGAGCAGATTAATTCCTGACACAATTCCAGTTTAGAAAATTCCTGATTATAATCCATTGACTGTAAAGGAGATACTCCTGGACAATATCTTTGGATTAATCCCAAACTATCAGAACAGGTTTTTTAAGTTTTGATACACACTACATTTTATTGGAAAAAATTATACTTGACCCGAACTCTTCACAGGCATCCGCTGTCAGATCTTGGATTAAAAACTTAATTGTATACTAGTTAACCTTCCATGAGTGGTACAAATGCCATGTATGCATTTGAATATTTTGAAAAGTTTTTCTCTTGGCATTTTTTTCCCCTTTTAAACTTTTCTTGTGCCAACCCCACAAGGAAGTATTTCATCTTTAACTGTGGCTAGAGCCTTAGAGGAATGTTCTCAGGGAGAAAAAATTAGATGCATCCTTCTGCATTTAAGCCAAAGTCATTTGTAAATATAAAAACTTGGGTACAATCCTAAATATAGCTTGCTGGAAGTAAGCTTTACTGAAATCGCTGAGATTTGCTTCATGGTGAACAGCTTTAGAACCAAAGTGCTAGCAAAATCTGCAACTCTGAAGAGCTAAGCCATTTGTACAAATCAGAATTCTGCTGAACAAAGGACTATATTGTGCTAAAATATGGATTTCTAACATTATTCATTGATTGTGTTACCAGAATCATTTGTTTAAAAGAAAACTCTAAAGAATAGACTCAAACAATGTGGAAATCAGTGTAGGTGGAACACAACTGGAGTGATATGGTCCCTACAGCCCACTCTAGTCAACACTCTGGCTGTAGCATTCTATACCAACTGTAGCTTCCAGACAATCTTCAAGGACAGCCCAACTTAGAGTGTACTGTATTAGTCTACTGTAGATGTTGCCCTGTGACCAGGAATGGAAAGGCCACAGCTGACTCACCAACTGAAGCTGCTGAAAGGCACCCCAGGCCACTGCTGCCACCAGTGCCGGATTTACGTATAAGCTAAACAAGCTATAGGTTATGGCCCCACTCTCTTGGGGGCCCCCCAAAAAATTAAAGGAAAAAAAATCTGGATGTACATTTCCGAAATCAACAATTACTTTGATAAAATACATATTTTGTTATGTGTAAATGGCTTTAGATACGTATTAGGTCCATAAATTACTATATAGCATATATTCAACACAAAAAACAGTGCCAATTTGTTGTTGACAAAGGACAGCTGGACATATAAAGGACCCCATTACCTTCAATAGCTTAGGGCCTCATCAAACCTAAATCTGGCCCTGGCTGCCACCTGTATATCTAACAGGAGGCCCTGGTCCAGGAGTACCCCAAGCTACAAACCTGCTCCTTTAGGGGGAGTGCAACCCCATCCAAAACAGGGGATAACCCATTTTCCAGCTCAGGCCTTCTCCCCACCAGTACCGACTACCTTTTGTCAGGATTACATTTCAGCTTGTTAGCCCTTGTCCATTTCAAAACTACCTCCAGATCTCCAGATGACCTCTCCCAGCGGCTTTATATGGATATTGAAAAGCATCGGGGACAAGATGGAACCTTGGGGAACACCATAGGCCAAAGCCCAGGGGGCAGAGCAGCAGTCCCCCAGAACCACACTCTGAAAACTACCCTTGTGGTAGGACCAGAACCACCACAGAACAGTGCCTCCCAGTCCTAGCCCCAAAAGGCGATCCAAAAGGATACCATTATTAATGGTATCAAAAGACACTGAGAGGTCCAGAAGAATTAACAAGGTCACACTCCCCCTGTCCATCTCCCGGCACATGTTATCCACCAGGGCAACCAAGGCCTTTTCAGTCCCCTAACAAGTTTCAACCACAAGTACTTCTCCGTATGTGCTAAATAGGATCTATGCCTCTGTATATGCTTAGTTTAGTCTAATCAGTATTATTTTGAAACAAGAATCATGAAACAAAAATCATTACTTACAATTTTTAACAGTTTAAGAACAATTTAAGAATCCATCCGAAAAAGCTTGGTCTGGAATTTAATTCATTTAATTCATATAATATTAAATTTAAAATATCTACAGCATTTAAGATATCAGCTTATCCAAAAACATTTTAGTAGAAACAGAACAATTTTAGTTTTATGATACTTTCATGTAGGAATGCAAACCATGCTTTCATCTTCCATTAGATGCTAGCTAAGCAATGTACTAAACATGTTTTTCCTGAAGCAGAAAATCTCTAACAAGCATACTCCTCTGTTCTTAAGCTCTATAGCAAACCAGATGTTTAGTTAATTAAACTGGTTCTTGCAATATAGAAGTATTTATTGCAGAGAACTCTCATAAATCTTGGCTTACTCTTGCAAAAATAATTCAAATTTACACAGTTTGAAGTGGGGAAACTATCATATGCAGAAAATATCTGTTCTTCTATATTTAGTAAATGGATATTGATTTCTAGCCAAAACACTTATATGAATCTCACTATTAACATTAGGGTTACTAGCATCAGGGTGGCAACCAACAGGAGAATCACTGCAGGAGGAGGGGGCCTTGCCCATGCTGTGACGACATTTCTGGTGACTTCCAGTATGACCAGAAATGACATCAGTATATCACCAGGGATATTCTACCATTCAGCTCAATCTCTATGGTTTAACCATAGAATGCAAGAGCATTCCTGGTGACACACTGATGTCAATTCCAGTTTTGCCAGAAGTGACATCAGCACACCGGGATGCTGGCTGTCACACACATACACACCTGATTTTTCTCCAAATACACAGCTTAGCAGCAGCAAGAAAGGCCGCCCTTACCAAAAATTTATTATTACACCACAGCATTTTTTAGTATAATGTCTGAAAGGTGGACAAAGCCCTTCCCCGCTGGCAGAGGAAAAAATGGGGAAAGCCTACTAATCACTGCACAGGCTTGCTAGAGGTGCAAGCTGAAGGGCTTTTACTCTGTCATAGCTGAAACAAGAAAAAATGGGAGATAAATGAAGGAAGAAATAAACACAAGAAAGAGAATTGAAAAGCTTATTCTGATTGGTTTACTCTAAAAAGCTCATTCTTCTAAATGTTGTCTTCCTGACCCTTTTATATGTATTCCCAACAATAGTAGTCATATGTTGAAACACTTTGTTTCAACTTTATTTGATTTTCTTCTAAAATGGCAAGAACAATGACTACAGAAGATCATAGGGGCAAATCAGAATATAAACAACATTAGATGATGAACAATTGAAAAAATGATTCAAAGTAAAGGCCCTTTTAGTAAAGGGATGAATAAAAGTGTTCTTCTACATGTGGGCGCTACTACACGTCCCTTGAGATACAGACTTTCTGTACACCGCAGTAAAATTAGAAATTGCAATCTTCAATCTTTGATTGTTCATTTTATGGAAAAGCACAATCTACCATCTGATTTTAAGTTTTTGGTTACTGACAGGATACTACCCAGACATCAATCTCACAACATAGAAAAATTACTGTTACAGAGGGAGGCCCACTGGATTTTCACTTTAAATTCATTATCTCCACATGGTCTTAATAGGTTAGATTTATCTTGGCTCCTGTATCAGTTTTATCTTATGATTACTTATGTATACTGAACATCTTTCTCAGTTTGTTTTCAGTCGCTTTAAGAATGTACTTCCCTACTTGCATACAGGCTTGGCTAATATAATCGTGTTTCACTTTGGCCTTATTGCCTTCCATATTGCATCTGCCTATCTGAATTTATGGTTTCATTGTTCTACACAGTGAGTTTTCTGAGTTTGAGATATTTTACATTTTATTCACTTACATATAGATATGTGTGGTTGCTTACTAATTAGTGTGTACTTTATTTCATTTATTGCAGACTTGTATTTCATAAAGGATAATTTTTTTTCCAGTCTGGATGATAGCTACAGTAAGTTCTATGCAACCTGTTTGTAAATTAGCAATATGTATACATTATGCGATGGCTGTACTTGTTTTTTAATTGTTTTTTTACTTTTGTTTGTTGTAGAATCACAAAGTCAGAGTCCGAGCAAGAAATATCGAAATGGGACATTAGCCGGCATACCATCACTGTTGTGGTTTTGTGTAATATAATCAATGCTACTGTTTTTGTTCATTATAACTGTACTGTGACACAAAAGTTCAAAGAGATTGTGAATTATGTAACAACTAATTTGTATGTTTTTTGGAGTAGTTACAATTTGTTATATAAATGCCTTGCAACCTCTGGTGCTGAGCACTTTTTTTCCTTCAATTACTATTGTTCATCATGTCGCCTGTGTTTTGCCATACCACTCACATTTCTATGAATATGAGAAACTACTAAAACAACTTCAGACCTAGAGTTCAGTATGAAGATACAGATTCTACACCATTTCATCTTCTAGAAGTGGTACGATTTATGCTGCTTAACACACGTAGGCTGCTATTTGTCACCTGCAGAATTATACGTTGACTGAAGCCAGGCACTTACATTTTCCTAACCAGTTATCAATCACGCCAACCACATTTATTTTTTCCCAGCTGAAAAGACAGATCAGCATGTGAAAATGTACAGCAGAAGAGCAAGACTATAATTCATAAAACTTTACCCTAATATTTTCATTATTTTAATTTATATCAGTGGCTGACATACGTTTTGATTTCATCATTAGATTCTGCAGAAGGCACATTGAACATGATGATCCACAAACTGCACTGTAGCGGCTGAGTGCATCACAGCCATACATTCTCGTTCCATGCTCATTCCACAAAAAGCTAAGAGTTACAAGTGGGGACCCCTGAGAAAACATAGTAGAAAGGGGATAGGACAGAGACAGGGAAAGAGGAACATGCCTTCAACCCCTATTTCCCTACCATAATCAGATAGAAGGAAACTAACTTAAAGTCCATATGATGATCAGGGCAGAAAGGAATGGTATAAAATTTATAAATAAATGAACAAAATAAATTCCTTAATTGCGCACTGTTTTGCTGACCATCTTGACACTTTACACACACTCACACAGGTGCACAGGTAAGATGAGCTTTGATATCAAGGAAATTGATTTTTTATTCCAAATCTGCCTCATTTATATATTTTCAAGAGATTAACTCATATTACAATCATTTTTGCCATCACTTAGCTGTCCCACTTAATTGGGCTCACAAACCTTAATTTATTTCTTATGAAACAAAATGCCTGCAAAATTACTTTTATCCATATTTTCTTAGATAACAGACATTAAATTTCTGCATATAACGTGTTAACCCATTTTTGCTACCTTTAATCGTGAGAACGATATATCAGTTTTAGTAAGTAAATACTCCATGGTTACATAATTATTTGTTGGCCATTAACCAATAAACCATAAATCTTCAAACATGCCTTTCTTCTATCCTTCTCTGGAGGCCATGGTCATTATTTTCCTGATGTTACTCTTCTCTGGAGGCCATGGTCATTATTTTCCTGATGTTACTCTTGCTTGGATTTAATTTCTCTATTAATGTACTTCTGTATCTATGGCTATAATCCATACCTAAATTTGAATATATTCAAAGGCTGTACTAGCTTGACTCCTATTTTATACTGTGTCCACCATATATATTTACTGAAATGGCCATCCTCTGCATGTGGCCTGCAGAAGAGCTTTTGATGATGTCACCAACCACTGGCAGCAATTTTTCCTCTGATACTTTTGGCTAAATGCATGCCAAGAAGTGGTAGCATGTAGCTACAAACACAAAGAGGCTCAGCCATCCATCCAGGGGAAGGTGGATAAGTAAATGACCAGCAGCCACTGCTCAGCACCATTCCAGCTAGCAGCAACCATGTAGCAGCTGCCTTAAGCACCTGACTGCTCAGTGCTGAGGCACCAGGTAGACTGCCCATCAGGTGGGTGTCAGGACATGAGCATCATTGCTGAGGGCCCTTTTAAGCACTAGAACTGGCCTTGCCCACCACAGTCTCTTTCTCCACTCACCTAGAGAGGGACAGTGCAGTGGGAGGGATTCTCACCTTATTTTCTCCCCTTGCATTACCTATTGGGAAACATGGATGGTATCGTAAAGGGAAGCCCTCATTATAAATCTATTTTAAATCAATAATTTTAATGTTTTTAAAAAAACAACATATGACTAATATGCAAACTAATATGAAAGTACATTAAGGAAACCAAAACTTTTACAAGGACAAATACTTTTAAAATGTTGGACAGAGAAATGGGAATAGAAAAGGGGAAGAAGGAGCATTTATTTTATCAACTAGAGAACAGATAACATAGAAGGTAGCTGAGTAGACACAACAGTTCCCAATTGGGGCGGGGTGCATAAGTACCAAGAGTTATCAATATTTGAGGCTGCAGTCACTGGAGACCTCTTCTGCCTCAAACACTCTGTAATTTCTGTCATCTGTATATGGACAGACCAAGCTCATGTACATAATATTACTACCACAAGCAACAGGCAGGATGAAGAAATTTTATGCTTAGATTGTTCCCAGTGTTACATAATCCACTGTAACAAATGTAAGGAAAGTACAATGGGCAGACTTCTAAATGCCTTCTACATCTGATAAAATGACAAATGTTGTGATATTACCTCCCATCCTTCAATGTGAGACTGCCACTCTTCCAAAACCTCTAATTTTTCCATCTGTCTCTTTGCCTCATTTATGTTGGAACAGACAGATTTCATGGCTTGGAGAGCTTCCATTAAGGCAAAGTAGTCGCTGTGTTTTTTGGGAGTACGCTTTAACAGCTCCTGTAAAGGAAAAAAAATTATATTTCATTTTCTCAACAGGAAACTTAAAGCAGAATCCTGTGAACCACTTGCAGGGGTGGCTCTTTCTCTGCCTTCTCTTTATCCCAACAATTCCATGTAAGCCACCCAAATGCAGATACTGAAGACCAGGAGACCTTCCTGGACAAAACACCACACAGGGGCTGGAATGACCACAGGAAATCACACCCTCATTCTTCGACTAATGGAAGAAACTGGGAGGAACAGGCTTTTCACTCATGCAAGAGAAAGGGGAACATTTCACTTGATTCCCCCTAAACTCAGCACCACCACCCCATGCCATGTGTCATTTTATGCACAAACGGCTGCTGAAGGAAGGGAAGGCAGGGAATAGCATACTCTGGCTGAATTTCCATGCACGGTTACCTGAAAGTACACTCCACTTAATCGAAATAAGCATGCATAAGATAGGGCCACCAACTGGAAAGATGAGTGAATCATCTAAGAATGAAAGTCATTACGTCTACAGATAATGCACAGGCTCATGGCCCACAAGGAGCAGATATACATGCAGCACTCTTCAACTTCTACAAATCTCCATCCAGAGCCAGTCAGATGCAGTCTGACAATGTAAGGAATTCCACAGAAGTGCTACTGCTAAGAGAGGGACAGAACAGGCCTATCCCATAAAGCCACCGACAGGTAAAACAGATGCATATCTCAACACCACCTCACCAAGCCACTGGATGGCATGACAGACCTGTCATATCTCCCTGTCCGAAGGCATCATGAACGCCTGCAGCACTATCACAACCTAAAACACCAGAAACAGCCTCAGTCACAGCCCCAACAATGGCCATGCCAACAGAAGTCCAGTGGCACCTTAGACTGTGTATGTGTGCGTGTGTGCATTATGTGCCATCGAATCACTTCCAAATTATGGTGACTCTATGAATGAATGACCTCCAAAAGTCCTATCATTAACAGCCTTGCTCAGATTTAGCAGTGTGAATACAGGTTTCCTGTATTGAGTCAATACATCTCTTATTGGGTCTTCTTCTTTTCCTGCTGGCTTCAACTTTTCTTAGCATTACTGTCTTTCCCAGTGAGTCTTGTCTTCTCATGATGTGACCAAAATACAATAGCCTCAGTTTAGTCATTTTAGCTTCTAGGAAGAATTCAGGCATGATTTGATCTGGAACCCAATTATTTGTCTTTTCAGCAGTCCACGGTATGTGTAAAACCCGCCTCTAACACCTTAAAGACTAATGACATTTATTTCAATATGAGCTTTCTTAATTCCTAGCAGTATGATTTTCCCTTCATATATCTGCTGAAGTGAACTGTGATTCACAGAAGCTCATACTGAAATAAAAGTTAGCCTCTAAGGTGCCCCTGGACTCTTATTTTATTTCGCTATGGCAGACTAACACAGCTACCCCTTTGAAAACGTGCCAACAGACCCATGAAATAGGAGATACCAAAGGGGCGGCATTTGCATGGAATGCCACAGGAGACTAGTGGAAGAAGCCTGGCCTCAGTGCTGCTAGCAAGCTGGACAAGGCAGTTGCTCAACAGCCTGTTATCAATGCCTACACTTTCTATGCTACAGACTGATCCTCTAGTACATAGGTATATGCTGTTAAGTCACAATCAACTTATAGTGACACCAGCAAGGGGCTTTCAAGGCAAGTGAGAAGCAAAGGTGGTTTGCCATTGCCTTCCTCTGCAGAGTCTTCCTTGGTGGTTTCCCATCCATGTACCTGCCCTGCTTAGCTCCTGAGACCTGACGAGATCGGGCTATACTATACAATTCCTCATCCCACAGGATCTCCTGGTACTTCTAGCTTTTCTTCTGGTTCATGGTAGACTCAGAATGTTCTCATTCATCAACCTTATTCTGAGCATAACACTCTAAGCATTTAAAAAAAAACATACCTTCAAAAGAAGTGGATACTTGCATATTCTCTGGATTGGTGATACTATGTATCCTTCTAATGGCACATCAGTATTCTTGCGTCCTCCTAGCAGCATGCAGTTCTAGAAATGGGGGGGTAATTAAAAACAATGTTGAATGTATCTTTTCCCAGATGTGCTATGTAAGCTCATGAAAAAAATAACACAGGGATGCTCATGAAGCATGCTTTGCTACTAGGTTTTCACAAGGTGCCAGGACTGCCTTTTACCAACTTCATTTTATTAGCTGACTGAAGCTACGTGACCTAGCCACTGCGACCCATGTTTTAGTAACCTCTCAAGGGATTATTATAATGGTTTTTTAATAGAGCAATCACTGAAAATGGTTTGGCAATTTCACCAGGTGCAAAGCTATCAACTATAAACAGGGGCAGACCTATAAAGACCACAGTACACCTATAATAGCTTCCATTATGCATCCATGTTCAATTCAAGATGTTGGTTATTACTTTTAAAGCCCTAAGTATTCTTGGGCCTGCATAATTTTGGGAACACTTTTTTCCCTTTTGCACGTATACTTCCATTAGTTTTAGCAGAGTGAAACTGTGCTCTATGTCTGATTTTGTCTTGGCTTTATTTATATCCTTCGTATATATTTTATCTCTTCTACAGTTTTTAAAGATGGCATTTTTCAGTTTCACTCTGGAAATCCAAAGCTACACCATGAAGATCCAGTTTCTGTACAAATATGCACAGAAGATATCTTATGATGTCTGATAGAGTTGTTTTTATATTTTGTAATCAGCCTTGAGTCTCAGCAAGGAAGGTAGGCTATAAATGAAGTAAATATTTTCATGATTTTAATTTATAAATGGCTTAAATAAAATAATAAATAAATAAATTCTGATGCTTTCCTGTCTTTTTAAAAACTTATTTATTTTAGCCTATACACATATAATTAAAATGCTTATTGTATTGTCCTTTAGATTGTCAGGAGATGGCACTGGCTGTGTGATGCAGACAGATTCTCTGAAATCACTGCTTTGGAATTCATCTGAGCTACAGCCATGATCGTCTTGTGTGTGTTACTTAGAAAATAAGTGGTATCAAAGCAATAGACCAATAAAAAAATCTTGAGTGCAAAATACGAATCAATATCAGCTTACCAACAGAAAAGTCCGTACTGTTCTTATTTTGTTGAGTTCAAGCAGAAGTTTCTGTGCCTTCTCATGGTTACTGCAGTATTCATCATAGATACGAAATCTGTCTTTCTGGAGAAAAACAGATTTTGTATTAGACATTTTGTCCTAAGAATTTTTAAAGCCTATTAGAAATTTAAAAAAAAAAGGATATTATGAAACAGAAAAAAAGAAAATATGGACTCAGTTACTGCCTTTTTAGAAATAGCCAAATATGAAAGATAGGCAGCCATCGTTAATTTGTAATAGCTGGCCTATATAATAACTACAATAGAAACTCATGATTGTCAGGTACTGGAAACTAACAATAATGGCTCGGATCCTAATTCCCTTCCTGCTTGCAGTAGGCACTTCTTGAGTAAAACAGCATCCTGATAGCTCACCTGCTATTGACTCTCAAGATCTGAGCATGGGCTCTCACTTAACCTACTACAGCACAGTTACCAAATTTAACATTGCAAAGCTGCACATCCAGTGATGACTAATTAGTAGTTAATGGAGACACCAACAGCATAGGACACACATTGCTGCATACCTCCACGCTAAATATGTAACTAATATAAAATTAATATTCTATGCACCTGTCTGAAAATATGAAATCAATTCAGTAGCCTGCAAAATTCATTACAGCCCAGTCTTGAAAACCATGCTAAAGACTACCTCAGTAAAAATACCCTTCAGAATGGACACTGTAACACAGTAACAGCATAATCCTGAAGATAGTTGCACTATTCGGGCAGCCCATTCCTGAGTGGGGGAGGTCAGGAATGGCACAGCCAGAACAGCACAGATGCACCGCCTCCTGAGAGGCTTCCCGACTGGAAAAAACAAGAAAACATTTTTTGAACATAACCCCATGAAACTCCCACATAGGGTACCATAGGACACCAGCTATTTTGCAGGCGTGTTCCCAGGACGAAAGGGCTTTGGAAACTGCTTAAAGGCAACTCCGCCCCTGGGAACACCCCCCTGGACGCCAGCACAGGCACTTACATCAGGAAAACACTGCTGGGAAGGCAGCCGGTGCTGCTGCATTGATCCCCAGAGCCGGCATAACTCTCCCTGTGTCGGTGTCCATGCCACGGACAGTGCAAGTGGCATGGGCGCTGGTGTAGGGATCACGTCAGCTCCTTTGTGGCTCCAGCCCCCCCTTCAGGGTTGCACAAAAAGCCCGTTAATTTCAATGGAAGGGTGTAACTCTGCTTAGGGTTGCATTGTAAAGCTCTCTCTTTTTAGCATAGCAGTGATTTCTGCTTCCAAGTGTCCTTAAAAGACCTAAATTAATACAATCAAATCCTTTTTTGTTCTCAAAGCACTACCATGCCAGCAATTTACTGTGCCAGTAAAAAGCTGAAGAGAGAAATATCAATTAAAAATACTAAGCTTAAATGATGGACATACAAAATGAAGAAAGCAGGTTCCAACTTCTTGTTGAGCACTAGGTTCAGGGCGTAGACATTCCTCAATCCTGGACAGAAAATCCTTGTGCAGTTCAAGAATATCTTCAATATTTGAGAACAACATCTGTAATTAAGAAATGCAAAATATAAATAAACAAAAGCAAACAACAACAAATGAGGAGCAAGAATAAGTAACTACTAACCTTAACTGTCTCCTCTGTAACATTTTTATCAACTTTGAAAGCAGCCCATTGCATCATTCTGTGAAAGAATGTCTGGAAAATAATACGAAAATCAACAAATGACCAAAAGCATTAAACAATGTTAGACCACTCACAACAGGCTGTCGTGGCAAAAGTAAAGACAGTGCTGACACAGGCAATTTACTTCATCGGATATACAAACTGATATGGCATAAATATGTATCCACATGCTTAAGTACAACAGAATTAACAACTCTGGCGTATTTGAAGCAAAGAACCTCAAAGATGCACCAGATATGCTCAAAGATGAATATTAAAAATCAGGCATTAGGGTCACAGTTCAGTGGGCAAGTACCATGTTTGCAAACATTATTTCATAATGGTCAGTTAGATGTTCATGGCATTTCACAACTAGCAGTGGGAGTTTGCACAGTTTGCAGAACTAGGTTTTGGTGATGTTGCACCTGTCCATAGATATGACTTTAACATTCTTATTTCCCGCTCAGTTTTAGGGCACAGTGTCATACAGTTTCGAGCTGTCTCCGCTAACAAAGAAAACATCAAGGGCTGAATGCAATTACTACCCCCGAAAGTACAGTCCTCATGGTGTCATGCCTCAAACTTTATGCATGAGATGAAAACACAGAAGAAAAACAGAAAACAAAACCATACATATGTATCCTTTCAGACAACCTAGTTACAACACGAAAACACAATACATACAAAACCCAAATCATGTTTCTAATATGGGACCGTTCACAGAAAATAGACATTTAAGCAACAACAACATGGCCTGAGGTCATAAGGTGAGGAGCATGGTCAGCCAAATGCAGAACACCCAGTAAACATTTATGAAAATGATGTGCCTGATAATTGTATATTCTGTGTGTGAGGGGGGGGATCTGTTTCTATGTTTCAGGTGGGTAATCTTGTTAGTCTAGAAAATTCTGTTGGTCTTTGAAACTACTGGTCTCAAGTTGTTTCTAAAAGTGTACGGTCATTGGCATTAAGAATATTTTTAGTACCTGTGCATGTATTTTATGATACACCCATGTATGAGAAATTAGAAATGGAACAGAATAAATAAGACAGCTTTAACAGCATGACAAATGTGGGATAGCTTACAGAAGCCACACTAGTTTTATTAGGGTTCCTGGAACACCAGTGATGGAAAGGTATAATACAGACATAAGCTTCCTGGACATTGCTCATTTTCTGATAGGTAGCCTGAACACAACTGGGGCGGGAAGGGGAGATAATCCAATTTAGGTTTTGATAAAGTAGCAGCTAAATTTGAAGATGAGAGCCAGTGTGTTGTGGTGGTTAAAGCAGTGATAGTCAGAGGCTTGTTTTTTTGACATGCCATCTGTGGCTCTTCTGAGCATAGTTCCTCAATATGGCACCTGCTCCATGTTTCAGGAAAGTGAGCAAGGCCTTGCCTGATGTGGCTTGCTGTTGGCATAGTGAGGTGCAGCACCCACCTTCCTCACCCCCTACATTGCAGCAGGAAGTTGGGAGGGGTGAGGAAGGTAATTGTTTCCTGCCTTGCTCTCCGTGGTCCTATTGACTTGCTCTCCGCCCACTGGGAACCAGCTGCCACTGATCTGGTTTGTATCAATTTATTCTATTAAGAGATGACACTGTTTAGTCGACATAAATTTCAAAAGGGCATTGCTGGTGCCTCATATATTGCATTAGAGACATAATACATATATAGTGTCTCAATTTGTGCATAACAGATGCATGTTAAATTCAGAGCATAACCATTCAATATTCTTTGCAGGGGAAGATGTACTTTCCGTAACCTTGCAACAAAACTTATTTTTTCCCCCAATAGATTTTTAGAAACTCTGGCCAGGCTCCTTTAGCTCTTCTCTTCTGTTCATTAACCTGTGCCAGCAGTACAGGGAAAGGCATCCAGTCATGCTGCTACTCTGATACTAAACAAAACATCTCTTCTTTCTGTAATTCACCAGCTGGATGACCACCTGTTTCCCCTACTTGGCTGGAGTGCTAATGGTACAAAAAGAAACACACAACCCACTATCCAAGGACAGTAACACCACCACCTATTTTAAGGCACAGATTATAATCTAGCCTCTTAGTGCAAATTCTGGAACATGTATCTAATAAGGCATATACATTTATTCCTCCTTCACAAAAAGTTCCTTCATTTTTATTCCTTATATTCTACCGATTAAATAAATACTTTCCATCCCTAGTCACACTATTCTATCTGCTAGCCCAATTCTATTTCCACTCTTTTTATTTATAGTAGAGTTAAATTAAAGTGGATTAGCTTCAAGTGTGAGACCCATGTTTGGGATTTCAAGTGTGGAAAGAACCATTTTAAATATTGGTTTGCTTCTGCTAATTGTCACACCTTGTCCTGCTGTTAAATTATAATGAGGGAAAAGTTTTAGTAGCTTGTTTAAAAAATTGTTAAAATATACTTCTACTTTAAAAACATACCCATGGTAGTTTACACATACAATACATGCCCTTTAGAAACAATAAGTTTTTAAAAGCTCTCAGTAAAAGCACCAGATACATGATAACCAAGTTCCAAAAAGCTGGCTAAAAATATAAACCCTCATCTATATAAAGCCATAGGATAAAACATTATAACAATATGAAGATCACAGAATCATAGAGATGGAAGGGACCACAAGGGTCATCTAGTCCAACCCCCTGCACAATGCAGGAAATTCACAACTACCTCCCCCACACATCCCCAGTGACCCCTATTCCATGCCCAGAAGATGGCCAAGATGCCCTCCCTCTCATGAACTGCCTATGGTCATAGAATCAGCATTGCCTCTGCTAGATGATATAAAGCAACATAAAAATACAAACATTCTATAAAAAACCAGAGCAGTCTCTCAAACTTTTCACAGCAACCCTCTCCTCAACTCCATTGCACAAAGCTAAAAGGCCTTCCAATCCTAATATACTTTGAGATGGCTTTTTTATGCATGCTGAATCTGGTAATTGAGTTGCAATGATCTGTACATTTTCTGCTGTCTGCTTGTGCTGATGATTTGTCTTTAAAGGAGATGTCTATCCCAGATTGAAATCAAGAAGCTTTGATAGATAAGAGGCAGCTATCGAAATTGTGAAAAACTGTCATTTCAGTTAGCATATCTTGTAGTATTAAATGTGTTATTTGAATCAAAATAAACCCTAGGAAGTACTTTGTAAAAAGGAATTAGGTTCTCCACTTAAACATTTTTTTAAAAAAACTGTCCTTAAACATCAGTGCTTGTGACACTGCCAGAATGTAAGATTTGATCACTCTTTGAGTGGCATACAATCAAAAGCCTGATTTGGTCTCCTTTCTTTGAAAATCCCACAGTCAAAACTACCATTCAATGTATTCTGTGAACAAAACCAGCTCTATAACAGAAAGCTTCAGCTGTTTGTCCACTTGGCATCTAATAATACTATACTATCACATGCTCATTATGACTCATTCATTTATTTCTACAGCAAATAAAACATGAACACTAGAAATAAGCTTCCCATATTTGTGAATGACCTGTTTTTGTAATTCAGAAATACATTAAGCTTTAAATAACTATCATCCATCTGTAATGTATGCAGTAATTTTACCCCATGCACATAATTAATTAAAATTTCCATCACATCACAGATTATGCAGAATAGTTATAGAGTTCTATTTTTTTCAGCATTCATCCACATTTCACCTTTTAATACACTTTGGGAGGGAAATAATATAAAAAAATTAGCTTCCTGTTTAAAGCCAGTTGAATCTATCACGTTAATATTTTCTCTTGAATGTTACAAGATGACAATGATTCATCAGAATCTATGTTGCCATAATGGAAGGGCATCAACCTATACCACACTTATCACATATTATTTTTATCCCTTCATTCCTATAGGAGCTCAAGATTGAAAGTATGACTTACTTCATTTGCCTCAACAACTTCCTTAGTAAATTGGGTTGGGAGATAGTGATTGGGCCAAGTAAATTTCATGGACGAGTCCAACATATTTCACTGTTTATGCTTTTATTGACCTTTCACTGTTAATAGATTATTTTTAGTTTTTGCCAGTTAAGTCATTCTTATTTTACTGTGGTAGTCTGGATTGTTTTTTGATCGGCTACTCCTATTTTATGCCTTTATGTTGCTTTACTTATGTCCTAAATTGCATTCTTCTGGAGAGATGGCATAAAAGTGTGCTGAATAATTAAGCTTTCAAATATTTTAATTAATTCCAGATATCACATTACCTAGACTTCATACAAGGCAACCTTGGATGAAAGATGAACTTTTACAAACTCTACATACTTTTACATTCATACCAACACATTATGGATGAAGGACTTTGTTTGCAGTTATGTGTGGCAGACCAAGATGGACAGTGTTGTTGAAAACAGAACCATGAGATGCAATGAGTATATGTCCCAACCTTGCCATGTGTCATAAGAACAACAGCGGGAGTCAACAAAACTCCATGGTCATGGCTTCACAGGGCTTCTTGAAAGTGGTTGACTCATATGCCAAATAATTGTAAGTTATTCCTGTTCCGTCAATAAAATCCCAAAGCCTGACAGCTCTTTAAAAGACAGGTCCTAGCTGGAGATCTCCCGCTATTACAACTGATCTCCAGGTGACAGAGATCAGTTTCCCTGGAGAAAATAGCCACTTTGGCAATTGGACTCTATGGTATTGAAGTCCCTCCCCTCCTCAAACCCTACCCTCCTAAGGCTCCGCCCCAAAAACCTCCCGCTGGTGGTGAAGAGGGACCTAGCAACCCTACCTGCTGGACTGCCTCTCCTGCTATGTTCAATTGCAACAGGTCTGAAGGTGCTATTCTGCAAACAGGTAAAAAGCCACAATGTCAGGAACTACTTAACCAGCTTAGCATGTATCTTGGATACAGTGACTCAAATCTACAGAACAATTATCCCGTCAAGATGCCATGTGCTATGACAACATGTCAACCAGATAAGCAGGTTGTACCTGAGTCAGCATCATTCTGTGGAAGCTCCAGCAGCAGGGAGTGTTGAGTTAGTGGCTGACCAGGAACCCAGCCAAGAACATGTTGACATGGAGTCATCCTGACACAGAGCCTAAGGAGGCATAAAGTTTCACTCTTTTTACTCCAGTGCATAATATGGCTTGACCACATCTCCCTAGATCCCTCCATGGTGTCTCCAAGTGGAGGGAATATAGTGTATTGTCCTGCCCAGCCTTCCATACTAGAATTAAGTCTCTTAGCAAGAGCAGTGGCACTTCCCAGTTCTAGTTCAGTTTTTGTAGCCAGTTCAGTTATATGTTTCCTCTTGATGTACCTCTATAGTTACCATAGTTACCTATGGGTTACTTGGCCTCTTCTTTATGATACTTCATGGGCAGTCAAATATTGGTCAATTTGGTATCATCATGCCACAATCAATACATGCATAAATGTTATTTATTTGTTGCATAATTAGGACTACACAAAGCAATCATATTTCTAAAGTTATATAATTATTTACCTCTTTGTAAGTAGGAGAATAATGTGCTGCAGACAGTAATTTCTAATACAACTGACAACTCAGCAGACACCATGATAAATATCTTCTCTATGTTACAATTTTCTGTAAAGAAGTGACACTATTCATATTCAGTCCCAGAATTTCCATCTTTGGTGTAATTGGGGCCTGTAGAATCACTAAAAATGATTCAACAGCAAAGCCTGGCTAACAGACAACGTAGGCCTAATTGTAATATACACTCTTTTATCATGCAACCAACTCAGTCAAACACATACAAGTATGTCATAACTAATTCTCAGAACTAAGAATTTTTTTCTGATGAATACTAAGTAAAACCAGAAAAAACCAACAGAACAGCAAATTCAGCACAACCATCTTTTTTTTCCTGTCAAGTCACAGCTGACTTATGGTGACTGCATAGGGTTTTCAAGGCAAGAGACGGTCAGAGGTGGTTTGCCATTGCCTACCGCTGCATCACGACCCTGGTATTGCTTGGAGTTCTCCCATTCAAACAGTAGCCAAGGTCGACCCTGCTTAGATTTTGAAGTCTGACAAGATTAGGCTACCTGGGCAATCCAGGTCAGTGCCAGAACCAGTTACCATGGGCCAAACTACAGGTTACAGCTGAGGGTCCCCACTGTGATGCACATGTGTGCCATTGGCACCCACTGACACCTACCTGGTGCTCACCAACTGTTTTTAGAAAGTGGACAGGGCCAGGTGGAGATCTGATTGGCTGGGAAGATTTTAAAAAAACAACATTGTTTGCACCCAAGTACAAAGATCTTCACTGCCTGACTCAGGTTAAACTGGGTATATGCGAGAAAATATTTTTAAACAACATGATCATTTGAAAAGGCATCTTGTTAAGCAGAGCTTCTGCCTGAAATGTTGAAGACTTACTAGCAGATTTATGCATAACCTCACTCCCTGACATTTTGTGGTTGGCTCTGCCTCCTGCATAGGGTTGTTAGGTCCCCTCTGGCCACCGGCAGGGGGTGGTGGGTAAGGTGCCATATCCAGGTTGGAAAATTCCTTGAGATTTCAGAATAGTGCCTGGAAAGGATAGGGACCTCAGTGGGGTACAATGCCATAGAGTTCACCCTCCAAAGCATCCATTTTCTCCAAGGGAAGTGTAGTTTGGAGACTGGTATCCCTCTTCTTGCAGCAGCCATTTTCTGGTTGCACACACCACCTGTGTCAGAATTCCAAAGATGTCCATACACTCAAAGGTTTGGGGACCCCTGCATTCATGCTACCAGATGAATGCCATGGGGACATTTGATGGCATGTTTCATTGTCAAAAGAACACAGATAAACCACTATCTACAAGATTCACAATATCTATAGGATCAGCTGTATACTTATTTGGTCATGATTTCTCCACATATAAAAACACAGAAGGTAGACAACTATTGGGTCTGCTCTTTTGGGTAGACTATTTTTAAAGACATTGCAAGACTTGTCCAACTTTATAAAGAGAACTTTATTATCTAGAGTTCTTGCCAGCTGCTAACCGCAAATTATAAAGATGATTCCCATTCCCTGTTAAAGACCAGACAAAATGGAAGCAATCATAGTTTATCTGCAGTGGAGAAATAAATAGAGTTCACCTTGGGCACAAAGGAAAGCAAAGACCTCTGCATCCTTTGTTCCTTTGGGACCGATTTAAATGGCCACAAAGTGCCTGAACATACAGTGTTCTGCCTGTAAGAAATGAATATATATTTGATCACCGTGAGATAGAAATCCCAGCAGAAAAATGTAATATAGAAGTGTCATGTGGAGATACAGAAATAAGGCCAAAATTTATCTCCAAAGGAACACAACATCTCTTGTATGTATTAGCATAAAAGTACAAGTATTTGACTGAAAAAGACATTCTGGCAAAAGCTGTTATTTAGAAGAGACACTGACTGCATTCAGATCTCACAACATGTTTGATAAAGCTAAGATTAGGAAGTTTGCTTCGGCATTCAGACTCTCGTGGGATTAAATTTAACTTTGGAATCCTGGTCTCTGGGAAGTAAACTCCAATTTGTCAAGACACCTGCATTCAGACCTTAAGGCAGGGGAGGGGAACGTCAGGCTTGGGGGCCGTTTAAGGCCCGCGAAGTCATTTGGTCTGGCCCTTCGTGGGTCCTGGAAGATCTCTAGCTCAGAAGGATCTAAACTGGTGATCCGCCCCCTCCCGCAGACAGGAATAGCCTCTATTCACGGCAGATGTGAGTTTGTTTTGCCAAGAAAAGGAACCTTTTTTCCCCTTGCAGAAGAGTCATTAGCTATGGAGCTGCTAGGACAGCCCCAGAAACTGTGTTAACCCTTTCCCACCCCGGCCATGGAGAAACGTATTTCCTCTGTACTAAACGTATTTCCTCTGTACTACAAGAGGGCTGGGGGCGGAAGTGGCAACAATAGAGGGGTTAAAGGAGGCAGGGCCAGAATGCGTGCGGAGGGGGAGTTCTTAGCCAGTGTGTCCTCATTTTATCCCTGCAGGCAGAGGTAGGAGGAGCCGGCTGTACAATCCGGCCCCGACCATGCGGAGCAGGAGCAACTTGGGCGTGCAGCTGGACGGCTACACCGGCTGGTGCAACAGGCCATCCTGTGCCACCAGGTGGGCAAGTGCACCACTGGTTGAATGCCTGCCTGCTTGCCCGCGCGGGGGGGGGGTCATCTGGAGCAGCTGCCTGCTTGGAGCTTGGTCGGCTAATTTTTAAGTTGATAATTTTGTATGGCCCGTGAATGACGTTATAAATATCCAAATGGCCCTTGGCTGAAAAAAGGTTCCCCACCCCTGCCTTAAGGCAACACTGAAAATTTCCTGATTTGATCAAGTTCCAATCTAGACCCACCATTTTTAATTTCTCTCTAAACAAACAAACAAAAAACCACAAGGGAGAAAAAAAACTCCCCTCAAAACCCAGCAATTAAATAGTATAAAAACAGAAGAATTAAAAGAAAGGTATATATAGAGACAAAAATATAACAGTGGTAGATCTACATGTAAGTTTCAATAAAAGGTTTCCAAATATCTAAAAATAAGTCCAAATGCAACTGTAGTCTATATGCCATGAGTTCAAATATTGATAAAATTCTAAGGTCCTTGATCCATTGATTTACCAGAGTCATTTACCTCTCCAATGCTGTAAAATGAGTTTTAGCTGTAATAAGGGTACAGAGGGTCCATTGTTGTTGACCATCAGTTAGCCTCCGAGTGACATGCAGACATAAGCATTCTCAGAAATCAGAGAATATTCTAATACAAAATTGATATGAGTAATAACTTCTTCCCAGAAAAAAAGAATGGCTGGACATGCCCAAAGCCTATGTTTAAGGGATGCATCCTGTGAGTTACAACGCCACCAGTTAGATGCTTTACTCATTTCTTTGCTAAAGAGTCACTGTGATGTCCAGTATATCCTAAAAAAAAATTCTGAATAAGTCACAACTTAAGATCCACAGAGAGAGCACTGAAGGAGCTAGGAGAAGGGAGGTGGGTTAAGCAGCCTCCTCCTGCACGTATTCTCAAGTGCCCTGCATCTCCCAAATTAGCTTTACAAGGAAGCTCGTTTTTCATTTGTAATGGCTAATCTGAACAAAGGAAACCTAATAGAGCAAACAGAAATGTAACAGGAGGTACAGGTCCTCTTCTGATGGTTAGGGTTGCCATTGGACTCTATGGCATTGAAGTCCCTCCCCCAAACCCACCCTCCTCTTCTGATGGTTAGGGTTGCCATTGGACTCTACGGCATTGAGGTCCCTCCCCTCCCCAAAACCCACCCTCCTCAGGCTCCGCCCCAAAATCCTCCCGCCGGTGGTGAAGAGGGACCTGGCAACCCTTCATACAATTGTTATTAATAATACAGTAACCTAACCACTTACATAGGGAAATTATCCCATTTTAAGTCATCTGAGAAAAATACCGTATTTTTTGCTCCATGAGACGCACTTTTTTCCTCCTCAAAAGTGAGGGGAAATGTCTGTGCATCTTATAAAGTGAATGTGCACACAGAGCCGGCTGGGCACGCTGGGAGGCGGCTGGGGAAAGCCGCCTCGCGCAGTTCTCTGTGCGCCCGCCCAGCCCGCTCTGTGCGCCTGCCAGCCTCCCAGCTGGGAAGCGGGGGGGGAGTACAGAGCCAGCTTGGTGCGCTGGAACGACGCGAGCCGGCTCTGTGCGCCCGCCCGCCTCCCAGCTGGCGGCCCTGCCCGCCTCCCAGGGCATTCACTCCATAGGACAAGTTTTTAGAGGAGGAAAACAAGATTTTTTCTTGTTTTCGTCCTCTAAAAACTAGGTGCGTCTTATGGAAAGGTGCGTCCTATGGAGCGAAAAATATGGTAGGTCGCAGTGAAAAGTAGGTCACTTCACATAAACAAACTTATAGTGGGTAAACAAAGAGCATTGAGAGATTTTATCTGTGTGCATGTAATATAGACGTTTTAAGTAATGATTTAGGGCCAGTGCAAATGTGATTATAGTTTTTCCATGTACAGACTGATTCTAAAAATGTATAGACTGATTCTAAAACACTATAGCAGTATAAGCATTTAACACATAAATTTGCCTTGGTATTACAGAGTCCTTGCTGAACTTTGGGGATTTCTGATAGATTTCATTTTAGAAATAAATGAGTAGGGTTGCCAGCTCCAGGCTGGGAAAGACCTGGATATTTTTGGGTGGAGCCTAAGGAGGGCAGGGTTTAGGGAGGGGAGGGACTGCCATAAAGTCCAATTGCCAAAGTGGCCATTTTCTCCAGGTGAACTGATCTCTATTGGCAGGAGATCAGTTGTAATAGCAGATCTCCAACTACCACCTGGAGGTTGGCAACCCTATAAACGAGGCACTAAAAAGTTTTTTTCTAATGGCACAAGTATTCAGCACATGGCAATGGAAGGTCACCAATATGGCACTCCTATACATACTTACTTAAGAGGAAGTGAGATTTATTTCCAAGTATAGATGCATAGAGAAGATAATGTTCAGTCCCGATGTACTAAAAAAGATGCTAAAAGTGCAATCCTGAACAGATATATCTTTCTAAATTTGGGTTTGCCTCTGCATAATGTCAAAATTGTAATGAAATACAGTCTGTTTGTTAATGCTATGTTTTTAGACACATCAAACATGAATAATATTAAAATGTTCATCTGACATAGAAATGGGGAGGTGCGTGGCTCAGTGGTAGAGCATCTGCTTGGCATGCAGAAGGTCCCAGGTTTAACCCCCAGCATCTCCAGTTAAAGGGACTAGGCAAGTAAGTGATGTGAAAGACCTCTACCAGAGACCCTGGAGAGCTTCTGCCGGTCTGAGTAGACAATACTGACTTTGATGGACTGATCCAGTATAAGGCAGCTTCATGTGTTCATGTTTTCAAATGATGCTAGATTCCTATATTTCAAGTTGGGTAGGCAGAAAATGCCCTGACCTGGACAGCCCAGGCTAGCTCAGATTTCAGAAACTAAGAAGGGTTGTGGCCCTGGTCAGTATTTGGATGGGAGACCACCAAAGATGATACCAGGGCTGCTGTGCAGAAGAAGGCAATTGCAAACCACCTCTGATCATCTCTTGCTTTGAAAACGCTACAGGATTGCCATAAATTGGCTGCGACTTGATGGTAAAAAATTTAAAAGGAAAAGAGAACATGGAATTTTTTTGCAAGCAAGAAATGCACTAAGTTTAGAAGTGGGTACTACGGTACTTCAAAAAGTTACAGCCACTGAACTACTCCAAAAAAGTGCTTCTATGATATCACATAATCCAAACATAGTTATTAACAAACGAAATAGAACCAAATTCAAACCTGAATAAAATGTCTGTGTACATCCTGCTGAGCTGATACACCGTGGAAGCACAGGAACGGACAAGCCAGGTTGGCAGGCCACATACTTACTATGCATCGTTTTTCCCTTACATTGCTTTCTTCTGGTCTAACTGAATTAAATGCAGCTACATCCCAAAAGGGATCGCCATAACTCGGCTGCGACCTGAAGGCACTTTACACACACACACACACACACACACACACATCTTAAAACTAGCTATTTTCTGTGTGACTGGTTAAAAGATCCCCAGCCTCTTGCATAGCTCTATCAAGTCTCCAGCTAATTTCCCCCAGTAAACTGAGACCCCCTGTGATTGGTGTAACACCATGCTAAAAATTTTGGCAGAAGGAAGTCTCCACATTGCTATGCTCAAGATTTAAAAGAACACTGTGCTGTTCTTCCTACATTACACTAAAGTAGAGGTACAAGTTCTCCTTTCACTAGTCAATCAATTCTCAAAGGGGGTGCTATTATGAAGAACAAGGAGGCTCTATGGTGCTTGTTAGACTTTGACAAGAAGTACTCTTTTCTTCTCTGTCCAGTTGTGTCAGGAAAGGAGGCCCATGACTCCAAGCCAGGTTTTAGCTGCTGTCCAAACACTACTGTCCACTACTTCTAGCAGTGCATGGAATTTCTTAGAGATCATATATGTATGTTACCACAAAAAAGGTGCCAGCTGGTAGGGGGTTTCTATACATAAGCTGTCGTAGTAATTAGGGGTGTGCAAAATAAAACTGGTAAAATTCAGATTTGAGTCTAATGGACCTGAAATTTTCAGGCAAAGTTCGATATTCCTGAACCCCCATATCAGGAATATCTGGATTTGGGGGGGAATCGAGTCTACTAGACTCAAATCCAAATTGTACCCCCCCTTTTTCCCAACCTATCTCCCCCCACTTACTCTGACTCCAGGGTGCAGTGTCCACCTCCAAGCCCTGGGTGGAGCCTGGAAGCTGTGGTGGTGGCAGACACAGAGGGCGAAAATGCATGGTCGCTTTAGCCTCTTTTATTCCCTGTTTCAGCCAGGATTCAGCCAGGATCGAAAGCACGTTCAGTAAAAACGCAATCCTGGCTGAATCCTGGCTGAAACAGGGAATAAAGAAGGCTAAAGCGACCATGCGTTTTCGCCCAGAGATACCTCCGAGCCCCACGTGGACTTAATCCAGTGAGCCTTTAAGAGAAGGTTTGGAGATTTGTCCTGACCCATGGTCTGACTACAACCTATTCAAAACTAAGATGAATGTGGCCCTGATACCCCACATGAGAGGAGGCCCACAAAAACTCATGAATCCTACTGGATTCCAAAATGTTCTGTGGGATTTTAGGATTCCAAACATGTGTTCTGTTGAAGCCGCAGTGGAAACATGGAATGTGAAGCTCCTTGAAGCAATCAACAAAGTTGCCCCCCCCTCTGACCTCTCCCACCTGTGAGTTGAAACCCATCCCCCTGGTTTACCACAGAACTGAGTGATCTCAAAAGGACTGGAAGATGTCTAGAACAGCACTGGCGGAGAACTCTTACTGAATCCGACAGATCTTGCTATAGAGCTCATTGTAAGATATATGAAGTGGTGGTGACAGCAGTAAAGAAAGGTTACTTCTCTACTATTAAAGCATCAGCTAGTTCATGTTCAAGGTAGCTCAGCAACTGCTGATGTCTAAAATTGAGCCGCTAAAGTCACAGAAACGGACAATTAACAGTGATAATGTTGCCAATATATTGGTTATAAAATATAGAAAATATGCTCTGGTACAAAAAAGTTTAGTCACAAGGCTATATTAAATATGCTAAGTAAAATGTCTGTATTAGAATTCAGTTATTATTAATAAGTAATTAATAAGAGATAATAAATGAGACAGTAAATTGAAGTATAATCATTGTGATTATATAAGGTAATATAATCATGTGAGTGAAGAGTTTTAAAGTAAGTAGTAAATATTTATTGTGACTATGCTAGTACAGTCAATGCAGGGAAGATTATAAGATGGGAAAAAATTTGGTTATATCCACTCAGAAAAAGTTTGTTATTAAATGTTGTAGATTTCAAGACTGTAGTGTTTATGTATTGATTATGTGTTGTAGTTTTGTTTGTATTGTATGTTTGATTATAAATTAGAAAATAAAAACATTTTAAAACAAGAAAATACACTCTGGTCTGGATGTCAGTTTTAATAGTTATAACATAGGTACACCAGAAGAAAGGCCTAAAACACAGTCTGGGCTATTTATGGATCATTTTGAACCAGTTTCTGTGATGGATCCTCAGATCTGTAAAGGCCACTACTTCTACCTGGGATCCATGCCCATCTTGGCTGATAAAATCATGTAAGGACCACATCAACAAACCCTTCTGAAAAACCTAGTACATTAATAGGTGTATTTTAAAATCTCACAATACCAGACTTAAATTGGTAAATTAATAACTTGCCTAAAAAGACTAACAAGAAATAGTGATCAACTTTTTTTGTATTGTCAGGAGAAACTGCCAGAACACAAACAATAAAAAAAAACCTTTGTTTATCTGTTTGAGTGAAGTGCCTTTATAGTAGCTTCGAACAGAGTACCTGAAAGGCACAATTCCTTCCCTTGGTTTTAGGGTTATCTGATTACAGTCACAGTTGTATGTTCAATAGACAAAAGATCTATTTCCTGTTCAGACAGCCTTTTAGTTTGTAGAAAAGAATTAACACACTGAAGTACACTAAAATGACCAGTTTCCAGGCATTATTCTTATGAAAGGAGAACATAAACAGTGAAGAAACGATTAAACGGAAATGCCCATGATTATCCACACAGAGCACTCTTAAGAATATGGGAGCTCCCTTTAAGTATGTTCAATAAATTAAACATGAATTATTCCCCTTTCTAATATTCTTATTGTTACTACTTTGAACAAAAACTAGAAGGAATTGAAATGTTTGCCCTTGATGCAAACATATGCATTGTTAAGAGCTCTAGGCAGCAGCAGTAAATAGGATTCCTTTTCAGAGTTGGCAGAATACACAGGGATGGGAAAACAGAATGCAACAGTACCTATTCCTGCATAACAGACTGAATCCAAAAGCTAGAAATCTTTTCACTTAAATGCAACAATTTGATTTAAGAAACCTCTCAAGATTTCTAGCCTGCCGTAATCCTAAATTAATTGGGAGAATATCCTACTATAATGAAGTTTAAAAAGCCAAAAATATATACCACAAAAATCAACTACAAAATTTGACAAAACCACTAACATTCAAATTTCTCCTAAAATCTCTCCTCATACACTGTATCTGTTGACATTTAAGACTGCACATAGCAAGCAGATTGCAATGATCTGAGTGACAGCCAGGTGATGGGTAGTGTCACATGATCACTCAATGAATGAGCAGAAAATCTGGCCAAAACTGGACTGAGCAAGATAGTCCTGGCAACTAGGCAGCTAACAGTTCATTGGCTGGGAAACTGTGCCAGATGTGTATATATGTGTACTATAAGTGTATAGTTGGTGTGGGTTAAGAGAAGGAGGTGCTTTGCGGAGCACTTTGACACTGTGAATAAAAGAGCACTTATTTATACTGTCTCTGCAGTTTTCACTCGCTGCTGGGGTGACTTAACGATTCTCACAAACGCCATCAGTATCATCCACTGAACACTAGCCTATAGGGTTGCCAACTCCAGGTTGAGAAATTCTGGGAGATTTGGGGGTACAGCCTGGGGAGGGTGGGCTTTGGGGAAGGGAGGAACCTCAGCATGGTATAATGCCATAGAATCCACCCTCCAAAGCAGCCATTTTCTCCAAAGGAACTGATCTTGGTCATTTGGAGATCATCTGTAATAGCAGATCTCCAGGTGCACCTGAAGGTTGGCAACCCTATTTGTGTTACATTTTAAACAATCACTTGCATGGGGGAGAGACAAAAAAGGTGGTCTGCCTTGGCCATTTTTCAGTGAGACATTACATTACCTTTAAAAAGAATTAAATACAATTTACAGTGCCATCCTAATCAGGGCTACTAATAATCCTACTCAGATCTATTCCCAGAGTTCTTAGAATTGCACTGTAAAACAAGAAAACTCCTTTCTTTCTCTTATTTTTACCATATTGCTGTTCTCCACAGAAAAGAAAGATATGCAGTGGAAGAACTTTCATCAGTCAGTTTATTCTGAAACAGTGGATGTTTCTAGGTCTTTGACCCCATATCTATGATTTGGGCCCATGCTGAAATGAAGTGAGAGTTTTAAAAATGTGCGCATGTGAACTTCTTCTTTTGTGTGTGTGAAGTGCCGTCAAGTCGCAGCCAACTTATGGCGACCCCTTTTGGGGGTTTTCATGGCAAGAGACTAACAGAGGTGGTTTGCCAGTGCCTTCCTCTGCACAGCAACCCTGGTATTCCTTGGTGGTCCCCCATCCAAATACTAACCAGGGCTGACCCTGCTTAGCTTCTGAGATCTGACGAGATCAGGCTAGCCTGGGCCATCCAGGTCAGAGAGTTTTAAAAATGTGCGCATGTGAACTTCTTCTTTTAACAACCCCATATTCCAGGCATCAGTATGGATGACAAATTTCCTCAGTTTACAGGCTATGCAGCTTTCTTTATGTCAGTCATCACCAAGTTTTTCCATGTTAGGTTTTTCTGCATATTATGCAGTCTTATGATGGCCAGGCCAAGCCGGTTCATGGCCTTGAAATCTGGTATGTGGGTCAGGGAGGAGAATTTGCACGCCCTCATTGTCTTTCTGCCAGAAATGAAGAACAGCAGCCTCAATTATATAATGTACTTTTCTTTCTGCAAGAAGAAAAATCAGTGTTGTTACTGGTTTATAGAATGTCATGTACTATACATTAAAATACAGAGTTTGCAAACAATAATTAAAACAATGTTATTCAGATACAGTCTTAAATATGAAATCTATTCTTTAAAAATGCCTTGGACAAGTTGAAAATAGGGTTCCCATGTCCCTCCTGGCCACCAGCAGGGATGGTGGGGTAGGGTTGCCAGCTCCAGGTTAGGAAATTCCTGGAGATTTGGCGATGGAACATGGGGAGGACAGGTGCCTCAGCGGCACACAATGCCACAGAATCCACTCTCCAAACCATCCATTTTTTCCCAGGGTAACTGATCTCTGTATTCTGGACATGAACTGTAATTCCTGGGGATATCCAGGTCCTACCTGGAGGCTGTCATCCCTAGTTGAAAATATCATAATGTTTATTACAGTTAAGATATCAATAGCATGATAAATAGGGTTGCCAACCTCCAGGTACTATCAAAATAGACACTTCTGTGTACTGACTAGTTAAACCCAAAAACACACAGAAAATCACTCTCATGAAAATAACCCAAAATATAATGGGAAACAAATTACAAAATACAATAATACCATAGATTCAACATCAATATTCCAAAAATGGTGTTTCAGCGTATGTTACAGTCATATATGTTGACAAGGTAAGTATACATTCAATCATAATTCTCATGCTAATATCATTAAGGAAATTCCTCTTCAACCTGACATGTGTTGAATGCAAGGAATATTGTTCCTGTAAAAAAAAGACAAAAGTTGTTTTAATGATATTAGCATGAGAATTTTGCACAGAGGCTGCCAACTCTGCTTTACTTTGAAGACAAACAGGACTGTTTGAACTTGAGAACCTGACAGCCTGAGCAGTTTTGTAATGCTACCTGGCAACCCGGGGGCGGGGGAGGGCACTGTCCCTACTGGGAAATCCCAGAGGGCTTGAAAGCCTGGAGGGGGCATTGCCACTGCAGGGAAATTCCTGGCAGCCTGGGGGCAGGGGCATTCTCTTTGCTGGGAATTCCCAGAGGACCTGACAGCCCACAGGAGGTATTACCTCTGCCAGGAAATCCCTGTTCCCAGTTTTTCTTGGAAGTTGCATCACACCATTGCTGACTGCTGCCCCCACCATGTCCCTGCCACACCCAGTCTCCCTCTGGTTGCCAAGCCTGGCAATCCTATGATAAATGTGAATGACTTCCCAAGCTCTGAGATCCTGTGCCGATGTCATTCCCGAGTAATGGAGAAAAGGGTCCCCCCATCTTGAATTAGGAACTGTGGGAAAATATCACTGATTCACAAAGACTCTTGTAAAAAACAACAACATTACAGTGGCTTCCTGGGCAAGACAATCTATCATCTATGTAGGCCAGGCTGTACGGTGTTGGCTAAAAAGGTCGGTAGAAACCCCAGTCATCCCCACACACATACACACACACAAGATACTTTAGCATTTATTTTATCCTTTGCAAAAATTTCTTCTAACACCAGTGTCTTGGCAGAGTGGATAGGCAGGCCAGCTTCCAATATGACAATAATATATAGAGAACACACTATTTCTGCTGCATGAAGCCCAGATCATCTGCACAGAAAAATATAGGGTCAGACTATTTTTTAAAAATTAATTGGACTTCCCTTTATAGAGGAGTGATGAAAGGACCCATTCCAGTTTTGGTTAGGAAATGTAGATTCACTGATTCACAATATCTAGATTATTACAAAAGTAAAAATTCATTAGATAGCCTCCTTAAGATTCTGGCCAATTTTTATATTTTCCATGCCCTGGTTGAACTACAGCCTTATGTCTACCAGGACAAAAGATATTCTTGCAAATAGTTTATTTACATTTCTTTTCTGCACAGGAGACCAAATCAGTCTACCTTGATAAAGGACACAGGTGGTGCTATTGATATTTAATTCTTAGTTAATTAGTGACCATTCACATTTTCCCTCACTTTGTAATACAGCAGGCAAGTTATAAATGACAGAAACTGAAGTAAATGGAAGAGATTTTGATTTTCTATGGTAATTGTATCTCAACTTCCTTTTGACTTTAAATTTTGTATCAGTATTACAACTGGTCTGCTACAGAGGAAGAGGAAAGGAAATCACATAACCTTATCGAAAAGCACAGGCATCCGAAGTCCTTCCCTCCTTGTTTAAAACATTTTACAATACCATGAAGCTTGCGAGTCATTATACAGCCACAAATTACTATAGCAGATTATTAATACTTTGCCTATGAATAAATTCCAACTCTTTGGTGTGCTAAGATATGGAACAGATGCTAAGAAAACCAACACATTAAGAAATCTAAATTTAGCTTCCAGTCTTCTGGTGGCATAAAAAGGGGAAAGTATTGAGAGGTCAAGAAACACATTGCATTACTTTAAATTCAATGCTCCATCTCTGTTAAAAAACAAAAAGTAATAACTCTAAGAAATCTGCACACAAGCCCATAGGAACATTGGTCTTGCTTAATTGCTTATATTGCCAAAGGGGCAAAGAAGCTTATATTAGCAGTGTTTTTCAAAACGCATGTCTTTCCTTCTAAACTTCTGAAGATTCTAGGGTTGCCAGCTCTGGGTTGGGAAATTCCTGGAGATTTGGAGGTGGAGTTTGGGGTAGGAAGGGAGTTCAGCAGGAACGTGAAGTTGCAGAGCCCACCCTCAAAAGCTACCATTTTCTCTAGGGGAATGTCTGTAGTCTGGAGAGCAGTTGTGTTTCTGGGAGAATTCTAGATGACACTAAGAGGTTGGCAAACCCTAGGAGATTCCCCCAACCTGGCACAAACCATCAGTTACACAGGTGATCATACAGTTCTCTGTTTGCAATCATGTGCATGCTTTATGCAAAGATAGGCAGTTTTGAATATTAATCTCAAAACTGGCCTTAGAAGTATAAAACAGGATCTCTCTGACACTCTCTGAAGATGACACACAAGGAAATTTATCAACAGAAAAAACAGTAGCTCAAATCACATTGTGATGAGAAATAACTGTGCAACCACTCTGACAAATGGTAACCAGAAAAAAACGCACATGAAAAAAGCCCACATGAAAATTGCACACAGGGGGAAAAAACCGCTGTCAAATCCAGTGTGAATCACTGCCTGGGGACATCTAGAATGCAATCCTAAATAGAACTACAGCCTTCAGAATAAGGCCACTGAACTTAATCATCATAGAAGGATGCACCCTGTTTAGGATTATTCTGTCAGTCTACTCAGGTTATGACTGATGGATGATGAAGAGGACACATGGGTTCCCTTTCTTAGGAACTATTCCACTCTGGTATTTCAACCCGGGGCAAGGCACACTACAATCTGAAAATCACTGGATCACAGTATACCTAGAGTTACATAATATTAAACCTTTAACTAATAATACAGTTATAGAAATAAGGATGCAAAATGTGTTCCATTTGCAACATATCCCTATACTACAAACAAACAACAGTTTATAGAAAACTGGTAACGATTTGTTGTATATGGTGCCAAGAAAAATGATTGTTTATGCTAGCCATTTCATTTACTACACAGCCCAGTATTACTTGTAAATCACCTGATCAACAGCTTGACATAACTCCTATCAAAATGAAAAAGTAATTTCAGAGTATTCAGCCTCTTACCCTTCTTATCTATCTTGGATCATTCACAGGTCGCTGTGTTTTTCTACACTAGAGACAAAAATCACGGAGGTGGAAAGTGCCATCACAGCTGACTAATGGTGACCCCTCATGGCGTTTTCAAGGCAAGAGACGTTTCGAGGTGGTTTGCCATTGCCTGTCTCTGCATAGCAACCCTGGGCAGCCATTAGGGAGGGCTGGCCTGTGACCCACTTTCATAGACTTTGCAACCCACTTCTAGGTCCCAACACAGAGGTTGGTTGTACTAAGTCATGTTGAGGTGGAGGTGAAAGATATGGGTGGGGGAAAACAAGCACAGAATTAAAAGTAACACAAAATTAAAGTTACAATATTTTGTATACTTCTTCAAGAAAGCCACTGAGGATGGAGTGGTATTTACTTACAAGTAACATGCATAACAAGAGCCCCGTGGCACAGAGTGGTAAGCTGCAGTACTGCAGTCCAAGGTCTGCTCACGATCTGAGTTCGATACCAACGGAAGTTGGTTTCAGGTAGCCGGCTCAAGGTTGACTCAGTCTTCCATCTTTCCGAGGACCCAGCTTGCTGGGGGTAAAGTGAAGATGACTGGGGAAGGCACTGGAAAACTATCCCATAAACAAAGTCTGCCTAGTAAATGTCGGGGTGTGACATCACCCCATGGGTCAGGAATGATCCGGTGCTTGCACAGGGGATCTTTACCTTTAACATGCATAGGCTCGGGGTATAGCTGCCTGTTTGGGGAAAAGAAAAGGAAAAACAGACACATGGGAAATTGCAGAACTAAATTAAGAAGTAAATGGAGGTAGGGAGGCAAGGACGTTTACTAGCATTTGCTTGGGTAGATAGATAAATGCTTGCCTGCACATAGATAGGAAGGTAAGTAGGTGAAATCACGTTGTTTCATAACTTTTCTCACCATGGGGGCTGGTCACATTCAAACAGCACAAGTTCATACTGAGCCATCAATAAGCAAAACGTTTTGCAGGCAAAGCAGAAAAAGCCATGCTGATAACCCACAATATCTCACCTTAACTTTCACTTGATTAGGAAACAGAGAAAGCTCTTTTACTGTTGTTACCCCAGCCTTAGTTAAAAACCAATGCAGCCAAGGGAAGGTTTAAAGTGAGAGAGTCTAGATTCCTGGAGAGAGTTCAGCTTTTGCTGAAGCCTGATATTATTGGCTGAGTCCTTGCTCTTGTATCAGGGGATTAAGGATGGTATAAAAATCAAAATAAATAAACAGAGATGCCAACCTGCTGGTGAGGACTGACGATCTCCCGTAATTATAACAGCAACCCAGTGGGAGGATTATGGTGGTGCGGCATTGCAGAATATATATATTTTTAATGCAGCCTCATGTACTTACTGGAAGGTCTTACTGGCAGTAGCTCTAGGAACTCCTGGAAACTAAACCATTGAGTTTCCAGTGATTCCTAGAGCTACCCTTTCCTGTAATTACATGAGATTGCATTTTTTTAAATTTTTCTCCTGCCACCGCTCTAGTCAGGGGCAGGCAACAGGACCAGAGGATGGGGCCATGGCAGCCCTATTCTCCTGGAGAAAATGGCACCTTTGGAGAGTGCATTTTATGGCATATATTCCACTGAGGTTCCTCCCATCCCCAAACCCTGCCCTCCCAACTCCATCCCCAAATCTCCAGGCATTTTCCAACCTTGAGCTGGCAATGCTAGGTAGATCCTCTGCCTACTCTAAAATCTGAATGTGCCTGGGCTTGTAGCTCTAATCAATGGAGTGTCCTTGTTATGCTGTCCCAAGCAGATATTTGGGTGGTTTGGTCAATGAAACAACCCAGGATGGAGGGGGGGGGGAATCTTATATTCAGGATGGAGGGATATTTGAAATTCAGTAATTACAAATTTGGTTTTCCAAATAAAGTACTGGTTCTACTAGTACTAAAACTTGAATACTAGTAAGTCCATGGAAAGGCAGTTTAAATAAACATGTGCCTTGAAGATCTTTGTTTTTAGGAATTCTATTTTTTTAAATTTAATATAATTTGTATTTGTTGCTTATAGAAATGTTGGTGTGAATCCTGCTCATATTTTCCATGACAGAAGACACATCAGAGGAAAAGAGAGAGGGTGATGTTGGTAGATTCTTCTCTGCTCCCACTTTACCCCCATGTTGTTCTTGGGGTTCAGAGCCAGTGTGGTATAGCGGTTAAGAGTGTCGGACTAGTATCTGGGAGACCCAGATTAGAATCCCCAATCATGCCATGGAAGCTAACTGGGTGACCTTGGGCCACTCACACACTCTCAACCTAATATACCTCACAGGGTTGTTGTACAGTCAAAACTGAGGTGAGGAGAACATGTAAGCAATTTTGGATTCCCATTGGGGATAAAGGTGGGGTACAAATTAAATAAATAAATAGTGAATTAAATAAATAGTGAAATAAATATATAGATGTGGTGCAGCAGAAAGGGTGATAGGGAAAGTTCCCTTACATAAACACTTCTGCACTCACACAGGATAGGACACAAGCCATTAACTTCACTAGTAATGTATTTGGCTTTTTGAATTATATAACATTCATATATCCAATGCAACCTTAAAATGCTATAAGTCTTCCTTGGAAATCCTATGGGTATGTCAAACTTACAGGCATCTCAGGTATAGTAACTGTATGCATTTCATAAACATAGCTTTAATTTTGACTCCGAAACTTTGATATACGGAGTTGAAGCAATGTGTATGTGTTTTGCATAGGCAGAAAGAGAGGAGTTCCTTGTGTTAATGAAAAGCCAATAAATGGAGGAAGTGCAACGACACCATCTTTCTGGTATTCGTGTAATCATTTCATAGACACTACTGGGGAGATAGGAGCCTCTGCAAGCTTTACTTAGCTGATACAATATTCTCAAGAAGCTGCACCACTTCAGTTTATATACCGGGAGTTACATGGTCGAAAATGTCCCATAAGTATGTTTTGACAAGCAACTCTTCACATAAAGTCTGAAGTAATATAGCTCTGAGAGAGGACTGCACCACAGCAGCCAAGAAACATTTGAATAATCTCTGCGTGAATCAGCAGGAAGGATTTCATTTGTCATCTTCAGGGACTGCTCTCTGCATCTTCTTTCTCACTGGTTCCGCTGTTCAGAAGCTTCTCCTCAACTTAAGTAGCAGCACCTGTGAGGTGGTGTGCCGACCTTGGGTCTGAGTGGTGTCCTTCCTGCCTTCCTGCCCCCTCCTCAATTGCCATGGAGGATCTGGGAGGCATCACTTGAGCCAAGCACTGGTGGGGGGAGCAAGCTAGCAAAGCTCCGGCTTCAGCAACTTCTCCCTGCGTCTTTTCCTTCCCACCGCTTCTCTGGGCAGGCATTTTCAATTGTTACAGCTAAGATGCCCCAGAAATTACATTTTGATTTCCTGTTTACTAGGTCCAGGAGATGGAATGTGTTCATGACTTGATGTGTTTATTCAATGTAAACAAAGGTTTGCTTTGAGGAATCTTAATTGCATCTCGTATATTAAGGACTAGTGCCAATCATGGTCTTAGTAAAGCAGCATGATCTGCCAGCATTAAAGACAGTAGCCAAAATACTATGATTACTTGAAGAACCAGCATACTGTGGTCTGTCAGGCAACCCAAGGCACAAGTTATCAAAAATTTCTTTGTCAGAGCTGAACCAAGATTGAAGCCAGATATCCTTTTGAAGAAAAGAAGGGAAAGGACACAGGAAGAAAACCCCCCAGAGAATTTGGAAAGGGACATAATCAATTTAGGACAGGTGAGGCGGACGTTTAGCACCAAAAAACCCCAGCTAGGACTCATGACCATAGTTCCTCTGGCAAGAAGCCAGATTTAACCTGCAAATATTATGGAACTAGGAATGGACAACATAAAGGGCTAATTCCTATTTCTATTGAGCATTTAGAACAATTTCCAGTCCCAAACCAGCATGATTTGATAGCCACTTCATATATGACAAGCATCCTGAATAGCCCAGCTTAGCCTAAGCTTGTCAGAACTTGGAAGCTAAACAGCAGTTGGCCACAGTTAGAACATGGATGGGAGACCACCAAGAAAGACATGGGTTGCTATTCAGAGGAAGGCAATACTAAGCCATCTCTTGCGTGGAACACCTCATGGTTGCCATGCTGTGACTCAACAGCATGCTCTTTTGCTTTGTGTCAAAAAAACTCCTACATTGAGAAAGGAACAGGTTGCACTAGTAATAGCTGTAATCCTTAACATGGTAAATCAGATGGCTGGAAAAGTTTAATAATCTACACATCAAAAAAGCAAATAATTTACAAATGATGTTCACAAATAATTTTTTCTTTTAAGTGTAAACAGCTATCATAATCAAAACCTTAATTTCCTGCTCTGCTAAACCACTTGTGGGACGAAATATTGTCAAAGGCTTTCACGGTCAGAGTTCATTGGTTCTTGTAGGTTATCCGGGCTGTGTGACCGTAGTCTTGGTATTTTCTTTCCTGACATTTTGCCAGCAGCTGTGGCAGGCATCTTCAGAGGAGTAACATTGAAGGACAGTGTCTCTGAAGGACAGTGTCCTTCAGTGATACTCCTCTGAAGATGCCTGCCACAGCTGCTGGCGAAACGTCAGGAAAGAAAATACCAAGACCACGGTCACACAGCCCAGATAACCTACAAGAACCACTTGTGGGACGCTTTGCACACCTCTTGCAAGCAGACCGTGTTTTTCACCTTGTTCTAAACAATGACAAGTTTAAACCTACATGATCCTGACAGAAAAGTTACTGCTGGCCTCGATCGTATATTGGGGAAAAGTGAATACATCTTGATTTGTCAAGCCTCTTGCCAAGGAACCCCTGAAAACAAGGCAGGAAAAGAATTTGTCAGTCAGGCATCAATTATCAGGCCCACCCCACTGCAGGCACCATCAGTATTGACAGGTGTGATCCTCACCATTGTTTCGGTAAAAACTTTATATTTATTTTCTTTGAGCCTATATTTCCCACCTATTTGTTCCTTTAATAACTTTATGTACTTAGAATAAAATTCTATAAAATTGGACAAAATATTCTATCATCAAGTTTTCATCTCTCCTTTCTCTAAGGAGCTTGGGGTGGAGTAGATGGACCCTCCTTTCCATTTTATCCTTGCAACTACTATATCGATAGATTAGGCTAAGAGTAACTGGCCCAAGGTCACCCAAGTGAGCTCAATGGCTAACCGGAGATTTAAACCAAGGTCTCCCCAGTCTTAGGTCGCTTATGCAAGGGAGTTTTACCTGAGGTTCATTGCTCGCTGGACCCACACTTACGTCTTGCAAAGTTATGTGCCAGCAGTCTCCAAGCTCAAAACAAGAAGCTTTCCAGTCCCCGCCACTTGAAATGCCATTTTGTAATTCACTGTAGTGCTTTCTTTGAGAGAAAAGTCCCCCCCCCATGTAGAAACCCAAGTGCCGAGTCAAAAAGTATTTTAAAAAACAAAAGCAAAACAGAGCTCCCTAAAAGGAACGGGGGGGGGGGGAGAGAGAAACCCAAGCCTCGTTTCTATATGCCTCTTTTCTGCTCAGAAAGAACTCCCAGGAAGCAGGAAGCATTTGAATCCCCGCCTCTTGACACACTGCTTGGTAACTGGCTGTAGTTCTTTCTGTGAGAGAAGCATCACTCACCCAAGCTTCCGTGTCCTGCGCTTTGCCTTATGCATGGGGATTTCAAGCAGGCTAAGCTCAGAGGAGATGGAAGAATCGGGTTTACAGAGGGACAGGAAGTCCTGAGATTTGTGAGGGCTGGCAGTGAGGAAATGGAGGGAAAACTCATGCATAACTCCAAGGAACAACTGAGGCAGACCTGGGGCGAACATGAGCGAAAGTACCCATGCATAACCAACCTTAGACTATTTTAAAAACTCTGTAACATTGGCCTCTCATAGGTTCTTGCTTGACTTACTTCTGGGTAAGTGTACTTAAGATTACAGTCCTAGCTTCAAATCAAAATCAAGAGAGTTATTTTAAATTGATAAAATATGTGAATTCTAAGGCCCAATTGTCATGCTATCCTTTTAATAAGCCATGTAACCAAGACAAGCCTAGCCCTCAGAGATAGCTATCTTCACTGGGCAAGCTGGCTGAAGTGAGCAGCAGCTAGTCTTGCCACTGCTGCCTGCCTAGGGCAAGCAGTGCAGGCATGCACAGCCAGCTGTTCAGGATGAATGCACACAGGTGCTGACACTCTAGCTTTCCATCTCTACGCTTGATCATACCATCACGATTAGAGCTAGAGCATCTACCCATCAACTACTGTGTAGGCATGAATTTCCAAAAGCAACCACCATTTTCCTACTGGGGAAATTCCTGATTACTCCAGCAGGAAGGCAGTCCCATTGTCAGTAGAAATGCCCCCTAGCAGGCAACTGGGAGCCCTATCAGAAGGCAACTCCTCCTGAAGTGATGGCAAGGCAATGCCTTTTGGTGTGGCCAGCAAAGGAGGCTGGGAGAGAGAGGAAGAGATGGAGGCATGCTGTGGTTACTCAGCTCTGAGAGACACACTGCTGCTTCTCCTCCTGCGGCTGCCTTTTCCTCCTTGTCACCTTGTGGGAGCTGAGATGGGACAGGAGCAGACTGGGTGCTGCTGCCACTGTCCTGGCCCTCACCTCAGCACTTCTGTTACTGATTATTTTATTTACAAAAGTTATATCCTGCCTTTCTGCTCAATCAGGTCCATCAAGGCGGCTAATAGTTAAAAGCAAGCATTTAAAAAAATCAGAAAACCCAAATACCGTATATACTTGCGTATAGGGCGAGTTTTTCAGCCCAAAAAAAGGGCTTATACGCGGGTCAATACGGTAGAGGAGGGAGGGAGGGAGGAGGGGGAACTTACCACCGCCGCCGCCGCCATCGCCGCCGGGCACACCCAGCTCCCTCCGGCCAGGAGCGCCCTGGAGGGGCCTCCTGTGGCCGAGGGAAGGCCGCGCCTCCGCCGCCGCCGGGCGCACCCGGCTCCCTCCGGCCAGGAGCGCCCTGGAGGGGCCTCCTGTGACAGAGGGAAGGCCGCACCTCTGCCGCCGCCGGGCACACCCGGCTCCCTCCAGCCAGGAGCGCCCTGGAGGGACCTCCTGTGACCGAGGGAAGGCCGCGCCTCTGCCGCCGCCGAACGCACCCGGCTCCCCCCGGCCAGGAGCGCCCTGGAGGGGCCTCCTGTGGCCGAGGGAAGGCCGCACCTCTGCCGCCGCCGGGCACACCCGGCTCCCTCCGGCCAGGAGCGCCCTGGAGGGGCCTCCTGTGACCGAGGGAAGGCCGCGCCTCTGCCGCTGCCGAACGCACCCGGCTCCCCCCGGCCAGGAGCGCCCTGGAGGGGCCTCCTGTGGCCGAGGGAAGGCCGCGCCGCCGCTGGGCACACCTGGCTCCCCCCGGCCAGGGGCGCCCGCCGCCTCCGCCGGGCCTGGAGCGGCCTAGGAGCGGCCTGCGGGGCCTCCTAGGCCACGGGGGGAGGCCCCGCCGCTTCCTGCCTGCACACCTGGAAAAGGTAAGCCTGCAGGGGGGAGGGTTATAAGCCGACCCTCGGCTTATACACGGGTGCCTAATTTTTCCCTATTTTGGGGAGAAATTAGGCACCTTGGCTTATACGCGGGTCGGCTTATACACGGGTATATACGGTAAAACAAAATTAAAATACATATTTTAATTTTTAAATTAAATGCTGGGTTTGCTGGGAGAGGGTTGGATTGTTGTGCCAGTGGGTGATTAAGGTTGATTTCTGCCTGAAAGCTTGATTGTTACCTTGTTAAGTGGGGTTGTTGTGATTGGAGCTTTTGTGTGAGAGGAGGGGGCTGTGAGCATTTAAATTCCAAGGCTCCTGCTCGCCAGAGGCGTGAGCCAAAGGGCGAGAGCACAAGGGCTCTTGCCCTGTGGCTCTTAGCCTGTGTATCGTGACTGGGGATCTGTAGGGTGAGTATAAAATCTTGTTATCTTGGCAGAGTAATTCTCTCCATCCAGTTGGAGTACCGAGCAACTTGACTATCTATGTGAATTAGCAGCAGATAGCTGCAGGGCAAGGAACTTTGGCACTCAATACTTATTTCGTACAGGAAGAGTGCAAGAGAGTAAATGGCAGGGTTACAACACTAAATAATAATATAATAATTAATTAATTAGTTAATAAAATACCAGTTATGTAGGTGGAAAGCCAGCAGGGGTCAGGGGTCTATCCAGAGTGCTGCATGGAGTGTCACATGTATAATTATCTGCCTGCTGGACAGAAGTCGTGGGTGTGTGCTCGGTGCAGGGAGCTCCTGGCTCTCAGGAAGCAAGTTCACTTCCTTGAGGCCAAGGTAGCTCAACTGGATGAGCTGAGGCAGACAGAGAGAGAGGTAACTAAGGACTCCAGGGATGAAATAGTCACATCCCAGTCCCAAGGTGACGGCAACCTGCCAGTCACGGATGATGGAGCCCTTGGGGAAGGAGGCCATCTCGCTGAGGTAGGGGGATGTGGTACCTTAGAAGGGACCTCTTCCTTGGTGGATGAATAGATATCCTCTCGTACCGAGGATATGCCTCAGAGGGGAGGGGGGCTTCTTGTAGTGGGGGATTCAATCCTTAGGAATGTAGATAGCTGGGTTTCTGGCGGGTGCATGGACTGCATGGTGACTTGCCTGCCTGGTGTGAAGGTTGCGGACCTTACCCGTCATATAGGTAGTCTGGTAGATAGTGCTGGGGAAGAGCCAGTGGTTGTGCTGCATGTTGGCACCAACGACGTGGGGAAATGTAGTCCGGAGGTCTTGGAATCCAAATTTAGGTTGCTAGGCAGGAGACTAAAAGCCAGGACCTCCCAGGTAGCTTTCTCAGAAATGCTACCTGTTCCACATGCAGGACCAGCTAGGCAGGCACAGTTGGTGAGTCTCAATGCGTGGATGAGACGGTGGTGCAGGGAAGAGGGCTTTAGATTTGTAAGGAACTGGGCAACATTTTGGGACAAGCCGGGCCTATACAAAAGGGATGGGCTCCACTTGAACCAGGATGGAACCTGACTGCTGGCGTGTAATATAAAAAAGGTGGCTGAGCAGCTTTTAAACTGAACCTGGAGGAAAAGCCGACAGGAGCTGAGAAGCATCCGGTTCAGGCAAACTCAGTGCACACAGACAAAGGGAAAATTGCTTCAGATTGCCCACATAGAAATTACTTAGACATGAAAGGGAATGGAAAAAATGATGGACAGGCACATGCCAGGCAAGTCAAAAGAGAGAAACAGTGTGGGGGTGTTTCTATGCTAATGCTAGAAGCCTCCAAGCAAAAATGGGGGAATTAGAGTGCATGGTTTTAAGAGAAAACATAGATATAGTGAGCATTACAGAAACCTAGTGGAGGGGAGAGAACCAGTGGAATACAGTCATCCCTGGTTACAAACTGTATAGAAATGACAGGGAAGGCCATATTGGAGGGGGTGTTGCTATGTATATCAAGGAAGGCATAGTGTCTAATAAGCTAGAGACCATAAAAAGGGCAGACTCGTCCACAGAATCCTTATGGGTGACAATTCCGGGCCCCAAAGGAGATTTAGTACTGGGGACGTTGTATCAGCCCCCTGACCAAATGGCTCAGGGTGATCTTGAGATGGAGAATGAAATTAGGGAAGCACGTAAAGGTAATGAAGTAGTAATAATGGGAGACTTCAACTTCCCTCATATTGATTGGATAAATGTATGCTCCAGTCAAGCCAAAGACATAAAAATTTTAGACATCCTAAATGACTGTGCCCTTGAACAGTTGGTCATAGACCCAGCCAGAGGGGAGGCAATCCTGGATTTAATACTCTGTGGTGCTGCCAGTGACTTAGTGCGGGATGTGGATGTAGTTGAGCCAGTTGGCAATAGTGAACACAATGGCATCAAATTTAATTTATATATAAGTGGGAAAGTGACTGGGAAATCTCACACAATTACCTTTGACTTTAAAAGAGGGAACTTCTCTAAAATGAGAAAACTGGTAAAGAGGAAGTTGAAAGGAACAGTTAGGAAAGTTAAATCTCTTGAAAAGGCTTGAGGGTTACTCAAGTTTACATTACTAGAGGCTCAGCTAGCTTGTATACCGCAGGTCAGGAAAAGTAGTAATAAGTCCAAGAGGTCACCACCATGGCTAACGGGTAAGGTGAAGGAAGCAATTAGAGAAAAAAAGTCTTCCTTCAGAGACTGGAAGGTTTGCCCAAAGGAAGCGAACAGAAGCAAACACAAACTTGCACAAAGGAAATGCAAGCAGATAATTAGAGATGAAAAAAAATTCTGAGGGGCATATTGCTAAACACATCAAAACAAACAATAAGAAATTCTTTAAGTATATTAGGAGTAGGAAACTAGCTAGGGAAGCGGTTGGACCACTGGATGACAATGGGAGTAAAGGAACTCTAAGGGAGGATAAAGTGATTGCTGAAAAACTAAATGAATTCTTCTCATCTGTCTTCACTGTTGAAGATACAAAGCAGATTCCTTCTCCTGAACAGAGATTTTGGAGAGGGAAAAATGAGGAACGGAGGCAAATAGTGGTAACAAAGCAGGAAATCCTAGAACGTCTAGACAAACTGCAAACTAACAAGTTACAGGGACCAGACGGTATTCATCCTAGAGTTCTTAAAGAACTCAAATGGGAAATTGCTGAACTTCTAACAAAGATATGTAATATGTCCCTTCGATCAGCCTCTGTACCAGAGGACTGGCGAATGGCCAGTGTAACACCCATTTATAAAAAAGGTTCCGGGGGGACCCAGGAAATTACAGGCCAGTTAGCTTAACGTCTGTTCCGGGTAAATTGGTGGAAAGCATTATTAACGATAGAATTGTCAAGCATATAGAAGGGTAAGGTTTGCTGGGCAAAACCCAACATGGCTTCTGTAAGGGTAGGTCCTGTCTAACTAACCTATTAGAGTTTTTTGAAAGCGTCAATAGGCGTGTAGACAGGAATGAGCCTATGGATATTGTGTATTTGGATTTCCAAAAAGCTTTTGACAAAGTCCCCCACCAAAGACTGCTAAGCAAACTTCATAGTCATGGGATAAGAGGACAAGTCCTCTTATGGATTGAGAGCTGGCTGAAAAATAGGAAGCAGAGAGTAGGAATCAATGGTCAGTTCTCCCAATGGCAGGATGTGAGCAGTGGGGTGCCTCAGGGATCTGTTTTGGGACCGGTGCTTTTCAACCTGTTCATCAATTACTTAGAGTTGGGGTTGTACAGTGAAGTAGCCAAGTTTGCAGATGACACCAAATTATTTAAGGTAGTTAAAACAAAATTGGACTGTGAAGAGCTCCAGAAGGATCTCTGCATACTGGAAGAATGGCAAATGAGATTCAATGTGAGTAAGTGTAAAGTGATGCATTCACATATACACTGATGGGATCTTTGCTGGCAGCGACAGACCAAGAAAGAGATCTTGGGGTGGTAGTGGATAGCTCAATGAAGATGTCAACCTGTGCAGCTGCTGTAAAAAAGGCAAATTCCATGCTGGCCATAATTAGACGAGGAATAGAGAATAAAACTGCTGATATCATACTGCCCTTGTACAAATCTATGGTGAGATCACACTTGGAATACTGTGTACAGTTCTGGTCACCACACCTAAAAAAGGATATTACAGAGCTTGAGAAGGTGCAGAAAAGAGCAACCAAAATGATTAGGGGACTAGAGCAACTGTCCTATGGGGAGCGGTTAAGATGCTTAGGGCTGTTTAGTTTGGAAAGAAGGCGGCTAAGGGGAGACATGATAGAGGTCTATAAAATTATGCATGGTTTGGATAGAGTGGACAGGGAGAAGTTTTTCTCCCTCTCCCATAATACTAGAACATGGGGTCATCTGCTAAAGCTGGAGGGTGAGAGATTCAAAAAAGATAAAAGGAAGTATTTTTTCACACAACGCATACCGTATATACTCGGGTATAAGCCGACCCGAGTATAAGCCGACCCCCCAAATTTGAGGCCAGAAAAGGGAATTTCTTATTGACCCGCGTATAAGCCGAGGGTCAATAAGAAATTCCCTTTACCGGCAATGCTGCCACCATTTTAGAGCGCAGGGCTCCTGCCCCAGGTCGCCCTCCCGCCGGCCTCCGGGCCCTCCCAACCCACCCCAACCCACCCCAACCCACTCCGACCCCAGTGCCATCCAAGGGGGGGAGGGGGGAAGAGCCCCTGAACCCCCTACTTACCTGAAGAGGCGGCGAATCGGCGGCGGCGGCGGTGCGGCCTTCCTGGGCTGGCAGGAGGCCCCTCCCGGCCGGAGGAAGGCGCCCAGGCACGTGGCCGGCGGCGGTGCGGCCGGCGGGGGCCTCCTGCCTGCGCAGGCATGCCCCTCCCGGCCAGAGAAAGGCGGCCAGGCACGCGGCCGGCGGCGGCGCGGTCGGCGGGGGCCTCCGCAAGGCCCCTCCCGGCCAGAGGAAGGCAGCCAGGCGCGTGGCCAGCGGCGGCGCGGCCGGCGGGGGCCTCCTGCCTGCGCAGGAAGGCCCCTCCCGGCCAGAGGAAGGCGGCTGGGCCCGGCGGCGGCGGTGATGGAGGTAAGTTCCCCCCTCCCTCCTCCCTCCTTCCTCCTCCCCCCTCCCCTCACCTACCATATTGACCCGCGTATAAGCCGAGTTCGGCTTTTTCAGCCCTTTTTTTGGGCTGAAAAACTCGGCTTATACGTGAGTATATACGGTAGTTAAATTGTGGAACTCCCTGCCCCAGGATGTGGTGATGGCTGCCAGCTTGGAGGGCTTTAAGAGGGGAGTGGACATATTCATGGAGGAAAGGGGTATTCATGGCTATTAGTTAGAATGGATACTAGTCACGCTGCATACCTATTCTCTCTAGTATCAGAGGAGCATGCCTATTATTTTGGGTGCGATGGAACACGGGCAGGATGGTGCTGCTGCACGCGTCTTGTTTGTGGCTTCCTAGAGGCACCTGGTTGGCCACTGTGTGAACAGACTGCCGGACTTGATAGGCCTTGGTCTGATCCAGCAGGGCCGTTCTTATGTTCTTATATGCACAGAGGGAGGTCACTGAGGGAAAATTTCCCCCTTGTGGCTAAATCTCAAACATTTAGGCACCTCATGAATGGGTTCAAGGAAGGAGTTCCATAGATTAGCGGTCAGAAGAGAGAACACGCTGACTCTGTTAGATGCCCACCTCACCTCTGAAGGTGAGGACACACAGAGCAGTGCCTTTCAAAAGTTCAAATGCAAAGTCAGCCATTCAGATACCCTGACCCCAGACTGGGACTATAAAGCGATGAATCAGTACTTTTACTTGTGTCAGGAAATAAATTTCTAGCCAGCAAAGCTCTTTAAATACTAATGAGATGTGTTACTGTCTTGCTGCTGTATTTCTAATCAACTGTAGTTACTGAATGCTCATCATAGGCCAGTGATGGCGAACCTTTTAGAGACCAAGTGCCCAAACTGCAACCCAAAACCCACTTATTTATCGCCAAGTGCCAATACGGCAATTTAACCTGAATACTTAGGTTTTAGTTTAGAAAAAACAACTCATACATTCACCTATTTTGCGTTAAAAGAAAAACACAATAACAGAGCTTTCAATGATACAAACAACTTTTTTATTGAAAGGTAAAAGTTTGCATTTGGCATTCTTCTCTCCAGGACTCGTCCTCTGCTCAGCCACCGGACATTATTGTACATAAGTAAACAATTATACTGTGCCTGAACCTCCTCAAGAAGTGCTTGAAACTGTTGACAATTCAGAGCACGAGCCATGATGTAATTCACCATTTCTGTGACATCCTTGAGGACATCGTCAAAAAATTTTTGGAAGCAGGGAAATAAGAAAGGAGGAACAGGAAGGATCCATAAAAGAACAGGGGCTTTTTGTTCTATTGCAGCCTTGTCTCCTCTTTCCTGTGAACTACAATTCCCAAAAACCCTTGCAAGTGAGTGAGAGAGAGAGAGAGAGAGAGAGAGAGAGAGAGAGAGAGAGAGAGAGAGAGAGAGAGAGAGAGAGAGAGAGAGAGAGGACTGAACCCTCTGGAGACGGGCGGGGCGCCCTGACAAACAGCTGAGCTGCCTTGCAACTCATCTGAGAGGGGGGCGTGGCAAGGTGCTCAGCCACAGCCTCCCCTGTCCAAACTGAAGACGGGCGGGGCGCCCAGACAAACAGCTGAGCTACCCCGCAGCTCAGCTGAGAGGGGGAGCGTGGCAAGGTGCTCGGCCACAGCCTCCCCCGTCCAAACTGAACAGTTCTCTTGGAACTCTCTCAGCCCACACAGAGGCCGGCAATGGGCAAACCACCCCCGAAGGTCTCTTGCCTTGAAAACCCTGTGGGGTCACCTTAAGTCAGCGGCGACTTGACTGCACGCATGCACACGCACACTCCCCTCCACAAAGAACCAAAAATGATTCCCCACTTCTACGTGAAAATTCCTGGAAGCAGGGAAATAAGAAAGGAGGAACAGGAAGGATCCATAAAAGAACAGGGGCTTTTTGTTCCATTGCAGCCTTGTCTCCTCTTTCCTGTGAACTACAATTCCCAAAAAGCCTTGCAAGTGAGTGTGTGTGAGAGAGAGAGAGAGGACCGAACCCTCTGAAGATGGGCAGGGCGCCCCGGAGCTCAGCTGAGAGGGGGGGCATGGCAAGGTGCTCAGCCACAGCCTCCCAGTCCCAACTGAAGACAGGCGGGGCGCCCTGACAAACAGCTGAGCTGCCCCGCAGCTCAGCTGAGATTGGGGGTTGTGGCAAGGTGCTCGGCCACAGCCTCCCCGTCCAAACTGAAGAGGGGCGGGCCGCCTGGGTGCAAGGAGAGGGAGGGCGCTTGCCCCGGGTGCAAGGAGAGGGAGGGCGCCAGCGCAGGATTGGGGAGCATGGGCTTGGGGAGAAGGAGCACCGCCCTCAGCGCCCTCACCACGGCAACACGGCACAGCCCTAGGCAGACGCGACAGCTCCGCGCGTGTCCACAGAGAGGGCTCGACGTGCCGGCTGCGGCACACGTGCCATAGGTTCGCCACGGTCATAGGCAATCACACACAGAGGACATTACAGTAATCTAACCTGGATGTGATCAAAGCATGGGCAGATCATGTGTTTCCTGGAAGGGCCACAGCTGGAAAACCAACTGGTTGGTAAAAGTTGCTTCATGCCACAGACATCCATCTACATGGCTGAATCTAGTATCACTCCCAAGCTGCATACCTGGTCCTTTGGCGGGAGTGCAGCCTCATGTACATCAGGCTGATTCCTAGGATGCTGACTGGCTACATCACTAACCAACAGCACCTTAAGGCTAACTAGATTGTTTCAAGAACTTGCCTTCTCACAAGTTGGAATATGAGCTCCAGAACGAATTCCTGCTTCAACTGACTGAATTTGCAGGGAGAAGCAGCTTGATTAAGTGGTCAAGACTATCAGTGGTCTTAGTTGTGCAATGATTCTACCACTTGATTTCAGTAATGGAGGGGTGTACCTTTTCCCCAAAACAATACAGACTTTCATGTCAGCCAGAAGGAGGAAGCCTTCTGTAGTGGAGAGAAGTAGTGATGGAAACAGCAATGAGAACTTGTTCAGCACCCACTCTTATTAAGAGGGCAGTAGTTTTGAAACCAGTCCTAGCTTACTGACATTCAACACTAAACATGCTTACATGCATGTAGTTAAATCAATAGTTTAACCAGAGCCTTTGTTGACATGCATCTCAAGACAATATATAACATTATATAATATGCATAATATATGTTTCAGTGTTGACTGATTTGTTAAGTTTTCCTTTATCCCATAGATTGTTTTCCATTAAACACAGCCAAGTAGCAATATTTGCATCATTATGCATTAGGAATCATTACATATCACTGTTCATAACTACTCAAGTCTCATGCTCTTTTAAAATATAATTAAAACAAGATCACTTTTCAAAACATTTTAGGTAATTTTTGTCATAATTTAGAAGTTTTCAGGTGTATCAGATTTGCTGCAGAAAAAACTTGCAGCCAGACTATGTGCATAGCAAAAGCTGAATGAAAAGTAATATATTAAAATTAAATCATTTTTTAAAAAATTATGTTGGTCCATTTATAGCTTTTTCATGGTGATAACAGAACTTAATAAAATTGATGACAAGACTACTTTGGGAATTATATTTTACGTTAGTTTCTTGGCTATTGGTTTTTCTGCCAAAAGCCAAGCTGAGAATTTTTTGTTGCATGATAATAAGCAGAAAGTCAACAGATCTCAGAAAAGTAAGCAGGAAGTTTGCTTGTTTGAAAGATTTTCCTCTCAGACAGGATGGCGATGGGGGGGGGAGAAGAGGGGAAATGTGAGGGCAGTTAGGGCAGGCACTCCACAAAATTAAGCAGACAACTTGAGATGTGTTTATCCCAAATGCTTCTTAAAGTGATGCTACTGATAAAAGTAAAAATGGGCCAGGAGGGTAATGCAATAATGTTTGTGTTATATCCTGCACAGGAAGTTCATGCCTTTCAGAAGACTCCTTTATCTAAATACAAAAGCTTCTCTTACCTAACCCCACTAAATTCTAGGAAACACTGACATTTAAAAAAAAATGCACAGTCAGGACAACTCATTGCTTCCACTCACCCCATTAGCTTTGTGGCCAGGCGTGCTATCATTTTATAAGGAACCGGTAGTTCCTTCAGTTATCAAACCACTTATTACCCACAGAGGGGTTTTGAACCGAAGATGTAAGAGGAGGAAACAGAGAAAGGGGGCAAATGTGACATGTGGCTTGAATACTGAACAGCTGCTATAGATCAGGCAACCAACCCCCCGCCAGAATCCTGCGTTTCAGTGAGTATTATAAATACAGAGCCTGTGGCGCCTGAGGAGCTGCAACTTAAAACTTCACTATCCCACCCCCCCCAAAAAAACCACTCTTCAGTCCAAAAGTACCTAAAGCAAACCCCACTCAGCACTTCTTTACACCCAGGGAAATTATCCGGCCTGGGGGAAGTTCTCAGGGAAGCACCTTCGCAGAGATTTATTTTAAAAAGCCGTTTAAGTGATGGCTTTATCTTCTGTGCAGCATGTGGAGAAACCGGTCAGCCTCGGAGGTGCCGCAGGACTTTTTCTCACGCGGGTCCCTATTTCGTGAGTTCCTTCGTGGCATCCCCCTCCCCCTCTTTGCTGGCAAACTTGGGGAGGGGGTAGCAGAGCGGCTGTTTGTGCACAACCAAGTCAGCAAAGGCATCTGAGGCCAGGCAGAAGTATGGATGGTGGCGGGGAGAGAGAGGTAACTCACCGACACCAGAAACTCCAGAGTGCCCACATAGTCGCGCTCCGTCTTCAGCAGCTCGTTCAAAACGCACCCCCGCAGGCGCAGCTGCTTCTCCGGGTCCTTCCCGCTCTCTCCTTTCCCTTCCCCTTTGCTTTCTTCTGTCATGGTCCGAGGCCAGTCCCCCACCCCCCAAAAAAAGAAGCCCCTCGCTTGCCCTCGGCTCCTCTCCTGTTTGAAAGGCGGGGGGGGGGGGAGGAATGCCTCAGAGTTTCCTCCACACGCACAAAAGTTCAGAGAGGACAACAAAAGAGCCCTCTCAGGGCCGTAGGGCCGGCTGCAATTCTGCTAAGCGGACTCCCTCAGCTTCCACTGCGCGAGGAGCCAGAAGGAAAGCAACGGAGTCCCCCCCCCCCTCGCCCCGGTGTCCTTTTCCAGTAAGGAAGAGAGACCCGGCCTGAAGGAAGTGAGTGGCCCTTGCTCGCTTTGTATAACTGAGAGAGATTCGGAGGCTTCCAGCAGCAGCAGCCCTTGGCCATTAATCAAAAGCATTGTGTCCCTGTGACTCCGGCCCCTTTCCCTCCCCTGCGCCAAAACGCAGGAAAAAGCAAAGGAAGCACAACCTTGGGAACTCTGGCGTGCCAACAACTGCTTGTTTCACACACAAGCTTGTCCGTTTTTACTTTGTTTGGGGCTAATTGGAGCTCTCCCGGTGGAGAGGCTGCCGCTTTAAAATGTCCCAAACCAGCTCGGCTGCTGGGATTCTGGCCCAGGGTTTATTGTTCTTTGGATCCAGCCTTCCACCCACAGATTTCCACATGCACCAAAAGTGTTCAGTCCGCGTGGGAAGGATTCACGAGATCCGAGACGGAGTTCAACGACACAGCTGTATTTGATTTCAGCACAGAACTAACTTACACACTGAACATGCCCTGCTTATATGCCCCCCTGGCCGCCTGCGGCCACTCCCCGCCTGATCCTCTCAGTGACCAATGGAACATGCTGGCTTAGGGCCAGTAGGATCCGTTTGCTTAGCCAATAGGGCGAGCAGGGTTTAGGATCCTTCGTGCGGAACTCAAGCTCCTAAGTCTCCCCTTGCTTACTACCCTACTAAAGAAACAATTATTGATTGGATGTTTGCGGGTTGGTATCTACCAAGTATGCATCATTGTCCGTGCATACACAGTTCTTAGCAGTTTACTAAAGGGTGGGTGTGTTTCTCGTTTGACAAACCCTAACAAAAACAAGAATTTAAACCGAGAAAGGCTGTATACACATCTGCCACAGCAACAGGAGCCCTCTGCAGAAGAACAGTTGACTGCAGGTGGTGGTGGAAGAGCTGGGGATCATATTGGTTGGCCCTGCCAGTATACCTGATCTTAGGGATGCCAGCCTCCAGGTGGGACCTGGGGATCCCCTGGAATTACAGTTCATCTCCAGACTACAGAAATCAGTTTCCCTGAAGAAAATGGATGCACTGGAGGGTGGACTCAATGGCATTGTACTCCGTTGAGGTCCCTGTCCTCCCCAGGCTCTACTGCCAAATCTCCAGGAGTTTCCCAACCTGGATCTGGCCACCCTACCCCCTCCATCCGGCACCAGTGGCCAGAGGGGACCTGGTAACCCTACTTTATCTCAATGTGTTCAGAGTTGCATGTGCATAGGTCTCATGTACACTTGAACACATTTTTTTTTCATCTGGCACCTATGTACCTTCAGCTGCTTATTCATGAACGTGGAAAATGGGCATCCTGGGGCAGCAGGGGCAGTAGATTAATTAGTCCACAATAGGATGGGGGTGATGTTATATAAATACACATGTTAAAATAGAAAGATCTACACTTAGGATGCTGAATAAATATTTATTCTGAAGGAATCAGGTGACCATTCCAGAGAGATGGGACACAGGTCTTGAAGAAACGAGTATGTAGAGTGTTCTTTGTACACATGTATTTTTTGCTGTCAAGTCACAGCTGATTTATGGCAACCCTGTGGGGTTTTCAAGGCAAGAGATGTTCAGAGGTGGTTTGCCATTGCCTGTCTCCATGTCATGACCCTGGTATTCTTTGGTGGTCTCCGATCAAATACTGACCAGGACCAACCCTGCTTAGCTTCTGAGATCTGACAAGATCGGGCTAGCCTGAGATATCCAGGTTAGGGCCTATAGAGTGCTAAGGCCTTTTCATACATTGCCATTACTATTTCCTGTGCAAAGATAATTGTGCCTACAGACTATCCAATCCACGAAATCAAAATGTGACAAAAAATTGTGATAAGCTTTATATATTACAATATATAACATGCCACAATATTGGTTAATATTTATTTGTTGTGGCATAAGCTTTCATGAGTCAAAACTTACTTCATCTGATAAATGAAGTACTACATTCAGTTGGCAGGGAAATTTCTACCCAAAATGATGAACAGCAGCTGGGTGGGTGGGAAAATTATTACAAATAATGGTATATCATTTAAAGGTTAAACTTCATAAAAGACATTGTCACATATGAACCAGCATTAGGACAACAAGACATCTTCTAAATCCATTGAAGTGTGCTTAGGATGACATTGTATACATATTTGGTAGGATAATGATTTTTAAAAAATTAAGTGGATTCACTTAAAGAAAATAGCAGGCAACCCTAATTCACACTAGTTCTGTAAAACACCTGAGTAAACAGAATACGCAGATGGTTGCTGTTCAATATCATTTGTCCACCACTGGGTGAGTTGTCACACTTGGCTTTTGTATTAACTGTAATGAAAAAGTCTTGTTTAATGTAACTAGAATCTGATGTATTTCAAAAGTGCTAACACTACATTCCCAAAGGGAGCAAAGCAAGTAATATAATCCTATAACTATGCAGAGTAAAGTATTAGGTAAGTAGATATACAGTGCAATCCTAAGCAGAGTTCTTCAAAGCTCTCAAAACCAGTGGTGCCAGAAGAGTGTAACTTTGCTTCAGAATGCTGTGTAAGGTATTTTAGAGCTGCGAGAACTCAAATAGCCATTAGCATCAGGGTGTCCTTAAGAGGTGGAGCAGCATGGCCAAGAAGCTTTCTTGAAAGTAAAGACTTTGTGCCTTCAAGGTTGTATCTTTTGAGATCACTGACATTGATAGCTGATTTTCAAAATATGGAGTACTGTCCTGGGGAAGTGAACAGTATAAACTCAGCAAGGTAGGAGAGAGAAGAATAGCGTAGTAATTTCCTCACACATCACCAGGAAACATATCACCAGTGCTACTGAGAGTGATATTGGAGAGTGGAAGTTTTAGCATGGCCACAAGTGATGGGGGGCCAGAAACACTGTATTGTTGCTGGTGCTGGCTGCTTGACAATGTTACGAGTGGTGGACTCTAATCTGGAGAACCGGGTTCGATTCCCCACTCCTCGAAGCCTGCTGGGTGACCTTGGGCCAGTCACAGTTCTCTCAGAATTCTCTCAGCCCACGGGGAGACAGGCAATGGCAAACCACCTCTGAATGTCTCTTGCCTTGAAAACCCTATGGTGTCGCTATAAATCAGCTGGGACTTGACAGAACATGCGTATACACACACGTGTCCTTCCACAAAATGTGTATGACTGCACAGTTGCAGGTTCTATAATGCCCTGATTATACATGATCATCAAATCTCCAGTTATGTTTGGGATTCTGAATGGTATCAAATAACAGGATTTTTAAAATAAACAGAATAAGTGTTTGCCATTAATAATGTCCTAACTACACTGCCTGTTAGTTTCATGTTATGTCATACTTGAGTTGGGCTGTTTTACAAAATTGTTATATAATCTTCATGCACTCTAGTGAGCCAAAACACTAGTGCCTTTCTCAATAACAAGTGAGGGAGGGTCCATTCAAAGACAGATTAAGAGCTACCAAGAAGGGGGGAAAAGACAGAAACAAGAACAGTCAGTTCTCTGTTTTCTTTCCTTTAATGTGTATGATTTAGAAAGCCCCATCACAAATTGTGTCATGAGCTAGGGTACAGAGAAACTACTGTTTCCTGTGGAGAAGAGGATTTAACAGGGAAAGATGCACATATGTAAGTAAATGCCTTAGGCAATACTTATCCACTCCTCCTAGATCACACTATTTGCAAAAGATATTTTATTCTTCAGGTCCATAGACATTGTGAGATATTTGTAGTATTTGAACTATATGAGAGTCTTGGCACTTCAAGACAAAAGCTTTAAAAAGTGATTATCATAACAACTTGAGAGTCAAAATGCTTTCATGTGTCAATTGTTCGTACTGTCCTTGGATGGTAAAACTAAATACTCTTACTTGGAAATAAATTCTGTCAAAACTGTCAGACCAACCTAGGTAGTTTCAAATGATATGGCTGCTGTTCCCATAATAAATGAGATTTGTATTGTAGTTGCTTGGATCTTAAGAACATGCAGACAGAGGAAATCACACAAAGGATCTTTGCTGCCTTTCCCTTCCCACTACAGCCCCTTGTAGCCTCCAAAGCTGTTTCAGGGAACCAATGAGAACAGTGTGAAATGCAGCCCAGGGAGATAGAATTGGAGGGCTAATATACACAAATTCTTCCCTCATTACCTATGTGCAAGTCTTCCACACCCAGGTCTTTATAGAAGAGTTAATTCAAGAGGAAAGGGATTCCTTTACCTTATTACAGTCTCTCATTCCATGCTATTGCCCTAACCCTCAGCAAATCCAGTACCATCAAATCCAGCAGTTTGCTCAAGAACCTACTACATTGTAAAGGTAAAGGGGGCAAAGCATGAAGATATAATTATGGCCTCCTGCTTTAGTGACTCTTAGTTTTTCACTTTGCACCTTCTTAGATAAACTACTGGATCCTGTATAGTTGTCTCCCCATTCTCCTTCCTTGTGCAAAGAAAATGCAAGGGAAGGATTGTGTTTGTGGAATTCTCTTCTTCGGCAATTAGAGACATTTATCTTTAGTCAAATCACATCCTCGTGGATATGACAGCGGAATATAACCAGCCTCAAGAAGATCCACAAACAGCCCTTTATATTTTTATTGGCAGGCTCTTTGCTGAGTTTCATGCCCAGAAAGCCAAGCTAATCAAGTTTGCAGAATATTTTTGAAGTGAATGAAACTTTTCAATTAAATTTAGTAATATTTGCCCCAGTTTATGGAGTGTCATGCCTTTGTTACTTCAGTTCAGTAAATAATTTCTTCCTAACAGTATCATTCTGCTATTTGGAGTAAGATAAAATTATATACTGATGTCAACAATGCTAATTGCCCATCTGCAGTAGTAATCAGCATGTTTCATATTTATTACACTTGGAGGACTCCATTCAGCAATGTTTTCAGGGATGAATAAAAAGTGTTTTCCTTATTCAGTGCTAGAAACGAGAAACTACTGCTTAGAAAGCTGGAAAGAAGGGTGAATGCCTCCGCAGCATTACAGACTATCTGAACACTTACACTGAATATGTATGGGGCTGGGAGCAGAATTCCAGTGGAAACCATGACCTCAATCTACATGCTCTCAAAAGATTGTTTGTGTAGACCATACACGCATACAAACATATGCATATGGGTTTGTCTGTGCAATTGGGAACCCTGCTTTTTGTAGCCTTCCTAATTGCACATATTGTTTATAGATTTATAGGATCTATACACAAAATCTAGTGAATGTGTGTAGATTCAAAGTGGGGGTTGCCACTACAATCAACTTCTTCCCTGTGGTGGTGCTTAGGGTTGCCAGGTCCCTCTTTGCCACTGACAGGAGGTTTTTAGGGCGGAGCCTGAGGAGGGCAGGGTTTGGGAGGGGACGGACTTCAATGCCATAGAGTCCAATTGCCAAAGCTGCCATTTTCTACAGGTGAACTGATCTCTATCATCTGGAGATCAGTAGTAATAGCAGGAGATTTCCAGCTAGTACCTGGAGGTTGGCAACCCTACTGGTAATGGAAACTGCTGTCACGTTGAAGCCAATTTATGGTGACCCGGTAGAGTTTTCAAGGAAAGAGACTAACAGAAGTGGCTTGCCTTTGCCTGTTTCTGCATAGCAACCCTGGACTTCCTTGGTGGTCTCCCATCCAAGTACTAACTAGAACCGACCTGGTTTATCAGCCAAAATCTGATGAGACAGGGCTAGCCTGAGCCATCTAGGTCAGGCCTTCTTCCCTTATACATGTTTATTATATGCACTTAGATAATCCGAAAAGAACTAAAATCATATCACTGGATTCCCAGCTAACCTTTCAAGAAATTCTTAAAAACAAGTGACTGTTAGGATCCTCTGTCTAAACCCACCCTGAGCCAGCTTGCTGGGGAGGGAGGGCTACAAATCTGAAAAATAAATAAATAAAACAATAAACTGAATTCATTCATTCAACAAATCAGGCTATGACTGGTCACTATACCATAAGAACATTATGTTCTTATGAATCATTTATATAACATTGTAATAAGTATTTTACAATTACTTGGACTAGTCCTCACAACAGCAATTTAAGGAAGGTCATTTATTATTCCCTCTTGCTGATGAGTATAGGGCTGAAAGAGTGACTAGCCAAGGACATCTAGGGAATTTATGGGTAATGAATTTAGGTATTCTAGGGCCTCATATCTGATGTCTGCGCAAAGAATGCACACATATTGCTCACCACACTGAAACAAGCACACTTTCCTACAACCAACAATATTTTTTTCAAACATGCTCACAACACTATATACCTTTTGCCATAAGCATTAAAAATGTTTTTGAGGGAAATATGATTCATACTAGGGAAACCCTAAAACTAAAAAACAAAATTGTAGCCACTTGGATCAAGTTTGTTCGGGCTGCAATCCAATTTTATATGTCCCGAGAAAGCAATTTCCGTGATGCTTTCTATGTGTATCATTCTATTATTCCTTAGTGGCTGCAATAGGAAAAATATTATTTCCATGGAATCTCTGTTCCTGCCACAGCATTGACAATGGGTAAGATAGAACCTGTGCATTCAGTTGAACAAATATGAGAGGGATTGTTCATTCTGTTTTTAAGTATAATCCTGTTCTGTACCAGAACTGGGCCGATTTTCTGGTTCAAGGTGTCCAGACTCTCAAGGATCACTATGATTTTGCAATATTAGCTCGGAATTGGTTAGCCATATAGTTTCACATCCCAAGTTTCTCAGATAATCAGAAGTAGGAGCTAATCAGTATTAGTGGTTGGGGGGCAAGGCTCTTTGCCTCTTTCCACAATCAGAAGAAAGGAAAAAAATCTGCACGAATATGTAAATATTTAATGACTAGCATTTATACAGTTCACAGAGTTCCTCTTTTCTTAATACAGAATGTGGCTGTTTTCACACAGGTTTGGTTTTTTAAATGTCATTTGAGTGAAAACTATGCACTGTTCAGATGCACTGAAGCAGTGTGTGTGTGTGCGTGCGTGCGTGTATGTGTGTGAAATTGTCAGGTTGCTTCCAACTTATGGTGTCAAGTGCCATCAAATCACTTCTGACTTATGGTGACCCTATGAATTAATGACCTCCAAATCATCCTATCGTTGGGTCTTCCTCTTCTCCTCCACTTTAAACTTTTCCTCGCGTTATTGTCTTTCCCTGTGATTCTTGACTTCTCAGAATTTGACCTTAATTTGATCTAGAACCCATTTATTTGCCTTTTGGGTGGTCCGTGGTATCTGTAAAACACTCAGGGAACATCACATTTCAAAAGAATAAACTTTCTTCCTGTCTGCTTTCTTCATTGTCCAGCTTTCATACCCATACATGGTTATGAGGAATAGTATGAATTATCTGGATCTTGGTTAACACATCCTTACATTTAAGGATCTCTTCTAGTTCCTTCATGGCTGCCCTTCATGGCTGCTCAATCACCTTCTGTTTTACTGGTTGCAGCCTCCCTTTTGGTTGATGATGGAGCCAAGGAATAGAAAATCTTGAACAATTTCAATTCCTTCATCGTCACCCTTAAAGCAATATAGCATTACAGTTGATGTGCAAATGTGTGTGAATAAACGTACTGAATACTTGAATTGATATGCTTACTGCTTCAGATGGGTCTTAAAGAATGGCAGGGTCTCTTTGGAATGTTGCAGTACAACCATGAGACTGTAGGATGGGGATTTCCTGTGGAAGCCCTGAGTTTTTTTGCTTAGAATGAGGAATCATTCCCATTTGGTTACTACAATTGTGTTTTTGAGCTTTTATTTCCTGTACAGGTGCTGTTCAAGGCTAAGGTGGAACAGCAGGAAAATATCCATTCTTGAAGGTGGCCAAACTGAAACAGGATTAAAATGCTGGGAAATGTGTGGGTTGATCTGGAGGATGGATGTCTTGAGCTTCAGGGCCATTGTATAATTATGTGTAAGGATTTGAGTTCTGACTGCATTTCAAGACTTTAGGCAAGACATTTTAGCCATTTGTGTGACATTATATCCCTGTAAATTGTGCAGAGATCTTTAACAGAGGTAGCCAAGCAAAGCAATGTGGAGCTCAAAATCATTCATGTGTTCTAAATAGTCTGGCATCATACAACTTGTGTGTTCATTTGTGAAAAACATACTTTTCCCACAATCCTCTTAAAAAGTAGTATTTGCATTCAGAAAAATGTCATACCAGTAGTGAGGCTGAAAGGTAGGCTGGTCGTGGCTCATCTTACACTGAACAAAAGGAACTCGGGAGCCAGGATATAAACAGCAATAATAAATATATGACCAAGAGTTTATGGGCTCCTTGGGTCATCTGATTCTGCTGGTCTGAAGGCTGCATTACCCCTTCCATCCATTGACAGTGGTTATAGAAGCAGCAGAAATCTGTTCAACAGTTCTTTCTGTTCTGGTGACACAGGGACCTGTTAGAACCTGTACATCCCCATACTAGATTCAACAATACAATTACAAGGGAGAAAACAGATTCATTTATTGAATAGGGGATATATTTTCATATGTCTTGGTAACTTTTCCCCCCAGTCAAACAGGGCTATATCCAGAACATATTTTTAAAGATTCACTGTTGCTAGTGATGGGTTTAAAGACCTTTTAAAAGAATCCTGATGCCAATGCAGAGAAAGCCCCCTTAAAAGAGAAACATTAAGTAAATTAATAATGTGAAAATTCTCAAACGTTGTTTACTTTTGTCTCTTTTGTCCACAAGGAATATTTGGTATGAATTCTGCTGAATCTGCTAAGACATCTTATCCAATTTCCCCAAGATCTGGCCACTTAGATGAAGCTGGTGCTGTTTTCCTCATTTTCATGTATCAGTACAACATAAGAACGGTGATTCCCATTAGGAAGAGTATGACAATATCACTACTGTCAACTTCAAGCATTCCTGGAAGAAGCGGCTTGTTTGAATTCTTTCAAATAGGGTTTCAGGCTTAGTCATGGCCTTGGTGTCCTGGTGGCCTACACCCAGAGATTGGGTAGAGTGAGTGCAATTCTGTTGATTCTCTTGGACCTCTCAGAGGCTTTCCATACCATCAATCATGGTGTCCTTCTCTCTGTAGCCCCCTTTTTTATTTTCAAGTTATCAATTAGAATGTTGGCATATTTGGCCAAGAGACCACAGGTTGTTAATCTCAAATACAAAGCCACCCTAGAATGCTTGTAAAACTGACAAGCTGTGAGTCATCCAGAGCAGTCTTTGGAATTTATCCTGCAAAACCCAGAAACAAACAAGCAAAAACTAAGAAAAGGGTGCTGCAATTTTATTTGTAGACAATGTAATTGCTTTAGGCTGTTCTAATTAATGTGCATTTTTCCTTAAGTAGATGATGGTATTTGAACAAGATATTTAATCTCCAGCACTGTACAAAGGTGTGCAGTACAAAAGTACTACAAGTATACTAGTTTTTATTAGTGCAATCAGTTTCAAACACACCAAACAACTCCAGAAAACCAAACAATGGTAAATGGTCTCTTCCTAGAAAGCATTCTAAATACAGTAGTGCCTAAAGATCAGGCAGCAATCTGGAGGATATAGGTTGTTTTTTAATGTTCCAGTAAAAGGAAATTCTGGCAGATTAGTATACAGAAGCAAGATAAAGTACCAAGGGGTTACTATAGTAACAAAAAGAATGCTATTGGAAAATTGCCAGTCATATTAGACTCTGTCGAGTTAATGAAAAGGATGTTTTTCCTCCTCTCAGTACATTCATTCAACAAATATAAGAAACAACTGCAATAATAAAGTGAGACAATTTTAGTAATAAAGTGAAAAGTTGGTTGTTTTTAAAAATCTGCCTAAAACCCACCTGACAGGAAATAAAAAGAAAAAAATGTCATTGATAATTTGCCAGTGAAAGAGACGGGAATGCTATAGTAGGGTATGAAAGATTGGCATTCAGCAGCAAATTTCTGCCAAGTTCCCAAACCTTATACTCTTTTTGAAATGGAAGCTTATACAATAGGACTCTGTCTTCTTACTGCCATCCAGATGCATGTTATTAGAAGAGATATTGTGTCAACACATGTGCAGGTAAAGCAATGACTGAAACTAAAAAGGCTACAGATAACCTAATCAAGTAATTGGGAAGTTGTGTTTAACTGCCAACAATGCAGCCTGATATTAGAAAAGCCAAATGACATTCCTTGAAGAAAAAGAACCATTTTATCCAATATCAGGGTGCATTTGATCCTATTCCTATTTGTATTAACTACTTGGGATAAAGTTAATCTTCTGCCATCTCAGTCAAGGAAGCCTCTGTCAAGCTTAAACTTATAGAAAAATACATATAGATAAATAAAGCCAAGTAGCTGTTTAATGCTGAATCATTTTTTTTATTTTGCCCACTATCTCCTTTTCATCTGCTGTCAGTAGGGTCGCCAACCTCCAGGTAGTGGCTTGAGATCTGGGATTACAACTGATCGCCAGGCAACAGAGATCAATTCACCTGGAGAAAATGACCACTTTGGAAGGCGAACTCTATGGCATTATACCCCATTGAAGTCCCTCCTCTCCCCTCCCCAAACCCCACCCTATTCAGGCTCCATCCCCCAAATCTCCAGGCATTTCCCAACCTGGAGCGGACAACCCTAGCCATCAGCCCTCCAAGATCTCAGGAAGATATTTTTACTTGTTCTGCTATACAAGATCTGTTAACTGAAGATGCCAGCGATTTAATCTGGCATTTTGTGTATACAAAGCCTTTGTTTCACCATCAAGTTACGTTTTTCTCAAAATGATAGTTAAGCACCAGTTTAACTTCTTATCTTTCATGTTACTGGATTTTGGTATGTGCCTGATCAAAAGATCCCCTTCTCTTTTTCTTTTGTATGCAAGTCAGGACAGGTAATGAACTGCCTAACACATGAACTTGCTGGGTTGCTTAAGTTCAGCCTGCCTTTATTTGTTTTTATAAAAGAAAATAATGAATTCAGTAGCTTTCCGTCATTGAGACATGTGGGATTTATCACTGAAATATGTTTGCTTGCTGTCATCACAATAATAGATTACAGAACATGAAATGACTGGTGGATATAAAAAACTGAACAGATAAAACCTATTGAAACCTTTAAAAGGCAAATAACATGCTATCCTGCATATCAATAGTCTTCTTTACCTCCCAAAGTAAACCATTTGAATTTAAACATTTCAACAAACCCACAACCCCTTTCTTTCTCCCTCATTAGCATCTGTCATGTACCCTGCGGAGAACTTCATCCTCAAAACAATCCTGTGAGAACCATATCACTACATTTTAAAAGCAAGTTTAAGTGAAAAGTTGTATTATTTGTACATGAAAAACAAGGCCAGGTCTCAGAGTCTAATTGATTCTATGGGGCCACAATTCAACAGGCCATATTCCAAGTTCTAATCAAACTTACCACTTCAGTAGAAGGTTCTTCACAGCAAAGACACTCTCTTGTTGGTTAATAAGTTGTCACCAGAAGCCTGCTGAAAGGGCCAGGAAGGAGCACAGGAAAGTTATAGAAAAAGAACACAAATCCTTAACTTCCAATATTTGACTGAAAACAACTGTTGTCTATTATTGTCTAAGGCAGAGGCCCCCTATCTTGATGAGTCTATGGGAACTTCAGGATTTTGAGTACAAGTATTGGTGGTCACCACAAAGTGATTGCTATGGGAGCAGGGGACAATCACAAAATTTTGGGAAATTCAAGTGTCATCCTAAGACAGAAGCAGCTGTTTCTGAATGAGTGCCCTCTGCAGTGCTTATGAGCACTTCCTGTTCCAGTGAGGTGGAAGAAAGACAGGACTGAATTTTTGCTTTGGGGGAAAAAATAAGGAGGTGCCAGGGAGGGAACACAACAATGCCAGGTTGAGATAACTGGAGCATGAACACAGAGTAGCATCTCCATATCTCTATGGTGAAATCCTTTGCAAGGCAAAATAGTTTGAAAACAAGCTCAGTTTTATATCAGAAGTAACTTTAATGACTACATTGTAGATTGTACATTGTAGTAGCTCTGCTTTGTCGTTTTATGTCCTTTTATGCTTATTGGCTAGTTTTTATAGGCATTTTTGTATTGATGTTGGTTTTGTTTGTTTTTATTGGTATGAATTGTTTTTATTGTCTTTACTATTGTTTGCTTAGCTCTGTTTTACTGTTCTAGTTGTGAGTTGCCTTGAGCAGGTCTGGAGTGGCAGCATACAAATCTAAATAACTACATTAGGGCTACCTTCTTGGTGCCACTCAGCCAATTAGAGATCCTAGCACTGAGCTATTGGTTTCTGGTGATCCATCAGTGTGTTTTCGGACTCATGTTCTGAGGTGATCTAGAAGCTGACTACAGTTGGCAGCAGCTTTACAGGTTCTAAGGTTGCCAACCTCTAGGTGGTGGCTGGAGATCTGCTATTACAACTGATCTCCAGCCAATTGAGATCAGTTCACCTGAAGAAAATGGCCACTTTGGCAATTGGACTCTATGGCATTGAAGTCCCTCCTCTCCTTAAACCCCATCCTCCTCAGGCTCTGCCCCCAAAATCTCCAGGTATTTCCTAACCCAGAGCTGGCAACCCTAACAGGTTCCCATTCCTAGAAACTGGAGAGCAGTCCACTGTTTGTGTTAGCTGGAAGAGCATGAGAGTGTATTGCCTTCTTAGAAATGGCTCACGGGCCTCTCTGGAGTATATTTTACAGACGCCCAAGAATCCATGGATCCATATGAGAAATACTACTATCTAAAACAATTGTGATTCATAATAACAAAAAGTTGAAGTCAGTGAAATCTTTGAGGACATAGGATAGTGGTTTAACACAAGTGGAAAATGCTTCTCTAAATACTTTGGAAATAGCAAGTTATTAAAAGTATGGAAAATAATTTATAAAAAGAAGTATGTAGAATCACAGCTAAATTCATTGGAAATTATTGGTGCAATACAATCTAAATTATTTGTACAATACGATCTAAATAGACAATCAGGTAGCACATATTAAGTACAATATGTAGTGAATCAGGCAACTGTTCCTAAATTAGTAAATATGTAAGTGCTGTCAAGTTGCTATGGACTTATGGCAACCCCAGCAAGGGACTTTCAGGACAAGCTAGAAGTAGAGGGGGTTTGCCATTGCCTTCTTCTGCAGAGTCTCCCTTGGTGGTCTCTCATCCAAGTAGAGTTGCCAGATCGAGGTTGGGAAACTCCTGGAAATTTGGCGATGGAGCCTGGGGAGGACAGGGACTTCAGTCGGGTACAATGCCATTGATTCCACCCTCCAAATCAGCCATTCTCTTCAGCTTTCCCTGGAATATCCAAACTGTACACATGCACATAAGTATTCCATTTTTTAAAAGTAGATTTCAGGATTAATGCTGTGCTATTTCTAAGCCAGATCTGTCATTCCTCTGCCAAGCCAAAGATTAGTAGGAGAGGGTTTGTGATGGACCTGGAGATGGTATTGGCACCAAGCTGACTCCTCAGGAATTATTACAATGACTAAAAAACATGACCCTTGAAACTTGAATTGTGGTGTTGAGACTGTTTACAATAATCTGTGGATCTGCTTAGGCTGAAACATTTGTGGATAAGATCATACCTGTGTATTTATTTGTGCAATATGATCTAATAAAATGTGCACATTTTCTTTTTGCCTTGATATTGCTGTTCTGACCTGAACTCTATCACTGTATAATGAGTTTTCCTGGTTAGAGCACTCTTCATTCATTATAATTTATTTTTCCTTGACAGGGTTTTGTGAACAAGGCAATGATTTATTTCTGGTACTTGCAAAAGTTATACTGACTGCACAACATTATTGTATTGAGTTATGAAGACATGTATGTATTTCAATAAAAATATTTCAATAAATATGTTATTTCTAAAAATTAAGTTGTAATTTTGCTTTCCAAAGTGCAATGCATTTTCCCCTTGCATTTCACCAACAGCTATTATTCATTAACCCTTCCCATGTTTAATATCCATCTTGCTTTCCATCCCACCAAACATCATATTAGGGAAAGAATTGCCCCTTCAATCACAACTCATACAAACAAGATATTATTTGTTTGCTGTCTTATACGTTTATCGGTTGCTGTTCAACTTAAAAGATGTTTTCAAAAGCCACTTACAAACAGAAAGAATGTATTAATATTAGTTAACATTATTACAAAGTAACATTATTACTTTGATGTCTCCTAAAAAAGACAAATAAGTGGATTCTAGATCAAGCCTGAGCTCTCCCTAGAAGCTAAGATGACTAAAATAGGACTAGGAAACTAGAATGCAGCAGGAAAAGAGGAAGACCCAAAATATAGGGTTGCCAACCTCCAGGTACTAGCTGGAGGTCTCCTGCTATTACAACTGATCTCCAGCCGATAGAGATCAGTTCACCTGGAGAAAATGGCCGCTTTGGCCATTGGACTCTATGGCATTGAAGTCCCTCCCCTCCCCAAACCCCGCCCTCCTCAGGCTCTGCCCCCAAAACCTCCTGCTGGTAGTGAAGAGGGACCTGGCAACCCTACCAAAATGAGATGGATTGACTCAATAAAGTTAGCCACCGCCTTCAATTGGCAAGACCTGAGCAAGGCTGTTAATAATAGGAGGTCATTAATTCATAAGATCACCATAAATTGAAAGCTACTTCACAGCACTTAACATACAAACATCAGGGATACTATGCCATCCAAGGGCTCCCCAGAAGATGTTCCCTGCAGTCTCCTCAGCAGCTTGCTGAGCACTTGAATCTCAATCCCTATTCTCAAATTACATTCTACACACTATTATCCATGTACAGTGTACACTTGGTTTTTATTCATACATGGGGGCAGGTTGGCCATTATAGCCACCATGGAATTTCCTTGTGGGTCAATAGCCTGCCCCACCCCCACGGTAGAAGAGCCATGCTGGGCCAAGGAAGGGGGTTCACAGCCCGAGCAAACTGTGCCCAGCCTGTGGAAGGTGGCTCCTGTCCTGAGGAACCACACCCATCCCAGAGACGGCAGCTTCCAGTCAGCATGTGTCACCTGCCCCGGGGAAGGGGACTCCTAGCCATTGCCAGTCTCACCAGGCTCAAAATGGCCCAAGCAAGCCATGTCAGGGAAGGTGACTCCCAGCCATTGCAAGTCTCCACAGGCCCAGGGAAGGATGCTCTCAGCCTGGGTAAGCCAGGCACAGGGCCCAGCACAGGTGCAGGACTGGTTGACTCAGTCTCCCTCCTCCCTTTCCACTCTCAAACGTGGGGCCTGGCTGGGGCAGAGCCCTCATAAAATTTTAAGCCACAGCGATCCACAGACTAGGGCCATTTCACTAACTAGGGTTTGCCACTGGCCACATACTCAGCAGGGAAGTGAGCCAGTCATAGAGCTTTGTCAAGGATGACATGTATTTGTGAAAATGTGCTTATTGCATTTTACATATGCACTTTAAACTATTATTAAAAACACAATATGCTAAAAAGCTTTTAGAATACAGCCACTTTAGGAATGTGTGCCTGATACACTGATAGATGACAATGAAAATCCTTAAATAAGTTCCAAATGACACAATTCTTCAGAGGTCCTCTGATATACCAGATTTAGGGATTTTGTTAAAGTACAAGAATGCTAGAAAGGATACATGCGTAAAGGAGACATTACTTAATTGATTGTCCACCTTTCTTGTTGAGACTCAAGGCGGATTACGGCATTATGAAACAATGCAATATGAGGGTACTTTCTCTTCAGTCTTCCCCTGCCAGCAAATAGCCCAGTCAGAAAGTTGAGGTTTAAATTCACTAATTTCCCCTCTCTGATAGTGTGCCACCACTATAGGTAAAATCTGCCCTCCTCTCTCTCTCCTAGTGTCACCCAAGGTCAACACTACAGGGGTGTGTTTTGTTAGCATGCCAAGTGGGAAGGTGATAAGAAAGTGTGCAAACTCTTTAATTAAACTACATGGCACAGGGTAGCTACAAGACAGATTCTAGGTACAACTAGCAAAATAAAAAAAAACAGTTACTGGCTAGTTACTTACAATCCTTGGAGCATCTGGTCACATGGGGCCCGCACCCAGGCACACCTGCAAACATCCTCCGGCATTATTCTCCTCTATCATTCCTCATCACAACGCGCTCACAAGTGAGTGTGCTTCCCGCAAGAACAACAATGAACCCCAAAGCCCCCCAGACAAAAGAACAGCTCCCCTTTTCAGACCAGTCCCCACATGGACTCCTAGGGCCTTAGCCAATCTGGGTGCCAGTTCCCAGGTCTCAAGCCTCCCAGAATATGGACACTCCAATCAAGAGGTGTTAATACATCAAAGAGTTAGCATGTTTTCCCTTTAGGTTGTAAATGACTCCTTCTATGTGAAGGAGTGCTCTTTTCCATACTCTGTCTCAGGCACGCCAATGCACTCTTCCATCACCATAACTAGGATTGCCAGCTCTTGGCTTGGTAAATAGCTGGAGATTTTTGGGGGGGGGGGGTTTGGGGAGGGGAGGGCCTTCAATGGGGTAAATTCCATAGAGTTCGCCTTCCAAAGTGGCCATTTTCTCCAGGTGAACTGATCTCTATTGCCTGGAGATCAGTTGTAATCGCAGATCTCCACCCACCACTTGGAGGTTGGCAACCCTAACCATAACTGACATCCGCCTCTCATCCACAACAACCAGACTTAGGGAATTTATTAAAGTAGAAGAATGCTAGAAAGAAGTTGTGCTTTTAGTTATTTATTTAATTGTCCACCTTTCTTGTTGAGACTCGCAGTAAAGAGTACAGAATTATTAAACAATGCAATAAAGTATTGGCAGCCACACCGGCAATGGGGGCACCACACAAGCCTGTCCCCGTATGGGGACATAGTCAGATGACACACATGCTGTCAAACCTATATCTCTAATCTCTAGAAAAGAATTAAAATTAAAAGAAGGGGAAGGTGGTTTTTAGCATAAATAATACATATTTCTCTGGAAGCAAGTTGTAAAGCAGTGGAAATATCTATGTAGGCTTCTTTTTTTTTCAATGAAATGAATCCCAAATGGCACACCAGCACCCACTAGTGGGGTCTTGTGTGTTTGCCAGCAGAGTGGATGCTGGAGACACGGCAGTCGTAAGCACTACAAAACACTGCCTCGTGTACTCTTAAGGCTGTTCTCAGGGTATGCAGCTACACAAGCCAAAATCCAATGCTAGGGAAGGATCTACTGTACAACAATAAGAACACAAGAAGAGCCCTGCTGGATCAGACCAGTTCCTTTGGAGGCCCAACAAGAGGGCATAGAGGCCAAGGCCTTCCCCTGATATTGCCTCCTGGCACTGAGATTCAGAGGTTGGCTGCCTCTGAATGCTGAGGTTCCAATTTAAAAAAAAACAAAACACCAATGGGACTATTGGGGTGAGCACTTCCTCCTCAATTCATTTTCATGCGAAGGAGCTGAAGTAGGAGCAGGAGAAATCACAACAGTGACTGGAGAAATTGGCACCTGTTCTCCAATGAGTTTAATATCTATATTTATCCTTATTTTCCTCTTTGCGACCTAAAATGAATACTGCCTACAAGTTTGCACAAATTTTTATACTTAGGTATTTAACAGTTTCTTCACTGCCTATGAAAGAGATTATTTCCCTCTGGAAAACATCTTCATTTGTTAGCAGCTAAACCACAGGAACTCTTCATCATAATTTTCATTTCTTGATGTTTCTCCAGGTGTTCATAAATATTCCCTTTTGTATCTGTTGTTTTTGCACCTAAATCAGATACTAAGGGAGTTTCAAATTAGGTACTCATTACCTTTTTGAAGAATGTATTTGAACGCTCTTTTGAGGAAAGTATATGCTCCTATAAACAAGCTGCTTATGATATATACTTGTATGTTGAATACTTATAACCTTTAATTATTTAAAAAAGCCTAAATTTAGATAAGTTGCAGGTGTGAGGATGATACTTCAAAACAACAACAACAAATGAACAGCAGAATGTAATTAAGGTATGCCAACGCTGACCTTGGAGTGGCTGATCTCATTTCTTCAAGGTCAGGGACAGAGGGTGGTGCAAGGGGGAAAGTTGTCCCCTTGGTACCCCTTGGAATGTGGGGCCCGCAGGAGGCAGTCCTTTCCCCAATGTTGTTTAACATCTATATGCGTCCCCCCGCCCAGCTGGTCCGGAGTTTCAGGCTGAGCAGTCATCAGTACACTGATCAGTACTCCCCACTGCCAGACATCTAGCCACAGTGATCTATGTTCTGATTGCATCCCGGTTAGATTACTGTAATGAATTTGAAAACTGTCTGGACACTTCAAATGGTACAAGATGCCAAGCTACTGTTCAGGAGCTAGATACAGAGATCAACTCCAGTGGCAAAAGGTCAGTTCTGGCTGCCTGTTTATTTCCAGGCACAATTCAAAGTGCTGGTTCTTACCTTACCAACATCATCATCATCATTATTATAATTACTACTCCTCTCTCTGTCCCGACCAAGGCTGGGCTCAGAGCAGCTCACAACCATCAAATTACAACACATAACATTTAAAGTCAATTCAACACAAACTCTAACACAGGATTTAAACTAACCAACAACCAATTGGCATCTATTTGCACACTGGCCGTAATGAGCCCAGGGACAGCAATTAGGACTCCCCCTAGGATTCAACAGATGAAACAGAAAAAATGGAGGGGAGGGGAGCTATGATAACCTACCGTTGCTGTCCTCAACCGTAGACCTGGTGGAACATCTCGGTCTTACAGGCCCTGCAGAACTGTGTTAAGTCCCACAGGGCACTGTTCTCACTGGAGAGAGAGTTCTACCGGGCCGGGGCCAGGGCAGAAAAAGCCCTTGCCCTAGTTATGGACAGCCAGACACTCTTTGGGCCAGGGACCACCAATAAGTTATTATTCGCCAAGCGTAATGCTGTCTTGGGGGCGTACCAGGAGAGAGGAATACCCTCAAACAGCTTAGGGCTAGAGTACCGAAATATCATCTCCTTACATGCTATCCAGCCTTACCACTTAATTAGGTCCTCTTCCCAGGACTGGTTCTTTGAGTCCTTGTCTGCAGAAATGAGACAGGTGTAACTAGGGATATAGTTTTTTCAGGGGTGGTGTCTCACTTTTGGAATACCCTCACTTGATACCTAAGCTGAAACCTTTCTTTTCCCCAGGCTATCAGCTGCAGATTTCCATTTACTTAGCTGATGTTTTAATGACCTACTTCTTGCCTTCAGACTCTTGTATGAATACTATTTGATGCTGCAGGCTCGTAGATTGTTTTATTACTGGTTTCAATACTGATACACTTTATGCTTATGGTTTTATGATTTTACCTGTTTTTACCTTGTGAGCTGTCTCAATCAGGTTTCTGGAAAGGCATCATATGTGGTTCTAAATAAATAAATGCTTCTTAATAACTGCTGGGAGTCCGGCTTTTTGCTCTTACCTGATAAACAAAGTGATGCCTTCTGATAGCTTCCAGCTCCAGTCACTGATCTCAGTGGTCCTTGGGTGGAGAACATACCAGCAAACTATTGATTCAGTTATGGACACTCATGCTCCATTCCTCACCCTACCATAGGTGAACCATGTTATTAAGTATGCCGAGCATGCAGCCCCCTCTGATAGCCCACAGTGCTGGCTGAATCAATCACATAAATACTACGCTCCAATGGGTTATTATATGCTATCATATGACGTTGTTAACTATATAAGTAGATACACAAATGCTGCAACTAATAAAACATTTTTATTAAAAGGCTTCCTTCCAACTCAGCCTAGCCCAAAAGGTGCCCCCTTACCTTGATACGATGACTGATCCAGCTACCTGGATCCATGCCACAGTAACATTGTGACTAGACTACTGCACATTGGTCTCCCCTCAAAATCAATTTGGAAACTCCAGTTGGTGCAATATGCTGCAGTTCAGCTGTTATCGGGAACTAGATGCTACCTACAGCACAGATGAAGGGGCATTTTGCTGGGATTCCTCCAGAACGATGTTTTTGCAATTGCTCTTGTCAATAGTTGACTCATCATTGCATATTCTTCATCATTGTTCCAAACACACTGTTGTGGGGAGAAATTTCTCACGAAAGGCTGTTAAAATATTCAGCCACTTCTGATAATCATAAACTAAGATATCTGAGTGGCTTGTATGGTTGTTGTGGCTAAATTCTTCTTTGCTGTTGTTTTTAATTCTTAAATATTTTTAATTCTTAAATATGTATGACTTTTGGGCTGTTAAACCTGAAAAAAGTAAAGTAATTCATTTGTGATTTATGAGAGTATGAATAGCATTTGATTTCAATAATAGAGCCATGTGGCTTTCATTTCATTGAGATTGAAAATAAATGAAGCACATTCGTCACCAACTACTTTAAACTGTAGATCATTTTCATTTGGACCTGCAGGCTAGTAGTTTATCTTTGTCGCAAAGCTTGCTATGCAAATATTTAACCATGTGCTTTCCCCAGGTAAATATATCCACCCTGGTTAATGTGACAGGGTATTCAGATGTCACAACAACAAAATTAAATGACCATTTAAAAGTAATTAACCTGAGACTTTAATTCTCTCATGATTTATGACAACAGGAACAGTTCGTTGAGTTAACATTTCTAATTACTTATTGGAAAACAATCTTTCTTGTACCTTGGTACATTTTTTAGACATGCCTTTGGAGTAGACATGAATAGAAAATACAAGTAGAATTTTTGACTATCAATATATCTGATTCTCAACCTAGCCAAATATGAGGGTACTTATATCCAGAGACTGGAGTTGCGAATGGACAAGACAGAGCTTTCTACAAACCTGAAAACTGTCCCAGTGCGGTGAAGCAGCTAGAGTTTCAGACCTTGGGCCAATCACAGTCAGCCTAACCTACCTCACAGGGTTGTTCTGAGGATAAAACTGAGGACATGATAATTATGTAAGCGGCTTTGGATCTCCATTGCAGAGAAAGGCAGGGCATAAATTAAGTAAATAAATAATAAATATAGCGACTGGGAGGGGCAGGTAAAAGGTAGGTTGGTAGGTCAATGCGAAGGAGAGAAGGAAACAGGGAAAGGTGAGAATATGGGAGTTACCAGGAGGAGAGAAAGAGAAAATAGTGTGGGGAGTGTGATACAGGCGAAAGTGAGGTAATCCTCACAAGTCCTTGTGGGTTCCCCACCATGTGTGGTAAAGTAGTTAACGTCAGTCTAGGACCTGGGAGACCCCACCCTGCCATGGAAGCTTGCTGGATGACCTTGAGCCAGTCGCATATTCTCAGCCTAACCTACCTCATATTGTTATCCTGAGGATAAAATGGAGGAGAGGAGAAAGATGTAACCCAGTTTGGGTCCACCTTGGGGAGAATGTAGTAAAAAATTAATTCATGTAGGAACAGTCATCAGCAGAAGGGACCTTCTTTTCAGCTTCTAACAAAGAAGGTCTGCTTGTATGACACTGAATTCCTCATCTTCATTCTTCCAATTCCCACATTTTTGTCCTCTGACACTTTCTTTCCCCCCTAGTTGCTTCACTCTGGTCCCTAAACAAATTTTTATTTTTGCTTTCCTTGCCTTTAAATACATGTAATTCTTCTCTAAACCCTTCTTTATAGTTTCCTGCATCCCTGTATTCTCTGTGACCAGCTATGTGAATCTGAGATACCCTATTGCCTCTGTAGGAAGTAATTGATTTTATTTATTTATTTTTCATATTTGTAGTCCACCCTCCCCAGCAAGCTGGCTCAGAGCGGATCCAATACAATACAATTAATCTGATACAAATTGGATTACAAATTTACAATACAATTACAAATTGGAATACAATACAATACAATTAATCCAATACAAACTGGATTAATGGATTGGATTAATATGGTCAGTTAGGTAATGCTTACATTGTTGACCTGAGAAACAATAAGGAAATATTCCAATTCCTGAGTGTATTTGATCACATCTTTAAATCCCCTTTTTTATAAAGATATTTTATTAACATTTTCAAAAGAGAAGATAACAAACAAACATACATACACTTTCATTCATACATTTTGCACTTACTTCAGGAATCAATTTACATAAACATTGTTCTATTGTTATGATATTTAATTAAACATTATTGAACTTGTCTACATTTATGCTGTAAACCTATCTTTATCTATAACTTGTTGAAAATATATGACTATTATTTTCTATCTCTATTAAATTTTTATTCTACACTTTCCAGTTAGCATATTCAAAATAGCATTCCCATTTCTTCTGTGAGTCATCAATCATTCTTTCTTTCAGGATGTTGGTTAGTCTGGCCATCGCCGCAAATTCTTCCATTTTTTGTTGCCACTTTTCTAAGTCCGGAACAGTCTCTTGTTTCCATGATGCTGCCAATACTATCCTTGCCGCAGTCGTGAGATATCCAAAAAAGTTCTCTGTGATTATTTTCCAAGTTCTCTGGTTCTATCCCCAGTAGCATAATTTCTGGATTCATTGGAAATTTGATCTTAAGAATCTTTTGCATTTCTTGATGAATCTGTATCCAATATTTTCTCACCTTTTTACAAGTCCATCACAAATTGAAGTAAGTTATGTCTTTATCTTTGCATTTCCAGCAACGGCAATCATATGTTTTGTCTATCTTTTTAATATCCACTGGTGTGATGTACCATCTGAAAAATTGTTTGTACCAGTTTTCTCGCAGATTATTACTGGCAGTAAATTTAACTGACTTAGTCCATTGCTGCATTGTTGTCTCTTTCTTGAAATTTTTCATCCATTTAATCATGCATACTTTAACTTGCTCTTGTTCTGTTTCAAATTCGAGCAGTAATTTGAAGATTTTCCCCAAAATATGTTCTGTCTCTGTATTTTCTTTAGTTTAGCCTGTTGATAACAGTCTTGTTGTAATTTCATATTCATTTGATTGTAGGTTAGCCAATCTATTTTTTTGCTCCGTTTCATCACATCCCAAGATTTTATTTCCTCTTGTTCATTTAACATGTCCTGGTATCTTATAAAATCTGTACGTTTTCTCTCTCCCTTGCTTAGGTATGTATCTGTAGGAGACATCATTAGAGGTGGTAAAGGACTTAATCTATTTTTGTTCCTGGTCCATGTCTTCATCCATCCATCTTTGATAATGTGCTTCTGTGTAAATATCTCTGATTTTTTTGCTTTCCACAGATAGTAACGAAGACCACGATCCCATGTTCCCTTTTCTATCTTCAACATTTTTTGATTTGGGTCTCTGATCCAGTCGGCAATCCAAGATAATCCTGCTGCTTGATGATATAACTTGATATTTGGTAGTGCCAGTCCTCCTCTTTTCTTCTCACCTTGCATGACTTTGAAATTAATCCTTGGTTTTTTACCCGTCCATACAAATTTATTAATTTGTCTTTGCCATTCAGCCAGTGTTTTTTCTTCTATTTGTATTGGACGCATTTGGAAGAGAAAAGTCAATCTCGGTAATAAATTCATTTTTATTACTGTTATTCTGCCCGTCCATGACAGATTCAACTCAGTCCATCTTTCTAAGTAATTCTGTATTGTCAGCCACGTTTTTGATAGTTGTCTTTTAGCAATGTTTGATTTTTCCCAATAAGATAGATTTCCAAATACCTTACCGGTTCTTCTGTAACTTTGCATCCTGTCAGCTGCTGGATGTTTTGCTTCTCAGAGTTATCTATGTTTTCTAAAATAATCTTCGTCTTATTTTTATTTATTTTATATCCAGATAATTGACCATATTTTTCAATTGCTTTAATGAGATGTTCTATTTATTCTGCCGGATCTTTTAAAGTTAAGACCACGTCATCGGCATAGCACTTTAATTTGTACTCCTTGCCGGAGGTTTTCAGACCAGCATTTTTTTCATCTTGTCTTAATCTGGTTATTAGTACTTCCAAAGCCATGTTGAATAAAAGCGGAGATAACAGACATCCTTGTCAAGTGCCTTTATTGATTTCAAATTTTTCAGATAACTTCCCAATAATCACTAATTTTGCTGATTGTCTTCGGTATATACTCTGGATCCATTGTATATATTTATTGCCACAGTTCAAATTTTCAATAGTCTTTAATAGAAAGTCCCATTGGATGTTATCAAATGCTTTTTCTGCATCTAGAAAGATAAAAGCCGCTTTGCATTTCTTCTGTTTTACATGTTCTACGGCATTAAAAATGAAACGCACGTTGTCCCATATAAGTCTTTTCAGAATAAAACCAGTTTGATCAAGATGTATGATTTGACCTATTTTCTTTTTTAATCTTTCAGCCAAGATAGAAGCAAATATTTTGTAATCCACATTTAGTAAAGATATCGGTCTGTACGAAGCAGGCAATTGAGGATAATTTCCTTCTTTGTGAATTAATGTGATATACGCTTCTTGCCACGATTCTGGAATCTTTCCACTTTCTGGTATATCATTCAACAGCTTTTGCAGATGTAAGGCTACTTCTTCAAAGCATTTGTAATATCTTGCGGTTAAGCCATCTGGGCCTGGAGCTTTGTTTGTTTTCTGATTGGCAATTGCTGAATTGCCAATCTTTTTCAAATGTTTTCAGCTTAGAGTCAATTATATATTTGTCTATTTCATCTTGCTTATTCTTATGTGTCTGAGTTCGATATAAATTTTCAAAATATTTTTAAAAATGTTCTTTTATATCTCTTTCTTTGAAACTGATTTTGTCCATTATCTTAATGCCCATTATTGTCTCCCCCCCCCCGCTTGTCTTCTAAGTAAGTATGCTAGGAATTTTCCTGGCTTGTTCGCATGTTCAAAGAACTTTTGTTTTGCAAATAAAATTTTCTTTTGCATCTCCTGTCAATTTCTGCTTTTTTTCCTCTTTATCTCATTCAGGATGTTTCTTTTGCTTTTGCTTGCATGGTGCTCTTCCCATTTTTGCATTTCCTCTATCAATTGATCTCTTCACTGTCTTTTTTTGTTTTTTGAGTTTGGAATGAATGGCGATCAATCTTCCTCTCATAAAGGCTTTGCTTGCATCCCAGACCGTTGCAACTGGAACCTCCGGTGAGAGATTCAATTCAAAAAATTCTTTCAATTCTTTTTTGCATTGGAGTATCACTTCTTTTTTCAGCAATACGTTATCATCCAGTCTCCATCTCCTGAATCCATCTTTAAATCCCTTTTGAATGGTGTCCAAATCATAGATTTTATGAAACACCACGCTAAAATAAAGTACTGCTGTTTTTCCTGTGCACTATGCGCAGAACAAAATACTGTATATAATTTATTCTCTTTAAATATTTAATATTAGGGCATGAAACAAGCATTTTAAAATATAAGCTATATGAAAAACATTGAAAGTTTACAACTAAAACTTTTCCAATGGAAAACCTGTGAGCTGTTCATGGAAAATAGCTCCAACCTTTTACCAATATCAGCACTGAACCCTGAAAGCAATGACAAGTCTTCAGTATAACATGCTGTCAGCAGTTTACCCGTGACAGGAGGCGCATACTGGGTTTGACATTAGTCACAGCTAGTAAAAAAATCAGAAAAGTATCAAAGTCTTTAAAGTTATAAAAAGCATGAATGGTAAATTTCTCATCAAAATCTGTAAGAAAGGGTCATGGTTAAATAGAAAAATAAACATCATGTAACACCTTATAGAAGGTATCACTTTACAAAATACCTTATAAAAGATGTCACCTATAAAGCCAGCAATGGTCTTGGACCCGCATACCAGCAGGACTGGCTATCCTACTATCTTCCACGACAACAGCTTCGCTCATCTGCAAAAAAAAATGTTCAGGAGGGCATTTTTATAAAGGGATTAGAATTGCAGTATAATGAAACAGACTGCTTTATTTTTTATTTTGTTTACATTGTTTATTGACCGCCTTTCTCACTGAGCCTCAAAGTGGATTACACAGTGGAAATCAATACAACCAATAGGATGAGACATCCAATGAGGAATGCAATAGGCTGAGGATTGCAAAAACCTGAAATCAAGCAGAAATCGGAGTCAAACCTGAAACAAAGCATGAGTATGTGGTTGTCATTTTAAATGGTGCAAAAATTGCATAACAGGATAATACACGTGGCAACAGAAAGTACATGCTACTCAGTGGTATAGTCTACACTCCCTTTCCCTTATGTAAAGCATCTTTCTGAAACATTCAATTATAGTATTACCTTTGTAAGAATGTCCTCCTGAATAGTTGTTTTGCATAGTTGGGGGAAAGCCGGGAGAGTGGGAACCTTCTTAACCTCATCAGGCAGGTCATTTGTGATAGACAGAAGGCTGTCCTGCCCCTGAAGGGGAAAACAGCCATTCACCTGTCTCATCCCTGAGCCTCAAGCAGTGCGGCTCCAACATCCATTCACCTTTCAGAGAGGGGATGGAGTGTTGGAGGGAAGCACAGCAAGAATTAAGTCAGGTCTACCTCAGCAAGAGAGCAAAAAGTTTGAAGGGTTCCTCTGCTTGGTAGTGTAGCTGGGAGAGGACAGTCATGAGGCCTATCTCTGGCGATGAGCAAATCTTGTGTCATTTAGCCTGACTCTTGGGAAAGGGCAGGTTGGTGTGGGTGGAATCCTGAGTGGGTGAAAGAATCCAACCTAGTGGCTAGTCAGTGAAAGCCTGTTTCTACCTGCAAGCATTCAAGAGAATTAGGTATTTTATGCAGTTTGCTTGAGTTATTTTTATATTTTGTAATTCTCCTTGAGTCTCAGTGAGAAAGGCTATAATGAAGTAAATAAATTAAATTAACCTTAAGAAAGGCCATTACATGGCTTGTGTTTTTTGACTTTGCTATGGACCAAGGTAGGCACCATTTTTTTAACCAAAGTTACTATTGTCGAAGGCTTTCACGGTCAGAGTTCATTGGTTCTTGGACCACAAAACGCAGCATACAAACAAGGATAAAAGAACATGAAAGATACTTCAGACTTGGCCAACCTGAGAAATCAGCAGTGGCTGAACATGGACTGACACAAACAGGACACAGGGTCTTATTCCAAGACACTGAAAGACTGGACAATTCCACCAACTATTTTGTCAGATTGCACAGAGAAGCCATTGAAAATTCATAAACATCAGCACAACTTTAACAGAAAAGAAGAGAGTTTAAGAATGAATAAGGCTTGGCTTCCTGTCCTAAAAAACGTCCAGACTTAGTCAACAATAGCCATGCAGATTAGCTTTGGACTACACACATTAACAGATCACTTCAGGATACAATGGTTCCATATTAACATACCACAACATCATTAGCACATTATCTTGATACTTACAGGACAATGACTAGCACATTACTTTTACAGGACAATGACTCAGCTCAAACCCAACCCCTTTCTGACTATATCTTCCTACACACTTGACACTGAGAGACACTGTCCTTCAGTGTTACTACTCTGAAGATGCCTGCCACAGCTGCTGGCGAAACGTCAGGAAAGAAAATTCCAAGACCACGGTTACACAGCCCAAAAGTTACTATTGTACAACAAAGGAACTTCAAAAGGAAATTGCAAAAAGTGATGGATATATTTTATTGTATCAGCCAAGAACAGAACAAAACTGACAACTTTCATAGCACTTACAGATGTTAAACTACTTAACTAAATTAACTTATTACCAATTACAACTCTTGTTTCATTTTGTACTCATTTTGTATTTTTTGGAGTTTTGCAGAGAAATGTCACAAGGCATGGTCTTTTAACCCCATTATTTGCATTTATTTTTCCCTTTGCTCTATATAAATTTCTGCTGATCATTCTATGCATCTGAGTAGGCTCTAGCCCATGATCTATTAGTCTTTAGAGGTGCCACTTTCCCCCCTTTTCTTATTTATATCCCTCTCTTCCTTTACAATACTTGGGACAGTTCATATGGAATTCCAGTAGTTCAAACACCTGCTTTGCTTTAGCAGTGTTGACAGCACTTAGCACTCCCAATCATGTACAAACGCAGCATCAAGATTACAGGATGGAGACTGGAAATTGAGAAGAATTAGAGTGGAATTCCACCACAGTATTGATGACTCCTTGTTCAGATGATTTCACACATTTGACCAGTGTTCTCACATACATGTCAAACAAGACAGAGTAAGAAAGAACTCTGTTGGATTTTCCAGGAGTGATCAATAACCAATCATCACATTGGGCAAAGATTATTATATTGATAATACTTCATTGATAGACCTGCAGCATTTTGGTTTGGGGCATTTTAATTTTGAACATTATACCAACTTAATATTCTACCAATGTTTCTTGTAGAATCAATGGAATTATTAGGAGACGCAGGTTCAAATCACTAGTCATTCACAGATATGTGACACGGCCATGTGTGTAGTTTCCCTAATGGTTTGTTTGTTTAATACAAATCAGCCTCCAGAAGATGAGAATTTAAATAGAGGAATGGGGAAGGGCTTCTGGAAGGAGCTGGAAAACCGGTTGTTCTCTATCTGACAAAGGGAGCTTTGGCTCTCTAAAGCTCATACCCAAAAATCTTGTTGATCTCTGCACAAATGGACTTGAATCTAGCTTTTGTTCTCTGGTTGCTTTCCCACTAAAATCTCTTCCCTCCTCTCAACTGCTTTTCTCCCCCAGAGAAAAAACATAGCTATGTGTATCCTTTCTCCAATGGGTGAAAAAAGATATTGCAGGGAAGACTCAGAGTATAAAAACAGAGAGGAGAAAAGATTAACGACCCCTTCCTCCTACCATTTCTCAACAAAAAAGTACTCTTCTGAAGTGGTTTTTGGATTTTGTTTTTTAAAAATTGGGAATGTGGCTACAAGCCAATGTGATCAGAAACCTCAGAGCAGAGCCGCAGACCAATTTGCAAAAGCTTCAAAAACACAGCAAAGGTCACCCTAAAAATCTAAGAATAGGAAAAGTGGAGTGGAAAAAATTCAAAGGCTTTCCCAATGAAGGAGAAAACCTTAAAATGAACCCCTACTGCATGCTAATTTTAGGACTTTTTAACTAAAAAATTTTTTTTAAAAAAAAAATCGTGGTTGAACCCATTTTACAATGTACTGTTTTCCAGCATAATTTTTAAATATTTATTTTTAATGTTTCAGAACAGCAAAGTATGTGAAGCTGAATAATCTGTAAACATATCCCATTCACAGTACATCCTATTCATTTGTATACATTTGAAACCTGATACTTCAGGTGCTCTACAACAGCAATGCCAATACAATGAGGGGGCTCTGCAGCACTAAAATATTTGAGGATCAGACCATCAATAGATAAACATGATAATACCTCTAGAGTGTAATATGGCCAGCCCAGGGAACCTTTATTTGTTTTCTAGTAATTTGCCATGCAGCTGACTCACAAACACCATTTGCACTGGAAAATGAAATTACTGTTATGCTCAGCAGAAGATTCAAATGGTTCCCAAGTTGCAAGATGTTGTTTCAGAAAACCTTGAAGCAGAAAACATTCAGTGTGGCACCAGAGAGGGAGGAAGACAGTTCTGTAAAGTAAAAAAATATATGTTGTGATCACCAGACAGATCCAAGACTAAAAATACAGTCTCTGTTCCAAAAGGAACATTTGAGTGGATCAAGTAGTGTGTGAGTCATCTCACAAAACAAAACTCAAAAGAACAAGAGCTCATTGATATGCTTTTGTAAAATGTCTCCCAAAAGAGATGATGAATTGTGGGCAAGTTTAAGAACTATGTACTAGTCTCTGAAATCATTTGCACCTGTTCTCAGAAGCTCTATGCCACTGAATTCATACTGTTCTCTGATAAATAAAAGAAGGGGACATTTTATTTTCATGTTATATTTAGAGCCAGGCCTCCATGTTTTTGTGGGCAAATGTTTACCCTGTATTTACATAGCTTGGATATTCCATGTCTTACCACTTATGCCCCAACATACACAAGGATGAATTCAAGTAACCATTTTTTTCTACTAGTAATCATTTTTTTTCAACTGCCCCAGTCCAATCTCTTCAGGACTGGCCTTCTGAAAGGTTTGACACATATTCCTCTCACAAGTTATTAAGCAGTCAAATGACACAAAAACTATGTGTCTTGTAGATGGAGAACAAAAATTATGCTAACTCACCTGCTTTTGAGAGCTCAGATGATGAACTAGAACAAGTAGCAGTCTTGCCAGAGAATGCAACCGACACATCTCCTGAACCAACTGTTAGATTAACAGAGCCGACTCAGGCGAAGGAAGTACAGACCCCATCGGGAAGCCAGCTATCAGAAGGAGAGGATTTATCCCCAGGATCTTGCAGAAGGAAAAGATTGAGAGCTATAATGAGTGAAAGACGACGCTCTGCAAGAATTCAGAATAGGTGTGGGATGACAGCTGTGGAAGATGAGAGTGATTGATTGCCAGACCAGCCTCGCTCTGAGACCCAGCTAGATTTAAGGAACTGAGGAAGGAACCAAAGTGTGGAAGCAATGTACTGATCTCTGGTCTCAGTGCTGCTCCACTTGGTATTTTCTTGCCTGCTTTTGACCCGGACTGCCTTTGGATAGCTTATTATCTTAGAAAACAAATGGAAAAGAAGACAATAACAGGTGTCAAGATAATGGACAAAGTCAGTTTTAAAGAAAAAGACATTAAAGAGAAATTTGTAAAATATTTTGAGAATCTATATCAATCTCACCTGAATGGACATAATCAAGATGAAATAGATATTTGTATCAAGGATTCTAAGATAAAAACATTTGAAAAAGATGATTCTTGGTGGTATCAGAATATTACTATGCAAGAGATTGCAAGTCAGAAAACGGATAAAGCACCCGGACCAGATGGTTTGACAGCACTATAGAGGCTTTGAAGAAGAACTAGCTTTACATCTTCAATGTATGATAAAATGGATGAAATTTTTTAAAAAGGAGATAACATTGCAGCAATGGGAAAGACTTTGGACCAAGTCAATTAAATTCACGTCCAGTAATAATCTACGTGAGAACTGGTACAAGCAATTTTTTAGATGGTACATCACACTAATGGACATTAAAAAAAATGAATGAATCATATGACTGCCGGTGCTGGAAATGTAAAGACAAAGATGGAACATATTTTCATTTGTGGTGGACATGCAAGAAAATTAAGAAATTTTGGATACAAATTCATCAAGAAATGCAGGAAGTTTTAAGAATCAAATTTCCTTTGAACCCAGAAACTATGTTGCTAGGAATTGAGCCAGATAATTTGGACAGAAACCATAGAGAAATATTTGGCTATCTGACAACGGCAGCTAGACTAGTACTGGCAGCATCTTGGAAAGAGGAAGATATTCCAGATTTGGAAAGTGGCAACAAAAAATGGACAAATTTGTGGTGATGGCCAGACTGACCAGCTTGATGAAAGAGAAGACGACTGAAGAATCCCAAAAGAAATGGGAATGTTATTTTGATTATGTTAAATGGAAAGGATAGATTGTTAGATATAAGGATCAGCTTATAAAATTTACTAGATAGTATAGAAGGAATTTATTATCTAAAATGTAAAATAGAAGAACAATGTATAAGATGTTTGAAATGTAAGATGAAATAGACTCCCTGAAGGAGTGCAAACTGTGTGAATGTATGTGTATATAATTTGTTTTTTTCTTGAAAATGTTAATATCTTTTTTTTTAAAGAAATTTAGCATCACCAATGTATTTGTGTAAATTCTGTGAGACATTTTATAAACTAAGGTACAGTCCTGCCACATTACCCAAAAAGCTAAAACTGTGGCGGTAAATTCAGCAAGACTTTCTTAGTGGCACTCGTAGTGATGATTACATTGTTCTAACTATATAACCTATCTCTTTACTTCATTGAAACTGTCTCCTACTGATATATATCTTGCTTAAAAGAAAGCAAATGTAAGTCTCACATAACTAGAATCTGTTAGTAGGGGCAGTCTTAGTGATTTTGGAACCCTGGGCAAGAATGCAGAATGGGACCCCAGAATCACTGCCACCCCATCGCTGCTCCCCTTGCTAGGACCAATCCAGGGGTGGTCTTCACCCCATGTAAGGTATGTAGGAGCCACCTCTGCCAGCAGAAGCCAGCTGTCCAATCCCCAGACAGGACAGGTGCAAGTGGCATGAGGATCATGCTCTTCTTCTTCTATTCTCCCTTTGGGGGGCAGGTCCAGGTACCCCCAAGTGTGAGGTCTAGGGCAGCTGCCCTTTGCCCATTGGCTAGGACAGCTCTGTGGGTTAGCCTAACAAGAAGTATCTGCTGGTCAAATTATTATTCCAAAAGAAGTATAACAGCAAAAGATTTATAGCAAGTAGAAAGGGAAATAACCGAGCGTTTTAGTTCACAGTGAAAAGTCAATCGTTAAAATTTCAAAATAATTAATTACTTAATTAATTAGCAATTAACTAAAAAGAATAATTTCTATTTAGTTACAGCACATAACAGATAGCATTGAATGCTTTGCTGTATTATTATTACCCACAACAGACTGACAGAGGTATCTGATGAAGGGAACTTTGAGATTCAAAAGCTTATACCCTGAAAATCTTGTTGGTCTCTAAGGTGCTACTGGACTCGAATCCAACTGTATCACAACAAAGGTGATCTGATTTCTAATAGTACTGGGTGGTGTGTGTTTTTTTAATTCAGTCATGTTAGAATCTACTTGTTCTTCTGGACCATCAGGTTTAAAGAAGAATGCCCCACCACAAATTTCAACCATTAATATTTCTGAAGAACAAATGCATTGGATTCTTATACTAGATCAAGAATAAAGACAGGACTACTGGGCAAGTACACCTCCTAGCTTTCTTAAAACAGTGATGTTTCTGCAGCCAACCATTTAATTTTACAAGGTTTAAAACAGGCACACGCTTGTAGAATATCCATCTAATTCTGAAGTGCAGAAGCAAACATTACACTGGCGAGATGCTGCCCCCAAGTGGCTTCCTGTCAGAAATGAAATAAGGAGATCAATGTAAAATGCTTATTTCTTATTTATGATAAAAATAAAAAATGCAACATATTCAGTCCCAGTTGAACTGACACAAATGGCAATGCACACTCTAATAAATGCTGAGAAATTGTTTACATGAACTGCTGTATTCACTGGCTGGCAGTAACTGACCTTTTTATCCGAGCTAGAAGAGAACAATTGGCAGCAAAGATGTGGTTTGTATCACTAACCACTATCCTGATGGGTAACAGTGCACATGCTGGAAGACATAAATTAGAGAATTATTCAAAGGCCCTCAGCTCCACGGGAAGGCCAGTACAGTCTACATTACAATACTGTTTTATCATCCATCTATTATGCTATTTTCTTTTTAAACTTGATGCAACAGAGTGAGATTTAAGATGAGACCAGGTCCTCTGTTCGATTGGAAAGGGAAATGATTTTGAACTGTGTGGTATAACTGCAGTTGCAATTAGATTCTGGGGAAATCTCCACAAAGGTAAGAATACAATTGGATATGTAGAATCCACAGTCCATGTATGCCCAGATTTTCAGCCCCTTCTCTATTAAGAATTTAAAAGCAGCTCTGCACACCCCTTGTTTTCCCCAGGGACAGATTGAAGAGCACTGAAAACCTGTAAAACTGGTTTAATAACTGACCACAACAAAACAGAAAAAATAGATGTTTGACTCTATCATAATCATACTACTACATCTCTTTGAAAAACTGTACTTCATTTACATGTATTACAACCCAAGAAACTCATGAAGGGCAGGGGTTTTTCTTTATCCTCACAATAACATTGTACTGTTGGTTAGGTTGACAGATAATGACTGGCCCAAGTAACTGGTTCACTGAAGTTTATGCTTAACAAAAGGATTTGAATCCAGGTCAAAGCTGATTCCAAATTTCTCATTCAAAACCCTCAAACCCCCATTTTTATTTTGTTTCTCTCTTGTGCAAATCAAACTCACAATTCTTCTTTTATTTTTTGTACCATTTTATATTTTTTGCCCAAAAGTTTGGCATAAAATATTTGCATGTTTCAGCACAATGAGTTGGATCCAACCAACCTTTCTGCTGGTGAAAAAGTAAAAGGGGAGTTCTCTTTGACTACCCCAAAGAAGCTATGCTGAGACTCATGAGACCTGCATGTGGGATGGGAGCTTAGTATGGAAAGGGATTTGATGAAAAAAATTGGCTGGATTCAACTAAATTCGTGCTTCAATAAATTAACAATGTATATTATATGTATAAATGATATACACTGTGTATATAACTCAACATATCCAATTCTCAACATGGCGCCATCATATTAAATCCAGAGACTGGGGCTATGAACAGAAAATACATATCTTTATAGAAACCTGAAAAAAGACACAGGTTTGCAGAAAAACCTGTAATCCCAAATACATTGAGGTTAATCACCTCCCCCAATCATAGAACCAGCTTTAAGAAATGAATGCCCTTTCAGTGAATATTGTGGGGGTTACTAGACAACCAAAACTGTATTGCCAGCCTTCAAGCCTTGGTTTCTGCCAATAAAAGACAAGGTCAGGGCCCTTTCCTGGGACGTTTTGGCCTCACATGTTGCCTTTCTTCCCCTCCCCACTGCCCTGGAGCGAGAACTCATAAGGGACAGGCTGGCAGCAACTACCAGATGACTTGCACTACTTCCCTAGGCCCAGTGGCAACCATCTGGTGATGCAGTGCTATTCGACAGCAGCCACTATATGAAAGCCAGTGTGGTATAGTAGTGTAGTGTCAGGATTTGGGAGAACCAGGTTCAAATCCCCACTTCGCCATGAATGGGTGACTTCAGGCCAGTCACTCACTTCCAGCATAACCTACTTCACAGGACTGTTGTGTGGATAAAATGCAGGACAGGAGAATGATATAAGATACTTTGGGCCCCATTGGAGAGAAAGGCAGTGCTAAAATGCATCAAATAAATAATAAATACAGCTGAAGAGAAGGGGGCAGGGAAGGCAGGTGGGTAGAAAGAAAAGGAAGCAGGAAAAGGGGAGAGGAATAGGGAACATCAGTTCATCCTTAACCCAGACATCCTCAGTTCATCCCAAATTCTGCTTACTTCACTACACTGGCCTACTCATTTTACCAGAGATATCACTTAACCAAGTGACCATAATAATAAATACGTGCCTGAAAGGTATACCAGGACAATGATACCTGTGTGAAAACTGACAATTAAATTGGCTGGAGGGTTAAGGAACCTGTGCAAACTGTTCAGTTCTCCATTACTTCTAAAGTGATGGAAAGATATATTTTTTTAACCCAGCACTTATGTATTGTTGTACTGAATGTGAAATTCCCCAGAGTCCATTCTTCTCACATTTATTCGGTACAGCCTTTAAAACCCTATATCTATTTATTTTACTTACAGCGTTCTTTGAATTGGGCTTTTTCTCTACTGCTGATAAAAGAATGAAAACATTCTTATAAACCAAGACTCTAAAATCTGACAGCTTTCTCCATAATGATATATGCTCCTTATAAAAAAGGTAAAAAGGCTGTCTTGCTTTTCAAAAGACCTGTGGTTTGCTCCTTGCAGTGAAATGGCTATTATAAATAACAAGTCGAGATGTTTAACGTTCTGAGCAATGACAGAATTATTCTGCTTCGACTGGCCGTAAGAAATAAAAACAATAGGCTATTCAATCTGAGTCAAAGCTTCTAAAATCACACCGTTGGGTCACTTTTCCCCACTCTTCTAATGGTCACCTTCTTTATTCACTTTCTTCTCTATAAAACTATGACCCAGATCAAGGGAAATTTATTCAGGTCTAATGATACAACCCTATCTTCAAGTTATAACGTCCACATTATTTATTTATTCATTCATTTAGAAATGCTTCTAACCTACCTTTCTTCCTAACAGACCCAGGGTGATTTACAAGATTACCAAGTCAAACTATAAATACTCACAGATTAAAACATCACAGAGGAGATGACCATCAAACTGACAAATCATTCAATTTACATCTGGAACCACATTTTGAGAAGCACTGACTGATTATACACTCAGGCAACTATATAAAGACTTTATTAACTGTAAATAGTACATTGTTTTTGACACTAGATGGCAGAAAATTAAAATACAGTTCCAAGAAAGCTCTCTTTTTATGTACGCTGCTGAAATCAGAGATCAGGCTGTTAGTAGTTTTTTGCAATACAACGTTTTTTTCACCTATATTATTAAGAATTCAGTCATGCTATTATATCTTCAGATGCATGTATAGAATTAAGATATTTATAAAGAATTTACACAGTAGTAGACAGTAATTCAAAGTGACCCAGTGCTTAATCACTAACAGTAATGATTTCGTCCATTAAGGCATTACACTGAAAAGCAGATTTCAGCCATGCTTGAATAACTTCATGCATAACTTCTGAATGTTATTAATGAAGGATATAAATCAGAACTTGGCTATTTTAAAATGTTGTATATTGTACTTCCTGTAGATTATATGTTCACATTAGAGACAGAGAAAAGCTCTAATAAAATGCTTTTATTGCTGTGAGTAAAAAGGCCATCCATGACATTGATTTAAATAGAGAATAAACTGGGGAACTACTGGCAAAAGCTTTATATTGTTTAACATGCTGACAGTTTCTCAGAAACATTGACCAGTCTTGTGAATGTACCAGTATATGTGGAATTTATATTTTGTTCAAGTACATTTTATGTTTCATTTTAGGTTTCTCAATCTGCTATTTCAACAGGAAAATACATTTTTAAATTTTGCTGGTCCTTGTGCAAACTTTTGAATCTTAATTTTTTCACCACTTCCTTGCACCATTTCCCCCCCATAATATGTATACATCAAGCTACTGCACATTTGCAAATGATACAAAATTGGGAGGGGTAGCAAATTTAGTTCAAGACAGAGCCAGGATACAGGATGATGTTGACATGCTGGAGAACTGGACTGAAACTAATAAAATGAATTTCAACAGAAATAAACATAAAGTTCTGCATTTAGGTAGGAAAAATCAAACGCATAATTATAGGATAGGGGAGACTTGTCTTGGCAGTAGTCTCTCCAAAAAGGATCTAGGGGTCTTAGTAGTCCATACACTGAACACGAGTCAGCAGTGTGATGCGGTAGCTAAAAAGGCAAATGCAATTTTGGGCTGTATTAACAGAATCATAATGTCTAGATCATGTGAAGTGATTGTAGCGATTTACTCTACTCTGGTTAGACCTCACCTAGAGTACTGTGTTCAGTTTTGGGCACCACAGTTCAAGAAGGATATAGACAAGCTGGAATAAGTCCAGAGGAGGGCAACGAAGATGGTGAGGGGTCTGGAGACCATGTCGTATGAGGAAAGGCTGAAGAGCTTGGTATTTTGAGCCTGAAGAGGAGACGACTAAGAGGTGATATGATAACCATCTTCAAGTACTTGAAGGGCTGTCATTCTAGAGGATGGTGTGGAGTTGTTTTCTGTTGCCTCAGAAAGTCGGACTAGAACCAAAAGGTTGAAATTAAATCAAGAGTTTTCAGCTAAACGTTAGAAAAAACTTCCTGACAGAGGGGTTCCTCAGTGGAACAGGCTTCCTTGGGAGATGGTGGGCTCTCCTTCTTTGGAGGTTTTTAAGTAGAGGCTAGATGGCCATCCGTCAGCAATGCTGATTCTGTGAACTTAGGCAGATCATGAGAGGTAGGAAGGAAGGGTTGTGTCAGTGTTTGGCTCTTGTGGCCCTTTCTTATGTGTCCAGCGTAATGCTGATTGCCACTTTGGGGTTAGGAAGGTTTTTTCCTCCAAGCCAGATTGGCCAGGGATCCTGGAGGATTTTTGGTCATCTTCTTGGCATGGACTAGGGGTCACTGGGGGTGTAGGGGGGAGGTAGTTGTGAATTTCCTGCATTGTGCAGGGGGTTGGACTAGATGACCCTGGTGGTCCCTTCCCACTCTATTATTCTACAGGGAGACTTCCAAGTTAACCTGGAGAACAGATATATGACATATTCAAACATTCTAAATGTTGGCATCTGTTATATTGTTGCCATTCTTCCAAAAATCATGTGTGTGTGTGTTAAGTGCTGTCAAGTCGTTTCCGACTCATTGCGACCATATGAATCAATGTCCTCCAAAGTGTCCTATCCTTAACAACCTTGCTCAGATCTTGCAAATTGAGGGCCATGGCTTCCTTTATAGAGTCAATCCATCTCTTGTTGGGTCTTCCTCTTTTCCTGCTGCCTTCAACTTTTCCTAGCATGACTGTCTTTTCCAGTGACTCTTGTCTTCTCATAATATGTCCAAAGTACGACAGCCTCAATTTGTCATTTTATCTTCTAGGGTCAGTTCAGGCTTGATTTGTTCTAAAACCCACTGATTTGTTTTTTTGGTGGTCCACGGTATCCGTAACACTCTCCTCCAACACCACATTTCAAAGGAATCTACTTTCTTCCTATCAGCTTTCTTCATTGTCCAGCTCTCACATCCATACATAGTAATAAGGAATACGATGGCATGAATTAACCTGATCTTGGTTGCCACGTGACACATCCTTACATTTAAGAATCTTTTCTAGTTCCTTCATGGCTGCCCTTCCCAGTCACAATCTTTTTCTGATTTCTTGGCTGCAGACTCCCTTTTGGTTGGTGATGGAACCCAGAAATAGAAAGTCTTCAATAGAAAGTTATCAATAATGCATGGCAGCGTTTCCAACTTTGCAGCATTCTACACCAGTCATGACCAGCCCCACAGCCACCATATCAAGTCAGGGTTTATCTTTGGGGAGGTGTCATTACTGGGCTCTGCTCAGCAGGAAGATCAGGCAGAGATTGATGGATTTTATATTTCAACATCTGGGGTGGTGTTTTTGAGCCACAACGCAGCACATAACTTTACAGTCTCCATATATTAAAGTATTTCCACCTTACTTTTCTCCCCTGCAGGGATTCAAAATGGTTCACAAAATAAACACAAAATTATACAATGTAAACAAAAAATATACAGTACAGGCATACCTCTGTTCCAAACCACCAGAATAAAGCAAATATCAGAATAAAGTGGGTCACACGAATTTATAAAAGTTGTTTACACTATAAAAGTTATGTTTACACTGTACTATAGTCTATTAAGTATGAAATAGCATTATGTCTAAAAATGTACATACATAAATTAAAAATATTTTATTGCTAAAAATGTGAAAGTGACATGAAGTGAGCACATGCTGTTGAAAAAATGGTGCCAACAGACTTGCTTGATGCAGGGTTGCCACACACCTTCAATTTGTTAAAACACAATATCAGTGAAGCGCAATAAAAGCACAATAAAACAAGGTATGTGGGTCACTCAATTTTTTTGGTTTCATAGTGCATATAAAAATATCCTGGGTTTGTTCTTGATCTACTGGCCTGGCTATGAGCCACAAGGTAAGAGCCAAAGGCCCAAGGCTGCCAACTCTGGTTTGGGAAATTCCTGGCAATTTGGGGGTGGTTCAAAGGGAAGGTGGGGTTTGGGGAGGGAGGGACCTCAGCCTGGTATAATGCCATAGAGTTTACCCTCCAAAGCAGCCATTTTCTCCAGAGGAACTGATCTCTGTCTTCTGGAGTTTGGTTTTAATTCTAAAAGATACCCAGGCTCCACATGAAGGTTAGCAACCCTAGGGCCCTTTGATTCTTTTCTTTCAGCTCACACCAAAGGCTCACCCCGCTGTCTTCTCATAATATGTCCAAAGAACGACAGCCTCAGTTTAGTCATTTTAGCTTCTAGGGTCAGTTCAGGCTTGATTTGTTCTAAAACCCACTGATTTGTTTTTTGGCAGGCCAGGGTATCCCTCCTCATTCTCAGCACCACCAATCTAAGCAGTCACTCTACACCCATAGCAATAAACCTGTAAAGTAGGTCACCATCATCAACTCCATATTACACAATGGAGTGCTAAAAATTATACTTTCTTGCCTAAGGCCATTTAGAGAACTCACACCTTAGGCTTGACTTCTCACCACTTCGGGAAATGTCTACTGAGAGCAGCTTAGAAATATTTGAAATGAAATAAAAAACAAGGTTGAAGCAGAGGCATGAATTGATCTGGGAATTTCTGAAACAGAACTCTGCCTCTTAGCCACTATGATACCTCTCTGCTTATTTTTCCATCTACAGCCAAAAACCTGAACAAATGAATCTATATCACCTGAACATTAGATGTATCCAACAGAGAAGAACAGGGTTCAACATGCACCATTCCATAGGACCATCATGAGAAGGATGATGCATAGTGAATTGGTGGCTGTATTGAATATTATATCACATGTTTCATAGAACTGACTCTTATGCTTTTATTGTGAGATTTGCCATGTATATTTTTCTAGAATCTCAAATTTCTAAACATACATTTCTGCTCATCTTTTTTTTTCCTACCAGGTTGTGCGAGGTACATGCATCATAATGAATTAACATGTACCCTCTATTTTTAAAAACTGCAACTATTTTACCTCAGAGTCTAGAGACAATGGCATACTGGGACCTTTTCCAAACATGTCTCTCAGCCAGTGTCCCCCAGGGCAAGATCATAAGCCACAGCTTTGAAGTGGCCGCTGTAGTTTCCCACCAAACATTAGAATATGGGACACAACCAACCAAGAATAAAGGGGAGGTTACATGGGTGATTTCATGTGTTGGAAGTAGGATACAGAACACCACAGCGCTTATGCTTTGTCCCCTAAAAGCTCTCCCTTCTGTTTTTCTCTAACTCACATTCAAGCCTGAAAGCCCCACTGGGAGGAAATGCCTGGCAGTTTTCCAACAGTTAAGTGCTGATGAGAGAGACTATCAGCTCATGTTTTCTCTTCATAAAATCACTCACCTCATCTGTTTTACACCCATGCCACCATTGTGCCATCATCTATTATTGTTAGCCACCTTAAACCACAAGGAAAGGTGGGAAATGTTTTAATTTTTTTTAATCGCTCATGGGACTTTCAGACTCAAGACTCCTTTTTGAACTGTTTGAGTAATGTCAGTGTCCTGGAAAGATACAATTGTTACTGGCACTACAGGAATCCTGGTGTTTTCTAACTTAAACTTAAGCAAAAATAAGAAATGTAGATATTTTCCATATAGGTATCACTAAATATCAAGTGCCATTCTCAGTACATAAGTTGTTGCATTAGTTGATAATCAACTGCCTACTGTTGCAGGTGACAGATGGATTAACATATGAATACCATTTTGCTTTTCATCTGTCCTCAATATAATTTTGTATACACCATGTGCATACACACTGTATGTTTAGAAACTATTTATTTTTTCCCTTGGAGTATTAAATCAGCGACATAATGATAGGCCACCACTAACCCCTTGCAGCTGTGAATGTTTGAGGAGTCAACTGTTCATCTGCTCCATTATATTATGGACTTGAGCTTAGAAATTCCTTTGTATTTACGTCATTTTCTGTCAGTATAGACAAGTAAAACTCAACCATGGTTGTTTGGTTTTGTTTTCTGTGGTGTCCCTTGGGCTTCCCCCAACCCAACACAAGGTTCAGTGTAAATCCAGCTGGAAATGGGGCTAGAAATGGACGACACCAGGGGACATGCCAGGAGGCATAATACCAGTCTGTATCCTGTGTCAGTATATTATGCCAGTGAAAAACCAGCACCCTATACTATACAATGCAAGTCGAGAAGAGCGGCATATAAGTCAAATAAATAAATAATAGTAGATTTCCTAATCCATTTTAGCCACAAATCTGCAGGTGCTGTAAACATTCTGTCCTGCATATAGACTATTGCAACATATTCTACTTGGGGCTACACTACAACAGTGCTTGGAAGATGCAGTTATTGCAGAATGCTGCAGGTAGACTGATGGTCAGGGCCAGCTACTGGGAGCATGTGACCCTGATATTACAGCAATTACAATGGCTACCAAGCCATTTCCAAGCCCAATTCAAGGTGTTGATTTTGTCCTTTAAAGCCCTACATGGTTTGGGATCAGGGTATCTGAAGGACCGCCTTCTCCTATAAGTTCCTATTGTTAGCCGAAATGCTCTTTAAAAGGGGAAATTAGCGGAGCAAGTGGCAAATTACAATATTTATATAGCGAGATGCAGCCTATGTATACCACAGTCCATTTCAGTGACCTTAGAATAATGACAGAGACATTGGATTCCGAATTAAGAGAGTTTATGTTTTCAAGCGTTCAGTGATGCAACACAAACATACAGAGAATCTAGGAATTCAAAAGAGAGTACAGAGACATTCACCAATGTGGCAGGAGGTGATGACGGGTTATACGATACCTTTCCTGTAGAGGAGTTGTCCAGAGTTCCAGTAGACTAAGATACAGAGAAATATAGAGAGGGGCGAGGGATAGGGGTTCCCGTGGACTCGGCCAGCGAGGCGGGAGGGATCGTGGCCAGGCTGCGCAAAACCTAAACCAACAGAGTGACGGCAAATATGCCAGGGAAAGACCTAAGGTAACATTATGGGCTGTGGGGACCCCAGATATACTGTTTCTGGGGGCGGGGTGATTGGATTACCCCTGGTGGTTCCCAGGCTGAGACAAAAGGTGACAAAAGGATTAATGACTGGCTACCGGGTTGGGCAATGGCCAATTTAGTAAACCTATACTATTTCCATGGAATTGTGCAACTTTGGGATGGCCGAGAATCTCTGGAAGATTGGATTAACGATCTTGCGTAAAGGAGCTAATTGCTGTGTCCGGAGCGCCTCACTCTGCATAGCTGGAGGGAGCGGTTCTCTGGTGCTATCTCAAACTCTTCCTGATCCTATCATTCATTCTGATGAAGCAAGGGGTGGGGGGGAATGCTGATGACTGCTACGTGTGCTGTCGTTTTCTACGAGATGGCGTCTGCAGGAACTACATGCTCAGTAAATGGAGTCTCTCTGGCTTCACTGGAAAAGTTGACCTGGCCTCGGTCCTCGTCTGCCTGTCTCGCGGATGCATGTCAGTTTCACTGGCAGGGCGCGGGAGCCTTCCCCGTAGCTTTGGGACTAGCCGTGCACCTTGGAACAGTGGCTGCACTGATCTGTTTGGGTTGCCATGACCATTCCGGGAGGTTGGCAATAAGTCCATATCGTAACACTATCTTGGAATGAAGGTAACAGAGAAAGGCCCTTCTGACTGTCCCATTGACCAAAGAAACTCATCTGGTGGGGTCACTATGTGTGTGTGTTAAGTGCCGTCAAGTCGCTTCTGACTCATGGCAACCCTATGAATGAAAGTCCTCCAAAATGTCCTATCTTTGACAGCCTTGCTCAGATCTTGCAAATTGAAGGCTGTGGCTTCCTTTATTGAGTCAATCCATCTCTTGTTAGGTCTTCCTCTTTTCCTGCTGCCCTCAACTTTTCCTATCATGACGGTCTTTTCCAGTGACTCTTGTCGTCTCATGACGTGACCAAAATACGATAGCCTCAGTTTAGTCATTTTAGCTTCTAGGGTCAGTTCGGGCCTGATTTGATCTATAACTCATTGATTTGTTTTTTTGGCAGTCCACGGAATCCATAACACTCTCCTCTAACACCACATTTCAAAGGAATCTATTTTCTTCCTATCAGCTTTCTTCACTGTCCAGCTTTCACACCCATACATAGTAATAGGGAATATGATGGCATGAATTAATCTAGTCTTGGTGGCCAGAGTCACATCCTTACACTTCAAAATATTTTCTAGCTCCTTCATGGCTGCCCTTCCCAGTCTCAATCTCCTTCTAATTTCTTGGCTGCAGTCTCCCTTTTGGTTGATGGTGGAGCCAAGGAATAGAAAGTCTTGAAGAATTTCAATTTCCTCATTGTCAACCTTAAAGTTGTGTAATTCTCCTGTAGTCATTACTTTTGTTTTCTTGATGTTCAGCTGTAGTCCTGCTTTGGCACTTTCTCTTTTAAGGGGTCACTATAGACAGCCTTTTTAATTGAAACTCCACAATTGCAGAATAGCCTCCCCACAGAGGTGCACCTGGACCCCTCACTTTCATTCTTTAGGAGGCAGCTGAAGTCAGTTTTATTTAGAAAGGATTTGTTTAGTTATACAGATGTTAATATTTTAATGTACCGTATTTTCCGGCGTACAAGACGACTGGGCGTATAAGACGACCCCCCATTTTTACAGTTAAAATATAGAGTTTGGGATTGTCCCGAGTCCGCGGCCTAGGGCCGGCCCTCGGGACTGCGCCCCAACCCCACGGCCGCCCCCAGACCTCCTGGAGCGGCCCAACCCGAGTCCGCGGCCTGGGGCCGGCCCTCGGGACTGCGCCCCAACCCCGCGGCCACCCCTGGTCCTCCTGGGGTGGCTCAACCCCCGGGGAAACAACACCACTTACCGGGGCAGGAGAAAGAGGGGGCGGGGGCGGCCGGACGAGCTGGCAGCGCGCCGGGAGGCGGAACAGGAGGAGGCAGGGGGCCGACCTCCCGGCATGGAAGAGTGTGTGCCGACCCGGCCTGGCCGGAGCAAATCCTGGAGGCGAGGCGGGGAGGGAGCCTCCCCGGGCAGCGGGAGTCCCACAGCCAGAGACGCTGGCTGTAGCCAAGGCTCAGCCCCGGGCTCCGGTGGGAGGGTGGGAGCCCGAAGCGGCGGGACGTGGCTCTCGGGGGGAGTCGGCGAGGGGAGAAGGGAGCGGGGAAGAAGAGGCGGACGAGGGCAAGAGTAAGGGCCCTCGAGAAGGGCGAGGCTAAAGGCGAGGGGAGGACTGAGCCGGCGGCCCGTGGAGGGCGGGGCTAAAGGAGAGTTTGGAGGGGAGGGAAACCCATAAAGACAGAAGCTGAAGCAGAGGCCGGGGAGGAAAGGGGGCATGTTGGGTGTGCTAGGCGGCAGCCAAAACACCCTGTGCCGGGAGAAGAGAGTGGCCACCCCAGCCAGCCAGCCAGCCAGCCGCCTGCCTGCCTTGCACTGCCGCTGGAGTGCAGCCGAGCACTTCCCTCCGTGCACCCCGGCGCGCCTGGCTCCGACTCCGAGCTGGGCAGTGAGCACCCTTGCCGGGCTCGCCTCCCCTCCCTCCTCCAGCGGACATGGACAGAACGGAGGCGGCTCCTCAGGCAGATTCTCCAGTCCGGCTAGGAATTCAGCATCCGGCGTATAAGACGACACCCGGCGTATAAGACGACCCCCGACTTTTGAGAAGATTTTCCTGGGTTAAAAAGTAGTCTTATACGCCAGAAAATACAATATTTAAATACAATTTAAATTTGTAACAAATACAAATCCAAAGGAAACTTAACCCTGTAGCAGTACACTTTAATTTTTTTACACTTCAGAAAGTGGGACCTCTTAATGTGTTTTTATTACAAGCATCTCGATGAACCAAGCACAAACAAATGCACAGTGAGGTGTAATCCTATACTGGCGAGATGATCCAATAGACCTTGTCTACCTCTAATGTTTGTCTTACGATTAGTGTTGGATTTGATACTAGTATGCAAGGACACAAAGGAGAGGTGTTAACGACTCAAGCACAGGGTTGGACCCATGACTCCTTTCCAGTAAGGGAGAAGGCTGTCTTTACTGGAGTAAGGATACTCACTAAGAGGGTGTCATAAGATCCAACCAAAATGTGAAGACGTTAGTAAACCGATTTCTGTCAAGCATATTGTTCTTTTCCATTTTACTGAAAGGAATGGGAATATTTCAAATCTGCCCTTAATTCCTTAAGTCACTATCAGTGCAACCACAACACTTTTCTGGGAGTAAGCCCCAATGAATAGACCTGAGTAAGATTCTGAGTAGACCTGCTTAGGATCACTCCACATAAATTGGATCTACCACTGTTTTGCCTGGGGACAATGTTTGTAATGCAGTCTGTAGTCTGTTTGTGTGAATCATTGTACAAAGCAAAACATTCTTTAAAAGGCTATCCATTTCAACAAACCGCTGTCATGAAATGTCACTCATGTTTTCGGTTCTTTTTCCCCCCCAAAGATATTCTATTAACATATTCAAAAATATATAACAAACAAACATATACATACACTTTCCTCCACACAGTTTACACGTACTTCTGGGGTCAACATATATCTTAAACATTACTCCATTATTATTATTATTATGTTCTCTTAATACTCTCAATCTATGATAATTAACATATATTCTACTTCACATTAATAGTTGTTGCTTTTATCTGTTTATATTCTAAGTTTATCTTAATCTATATCTTATTCCAAGCATCATATTCTATCTGTTATAAATCAATCTAAGCTTTCCAGTTAGCATATTCAAAGTAATTTTTCCATTTCTTCTGTATATCTTCCATCAGTCTTCCTTTCAACATATTAGTTAGTCTGTCCATCACCGCAAATTCTTCCATTTTTTATTGCCACTTTTCTAATTCTGGAATAGTCTCTAATTCTGGAATAGTCTCAAGTTTTCAGTTCTGACTTGAAACTTCTGGTTTTGGAAGAAATTAAGTATGATCAGAACTGTCATCTTCTTCTAAGGTTATTTTTCATTCAATGTACTGTACACCAGAAGTCCTGTCGGCACAATAATTTTCTTCCCAAGTCTAACCATCCATCCATCCCAGCAGCTAGACGGTAACTAACAATATATCCCAGGAAATGACCCAAACGGGGCATGATGGAGTCTTCCAGAATATGGTAATCATTAACCAAAGGTATATTAGAGCAAAGAGCGCATGAAGCATCCAAGTTGCCCCTGTGTGACCAGAAGGCACTTCTGCCTGTGCAAAGGGGAATCCATGATCTCCCACTTGAAATGCAGTCCTTCCCATGCAGCATTCCACACTGCTTATGAGGTCCACCAACCTTCTGGAACAACCACAGAAACCAGAGGGATGTGGGAAGATCTATTCAAGCTGCATTCTGTCTTCTGGTCCTTAGAATCCGATCCCTCATCTGATATATTCTTTATCGTACTATATTAAGAAACAAATAAGCACTAAATAGCAACAGTCATAGTTGGTGTTACTGTTAAATCATTGAGCGTTTCCGCTTCCTCTCAGTTCCTATGTTGTCGGAAATGCTTTAGGTGTGATTGTAGCCTACAAATATTCAGAAAAGCATTTAGTACAGTTCTTGGTCAACTACACAACTTCAGCATAAAACCTGTGGCTGCTAAGTGTCTGTACGATACCCATTTTTTCCATAGGGCAAACAGCTCTGGCAAATAGCTCCAGGTTGAAAAGGGATTGAGATTGTGAAAACTATATATGAAGGAAACTCTCTCCTCCATGATGCAGCTACAATGTGAATCTCTCCTCTCCACCCCCCAGCTATTCCTGGCTTTAAAAACAGCAGGGGATCCATTCATGAGTCCTCTCATCTAGTGAAGCCTTCACTTACCAGTTGTTTCCATTGAACTCTGTGAGACTTGCATCCAAATAAACAAGCATAGGAATGGGTTAAGGTAAAACTCATCCTTCTTGCATGTTTATTTTCTTCTATTTACTACATTCACACCTCCCACAAGCATCCCAAATTAGTTATCCATTGAACAGCTCCAGCATGATTACACAGCATGGGAACACATTTAGTCCTGCATTAGCCTGGGCAGATGCCAAGATGCTACTGGGGGCCAGCATAGTGTAGTGGTTAGAGTGTTAGAGTAGGATTTGAGCCATCCAGTTTTGAATCCCCACTTTGATACAGAATTTTGCTAACTGTACATGGGCTCATCTCTCACTGTCTCTCAGCCCAAGCTTCCTCAAAGGGCTGTTGCTGTGAAGATACAGTGGAGGAGGGTTGTAAGTTGCTTTGGTTCCAATTGGAAAGAATAGTAGTGTATAAATGTAAAATAAATCTGGAGTAAAAAAATCTGGGTATAAGTGTAAACCAATATGAAGTAACTGTTCGGAGCCATTTTAACAGACATCTTCTGTCTGAAACCTGTGAAGTTAGCCTCAACCTGCTCGATTTTTTTCATCAAGTTGCAGCTATTAGGTTAATTGAGACGTATGAAAAATGCACATTTTGTTAGGCTAAGATTAAATATTGCTGGTTGAGTTTTTGCAGCACTTGAAGAACAAGAACTTAAAGACTAGTTCTGTACACAAGATGTAAGAATGTAGTTTGATCTGTGTCGGCTGAAAGAATTCATGACAAGTCATTCCTCTGACTTCAGAAACACTTTTAGAAGACTCTTTGAGAATCAACTACGGAATTAGAACTGCGTTTGGTGGCTTACCGGTGCCTTTGCCATGCAGATTATGTTGTTTGCAGACTGTGAAATGCCAAGATGCCAAATCCTTTTGTTGATGGAAAACACCCCCTTTTGTTGACCAGATGCAGCTAGCTATTTATTATTGTTATTTCTCTTCAGGGGCTTTGCAAAGCATGAGCATGTGCTGCAGGATTAAACCTGTTGGCACACAGGCACCCTCCCCATGAGGCACTGCCAGTTACACTGTCAAATGTCAGGAGATAGCAAGAGGTCAGATGAAGGAACTTTCATTTCCCTGCAATCTGTGTCAACCTCTGACTTTAACTGGCGTGGGCGGCCAGTTAGAGATCAAAGATCTGGGATGCATCTGCAAGGAATTCAGATCTATAAACTGGTTCAGCTTTCACCAATAGAAAAACCATCTAAAGGCATCTAAGCTAGAGGTTGGTTGTACGTTGATGCACATGTGACCCATATAATATTTAAGGCACAAAATAGTAAATTGGTATGTTTGCCACTAAATTTCACTGGAGTTTGTGTAATGGAGTCCACAAGACTGGATCGTTCATTGTTTCTATACTATACAATTTCCAGTTTCTGAAAGATAATGTAACTCATGATCTTTTTTCTTGGATCTTCCTGAATAACAATAGGATGGAAACAGATTTTGGCACAGTTATATAGTACAGGCAAATACATGTTCTAAAATCAGATCCAGAGATATGTGGAAGACGTCTGCACATATAGCAAGGCTTTACCTCCTTATTTTAGCCAATTACAGCATCCCTGTATATATTACCAAAGGCTTTGAAAACTCCAGAGCCTAAAAAGATTCTTTAAAAATAGAAAGCTCAAGAAAAATGTGAAAATGCCCTATGTGCATGCAGATCCATGTATGCATATAGAGACTCTAAATCAGGGTCTTTTATAAAAGTGCAGACTTTTGCTTAGTGTGAAAATGAATTGAAAGCCAGTATGGCATATGGGCTAGTATACCAGACTTTGACAAGGGAGACCCAGCTTCAAATGGTGGCGGTGGAAAGTGCCATCAAGTCACAGCTGACTTATGGCAACCCTGTAGGGTTTTCAATGCAAGAGACGTTCAGAGGTGGTTTGTCATTGCCTGCTTCTCCATGGGCTGAGAGACTTCTGAGAGAACTGTGACTGACCCAAGGTCACCCAGCAGGCTTCATGTGGAGGAGTGGGGAATCAAACCGGGTTCTCCAGATTAGAGTCCACCGCTTTAACCACTATAACACGCTGGCTCTCCCAGCTTCAAATACCCACTCAGTTAAGAAGCTTTCTGAACTGGGCCAGTCATTATTTTTAAGTCTAAACTAGATCACAGGATGGCTGTGAAGATAAAATGGGGGGCAGATCCCTATGTGTTCTGCTTTGAGCTCCTTGGAGGGGAGGTGGGATAAAAGATCAGGAATCCCCAATATCGTTGAGTCTGCGGACACTTTTGGAATTCAAAATAGGTAGTGGGTGCTACCAAAAATGGCTATCATGGTGTTGCTCAGCCAATAGTTGCCATGGGGGCTGGAGCCAATCAAATAATGTTGGGAAATTCCAAGGCAAATGTTCTTCTGTGATGGAAACAGCTGTTTCCAAACAAGTGCTGTTTCCAGGCCCCCCCTCTTCTGCTCCAATGAGATGGAAGATAGTTAGGACTGGTCTTGGAAAAGAGATGCTTTGGAGAAGAATTAAATGTGATCCAGGAAACATATTGGCAGTCACCAAGGCACCCCTAGGTTCCATAATGGTAATGACTGAATTATATCAATAGAATTTGCTTAAAGATTAAATTAAATTCACAAACTGAACAAAAATAAGTAAAAAAAATCATTAAATAACAAATATTCAAAAGAGATTGAACTGTGAACTAGAGGCTAGATGCCCATCTGTCAGCAATGCTGATTCTGTGAACTTAGGCAGATTATGAGAGGGAGGACAGGAAAGGTTGTGTCAGTGCTTGGCTCTCATGGCCCTTTCTTACATGCCTAGGGTAATGCCGATCACCACTTTGGAGTCATGAAGCAATTTTCCTCCAGGCCAGATTGGCCAGGGATCCTGAAGGGTTTTCTTTTTTGCCTTCTTCTGGGCATGGAATAGGGGGTCACTGGGGGAGGTAGTTGTGAATTTCCTGTATTGTGCAGGGGGGTTGGACTTGATGACCCTGGTAGTCCCTTCCAACTCTATGATTCTATGAACTAAGAGGGCCCTGATTCAAATCATGCAGCTGCCATGATTCACTACTAGATAGTCTTTGGCATGCCAATGTTTCTTAGTTTCAGATCTTTTTCTGCAATGTAGGGTAATTATAGTGGCCTACTTTACAGGACTCATTTAAGTATTACTATGACAGTGTATGGTGTTCTTTGTAGTTTCCAGATACGTGTGCTCTTAACTCTTAACTATTTTAACTATTATAAAATACCACCAGGAGCACCGTGGTGCAGAGTGGTAAGCTGCAGTACTGCAGTCCAAGCTCTGCTCAAAACCTGAGTTCGATAACCCAGTACGCACAAGACCAAATTTTATTGATGGGCGACTTCAATGGAATTATTCTCCCATCTCTGGACAAAAAATCAAAAGCAAAAGATATCAATGATGGATGCTTGCCTAAAACTTTCTTTGCCATGGCTTCAGAATTAGAATTACAAGACATTTGGAGAACAATGAATACAACAGCTAAAGAATACACCTTTTATTCAGCAAGACACGATTCACACTCCAGAATCGATATGATATGGGCCAGTAAATCAATTTTCACGCAACTACGTAAAATTCATATTTTACCTAGAACTTTTTCTGATCACAATCCTGTTACCTTTGATTGGAACAATAAACAAGCATTTAGATGGCGAATGAACGATAAACTTTTAAAAGACAACAAGATACAAAAGGAATTACAGGTTTTAATGAAAGACTTTTTTGAAATTAACCTTAATGGGGAAACTTCTTTAAATACAGTTTGGGACGCATTCAAAGCTGTTCTGAGAGGTTTTATGATACAGAAACACTCGGCCTGGAAGAAGACTCAATTGCAATTTACAAACAACATACTTTGGAATTTACAAAATTTGGAGCAGAAATTGGTAATGGTAACACAGGAAGAGGAGAGAAGAGAAATTCAAATACAGATTTCTGCATCTAAACACCAATTAAATTTGGTAATAATGGAGGAAATGAATAAAAATCTGAAACTTGCTAAACAAAAGTATTTTGAATATGCAAATAAACCAGGAAAATTTTTAGCAACACAACTGAAGGACTCATTTCAAAAGAAGATTATAACAAAAATCCAAACTGCTAAAGGACCAGTTTATTCAACTTCAGAAATTCAGAAAGAATTTGTTTCATTTTACTCTAAGTTATATCAGAAAGAAAATACTCCAAAACAGAAAATAGACAAATTTCTAAACTCAATACAGATGAAAGCTTTGTCAATGACCCAGAGAGAATGTATTGAAGCTCCAGTAACAAGGGAAGAAATACAAGAAGCAATACTGAGACAAAAAACGGATAAAACACCTGGACCAGATGGAATTACTGCACTATTTTATAGAACTTTTAGTGACAATTTAGTTGGATTTTTTGGTTCACTTTACAATGCAATTTTGGACGAGGGAACATCCCCGGAGACTTGGTCACACGCATTTATATCACTGATACCCAAAGAAGGAAGAGATCCAGAAAAAACATCTAATTACAGACCTATATCGCTCTTAAATGTGGATTACAAAATTTTTGCTTCGGTTTTGGCATGTAGGATAAAGCAATTTATTAAGGATCTTATACATGAGGACCAAGCAGGTTTTATACCAGGAAGGCAAATAAAAGACAATGTAAGAATTTTACTAGATTCACTGGAATATTATGACCATAATATTCAACAAACTGCGGCTTTTGTATTTTTGGATGCAGAAAAAGCCTTTGATATGGTCTCTTGGAACTTTTTGAAACGGATTTTGGATAAATTGAATTTTGGAGATCGTTTTCAGAAAGGTATATCGGCTATTTATACCTCCCAACAAGCTAAAATTTTGGTTAATGAATCAATGTCAGATAACTGCCAAATCACGAAAGGGACTAGACAGGGATGTCCCTTGTCTCCACTTTTATTTTTGTTGGTGTTGGAACCGCTATGTGTGAAACTAAGAAGTATGGAGGACATCCGCGGGCTAAGAATTAAAAAACATGAATTTAAGTTGAGAGCATTCGCGGATGACCTACTGCTAATTTTGGAAAACCCAACACAGTCAATGAATATACTTCAGGAGACTTTGGATGATTTTGGAAAAGTATCAGGCTTTAAAGTGAATCAAGAAAAAACAAAGATAATATTTAAAAATTTATCGGAAATACAACAACAGGAATTTATATCATATACTGGCTGGGAGAAAGCTAACAAAGTTAAATACCTGGGAATTTGGATCACTGCAAAGAATAAAGATCTGTTAACCAACAATTACCTCAAGTTATGGGGTAAGATTAAAACTGATATGATTATATGGTCAAACAAAAAATTGTCATTAATGGGACGTATCTCAACGATCCAAATGAATGTCTTACCGAGGATGCTCTTCTTATTCCAAAATTTACCAATAATATCACAAACAAAATATTTTGAAACTTGGAGGAAAGACATTTCAAACTTCATCTGGCAAGGAAAAAAACCAAGGACTGCTTATAAATACTTGGTGGATCTAAAAACTAGAGGAGGTTTAGCACTGCCTAACTTTCAACTCTATGCTGAAGCGGTAGCTTTAGTATGGCTAAAAGACTGGATGAATTTGTCAAATGTACGTTTGCTAGACTTGGAAGGTTATAATAACTTAAGTGGATGGCATGGTTATTTGTGGTATGATAAAATTAAACTACAAGCAACATTCCGTAATCATATAATCAGGTCCTCTCTACTTCGTATTTGGATGAGATATAAACACATTTTGGAACCAGAAACACCGATGTGGATATCGCCCCAAGAAATGCTAACTTTGCGCCCACTTAGACCAGACAAATTTATTACTTATCAAGATCTAACTTATTGGGAAGGAAAGAAATGCTCACTAAAAGACTTTCAACTGCTTAAGGATGATTTACAATGGCTTCAATATTACCAAATCAAATCAGTTTTTGTACAAGATGCAAAAAAAGGTTTCTCTAAAGAAAAATCTCCTTTTCAAAGGATTCTACTAGACAATAATACAAAGCTGATTTCTAAAATGTATAATCTCCTTTTAACAATATACTGTGAGCAGGACACGATTAAACCAACTATGATCGATTGGGCTCAAAATGTGGGACATGATATTGTTTTAAATAAATGGGAAAGATTATGGTCTAAAGATTTAAAAGGAATAAAAGCACAGTCAGTGCGAGAAAACATCTATAAAATGATGTATAGATGGTATCTAACACCCAAGAAAATTGCAAAGATTTATAAAACGATGTCCCCTATTTGTTGGAAATGTAACAAAGAAATTGGTTCCTTTTATCACATGTGGTGGACCTGTGACAAAGCCAAAGACTTCTGGGACATGATTTATAACGAACTGAGACTAATACTACAAAAGAATATATCCAAAACACCAGAAATGATGTTATTGAGTATGATTCCAGACGACTTAGCAACACAAAGAACCTTTTTGATA